>NC_141696.1:505991675-507315425 GCF_964263255.1 Lissotriton vulgaris
GCGTGCCGGAGTCCACGAACACTGGGCGCATGGAAGATTATATAGAAAAACTCCTTCTGTCAGCCGTCGGGGCTGACGCCTTCTCCACACAGTTCATTGTGGAGCAAGCCCATTGATCTCTGGGACCCAAACCAACACCAGGGCACCCACCTATGCCCATCATTGCGCGCTTGTTGAACTATCGGGACCAAGATGTGGCCCTACGGGCAGCACGCACCAAACAAAACCTAACATACGATGGAGTCTCCTTCTCCATATATATTCTGACTTCACCCCACTGGTACAAGAGGAAAGGCTCAAATTTATAGATGTTAAAAAGAAACTTCGTGCGGCGCAAATTGACTATGCCCTGTTGTATCCTCCGCAACTCCGGGTGACGCACCAGGGAAAGCAACGTTTTTTCACGAACCCACAGCAGGCGGAGGACTATCTGCAGACACTGAGGTGAGCGCAGCGTGGATCGAACGGACAAGACCCTGCCCACCAGCATAATGCACAGGAAACAGACGAAGAATCCTGATTTGTTGCTTCTGCAGCCCAAACCCCTGTTACGGGAAAATGTTCATATGATTTTGGTGGTCTGCAGCGCCCCAACGACGATGGGGACAAATGACAATCGACATGCCGAGGATGCTATTGCACAGGCAGCAGATGAGGACTATTGACTTACAACTCCTGGGCCCTGATGTCGTGGTCTTAGGCATGGTATATTTGGGGTCCACGAGGCAGCAACGAGGCTGGGGACAATTGAAGATCGACAGGCCAAGACGCAAACGAGTATTTCGGTGGTAATGTATTCCAGGCCCCACCTCCCCTCCTCAGAAGAAGCCCAGGGGTTGTACAGGTCGTAGGGCTTGAGGGAGGGGAAGTGGTTGTTTGACTATCTAGAGTGGTCCCCAAAGGATATTCCCCCATGTTGGACTGTGTCATCTGGGTGACATTAAGGTTGCTGTTAGAGAGTAAGGGTGGTGGGTGGGTAGAGTGTTCTGGCAAGTTGGTGGGTGGAGGGAGGTCTGAGGTTAGGGTGGGTGGGGAGTTGTTGTTCTGCATTGATAATTATTGCTTACATGTCGATTGGTAGGACTGTTTCTGCTGACGACCAATGGAGGGTGGGGGGGTGTTTGGGGGGGACTGTGAGAAGGGCTGCTGTAGAGAGGTACACTTGGAGGGAATGCAATGTAGCAGTACATTCTGCACTGGCGTTACAGACTTACAGGCGAGGTGGTGGGGGACTGAGTGTGGCGGGTTAATGGCTAATACCAAGATATTCAAACTGACATTGCTCTTTTTCAAGGTAACATGCTTTGCAAGAAGTTATACCACTATGAGTTATATACTCAATGGCAATGAGTGATCTCAACATTATAACCTGGCACGTCAGGGGGCTGGGTGACCCGCGTAAGAGGTGGAATGTGTTGTCCTACCTGGAGAGGCACAGCATACACGTAGCTTTCCTGCAAGAGACATACTTTAAACCGCAGCCAAACAACACCTTTGCCAGCAGATGAGCGGAGCACAGGACATTTTCCTCTTTTTCCACATATGCTAGGGGCACTGCAATTCTTGTTAAGAAGGGTACACCATTTATGTTAGCAGGAGCCAGACAAAATACACAAGGGAGGTACTGTGTGATGTGGGGGCGACTGGGGCATGCATCGATCACTTTCATATGTTGTTACGGTCTGAACTCGGATGACCCTCATTTTCTCACCAAGCTCTGGGCCAATGTTATGGACATTGATTTGACATATATAGTATGAGGCGGAGATTTTAACGTGTCACTCGATCCTGCAGTAGATAGATCACACACAGGCCCCTGCCACTACACGAAAGCACGCGCTGCGCTACATAGTGCAATTATGGAGTATAACCTGGTTGATGTATGGAGACACCACCACCAGACTACACGAGAGGGCACACACTTTACTGCGCATGCAGTGTCCTGGGCTCGACTGGATTACATATTTTTATCTATGGGGCTTAGCCCTGCAATCTCCGCAGTTAAGCACCTGGCCAGGACCTACTCGGACCAAGCGCCAGTGAGGCTTACATTACGTGCGGAGGACTTAGGCCCTTCGAGAGCTCATTGGCGATTGCAACCCACTATGCTCCACGAAATTGTCTTTCAAGAGGAACTCAGGGAGGACGTCTTGGATTTTTTTGAACGCAATAAAGGTACTTTTGAGAACGTAGAAACTATATGGGAAGCATTCAAGGTTACTTTGAGAGGGATTTGCATAGCGAAGGGGTCGGGGTGTTGAAGAGCATATTCCGCACACTAACCAATCCTGAGATAGACCTTAAGCTGCTAGAAGAATCGCCAGCCGTGCGCCCAGATGGGACAACTCAGGCAAAGGTTAGGGAGAAGCTCACGGAATATATGGAAGTAGCTGGTAGAGAGTCTAAATCTCGGGGGTGGTACTGGACAGCTCGCCGCTATGGCGAGGGAGAAAGGCCGGGTAAGGCACTGACCATGACGATTAATAGGGAGAGACGTACGAATGTGATACGAGAAATATAGATGCAGATGGGTTAATGCATAGAGACACCGCGCACAAATTGAATGCTTTCACTGCACATTACACTAAACTATATACCACCACGCGGACAGGCGATCTTGATCTGAGTGAATATCTGGGAGATGTGACATTGGGGTGGATAAGCGACGCACAACAACAGTTCCTGAGTGCCCCGTTTGAATTAGACGAAGTGCGGGATGCGATAATGCACATGCAATCGGGTAAGGTCACTGATTTAGACGGTATCCCAGTTGAATTTTATAAAACTTATATTGATTTTATGGCCCCAATACTGCGTCAAGTATATGATGACGCGCTGGAGGTGGGACATTTGCCCCCCTCCATGAGATTGGCCCTCATTATGTCGCTGCTAAAACCGGGAAAGTCACCCAGAAGTTGCGATTCATATCGACCCCTGTCGCTACTCAACTGTGATGTTAAGATCCTAGAGAAACTTATTGCTATCCGCCTCATCTCCTTCTGTAGGGACTGTTTCTGCTGGATCAGTCGGGATTTGTTCCTGGTAGGGCAACATCTCATAACTTAAGAACCTTTTTTACAATTATGAATAATGTGTCTGAAGAACTTCCTATGGCGGCGATATTCCTAGATGCCACAAAAGCATTTGATTCTCTGGAATGGGATTATATGTTTGGAGTGCTGAACCGCATGGGGTTCCCACCTATTTTTTAGTCATGGATTAGATTATTGTATGACTCGCCCGCGGCTAAAGTGGCTATTAACGTGAAGGTGTCTCAGGAAATAACCATCTCAAGAGGCACAAAGCAGGGGTGTCCATTGTCGCCACTACTGTTCGCGATCACAATGCAGCCCCTAGCAGCGAGATTGCGGCAACATCACAACGACAAAGCGCTGCTGTACAATATGCGACAAATTTTGCTATCTTTATATGCGGATGATATCACGCTATATATCCGGGACCCCCAAAATAATATGAACCCCATCCTTAGGGAGCTCATTATCTTTGGCAGACTGTCTGGCGTCACAATCAATTGGAGCAAATCTTGCTTCTTCCCCCTTACGGCCACAACAACTAGATTCCCAATGGACTATCCTATAACCTGGCGAGAGTATGAGTTTAAATATCTGGGGATCCACATATAAAAAGACAGAGATGAGTTGATGAGGCTCAATTACCGCACGGCAATGACCCGTATCTCAGACACGATAACCTGCTGGATCACACTGCCTTTGTCAATGGCGGGCAGAGCGAGTTTGATAAAAAATGGTGATACTGCCAAAATTACTCTATTTATTCTTGAACATCCCTTTTTATCCCGGTAGATATTTTTTTCAACAGTTACAGCAGACACCGGGGTGGACCCACCTTCCCACCCCCGCAACGACGAACAGCGGCCAGCGAGGACAGCACTGGGAGGCCTATTGAGGCGCTGGGGCCCCAGCTACTGCGAGGAGACAGTGGGAGGCCACGGCCCGGTGGGTACTACATTACAGAGGTGCCATATAGCTGTGAACGTCCAAGGCGTGGACCATAATACCGGGCAAAGACCCACCCTACAAAGAATTGGGAGGCTGATAAAGGCGCCGCGCCTCACCCCATTGCAAGGAGCAGAACAGCACAGGGGACATGGGGACATGGTTCTGCTGACACTGGAATCCCATATCATTGACGGATTGTGAATTGGCTGAGATATAGCACAGAGGAGTGTCTCTGCTACGCGTGGGCACATATCTTTGCGGACATACTCGACAGCAGCTGGCAGACAGGTAGGCCCTGAGCAGTGGACTACAGTAGTGCACAGGCAGGGTGATACTATTGCATCATTGCAGCTGGAGGGAGGTGACGCTGTGAATAAGCTTTGTGCTTCCTGTGGACGGCAGATATCGAGGAGCTGCCATACAATCGAAGGGCCATAATTTTGGGGCAGAATGGGGAAGCAGGACACTCGCCAGCCAAAACTCACCTTTGATGCAGCAAAATAAGGGCCGAAACCTACCACGGAAGATGGAGAATTGAGCGGGGTGGACATGGTGGGAGCCGGAACAGCGCCTAAAGGCACGGATATCCAACAGATGTTGCAGGAAATTAGACAAGGATTCGCCACAGTAGCTGATAAAGTGGACCGGATGTTATCAAGAATGGACGTGATAGTGAACAAAATGGACCTGCGCGAAGAATGAATCATGGAAACTGAGCGACGCATATCGGAAAATGATGACACCACTACTAACCACGCGGCGCAACTCTCGAGAATGGACAAGCTGTTGCGAGTCATCACCACAAAGAATGAGGATTTGGAAGCCCGTAGTAGGTGAAATAATATTCGCGTTACAGGCGTGCCGGAGTCCACGAACACTGGGCGCATGGAAGATTATATAGAAAAACTCCTTCTGTCAGCCGTCGGGGCTGACGCCTTCTCCACACAGTTCATTGTGGAGCAAGCCCATTGATCTCTGGGACCCAAACCAACACCAGGGCACCCACCTATGCCCATCATTGCGCGCTTGTTGAACTATCGGGACCAAGATGTGGCCCTACGGGCAGCACGCACCAAACAAAACCTAACATACGATGGAGTCTCCTTCTCCATATATATTCTGACTTCACCCCACTGGTACAAGAGGAAAGGCTCAAATTTATAGATGTTAAAAAGAAACTTCGTGCGGCGCAAATTGACTATGCCCTGTTGTATCCTCCGCAACTCCGGGTGACGCACCAGGGAAAGCAACGTTTTTTCACGAACCCACAGCAGGCGGAGGACTATCTGCAGACACTGAGGTGAGCGCAGCGTGGATCGAACGGACAAGACCCTGCCCACCAGCATAATGCACAGGAAACAGACGAAGAATCCTGATTTGTTGCTTCTGCAGCCCAAACCCCTGTTACGGGAAAATGTTCATATGATTTTGGTGGTCTGCAGCGCCCCAACGACGATGGGGACAAATGACAATCGACATGCCGAGGATGCTATTGCACAGGCAGCAGATGAGGACTATTGACTTACAACTCCTGGGCCCTGATGTCGTGGTCTTAGGCATGGTATATTTGGGGTCCACGAGGCAGCAACGAGGCTGGGGACAATTGAAGATCGACAGGCCAAGACGCAAACGAGTATTTCGGTGGTAATGTATTCCAGGCCCCACCTCCCCTCCTCAGAAGAAGCCCAGGGGTTGTACAGGTCGTAGGGCTTGAGGGAGGGGAAGTGGTTGTTTGACTATCTAGAGTGGTCCCCAAAGGATATTCCCCCATGTTGGACTGTGTCATCTGGGTGACATTAAGGTTGCTGTTAGAGAGTAAGGGTGGTGGGTGGGTAGAGTGTTCTGGCAAGTTGGTGGGTGGAGGGAGGTCTGAGGTTAGGGTGGGTGGGGAGTTGTTGTTCTGCATTGATAATTATTGCTTACATGTCGATTGGTAGGACTGTTTCTGCTGACGACCAATGGAGGGTGGGGGGGTGTTTGGGGGGGACTGTGAGAAGGGCTGCTGTAGAGAGGTACACTTGGAGGGAATGCAATGTAGCAGTACATTCTGCACTGGCGTTACAGACTTACAGGCGAGGTGGTGGGGGACTGAGTGTGGCGGGTTAATGGCTAATACCAAGATATTCAAACTGACATTGCTCTTTTTCAAGGTAACATGCTTTGCAAGAAGTTATACCACTATGAGTTATATACTCAATGGCAATGAGTGATCTCAACATTATAACCTGGCACGTCAGGGGGCTGGGTGACCCGCGTAAGAGGTGGAATGTGTTGTCCTACCTGGAGAGGCACAGCATACACGTAGCTTTCCTGCAAGAGACATACTTTAAACCGCAGCCAAACAACACCTTTGCCAGCAGATGAGCGGAGCACAGGACATTTTCCTCTTTTTCCACATATGCTAGGGGCACTGCAATTCTTGTTAAGAAGGGTACACCATTTATGTTAGCAGGAGCCAGACAAAATACACAAGGGAGGTACTGTGTGATGTGGGGGCGACTGGGGCATGCATCGATCACTTTCATATGTTGTTACGGTCTGAACTCGGATGACCCTCATTTTCTCACCAAGCTCTGGGCCAATGTTATGGACATTGATTTGACATATATAGTATGAGGCGGAGATTTTAACGTGTCACTCGATCCTGCAGTAGATAGATCACACACAGGCCCCTGCCACTACACGAAAGCACGCGCTGCGCTACATAGTGCAATTATGGAGTATAACCTGGTTGATGTATGGAGACACCACCACCAGACTACACGAGAGGGCACACACTTTACTGCGCATGCAGTGTCCTGGGCTCGACTGGATTACATATTTTTATCTATGGGGCTTAGCCCTGCAATCTCCGCAGTTAAGCACCTGGCCAGGACCTACTCGGACCAAGCGCCAGTGAGGCTTACATTACGTGCGGAGGACTTAGGCCCTTCGAGAGCTCATTGGCGATTGCAACCCACTATGCTCCACGAAATTGTCTTTCAAGAGGAACTCAGGGAGGACGTCTTGGATTTTTTTGAACGCAATAAAGGTACTTTTGAGAACGTAGAAACTATATGGGAAGCATTCAAGGTTACTTTGAGAGGGATTTGCATAGCGAAGGGGTCGGGGTGTTGAAGAGCATATTCCGCACACTAACCAATCCTGAGATAGACCTTAAGCTGCTAGAAGAATCGCCAGCCGTGCGCCCAGATGGGACAACTCAGGCAAAGGTTAGGGAGAAGCTCACGGAATATATGGAAGTAGCTGGTAGAGAGTCTAAATCTCGGGGGTGGTACTGGACAGCTCGCCGCTATGGCGAGGGAGAAAGGCCGGGTAAGGCACTGACCATGACGATTAATAGGGAGAGACGTACGAATGTGATACGAGAAATATAGATGCAGATGGGTTAATGCATAGAGACACCGCGCACAAATTGAATGCTTTCACTGCACATTACACTAAACTATATACCACCACGCGGACAGGCGATCTTGATCTGAGTGAATATCTGGGAGATGTGACATTGGGGTGGATAAGCGACGCACAACAACAGTTCCTGAGTGCCCCGTTTGAATTAGACGAAGTGCGGGATGCGATAATGCACATGCAATCGGGTAAGGTCACTGATTTAGACGGTATCCCAGTTGAATTTTATAAAACTTATATTGATTTTATGGCCCCAATACTGCGTCAAGTATATGATGACGCGCTGGAGGTGGGACATTTGCCCCCCTCCATGAGATTGGCCCTCATTATGTCGCTGCTAAAACCGGGAAAGTCACCCAGAAGTTGCGATTCATATCGACCCCTGTCGCTACTCAACTGTGATGTTAAGATCCTAGAGAAACTTATTGCTATCCGCCTCATCTCCTTCTGTAGGGACTGTTTCTGCTGGATCAGTCGGGATTTGTTCCTGGTAGGGCAACATCTCATAACTTAAGAACCTTTTTTACAATTATGAATAATGTGTCTGAAGAACTTCCTATGGCGGCGATATTCCTAGATGCCACAAAAGCATTTGATTCTCTGGAATGGGATTATATGTTTGGAGTGCTGAACCGCATGGGGTTCCCACCTATTTTTTAGTCATGGATTAGATTATTGTATGACTCGCCCGCGGCTAAAGTGGCTATTAACGTGAAGGTGTCTCAGGAAATAACCATCTCAAGAGGCACAAAGCAGGGGTGTCCATTGTCGCCACTACTGTTCGCGATCACAATGCAGCCCCTAGCAGCGAGATTGCGGCAACATCACAACGACAAAGCGCTGCTGTACAATATGCGACAAATTTTGCTATCTTTATATGCGGATGATATCACGCTATATATCCGGGACCCCCAAAATAATATGAACCCCATCCTTAGGGAGCTCATTATCTTTGGCAGACTGTCTGGCGTCACAATCAATTGGAGCAAATCTTGCTTCTTCCCCCTTACGGCCACAACAACTAGATTCCCAATGGACTATCCTATAACCTGGCGAGAGTATGAGTTTAAATATCTGGGGATCCACATATCAAAAGACAGAGATGAGTTGATGAGGCTCAATTACCGCACGGCAATGACCCGTATCTCAGACACGATAACCTGCTGGATCACACTGCCTTTGTCAATGGCGGGCAGAGCGAGTTTGATAAAAAATGGTGATACTGCCAAAATTACTCTATTTATTCTTGAACATCCCTTTTTATCCCGGTAGATATTTTTTTCAACAGTTACGTTCGGAACTGACCCGTCTTGTGTGGGGAGGGAAGAGCCCAAGACTAAAATGGGAGATCCTGACTAGACCTTATGTCCAAGGGGGATTTGGAATCCCCGATTTTGAATTAAATTATCACTGTGCACAGGCACACTATGCCTTTTTCTGGGTGCACCAGACTCGCTACATGCCCCAGTTAGCGGCAGAACACTGGCTGGCCCTACTGGTTCCTATTGAGGGAGCAATTTATATCCCGCACCTTGGCTGAGACAAAACGCTGACGACAGTGACGAGCAAGGCTAACGCATAGTCCCAACTGGGCAAGTTGCTTAGCGCACCTTTGATATATTCAGCGCTCCTACCACTCGCATACCACCCAGACATACTCCTGCTACAGGAGACTGTCTTTCAAAAGCTGGCTGAACGCATACATGTTAGAGCATGGGGGGATCTATACCACAAAGGTAGATTTTGCACACTAGAACATTTATTCCTGGGTGTACAACTCTCACCTCTCGACGCTTTCCAGTATACTCGCCTTCGACAGGGACTCCGATCAGTAACGCCTGACTTTCCTAGTGAACCTCCAGTTGTTACGCCTCTGCAGCGGATCCTCCAGGGAGCAGTGGCCAAGAAATTGGTGTCGACCATCTATAAGACGGTACATGCATTGAGAGAGCTGCCAGTGCCAATGCGCAAAGCACAGTGGGACCGAGAATTGGGAGTCGAACTGACAGACAGGCAGTGGAACTTCTGCATACAACAGCCTGAATGAATCTCATCGAGCAGTAGACTTAGGATAATTCATTATAAGTATCTACATAGGCTATATTGTACGCCTGCTGGCATGCACAGGTATGGGCTACGCGACTCGGACACCTGTGATAGATGCCATGCTCCAGGGGCTGATTTTTTACATCTAGCGTGGTCTTGTGTTTGAGTGCAGGCATACTGGCAGCAGATTTTTACTGCCCTATCTGAGATCGTACATGTTGTGATGGAGCCCTCCCCAGTTTTAGCGCTTTTGGGATATGAAGAGCCGCTGCAGGCTGCACACCGGAAATTTGTTGCACTGGCGCTGCTCATGGCTAAAAGAAGAGTGGCGTGCCGTTGGGGCAGAGGCAGGGCACCTAAATTCAAGGTCTGGCTGAATGACCTCACGTATTGCCAGGAACAGCTAGCGACATATGCTGAATTGCTGCAGATAGCCTCCAGGCCAAATGACATTTGGGCCCCATTGAAATGCTATTTGTTGGCACAGGATAACCCCGACCCCAGGAGGAACATCCTTGAGTACATGGACTTATATGTAGGACTTCTACTTATGCTATCCTACGAGAAGGGGGACGGGGCTGTAGTTTGTGGAAGATGTGCTGCTGGGTGACCTCAACTTTTGGCTGGACTCTGCCGAGTTAGATACTCAGGCAGCTGCGCTGAAAGAGACGTTTTTAGACAGGAACCTCACCCAACAGATACATCTCCCAACCCATACAAAAGGGCATAGCCTCGATCAAATTTGGTCTCAGAACATCTCCCTGGCCATCAATTCCATCACGCCCTGCATCTGGTCAGATCACTTTTTGATCAACTTTACTATGAATATTGAAAGAAGTAGGAAGCCCCCGACTCAGATAGGAGGAAAAACTAGAATATGGAAGAACGTTGACATCCCCGCTCTTATTGGCACCTTAACTTCTTCCCTCCCCCCATTAGATCAGGATATCGAAGAAATGGAAGAAGCCTTCTCTGGGTGGCTACTTCAGGCAGCTGACGTTTACGCCCCCTGCACCAACTTTCCCCGCTCTCGGCCCAATGACGCTCATAGGTGGTTTACACCCCTTTTGAAAACTCTTAAACTTGAAGTTCGTCAAATGGAGCGAAAGTGGCGAATAGCATACTCAGAACGAGAAAGAGCTAACTACTGCAAGGCCCGCAAGGACTATCAAAAACTTATTCAGAAATACAAAACAGATTACTTTTCCAATAAAATTCTCAATGCTCACAACAAATCAAGAGAACTGTTTAATATTGTGGAGAATCTGAGTGCCGGTGATAGAACATCTCTCCCGGTGGTCCCCACTCAGGAGCTCTGCAATTCGCTAAACTCTTTTTTCTTTGACAAAATCTATACCATAAAACAAAGTATCCCCACTACTCAATCCCCTCTCCTTCTGGCTGACACCTTTTATAACCCTGCGACTCTGGAATTCTTTCCCTCCATTGACAGTGCCATTTTATCCAAACTCCTTGCTAAGGTTAAATCAGGCTCTCCTGATGACATCTGCCCCCCTCACATTCTAAAAGAAGTGGGAACCAGCATTCCCGCTGGTATACTTGCTATGCTGAACGGAACGCTCACTCAGGGTAAAGTCCCCGATAAATTTAAAAAGGCTCTTCTTATCCCCCTGATAAAAAAAGTAGGAGCCAACCTGCTAGATCCGCAAAATTATAGGCCCATATCCTTGCTGCCTTACTGTGCCAAACTTCTGGAGGCTCATGTCTGTAACAGCATCTCCAAATTTTTGGAAGAATCAGAGTATCTTGCATCTAACCAGGGTGGCTTTCGTCCATGCCATTCTACTGAGGCAGTCATCCTCTCGGTGCAGAATACTTTGAGGCGGAATGCGGACGAAGGGATCCATCAGGCTTTGGTGCTATTGGATCTCTCTGCCGCGTTCGACACGGTCGACTATACCATCTTGGTCGACCGTGTCGAGCAGGCAGGTCTCAGGGGCCCTACGCTGAGCTGGATTCGCTCATTTATTACAGGCCGTACTCAATCTGTTAGATTGGGTCCCTTTACTGCCCCTACTATACCTACCACCTGCGGAGTTCCTCAGGGTTCTTCGTTATCACCTTTGCTTTTTAATTTGTATTTACGTCCCCTTCTGTACTCCCTTAGAAAAGCCAAAGTTACCATCTTCAACTATGCAGATGACTTGCAGCTCATTTTTCCTTTGAACACCAAGGACTCTGTGGTAGAATTTCAAAACACCATGTCCCACATTTTGAGCTGGATGAACTGCAATCATCTGAAACTTAATCCAGGCAAGACCGAAC
Source organism: Lissotriton vulgaris (assembly GCF_964263255.1). NCBI lineage: Eukaryota > Metazoa > Chordata > Amphibia > Caudata > Salamandridae > Lissotriton > Lissotriton vulgaris. The sequence continues at coordinate 506,003,396 of NC_141696.1, forward strand.
TGGTCTTGCCTGGACAGAGTGCACTCAGTTGGAACCCCAGTTTCTGGCCTTCTAGCATGGGAGCCCCTCCCTCTAAGTCATCCTCGGTTAAGAGCCTGGGTATCTTCATCAGTGAAGACCTTTCCCTAAAAAAACAAGTAGGAGCAGTTGTATCTTCTAGCTTTTTCCCGCTGAAGAAAATCAAGAAAATCGCCTGCTTCTTCTCTCCGGCTGCCCTCACACAGATCGTCATCTCCCTGGTTCTGTCCAGATTAGATTTTTCTAACAGCCTTTATTTTGGGCTCCAAATTGGAGAGTTAAAGCGACTACAGCTGGTTCAGAATCAGGCAGCTAGACTTCTTCTGAATCTCTCTAAAAGGCAGTCTGTTAGACTTGGCTTGAAACAGCTACACTGGCTGCCTGTTGAGCAGCGTGTGGCTTTTAAAACTGGGTGCATTTTATTCAAGTCTCTGCATGACTCTGGCCCTCTTTTCATTAGAGATATGTTTAAAAGATACATTCCATCCCGCAACCTCCGGTCTATTCACAAATCCCTTCTGATTGTTCCCTCCTATAAGAGGAAGCGTCTCGGAGGCAGTTGTTTTGACCATCTTGCAGCTGGCTTCTGGAACTTTCTCCCCCCTCATCTGAAACTGAATGACAACCTCCTCAGTTTTAGACACTCCCTGAAGACCTGGCTCTTCTCTCAGGCGCATTGTTGAGCAGCTTATTCTCTACCATGACCGCTACGCTACGTTCCTTCCTACAGCGCCATGAAGCCCCCAGGCGTACGAGCGCTTAACAAATACATGTAAAATTAAAAAATTTTTTAAAAAAGATGATAACTTGGAAGGGTCTGTATTAAGTGAGCGGTGATGTACGGGAGGGACTCACCGGTCCTGCATGAAGCGGGGTATCCTCCTGATTTTTAACTAGGCTTGCTGTGAATAACATCTGGTTGGCACATTCATGATATATGCTGGGTGGGAATGGAGCACTTACACTACAGTATTATGGAAGAATGGAGCTGGGTAATTCATGCTAATGTTGAATAATGTTTGGAGGGGAGGACCGCCATGGGATATGTAATTCTATGATCTTGACTTTTGCGAGAGCTACCTCACCAATGCCACTGATGAGTGTTGAGAGATGTAAAGGCCCAACAAGTGCTATGTTAATGTAACAAAATTGGATTTTGGAAAACCTGCCGCATGCAGACTGTCATGCCACACTGCCATATTGTTGTTGAAATGCATGTACCATGTGTGCCCTCTATGTTTCTAGATTACTGGAAAATTCTAATAAACAAAGTTTTTTTTTAAAAAAGAGTCCTTCCTTAAAGGGGCCCTGTCAGACGCCCTTGCACACCCGACACGATTCACACTTGTGGGTGGTGATCTTAACCTGGTGATGGACCAAGACAAGGACAGATCAGGTCACCGATACGGTGCCACTGGGGCGATGTCCCTGGAGGGAAGGAAGTGGTTGGCAAGCAGAGGCCTTTCTGACATTTGGCGGGAGGCACACCCCCACACTACTCTGTACACTTTCTACTCTCATGTGTACAGCACGTATGCTAGACTAGATCATTTTGTGGGGTCCCCTGATCACACAACAATTGCACAAATGCATATCTGAATACCTTGCACTCAACGACACATCTGACGTACCAGTGACAGCGGTATGGGGAGAACTTAAGGTGGTGGTGCGTGAATATCTCATAGCGATATATGCGGTGGAGGCCAAGGACCGCAGGGACAAAAGGGAGGCGCTTTCAGCACAAGTGTCGGAGAGTACACAGCCGCATTGGGGTCCCCAGGATATGGCGGCAGCTAAACGCGGCCAGGGCTAGATTTAGATTGTGTGGAGTATGCAGCTCTTTGGCTGTGACATACTTATTATGTGGGAGGTGATAAAACCGGGCGACCGATACCGAGCAAGCTAAGGGCGTGGGTCCAAAGGTCTAAAGTCACCACTATTCAGGGCAACCACGGACAGGTGCTCCAAGAAGACGATAAAATAGCAGAAGCCATTCGGGCATTCTATGCCTTTCTCTACAGTGCAGATCCATCTCTAGATACTAAGGGGGAAGCTTACCTCAACGAAGCGGCAGTCACGGCACTCAATGTGGCGGGCGCCTCTTCCTTAGACGCACCTATGCGGCCAGATGAAGTGATATAACCGCGATATCGTGCCTCAAGCCTCTGAAAGCACCAGGGCCAGATGGCTTCTTCGCTGGGTTTTATAAGACATTTTCCCCCTGCTAGCGCTCCTCCTGACCAAGCTCTTTAATTCTTTCCAAGGGCCAGGCTTAATTCCCCCGACATCCTTGCGGCCGACGTCACAGTATTGCCTAAGCCGAGCAAAGATGCTACACATTGCGCCGCCTACAGGACCATATCTTTGCTCAATCTCGACCTCGAGCTTTTTACGAGGATGCTGGTGGCAAGACTGGGACCGTGATTACCAGGCATCATAGAGCCGGATCAGTTGGGATTCATCCCAAGTAGGCAGTGCAGTGACAACACCAAGCGACTCCTACATGTAATCGACAAAGCTCGCTTTAACAACTCCGATGCAATGCTACTCTCTGTTGACGCTGAGAAAGCATTTGACAGGGTGGACTGGGGCTTTCTGGACAAGACGTTAGTGTGATTTAGAAGAGGTGATCGCTTCAGGGCTTGGGTCGCCAGCTGCTATGACACACCCCGGGCTGCGATCCACGTCAACGGCATTGGTTAGCAATCCTTCGACATCAGACAGGGCACCAGACAGGGGTGCCCACTCTCACCTTTACTCTTTGCGCTCTACATAGAAACACTTGCGCAATGAATCAGGGATAATCCTTATATAACCGGTATCACCTTCGGGGGCCAACCACATTCCAACAGCCTTTACGCCATTGACATCTTGTTGGCTTTGGTTAATCCCAAGCAGTCCGTGCCAGCTTTTCTGAAAGAAATTGAGGCCTTTGGGAAAGTATTGGGGTTCAAAATGAACACGGGGATGTCCATGATCCTTCCGCTAGGCCACAACGTTCTCAAGTCCGCTGGCGGACCGATAACATATGGGGGATTGTCTTCTCGCACCTCGATCCCCTACCTGGGAATCACCCTGACACCGAGCACAGTGCAGACCGTCAACTGGAACTACTCAGACCTCTACACCCAAATTCAGGGAGACCTGAGGAGATGGTTACAACAGCCGCTATCACAGCTGGGTAGCGTAGCGGTGGTTAAAATGTCCCTGCTGCCCAAGATTCTATATATATTCCAGACCATTCCTGTGATTCCACCGCTAGGAATGCTAAAGAAGCTACAAGACATAATACAGCAGTTCGTATGGGCAGGGAAGCGCCCGCGGATGCGCAGGGATCTCGCTCAACGGGCACCACAAGAGGGGGGATTGGGGATTCCTAAGCTGCTGAGGTATTTCCAGATGACACAGCTACGCTATCTCTTAGAATTAAACCGCCCAAGTCAGAGAAGAGATGGCTCTTCCCGGACAGAGCGATGGCCCAGATGTCGCTTTGGAAGGTCCCCTTTTTGAAAAGCTCGAATAGGCCGGAATACCTTAATAGGTCACCAATCACTCGCACGTTACTCAGACTGTGGGATGGGGTGGCGGTCAGAGGGGACTCACCACCTTCCCTTCACCTATCACGCCGTTTTTTGACAACCCTGCCTTTGCCCCGGGGATGGAGCCTCAGGCTTTCGAGCAGTGGAGAGATTCTGACTGCAGGTCGGCAGGACATCTATTCGACCTAGACTGCTTTATTCAACTCGATGCCCTAAAGGAAATGTATAACTTAAGTGCCCCACAGCGATACCATTATATGCAGATCAGACACTGGCTGTCACAGCCGGAAACGTGGCCGCCAGTGGGCAGGCGACTCGCAGCCTTCGAGAAATGGCTCTTCAAAAAAACGACCGATAGACAGCCGATCACGGACCTCTATACAATGATGAGCCCGAGCCGCTCCCACATCGCTATGCGGGCCAGAGAAGGTGGGAAACCGAGTTTGGGAGAAGCCTCACAGATAATGATTGGTGGGATATATATTACAGGGCCTACCACATGGCCAGGAACACGGCCAGTAGAGAATCAGTAGTTAAGGTCACGTCTTATTGGTACCTGACTCCAGCATAACTAAACAAAGTTAACCCACACCGTAGCCCCACATTCTGGAGGGGCTGTGGCGAACAGGGACTCTAACCCACCTGCTGTGGGACCGCGTAGAGGTGAGAGACTACTGGACGGCAGTGCTGGACGATATAAACGCACACTTTAACACAGACATTCCCCGATTCCCAGCCTATACACTATTAGGGCTCTCAAATGCATTCACATTCCCACTAAAATCTATCAGAGGAAAGCAAATGGGGTTAGCAATGGGTGTTGCAGTTCAGCACATCCTCTTGCTTTGGGGCACTTCGAGGCTTCCCACACACCCAGGCTGGCTCCACAGACTCTGGTATATATTGGGCATGGAAAGAATACAGGCAACTCTCAAGCAATCCACACCATCATTTACTCCCATATGGCAGCCCTTCCTTACCTTGCTAACCACAAAATCACATGCCCGAAATACTTACGATTGATGTGACTTACTGACATATTCTCCACAGCGAACACCCCCACATGATGGGAAAAGCGCAGATACTCTGTCCCCGCGCCCCTATATGGCGAAGAAGCGCCAAACCGGGTGGGAGGGGAGGGGGTGGGGGGTGGTCGGGGGGATTTTGTGGTCTCGGGGGTCTTGGTGGGGAGGGGCGCATTGTAAATTCATGGGGTGGTTGGGTACACCGACTGCTGAGGTCTGCCCTGAACATGCTCTCAAGGACACAGTACTTTCATATGTCTCCCGAGCCTGTACACCCTCTGTTCGTGGGGGGGTAGGGTATTTGGGTGCTGGGTGTTCGAAAGGAGCATGTGTTTATTGTAATGTACCTTACCTTATGCACTTGAAAATGAATAAAAACAAAGTTAAACAAAAAAATTATAAATTAGTAACTTGATTTTGATTTAGGTTAATCCAAATCTACGTTTATCTTTATATAAGACTACTAGTAATTTTGGGCGTGTGATGAAAAACGATCGCTAACGGTAATTTGGACCAATGATTTTGTTAGCAATTTTCTTTGGGCAAATGTTGGGCCTATGAAGCTCAATTGAAGAACTGAAGTTCACAACTGAGGCTGATCAACAAATCAATACATTCAAATAACATGAAGCATATTAACCTCCACAAGGAAGAGACAGAGACTTGTTAAGTTTTCAAACTGTAAAGTCTTATTAAAGTTAAACATTAACCCAAGGCAAATTAATGTCAATCAATAATTAAGAAATGAATGCATGAGTTAATATGAAGTTCAAATCAATCAACATCATATAAGTAAGAGGACGAACTAACACAAAGTCGTCTTAAAAGGAACTGAGTAAAAACACTACTCCCATAAAGAGAGTACCCTACTTTGAGCTTTTTCGAAAGTGGACAAAGCATTTCGGAACTATAATCCACTCTGACCTAGCTTATATTACACAATTCTAACGTTTGTGTCAAATCCACATAAATCCCAATAAATGATCGACTTAAGCTTGTTGAAAAGATAGGCTTGAAGTTATTTGTTTCTTGGGATCCGTTACAATACAACTTCTCAAAACGTCTTTCAAACTTACAATTTACTGTATCAATATGAGATACATTGGACCAGCCTGTACTCTGTACTTGGCAAAAACGCCCCAATGTAAGTAACAGTTAATTTCCATCGGGATTGCAGGATATGTTTGCAAGAGTTTAACACTTTTGAGCAAATAAATTAGGAATAGTCATCACAAACAGTATTCACACATATTTTCATGCATTGATAAAATTACTTTTGGGCATAGGCTTGCTTGGACACTTACCTATGGTGACTGATCAACTCCTAACTTGGGCAGGTTCTAAATTAGGCGCTGTTGCAATTTGCGCAATTTGAAGCACTAATGTGTGGGTTTTAAAAAACCTGCAAATTACTACCTTGGAACTGTTATGACTCACTTATTTAAACAAAACAGAACTCATCTTTGTCTGTAACGCGTACCGATGAATATGGTAAAAACACTGGGGCATATTACCAAGCAATAGCGATAATTATCGCTATTGCTTGGTTAGCGGTAAAAAAATATTGCCGAGCACCGAGGATTTTTACCGCTGAAATACCTTGATATTATCAAGGTTTATCTCAAAAGCGGTAAAAATCCTGCGAAATACATGAATATCGCTGACAAATCAGCGATATTCATGCATTATCGTGACAATGCTCTTAGCCATGTTATCCACCTTCCATTGGATAACATGGCTAAGAACTGCTTTTAGCAGGCGTTAGCTTTTGGAGATATTCGCGCTTAGCGCGAATATTTCCAAAAGTTGTTAATAGGCGTTAGAGATGTTAGCGACTGTTTTCAGTCGCTAACATCTTGGCACGCCCACTTTGCATGTCATTAGCGATAATTATCGCTGACATGCAAAGTGGGCCCCTAAATGCCCGCTATCGCCTACCAGCTGTCGCTAACTGGTGTTAGCGACAGCTTGGTAATAGGGCGATAAAATTATCGCCGCATTAGCGGGAAAAAGTCCCGCTAATGCGGCGATAATGCCCTTGGTAATATGCCCCACTGTTTTCTGTGAACTCTTGGAAGACCGTCCACATGCAGAAGTCAGGCACCAGTGAAACGCACAGGACATGCTTTCCATCTGGACTCATTCTCAGGCTGTCTTACAGCATGATAGGCCCCTGGGCAAAGCAGTGCACTGAGCCCTGCCTACACAACCATTCACAGGAATACAAATGTTAAATGGAAAACGAGTGTTAAATTCTGGTCTGCATGGGGCCCCTATTCTCGTGGGGCCCCCAGGAAACTGCCCAGCGTGCCCATGCATTTAGAAGGCAATTCTCATTCTCCATTGCAGATCAGAGGCTCACACGTCTGCTATCACCGTTGAATTCCTCAATTACTGACCACATTAAATTTAGGTGCAACCAAATACTTTTATTTCATTGAAAGATATTTTGTGAACTCCGGTGTTTAACTTTTCTGTGGATAAAAAAACCGATATTGACTGTTGGTTGATTTAATGAAGTCTGGATAGTGGAGTTCTCTCTTTTATGTTTTCTTTGATTTTCTTCAAAGTGGTGATGCAGGGGATAGTTTGTAAGCTTTCATTTACTTTTAGATTTCGAATTATCATTCAAATTACTAAAATTAGAGTGATTTGCGTTCTCTGTTTTCCTTTGTGTACTCCAGAAATTGGTATTTATACTAAAACATAACTACTGTTCAAGTTCTCCTCCTGAGTGCATTCAGATAATATGAGTCAGAAAGATTGTTAACTGTGTTATGAGAATCCGAGTAGCATTTTGTGATTGTGTATTTCTTTCCCCTTAACCAGATGTAATTGAAGTATTTTCCAAGGAATATCTGGTGCTTTTGTCAAAGCCTGAGTATTAGCTATTATTTCTCTTGTCTCATTCCTCTTCCTTCACCTATGAACTCAAGCTCAGTTCAATACTGGGACTGTGTCTGGACTGTGTTGTACACGCGGAGTTATCTACTTGGGATCCTTGTCATCTCTTCAGAAATTCTCACCCGGTTTGGGTTTTCCATAAACATTAATTTTAACATGGCTCTAGCTTGTTGGTATCCGAAAGCCACATCATGAACAGCTCTGTGGCTCAGTGCAGAGGAGATGTTTTATATTTGCATTGTCTTAGGCATATATACTTAAGACTGACTTTTTAACAGATATGCATGAGCAGAAACACTCGGAAACAGAAATATCCAATCGCTGCACACTGCTTTCGATCTGATCTTTCTGCAGTTCATGCACTAATTCGGAAACATTCTAGGTTAAATGTGCAGCTTCAAATGCTTCAAATGAAAAGGCAAAAATAAAGTGGGTGCTCCGCTACTCATAACGTGGGTCTTTAATTCGTTTAGGTATGCAAGACATGGAGCTATGCTAAGTATAAATTGATATGCACGGGTTAAAATCGAGAGGACTATGAATGAAAAGTTGTAAACAGCTAAAGTGATGAAACGCTGCCACAAAAAAATGTCAGATGCTAAAACACAATTCCCCAAATATGCTTAGGTCATAGAAAGGTAAAAAGGATCTAACTACTTCTAACTACTTCTTTCAGCATACATTAGATTTGATGACAGTGCGAAAAAACGGTTAGAAATGCTATATAAATTTAGCAAGGTAGAAGCATAAAAAGGGGTGCTTTACCCAAGCTTACTCTTGCCCCATAGACATCTGATACCTACAGTCAGGAGTATTGGAATTGTGTGACTCTGCTGAATTTTCTGTATTGTTATGAATTTGCATCATTTGCAACTTAATCCACTCTCTGTTGTTTATTCCCAAATTTAAGAACACACATTTGCTTCTATCTCAAACTGGTCAAACACGCTTCCAAACGGTGTTGCTCCCGGCGGTAGGTCTGTTACTGTGCAGTGAGAGGTAACCTTTCCTTTGCTAATTGCTGTATTTAGGCATTACACTTGTACTAATAGGGGGTGGGGGGGGGACAACTCTGCCCAGGCTTTGTTGACATTGTAGAAATGACATAATAGTGAAAACTAATTGCTAAATAATGCCATATAATTTGCTTTTTATTGCTGAATAATTAAACCATTTTCTCTAATGATTTTATATAGAGATAGTGTAGGTTTTTGTTGTTACTCTTTCAATAAAAAAATAAATATATTCTGATGTTATGTATGTATGAAGTACCGTAGCATAACATATATTTCTAAGTGTGGCCATCACCAGCAAAAAGTATCACTTTTATTTCTCTCATCGTTAATATATGTGTTTGTTTTTTGAATCTAATGTTACTAACAGTTTGCATCAACCTGTACTGGTGTTTACATAATGCACCTCTGTGTCTACTGAATTAATTTTATTCAGTAGAATCCACTGATAGCCACTTTGAGAGAGACTTCTGAGTTTATTTGTGGGGAGGTAAAAAAGTAGCTCCGAATATGTAGTAGGGAAAACATTTTCATATTATTTATAAAGATGTTATTGTAAATATTACATAAGCAAACAAGATTTACAAAAGGTCATACTGAATTTAGACGGCAATAAGCTTTGGGATTAATTTGGGGCATGAGATAATATATATTTAACAACTTTATTTCAGAAAGCAAAATATGTTATTATTTATACACACTTGGGTGTACTGGGAGAAACGGTCAAAAGAAAAAATCAATAAAAAACTTTTCGAGCATACAGCTCCATGAAAGTTGACCACATGCAGGCATATTTGATCTGCCACTTCAGGCTCTGATGTGTACCGGTATTGTTCTTTGCAAGTGATGAAGCCGAAATTTCATGTCATTGTAGGGGTGCTTCATAATCATGTTTACAGCGCACCCGCATATAATCACTTATATTAACGTGAAGTGTTAGAATTGTGAATGTATTAACATGGAAACGTGATGTACTTAGGCCAGTTGAATGTAACATGGAGAATAAATGTATAAAATGAATGTAACTAGCTGAAAACACTAACCTGAAGAACTCGTGTTGTGCAACTGACAACTGTTAGACCTGGCACCATTGGTGTGGGTCTCCCTTTCATTTTTGCTGTTGCCTCATGTATTTTTGCTGGTGTTGGATGCTTTGGGCACTGTGCCACTGCTATTCAGTGCTACAGTGCAAGTGCTCCCTATTGTAAATTGGAGTATTAATCAGTGGTTACATGTTTGGCTATTTGGTTTACCTGTCAGACCCTAGTCTAGTGCACTGAGTGTGCCCGGGGCAAGTACATCCAAATGCTGCTGGTGGGCCTGCAGCACTGGTTGTGCCACCCACAGAAGCAGCCTTGTAAAATGTGTCTAAGGTCTGCCATTGCAGAGCCTGTGTCCAGCCTGATGCAGGAACACTGACTGGGCAAGTGCAGCTTAAAATCAGTCACCCCTATGGTAGGCCCAAGGGCAGGGTGCGTTGTAAGTATTCGGTAGGACAAGCCCTGGTGTTTGTGGCATGTCCTAATAGTGAATTACAGCCATTTTCGTTTTTCACTATTGCAAGGCTAACTGTTCTCCATAGGCCAGAATGGGCTGTTAGAGTTATTACATTTTATAATCCTAACTATCTCAGAGAACATGGTAGAAATTCAAGTTTAGTATGCCTGAACTCAGAATGATAAAATACATATTTTAGTGAAGTTGGTTTTAACATTCTGTGTTTGCAAATACCACTTTTAGAAAGTAGGTATTTGCTTGTCTAACCATTTATTTATTTATTTATTTATTATAGAGTTTTGTATAGCGCGAACAAGACCCGTAGGTATCAGAGCGCTTAACATCGAGGTAGGTTACACATTGACAGTACAGTATCAATTATAAAACAAACAGATATGAAGTAAAGAAACTATGGCTATGAAGAATGACTAAATATATATATATATACCAAACACCTGAGCAATTAGCAATAAAAGGAGAGAAAGGCCTAGCTTATATCACGGTCCTTATCAATATATAAGGTGAGGTAGAGGTTATATAGTTTGGCTGTGAAAAACAGCTACGAGTTCACATAGGACTGTGGTAGCGATAAGGATGCAGCCGAGACTTGTGTGTGGAGTCAGTCTCTTGTCAATGATAGTATTCATGAAGAGGGTCACCCTTCGGCTGATGTAATTGTTCATACCAGTGATCCATCGGCTTCCCTATGCAAGGTATTTACTCATCATAAGGCTTTTCAATTCCCGTTTGAATGATACAATATTTTGAATCTTCCTAATGCTTGGAGGGAGTGAATTCCAGACTCTTGCGGCAGCTCCGGAGAATTTTCGATCATAGGTCTTTTTCTTTCGGAAGATGGCTGGCCTCAACAGCAGCTCCTTGGAGCTTCTAGTTGGTCTGTTTCCTCCCGATAGCTTAATTTTCTTGGCTAGGTATCCTGGCGTGTTATAGTGTACCGCTTTGTGAGTAATACATGCTATCTTCATTTGAACTCTGGCCTCATAAGGTAGCCAGTTTAGTGCTTTCAGGTGGGGAGATATATGATCAAATTTCCTAGATCCAGTGATGAGTCTTGCCGCAGTGTTGAGACAGGCTTTTAGTGGTGCTGTGGATGTTTTAGGTAGGCCAGTTAAGGTAGAGCAACCATATTCGATCCTGGATATAACTAAGGATTGTATAGCCAATTTTAGATCTGCCTCTGAGATGAATGGTTTTAATTTTCTTAAGTAGCTCAGATGGAAGCGGGCACTTTTCGCCATTGAGTTAATGTGGGCTTTCATGTCTAGATTCTCATCTAATGTGATTCCTAGTGATTTAGCTGAGTTGACTAGGGTTGGTGTGCAGTTTAGAGCAGTCACCAATTTGGTCCATTCCTTTACTTCAGGGTGACTCCTTGGAGGTGAGATTAGCAAGAATTCTGTTTTCTGGGCATTTAATTTCAAATGATTCGTAGTTAACCATTGCAAAGTCATCTTTAGTGTCTCATTTATTAGATCTATGTCATCAAGGGAGGCGATCTTTAAGTATATTTGCTTGTCGTCTGCATACATGTGGTAGGATATCTTTGATTTCCGAAGAATGTCTGTAAGAGGTTCGACATACAAGTTGAATAGATCTGGGGATAGTGTTGAGCCTTGCGGGACCCCAATTGCATTAGGACAGGGGGGTGAGATTGCTTGGTTAACCGGGAATCGTTGAGTTCTGTTTCTTAGGAAAGAATTGAACCAACTCAGCACATTTCCGGACAGTCCCATCCTGTCCTGTAGCCTGATCAATAATGCTTCGTGATTTACCGTGTCAAAAGCAGATGACAGGTCTAAGAGAATCAATAGGCATGCTTGATTTTGGTCTAGAGCTTGTAACGCGTCGTCAACAATATGCAGGATCGCTGTTTCCGTGCTGTGCCCTGCTCTGAACTCCGATTGGCATTCGTCTAGTAGGGAGAACTTGGTGATGTGTTGATTCAATTGGCTCTGCATGCATTTCTCAATTAGTTTGGCCAGTAAAGGGATGTTGGTTACTGGTCGATAGTTATTCGGATCTGATGCATCCGCTGTCGGTTTTTTGATTATTGGCACTACTTAACCTGTTTTTAGGCAGTCAGGGAGGATCCCTTGTGTAAGCGAAGCGTTTATTATTTTGGTCCAGATTGGAACCACAATGTGGCTGATTTCTCTTACATATTTTGCAGGTAAAGGGTCATGATAGTGGTTGTTCGGTCTGATTTCGGACAGCGTTTTGGCGATCTTGTCCTGGTCATATAATTCAAATGTGTCCCAGTTTGCTTTATTTTTTGTCTTACTACTCTCTGTTGCCATACAGGCCTCGCTCGCCGGCAAAGGTTGGGTCTGGAGGATAGCCGCGGCGTTTGAGAGCTCTACCTCTAGTGATTTGGTCTTCTCCGAGAAAAATGTGGAGAATTCCTCGCAGCTTAAGGGAGTTTTTGAGTTTTCTTGAGCTGATTTGGCTAGTTTATCTGATTGCTTCTTTAGGATCTTGAAGAGTTTTCTTGGTCTTTTTTTGGCATTGTCAAGTTCTGCTCTTATAAATTCTTTTTTGGAATTGATTACCTTTTTGTTATATACGTTTCTGATTTTTCTGAGGGCTTTCAGCTCTGGTGAGGAAGGGTGTTGTCTCCATTTTCTTTCGGCTGTTCTCAGTTTGCGCCTGTCCTCATTCAGTGACCCACTAAACCAAGATTCTTTGGCTTAGCTGTGATTCTTTTCAGTTTTAGTGGCATGGTTTAATTGACAATATTTCCAATTGAGGTTATGTAGTGATCGGTCAGCTCGCTTACATTCTGCATGTCGTTAGGTGGCTTTAAGCCTCTCTCGCAGCTTTCAACCAATAGCTCAATATTCGCCTCTTTTATATCTCGGATCAATTTTTTGGACTTGGGGGGTTGCACAGTCCTACCCTTTTTCACTGTTGGGATCACAAATGTTATGGCGTGATGGTCAGACCAATCACACGGATCTATAGCTCGGATTGATGTCTCTTTGTTTCTTGAAATAATCCAATCTAAGGTCGCTCCTTGCGCGTGAGTAGGTTGGGTGCATGCTTGAGTGAGGTTTAGTTTGGCGAGGAACTCTTTAAGCGAATTAACCAGTTTGTCATTGCAGTCGTCCCAGTGTAAATTAAAGTCTCCCAGGAATATGTTGTTGGCATCTGGATTGGAGTTGGCTGTTATGATCTCTATTAGTTGCTCTGTGAACTTTGCGTTATCTCCTGGTGGATGGTAAAATGCATGCAAGTTGCATTTTTGATTGCTTGATGATCTTATATTCAGACCAAGGTATTCACAAGATTCTAGGGGGTCGGCTTGTATCGGGTTGACCTCTATCTCTGATCGGTGAATGCAGGCTATACCTCCTCCTATTTTCCTTGGCTTATCTAATCTCACAATGTTATAGTGAGGTGGTACTAAGAGATCAATGGCTGGAGAGGATGATTCCTTTAGCCATGTTTCCGTAAGGATTGCCAGGTCGATATCTTTATTGATGATGAGGGCTGCTATGTCTGATGCATGTTTGGTTGCCGAACGGCAATTGAGTAGAAGGCAGTTCAATGGTTTATCTGAGTTAAGGAGGTTCCCATTTTCGGATTCAGTTGCTGTTAACTGAATATGTTGTAGGTTGAGGTGGATTGCTTTTCTGTCATTCTTTCTGGATGTTCTATTAGAATCAATTGGTACTGTTTTAATTCTCTCCTCACTCCCACGGGCCGGTTGTTCATAGGTTCGGAGTATGGCCAATGTTTCTTCGTTTGACAAGGGGATTATCCTGTCTGGTCTATTGAGCCTATTTTTTAGAGACAAGGCCATCTCGTCATTCCTTTTTAGTGCGGAGAGTACTAGATTCTGGATATGCGAGACCTTGGAGTGCGTGCTTCCCGTCATCTCCCACATTTTTTCGATTGCATGTGAGATTTTCATCGAGCCTTGTGCCAGGTTGCCTGCTATTTTCTGGAGCTCCTTAATTTCTTTCTGGTTTCGGGGTGATTTCTTAGTGAGGATTGACCTGCCAGTTCGGGTTGTGTATTTTGCTCTTCTCCGTGATTGATCTGTTCTCATTCTCACAGTTCTATCCTTTGTATCCTTGGTTGGGTTGTCGCTTCCGATTCTATTTGAGATGTCAAGTGAATTATCTATGTTGTGTGATGCAAGTAGTAAATTTGTGGGTGGGGATCTATAAGACTCTGGTATCAGATTCGAGCGAGGGATCAGGTCATTTAGTGACTCGCTAGGAGCTGAGGTATCCTCTTCAAGCAAATTCGCACCGAATGGTGGCGGCATCAGCTCTTCTATTTGGACCTGGCCCTTCAAAACTGCCTCTGCTAGGTTGTGTATTCCTTTGTCTGGTTTTGTGAGTAACAGGGCTGGGGGATTCCAAGAGACAGGTTGAGTCAACCTAGTGGTGAATGGAGAGATCTGCATCTAGATGGGAGGGAGGAGTTGCACCTGAACCTTGAATAGGGCTGTGCCTGCCTTCCTCAACGCTGGCTCCACCTCCTGGGGAGCGGCTGATGTCTCTGGCCTTCACACTGAAAGAAGAGAAGGAGTCCTGTAAACAAAGTGCTCCAGAACTGTACTTGCCTTCCACAATGCTGACTCCACCTCCTGTGGGGCGTCTGATGTGCCTGCCCTGCACAGTGAAAGGAAAGGAGAAATCTGGTAAACTGAGTGCTTCAGAACTGGTTTGGACTGGGCATAAAGAGGGTTCTTTTATAGATCATTTTCTTATCTCTAATGGCCTACAATCCTCCCTCTTGGAGTCTAAAATCAGAAGTAGTATTTTCTGTGACCATATTCCTTTATGTGTTCGTCTCGGGGGAGACTTACTGAATCAGCAAGGGAAGAAGGCAGCACCTGGTGTGCTGAAACTTACGGATGGTAGGCACCGCCTAAGTGGTCCCAGGTGAACTCTGTAGCCTTCTACGACAATATCCGGGTATCTTGTGCTACTGAATTAGCAGTTTGTGAGTCCCTTGTTTCTTCTCCTGGGAATGTACTAAATGCCTTTGAGGCCATTGTCACTAAGGCAGGAACCTTATTGTCTTATCCTCCCAAAAAAGCTTCGCTTAGAGACCCTAAGTGGTTCAACAAGCTATGTTCTAGAGCAGCGAGAGAGCTGAAGGCGGGTTTGAGGCCCATCCCAAGAGAACAATCTCGGATTAGGCTACTCCGCCTTAAATATAAAAGGGGCCTGGCAGCTCGGAGGTCTGAAATAAAGGATACAATGTGGAAGGAGCTCCTTGACCCGGATACCTTAGGAAATAGTGCAAAATGTTGGGGTTTAACGAACAAACCCCTATTCGAAAGTGAAGGGGCGAACGATATTGGTACAAACATCACCGAAGATGACTGGGTCCATCATTTTGAGACTATATTTAAGTGCACCACAACAAAGTCACACCCTAATCTGGGGGGTAATTATGAAACATTGCCCCTGTTTACCCTGAGCAAGGTGGAGAATGGCATCTCTGGCCTGTCCTGTAGCAAGGCTCCAGGCCCGGATGGTCTCCCTCCAGACCTCTTTAAATCACATCAGCCCCTCTGGACCCCGGTCCTCACGGCCGTGCTTAATGCAGCGGTGGTGGAAGGCTGTCCAGAGTCGTGGGGTTCCTCCACGATTGTTCCAGTTTTCAAGAAGGGAGACCATAATAGCACTAGTTGCTATAGACAGATCTTCCTTATTGATTCTGTCGTCAAGGTAGTGGGGGGGAGTAGTTTTGAACATATTGTCCATCTGGGCCGAAGAAAACAGAGTTATCTCCGATATCCTGTATGGGTTTCGCCCGGGGCACTCCACCGTGGCACAATGCCCCAACCTGTATATGATCCTCGGGAAGTACACTGTCGCCCGTAAGGGTGTCATCTACATGGCGTTCATGGTCCTTTCCTCCGCATTTGACTGTGTCAATCGGGGGAAACTGTGGCAGTCCATGGACGCCATGGGGTGGATGTCACTCTAGTTAACTTCCTGAAGGATATTCACAGGGATATCAGGGCGAACATTAGATTCTCACAGGATCTTGGAGTATCAAGAGATTTTACAGTCACTCGGGGAGTAAGGCAAGGGTGCATTCTTGCACCCTTTCTTTTCAATCTATATATTAACGAGCTATATAAGGCCCTGATTGAAACTGGGGTGGATTTCCCATATGTAGGGCGTTTAAGCGGACGATGCGGCCCTATTGGCTAGAACCGCAAAGGGCCTACAATCTCTATTGAATGCTTTTCGCAGCTTCATGGCTGACCGCGACCTAGCCATAAACAATTCTAAATCGTACATATTACAGGTTGGGACCCATCCGAAGCGTAACTATCCCTTTATGGTAAATAATGGAAAAGTGCCCATAACTTCAACCTTCTCCTACTTGGGAGTTTTGGTTGATGATCGCTTAAATTGGGGAGCCTTAGTCGAGATAAAAAGAGGTGAGATCACATGGTCGAATGCCGCTATCTTCAGGTTTGCAAACAAAATGGGCAAACGCCCAACTGTAGCAATGCTGAAGCTATATCAGGCAAAAAGCGATGCAATTGGCAGCTACGGCAGCGAGCTATGGGGATATGCAGCAGTGAAGGGCATTCAGGTAGCGGAGAATAACTTTCTAAAACAGCTATTGTGAGTACCCAAAGGAACTTCAAATGTAATCATCCACGAAGAAACCGGGCTCCCATTTATTGGTGACTGTTAGAAACAGGATCTCTGGCTGGCCAAGGCTTGCGCCAACGTCAGTCAGAGACCACCACTTCCACGTCAGGGCAAGGGAGTCACACACCAAGCGGCAAGGTCGCTGGCAGGGTGGGCACCTGCCAGCGGACAAAATACTCGAAAATCAGCGAGGTGGCACTTGCTTGGGGCGGACAATGCCGGGTGGGCACCGGCTGGGCACCCAGAACGCTAGCAGCGCTAGAAACGAGGAAAAGGCACTCCTAGGCACCACAGGCCAAAATAAAGCGCTCACAGTGCTAGGGGGGGCAAAATACAGCGTTTCCCAGCGCCGCAAGGAAAACACAGCGCTCTCAAGCGCCACGAGTGAAATCAAGCGCTCCCAGCTCTAGGCCAGGAAAGTAAAGCGCTCCCCGCGCTACCGGCCAAATAGGTAAAGCAAAAGTCCTTTCAAGGGGCAGGGGGCAAGGCTGGGCCCAGAGCCAGCACACTGGGTCGCCAGGCAGGGAGACACCCCAAGTGGCGGTCCTCTGGCCCAGCAGCAGCAACAGCAGCCCCCTCAGGATCCTGGAACAAGAACAACCTCTGTGGGGACACAGCCCCATTTTTATACAGCTAAATCCTTTGTTTGGAGGTGCAGTGTGGGGGAGAAACCAGTCGCAGCTGGTTTGGGAGTACCCTGGATGGCCCAACCACCCCTTTCTTTCACTGGGGAGGCTAGGGTCGTTAGACACACCCCAGGGGGGCGGAGCCAGCATTGTGTGGGGAAAACCCAGCCCGTCCAGGACACAGGTACACTCCTCCCACACATCACTCATGCTAATCTCCCACTCACCACCGGGCAGACCCATCCAGACTTCCTGGAGCCTGGCATGCCAGCCAGCTCCAGCCAATCACGCTCCAGCACCCTCACTGCACACATATCTCAATGTCCAGAAGTAGCACTTCCCTTCTAGACACATACATGCCGCATACGCCATCTCGCAGCATTCACTCTCACGAGTTTACACATATTAAATTTGAGCCTGCACTCCCCACGCATCAGGAACTACCAGGGACACACACATTCCCCATGCATTCCTAAGGGAGGGCAGGCCAGCCATACTACACGCACGCACTTTCACTCTGGGACCCAGGGAAAAAGTGCGCCAAGCCAGAAATCATGAATGCCAGGTCGCCATCAAAAGCAAAAAGTTCAGGGGTGAACCAGCCATAAACGCCCGGGTCCAACAGTGACACTCTAGCTATGCACCCTTTGCTATTTTGGCTTAAGTGCTGGCTAAATAAAGATCTTACTCTTAATCACCAGCTACTTAAAGAGGCCTTGACTTTGGACAATATGCTAAATATTCCCTGGCTAAAATATTTTAAAACCTGTTTTAACGCCCTGGGGCGTCCGGCCCTTTTTTGAAGCCCAGACATGATCACCGCTGGGGACGTGGCTTATGTTAAAAAGACATATTCCCTATGGCAAAAATTTAATAGAGTTGGGGCAGAACTGGTAAAATCCGGTGTACATAACTTTATGCTACTCAAAACTGTTTCATCGCTGGAACCCTATCTTACATGGCCCCTCTTTCCCCATGAGCGGTTCTTGCTAACCAGGTTTAGGTTTAACTATTACCATCTTTTACTTGCCGTTCCAAAGGGAAGTCATAGAGGTCAGGTGCTGTCTCCCTGTGGCTGCGATACCTCATCTCCACAGGACTTGATGCACTTTATGTTCTTCTGCCACTATTATGATGCCCCGCGGAGGTTCTTTTTAAAACCACTGCTGAAAAAGATGAATTTTACCCAGGTTCGCCCGGCCCTTTGCTTTCTGCAAATGCTGAGGCCAGGAAGTACTTTATAAGTGGTAGGCTTTTTAAAATCTGCATTGAGACTCAGAAACACTTTTACGAACTAGGGGTTCCCCGCTCTGCGGTTATTGTTCCAAGTAAACCCCACTGCTGAGCTTGCATATATTAGAGAGATGAAAGCTCCCAATATGATTGTTTTAATATTTGATTGAATTACTTTTAACATCTGTTTAAGATTATTGTATATGTTTTTTAATAAAAAATGTTCCATTTAATGTTTCAATACTGCTTTTATTGTTTTCCATTTCCAAAAACCGAGTAAAGTATTTTTGATTTGATTTGATTTGACTGGGCAAAGGCCACTCTCCCCTCAGAGAACAAAGGATTTTGGGCTATAAATATTGGGACCCTGATCCCATGAAATTAGATCACTTTGGACTACAAGAAGAAACCTTTACTAAGGAGAGGAACCTGAAGAACTGAGGATAGACTATTCCCAAGCTGAAGTGCTGCTTGGGGGATTCAATCACTCAATCAATCAAGGCATTTATATAGCGCACTACTCACCCGGAGGGTCTCAAGGCACTAGGGGAGGGGGGGTCCGCTACTGCTCGAATAGCCAGGTCTTGAGCTGCTTCCTGAAGGCAAGGTGGTCCTGGGTCAGGCGGAGGTGGGTCGGGAGGGAGTTCCAAGTCTTGGCGGCCAGGTAGGAGAAGGACCTTCCTCCTGTGGTGGCTCTTCGGATACGGGGGACGGCGGCAAGGGTGTGGCTGGTCGATCGAAGCTGGCGTGTGGGAGCGTAGAAGTTGTGGCGGCTGTTGAGGTATGCTGGGCCTTGGTTGTGCAGGGCTTTGTGTGCGTGGGTGAGGAGACGGAAGGTGATTCTCTTGTTGACCGGGAGCCAGTGCAGATCTCTCAGGTGTCCGGAGATGTGGCTGCGATGGGGGATGTCCAGGATGAGTCGTGCTGAGGCGTTCTGAATCCGCTGGAGTCTCTTCTGGAGTTTGGTGGTGGTTCCGGCGTAGAGGGAGTTGCCGTAGTCCAGTCGGCTGGTGACCAGAGCCTGGGTGACCGTCTTCCTGGCCTCGGTGGGGATCCACCGGAAGATCTTACGTAGCATGCGCAGGATGTTGAAGCACGATGAGGAGACGGCGTTGACTTGTCTGGTCATGGAGAGGGAGGAGTCCAGGATGAAGCCCAGGTTGCGTGTGTGGTCTGTTGGTTTGGGTGCGCTGCCCAGGGCGGGGGGCCACCAGGAGTCGTCCCAGGCGGAGGCTGAGGGTCCCAGGATGAGGACTTCCGTCTTGTCTGAGTTCAGTTTCAGGCTGCTGTTCATCATCCACTTGGCTACTTCTGTCATCCCTTCGTGTAGGTTGGCTCTGGCGGTTGCGGGGTCGTTGGTGATGGAGAGGATCAGCTGGGTGTCGTCAGCGTAGGAGATGATGTTGAGGTTGTGTTGGCGTACGATGGCTGCGAGGGGGCTCATGTACACGTTGAAGAGGGTGGGGCTGAGTGAAGATACGCCGCAGATGACTTTGGTGGCCTCGGATCTGAACGGGGGAATGCGGACTCTCTGTGTCCTTCCGGCGAGGAACGAGATGATCCATTCCAGTGCCTTCTCCTGGATTCCGACGTTGCTGAGGCGCTGCACTAGGGTGCGGTGGCAGATAGTGTCGAAGGCAGCGGAGAGGTCTAGGAGGATGAGGGCCGCTGTTTCTCCGTTGTCGAGCAGGGCTCGGATGTCATCGATGGCTGCGATGAGGGCGGTCTCGGTGCTGTGGTTGGCCCGGAAACCAGACTGAGAGAGGTCGAGGGATCCGTTCGTCTCGAGGAAGGCGGCCAGCTGCTTGTTGACCCGCTGTGGTTGCCTTTCTGCCAAAGGAAGGAGAAAGGAACTTTGTGCACTTTGCTTTCAACTTGTGAAGGATCTCCAAGGGCTTGGATAAGAGCTTGCCTCCTGCTGAAGTCTCAGGGTCAAAAAGAAATGCTAGTCCCTGAATACTCGTGCTTTAGAATTAACCGTTTGAATTTCATGTGTGCTGTAGAATCTGTTGTTTCTCACGTTTTGTGTTGCAGGTAATAGAATAATGTCTTTGGTTTACTAGCTAGGCGAGGAGAGAAGAAGTTACAATTGTGTGGCTTGAGTCGATAAAGGTAGGTTGTTGTGCCACGCACAGGAGAAGACGTGGGAACCAAGGACAAATTGTAGCAAGGGAAGCTCACCATTGACATCGTGGAAAATTTCCTTCAGGACTGTACCCAGGGCAGATGGCATGACTCAATTGACACCATGGGAATGTTACCTGTGAATAATTGGTCTTGGAATTAAGTGTAGTGTGCCACTTTTCCCTTTTTCTTCAGAGAGAGAGCATCGGAAACTAGATGTGTCTTTGGTAGCTTCATGCTACTTGACCCATTGATCGTGGAGAGACTTCATAGGGAGACTCCAGGTGCTAACTTCTGTTATTCTTACTTTCAGAAAAATCTTCCATAGGGATGTCACTTTAGTGTTAGAGTAGGTATAGATGTAATGCTTTTTACTCACCAACCCTTGATGCAGGGGAATTTGGACTCATGCTTCCTGATATTTCTGTATTTTACTTTTTGAACTAATTGTATTATTTTCGCATCATGTTTAAACTGGATGCGCAGATTTGGTTTCATGCTAATTCCTTTGTATTTCTACATTCTTGTACTTAGGTGTCTTTATGTCCAGGTATTTTTGGTTTTGTAATAAACGTATCTAACCTTAAGTAGTAGTCTGTGGGTTATTATGTATTCAAAGGAGGATATTGGCTCATTAATTGTTCTCCTAAAGGGTTTTCTCCCCTTTACACTTTCATGCTGCAAAAAAGAACCAACAGATTGTAACTACAGAACAGACCTAGAGCTTTTGGGCCCAGTCCCTTCAGTTGGTAGTAGAGTAGGATGTTTCGCATATGAAGTAAGGGGAGAATCCAGAAGTAGAATCTAGATCCCCAAAGTCTTGCAATAGAGCCCAATGATCAAGAACGGAAGGCAACGCAATCTGGTGAAAACCAATGGATTTAATGGTGCTGCGAGGTCAGGATCGGAAGGAGGAGTGAGTAATAGGGTATATGTAGTGAGTTAAATTACGTAAATGCTTTGATTGTATGATGTTTTGCGGAGTTGGTGTGAGAGTTGAGTGAATATGGTTTCAGGCCGGACGTGGTGCAAGGACTGAGATTTGAGTTACATTTCCCGAAGCGGCATAAGATACCGGAACATATTAAATGGTTTAGAAGACACTGAGATTGTGATTGTCTGACCAAAGAGTTGAGGAGTTCAAGTCAAGTCAAAAAATGCTTTATTCGAGTTTTTTCTCATAAAAGCACATACAATCTCAAATATAAAAACATCATTAACCCCTTAACTGCTGCCGTCGGCCAACGGTCGTCACGAGCACTACCTCCCCAGTGCTGCGCACGACCATTGGCCGACGGGCCAGCATTCGTTCTTCGAACGTTCAGCACTGGGCGCTGAACGTTCGACGCCCTGATGAGGTTAAAAACACTACAATTGGAGTTAGACTTGAATAATAATCAGATAATTCGAGACGTAAAAAGCAATAGCAAAATATAAATTTACAATTAGGAATTTATGGATAGAAAAATTCAGATATTTAAGATACAGACGAACTTTGAATACAATAAAAGACAATCAGCTGACTAAAAACCTCTGTCTGATAGTCTACGCCCATCCTATAAATTTGGCTGTAGCTATTACTAAAGGCAATAAAGTGCTGGTACGTAAGATTCTTAAAGCTACAACACTACTGGTAGTACCTACATTCTTACACACTGGTGATAACCAAATACGCCTGGGTTCTGCATAAAACTTACAAGCAAATAAAAAATGACCAGTTGTTTCTTTGTGTGCTCCACAGGCTGGACAATTGCTATTGGATGAACCCCCCCACCTGTCTGTTAGAGATCTAAGGGGGAGGGAACCTGCTCTAATTTGAAAAAAGAGCTTCCTGTCCGTAGGCGTGGTTATGGTGTCCCAATAAAGTTCTAACCTGGGATACAATTTTGCTTCTAGAAATCCACCAGCCATAGACGCAGCGTCAGTACCTCTCCAATGTCGAGTGGCCACATTCTCCCAGTATATTTCCTTTAGGACTTTTTTTTTAGGGACTAATGGCTCCCATCGGGTAATCCCAAAGCATTTGGAGGCCGAGATCGCCCAGCATTACTCTAAGATCGTTCAACCATCCGATTTTATGGAACACATCCGCTTTGATTATATCTAAAAACCCCTCAGCATAGTGTGAGAGCTCGGGTGTAGTCCAGAGCCTCCTCCAATATAAGATTGGACGGAGCCTCGCCACATCTGCTAGAGCCTTCCTGCCCAAATCATACCTAAGTGGGAGCAATGGAGTAGATTTAGGAAGACCAGTGATACTCCGGAAAAACTTATTTTCCGATGTTTGTAATGACTGTAGCTTCTCAAAGCCCCACAGCTCGGCACCATATAGTGCAGAGCCGAGGGCCTTGGCCTTATAGACCTGCAATGCCGGTTTGATTGGTTTAGTCCTAGATTTTTTATGCTCGGTACTAAGAGCACCAGCCAATTGTCTATGGCGCAGGACTGCAATTTCTATATGCTGGGACCATCTAAGATCATTTGTTACATAGATACCTAGATACATGAAGGCGTTAACTATCTCTAGAGGGCGATCGTTCAATACTAACTTTGATCTAAAACTTCGATGGGGATTGAAAACCATAAGCTTAGTTTTGGCCACATTGACTTCTAAGCCGTGCTCCCCACAGAATTGGTCGAAAATGAATAATGCTCGCTGTAGGCCACTTGGAGTCTTTGATAAAATCAAAGTATCATCTGCGAACATTAAAATCTGTGTCTTTATACCAGCTATAGAAGGAGCATCCACATTAACAGATAACATACGAGCCACGACTCCGTTAATAAACAGGGTAAAGAGCGTGGGAGCCATCGAACACCCTTGCCGGACGCCCCGCTCCACCGGGAAGTCTGCAGTGACCACTCCTGCCCTCTCCACTGAATTTTGGCAAAATTTGCTTCATGCAGCCGCATTAACATTGACAGTAGTTCTTCAGGTAAACCCAGGTTTTTTAGTACTGACCACAGCTTAGACCTAGGAACCAGGTCAAAGGCAGCCCGCAGGTCGACAAAAGCCGCATACAGGCTGCCCTTGCCCAGTAACACAGTTCTCCACTGCAGTAAAGTAAATCGGAAAACCTGGTCCACCGTACTAGTGGATTTTCGAAACCCCACTTGGAATGGAAACAGGGTGTTATTCTCCTCAGCCCAGTCCAAAAGCCTATTGACAACCATCCTCCCAACCACCTTTTGAATGGTGTCAATTAAGCTTATGGGCCTATAATTCCCTGGTTTGGATCGATCTCCTTTCTTGAATACGGGTATTATAACTGCTCCTTGCCAAGATGTCGGCACAGGAGCCCCCTGTGACACTGCATTAACAAGGAGGGAGATGTACTTAGTCCAGCGCTCCTTATCATTAATAAAGAGGTCCGCTGGCACCCCGTCTATGCCTGGGGCTCTACCACTTGCCACTGTCCTTAGGGCCATCTTACTTCGTTGCTGCTAGAAGAGTTTTCTTTATAATAAACCGGCCTGTTACCAACCATCTCACTGCCAGGTTGCATTTCAGCATGCTGGGGCTTGAAGTAGTTAACCCAATCCTCCTCTGCTATGTTGTTATTTCGAGGGTCAGGTATTCCACCCCTACCCCATTTTACGATGTTCCAAAACAGCCTGTCGTCTTTTTTCCCCTTAGCATCCTTTAACTCATTCCAGTGGAGCTCGTCCCACAGTTTCCTGGCTGTTGATATACAATTCTTGTACTCTTTTCTAGCTATACGAATAGCCGCCAGTTCTCTCCTCTTGATCGCAGTACCTAAGGCTAAACGGGCATTCCTCCACTGGGTGTTATACCACTTTGCCGGCTTAACAATTTCCCCTCTAAACTTCGTTACCAGTTTCAAAAAATGATTCCTGATGATAGAGAAGAGATTTTTGTGGATTTTAGTTACATTGTTTTTACTTAGTACGGTAGTGTTAGTTTGCTCCATGGCATTTATAGCTCTGTCCACCTCAGTATTAATGTTATCCATGGACTGTTGGTTGGACACAACAAATGACCATTTTAACCTACGCATATCATTTGTAGGGACAATCAAAGGGGCACTACCCTTCTCAGTAGTCGGGGTCACATTGTCAGGTGTCCACCATTTGTGCTCTACGCACAGCGGATTGTGATCACTTTCAATCCTCCACTTAACTTCCATGTCACAGACTAGTTTCCAAAGTTTCATACTACACAAACCATAGTCTATTCTACTCCTATGTCGCCCATTGTCGAAGGTGCATGCCCCGGCCTTATCACTTGTGGTCCTCCCGTTTAATGCCCTTAAACTCCTTTCGAAGCAAATAGCATTTAAACATATATTATCCTCAGTCCAACGAGTAACAGGATTCAATTCTAATTTGGGGACCCCCCATTGCCTATCCTCTCCATCCCCAGCAAATCATCACAAATAGCCAGAGGTTCGAAGGTACGGTTCAGGTCACCAGCTATTATAATATTATTGTCCAAAGAATGGGTATAAAGGAGGGAACTCAAAGCCACTAAAACTTCCGACCTCCCACCCTTGTTGGCACTGGCATAGACGTTGTAGATATCGAGCCATCCTGAAGGGCCCAAGTCCACTTTAATATATTGGATATCATTACTTCCAACGTCTACCACCTTAACAGTAAGCGACATGCTCTGACGTACCCATATAGTTAAGCCACCCATGGGTCGCCCCTTGGGACCTTTTATAGCTGGAACCGAATAATTCAGATACCCCTGCGCAAAAGAAGGTTCACAAAGCCATGTCTCCTGAAAAATGCACACATCATAAGTATTAACAAAATTTAGCCACTCCTGGGATTCCTGCTTGGGGCGCATACCAGCGATGTTCCATGAAACTAGTTTCCCCACACCATCCCTAACGCTGTCAGATGGTCCTAGGGGAATGGCTACAGGGGGAGTGGTGAGAGCTATGGTATTAGAGATAGCTGTATCCAGGTTAGTATTTCCAGTCACCATTTCAGCCAGAGATGAAGGGCGGACAGGTAGGGTATTAAGGCCGTCCTGCAGATGGCAGCTAGCTGGTTTACCACCCAGTCAATCGCAGTCGTTGAGGTCCGAAAGAACATTAAATCTATTTGAGACCTTAACATCTGCG
This sequence comes from Lissotriton vulgaris, assembly GCF_964263255.1. Classification (NCBI taxonomy): domain Eukaryota; kingdom Metazoa; phylum Chordata; class Amphibia; order Caudata; family Salamandridae; genus Lissotriton; species Lissotriton vulgaris. Next base: position 506,029,124 of record NC_141696.1, read on the forward strand.
ATATCTCCTGGGCCACCTCTCAACCAAGCTTTATTGAATTTCATAGGTATTGTATTCCACCCTCTTGTTCCCCTGGAAAAACAAATGTTGTTAGCAGGCGTCCTATTCATATGATTCCTATTACTAAAGGTAACCTGATTACCTGGTCTATAAAAAAACCCAAGAGGCAATATCTCAATGCCCTGTCCCCCCAGCCTTGTACTTCGCTCTACCTCCCTTAGGATCCTAGCTACTAGTAAGGGGCTATTGAAGTTTATGACTATACAGTCACCTTCTCTGGTCTTCCTAGAGCGACCCAACCATGCAACATGACGGGCCATAATAATGTTTTGACCTACCGCATAACCACCAACAGTATTTTGTGAAAGCCAATAAGTGACCTTGTTCTTCAATTGAAAGAAGTCCTCTCTTTCTCCTTGACGGAGAGGAGGGACATTGGCCAAAACTAACACTAAAGGAGTACTTTGAGGGTGTAAATCTAGAACAGATCGGTTACCTATACCCTGGACCGGCTTATTAGAATGAGTAGGGCCAGTCATCAGTATAGCTGGCTGTACACCGACCTCCTGATGCAACTGCTGGCCCCCTAAGGGGCACTGACTTCCCTCATTACCCTGGGCTCTACCCCTTGAATCTGTTGTTCTGTTATCACTAATGGTCGCAGACCCTTTATCTGTTTGGGATACAGGTTCACATGGGACTAATATAGGGGAATCGTTGTTATCTACCCGTTCACTTAGTTGTATAGTGTCAACCCCCACCTTCTTTTTTACATTTAGAGAGTGTAGCATTTTAGAATTGTTAGTAGTAACTTGTTCCAGCTTACCTAAATTAGCAGAAATTATTTTCAATCTCTCTATTATAGGGAGTATTAGAGATCTAATTATCTGCTCTATCTGCTCTATCAAGGCCCCATCTCCATGGGCAGCAGCGGTGGGTTTTAGCGTTGGTTGTGGTTGGGCGTTTTTTGGGAGGAGGGGTATACATTTTTTATTCTGTAGCAAAGTATCAGATAGTATGTGTTTCAGAACACCCAGAGACTTGGCCCCTTTGTTTACTAATTTTGGGAGTTTTGATCATTTCCCTTTCTGTCTTCCACCCCCACGCTTTCTTTTACCTGTCAGCGTGTTACTTGAGGATGGCAAGTCAGCTATATGACTAGCGAGTTTATTCGGGGGTAATGTCGTACAAGGGTCAGTTTCCACCTGAGTGGCACTACCTGTCTGTAAAATCAGTGAGCTAATCTCCAAGGAGATATTACTAAGTGAATCTGACTCTATGCTGATCTCAGGCAGTCCTAAGTCACTTAACCGTTGGCTTAGACGGTTCTCCGGGGTTATGCAGTGCTGAACTAATCCCAGGGAGGACCGTTTAGAGAATATTTCAGTCGAGAGTCTTTTTTCGACATCAACTTTCTCTTGGTCCAGGGCGGCTGAGACCCGAGTAATATAATTATCAAGTGTACCCAAAACACTCCCACTGATGGATTTCGCTCCCGGCTTTCCCCCTTTGACCGGCTGAGCGGCCATTTTGTTGGAAACGATACCCTGAGGGTGAGTTAATGATGTACAATATATTAACGTATAATAAAATAGCCTTATTTGAGTGGCAAAACAACCTAATCAAATGAGGGAAATTCCAGTATGATATACCGGATCCTAGAGGGGGGGCCCGGCCCGGCCTCTTCTGGCCCCTGACGGCCACAGACGGCCCGCCCTTTGCCCAGGCTTAGCCCCGTGCTTCGTCCCGCGCGTCCCGCGTAACGCGAGCAATAGATGTTACTAAATAGGGACCGGAAGAGGGAGGCGAAGAAAGAGGCGGGAAGCGTCCCAGCTGCACCCAATGGTCCGGCGCTAGGGCTGCTGTATCTCGCAGTCCCGCCGCGCCTCTCCCGATGTCAGCTCCACTTCCAGTGTGTCCCAGTCAAAGAAACAGGTTGGTAGCAGGTCCAAAACAGCAAAGGGTATAATCCCCACAAGGGCTACAATTCTAGAAACAGCAAAACGGCTGCGAGCGGCACCCCGCTGAGGAGTTGTCGTTGGACATCATCGACAGTTCCACCTAAGAGAGGGAATTTTGTGCGACTGGGACGTACGGAAATTGTCAAGAGGACCTTGAGTACAGGGGTTAACTATACTGATTTAGGTGTTCCACGTTGGTTGAGGGTCAACGTGTGTGAGTGTTCTAGAGTGGTTGAATTTCAATGATCTTTTAGACGGCAGACAATTATGGATTTAAGATGACTTTGTGAGTGAACGTGCACGAAGAAATTGTGAAGGAGGGTGACCTGGCACGAGAAGTGAGAGTGACGCCAGAGTGTGTCACGCTATGATAGGTCACTTGGTGTAACGCCACCCTGGGATTTGTTGGTAGTCATCGGGAAGTTGTGATTGAAAAAGATTGTTCCATCGTAATCTATTGAACAACAAATTGCAATTGGAATCATGCGATGTGTTAGGGTATTGTGAGATCTCTTCAGGGGTGATGAAGGGGCTGTTACTCGACTGGATGAAAAGGAGCCACCTGAGTATACTCCAGCACAATATATGGTGATAAGAGTTGGGCTTCATACTATAATTTGGATTAAAAGTTGGCATAAGATCACAGAAAATGAGTGTGAATTGTCAATTCCACGTATTGGTTCATTTCAGTTGGATGTATTGAATTAGCTCGGAGGAGCAATGTTTGTGCCATGACCTTTGCCTAGACCAACACATTTTGAAGTGTTAGATGCAAGGATGCGTGCAGCACATACTAAGCAGAGGGAGAACTACCAAGGGAGAATGAAGAAAACTGTGAGGGCATTTCAGGACGCACAGTCGTAATGCACAACTTAAAAGGTGAAGAGTGAGTACTATTGAGGGAGAAAGGTTGTACCCAGTGCTAATAGGAGATGGAGAATCCTAGGATAAGAGTGGGAATCCAACTGGAAGGGACAGTAGTGACAACAAAGACAGCTTGTTAGATGGGTTGTTAGCTGAGCGTCCTCCACCTTACAGTCCACAATCAGGTGAAGGGGGTGAGACTCAGGCAGTACAGAGAATGTGGAGGGTGTAGCGAATCAAGTGGGTCATGTTCCAGGAGCTGTGAGAAGGATATCAACAGGAGTAGGGGGTACAGGAGTGTTCACCTTAGGAAGTATGGAACAGAATGGAGCTAGCGCTTCTTCACGATTCCCGGAAGCTCTTAAAGTACAGGTCACCATTGGTTCTGTTGTCCCTGTTTACGATCCGAGCTCAGTGTGAAACTTTAGTCAGAGACAGTCCATATATGCTGAAGGAACTGAGTTGGGAAGAACAGGGAGCACATACGGAAAGTGCCCTTCTCTGGTGCATATGGAATGTAGTACCCTTTTAGCAGCAACTACTGACCATTACGGAGTATGTATTGCCTCCAGTGTTATACGGTCTATACCCATGTCAAGCACTAGTTCAGATCAGTGAATGTGGGACACTCCAGTGAGAGGACCAGGTGGTGCGACTTTAGAAGCAAGCACAAGTCAGAGAGCCCCTGGAAGTCAGTATGTCCTAGACATTGCAGACTTTGATTCCTGGTTGAGAGACCATAGTAAGGAGAGTCAAAGTAGTACATCAAGTCTATGTACCATCAAGGCTGCAGCAAAGGTGAAATTATTGGATGTGGTGAGGCTGAAGGCTGAGGTGGACAGGATCATCAGTGGAATCTACCTTTAAACAGAATAGAGACCTACAAGTCAAATGGCCTCTTGTTAGTAGCAAAGGATGCCACTCTAAGGGCACTTCAGGCACATGAAAAATTGTCAGAATTGGCCCAGAGGTATGGAGTAGACTTGTCCCGACCAAAAACATTGCAGGAAAATCCTAGGCTCACTTACAGTGACCAGGAGCTAGAGGAAAATAGGGTGACTGGGAGAGCTGGTAAAAAGAATAAGGGCTTGGAGTATGCTGGATAGGTGGGAAGAGAGATGACCAAAGAAGAAGTGTGTAAGAAAGGCATCAGGACAGACACCACCTCTAGGAGGGGGACAACAGGGAGTAGAGGCATATCCATTGTGGGAGGTGCCTAATGGAGGATATGTGCATATTTATTGGAGTCAGGGTGACCTTACTGCATTCAGAAATGATTTTCCGAGTTTGAGGAGGAAACCTGTGGCATGATATAAGAAAGTTGATCACTTTGTTAAAATCTCGAAGGTGTTGTGGATTGATTTAAATACCTTGTTCGAGATTTTGGTTCCTAGTGATCTATGGTTTTCTTGTAAGATTGCTATTGAGTGACCTGTTGCTGAACCAGAGACAGATCCAGTGACCCAGGGTCCTTCCCCTTTGGTTATGAAGCAGTAAGAGCAGGTGATCACATGGTTGCAGTCCAAATTGCCCCTCAAGACATCGATTGGTTTAAGATAGATAAAACGAACCAGGAGCCTAAAGGGTCACTACATGCTTACTATGAAAGGCTGTTTGTTACATGTGCATGTTATGTTTATCTTTGAATGTTTTGATTCACGGCGCAATCATGGTGTTCTAGAATAGAACATCTGATCGAGTCTGTGTGTCAAGACAAACAGTTGTTGGGAGCCAACCGAAGCAGCAAGACGTGTAACCGGTGGTGTTTCCATTTTTATGGAATAAACCTGCTTTTACCCAATCTTCTATCCACGTTTCTACTTGACAATTGGCGACAAGCTGGGGGAAGCACCACCTTACGGAACTACCCGTCTGATTTTATTTCTATGAGGAATTTTGTTGTACTCTATGCAAACACTCCTTTATTTTCCCACGCTGGCAAAGGAAACAAAAGGAGCAGTACTATTGGAGAACCTGAGTGTTTCCTACTTCTCCTCGTTTCTGTTTTTGGGTCCAAGGAGCTTTCAGTTTCGGCATTTCTGTAACCTGTTTATTTTTCAAAAATAAACTGCATACCAGCGCATACTTCAAGGTTCTAGGCTCCTTGCCGTCATCTCTGGTGTTCTAAGCTGCAGACAGCAGAGTTGTACTTTAGTGAGTCTTCACACTAGGGAATCGTCCATGACGATACTCGTTGCTGCGTGAGAGCACTATAGGAAGACGTCACGTGCTCATGCTACGTTCATTAGTCATCACGTACTTGGCTTTTTTGAAGTTTCCATAGCAATGGTTCACTAAGGCTTTTGACGGGCGTGCATTTACACATGTTTGATTTGTGAAGACTTTCTTCATTTACCTATCACCGGGGGATTTTTTTCAATCTCTGGAATTCTATCCTATGGTTGACATTCACTGGTGAGGTTTTTTTCAACATACAGTTTCTTCCAGTTTTTGCCTATTGACTGGATTCAACATTGAAAAGTACTTTGAAGGAAGCAATTATTTATATTCTTACAGGGTGAAGAATGGACACTGATTCAAGCATTCCACTACAGTGAACACTTCGTGACCTTTTTTTATTTTCTTCTTTGTTTCACATAGACTGGATTTATTAACATTCAAGTTATTGTTTCTTTTGTGCTATCTTCATTGCATTGTTTTGCATTTTCGTCTGTTGTTCTTTCTCTCTTTCTTTTCTTTCTAGTTTCTTCATCTGTATTTTTTCTCAATATTTCTTCTTCCATTATGTGCGCTCAAAGATGTACGTTGGCTCCACCACAGTGTTTTTGGGCAGCGGGTAGTTCACCTTATATGCCTTGGACAGAATGGAAGGTGTATTTCTTAAATTACATAGAATCAGTTGATGTGAATGGTTAAATGAAAGCTAATAAAAAGAAGGGTATTTTCTTACATTCATTAGGTCCTGAAGGACTTAAAGCTTTTAACCAAATGCCTAGTGTAGAGACTGAAGAAGATAGAAATGTATTTGAGAAAGCTATTTCTGATTTTGATCAATATTTTTCACCAAAAGTGTGCATCGGCATTTCAAGATATAAATTCTTTCAGAGGAAGCAACGGGTGGCTGAAACTGTAGATAGTTATGTTTCTGCTCTTAGGCCTTTATCTTTTGATTGAAAATGTGGTACCCTTCAAGAAAATTTATAAGAGACCAGGTGGTTATGCAAGCCAACAATGCCACCATTCAGGAGAGGCTTTGAATTAAGGGAGACTCAAATCTTGAAAGCATTTTAGCTATTGTAAGAAAATCTGAGTTGTCTTACAGAAGCGCAAAATAAGTTAAATGTGATACTGGTGATAGTGGAACTCCTGAGGAAGGCAGCGTCAGCTGCCGAAACGTGCTTTGTGGCAGAGCTTGGAAACCACCCGATAAACTGCTGTTCTATGGACAATGTTTTCAACAAATTGTTGATTAACTAATTGCTTTTTACTTATATGAAATATCGTATTTATAAAATATTAATAATGGACTGAAGTACATAATATTTCTCCTGTCAATTTATGCCCAGAGTTATATAATTATTATACAATCTCTTTTTAGAAACACTGCCATGTATAACAAATACAATTATTTTTGCATTTTTCTATATATTAGTGTCACTACTGATTATTTGTTGAATCTTATGTATTATTTTGCTATTCTTGAGCTGTTTATTTAATGGAAGTTGCCCTAGCTCTTTTACAGTATGTATTTCCCTGTGTAGTTGAACTTCACCAAAACTTTACAGGGGGCCCCCTTTCTTTGCATTGTAGATGACCGTGCCATTCCTCTCAGTAGTTTGAGGCACAGTATAGTTCTACATGGTCATGAGGGCCACAGTGGTATCATGAGAACTAAACAGACTATTAAAAGAGGATTTTGGTGGCCAGGTGTTGACATTTTTGTTGCATGTGTGGTTAGAAATTGCATCACATGTACTAATTCTGATAAATCTCTAAAAACTCTCAAGCCCAACATGGGAGATCATGTTATTCCAGAGAAACCATGGGATACTATTGCTATGGACATCATGGACCCAGTCGGGCCTGGTTCCAAATATATCCTTGCTGCCATTGATATTTTTCAAGGTGGCCAGTAGTCAAAATCATTGAAAGGGTTGACACTGATGCTGTTTTAATGTTTTTGGATCAGATTTTCACAGACGAAGGTTTACCTGTGCGTCTCATCACTGACAATGGTGTTTAGTTTTTATCTAGTAAGGCTAAGAGTTATTTCAAAAGAGTTGGAATCACTCATTGTACCACGTACCTATACAATCCATATTTAGAGATTTATTAGGGTGCTTAAAAGTGCCATACAAATTGCAGGTGTAGACAGTGACAAGTGTGAGCTACAAGTTTTTAAAACAATTCGGATGTACAGAACCACCAATGACATGAGAAGTTGTTCTCCTTTCGAGGCAATAAAAGGTAGATTACCTAGGACTAAATGTAATCCTTTGTGGTTAGTTCAACAAACCTCTTCTAACTTGGATTTGGACGTTTTTAAGGACAGGATTGCTATAACTCATGCAATTAACAAGGAAACTTTTGACAAAAGAAAGCGTTCTAAATGCGATCCCATTGTCAATGTGGGTATGTTGGTGAAAGTTAGGAAACCATGGAGGGTGAAAAAAGGAGAAAGCCAATTCATGGGTCCGTTTGAAGTCAAGAAAGTGCTAAAAAAGTGAGATTAACTGATGGCAGAGTGGAATTTGAGCACGATAGCTGTTTCTTAAAGCATGGCAATGTTAATGATAATAACTCAGGTTCACATGATCTGTTGGATGAGGATGACGTAGTAGAAAGTCCTGTTGTAGTTCCTGATGTTAGTAATGAATCAAATGGGAATAAATGTAATGAGCAATTAGGCAAACATCCTCAGAAGAAACCAGGATGGATGTCTGACTTTGTTTCTCCTATCAAAAACAAACTTGTGAAGTAATATGTTTTTAAAAAAATGTTATTTAAAGGGGGAAGATGTGTTACATGTGCATGGTATGTTTATCTTTGAATGTATTGATTCACGGCCCGATCATGATATTCTAGAATAGAACATCTGATCGAGCCTGTGTGTCAAGGCAAACAGTTGTTGGGAGCCGACCGGAGCAGTAGGACGTGTAATCGGTGGTGATTCAATTTTTATGGAATAAACCTGCTCTTACCAAATCCTCTAGCCACGTTTCCACTTGACACTATTGCAAGCCTTTAAGCAGTACAGTGGGTTAGATACCCTTGACCCTAAAGATGTGGCACAATTTGTATCCAAATGTGTGACAGGACTGAGGCCGGAGATCAGCCTCAAGATCCAACAGCAACTAATCTGCTGGCAAAACAAGTCCATGGGTGAAATCTTATGGTACACCAGGTACTGCAGTTATGAGCTGGACTCTAATCATAAAAGGATTAAGGATAAATTTATGATAGTTCAAATGCGAAATGCACAGAAAGTAGAGCAGGTACAGGAAATAGTGGTAACCAAAGCTCCTGGTCAAGGGAATGTTCCAGGAGGTGTTCAAGGAACATCACTCGCAGGGTTGACTGTACAGTGAAGAGGAAGAGGTGTACCTATGGAGCCCAGGAGAGAAATAAACGCTGCAACTCTGAAGAAGACCACAGCCTTTAATTTTTTTCACAAGATCGGGCATTGGAAGCCCGCGTGTCCTTCAATACTATGAACCAAATGCAGGGAGGAAAACTTATGCAAGTGGCAGATAGACTGAATCAGTTAGCGACAGTAACTAGGCCAAGATCACTAAATGCAGGAGGGAATAAGAACCAGTTAGTGCAAGTGCCTCAACCTCCAAGAATCTTGCAGGGCAATCAAACTTATCACTAGATGCTCTTAATGGAAGCACTAGATAGATTTGATCCGGACCGGTCTATATGACGGTGCCTGAGGGGGGAGGAAGACTGTAGGCCTGTAAATGTAGAAGCAGACGTAGATGGTCATCCCATTACATTCTTGATTGATACTGGTGCTACCCGTTCTACTGTGAGATCCACAGTAGCCCCAAACCTGCTCTTCTTGGGAAAATCATTCCAATTTGTAGGAGCCTCTAACAAAAGAATGACAGACCCTTTGACAGAAGAGGTGCAGTGAAAATCAGAGCTTTTTAGGATCACCATCAGTTTGTGGTGTGTGACTCGAGTCCAGTCTGTATGCTAGGGCGTGATCTGATGTGCAAATTGAATTGCACCATCTACTGCACACCGAAGGGAATTGAGTTGCAGACTAAAAATGAGGACATTGCCTTTAAACCAAACTGTGGACTCCGTTGTCAACACAGATTAGAATAAATCTATATCTTGGACCACACCAGCCTTAATGGCGTGCAGGCTCAAAGCCCATACACCATCACAGCTTATTGATTCTCCTAATTCTCACAGAACATGAGAATGAAGGCCTTTAAGACACCCAGCCTGTTTTTAAATTGTTTACATTTTAAAATAGCAACATTGATGCATTTGTTTTGTCCTAATACTTTGGCCACCTAATTTTCCAGAGAATAGAGAGCACACCAATCATGAGAGACACAGTTCCAAGATGGCGCCCATGTTTTACTTGGTTGCCCCTGACTCCAACATGGCCACCTCAACCCCTCGTTAGAAGGTATGTTGGGTAACGCTCTAGTTCGAGTGCTTTGACACGGACGCTTGACGTTTGGTGCTGGTTCCAGGTACATCAATAACCCGTCTGCGATGGGGCTGTTACCACCCTCTTTTGTGCCACTTTGTTGGCCATAAGTTGGCAGGGTATGCTCAGACGTGAGTCCCTTGCTCACTTTGCCACTGGATTCAAGCAAGCTGGGCTGAAGACGGCTGAAATGCCAGAAACCGTTCCTCGGAAGCTTGTTTCCGGTCCGGGGAAGGCATGGCTTGGCAGTTCGGGCTGGACTGTTCCCATGAGGCACAGGGTCAGACTGATTTGCATATGGCCATGTCTGAACTGGGGTGGCAGAGTGGGCTAAAGAACAGTGATGGATTAAACCCAGATCTGCTGACTGGGTGTGAGTGTTTGATTGGTTCAGATGCTCCGTCCATCACCATCCCCTTTTGTACCTCCTTCCCGGATGCGGCACACAGATTGAGGGGCAAATCTTATACTTCATTTAGGTGAGTTGCTACACTAGTTACGTCTCTGCTACTCCACTGCCTGTGGCTATCTATAGCTTTGTTTTTTACTTTATTTTAATACACATTTAACTCCATACCTTCTCACCACTTGTCCCCTGTATTTCTCCACATGTAATTAGTACAGCAGTGATGTGCTACAAACTTGTTGGATACTAATGCAGACAAGTGGCGCTGTGACAACCCGACCTAGGTTAGTCAGATCTTTAGTGACTATTGATTTCATACACTTTTGCTTTTTCCCTAGATTGTCTATGACAGCCACGGATATCAGATACCACGGGTGCGAACAAAGCTGGTAATATTTAGGTCATTACACCGCATTACCAGTTAGTTAGTGTAGGACATAACATATTATTAGTTCATGGTCCTGAAGTATTGCCGCTTGATCCCGGACAGGACATACAAGGAAAGAAACATGTTGACCACATGAGTTTTGGAGCAACTGACTATTACATTATTATAGACAGTCGCCACCATTTCCCTTTTAACCAAGGCAGGAGAAAGGACTATTAAATTAGTTGCCCTCATCCTCCCTCTCCTTGTTTTAACTTTCTATTTTATCACATTTTACCACACTCCTACACTATAGGGCCACTTACATGCACTCACCCTTATGGCAAGGATTAAAAGATCTCTGCCAAAGAGCCCCCACTGAGGGTGCCCATCGGGTATTGCAGCGCCGACCCGATGAGGAGCATGCCCAATGATGAAGCATGACACCCAGCTGGCTGGGTGTGTGAGGGCCCTAAATCCGAAGCAAGGAATTCCCCATACTCCTTCCTGGTAGACAGTCACCTGCACACTTCCTCCTAGTCACTCCTGGTCTCTTCAGGAACTGCATACTCTGTTACTTGATTCTGTTACATTGGGCACGTATGTTGGACCTTTGACAAAAGCCCTCCCCATTTGTCTCCCTTTTTGATAAACACGGTTCTATAAGAGTGAGACTGCAGGCTACCAGGGAGGGATGCAAAGGACACTGTCTGGCCCACCCATTTCTTAACTTTCACCTTTTACATCCCACCACCATGGAAGAAACTCAAGGTCTGAGGTTCGGTGAGAATGTGGCAGCAGAAATCCTGAAAACCCCATCAATCTTAAGTGACGAGGGCACCAATCACCTCGACTTGCTGGATGGCAGATACAGCGCTACCCGCTAGCACGTAGATGCGTGATGCTCCTCCCCCTCATTGAGATGTCGTCCGAGCCCCAGGTGTGTGGAAACGCCGAGCTAGGGCGTTTCAGGCAGTTTTCCTCTCGTTCCTGACTTTTTGTTTATGGAATGATTCTTTCAAACCGGCGCTTGGCTGGTTTCAAAGTCTCCTTTGAAACCAGCCAAGCGCCGGTTTGAAAGAATCATTCCATAAACCGGCGCTTGGCTGGTTTCAAAGGAGAAAACTGAAGAGCTTGTTTGCTAAGGCAGCGGTGGCTCAGATGATGTCAGATGAGCCGGTGTTCTATCGTTTTAATCTTCCCATCTGGATGATCTCCCCTTTGTATCTGCTTTCACAGCGAAAAGCGCATTTGCAAAAAATAACTTTTTCCATGTGTTTCAGAGCTCCCCAGCAAAAAAATACCGTCATTGTTCACATGTATCTGTAAGCCCCATAGGGGGAGACCAAACCGATGGGGGAAGAGCATCTGGCTCCTTTCCGTTCGTGTACACCTCCCATATCACAAGCATCAAGATCCAAAAACTCCTGAATAAAAGGTCCAATCTTCCCCTGACATTGATAGGAAGAGTGGCACTAATCAAGATGTCTATTTTACCAGTTTTGATTTTCTCGTTTACAAATATCCTGGTTAAACTTAATGTTAGTTTTTTTAAACAAATGGATACCATGATTAGAACTTTTTGTGGAATAAAAAGATTGCTAGAGTGAGGCAACCGATTTTGCAATTAGTTATTAAGCTGGGATGGCTTGCACTGCCAAATATTTGATTATATTATGAAGCAGCATTATTTGACTATATAGCATGTCTGTTGTCTAAACCTATAATTTTTTCATCAGCAAAATGATCTAGGAAGCCGGATCTCAACTCCTGGCCTTTTTAAAGACTGCAAAATTTCCCACCAAAACTCGTTAGAAGACATTGGTAGAATTTTCATATTGTTTATGTATGGTTTTTAAGCAAAAAAAATCTGTTTTTTTTGCGTTAAAATTAACCGAGTGTCGTGATTTAGGATTATATATCCACTCTGCTCAATTGAAAAAATGGAATGACTCCGGTTTAGGGGTTCTGAGTCAACTCCGCATCCATGGCAGGGTGATTACTTGGCAGGAAGCTCAGGCTAGATGCACAGGCCGAATAAAATTTCCTTTTTTAAATTTCTTCAAATTATTAACTTTTAAAAAAAAGTATAATTTTACTTCTTGCATCCCTCCTGGTAAAATTGCTTCCGCATTATACGTTGCAAGATTAACTGTAGTGGGTAATTGGTACCGTTTACTAAACCAGCAGGATGAATCTCCTTTGGTACGAAAGATGTTGGAAAAAGGTTCTGAGAGCAGCTAATTATAAAAGGATGGATTTTTTTGCTAATTGGATGGTTTATTACACTCTAGAAGCACTAAATAACATTTATCCAGATGTGCGGAATAGCTGTTTTCGCTGCGGAATTTTGGCAGCAGGAGGATGGCGACATATTTTTTTCTCCTGTCCTAAGCTTCAAGTTTTTGGGGAACAAATATTTGTGTATTTTATCACTTTGATAAGGAAAACTTATAAACCTCCTCCAGAAGCAGTTATGTTTGGTATAGGTAGCAAGGAGGTGATTCTTTCTGAATCTCAGGGCCGCTTTCTTGCCATTGTGATGTTAGTTGCTTGTTCATTGATCTTACAAAATTGGAGATCAATGACAATACCTACGTTTGGGAAATGGATTAATAAAATGCAACGTACAAAGTGTTTTGAAGAGGCTTATGCTAAGCGGGTGGGGGCAACAAAGAAATTTGCAAGGGTCTGGGATAATTTTTGCTGACTGATTAATTTTTGATTACCTTATGTGTTTAATTAAGATGGGATGTGCTTTCAATGTAAAATATTGTGTTTCTCTTTGTTTTTTCTTATAATGTGTAAACATACTAGATGTTTCCTGATGGTACTGCTCAATAAAAAAAAAAAAAAATCTTAAATGCTGAGGGTGACCCCGCATCAGGAAGCCAGACTGAGGATTGGACCCTCCTAAGTGCACTTAAAAAGGAATGGCTCAAAACTACACTACAGGAATCCTACTCAAGGAAAAGAAGGGGGAGTGTAAACCACAAAGATGGGGGACACTCAGTGTTTTGTAAAAATACCCCTCACACACCAACAGGCCCCTTGGTGTCATGCTTCATCATCGGGGTCTTCGCACCCCACTAGAGGGATGCAGCGTGCTGCGACCTGCGACTACGCGGGAGCACGGTCAGAGTAGACTATGTGTGGTGTGTGTAAGATGCAAGTGATGGGGTATTCAAAAAAGTGAGTGGTGGGGTATAGTGAGGGTTAAAAGATACCTGGCTCATAGGTTATAAGAAGATAAATTTATTCAAAACCTCGGGCTGGTATTAGTAAAAGAAGTGCGATATGAGGTTAGTTGTCATCATTATGGACATTACCTCTGGTGTGCGTCGACATGTTTCGGAACTGGTGTTCCTTCTTCAGGACGGGGGCACAACTTCCCCACCTTACTCACTTATTTTTATAGAACATTTTTTTTTCTGGGTGTATAGGTAAAAATAAAAGAGTGAAATTATTTACAGTGAAATACTAAGGCTATGGTGTGCCTATAGCGGTATAGGTCTATGCAGTTGCATGACCTATAAAAGAAAAGAAAAGAAAATGAATCAATTTGGTTGCCATAATAGGCTGGCTCAAACAGGTGCAGTCACCTGGGGCCCCAAATGGTATGTAATCCTGTAAAGGAAAAAGGACAGACACAACACACAACACAGATAACACACATAAGTTTGAAGTGGTTCTGTGGACATACTCATTAGTTTGTGTTTTCTTGCTTCATGAGCATTTCCAGAACGTCAGGGGTGGTTGATAGATTCGTAATCTATGTGGATAAAGAAGTAATTTCAGTATCCTATTACTCACAGTTTGGGTCGAGCATGGTGGTCTTTGGTTGTTTTGCCTATTTTATACTCACAGAATCGGCCAGAGATTACCTCCTTGTACCCCCTAACGCTGATCCGCTGGTAGTGACTAGCGACCAGAGCCCTGTCTTATATAGGTCATGAGGTGTTAATTGGTTGCTCTGTAATACGCAAATTGCCGGATGTGCGGCGTTACCCATATAAGGGAAATCCGATGGTGCGCCTATCGGAAACGTGGCCTTGTATCCAAAGTGCTGAGCGTATATTATGCGCATGTGTCATAGACTAGTTAAGCTTAGCGCATGCGCCGTAGGATGCCGATTGTCCGATGTGAGGCGTTATCCAAATAAGGAAAAACCGGTGATGCGCCTATCGGAATAGTGGCCTCGTTTCTAAAGGGCCTGGTGCATACTGTGCGTATGCGTCATAGGATAGCGTGTGACCATTACGCTTCGCGCCTGCGCAATTAACATCTGCGGGTTTCTGCTGGCTGTATCAGCGCATGCGCGTGTCTGAAGCCTCGTGATGTAGTTTATGCGCATATGGGGATTTTTTTCGTGCCTAATGTATACGGGTGCAGTACACTACATTCCGATTCTGTTTTTAGTATCGATTTAGTCTCCAAGGTTTATAAATGCCTAATGGCATAAAATGTCGAATTTTGCACCAGTATTCTGTTCTAGTAGTGCTACTCAGACTAAATGCAGTGATGACTGAGTAACGTGAAATATGGGCAATACTGAAAAGTGAAATGGTAATTCAGTTAGGGGCAGTTTTTTAGGGAATTGTTTGGAGGTGTCCCCAATGGTCATTGGTGGGATATGTCTGTGAGTACTGTTAGTGACAAACACATGTACTGTCCGAGACCCTTTGGTTCACAGTATTACAGTTAAATGATACTTGACAGATGGCCCCATGGGATGGCATCGTTGAGGCCATCGGTGTGGGTATTTAGACGGAAAACCCATCGTTGTTCCTTTTGCAGCAGACCAGTTTCAGATGGTAAACGTTCAATTATAGTCCATCTCAAATCATTGACACAATGTTGGTTTTCCAAGAAATGTGACGCCATTTTTGTAGTTGTTTTTTTACAGCGTATGTTGCTCTTGTGTTCGCCCATTCTTACTTTCACAGGTCTGGTGGTCATGCCTACATACTACAACCTAGAGTTTGAAAAACCTATGCATGCACATCGCAGGGGAAGAAACATCAAGGACATACTGGTCCACACAAGACCTCGGCAGAATCTGACCAGTAGACAGACCACTATCGGACTCCAAGGACACTTCCCATGTGGTAACTGTAGCAGCTGCCATCTGACTCAAAAAAGCAATGCCCTGACTTTCAGAAACGGAACAACCTGGGAACAAAGGCAATTCACGAATTGCAATACAAAACATGTTGTCTACTTGATAACGTGCCCATGTGGCCTGGAGTATGTAGGCATGACCACCAGACCTGTGAAAGTAAGAATGGGCGAACACAAGAGCAGCATACGGTGTAAAAAAACAACTACAAAAATGGCGTCACATTTCTTGGAAAATCACTGCATTTAGTCTGAGTAGCACCACTAAAACAGAATACTGGTGCAAAATTCGACATTTTATGCCATTAGGCATTTATAAACCTTGGAGACTAAATCGATACTAAAAACAGAATCGGAATGTAGTGTACTGCACCCGTATACATTAGGCACAAAAAAAATCCCCATATGCGCATAAACTACATCACGAGGCTTCAGACACGCACATGCGCTGATACAGCCAGCAGAAACCCGCAGATGTTAATTGCGCAGGCGCGAAGCGTAATGGTCACGTGCTATCCTATGACGCATACGCACAGTATGCACCAGGCCCTTTAGAAACGAGGCCACTATTCCGATAGGCGCATCACCGGTTTTTCCTTATTTGGATAACGCCTCACATCGGACAATCGGCATCCTACGGCGCATGCGCTAAGCTTAACTAGTCTATGACACATGCGCATAATATACGCTCGGCACTTTGGATACAAGGCCACGTTTCCGATAGGCGCACCATCGGATTTCCCTTATATGGGTAACGCCGCACATCCGGCAATTTGCGTATTACAGAGCAACCAATTAACACCTCATGACCTATATAAGACAGGGCTCTGGTCGCTAGTCACTACCAGCGGAGCAGCGTTAGGGGGTACAAGGAGGTAATCTCTGGCCGATTCTGTGAGTATTAAGTAGGCAAAACAACCAAAGACCACCATGCTCGACCCAAACGGTGAGTAATAGGATACTGAAATTACTTCTTTATCCACATAGATTACGAATCTATCAACCACCCCTGACGTTCTGGAAATGCTCATGAAGCAAGAAAACACAAACTAATGAGTATGTCCACAGAACCACTTCAAACTTATGTGTGTTATCTGTGTTGCGTGTTGTGTCTGTCCTTTTTCCTTTACAGGATTACATACCATTTGGGGCCCCAGGTGACTTCACCTGTTTGAGCCAGCCTATTATGGCAACCAAATTGATTCATTTTCTTTTCTTTTATAGGTCATGCAACTGCATAGACCTATACCGCTGTAGGCACACCATAGCCTTAGTATTTCACTGTAAATAATTTCACTCTTTTATTTTTACCTATACACCCAGAAAAAAGACAATTCTATAAAAATATGTGAGTAAGGTGGGGAAGTTGTGCCCCCATCCTGAAGAAGGAACACCAGTTCCGAAACATGTCGACGCACACCAGAGGTAATGTCCATAATGATGACAACTAACCTCATATCGCACTTCTTTTACTAATACCAGCCCGAGGTTTTGAATAACTTTTTCTTCCTACAACCTATGAGCCAGGTATCTTTTAACCCTCACTATACCACACCACTCACTTTTTTGAATACCCCATCACTTGCATCTTACACACACCACACATAGTCTACTCTGACAGTGCTCCCGCGTAGTCGCAGGTCGCAGCACGCCGCATCCCTCTAGTGGGGTGCGAAGACCCCGATGATGAAGCATGACACCAAGGGGCCTGTTGGTGTGTGAGGGGTATTTTACAAAACACTGAGTGTCCCCCATCTTTGTGGTTTACACTCCCCCTTCTTTTCCTTGAGTAGGATTCCTGCTGTTTAATTAACAGTGCCCGTGGAGTGAGAATCCTATCTCTATACTCTACCTCCCCCCTGTTGTTAATATTCAAAACTACACTACACAGAGCCCTCATGACAGAATACCTGCAGGCAAACATCGCCCCTAATGGCTTCATTGTGAACAACTTTCCTTGCCTCTTTCTAGATTACCCGGTTTTCAAAAAAGAGTGGTCCCTGGTGTCTTTGAAATGAACTAGGGACTTACTCATTTTGATAATCAATACCACCAAAAGGATTGCCGACGCCCTTCTGGCTTGCATATAACTAGCGGAAGGCACTTTGAAGGCTGCCATCCAGAACACTGTATTTAAGTGCAAGCTAGCTGAGATTAATCATGAAATCAGTGAAAGCAGGGAATATCTGATGAAGCAGAAGATTAGCAAACTACAAAAAGATATTAACTGGTTTGATAAAGAAAAAGTCTACCCCTACCTGAAAGCTGACTTCACTTCAAACAAAAACAGTTATTCATCAGATGACAGCGCAACATAAACTAGGAGAGGTTCCTCATTAAACAGCGACTCAAGCACAGGAAGCTGGGGAAGTAATTCCTCCAGACGTACTGCATGCCCGAACTATTACAACTACCCTGCACCACCCTACCAAGGTCCACCTATATGGCATTACGCAGGGTTCACACCAGGACTACCAGGATACTCACAGGGACTACAACCCTTCTTTCGGGGCAATAACCAGCCTTTTTTAGGAAGAGGCTGGGGCAGAGCAAGAGGAAGAGGGTGGCGAAGAAGCAACACCAAACAAGTACACTGGCAGGCGCAGCCACAGAATGCGGTAGAAACCATGAGCATGACCAGAGGGAAAGGAAACTAGTCATTATTCTCTCCCCCAAGGAACTAACGGAAACAGAATACAATTTCCTTCAAAAAGGTTTGGGCTTTGTCCCAACACCTAGAGCTGACAGCTTCAGAGACCACTGTGAAATCCACAATCTCTTTCATAAAGTAAGACTGGAGGCCTTTTTTCATGACAGACCATTGCCTGATAACAATGACATAGGGCTGCACATTCCTTCCACCTTTACACCCAACAGTGGAATGGTACCCAATGAGGTTCTCACCTTCAAGCAGGCAGTTCTCAAAGATATAAAAAACGTAACCACACAATCCCCTTTTCAGAATCTGTCCAACGAGGAATGGAACGCGGTGAAAACATTGACAAAAGATCCTAACATAATCATCAAACAGGCTGGCAAAGGGGGAGTGACCGTCATAATGTCCACCTCTGATTATGACACTGAATGTCTCCGCCAACTTTCTAACACAAGATATTAAATCCCCATCAGTGAGAATCCAACCAAGAGGCTGACCACGATTATTTCTGCCATGACATACACTGCTGAAACAGAGGGGTGGATTTCAAAAAACAAATCCAATTTCCTACTCACAAAAAACCCTAAGACACCGTATTTTTATATCCTCCCAAAAGTACACAAAGGGATGAATCCAGTAACAGGCAGACCAACAGTGTCCAGGACAGGGTCATTGTAGAACCACTCTCCAAGTTCTGTGACCACTTCCTCCAACCCCCTAGTGAAACAAACACCAGCCTTCCTTCTTGATACTACATCTGTACTACAGCTAATTGAGGAATTCCCTCAACAAAGTGAGATTGACCTATTAGTCACCTTAGACGTGGAGTCACCCTACATGAACATACCACAATGTGCCACGCTGGAGGTCATTGAGGATGTCTTTGGCTCCTCAGAATGGACTTCCCCAACTCCAATACCGTTTGTAATGGAATGTGCTACCCTTGCTCTTACTGAAAACTTTTTGGAGTATGACAAGACGCTTTACCACCAAACCCAGGGCACTTCTATGGGTAGCACATTTGCCCCTAGTGTGGCCTGCCTGTATGTGACACCTTTTGCAGATCCATCTTCCACCCTTCTAACCCTTTACCCAGCAATCTCATCCTATGGAAGAGATACATCAACAACGTTCTAGTCTAATGGAAGGGAGACATGGAGATCTGTGTGGCATTTTGCCAGTGGATTAATACCTTAAATCCTTACCTGAATTTCACCCACACCATCTCCGCTACTAGCGTCCCCTTTTTAGATCTGAATATTAATTTGGGGGCAGGTACACTATATACCACACTCTTTAAAAAGCCTACTGACTGCAACAGTCTTTTGCTCTTCAGCAGCCACCACTCCAGAGCTCTGAAAAACAATCTACCATACGGACAATTTCTCCGTATTAGAAGAAATTGTACTTCTATTGAGGACTACAAGGTAGAAGCCGCTAAACTAGTAGCAGACCTACACCGATGAGAATACCCTAAACAGACAGTATCAATAGCTATGAAAAGACCTAGAAAAAACAATAGGGAGGCACTACTAGAGAAATCTGAAAAATCACCCACTGAGGCAATCACATGTGTCACATCATTTACCCCGGCATCTAACCAGATCAGAAAGATTATTTGCCAACACTGGGGAATTCTGAACACAGGGGAATTAACACTACCTCCCCCCAGATTTGCCTTTAAGAGGACCAATAATTTGAAGGATCTGCTAATACATACCAGACCAAGACCCCAAAATACACCCAGTCAACAATGCCTATGGGGTCTACCTCCCGTTACTGGCCACTACCCGGGTGGAAAATGCTTGGTTTGTCCTCAAACCAAAGTACCAAGGAGATAACCTTTGCCAATAATTTTACATGGCAGATGCGCAAGCATACTAACTGAAACACGGCTAATTGCATCTATCTACTAACTTGCCCACATAACCTCACCTATGTGGGCATGACCACCAGACCAGTTAGGGTTTGGATAACAAAACATAAGGGCAACATTAGGTGCCACAAAACAACAACCCGGCTCTACACCCATTTCTTGACAGGCCAGCACACATGTGACTCACTCAAATGGGTAATCCTGGAGCCACATGCATCCATAACCCTTGCAGCGCTATTTTAAATAGAACAACGCTGGGTCCCCCGACTCACCTCTGACATTGATGGACTTAACGAAGAGATCCCTTGGACCCAACTTGGGTCTTGATTGCAACCACATCTTCTCAACCCTCCAGCATCTCACTACACGCTCAACACTGTACCACCCATGGTTGAGTGACAAGGACGTCAATAGCCTGACTAAACTCTCCCACTCTCTAACTCTCCCTGTACGACCCCTGCATACAATAGGCTTTTTTAAGGGTTGCAGTCTTTTTGAAGCGTTGTACTGTGCTAAATCCTGCTACCTTGTTCCCTGTTCCAAATGCTGATGGGGAAGAATGTTAAGACAATGAATGTTTGGATGTCACTGAGCTTTGCATAAAATCGAGACCTGACATTGTCGATGAGACAATGTCTGATCCTGATCAAGTCCTTTTTGTTGATGGTTCATGCTTAAGAGGCAATGAAGGTTATCTGAGGGCAGCAATTGATGTGTGTACCATGTCTCGAGTGGTGAAAGCTGCTTGTTTGCAGGGAGTGCACTCTGCTCAAGTGGCCGAAATCCTTGCCTTGACCTGTACATGCCTTGTTTCTGAACATATTCGAACCACAATGAATACTGAAAACCAGTGCGGTTTCGGTGTGGATCATGACTGTGGAAAGCTAGGATCACAAAGAGGGTTACTAACAATATCAGGTTCTCTTGATATGGAATGGGGAATTTGTAAGACTACTGCTGGAAGCTTTGCAACTGCCAAGAGAAGAGATTGTTTTTAAGTGTGCATCTCATGGAAGGAGAGATGACTTTGTTACTACAGGGAATAGGTACACAGGCAAATTTGTTTGTTTCTGTGCTATTCATGCATTTGTTTTCAATGGGGAATATACTGGTGAGAATTTAGAGAAGACTGAACTCAGCATGATGCTAGTTGTTGCTGACACATGGGATAAAGTGAGAGGTTTGCAAATGAAAGCTACAGACGAGGAACAAGCAGGTTGGATCAGAACTGGTTGGGAGAAAGGAGAAAATTACATGTGGGTGTCAGTTGATGGCAGGGCAGAATTACCAGATTGTTTGGTACACCCAATGGCAAGGAAGATACATGGAGCAGCACATATAGAAAGGGATGCAATAGGGAAACTGTTTCGACAGACTTGGTTCAATTCTAGGTTTCGAGTGATTGCAGAAGCTGTGTGTCATTGGTGTGTCATGTGCCAACAAATAAATGCTGGGAAGAAGACTGTTGTTGCCTTGAATCACATTGACAGATCCTGGGGTCCCTTCAATCAGATCCAGATGGACTTTGTTGAGATGCCTGTGTGTAATGGGTTGAGATATATCCTGTTGTTGTGTGCATCTTTTCTTGATGGGTTGTAGCTTACCCGACTAGAAGGTGTGATAGTCTCACAGTAGTAAAGTTGTTGCTTAGGGAACTCATTCCAAGATTCAGATTTCCAACTACATTGGAATCGCATAGAGGTACACACTTTGATAATGAAGCTGTTGTGCATGGACTTGAGTGTGGATCAAAGACTGCATTGTAGTTACGGGATGGCGGCATCACAAATTGTTGAGCAGATCAACAGCCCCTTGAAATCAAGGCTAGCAAAGTTGTGTGCCTCAGCATCCCTGAAATTGCATGATGCATTGCTTTTGGTGTAATGAGTTTGCGCAGTATTCCTGACAGGAGAACTGGGTTGGGGCCTCATGAGGTAGTTATGGGAAAAGCAATTCATTTTTCTGCTGTTCCAACCACTGCATTAGTGAACATCACAGATGATTTGGTCCTTGACTACTATAAAGGATTGGCCAAAGTGTTTCATTCTGTGTCTCATCAGGTTGAATCGGTCACTGCACAGACCTCAAAGGACTTCTGCCACAACCTGAGCAGAAAAAAACATGTGTGAAAAAACTGTCTTGACTCTTGGTGGCGTGGACCATACCATGTGATACTGGTAACAAATACTACTGTGAAGTGTGGCAGAATACCGAACTAGATCCACGCTTCCCATACCCGATGAGTCACAGATCCCTCAGATGAGATAGCTCCTCTCCCAGAAGCATTTCCAGCTATGACTAGGGGTCCACTGGAGAGGAAAAGCCAAGCTGTGGAGGATCCAGAAGAGGCAGGATACACACCAGGTAAGTCTGAGGGGGTAAAGCTACACAAGACCCTGGTATAGACTCTAAGGGAGACAATAACATTGCAATTGGTATAGTGTCTAAGTTAGCGGAAGAGACTGGTGTGGCGTGTGGTCATTGCAGTTGGGGAAGAGAGAAGCTGCAGATGAAACCTGGCCTGTGACACAGAGGAGGACTTTTACCTGAAAGAGAACTTGCATCAATAAAACAATCAATCAATTAGGGATTTGTAGAGCGCAAAACTCACCCAGAGAGTCTCAAGGCACGGGGGCGGTGCTGCTGCTGCTCGAAAAGCCAGGTCTTGAGTAGCCTCCTGAAGGTTAGTAGGTCTTGGTTCTGCCGTAGGAGAATGGGGATGGTCTTGGCGGCGAGGACCGGTGGTCGCTCTACGGATGTGGGGGACGGTAGCTAGGTCGGCGGAGCGGAGCTGGCGGTTCAGGGTGTAGAAGGTGAGTCGTATTATGTGGTCTGCTGGTCCTGTGTCATGGAGTACCTTGAGGAGCGTGGGTGAGGAGCTTGAAGGTGATTCTTTTGTTGATGGGCAGCCAGTGCAGGTCTCTCAGGTGGGGTGAGATGTGGCTGTGTCGAGGGATGCCGAGGATCAAGCGGTCGGAGGCGTTCTATTTGCGTTGCAGTAGTTTCAGCAGTTTGGCTGGGGTTCCCGCGTAGAGGGCGTTTCCGTAGTCCAGCCTGCTGCTGACGAGGGCCTGGGTTACCGTTGTTCTTGTGTCGGTGGGGACCCACCTGTAGATCTTGCGGAGCTTGCGGAGGGTGTTAAAGCAGGAGGATGAAATGGCGTTGACTTGCTTGGTTATGGAGAGTGTTGAGTCGAGGATGAACCCCAAGTTGCGTGCGTGGTCGGTGGGTATCGGTGCTGCTACCAGGGTGGTCGGCCATCAGGAGTTGTCCCAGGCTGAGGGGGTGGAGCTGAGGAAGAGGACCTCCGTCTTGTCCGAGTTCAGTTTCAGATGTCTGTGCTTCATCTATTCGGTGACAGCTCTCATTCCTTCGTGGAGGTTGGTTTTGGCGGTGAGGGGGTTCTTGGTGAGGGAGAGGATCAGCTGTGTGTCATCTGTGTAGGAGATGATGTTGAGGTTGTGCAGTCTGGGGACGTGGGCGAGCGGGCCATGTAGATGTTAAACTGCGTTGGACTGAGGGATGATCCTTGGGGTACGCCGCAGATGATCTTGGAGGCTTCGGATCGGAAAGGGGGGAGGCGGATTCTCTGGGTTCTGCCTGAGAGGAAGGAGATGGTCCAGTTCAGTGCTTTGTCTCGGATTCCTGCATCGTGGAGGTGTGTGCGTAGGGTGTGATGGCAGACCATGTCAAAGGCAGCTGATAGGTCCAAGAGGATGAGGGCCGCAGGCTCGCCGTTGTCCAGCAGGGTCCTGATGTCATCAGTGGTGGCAATGAGCCTGTAGTTGCTGCGGAACCTGGACTGGGACGGGTCCAGGATATTGTGCTCTTCGAGGTAGCGGGTCAGCTGTTTGTTGACGGTTTTCTCGATGACCTTCGAATGGGAACGGAAGCAGGTAGATGGGCCCCTAAGTTCTTGAGGTCCCTCGGGTCTGCTTTGGGTTTCTTGAGCAAGGAGTTGATCTTGGCTAGCTCTCTGGGAAGGTCACGGTCTCGAAAGAGATGTTGAAGACGGAGATGGGGTGCAATGGTGGCGCTGGTTTTGTTGAAGATGTGGTGTGGGTACGGGTCTGACGGGGAGTGGGAGTGGATGGTCTTCATGATTTTGATGGTGTTGTTGATGTTAGTCCAAGTGAGCAGGGGGTCGCTGTGGGTGATGGCCGTGGGGTATGAGGTGTCGTTGGCTGTCGTGGTGGTCTGGTTGTCGAAGCTGTCATAAATGTCTGTGATCTTGATGGAAGAAGGAGCCAAGGGAGTTGCACAGGTCTTGTGATGGTGGGATGTCGTTGGTGTTGGAGCTGGGGTTGAAAAGTTCCTTCACGATGTTAAAGAGCTTTTTGCTGTTGTGTGCATTGTTGTCAAGGCGGTCCTTGAAGGAGGTCTTTTTGGCAGATCTGATGAGGTGATGGTGTTGGCACATGGCGTTCTTGTGGGCTGCATGATTCTCTGGCTTCTGTTCGTGACGCCATGTCTTCTCTAGTTACGGGCAGGTTTGTTTGGAGGTCCGCAGAGAACCAGCTGGCATTCTTGTTGGTGCGTCTGATGATTTTTTTTTTGATCCAATGCCTGAGGTTGCTGGCGCGGGGTCATTGGTGCCAGTGGGTGGGCTTTGGGTGAGGGCGGTGTGGAGCTGGTCTTCAGTGATTTTGCTCCAGCTGCAGCGGGGGATCTGTTGGGTGCGGTGGTGCATGGTGCACTTCCGGAAGGTGAAGTGGATGCAGCGATGGTCAGTCCAGAGGAGTTAAGTGGTGTGGCTTCAGGAGACATGGGAGCTTGCGGAGAAGATTGGGTCAAGCGTGTGGCCCGCGGAGTGGGTGGTCATTGTGACAAGCTGTCTGCGACTGAGGTTGGCGAGGTTGGCGATCAGTGTGGTGGAGTTGGTGTCATTGTTGTTCTCAAAGTGAAAATTCAGGTCCCCGAGGAGGATGTAGTCTGTAAAGGCGAGGGCGTGCGTGCGTGCTGACGAAGTCGGCGATGGAGTCGCTGAACTAAGGCCGGGGTCCGGGGGGGTGTGTAGATCAGGGTTCCTCTGAAGGTGGTGTTGGGATCAGTGTGGATCTGGATGTGCAGGTGTTCGGCGGTGCTGTGGGTGTCGTCAGAGTTAGTCAAGACCTTGAGGTTGTTCTTGTGGATAATGGCGATTCCACCACCTACTCCGTTGGTGCGGTCTCTGTGGGTGATCTTGTAGTCGTTTGAGATGGTTATGGCAATGTCGGGTGCCGAGGAGTCGTTCATCCAGGTCTCTGTCAGGAAGGCGACGTCCGGGGAGGATGTGTCAAACAGGTCCTAGAGTTCAACAGTGTGTTTGCGTGCGGAGCGGGTGTTCAGGAGTATGCATCTGAGGTGGTTGCGTCCTGTCCTGGTGGGTGGATTATCGGATCGAATGCTGGTGAAGCATGAGTTCCGGCAGGAGAAGGGTCCTTGGGTGCACTTCGGGGCAGCCAGGAAGCGGGTGGGAGATCGTCTGGTGTTGAGTGCATTGAGGGTGCTGTCATCGTAGCGGAGACGGGAGTTGTGGCATTCGCGGGGCCAGGGGTTCTGGCGCTGGGCGCGGTCCCAGGTGCAGCTGGGCACAGACGGGCATGCCTTAGGCGCACCTTCGGTGCACCAGCGGCACACCAGCTGCGCGTGGCCTCCATGAAAAGGGGAGGTGGGAGGGAGGAGCAGCTGGGAAGTGAGAGTGGACAAATGGGAGCGGGGGAGCGGGGACGCAGGGGAAGCAGTGGAGGGAGAACGTAAACGGCAAAGGGTACAGAAGGGAAAGCAAAGGGCACAGAACTAATACAAGGGGAATGAAAGGAAGAAAACAAACACAGTAATAACAATTAAAAACCAAAATACAGTGCAAAACAGTAAAGCAAACCTACGGCCTACCACTGGCCACCAGGGATGAGGTGCAGGTGGTGCGGGTGGTGGAGGCCTTGAACGTGACATAGCAGTGGCAGCTGGGGCTCAAGGGCATGACACACAGGTGGTGCTGTGTGGCGTGGGGAGCGACCTGTCTAAAAAGGGTAAAGGGTTGCTCTCCTCACTGCGCAGCGGCCGCCATAAGAAGGGGAGGTGGGAGGGAGGAGCAACTGGATAGATGAGTCTTCGGAGTCTGATCTATGTCAAGCTGAGCAAACCACAGAAAATGAGAGAAGGTCAAGGAGAGCTTGTGTGCCGTGTCACAGATATTCCTCTACCGATTTATTTGGTTACAGATGCCGATAGGAGCGAGGTCTGAGATTTCAATCCTGATTTCGAGATCTTGCTGAGAGTTCCTTGAATCGAGGCTAATGCACTTCTGTCATTGACTATGCCTTTCCCACCAAGGAGTGGCTTATGAACTCTGATTAAGGAAGACATTGAATTCCCAAGCTTCAGAGCACCACAGTCTCCTCAAGAGATTGCAGCATTGAGAGCTGAACTGTTACAATGAGTCATTGAGGAGAATGGCTATGACCTCATAAGGGATGTAAATTGAACTTTGAACTGTAAATAATTTGCTTGAAAAGA
The DNA here is from genome assembly GCF_964263255.1 of Lissotriton vulgaris. Lineage (NCBI taxonomy): Eukaryota > Metazoa > Chordata > Amphibia > Caudata > Salamandridae > Lissotriton > Lissotriton vulgaris. The sequence continues at coordinate 506,055,504 of NC_141696.1, forward strand.
AGTTAACCTCAGCCCGATTGGAAGAAGAATGAAATTAGGAACTTTTCATCTAGAAGAAGAAATAGGGCTAGGGAAGTCTTCAAAGATGTGTAAATACAGTATAAGATACTGTATAAAAATAACTTTCCAAGACTTTAAAGAAAATGGTGCTCAAGGACTTTGTTACACATGAATAAGAGGTGGAGAAAGGAGACTCTGTGTGTTGATCCTCTTAGAAGGTGTAATCCGAGTTACTTTTGAAAATGGAGTCTGGAAATTTGAATCCGAGGCAACAAATGTGTTATAGGTACACTCATTGTAGGATTCATTATAGTAATAGCTGTAGTCATTACTGAGTCCATTTTAAGTGCACACAAAGATGAGGAACATGGAGTGGGGGGACATGTGACATCTACACCTGCCACTACTGCCTCAAAAGAGGGTACACTAGGATCAGAAAAAGGCTTAATAGAACAAATAAGTTGCTTTATTCATGTAGATTTGTCCAAAGGGGATTACACACTGAATGCTTATGCTAAGTGGTTGTACAAGCTTGTTAACCCTATGGAAGTGAGAGACTGATATGTGTGCATGCAATTGCCTGGTTCAGTTGAGGAGGAGATTCACTACTACCACCAGCCCTTGACTTATGACATTAGTTATAGTTTACTTCTTATTATGTTTTATGGGAAAAGCCATTATGAGTATTACTTCTCAAATTATGATATGGTATTCTCAGAAATACCAGTCTATAAACATCTGAAAAAATACGATTAATATAAGCAAATAGAGAGAACAAAGAATTATTTTGCACCCACGAGAACATTAGATACCGTTTATGTGCATTGATGTAAACTAACTTGCATATTATTAGATATAGAAAATAAATTCACGGATCAAGTAGAAGATAGACGTACGGGATTCGTTGTTAAGTCTGACAACAAGGACAAGAATTCTGAATGGGCCAATGAAGAATTAGATCACAAGGCTAAGGGAAGTTCTGGTCCTAAAGCTCTAGATTGGGAGCAGCGAGGCAAGCTTTGCATATATCAAGTTCAGTTATGATACTGTATTTGTGGGTCAGAGTGTGTATGACCATATATTTCTAGTGAATGGTCTGTGGAAAACATTTCTGCAAGAATCAGTTTGAATGATACCTTGAGTGTATTTTGTAGGCAGGAATAATGCATATGTTTGACTTTCAAGCAAATTGTATAGCACTTGTTTTGTGGCAGTTGTGTTTCCAAAGATCTATCATATGGAGGTTCTGGAGTGTTTGGAGAAAAGATCGGACAAACAAGAGAAACGTGGACTGAGTGCTCATGAACTGAGATATTTTTGGAGCAATGATACCTAATCTAGGAGTGGTATCAAATGACATGAAGATTAGAAGGCTGTCTACTATCATGGATAAATTGTCTGTCAACATACCTCAGTCTTTGCTACTCATAGATGGGGAACTGGTTTCGATAAGAGCAATGGTGATGCAGAACAGTCTTGCTTTAGTTGTGTTACTGGCAAAAGAAGGCGGAGTCTGCCGGAAGATGAAGGTCCAACAGTGTTGTTCTTATATCCATGATAGAACAAAGATCTGAGGGGATATATTAATAACATCACTGATATACATCATGAGATACAATATCTGGCAGCTAAAGGAGTGTGGTATAAGATTGGAAAGGGATTTGGTGCAGTCAAAAGTTGGTTTTCAGACTTAGGAAGTTGTGATCTGTGTTATGATGTTGGTTAGGATGATAAGGGCATAGAAGTGGAACAAGACAAAGCAGGAGGAAAACTCCTTAAGGGAAAAGGAAAGAAGGATGGAAAGACTGCATGACAGTCATTAAAGAGAATTTGAAGCGATTGAAGGAGTTCAGACAGAGGAGATTAGCTACAAAATCTATTTAGGTAGGTCTACTCTGCAGGAATTTTGGAGGGTTTGTGATGACTCAATGTCATCAGAGGGGGGAACACATGAAGCGAAAATCTCATTTTATTGCAGGGATGCATTATAATCATGTTTAGAGCACTCCCCCATATAATCACTTCTATTAACGTGAGGTGTTAGAAATGTGAAATATATTAACATGGAAACATGATGTATTTAGGCCATTTGAAAGGGAACATGAAGAATCAATGCAGAAAATAATGTAACTAGCAGAAAACTCTAACGTGAAGAAGTTGTGTTGTCCAAGTGAAAATTATGTATGTGTTAGATGTGCTTATTAAGTATGTCATTCCATACATAGGAAAATTAATTAGTTGAAAGTGCTTTAAAGTTATGTCAACTCGTAAAAGTTTAGATGATGAGTTCTTATGTTAGCTGAATTTGCAGGGCTGAAATGCAAGTCCTTGATAACTCTGGCTTTGGAATTAACAGTTTAAATTTCATGTGTGTTGTAGCATTTGTTCTTTCTCGTGTTTTGCATTGCAGGTGAAATAAGCACTCTCATTAGATAGAATAATGTATTTGTTTTACTAGCTAAGCAAGGAAAGAAGAAGTTACAATCGTGTGGATTGAGTCGATAAAGAAAGGTTGCTGTACTTCACACAGGAGAAGGCCTGGGAACCACGGACAAATTGCAGCAAGGGAAGCTCACCGTCGACATCATGGAAATGTTCCTTCAGGACTGTACCCAGGGCAAATGGCATGCCTCGCATGACACCATGGGAATGTTACCTGTGAATAATTGGTCTTGGAATTGAGGATAGTGTGTCACTTTTTCCTTTTTCCTTTTTCCTTTTTCTTCAGAGAGAGAGCATCCTAGAACAAGCTCTGTCTTTGGTAGCTTCATGCTACTTGACCCATTGATCATGAAGAGACTACTTAGGGAGAGTCCACGTGCTGACACCTTTTATTCTTCCTTCCGTAAATGCTTATATAGAGATGCTTTTCACTCACCAACCCTCTATGCAGGGGAATTTGGACTCAAGCTTCCTGATTTTCTGTATTTTACTTGTTGAACTAATTGTATTGTTTTTGAATCACCGTTTAAACTGGATACGAAGATTTGGCTTCATGCTAACTTCTTTGTATTTCTACACTCTCGTATTGAGGCGTCTTTATGTCCAGTTATTTTTGGCTTTGTAATAAACCTAACTAACCTTAAGTAGTTGTCCGTGGGTTATTATGTATTCAAAGATGGATATTGGCTCATTGATTACTTTCCTAATTACCTTACTCCCCAAATTGATGTTGTGAAAAAGAACCACCGGATAGTAACTCTAGAATAGACCTAAAATGTATGGGCCCAGCCCTTTCACAAGCATTATCAAATCTAAATAGGAACATATTGTCATTATGGTCATAAGGACTCTGCCCTTCTTCTTTTCTTCTTTGTTTTTACATGAATTGTGAATAAAGGGCAGATTACTTAGAGTAATCATCAGTACTCCTTGTCCAACTCATCCTCATACCAATCATTACTTGTGGGGTGATTCCATTTCCAGGAACAACAAACAAGATATGCTGACAATTACCATATTTAGACTTGCTGCAACTGTAAATAAAGTGTGCATCATAGATAAAGTTTAGAGTAGGAATCTTCTTATACTAGAGTCTATCGTTCTAAATGGGTTGCACTTCAATCCCATGATTGTGCATGCTCATTTGGGAGGATACTACACTTCTTGCTCATTTGCAGAAAAACCTGTCGCCAAAGACAGACCCAGCTTGCGCCCTGTTTGTGTACTGAGGAATAGGATCCTATCACAATGCTTTATTATTGTGTTAAAAGACAGATGAGATTGGCATGTTTGTACTATTGCTTCTTTCATTTGCTCCACTTGGGTTATCGACGTGAGAAAAGAATTAGTGTAAGATTTTGCTCATTGCTCGAGTTACATAATGATACTATTCAAACAATTGATTGTCTTTTATGTGTCGTTTATGCTATAGTATTTTTCGTTGTTTTTATGCCGGGCTGAGCCAGAGTTGAGCCCAGCGCTTGTCTTGCATAGTGTTATCATCGCTTTGTCTGTTTAAATTCTGTGTAGCCTGAAATGCTGTTTTTTATCTGCATTGATACCCCTTTTTCCTAAGGCATCTCTCTGTTTATTATAAATTATATACTGGAAGGAATTTTAATGTGGATGCTTTTTGCTAATTGGGTGATGTTATTGGATTTTATTGGTATGTATTTGAAATTGGCTTCTCTTTTAAGCCATATTTACTGTTTTTAACTTTGTATGGCTATATTTTGCAAACATTAATAAATCTCGTCTGATCTGTATAGGAGTCCTCTTTCCCTAAACCTGACTTGTCAATAGACGCAAAGAGGTCGTCCGATTACTGGAAACCTGAGATTTATCCACACAGATGTCAAGAGCTCTAACCATATAAAGCTTTTGCAGAATGTCTTCCTCATGAGAAGAAGGACACCCTGAGAACTTTGGAAAGACTACCTTTTGGAGTCAATGAAAGGAGGAAGCCCTTTCTGGGAAAAAGGAAGGCTCTGGACAGACCACTGTTGTTTCTTCCGAGGGAGAAAGGGGAGCTAGTTGCAAGGGCACCCATTTCCCACTTCCTTTGAGCATGAATCTTTGCATCATGGCATGGTAACTCACCTGCTCTTCATTTGCTCTGGCAGAAGGTGATCATGGGGTTAAAGAACAGGGGGGACCGAGGTCTGAAGGGCATTGTCCCACGTCACTTTGGGGGAGAACTACACTTTCCAGAGAGCCACAATGCTCCAGGGTGGAGGAGAAGCAAGGAGCACTACTTAGAATGCTCTGCAGTCCTGCAGCCTAGGAGACCGAAGGCCTGAAGGACTTTGTCTGATGCCATGTTACGCTAGGGGAGAATTACGCTTGCCAGAGGGCCACACTTCTCACGGATGGTCGAGGAGCAAGGTGCACTACTTAGAGGACACTGCGGTACTGCGAAGCGCATTATCCCACCCCATGACATGTTAGGGAGAAGTACACTCTACAGAGTACCATGCTACTCCAGGGTTGAAGAGTAGCATGGAGCACTACTTAGAGCACACAGGGTTCCTGCCAACTTGGGATACCAAAGGAATGAAGGACCTTTTCCCTTACCACGCCACGTTTGGGGAGAACTGCACTCCCCAGAGTACCACACTGCTCAAGGTTGGAGGTGAAACAAGGTGAGCTACTTCGAGTGCACATTGGTCCTGCAATGTGTGAGTCCATAGGACTTTGCACCATGTCACATTGGAGGAGAACTATTCTTCAGAGAATGTCATACTACTTCAGGGTGGAGAAGGAGCAAGAATGCCCAGCGGTCCTGCAGCACTGGAGACGAAAGGACTTTGGGGCATATTACCAAGAGTTAGCGATATTTTTCGCTAACTGAGCTTAGCGTTAGTTTTTTTAACGCCGCGCTTCGCCCAATATTATCGGTGAGATAACGTCCTATTACCAACATTTATCTCAAAAGCGATAATATTGCAGGCGTTAGCGTGAATATTGCTGGAAAACCAGCGGTGTTCATGCATTAGTGTGCAAATGCTGTTAGTCATGTTATCCACCTCCCATTGGATAACATGGCTAAGAACTGGTATTTGCAGGCGTTAGCGTTTGGCGATATTCGTGCTTAGCGCAAATATTTCCATCGCTTCGCCTTTCTTGGTAATAGTCAATAGAGATGTTAGCGACTGCTGTCAGTCGCTAACGGGTTGGGTATGCCCACTTTGCAAGTCATTAGCGATAAAAATCGCTGACATGCAAAGCAGGCCCCAAACCGCTCGCTATCGCCTACAAGCTGTCGCTAACTGGTGTTAGCGACAGCTTGGTAATAGGGCGATGGAATTATTGTCGCTTAGCGTCGGAAAACGGCCGCTAAAGCGGCGATAATTCAATATCGCCACCCTTAGTAATATGCCCCTTTGTCCTATCCCATACCACATTGCAGGAGAACTACACTCACCAGAGTGCCACACTGCTCAATGGTGTAGGAGGATCAAGAAGCCCTAGAGTGCACAGCAGTGCTGCATTATGGGAAGCACTTGGGGGCACACCCATGTGCAGGCGATTACTGGGCCTGTCTGCACCTGTCCGAGCTCGTAGGAGGCCAGACTGTGTCATTCTGTTGGATTTTTGCTCTTGTTTCTCAGTCTCAGGACTATGGAGGACATACATTAAGGAAGGCTGGTGCCTTTCTTGCATAATCTAACATAGGCTAAAGGAAAGCCAGCATACCAAAAGGAGGAAAGGATGCTGTAGCCCCCACTTCCTCCTTAATCATCAATGATCTTACGGCAGTCATGGGTGTGATCAACAACAATATTGGGCTACTTGAGGAAAGGGACCGATGCAGTGCAGTGGTTATCTAGGGAACCCAATCTCTGATTGTGGTCTGCACTGAGCATGGTAAAAGGTCGGGAGGAGGAAGGGATGATAACCACACTAATAACCGAATGGGTGTTTTTCCTAAAGCCACCGCACTATGCACAAGACATCCTTAAGTCATTCGAGGTTCCCAAATTGATACCATTGACACCATTAAAGGAATCAAAACCTCAACTAGCCAACCCCCACCTAAAAGGAAATGGATGGAGGGACAGGCCTAAATACTTCGGAAGGCTACTGGTATACAAACCGACAAACTATTAGTTAAACATAATGCCAGAATTCACCCTTCTTTAGTTACCCAAGTTTGGAAAACAGATACATCTGACATGAAAAATTTGTAAATTAAATTATTTGATCATTGTTTGACATTCGTAAAGATGTAAGGTGATGTTGAAGGATTTTCAAATGGATATTCAAGAGCAGTTCAAAGCCATAAATGATTAAGTAAAAGTTCAGGAGTTCAACAGCAGGTATGTCCTTTCTGTGTCATCAGGCTTGTAAACTATTCAACAAGTAGAGATAATCCACCTGGAGCAAAAATAATTATAGGAAGTGCCCCTGAAATAAGTGTACCTGCATTAAGGGCTACATCATAAGTACTCATTAATAAATAAATAAGCCATCTCATCCAAGCCACATCGGGATAGAAATACCCACGTAAAAGGTGATGTCCGCCTCCAAAAGCCACCCAAATGAAAGTATTATGTCATTGTCTTAGAGGCAGTTCCATTGCTCGCCACAAATAAGAAAGAAGATTGGTTGGACTTAAAACATAAAGTGGTACACAGGCTAAGGAGAAACTCAGGATGGTCTGATGATTTGTCTGGTGAAATACTTTTAATGAGAAGGGTTGGCTAGGTTGGTTATAAACCTAAACATTCAGATGGTGATTGTGTGATCATTAACTTTAAAAGGCCTATGGTAGTAGGAAGTCTATTTCAACGCTTGAACCACCTGGCTAAATTACAAGGAAGATTTGAGGCCCACCTGTTGGGATATTTTAATAGGCCACACCTCAAGAGCTTTAAAACTGGTTGTGATCCTGTGGTGGCTCCCTATTTGGCAGGTAGTAATCAGTCGGCCAAAAAAATATTGAGACAAGAAATAGTTTTGCACCCTTCAATGCTGTCAAGACATTGACTGACTTCACAGACTATGCTTCTATGTGATGCTAGAGGGGACTTCAGAGACCAGATTAATCCCACCAGACCCCTCTACTTGAACGATGGGACCCACTCAGCAAGGGGTGTCACAGTCCGCTCATGGAATTTAGCAGGAGTTTCTTCAAAATTGTCCAATGAAAACTGGCTGGTGTTTTTAATAGATTATGTTTTATATTCTGTCAGGAGAATCGGATGACGGAATTTTTTTGTATCAATGGTTTTCATATTTTTCTAATCCAGCATCTCTTTCCTCTGCAAGTAGGGCAACAGGGCAATTTATATCTCTGTTAAACTTTCTTGCATCAACGTGGAAGTACTTTCTTCCACTATGTGGTTTAAAATATTACATTTGTCTTTTCCACAGGGGCTTTTTTTGATTTAATGCTTATAAATTTGAAGTATAATATTTTTGAACAACTGGCCAATGAGGTAATACAACAATTTCATGGCGAATTTCATCAGAGAAAGCAATTGTTGATTGTTAATAGTTTGGACTGGGTATTATTGAACATTTCCATATGCAAGTTTGGTGGGCAGCCTGGTTGTGACTTTGAGAATGAAAGTGGTGAAGATACGACTCAATAGGCTTTGACTCAAAAATAATTTGGTTTTTACCTGCAACATTGTTTCAATTGTTGAGTCCCAGGCCCAATTTATACTCGTCCTGGTCACTGTGGTAGCATTAATTTCATTCTAATATCAATATACTTTGGCCCTTTGATCACTGATTTTGGACTGATTGTTAATTGTGCTATTGATCACAACATCCTCTTTTTTGCATAATAATTTAAATCTGAGAGATGACTGTAGAGATGTTATGACTTAAGACTTGGCGCACCTCAGAGGAGGGTTTATCTAGATTAATTCTCAGGGACTGTATGGCTCTAGATGATATGGTTAAAATCCCCTTGCTCGCCTACATGAAACTGGCTCTCTCAATGTTTGAGTTCCCAAAAATCTTCTTCTTCCAGAGTCCATTGATGTAAATTATAAAGAGAGAGTCAGAACTTTGTTCTTTGAATATTGTCACAAGATGCACAATGCATGCAGATGATTGTTACGTCTTCTGCTTTGTTCAACACCTCATGTTTGGAGCCATACCTTCCTACAATACATAACCCGCAACATAGATGAAATGTTATGCGCTTATACTTAAGCACCTCACTCTTTCTTTTATCTTTCCCTCAACAGGGTGCCTGGTGGCTGAATATCGCGAAATGCCGCTGTGATAACATGGCCCCTCAAAGCACTTTTCACTTTATGCTTTTTGTACTTTATATAGATCATGGCTTAATCGCTTTCCCCTACTGACTTTATGACCTGCCAATATCAGGAGCTATAAGATAGGCATCCTTTGTCTGCAGTGATTAGAGTCTCTCAAATTCTGTTTAGCAGTGATTAATTATATTCAAGGTGATTTAATTGTTAAAAAATATATGAAACCTCAATGTAATTTAAATGTATTGATCTAATATAATGATTATATTTTAACAGTTTTAATTGTTATATTTTATGCCTTTGGCAATTTTTTTTTATCTGAGACTCTAATTGCAAGTTTTTACGTTCTCCTGATATAACCCGTCCATGTATGTGTTAAGACTCAGCCAGTTTTAATTGTTACTCAACTGAAGAACAGAAATATATTCTCTTATCGCCTTAGATGCACTGTCCCTTTTAAATATTTTGTAGCTTGTTCTATGCTTTATATATAGCTTTTTATGGTTTTATTTTGTTAATGGATTTATAGACTTTTCATACTTATTAGCCAAATAAAGGAATATTGATCTTCTAAACAAATGCCCTCTTTTCCTTCAGGCATTTCAACCATGGAGTTTTGTTCACTACTGTGCCTCTGTACGTGAGCCAAATCCTACCTGCTATCCTTTCTGAATTACATTGAGAACCTAAAGGTCTACAGTGGACTCCTTACAAGCTTTTCTAAAAAATGGTATCCTTCCTCCAAATGGCCGCTCGGGGCCATCGCCAGTTTAATCTAGATTTCAGTGACTTTCCACCTTCTTTCTTCTGCTTCTGAAGATACTTCTTCTGGGCATCTTTCCCACAGGATGTGGGAAGATTGCTGTTGACATCTGGAAGGCTAACAAAAGGATTTATCCCAATAAGCAGCAGCGAAGTTGCCTTGAACAGCTCCTATATCTTATCTTCAAGTTCCTTATGAAAGATATGCATACCCACAATAGACAATTGTTAAACTGAGGACTTTTGAGAGGAGTCCATGTGTAAGTTCCTTAGCTATAGGTTACATCTTGCAGCCACAGATAAACCAACAGCGAATGCATCAGCGCTAGCAGTGTCAAAAGAGATAACAGATACTCAATCTGTCTCTCCATCCCTTCCTGAAAAGTGGAACACTCTGTACAATGCTCCTTAAGTGACAATTCTTAAATGCAACTGGGAGCCTGAATACACTTTCTGAAGAGAATGGTCTATCTTTTTATTCATTGCGTCCTTCAGAATAAACTCCACTTTCATTGGTATTTTGTCAAGAAGACTCCCTACCAATGAGTCCACATGAATAGCGGCTGGAAGTTTAGACTCCATTTCAATTAAGGGATACAAATATTGTATTTATTTGGGAAGGATTATCTTATCTGTATCTCCAATAACACAATGTCCATAACATGTTGATGTATAGGGACATCCATCTGATGAGAGCACACAGACTTCTGCAGAACCATCTGTTTATGTGTTCTTCAGGTAGTGACAACCCAATATTTTCACTAACAGCCAAAATCATGGGTTGCAAATATTTGGCAATATATTTACCCCTTTTGCTTTTCTGGCATGTTCCCCAGTTGACAGTTCTCAGCCTCCGAAACATATGAATTGGAAAGCATAGAAACCTATTTATAAGCCCCTGACTCTGGCTTCAGTTTTTTTTCCATCTCAGCCAGAGTCTTTCTTATGATCCTCCTTATATCTGCATCATTAAAATGCCGACCCAGTCCTCTTCACAGGACGAAAAAAAAGAGGCCTGGATGTGGAAAACCTGCTTAAGGAGGAGGGAGAAATATGCCTCCTTTTCCTTCGCCTTTCATTCTTCTCCATGCTGTTTCCCATAGAAAACACCTAACAGTCTCCCACAAATTGGTTAAATGTGCCCATGACTTAAACAATATACTCACCTTTCTTGGCTTTAAAAAGGAAGCTTACATTTCCCCCTCTCTTCTCAGGATCCAAAAGGAAAGTCTATGCAGGCACCGACACCTCTAACCCCACAGCACGAGCACGGTACAAAGAACTCCCAACGTTCCTTACTTTACAGTTAAAGGAATGTGAGTTCGACTCCAAACCCTAAACACTCCAAACTCATACTCCAAAATACAGAGGTTCTAGAAATAATGCCAGAGTGGATTTAATCTCTCCCTAAGTCAGTATCAGTATAAGTTTATTGTTTGATTAATTAAAATCATTACAAACCCCCCCCCATATCCTTAAAAACGTAGTAAAAATTTCATTACAATTATAAGTACACCTGAATTTTGACATGGTTCCATAATTATATAAAAAGGGTGTATATTTCTTTTTAAAAATTTGGGGACCTTTTAGAAAAGATGATTGCATAGTGTATACCCCAGTGTTCCCAATTTTAATGTTCATACACCACTATTTGCGACCTGCAGCTAGTCGCTGGTAGGCATGCTGTCCATTCGTTAATGTTGTTGGTCCTATTGAAGGTGACTTTGGTCCTGCTTGTTTTGTTTACTCTCCATCTGCTTGCCGTAGGAGGTTTCTGACCGTTGTCATGAATTTGACGCCCCTGCAGACCAGGATAATGGAAGCGCCTTCCAGCCAGCTTATCACTGCTTGTCTGCATGAACGGATGTTCAACTCATTAAAAATGTATTTTAAATACTGTCTCCTCTGTTCCAGAACTGCTGGACAAGCACATAATAAGTGAGTGACAGATTCTGATTTAAAACCACATAATCGACAGTTTGCGGAGAGATAGGGCTTTTTCCAAGTTGGATACAGGTCTTTTGAGTCGTGCAAGCCCATGCGGTAGTTTGTAAAGCTCTTTTTTAAATGCAAGCTGAAATGAGCGGATAGATAATTTTGGGGCTTTAGGGTTCTGTATGAGTTGATGACTGTCCACCCATGCCGGCGCTTAGAGATTGATTTTTTGTCAGCCAGCAAGGATTTCTTTTTAGCTGCGGCGTTTACGACTTTGCCGAAGCTTGCTCTATCTTCCCCGTTTTCCCACGCTGTTTGTAATTCCAGCTCGGTCAAAGCTGTTCTCAAAAGGCTTCCCCATGAGCTCGGTATTTCTAAGTTCATCTGGAGCTTAATTTCGTCCCAGCATAATTTGTTCAGGGTGTCCGGGTTAGAGCAGCGGAATGTATGACAAAGTTTGACAAAGCTGCTCATTGCCCGGAGTTTCTGGTGCTGTAGGCCGAATTCCAGTCGAACCTGAGAAGGAGAGGCAGATTTTGGCAGCTCAAAAACGGTCTTGTAGATCCTGGTCTGGAGCTCGTTCAGTAGATTTGCTTCTTTTCCACACCAGGTGACTAAGCCATACGATAGGCTGGGCTGGATTTGTGCGGCCATGACTTTCAGCAGATGAGTGTAGTTCGGGCAGTCTAGTTTTTTACGTAGGAGTCTGTAAGCGTAGATTAGTGATTGGGCTTTAGCTTTTAAAGCCAGTTTTTGTTCCTTGTGAGATGTGCCCTGCTCAATTATTATGCCAAGATATTTATATGAACGCTGCTCTTCCACGATTGCCCCTTTTACCGACCATTTAAACTTTGTCTTTTTAGAATCCACTAAGCGAACAATTTTTGTTTTTTCTTTGTTTAGCTCCAGTTGCACCTGATCCAAGTAGGATGCTAAATGATTTATTGCTCTCTGCAAGCCAATGGGAGTCTGGCTCAGCAAGACAATGTCGTCTGCATATTGTAGGATGGCGACTGACTCATTGGCCAAGTTTGGAGGGTGACAATCGGCTTTTTCAAAGTGCTGTGCGATATCTGAAAGAAACAAATTAAAGAGGCTGGCTCCCTAAGTCCTACCAAGGAGCAGACACAGAAACAGGAAGACAAAGACAAAAATGTCCAAGCCCAGCAGTAACCTTATCATCTCTCCAAAAACTTGATAAGTGCCCCAATCTCCTCCAAATCCCAACGGGATATTACAAGCATGATACCTAAACCAGATTTTGTATCACCCATATGGTAGCATTTTCCTGATAGCCTCCTTAAATATTACAATGATCAACTCCTTCTATAATGAGGCAATTCTGGGAAATTTCACCTTTTACTGGGAAAAAAACAGTGGCAGCCGCCGCACAACGAAAGTGGTGGGGGGAGGGGAGGGGAGGGGTAGAGGGAGGACAGAGGGATTTAAGGGCAAAAGTAATATCCGGAGTCCATCACAGAAAAATAAAATGATATTGTTTTAATATAATTTAATTTTTCTGTGATGGACTCTGACCAGTGGGGCGACGCTCCATTGCCATTACAGAGGAGCCGTCCATGGAAAAACAAAGACATCTTCTAAAACCCTTCTTGAATCCTTCCATTCGAGAAACAGTCCACAACAAACATTGCACATTCCTTATCCACAATAAGGGAACTACCTTGAGCTTGCTTTTCATAAATAAACACCACATGCCAAACTTTAACCCTCTCAAATTAAATTGGTCGAAATGACTTCTGCAGTCCTTTCAAAATCATGATACTAAAGCACCTTTCCTTGAAGCCAGATGCAAATGGTAAATCTAGTTATTTCAAGCTCATTTTAACGAGAAACATTGACAAAGGCCAGATGAACTAGTTTTAATGTGCTAATGTATGCAAACACAGGCATTCACAAATGTGCTCATATTTTTTGTTTCATGTATATGTGCAACCTGTCTCTTTCTGTGCCTCCATGTATGTACCATGTTTTTATTCCTCAAGCTTGCAGTACTGCTATTTCATTATTCTCTAAGCCTGAGGTGTTGGTTCGGATCACCACTGCAAAAGTGCGGGATACAAAATAAGAAACAAACACAGAAGTTACAGAAATAGGTAAGTTGCAGAGAGGAGGTTAGTTGGAACATATTTTTGTATGAGTGTGTTATCATGCGTTGCAACATTGAAGCTAGACCTATTAGTTTGGCCAATTGTATTTTGTTTTCGCAGCATGCTTTGTGCTTCATTGTAGTTTTGAAAAAAACAATGGCAATCTGTTCTTCCAAAGTTATTGTACACAAGGCTAACATAAATATGCATGACAGCAGGATATTATCAGGCATAGCAGCTGCAGCATCGGCCGCTCCACTCACGATTAAGTGATTTAAGGTCAGTTTCTCAGAATAATATATTTTGTCACAATTTGCTTAAGGTTGCTTGTTACTTAGTCATATGCCATTTTTGGGATATGCATGTAAGTGAACAAAATGTATGAGATAGAATATATCAGAGACCAATATATGACAAACAGAAGCATCGCTTAAATGGTTTGCATGAACTAGCAATTACCCTTTCTCACCTAATGATTGCAAATGACCTGTATGACAGCACACAGGGGATTTACCATAATAATCAGCGACATAATATCCTTTGCTGATGACAAAAAAGTCAGATTTGATTTCTCAATCAAAACTACATTACATAGAAAGCTATTTTTTTGTGGTGTTATGTACGTGTAAAATGTAAAACAGGATTCATTTAAGAGACATTACAGAGAAATAGGCGGGAATTGGGTACTCGATTCTACAATCAAGCAACCAAGCTTGGAATCCTCCTGCGTAAAATTATCATTCTACTCACAGCAAGGAGCAGATTTACTAACGTTTCACGCAGTGCAGCATGGCAAGGCAGCCTGCTGCTGTGCGTTGCGTGGAAGGGAGACATCAGAAATGTATCATATTTACAAATAAATGGTATGTTTCCGCTGCTTCCTTGTGCTTGCACGCAGTGTGCTGCCTTTCTCCATGGTGCAAGGGTGCCTGCATTACGAGCAGTATTGTTTATGTGCCGGAAGAAGCACATTGTTTTTATTTTATTTTTTATTATTTTTTATCCGCGAAAGTTACATTATACACACTCAGAGAGTGTCTCGGCGCACTTAGGGCAGCACAACCCGACATATGTACTGGTCAAACACAGCCGTTCAGCCCACATCCCCGAGGTCGGGCGGCATTAGTTACTTGTCATGGCGGCTCTCTTCTGATTATGGTACATGTTATATATAAAAAAGTACATTCACTGTTTCACCTTTTTTTTTTAATGGTAACACAAGAAAAACAACCCAACTACAACTGATGCCTTCCGCTCTACAGTATGCTCCGTGAATCTATGGTGTGTCCCTTTGTGTCTATACTAGCGCCCGTTTATCATTGTGTCCGTAGGAGGCCCCCAACATGACGCCGACCATCAGGCGTGAGCCCAATAACCTATCATAAATCACCCCTCCGCTGTAGTCTGAGTATCTTCATCTTGCGGCCTATTAGCTCGGTTCCCCTCGCTCCTCCCCTCTTCCTCTGACCCTGACCATTGCCGCCATCACCGACGCCCACATAGGCCACGCCCCTCGCTCGAGAGGCCACGCCCCCTACCGCCACTATATCTGACGCTGAATACAAGCGCCAAGTCGATAGAGATTTCCTCCTGAGGCGGAAGCCGGGAGTAGGCCTGTCTGCTGTTTTAATATTTGAGTGTCACCTACCATTTTTCTGTTTTTTAACTGCTCATTCCCCACTTGATCAGGGCGCATTCACGCTCACAATTTTACCGCGCAGCGGAGCTTATCGCTGCCGCGGGACCTGACCATTGCCGCCATCACTGACACCCACAAAGGCCACGCCCCTCGCTCGAGAGGCCACGCCCCCTACCGCAACTTCCTGCCCTCTATAAAATGTGTAATTTCCGTCCACGCAGCGGACGAGCGCAGCGGGCGCGCCGATTGCGTGCCGAAGGCCCGCCTAAGGCAAGCCCGTCTGCGCCCATCCGCGCCAGACCGGGTCACAGGACACAATACTCTGCGCAATCCTTCACATACACCTCTGACCAACTGCGCTCTTTAAAAGCCAATTGGCAACTGAATCAGGCCACCTTGTCCTATGCCCATAAGCTTGGCATTGTCGCACCCATGCCCTTCACACAAACCCTCCCCCCCCCCCCCTCCTACCACTACCGCTCTCCTCCTTAACACGAGATCGGCCGTCAAACACCAGACTGAAATCTATGACCTTCTGGATTCTAACTCCCCAGACCTTCTGTTTTTAACAGAAACCTGGTACAGGCCCGACTCCTTGCCCAGCGTCCTTGCCTCCCTCCCACCTGAATACTCCATGCTCCGTGCCGATCGACCTGAGAGCAAAGCAGGGGATGGAGTAGCTCTGATTGCCCGCAAGGAGTTCCATTTTCAGACTTTGGCCTCGCCCACACTACCAGCAGCCGACTGCCCTGTAGTGCGCTCTACCTTCCTAACCACCCCTGTCACTTGCGTATTAATCTACCGACCTCCTCAGTCGTCCCCTGATTTCCTTCTTGCCTTTCAGAACTTACTGGCCACCTTGGTGATTAATAACGCTTCTGTTTTGGTTCTGGGCGATTTTAACTACTGGCCTACCGACCCTGCCGAGGACTCTACCTCTAAAGATTTTACCCAATTGCTCCTTAGCCTCAATTTCACCCAACATGTTCAAGGACCCACTCATATTCGTGGCCACACTTTAGACCAGATCTGGAAACTTAACATTCCAATGTCCATCCCCACCATCTCGCCCTGTTCCTGGTCGGATCATTCCTTGCTTGCTTTTTCTATGGACCTGAGCCAAAAAACATCTCTTCCTGTTCCCAAAAACATCTGGACTAGGAACTGGAACAAAGTCGATATTCCCTCCCTCTGTAACTCGCGGCCTCACATGATTTTCGTGTTTAAGATTAACGTATCCTCACATCTGACAAAAGTACTACAGACTTCACCAGGTAATTTTATTACCAGACCATTTTCTGATATTTCTGGAGCTGAATAGCAATAATCAGTTATTTAGGAAGGCTCTTTATGTTCGGGTATTGTCCCCTATGTTTAAGGTACCATGTGCTTATACAGCGCTGGTTTTTCACTCTGCAGCAATTCACGCGTTTCATTTGTCAACTGCCATGACTATGTAAGTGGCGCTATACGGCACAGACATCTGCCAAAAACATGGTTGGCATTTACCTTCAGATATACGGGGGTTATCTTATATCATTGCCACACCCTAATATATTTCCTTAATAAGGTTATCCTTGATTAAATTATGTTTATTCTCTATGGAACCTCCCTTTATCTAGGTTTTTCTATTTAGCATTCCCTCCTCCAGTTCCAAATCCTACCTAATGAGCTTATGTAGACCATTCTGTTTCACAATCTGTGTGGCGCCATGTGTTCAAAGTGACCTAACATGTTCCATTTCCCACATTATATGTTGGTAATTATTTATTTTATTTATCTTTTATTTTTCAATTGATCAGGAATTAGCCTTTATCAAGTGGCTCTGACTATTTGAATGTAAGAAGATATCATCAACTTTCAATATACTACATAGAAATACAGTATTGCTAATGTAAGTTCATCTCTATGTATCATGGAATGCTTTTTTAAGATTAGGACGTATTCATTGTCACTATCTTCACGATATGGAGTTTTTGTTTGAACAGCCCATTATAAGAAATACTAAGAAAATTATACCTTATATAAATTATGATCAGAAGTTCTGCTAGTTACGTACTGTACAATCTCGATGATAACCTTTGTCTATCATATGACAATAAGTGACCAAATTTAAAGTCATTAACCTGATAGCTGGCGAAGATTTACGAATTTGATTTTAAAATATGTACCTGTTTTATTATGTGTCCCTTTCTGTAATAATTCTTCATGTATTATTAACATTTTTTGTTAGTTATGTAAAACAAAACTATTGACCTGATATATGTTTCTCTTGTAAATATTTTTCCAGAATATCAGCAGAGACTCCTGAAGTAGGGGTTTTTTCTGCCGAAACGCGCGTCAAGTTTTTATGAATAATTCTTCAGTATTTTTCATGTCATTAATTAATGTGAATGTATTGTTTTTATTGTAACCTGTATGATTTATATGATATGTACACATTGTTTATAAAGCCTGCTGTTGTCTCCTTATGAACCATACTTTTATCCTATCATATAGTTTGATTTTATGAATCCCTATGATTTTTACTTATATCTATTAAATATATATTTTTATACAGTTCATATTCGTTTTTCCTTTTTGCCACTGGTTCTAGACTAATTGCTCACTCCCTTTGCTGATGGCCTAGGATTTTTTACTCATATAGGGTAGCACACACTCCACCCATGGCACACCTCCTTCGCCACAGGGTAGCCCATAGCAGTGAAATATGCTGCCTTGAGTTACCTTGGATTTAGTAAACCTTATAGGGCCACACAAGGAGGTTTTGTATGGCTTAGTATATCTAAGTAAAAGGCATACGTTGCCTTGGAGCAATGCAAGCCATTTGTAAATTTGGCCCCAACTATCTGACACTCACACAAGCTTAAGAGGCACCGCATGGCCCAGCAGCAATCACAATGAGTGAAATTTGAGATGGTGACATGCACACATAAATCTAAGCAGTGCACTGGTGCATATGTTTTGACTGTATGGCTTTAAGAATCAAAAATGCATCCATCATCTGTGTCTAAAAAATGTAGATTTTTTTTTATACTAAATAGGCAATATGTGAGGCATATCTGAGACAGTGTCAATGAATCAGAGATAGAAAACTAACGCCTAGGGCCTGATTACGATGTTGGGCGGACACGTCTCGGTCCTGGGACTGACTGACCTCTCGTCAGTGGTCCCAACCGGCCAAATACAATGTGATGGAACACTGTTCAGCCTCATACTCCCATTTCTCCATGGGAGTTCAAGTTACAGCTGTAAACTGGTCATAACACAAACTCCCGTTGAGAAGTGGGAGGAGTTGTTCATCCTTGCACCTAGTTGCAGGTATCTCATGGTGCCTGCCACAAGGTGCTGGGATCAACAGGGGGCACCATAGGTCCCTCTTTGGCTCCCAACTGGAGGCCTCAAGCACAAGGGGGCCCTGCTGGGGTTCACCAAACATGTTTTCTGACGTGGCTTCCATGTCGGACATGCCGGCATGCAAACCATGTCGGAAACCATGTATCATAATCCCAAGGGTGGAAAGTGCCACCCTTTGGGATTACGAGCCGGCTCCGACTGGCTTATGGGCTCCATGAGCCCATCATAAGCCAGACAGAATGACCAGCCGGTTTACTTTCTGACTGCCAGCATCATAATGCGGTGTTCAGAAAGTAAACCAAATGGCCCATTACAATGCGACCATTAGTCGGAGCGTTTATGGGCTGCATCGTAATCGGCCCCTTGATGTGTAACATAGAAAAATAATTCTGGTGAATTTTCATCTGTACTTAATATAGTTCGATTGGACTCTTGCCTCTTGTTAAAGGTCTTCCAGAGAATGAGGCACACAATTTATAAGAATTTTGGAAATACCTCTGTTCTTGATCTTCTCTGGGGTTATTCCGCCTCTGTCCCCCCTCCTTTGCATAGTTGGATCTTCTAAGAAGATGTCTGACTCAAGTGACCTCTGTTGTGCGGCTTAGCTAATGAGGCTCATGTAGAGGTCGCATCCTTGCAGCTTGTGCTTTAAAGAGTCATGTCCATAGAAATAGAGGAGACGCAGCTGGTGCCCATGAGACCATCAAAATGGGTGTGACTGTGCGTTTGTTGGCACATTATCATGGGTCATACAGTGCTGCTGTAATCCTAGTAGAGATTACCAAAACATGCTTTATTACTCCCCTTCTCCATCCACTGAGCCGTAAACAAGGGTGTATTCCAGTTCCAGATAGGAGGGGAGGGTCCACTCACGCTTACTGCATACATTAGGAAAAATTCTAGATCACTAGTAACGTGTCCTCTAGAACTTATATGAAGTAGAGGTTATTCTCCATCCTCTCATTGCACGGGGGAAAAGACATAAGTTTAGAGTACAACATTTAATACAAAAGGAAAATACACCTTTACTGAAAAGCTTCAAGAGGTATTGCAGTCGTTAATGAAATCTTGAAGGTTTCAGTGGCTAAAGTGGAGGCTGCAGACAAACTTGATCTTTTTATTCGGTAAAGTAAGCTTTCATCATTGCAGATGCTGGTTCCACATTTGAAACACGATCACAGCAGTAAATGGGGTTGATGCTATTGTACGACAGGCTTAATCTGGATCAAACATGTTTACCAGAGGCAGTGATTTTAGCTTAAATCACAGCTGTCCACAAGACCCTTTATGCATTTTGTAAGAAGCATAACACTGCACAGAAATGTACTTCATGCATCGGTAGGTTGCGCTAATGTCAGATATACCGACTGAGTCCGAAAAAGGCAGAGTGATTGACTAGGATAGCAGTGACGGCCAGATGCCAACTCTCTAAGTGAAAGATTGCAACTCAATCATCGGCAGGGAATATTTACTTCTCAAATTATTCTTTCAGGGCAATATATTTACTTCAGCATAATATCTAGTTTTGGATATTTCAAAGAGCACAGATATTCCCAGTTTTTACAGTAAAAGGCACAGGAACGATCTTCAAATACTCATTTTGCCAATTCATCACGAGCTGATTGGGAAGTCAATGAGAAAGTGCTTTGTTAGCAAACAATGGCAAGTAACTCCCTTATCTGATGGAAATCTACACAGCCAACCCTAGATCTAGTGCTTGCCCAGTTGGTGATCAGAATCAACATGGTGGGGGCACGCACAAAGGTAACTTACATATATGGGTAATGTACATGTGTAATTTACTCTTGTACTATTAAGTAAGTTTATGACGTTTGGCAGTTCACAAGGTCTAAGTGTAAAATGACACAAAAGTGTATAATCACACATTACCACCCCTGAAACAACGGGTGGAACCAAATGTATTAGTGTAAGCTACTCAGGGCACGAGTCAAGGTACCACGCAGGTGGATGGCGTCCCCCCACTTATTTTACAGGGTGGACGCCGTCCACCCTACTCATCAAAACGCGGTCCACCCTGCCCTACTCATCAGCGCGCCAAACATGCATTTCTGGCCGAGGCAAACATGGGCACCGTGCTCAGCCCAGGCTGGCTCTGAGGTGCTTTCCCAGAACTGAGGCTGTGCAGCTCGCACCTTCAGCCGAGCCGCCCCCACTTGGTTAGGGGTGGGGTAAACTATTCTATGGCGCTGGTGAACATTTCTTACAGAGGCCGCCGCACCCCCCCCGAAGGGGGGGGGAGGCTCATAACCATAACCCACGCCGAGCCCCAGTGGGAGAACCAGTTCTAGGCGCCCAAATGCGCCCAGAAGCAGCAATCGAGGCTCACCACTCCCCGTGGGAGCACCACGGTGGCGCCAAGGAACCCCTGGCCAATGGGGGGTCCTGCTTGGTACAAACCCCCCAATGGGGGTGCAGCTCCTGGTTGGCGGGAAGAGCGAGGGGGGGGATATAAGCAACCGCTCCCCCAGATAGCTCCTAACTTGCGTGGAGTGGGGGAAGCGGCGCACCTGAATTTTTTGGAGGACGAGACAATTATTACCACGAGGCGAAGCTCTGCCGAGGGAGACTGAAGAAAGGCCCGAATGTTACCCGAGTGAAACGAACGGTGCATTGCCGTCTAGCGAAGAGGTGAAGCCCTGCCAGGTGGGCCGGGGCCGGGAACACTGCAAAAACAAGGGAGGTGAGCCCGCTCACAGCCCGCTCAATGATTCGCCATTGGAGCCTCTCGGGACGCTGCCCGTGGCTTCTGCGGAACTACGATCCAGTGGCCCTCGCTGTCCAGTGGCAGTAAGGGGACTGGGTGGGCTAGAACCCAGGGAACGGCCCCGGGCAGGAGTCGGTTGAGGTCTCCACATGCAACCAGGCAGCGAAGTACATTCCCGCTGGCACGAGGAAACGCTTGGTTGGGCTGGGTCAAAGGACAGCGCATGGAGAAGCTACGTGGCTCGGCCTGATTTCGGCCTCCTCGGCTGCAGCTCAGCAGCTGGTGAGTCCGGGCACTTAATCTCCTCCTGCATACCAAGGATGAACGTTTCCTCGAACCAAGCAGGTTGTAGGCGGGGGATAGGGCTCATGTTGAACGTAGTGGGAGTTCCGCCCAGGAGTGGCGCAGACAGCCCGTGTTTCCCCACGGCTCTAAACTTACCCAGCGAACCGTCTACCACGAGAGGGGACCAGCTGCAGGAAAACACGACCACGTGATGCAACGCCGGAGCAAAGGACTGCAGCCGAAGGGAGGCCAGGAGCAAGTGATGCGGTTCAAGACCCCCCCTACCAGCTCCCCCACGCAATGGAGAAAGAGGAGGCGCGGGTCGATACAAGACACCGGCTGTGGCAAAGTAAGGGAGCAAAGGAAGGAGCGTGCGTGACATGTATGATTTATGATTCACAATGTGATCTGCACAGTATGACGATGACATGTATGATTTATGACCCAGATATGATTTATGACTATGATGATGACATGTATGATTTATGACCCAGATATGATTTATGACCCAGATATGGCAGTTCGCAAATGACACAAGGTGACCAGGGTTCATGGTAACGGTGATTGGATAACCAGTCTGTGTATAACCCCAATACAGATGAGCGTTGCAGAGTTAGTGCTGCAGTGTGTAGCCTCTGATTGGTCACTCATCACTGGGGTGCCACAGACTCTACCCCAGACATGCCCATGATGCGCACTCAATATGGAGATGCAATTAGAGTGAAGATCACGCGGCCAATCAGTGGGCTGTGCGGAGACTCTGTCTCACTTGTTTGCTTTGCAGTAGGGAGCTGCAATCTTTTGCTGTGTGTGTCTGTTTGTCCGTTGCACAGAAGCTCCCTGTCATTGGCTCTCCCTCTCTTCTTATGCTCCCAGTGTGGACCGGTCACGTCACCCTTACTTTACTGCTTGGGCTTTAGAACACGTGGGCGGTGAAAGATGCACATTCGCCGAGTGGTGGCTGTCACCATCCACAAGAAGAATGCAGCATAAGTGACCGACCTGTGGTGGTAGCTGACAGGGGAGGGCATGTACGTTTAATCTGAGTTTAACCCATAAGAGGCTATTGCTACCTACTAACACAACTTTATAAATAAATGGTGAGCAGAGCCGGTCTGTTTAAAACCCCTGCATCCTTTAATTCACACCGTTGCAACACATTCTTTGGCACGGGGTCCCCAAAGCCCTCATACATCTCATGTAATCTAATTCAGTGAGCCCCATTTATTTCTCATGCTTATTGTTGCAGTAAGTAACAATTGTTAACATTCTAGTTCCGGCGTTGCTGCAACATCACTTCATCCCGCTGGGCCTAAAAGAGACATGTGTCTTTCTGTACAGTAACTGGTGTTAATATAACCTGGTCGTGCTCATGTAAAGTGCGCCAGTACTCAGTTTGCGCTACATAAAACTAAGGAAACAGAGTTTCAGGCACCATGACCCTTTAATTAAAAAATCTAAATCAGAAGGAGGCGAGAGAACATCAAAGATTCAGTCTTACCAAGTTTTTTTTTCCTGGTCCATGTATGATGTGGTGCTCGAGTCTGTCACATAGCGCTATGACCAACATCGATTTCACATTCATACATTCATTCAGCCATACACAGACCCCATCAGAGGAGAGACCAGGGCTGAGTATACAAGGCTTATCAGTGAGTTTTGCCCACAATAATAGGATGTTGGGCATCTGTTGCTCATGTGATGTCACTTCCTGCTGTGATGTCACTTCCTGTGACACCACCTAACTTGGAGAGCCCCCCACTACTTTTTTTAGGACTTGTGCCCTGAGGCTACTACTGACGAAAAGAGACATTAGTTAGTCCAGCACCACGCATGGTCAACCACAGCTTTTGCAGCACCTTACAACAGAAAAAACTAGGTCGGGAAATAATGCTAAATTAACATTTTTTGAATAATTAAAATATAAATAATTATAATTTAATTTTAAAATATCTAAAATGAAAACGTATTTATTACATTATTTGTAAAATATTTTAGGAAACGCTTTTGAATGTATAAATAATGAAACATTCATTTCTATCAAAATATATTTACATTTCTTTCCATTATTTCTGCACATCACTTTTTCATAATTATTAATTCATAATAAAATGTTATTACTTTAGGAGGGAATTTCTTTTTAATTTAAACTTCAGAAAACTTCAGAAAAATAATTAACATTTGTATTTGTTATAAATACATGTAATACATTTTTTGAGTTATGTAAACTCTTTTACAGATCGCTCAATGATTGTCATCACTGTTTCGTGACTTCGTCCAAGTAATCGTGCAATTTCAAGCATGTCCAGAGCATGTGGAACAACTCCACTCCGAGTTCCCCACACTGTGGGCATCCCATTTCTTCCCTATGGAAATATTTGTTAATGCACCCCAGGGTGAGGTACGCCGTGTGTAGGATAAATAAATGAATTAGCCTAAATCTGGCATTCCTCGATACCTTGGGGTTCCTAGCCAATACATTCTCCCAATCCTTATCGTCTATAGGGGTACCTAAGTCCATCGTCCAGCGGTCCCTCAGCATGGTCAGTGGTTTCAGGGCATCCACACCCATCGCTCTATAGAGGCATGAGACTGCTTTAGGTCTGCTTCCTGCTGTGCCAATGTATCTGCAAGTGTTGTGGTGAGTTGGCCCGAGGTTCCCACCCGCCAGTGTTGTCGGACAGCTGCTGTCACACCCCTATGTATTAGGAAGTGGCTGTGGCAGAAGGTCCCATATCTCTCTGAAGTCTTCAAATGAGAGGAGTTCCCTGTCTCCGTAAAGGTCTCCTAGTCTAGTTATATTCAGTCTCTGATGCCCTCCCAGTATCCCACATCCAGCAGCACACGTAGCACTGTCCCTGGGAGATAAAATGAATATGGGATTAGACTCCATGTTTTTTGAAGACACCTCCTCCAGCAGCGTCTCATCACCTGTACCCCACCAGTGCAATCAGGTGGGCTCCCATCCACTTTCCTTTAAGTATATCGAGTTCAGGTGTAAACGGTCGAATCTCGCATGTCTGTGTCTGTCGACCTGCACCTAAGTGAAGTAGTGTGGCTCACTGGTTAGAGGCGGCAGACCCGAAAGCAGAGGACGGCCCGGGACCAGGGTTCGATTCCCGGCGCGGCAGGTTTCTGGACCAGGGTCAGCGGACTCGATAATTCTCTCGCCTCGGTGCCCACTCTGATCGGCGATCACACTCGGCAACTCTGGGCATTAGCTTGCCTCATCTTCACTAACGGCCCCACCAGACCGCCGGGGATGCCTGGTCTCACCCTGGAGATACCCATTAAGGGACCATCTCTCAGGGAAGCCAGGAAGGGTTTCGCAGCGGTCGAAGCGCCTTGGGACCCTACGGGTAAGTAGTGCGCTATATAAATGCCTATACATTTACATTTACATCGTGTGAACCACTTAGTTGCCCTGCTAAGTGATACGTTTCAAAGTCAGGGACCGCAAGCCCCCAAGCCCTGTTGGACGCTTCATCCTCTTCAAGGCTACTCGTTTGCGGTCACTGCCCCAGAGAAAGGCTATCATAAGGGAGTCCAGTCTGTAAACCATTTCATCGCCATCCAGAGAGGCAACACCATGAAGACATACAGCAGGTGTGGGAGAGCCACCATTTTCAAAAGCACCACTCTCCCAGCCACTGACAGCTGCAAGCCCCCCGCCCCCCCAGAAGTCCATGCTGGTCTTCAAGGACTGCACAGCTGCTCCCTAATTCTCTTTTATTAAGTCAGATTGAGAATGGTATATTTTCAAGCTGAGATACCCCAGACAGTGGCGGCTTCCCAGCTCACCTGTGGATCTCTACTCCCCGACACCAGGAAAGGCCTAGACTTATGCCAGTTGACCTTAAGTCCCAACATGTCCCTGAATTCGTTCATCAACTCCCTAGTTCCCTTCAGTGCTCCCTCTGCATCAGCTAGGAACAGTAGCAAGCCATCAGCATATAATGGTACATGGTGATTATGTCTCCCTATTGCATGCCACAGTACCTATTTCCTATCCGGGCGAGAGTAGCCAGTGGCTCCCTGGCCAGGGCGAACAGCAGTCGGGAGAGGGGGCACACCTGTCTTTTTTTTTCTTTCTTTTTTGTATCCTCATTGGCCTCTAACCCCAGCTTACTGGTAATCCGCAAGTTGCCACTGTTACTCCCATGGAGAGGTAGGTCTTACTTTGCCTTAATTTGGGGTACTGCCCCATCCTTCTGTCACCCGCCTACCAGTAGCTCCCAAGCTTCCTACCTGTTGCTGACCTCTCATTGT
This sequence comes from Lissotriton vulgaris, assembly GCF_964263255.1. NCBI lineage: Eukaryota > Metazoa > Chordata > Amphibia > Caudata > Salamandridae > Lissotriton > Lissotriton vulgaris. The sequence goes on from NC_141696.1 coordinate 506,081,256, forward strand.
TAAAGAGAGGGTAGTCATGCTCTTCCCTTGTTCAGAGGGAAAAAAGATGGTAGCAAGGTGCCCGCCTCAGCTCACCGTAATGTAACGTCCCTGTGATATATCAGCGGGGGCCCGGACCATCTGAGAGCTTTCCAGGAGGCATAATCATAGGACAAAACAAAAAAAAAAGGAAAGAATGACAAAAAGGTGATATGAAAGCATGAGCTGTATGTTTATCTAAACTGACGCCCAATTTACCAGGCAATCCCTAATAACCCTCTTCTTGCTGCTTTTTAATCTGGCTAAATCCAATTTAGATGTTTTAAACAGTGAGGAAAGCCATTCAGAGTGTGTGGGAGACAATGGCTCAACCTATCTCTTGCATATTTCTCGCCTGGCCAACAGTATAGCATAAAACAAAAAGCCTCTGTTAGGACCAGTTATTTCCACTTGAATACCGAAAATTATCAGGCTAAGTGTGATACAAAGTTGGTAACCTAGAATGGATTTTAAGGTAACCCCCACTTTTTCCCAATATTCCAAGATTACAGGGCAAGAACAAAACATATGTGTGTCCGGGGCTCGTTCCATGTTACATTTGTTACACTTTGCTACTGGGCCTCTAGACATCTTAGAAAGTCTCGCTGGGGATAAGTAGGCCCTATGAGCGGTGAAATAGTGGTTTCTTTTCAGCCATGCCGGTTTCACAGTTGAAAACAAAGTCCCATAGGAAGATTGCCAAAGCTCAGCCCAATCTAACTCCGGAATCGCTTCCTCCCATAATTCTCCTGCTAGTCTAAAATCCTTATCTATGGCCTCCTCAATTGCCCAATAAAAAGATGACACCTCCTTTCTGCCCGGTAACTTTTTTACCGGATGTTCCTCTAGGGCATTTCCCTGCCCTATTGATGATTTTTGTTTCTGCGACCAGCTCTTTAAATGTAAATATTTAAATCTGGACATTCCATCAACCAATTTCTCGTTAAGAGTTGCTCAAGATAGAAGAGAGCCATCTTGAGTTAAGTCGCCCCTTGTTAGTAGCCCTGCTGTTTTTAAGGGCAAAGCCAACGCATCTTTTAGGCAACCTGGTGACCCCGGGCTGTCCCACAATGGGGCTAAACTTGAATGATATTCAATACCAATCACTGCTCTAAGTCTGGCCCATAATTGCGCAGCACCGCGTAAAACCTTCAGCCTTACTTTCTTAAAGAACTTTTTGTCCCCATATTTAAAAAGAAAACCTTCATACGGAAGCCCGGCCTGATCTAACATGGCTTTAAACATCTTCCCTCTGGCTGAAAGATCTGGAGATTTCAGCAACATTCTCGAGTGGGTCAATTGAAACGCCCATGTATAATACTGAATGTCCGGTAACGCAAGACCGCCCTTTTCCCTTCTGCATCTTAGTTTTTTCCAGGAAATCCTGTTTGCTTTATACGCCCAGACGAAAGAGTTGATTGCTTGCTAAAATCTGTCAATTATTGATTTATCAAAATGTAGCGGTATGGTGTTAAAAAGGAATGTTACCTTAGGAAGAATTGTCATTTTATTCAAATTGGCTGTACCTAAAATAGTTAAAGGAAGGTGAGCCCAAGATCTCATCAATTTTTGACTTTCCTTTAAGGTGTTCAGGAGATTTACTTCAGCAATTTTATCTATATTAGGTACAATTTTGACTCCCAGGTACCTCTTCTCATCCTTGGTCTTGTTTTTTCCCCTTGGCAAGTTCCAGGTCATGATGTTGGTTTTATCTGCATTAATCTCATAACCTGAGACTCGACAAAATTATTCGGCTAACCAGTTACTTGGGGAAAAGAGGCCTCTAGATCTGACGAAAATATCAAAATATCGTCTGTATACAGGGCTACCTTCCTCTCCCATGTAAGACTCTTGAAAGGTAGAATAGCTGTCTCCTCCCTGAGACACCGAGCAAACGGCTCAATGTACAAATCAAAGAGGAGAGGAGAGAGGGGGCAGCCCTGTCTAGTATCTCTCTTAATATCCATAGATTTAGACAATTAGCCATTAACCACCAGCCTTGCCGAGGGGTCCCTATATATGAGGGTAATAGTTTGACGTAATTTTTGGCCCACATTCAGTTTCTCCAAAATGGCCGCTAGGTAGTTCATATTAACCCTATCAAAGGCTTTTGTTGCATCTAGTTTCAATACTGCCAGCGGAAGGAAAAAATTTGAGGCGAAGTCTATCACACCTATTAAATCGTGCGTAACATTGAAAAGATTTATGCCTTTAATGAAACCCTTCTGGTCATTATGCAGTAGATCACCTGCAACTGCACCCAGCATGTCAGCCAAAATCTTTGTAAAAACCTTGTAATCGGAATTGAGGAGAGATATAGGTCTGTATGACCCACACTTTGTAGCTGGTTTCCCAGGTTTTAAAATCAGAATGATATTTGCCTCTCCCTGCGAGGTTGGTGGTTTAACCCCTTCTATCAAGATTTTGTTAAAAACCGTAGTCATGAAAGGTATTTATTATCTCCTCTCCCAGGGATTTATACACTTCGGCCGGAAGGCCATCTGGCCCTGCAGCCTTACCTGCTTTATAGGTTACAAGAGCCTTACTAACTTCCTGATAAGAAATGTCCTCCTCTAGTTTCTCTCGTTGAATTAGATCCAACGCTGGCAAATGATTTTAACCAGTCTGCAGCTGATGTTGTCTCTGCACTATTTTCCTCCTCATACAATTCCCTAAAAAAGGTGCGAAAAGCATCCCTGATCTCGTCTTTATTATTTGTTTTAATATTTGCGTCATCTACTTGTTTAATCAAATTACACACTCTATCTATTTTGGCCTTTCGGGCTAGTAGCCTACCTGCCCCCTCGCCGTACTCAAAATTAGCAAGTTTGCTCACCTCCCATCTTCTAGATACTCTATCTTGAACTATACTTTCTGAATTGACTTTCAAAGAGTCCAAATTTGTTATTAATGGCTGGATTTTATCTTGATCTGTTTCTTTAATGATCTTATTTTCTGTCTCCTTCATTTGTCCCTCAATAGATAAATTTCCCCCTATACTGTCTGTTTTTATATGACATCCTATTTGTGACTAGACCCCTCAAAAACGCTTTAAACCTGTCCCAGACCACCATAGAGTCAGCTGAGCCGATGTTATTACTTAAAATAAGTTTTATCTCCTGAGACAAATAGTCAGTTTCAACCTCATCTAAAAGGAGTGTACGGTCAAATGACCAGACCCTTTGCTGAACATCCCCTACTAATTTTAAGTCCATTCAATTTGCCGCATGATCTTATAAGTGAGGGGTCGAATAACCTCTGTCTTGGATATTAAGTCTAAGATCGTTATTTATTAAAATGTAGTCTATCCTGGATTTGTGCCTGTATTTTTTGTTATAAAAAGACACCCCCACTTGGGTGCCCGCCCTCTCCTTCCAGATGTCAACCAGCGCATATTGACTCATCATGGATTTTAAATACGCTCTAGACTTAGAAGGGATTTTTGCCCTACTGCTTGGGGATTTATCAAATATAGGGTCCAGCACTATATTGAAGTCCCCTGCAAATATTAACGTATCAGGAAAACCCAAAAATGTAGAGAAGATCATTTTCAGAATTAAGGGGTCATCCTGATTTGGGCCATAGTACCCAACTATTGTGATGGACCTACTTTCTACAGAGATATTGGCTATGACCCATCTCCCACTGGCATCAGTCAAGACGTTCAGGAGGCTAATTTCTGCTTGTATTTTGATTAAAATAGCGACTCCCCTTTTATTAGCCATTTGATTGGAACAAAGACAGTGCTCTACCCACCTAAGTTTCCCACAAATGTTCATAGTTTCTTCTCCAGTAAGGTGGGTCTCTTGCAGAATAATTATATGTGCAGGTGAGTTCTTCAAATATTGGAAGATTCTTTCTCTCCTGCTCTTAACTCGGAGGTCATTTACATTCCATGAAATGCAGTTTACCACTCTCATGGAGGATTAAAAGGACCACACTTATACTTTGCCTCAACCCATAAAGCATTAATGCCACAACATAAAATAAAACATCCTGAGGTTAAAAGACGAAAGAGGATTTTCTTTTTTTCTTTTTTTCCCATCTGTTTCCCCACCCGTGCTACCCCCTCACCCCCGAAACACCACCCCCATCTCCCCTGGAGAACCCTACCCCTATTTACCTGGACAAAACCAGGTTCTGCCTGCCGGGAACTCCTGCTCTACCCCATTTTTACTTAATGTTAGTGCTATGCTCCACTAAGTGGATAATCTATATCTTGAAAGTTTAATATCTCCATTTTCTTCTAATGTGCCTAACCTAGTGAGTTACCTGATATGATTCCTTAACCTTGATGGATACTAGTATTCTAACTGATATAATACCTTAACCTTGATGATTTCTACCCTTCTAGCTTCCTACCCAAACTCTAGCCCCAACTTTAACCAGGGCACACCTGTCTTGTGCCTAGCTCCAACCCATACTGCTCTGAGATTATGCAGCCTGTCCGGACTTGTGCCAAGAGATCCCTATGTAATAATATGACCCATCTCAAGAAGCCCTGTCCCAGATGCATACGGTCCATGACAGCATATATAAACTCCCATTCGCGGCTGTCCAAGGCCTTTGCCTTTTCTATATCAATCGCGAAGACTGTCCCCACCCTTCCCATCCGCTCCTGCATCTCCATGATAGACAGGGGGCAATGTATTTTGAGCGTTGTTTTCCAACCCGAGGTGAATCCTTCATGGCCTATGAGAGTGGTCATTAATGGCAAGAGCCTCATTGATATTATCTTGCTAAGTATCTTAAAACCTAGATTAAACATGGACAAGGACCTGTCCGCTTTACAGTCCAAAGGGGATTTACCAGATTTGAGAAGAAGGATAACGAGTGCCTTCCAGGTGGTGCAGGGAAGGGAACCCTCCCCGACTGCCACTTCAAACAAGTTCACCAGCCTGCTTGCTAGCTCCTCTATATAACCTCTATATAGGCGGCATAAAACTCTACAGGTATCCCATCCGGCCCCGGTATTTTGTCTGGGGCCAGTCCTGCTCTAAATTCTTGCAAGTTTATAGAGGCCCCCAGTGTCTCTGCATCCTCCACTGTCAGGGAAGAGAGCGGAAGTGGTGCAAGGAAGTCCTGGATCTTCTCCGTCTCCTGTGTCATCACACTCTTTTACAGGGTAGTATACAACCCCAGAAACCTCCAGTTGATCTCATCTTGCCTATACAGCCAGTGTCCATCATCATCCTAAAGTTCTATGATTGGTGAGCCCCTCTGGGCTGGATCAGCCAGCCAAGCCAGCACAGAGCCCGCTCGATCTCTTTAAGCATGGGTCTGCTCAATATATTTTTTAAGTCAAAACACCAAAGCCGCTCAACCTGTGTAGCCACCCCCTCTTTGGCATCTTGCAGGGCCTGGCCAAGTTCTGGGTGCCCAGTCTCCATCTTTCTAGGGACCTCAGTTCCATGTCCGCTACCTCCAAGTCCGCCTCCAAGGTAAGTTGGACTCCTATGGAAGTTGCCATGCATCTGCCCCTGATTACCACCTTAAAGGTAACCCATTCAGTTAATCTGGACAAGGTTGTGTTGGCATTCTCATTCAAGTAATTCAAGATGTGCCCACTGATGACTTCAAGGAAATTCTGGTCTTCTAATGCTTCTGTTTTGAGCCGCCAGGTGGGTATGTTTTAACGGGGAGCCCCCACTGTAGATGCAAGAGAAACGGGTCATGATCCTACACTGTACCTGTCAGGTATTCTGCATCGTGGGCCATGGCTTGGACATCCAGGGAGTACAGGAAGGTGTCCAGCCTAACATGGAAGTTGTGCATGTGGGGGAAATACGAATAGTCTTGAATCATAGGATGGAGGTCTCTCCAGGGATCTATCGGAACCCACGTCCTCTGCAAATCTGTGAAAGTCTTCACCACAGGGGATGTGAGGGGTCCATCAAGGGATCAGCTATACAATTGAAGTCCCCCCCAGGATCATAGAATGTGGTAAGTAGGTTGGCAAGGTGCATGAGAGCTTGGCCAAAAAAAGCTCTCTGATCTATATTGGGCCCATAGACAGTAATTATTGCTACATCTCAGCCATCTAGCCTACCACTGTCCACCACGTATTGACCCTCTAGGTCTATCAAGTCCCCCGTGTGCTGGAAGGGAACCCCCACCCTGATTCAAATCAACACTCCTCTAGCAAATGCAGAGTACAATGTATAGTACACCTTGCCTCACCATCTGCGTTTGAGTGCAGCCCCTTCCTTAGCCAGCAAGTGCATCTCCTGCAACAGAGCGATATGCACTCTGCACCTATTCCAATAGAAGAATATGTTTTAGCACTTGGACATGGTGTGCATACCACTAATGTTCCATGCAAGGACTTTGTATGATGTGAGGGTAGCCATTGATGTGTTTCAGAATAGGACCGGAGTCTACCCCCAGAAGTGTGTCCTCTGCTCGGAAAGGTGGAAGCTCCCCAACATGCTCCAATATATAGTTACCCAGCATGCTTCATCTGCAGATCCCTTATCAGTACGCAATAACACCCCAACACCCCTCTCGGGATAAGTGAGAACACTCCTCTCATCCAAACGTATGTAAACAGTGAAACAGTAGATACCTCCCGGTGTTCCTGTAAGCCTCCTATACAAGGGGTTAGTCCATCTCTCCCTTCTCCCTGTGTCTATCTAGCACCTAGTTAATTGTGTATTCGTTAGGGGTACCAACCCTGAGGGTCCCACTCATCCATTTGACCACCAGTCATGGACTGCCACCATCATGGGTCCATCCCTCCATATTCCCTCCAGTACACTTGTAGTGGAGGACAGTTATCAGATGATCTCGTCATCAGTTCTGGGGGTCACTGTCATCAGTACCTGGCTAGCTCCCCCAATCTGGCTAGAGCTGTGGTCAGAGTCCAAGTCATTAGCCTCATCTCCAGTCAACGAGGATGTCTCACCTATTCCAGAGGCACTCATTGAAGCGACCGCTGCTACCTCTCTATCGCATTCCTGTGGCATGTCAGCGTGTGAGAGGGCCACCAAGGACCTGCTCTTCCCCCGTGTTGTCCACCTCTCTTCTACATGCGTTGCTCCCTTGCGAGCTGGTCAGGATTCTGGGGAGCCTGTTGATCAATCCAGTCCCATACCTCCTGTAGAGTGTTAAAGAACAGGGAACAAGTCGGGGTCACCACCCTGGGTCGTATGGGAAACAGCATTGCATATATTGAGTCTCTATTTGGAGTACTTTTTCTTCCCTATCAAATAGGACGAACACTGTCATTGGACCTCTCTTGATAAGTCTGAAAATATTTTGAGGGTGCTGTTGTTGACCACCAGCTGACTCCTCTGTCAGACCCGTCTGAGCACATGGTTCCGATCTTTGTAAAACCGCAACCTCACAGATCTGTAAAAACAAAGACTGAACATGTGCTCTCTAGCAATCAAAATGTACAATCTCTAGTAATCCTTTACTTCACTGCCCTTCACCCAACCATCCAGTACCTTTTGAAAAAGGAATCCACACAATCCACCCATGACGGATGAGCCAGAATTTGGTTGTTCCTAAACTTTTAGCCTATACAATACTTCTGCCTATCTCCCTAAACTTCTGCCTATACTTTACTGGGGTGAGTCTATACTTCCTGACAAGAGTGTCTTTCATGGGAGGATAACCCATCCTGTCCCTCTTCTCTAGGACCAGTAGGGTGTCCCTCCACTCAGTAGGGATATGCCTCTAGAAACTAGCCCCAAATCCGCCTCAAGGATCCTATGCTTCTGCGCAGCAACCTTTTAAGCTTCAAACCATTTGTCAATTTCATACCCCACAGCGAAGTCAGGCACCAGACCTTTAGGAATGTGGACCCTTTTGTTTCCAGAGGGCACTGCAGGCATGCTGCCACCAACATGGCTGGACTTTGCCTGCCTGGCTTTGAAGTTTGGCTCTCAGAGGCTCCTGTTCTGAGCCAGTCACTCTAAGGCCAGTTTTTCCTCCATGGTCAGTTTCATTTCCTCTGTCCTGAGTTTGACCATCTCCAACCTGAAATCCAGCAAGCTCCTCTAAGAAGAGACCTTGAGCAGACATAGTGCTTTCTTCCTTCATGGGGAGCTCCAACTCAGGCAAGTCGCCCCCTCCAGCTGGCTGCTGACTCTCAGGACTGGTATCCAGGTCCTCTTCTTGCCTTTACATATCATCATCTCCTTCTGTTGCTGTAACCAGGGACTACTGGACTTCAGCCCAGCCCCTCAGCACCTTTTGGTCCAGAGGTATACTGAAATGTTAGGGTCTGATCTGTGGCATTTAAACCTGGTGCCCGCTTTGAAATGGAATATGCTTCTAGAGATTTCCACTCCCCTGAGGTGTCAGCCATCCCATCCTCCCTGTCCTGACCCCAGATTGTCTGGGTTCACAATAGACCTGTGTCAAACTCCTTCCTCCCTGTCCTGGCCCTAGTTTGTCTGGGTTCACAACAGACCAGAGTCAAACCCCTTGTGAAAATGCTCAGGCAGAGCCTTTGTGATGTGCAAACTTGGTAGGTAACAGCTCCTCCCCTCATAAACTCAGAATGGCCCATCTTTGCCAACACCTAGCTTCCCTTTGTCTCACTGTCTGGGAGCAGTACACAAAGACAAACCACCAGTTACATTGAGTCAGGTGACCCAGGATCAGGCTGCAGGCACCAAATGTTTAGGACAGGAAAATTTCAACTCTCTAAAAGTGCCAGAACTGTGATTAAAAATATCTGACTTTACCATTAAATAGTCCTTTTAATTACAATTCTTTAGACACCAAACTCAACCTATTTACATGCTCCAAATTAGAAGTTACAGATTATTAAATGTTAAAACAACTCCAATGTTATGCTAGAGGAGAGTTGGGCCTTGCAGTAGTGAAAAATAACTTTAGGAGTTATTCACTACCAGGACATGTAAAACTAAAAAGTGCATGCCCTATTTATTTAAATGCACTGTACCAGTATCTCTGGGCTTTTTGGAGCCTGCCATAGGAGTGACATATATATTTAAAGGAAGGTTTAGACCTGGCGAAAGGTTTATTTTGCCAGGTTGAAATGCTAGTGTTAAAACTGCAAAGTCAGGCTGCAATGGAAGGCTTGAGACATGCTTAAAGGGCTACTAAAGTGGGTGGCAAAATCAGCGCTGCAGACTGTATAGTGGCATTTAATTTTCCAGCCCTCTGTATAGGCAGTTCTACTTTAGAAGGGGCTTACAGATAAACTAAATGTGCAATCTGTTGTAAGCCAATTCTAAAATGTTTTAGGAAGATAGCACAAGCACATAAGCACTGATTAGCAATGGTAAGGAGTGTAAATTCCTAAAGCCACCTAAAATAAAGGTAGAAACTAATGAGTATTGAAGGCAAACCGCTAGGGGAGAACCATACTAAGGATGTCAGGCCTAACATCTTTCCTAATAGTAAAGTCAGATTTTAAGTCACAATTCTGAAAAGGCTACTTTTAGAAAGTTGCTATTTTCTTGTCCTAACCATTTGGTGCCTGCAGCTTATGTCCTGGACCACATGACTAGGTGTAGTTGGCAATTGGCCTTTGTGCATTCCTCCCAGACAATGACACAACGGGGGGCCTAGGGGTTGGCAGGATGGGAGGGGCAGGGCTGTTCACAGCCCCACTTACATTTCAAAGGATCTGCCTTAGCACACACACACACACACACACTATGGACTTCACAATAGACTTTTGAGACCCCAATGTAGGACCTGGGCAGGGAAGAAGGACATTTTAGAACCATCTATAGGGAGAAAACTCCACATGTTTCTTCCACATCAAAGCATATATCAGGCCTGCCCTGCTCTCTGGGAAGAAAGACTCAACCTTCTTCCTTCAAGCCAGACAGAGGGGTTCTAAGGGTCAGCTGGATGACCTCTTGTTCTGAGCTACAGGTATCCCCCTATCTCCAGAGGCCTCTCTGCAACTATCAAGCTCACCTGCTGCAACTGGAACTGCAACTGGACTGACTAAACCCTCCTGACCCCTGCACAAGTGTGTTCCTGATCCCAATGAGGTCCTTCACCATATTCTGGGCCTGCGTTTGGCATCAGAGTGCACTCCTCCAAAGAAAAAGGAGAAATCCTGAAGATTTGGGCTCTTTGCAACCATGAACGTGTGCCTTCGTGCTGATATCTCACCACCTGTGACAACCTTCTATGCGAAGCTCCAATTGACAGGACTCTTCTTAATGCAGCAACCTCCAGCAATGACTGGCAATGCGAAGTCTGCACTTCACCCTACAACATGCACAGCCTGTGGTGACCATCAATGCAGAGCTCCAGCAATGACAGTCAGTGACTCCCAACAGGATCTTTGTGCTATAGTGATGACTGTCCAAGATGCACGACCTATTCTTCACTCTACAGCGGCAACCATCTGCCATGCTCTCGCTGCTTATCGCAGCCTCACCCACTGCCCTAGAGTTTGGAAAAGTAACATTTTCATTGGAACTAACCTAGTCTCTGTATCCAGACCATGCTCCATTGTGGTCGGTCTGAACATGTGACTTTTCCCTGGTCTAGCAGGACCGGATAACCTCGAGAGGTGCTTTGTGCTTTGGGTGCTATACTTAAGTGAATCTTTGAAATTTCTCCAGTTCTATTGATTGGATTTTTGTCATTTTGGTCTCATTTTATTTAATAAATTGTACTCTATTTTTCTAAATTGGTGTGGGATTTTTCTTGTGTTGTGTTTTCACTTTATTTCTGTTTGTATGCTGCATGAATACTTTACACATTGCCTGTCAGCTAAGCATGACTGCTTACAAAGCAAGCACAGGATTAAGCATAGGTTAATTTTGTGACTTTTGTTGTTCACCCTGACAAGGATTGTGGTTGTTGCTTCAGAAGGGTTCACATCCCCCTCAACCAAAAACCCACTTTTTTACACAACATCCCACTCCATTAAACATGGCCGAATGTTATTCACAATTAATTCAGAAAACAGTGGTGGCCATAGTCATCTCTGCTACATAAACGACTTTTAGAATATATGTAGTCAAGAATCGCACCAAGAGAGAGGTTGTAATATTTGTCCAGACACCATGATCAGATCTTATAATTATATAATTTTTGGGAATGGTTTCAATAGAAAAATATAAGAAATTTGGGACCTGATCCACAAAGGTTAACCTACACCTTTGTGTAAGTTTACGATTTTTTGTAATTCACAAAGTAGTATCTTTACGACTGCAGAGTCTCCACACTCTTGGCTGAGGATCCACATATAAAATGATAATAGTCATTAAGATACTACTCATAAATTGCTTTGTGAGTTGCAAAGAATTGTAAACTTACGGAAAATATACAAGTTTACCTTTGTGAATCAGGCCCCCAGTATCTAGACATGATGGGTTCAATGTCCTCTCTAGTTGGAAAAAATTAAATGAAAACAGATGAAGAGACTCTATTTTTTGACAAGTAAAGGAGGATTCAAAAATTACATTTTTGTTGTTATTTATCTTCAAAGATGTATGTTATTGTTTTTGAAATAGGAAATACATATAAATATACTTTTAACATTGTTAAGAAATAGCAACTGCTGATTTAGAGAAAAAAGAAATGAAAATGAACATAGATAGAGTATTACTAGGCTTTCCTGTTTTCAGTTTCAATTTTTGGTAATTTATTGTATTTTTTTCACTGTTTTCCGGTGATTTCAATACCTTAGAAAATAGTGGTTATCAATGGTTACACATTTTCGCACCATTAAAAACAAGAGAAGCAGTGTTTTTCCTGTGTTTATGGAACATTTTGCATTTATGATTGCTTGCTTTCTGCACTAATAGTGCATGGTATATAGACAGTGTACATACAGTGTATATGAGGTCCAAATACATTTTGCAAATCAACATATTGTAATACACCATACAATACTTCTTCAGTGAGTCTTTGGTCATGGATGCTTGCTCTTTCCTTCCCATGTATACTTTTATCTGTGCAAAGACCGTCTCAACATTGACACTTGAGAAGGGCAGTGCCAAAACAGCCCGTACACAACTATCTAATTCTGGCCACTGACATAGCTTTCCATACCAAAACTGGTGCACCTGAAGATTGTGTTTGTCTGGGACTGCTTCTGTAACATATGCATTGAACTGGTCACATAGGCCCTCCAAGGTATTGAAGTGGTCAAAAATGAAGCAGTACTTTTCAAAGTCTGGAGAAAATTCCCCTTTACGGAGAGTACCAGAGTGAGGATTCATTGACCTCACCTGTCATGGTTGGTGAATAGATTTTCTATGCATCATTGCGAGCCTGTCATTCATTATAAACAAAGATTTTCTGAATTACTCCTCAATGTTTCTTTGCTTACCAAGTGACAAGCATTCTTAAATGGAACATGTTGCAATACCAAAGTCACTAAAAGTGTTTCCCTGCCTACTCTCAAGGAGATTTGTCACATCTACACCAATTACACTGAACAGTAGACAACAGTATTTTCAGACTCTATTTTTTGATCATGTCCACTACAGCAGTCATGCTTCCCTGTAAATATCTAAGAATGCTGTAGATTTACTTTTTTCACATCGCTATCAACATGCGACTGATGATTCTCATATTTCTTGGCTTTGGCATCATCAGTAGGCAAAGATTTTGTAAATGGTCACCACATGGATGATACAGCATTCACTAAAAACTAAAAAAAGGACTAAAAACCACTGGCTGAATGACACAGTTGGGAAGGCTCTTTCTTTGATGCTCCTCAAAGCACAAAATAAGAAATGTTTGTGTTTTAGCTCCCACGCATAAAAAAACAGTGCACCAGAATGGACTCCAAAGTCAATAGCGTTCTTTATTAACTCTGAAGATTGGTAAAGATGCTTTCAGCATACCATCTACAAAGTGGCAAGGCTCTCTTACAGCACTTCAGCTCCGGTATAGATTTTAACAAGTCATCACACAACTTTTTCATATACATAGTTGAATCACTGCAAATACAAACAATATCACACCAATCTATAAAGAGAAAAGGAAGGTGGTATGGAAGTTGTGTCAACTTTCAGTCCTTACAATAGGACTTCTACTTGCCAACACATGTTTTGTCTGTCGCTGCAATCATAACAGCAGACTTCCTCAGGGCTATATATAAATACAATTGTATTATAGTGGGGAAACTCTCAGAGTAAATATAGTCCCATCAATAGGGGCACCTAATGTGTGTTATAATCGATCATATGGAGTGCGACTAAAGTGTAGTGTTATTCACAAGTGATGTAGGGAGAATGGTAAAAGGTGCACAATTTAGTGAGTACATGTATGAAAATCATACATATTAAGTATTGGATGCCACACCCCAAATTGTAGGTGTAATTTCCTGTAAAGGTGTGATTCTGTTAGTTTGTTGACGACAACAGTCTCTATTATTTTTCAGTTTACTTTTAGAGAAGACAACTTATTCAATTACCATCTGGACAGTACGAAAAAGATAGAGTTATACATTTTTTTTATACTTAAAAAAAAATCTTTATTTGATCAGGTAAAAAAGATGATAAAAGCACAAATTCATCATATCACACCATTAAGAAGACCATAACACAGTTTACAATCATAACATTTTGGTGACCTTCACAATAGTTCAAGTTAGCGTGCCAATCAACTTTCTTTTTCACATACAAGCCCATAGGAAAGATGCTATTGAGAAGCAAACGTGCAGATTAGGTAAAGACTTCAGAAAAAACAGAGCCACCCTGCATTCTATAACATTTTGGGGTCTTAAAATGGGTAAAATAAAGGTTTCTCATTCTTTGTGGTAAAATGTACAAAACAATACCAAGTGTAAATCAGTTTGGGGTGAGACATTGTCACATGGACACGAGGTAAGGTCAGGATGCTTGAACTTCCTCTCTGGGAAACCGAGCATCAGGGGGATGAAGTTGAAGCGGAAACGCACTAAGATAAATCTGTGTTGAGCCATAGTAATACGTGAGAGGTAGAAGTAATAATGGTCTCCTGCATGTCTGGGCAGGACAAGGGCATAGGCGCTAAGTGACTGTTGTTGGCAAATCGTCCACCTGCAAATAAAATCAGCCCTCTGCATGTATAGATTGATCAATTTCTGTTTAGAAGCGATCCTAAAGGAAGCTGGGTCTTTAAACAGCTCCTCCTTCCCAATTGCTCTTAGCTCGGCTTCTCAATAACTGAGCCAACCGATATCACTGCGACCCTTCAACCTGAGGCAATCGCCAATGATACATCGGGTTAAATTAACCGTCGAACTCCGCCAGATGGAGAGCCACAGTATGATCGGTCCCAGACTGATCCATTCAGACAAGTAAGGGAGTCCTAATTCAAGATGTAAGATGAAATCAGATGCTGTAAGTGGTAATGAGACCCTAGACTTAAAAAAGGTGTATTCCAATCTCTGCAATTTCTCAATATGAGCCATCCCCCAGACTCCGGCCCAGTAGGTTACTGCCGCCTTTGTTTTTGCTAAATAGATAGTTATAACCGTGTCCACGGGGCTGGCCCCCAGCTATTTAGTGAAGCCCTTTATCGCTAGTAAGCTTCTTTCAATGCCCAGTGCTCTGGCAGCCACCAATTTCGACCAAGTTTGTTTGCTGTCTAACAGAACGCCCAGGTGCGCGAAGGAGTCAACTACTTTGGAGGCTAAGTGAAAATGCAGCACTTTTGCACCTTGGGTAGCTCTAGCTTTGATAAGAAAGATTTACCCTCATTTACATGGAGGTCCAGCGAGGCCATAAAGGCAGCATATGCAGTTAAAAGACTCTGAAGGGCTATGCCTGTCCTTGCTAATAACACTGCATCATCAGAGTAGGCCAATAGTGGTAAGGGGGAGTCGTCAAATCTAGGAACGTCAAGAGTTGATCCAGACAGGGTCGCCTCCATTCCTTTGGTGTAGATAGAAAAAACAAACGGGGTGAGGACACAGCCCTACCTGACCCTCTTCTCGATTTTGAACACACAGGTGCATTCTCCATTTCTGCCATATCTCACGGAGGCTGTGGCATTGGTATATAGCTGAAAGATTAAGTGAATGATCGGAGGATCAATACTCATTTCCACCATCATGGGCCACAACTTTTGATAGGACACACAATCAAACACAGCTGACAAGTCCATAAAGGCCATGTACAGCTTTCCGCTCTTGGCCTTTGTGTACTTGTCTATGCATAGATCCTGTTGAGTCCTGAGGCGGAAGCCGGGACTGTTTGCTGACATTTTAAAAAAAATATTTGTGTTTCTGTTGAAATTGTTGCTTTTAAATCTCACTCTGTATTCCTACCTGGGCACTTTAGAGCGGCACTCGGCACGGGCAGCGGACCCTAGCGCTTCCACGTTGCTGTGATCCACTCCTACGCCCCCAAACAACTCGGCACCGCGAGGACGGTGGCCATGCCCCCTTAGGCCACGCTCCCATCCAGCGACCAGCATAAAACACTGAATACGAGCGTCTGGTGCGCAGATCCTGTTGAGTCCTGAGGCGGAAGCCGGGACTGTTTGCTGACATTTTTAAAAAAATATTTGTGTTTCTGTTGAAATTGTTGCTTTTAAATCTCACTCTGTATTCCTACCTGGGCACTTTAGAGTGGCACTCGGCACGGGCAGCGGACCCTAGCGCTTCCACGTTGCCGTGATCCACTCCTACCCCCCCAAACAACTCGGCACCGCGAGGACGGTGGCCACACCCCCTTAGGCCACGCCCCCATCCAGCGACCAGCATAAAACGCTGAATACGAGCGTCTGGTGCGCAGATCCTGTTGAGTCCTGAGGTGGAAGCCGGGACTATTTGCTGACATTTTTTAAAAATATTTGTGTTTCTGTTGAAATTGTTGCTTTTAAATCTCACTCTGTATTCCTACCTGGGCACTTTAGAGCGGCACTCGGCACGGGCAGTGGACCCTAGTGCTTCCACGTTGCCGTGATCCACTCCTACGCCCCCAAACAACTCGTCACCGCGAGGACGGTGGCCACGCCCCCTTAGGCCACGCCCCCATCCAGCGACCAGCATAAAACGCTGAATACGAGCGTCTGGTGCGCAGATCCTGTTGAGTCCTGAGGCGGAAGCCGGGACTGTTTGCTGACATTTTAAAAAAAATATTTGTGTTTCTGTTGAAATTGTTGCTTTTAAATCTCACTCTGTATTCCTACCTGGGCACTTTAAAGCGGCACTCGGCACGGGCAGCGGACCCTAGCGCTTCCACGTTGCCGTGATCCACTCCTACGCCCCCAAACAACTCGGCACCGCGACGACGGTGGCCACGCCCCCTCAGGCCACGCCCCCATCCAGCGACCAGCATAAAACGCTGAATACGAGCGTCTGGTGCGCAGATCCTGTTGAGTCCTGAGGTGGAAGCCGGGACTGTTTGCTGACATTTTAAAAAAATATTTGTGTTTCTGTTGAAATTGTTGCTTTTAAATCTCACTCTGTATTCCTACCTGGGCACTTTAGAACGGCACTCGGCACGGGCAGCGGACCCTAGCGCTTCCACGTTGCCATGATCCACTCCTACGCCCCCAAACAACTCGGCACCGCGAGGACGGTGGCCACGCCCCCTTAGGCCACGCCCCCTGGGTGTTTCCACCAGCATCCAGCTATAAAATGTGCCTGGCCGGGAAGAGCAGCGGACGAGCGCAGCGGGAGCGCCGTCTGTGCGCCGAAGGCGCGCCTAAGGCAAGCCCGTCTGCGCCCGTCCGCGCACGACCGGGCTCAGGGCCAGAACCTATGCCGGGCTCAGACCCCAAGAGGGTGAGTTATTCGTGTCGCGACCTCTTAAGTCTCAGACCTACAAAGAACACACAGTGTAATTATGTACATGATCCAGATGGACTTTTTATGAAGTGCTTACGTTGCCACCCAGTCCACTTACAACTTACCCAGGCACCTACTTCACACTCTGGCCTGAAACTAGCAGAACTG
Source organism: Lissotriton vulgaris (assembly GCF_964263255.1). Taxonomy (NCBI): domain Eukaryota; kingdom Metazoa; phylum Chordata; class Amphibia; order Caudata; family Salamandridae; genus Lissotriton; species Lissotriton vulgaris. The sequence goes on from NC_141696.1 coordinate 506,098,123, forward strand.
AATTGTAGGTCGCTCCCCATGCACGCCTTGCTCATTAACCACCTGCTCGTGGACCATGAGCTAGACATCCTGCTCCTCACGGAAACTTGGCTCACAACCCACTCGGATTCGGATGTGGTTTTGGCTCTGGCCCCGGGCTATCTCATCCAGTCCCAAACACGCCCTTGTGGCAGAGGGGGCGGGCTGGCCATTCTCCATAGAGACCACTTCTCATGCAGAATCAGTGATGCTCACATCATGGATTCAGAGAGCTGCCATTTCACCATCCAGCTAGCCCCGACAACTTCTCTAGCAGGCATCTTGGTGTATCGCCCCCCCCCGGACATTTTGGTCCCTTTGCGAGCGCCTTACTTGAATCTATATCAGCACTGGCCCACTCTACACCCAACTTCACCATGCTAGGGGACCTCAATATTCACCTTGATGATCCTCTAGACACAGGGGCTGCTGATTTGATTCTAGACCTAGCTGCCTATGGTCTCCAACTGGTCAACACTGGAGCCACCCACATCAAGGGCCACTTGTTAGACCCAGTTTTTTCTAATATCCACACCCTCCAGGCTAAATCCTCTTGCCCCCTCGCCTGGACAGACCACTTCTTGGTCCCTCTTTTCTTGCCAGGAGAATTTAGAAAACCCCATAAGCCTGTCACGTATACCCGGGACAGAGCTTGGGTCAGACTCTCCACTGAGGACTGGACCAGAGCCCTGCAATCTACCACCCCCGCCCCTTCAGGGGACCCGGCCGTAGTGGATAGTAATTTCAGGAAGTGGATTTCCAACTCACTCGACTCTATCCTTCCTATCAAAACCCGCGAAGATAAAAGCGGAAAAACAGGGTCAGCCCCCTGGTTCAACCCGGAACTCAGAACCCTCCGCAAGGAATGTAAAAAAGCGGAGCGACTGTGGAGGAAGGACTGGCTCCATGCCAGTAAGGACTCCTACCGGAAGACGGTGAGAACATACAAATCTGCTCTGAAACTTACAAAGGCCTCCTATTATGATGATAGGATAAAAAATGCTACTAACTCTGCGAGAGAATCCTATCTTATTGTCAAGGAACTCCTAAAAGTACCACAGCCCCCCTCACTTACCATGACCCCACCGGACAGGAGCAATGAGCTCGCAAAATATTTTGACTCTAAAGTCTCCCACATCTTAGCTTCACTTCCGCAGCCTAGCCAGCTACCCTGCTGGGACAACACTGCGCCTGACACCGGCCCAGGAGGCGCCCCTCACCCACAGCTGACCGCTTTCAGGGCGGTCTCTCTGGATGAGGTTGGAAAGACTCTGGCCAAAATGAAAAGTGGCTCTCCTTGCGACCCTGCACCCATGAGGTTTCTGAAAACAGTCGCCCCTGTGATCGTGTCCCCTATCCTGGAGTTGATTAACACCTCGCTGTCCCAAGGCTCCGTCCCTCCATGCTGGAAGGGGGCGGTAGTTAAAGCCCTTATCAAAAAACCCCAATTGGACCCCACCGACCTGGCCAACTACAAACCGATCTCGCTCCTCCCGGGCATTAGCAAAATTGCCGAAAAACTGGTTAATGTCCAGCTGTCCCACTTCCTGGAATCGAATAACCTGCTGCGGCGGTCCCAAACAGGGTTTCGCCCTGGCCAAGGCACGGACACTGCCCTCCTCGCCATCATCGAGGAGGCAAGGTGCATTTTAGATTCAGGGGGATCAGTGGCAGTGATCCTCCTGGACCTTAGTGCAGCCTTTGACACGGTGAATCACCGTTTCTTGCTCCACCGGCTGGCCAGGGCGGGACTTGGGGGTACCGCATTGGCCTGGATTGAGTCATTTCTGTCGGGCCGTTCGTTTCAGGTCTGGGATGGCAACTGCCGCTCTGATTCTCTGCCTTTGACTAGTGGGGTGCCCCAGGGCTCCTCACTTAGTCCCACTCTTTTTAACGCCTATATGGCCCCTCTAGAGGACGTAGTTGCCCCCTTCGGCATCAAGATTGTGAGCTATGCGGACGACACGCAACTGGTCGTCTCGCTCTCACATCTTGACCAACGCCCAGACAATCTCTTACACTGTCTCCAGGTAATTCATCTCTGGATGGGCGAGTCCTCACTCAAACTCAACGGGTCCAAAACTGAAGTTATGCTGATGGGCAAGAAATGGTCCGCAATTCCACCATCTGTTTGGCCTGATGCTATGGGTGAGGTGCCCGCTCCCAAGAAGGAGATCAAGAGTCTGGGGGTCTGGCTCGAACCGGACTTGTCTATGAAAACTCAGGCAACTAAAACAGCAGGAACCTGCTTCGGACTCATGCGATCAGTCCGCAAGATCCTTCCGCTGCTCCCCCTCCAATCAAGGAAACTCCTGGTTCAAGGACTGATCCTTGCACGACTGGACTACAGCAATGCTGTCTATTTAGGAGCCCCTAAAACTACGCTGGACAAGTTACAACGAACCCAAAATGCGGCTGCCCGGATGCTAATGAGTCTCCCCTCTAGAGCTTCCGCCAGACCAGCGCTTAAAGCTCTCCACTGGTTGCCAGTGCGAGAGAGGATCGAGTTCAAGGCAATGTGCATCGCCCACAAACTCCTCCATGGACAAGGCCCTTCTATTCTGGGAGATATGGTTACCCCATACAAAGCCCTGAGATCCCTGCGCTCGGACAATGAGCGACTGGCAAATGTCCCTAAGTTCAGGAGGGTACGCACGGGAGGCCGGCGCTTTTCAGTAAAAGCTTCCACACGCTGGAACTCGCTCCCCCGCAGTGTGCGGTTGGAACCCTGCTACTTACGCTTCCGCAAACAGCTTAACACTTTGCTTTTTCCCAAATAAGCTCCACTCCTCTCTTGGCCTTCTCTAGATCTGACAACGCGGGGTTGCCTTCGGGTCACTAGGCGCTTTATAAATCGTTAAATAAATAAATAAATAAATAATAGCAAGAGATTTATACATTGGTCCACCGTCCCTTTTTTCTTCTGGAAAACATATTGTGCCTGCCTTAAGATGTTTTGTTCCAGTGCCCATGCCTCCAGTCTGGATAATAATACCCGCCCCATTAATTTTGCTGTTGTATCCAGAAGGGAGATGGGTCTATAGTTCTTTGGACAGGCCCTATCTCCCTTCTTGAAGATGGGGCCTAGAATGCGGTGTTTTCAGGAGGGGGGTCCCTCTGTGGCTATGCTGTTAAGTACGTTTGTTAAAAGTGGGACCCACATGTATCCATTTCCCTGAAAGAGGTCAATGGGGAGCCCGTCAGGGCCTTGTGCTTTTCCTGGACACAGGCTGCCAACCCTGTTCTTACTTCATGGATTGAAAAAGTCAAGAAGCTACCAGAAGGGGGTCTTGGGGCAGGTTGTGTGGATTCTGTAGTGGTTTTTAAGCTAAAAATGTCCTCAAAGTGCCCTAATCCACGCCTCTTCCCCTACATGGGTATCTAATGACAGATCTTTTATGTCTTTAAAGTAGGGAGCATTTATGAATTTCCAAAACTCCTGACTATTCCAAGACCTCGCAGTTTGTTCAAGATCCTCCCATGCCTTCTCCCTTATGTCCGTTATTCGTTTGGATCTCGCCTGCTTGTACTCACTTCTCAGTGTTCTTACCAGTACCAGGTCTCTGGGAATGGATTTTAAGGCAGCTGCTAAGGATCTCTTTTCTTTAGAGCAAGCTGTGTCAAACCAGTGGCTCAGATGGGAGTCGTTAGCTGGTTTGGGACAAGTAAGTGCATCTTTTAGTTTAGTTAGTAAGTCTCTAAACTGTGTGACTAATTGGGAAAGAGGTGGGTCCTCTTCCAAGCAGTATGAGATGTTATCACTTACTTGGATTATTATGGAATCAATGAGATTTAGTTTAACAACCTGAGTCCAGTTTAACTGATAGCCATTTTTCCTGGCTAATGCAATGTCAACTACTCACTGCTGATCTCTTTTCATTTTGTTTGTGAGGGACATTTGGGAATATAGGATAGCGTGATCACTATGGGAAGTAAACAGAGTAGCTGTGTGGTCCACTCTGTCCTGTGTGGCCCGAGAAACTAGGACACAGTCAATTGTCGACTCGGTTTTGTTTCTCCTAAAACTACTCTCCACTTGGCAAAGCCTTGAGCTATTAATTACGTTCAGTTCCCATCAGGTTACAAATTCACGATAAGGATTTATCTGAATACACTGAGAATGAGATGAGTCTCACCTCTTATACCCACAGAGACAGTTGTTGTCAACAAGCTAACAGAATACCACCCTCACAGGAAATTTAAAAGTGCTTAACAGAATAAAACATGTACAATAATAAGAGGCAGAGTAGTACAAAGGCAGATCAGTGACAAAAATGGTGGGTTCACAAATGTACAAATCAAAATAAATGGACCTTCGGCAAATAAGGGATAAGATACAAACACATTAGAATCACACATTTTCCTAACAGAAATGATCAAGAAAGAAATATTTGAGTTCCAATTTAAATATTGATAAAGAGGAAATGATGCAGTTTGAAGACAATCCAGGTTTCACATTCTGGGAGCAGATCTGGAGAACAGCTGGTTCAAGGTGCCTTTAATTTTCACCCCTCTGATTTCAGGAATGGATGTGTCTGAGTTTCACAGTTAGTGAGAAACTCCAGAAATCTGCAGATTGCTAGTAAATAGAGTGATATGAGGCCAAGAGCGTTTGAGCTAGAGATGGAAGTTTGTACGTTGAATTCTCATCAATAGGGAGTCAGCCTAATGAAGGCAATACAAATGTGATGTGATTAGAGTATTCAATTCCTGAGATCAGCCGAGCAGAAGATTGCAAAGAAGCTTTGAGTGGTGTATAGTGAGTTTTAGAAATCCAGGGAGAATGGCATTGATATATTCAAGTCCTGATAGTACCAATGTTTGATTCACCTGTTCATGGAGGAGAGATTTAATTCCTTAGCTCTATCTAAACTTGTGCCATGTGCTGTTGGTCATAACATTATTACTGCTTCTGAAGGTGGAGTTGACAGTTAAGGGTAAAACATTGAGATTTGTTTAAAGTCTTTAGCATTTTTACAAATGTCACAAGTAGTGGTCACATTGCTTAAAGTTAACAGGCAATAGTTCTCCACTACATACCACTGATCACTTATGCCATTTATAATATTACCTCACTGCAAAATCAAACAGTATTCATCTACAAATCAAGTTACTTTACTTACCTACGTAAGTTGATTCAATAATGTCGGGCATTTCAAATAAAATCCAGATAGTATCAATGAGAGGAGAAGTGTAAGCACAGGCGGAGTTCTACGGAGCGCTACACGAACCTACGCAAAGCTGTAAAAAACTCTGCAATGCTACGTGGAGTTCTGCGAGCATGTGGAGTTGCTTGTTCTGCATGCTCGCGCATGCTTGCAAGATGTTTCTGCCATTCAGCAAAGCAGATTGCGTGTTCGGGGGAAATATCACGCAAACTTCACAACGCGGTTGCCAATGGGCGGAGCCATGTTGTTTTTCTACTCTTTGTATGGTGCTGGGCCCTGTTTTTCATCCCTCTCCAATCTTTTCAATCCTTTGTTTCTTACACGTTTTTTCTGTTCTTTTTCATTTGTTATCTGTTCCACTCTCTCTTTAGAAGTATATTTTGCTTTTTATTTCTACTCCTACTGTGTTTTTTGGTACTGTTTTTCTATTACTTGCTTGTTAGTATTTTTTTTACTTTCCTACTTTTTCCCCTGACTTTATTTTTTACTTCTACATTTACTTTTCCACCCCTGCTCCTCCAGACCCATGGCTAAGGCTAGTAAGATGTCCAAGGCTAGTGCGACCAGGAGCCGCTTTCCTCGCATAACACGGTGCTCGGAAGAGGTACAGCCCCAGGCCCTGCTCCTCAAGGTGGAGGTGGAGGTGGCTGCCCTTGTTTTTTTGTAAAGGGCCACCTCCCCTCAACATTGGCAGCAGGCCTGGCTACGGTACCCAGGAGCATCACCACTGGTCGGTGAGGGTACGCCGAGCAGTGTTTTGCTGCTCTGAGGTCTGGCGCACCACACAACCAGCTGACTCACCGGTGTTAGGACATTTTGGACTGGGAACAGGACCTGCGGAACCTGCTAGGTGTTGAGGTCTTGGGGCTTTGTGAGTGGCTAATTATAGTACTATTGTGTGTTTTGTTCTGTGTTATTGCAAATATTTTTTTTTCCAAAATAGCAAGAATGCTGCTGCTTACATGTAGGTAAGTTACAATAAATCTTATATTATGGGGGAACATCCTTTACAACGCGGATGTGACACCGCAGTTCTCTTACGATGCAACTTTTACAACGCAAGTTGTAACAACGAATTGCGCTGGGGGGTGCTCCAGTATTGTAAATAGTTTAATTTACTATCCAACTCCTTCCCTACTATCCACGGGGACTGGAGTTGGAATAGTAAATTAAACTATTCACTATCCAGCCCCCAACAACGCAAGTCGTGGTAACGACTTGCGTTGTAAAACATGCGTCGTAAAGTACTGCGATGTAAAACATCGAGTTGTAACGATATACATCCATATTATGTGATTGTTATTCTTCTAGACACTAGACAGGTGCTCGGGCATACTAATCTTACTTGTTTAAAACTTTGCGCTCAATTGGGCTGATTATGTAAGAGAGTTTAGAGAACTTAAGTAAGGTAATGCTTGATAGACTCCTTTCCTTTGTCCTGTCACTATATAGTGGTGGTAGGTAGGTAGTTATTATAGTTAGTTACTTAGTGTTAGTTGGTAATTTGTTTGGAGTCCGCATGACGTGACTCTAGTCCTTAATAGAACCTTTTGTAGTTTGTTAGTGGGTGATTAATATAGCAACTCTTCAGCACATCATCAGCAACCAACCAACAATTTGGTGTATGCAATATGCATGCGTCCATCTATGCTTTTTTGAGGACTAAAATAAATGGAAATGCATGCTTAGTGAAAAATTGGCCAATTAAAGGGGGTTGATTCATTGATGATTTCGAACAAGATCTAAACTTAGAAGCAAATGCAGTTTTAGGCAATTCATTTCCAATGCCGTTGGATTTGGCGGGCTAGGTGGTACTTAGGTTTAGGTTTGTGGAATCGGAATGGAACACTGGATTAATAAATATTAACTGGACGGTCCACGATACTACCAGTCCATCAGATTAGATAGGTCAATTTTATTGTAATTGTTGTTTCCTGTCAAAAAATGTATTTGGAGCATTTTTTAACCCCTTCGACGCTGATGACGAGCTGGGCTCGACATGGCGTAGCCCGCTCGCACGCTGATGACGAGCCCAGCTCGTCACGTAAAGTGCGTTTTTGAAAAAGTCAGCGCAGGAGCGGAATTCCGCTAGCGCGCATGCGGTTAAAATATTGTATTTGTTTCACACAGATCATTTTTATCTCTTTATTATATCTTACATGATCAGCATCCAGGGGCAAGAAAAAGACATGGTCTGAGACGGGAGCTGGAGATGCCTCCCAGGGCCAGGATCGCTCTTCTACCGAGGGCTCTGCTGCTGGCCCCAGTAGGACCTCCTGTTGGTAATATTAATAATTATATTTCCCTAACTTTTATTGCACCTTATTTTCACCAAACTATTATTTCTGTTTCCTAATTCTATTTTCTACTAAATCTTCTTCGATCTATCTGTTTCTAAATTCTTGTTATCTCTGCTTTACCTAGCTACTTAGCTATATTTTTTCTAGTGTCTGTTTTTTGTTTACATAAATCTAACTGCCTCTCACTCTGTACCACTATTAGTCTGTCTGTAGCTTGCCCATTTGGCAACTCTTTATGTTTAAAAAGTTTTAAAACTCAGATTCACCAATAGCTGCAGCCACTGAGCCAGTCCTTTGGGTTGTCCTCTTCTTAATCTTGAGAGGCTTTTTGACAATTGCCACCAACAAAATGCCAAACCAGATATTTTACTATTGTTGATAGGATAGAACATAATACAGTCTACTCTACTCTAGTACCCGATTTGTAATAGTAATGTATGTGGTGTATGTATGTATTGTATTTTCAATCTATCTAGTGGAAAAAAAATAGGGGGAGGCCTAAATGGCATCTAAAAAATGTGTAATGTTTTTCTAGGCATACCAACCACAAGTGCCGGGGCCAGCGAGAGGCAGGTGCCACCAGCCAGGGGGAGCAGCTGCTGCAGCTGCTGCAGGGGTGGGTCAGCTAGTAGTAATGGCAGGCGGTGGTCAGTTGTACTTATATTCCTTATTTATTGACAATAGTTACACGCACGCTGCAAGAATGTACACTGTACTGTTTTGAGAGACTAAGTTGTTGTGAACAATGTTTGAAGAAGACACCCTTTACATGCATTAGCGGCGGGGGTTGTGTAACTAATGGCCTCTTCTATCTGATTCAATTCAGCTGGGAAAGCTTTATGAAGTACACTAAGAGTCAGATGACCTTGATGGATGGGTTGAACGAAAGGGTAAAGAAGGATGGAAGGAGGAAGGAGGGGCAACATGTAATAAATGACTGGCAGAAAAGGATGCTTGGGATTCATAAGTGGCTCATAGAAATTGGATGCATAGGTTGTTGAAGGATGGGTGAAAGGTAAAAACAAGGATGCCTGCCTGGGTGGGTGAAACTGTATGGGTGATAGGAAGAATCCTCAGAGGGGTTTCATGGGCCAAACTCAAAGGCAAGGAAGGATGCATGGGTGATGGTTTAAAAAGAATTACAAATGTATGCTGTTGGTGAATGGTTTGTTGAGAGATTAAGAAGAATGATAGCCATGTTTACTTTGAATGGATGGATGCCTTGATGGTATTTAATCATCATAGCATAGGTGAAGACTGTCACTGAATGAAGACAATTTTCAAGAAAAATAAACCATGCCAGAGTAGCAAAGCCAAGGAGAATAGAATAAGATTAGAATTAAAAAACTATAATACTAGAGGAGCAATGCAATGATAAATGGAAACATCGCTGGGAAGAAAATCAAGGACTGGATTTTTTTAGGGTTTTTGATTCAAGGTTGTATTTCAGAATACTCCCTTGACTCACAGTAGTTTTCAAGCACAGCATCTATATTGTGTATGTATATACCCATACCCACCCATTATCAAGCGCCTCCCTCCGACTCAGAGGCCCACTCCTTACCTATGTAATTTTTGACTGTGTCAGCTTGCCATGTGTGGCCTATCAACTGCATGATTAAACAATCAGTCAATAGTACCTCACGTCATCCCATATATAATCAATGATCATTTGGATCAGATATCATCTACCTTGTTGTAGTAGTCAGGGTGAAAATGAAATTGAGCAGTTGCCATTGATGTAAGAGAGTATGACCATATTATAAAAATAAGATAATTGTGTAGTTGTCGACTGCAGCTGCCCCACCTGCAAGCAGTGGTAAATAAAAATAATGTGAGTCTGAGACACAAGTATGCCTTTCTAGGGCGCAAGCTGCCTGAGCTGGCATGCCTACAACAAGGTTAATTTAGCTAAAAAAGAGAGAGAGAAAAAGAAGACTTGTCTGCTCCATAGGGACTAGTATTAATGCTTGAAACTCCTACAAATGTTAGAGGCCGAGGAAGTGGGAGGATACCACAAATGTTATGTACTGTGCTTGCTAGTGCTACTGTGCCACTGTAATGTTATGGGTATAATTAATTTTGTTTTACTGTTTTGCAAAAAGTATTAGTTACAACCGTCTTTTTTCTTTATTGATATAGCTACCCCATCCCAACCAATACGACAACCAATCAGGAAGGAGTTAGCAGTCATGGCCCAGCACTGGAAGATGGCGGAAACCTATACTGAATATAGGCGGGTGGTGACTCTGGTGGAAGAAGAGGAGGATGCAGCAGCAGTTGCAGCTTCCACCAATGCCCCGGGCCCAGCCAGGCCCCCCTAGTGGTACAGCTTCATGGTCTGGCAGAAGCCTGCCACACTTCTTTGAATACTGCTGCCCCCCACAGGGGATGCAACTGTACAGCATTCAAGTGCTGCATGCTCCTCCGGATGGCATGCCTAAAGGAGCAGATAAAGGTCCTGGAGAGTAATCGGCGAGCTCGCCGCTAGAACTCCGTCATCTTTCCCCTTTTAAAAAAAATTGGGTGGGAAGGAATTGGGCATTGAGGAAAAAATGGGGTTTAAATTTATGGACAATGGAGTGGACAACTGGAAATTGGACTCTTATCTTTTGACATTGTTTGGGGTTAAGGAGAGGGGTGGGTCAGGTGTTGTGGGTTTTTTCCATTAGTTTATTTTGTTTGGAAATACATTATTTATACTTAAAGTTTACATACGATGCAAAAGTTTTGTGGGGCTTTACTCTTTTGCCTCTCACAATTTCCTTTGCTGCTGCAGGGCCACAGCCAGTTTTTGATTGACATAATCCGCCGAGGAAAAGCGATAGCAGCATGGTGATGATGGTTTGGTTTCCCAAGGTGCCATGGTGGTGGTGGTAGTAGTAGTAGACACTGACAGTATAATTTGCAAAAAAAGAAAATTAGACAGTCGCCTGAGGGAGACTGGGAAACGAGTAGTAGAAGTACAGCACACAAGAAGACTGCCAAACAAAAAACCATAATGAAGATAAGCAGTGCTAAATTAAAAAAAACACATAATGGTGGTGGGGATAGCCTAGTACAAGTTACAAACTTAAGTGGACTCGACCTATGATGTGGACAAGCATAACCTTTAGTGCTGGAAGGATGATAAAACGATGCCGGCATTTAATTATTGATAATGGATTATGTTCCTCTAGAAAAAAAATGGACTTGGGAATACTGAGCATTAGTGGGCAAGTAGAAGAAAATCCTCAAACTGCCTTGAGTTAGCTCTGTTTTTACCACATCTGCCCCAGCAAGTTTGTGATCAATTATTGGTGTAAATTGTATTTAGTCACGGCTCAATATAAATCACATAGCCCGGGGGAAGAGGGTTAGGGTTTGATGAATCGTTAGGAAGGAGTATTTGAGGGAAAGGTTTGACAAAGACAAATGCTACACATGGCCAACACACAATCTTGGCAGACGACCATCATAAATCTGTTAAGGGAGACACAGGAAATGCATGCATGATGATGACCTGATGAGTAGTACTAGACTAGTAGTACAGGGCAGCAGTATATTATTAATTGTTATTATTATTATTAAGCAATTGCCTTGCCTGTCTGCCCCCAGAGAGACCCAAGCTACATACATTGTATGTTCAATTTTACCGGGCTTCCTTTCAAAGCTAGCAGAGAAAATTAAAAAATATCTGTAGGAGTCAAAGACAAGCAAACATAATAAACAACAACATACACAGTTGTAAAGATTGAAGAGGAAAACATGAATCAAATGAAATGATGATGCTATAACTATGTTATGGTCAAATTGGGAGGGAGGTGCATCTCAGTATTCCTCTTGATCCTTCCTCCCATGGACGCTCCATCTGTCAATCTTGGGTGCCTGCCTGGCGGATGCGGATTGGTAAGGTAAGTGTAAGTTGTTTCCCAGTATAGCACAGGGTAAAGGCCGGCCTGTAAGTGTAGATTGAAAAACTAAAGGGATATTTAAAAACCAAGGAGAAAAGTAAAGTTAAAGTACATAAAATTAAGGGAAGAGTGCAACAAGAAAACTTTCAGAGGCGGCATGGCTAAATCATGTCTACTCTGTTTCCAGCATTAACCTACAATAACAACAGGAGCAGGCCTGCCCACACAACCTCCACTTAGCTTAGATTTTGAGCCAGACAGCACTGAGCACACATAGACAGCAACATAGCATTTTCCAAATTAATTAACTGAATTAGTGCACCTCTGTCAGTAATACCATTACACTCGCCCCCACCACTACACAGACATGTAGGTCTGGTGTTGTTGTTATGGTTTACCTTTTAGGCGACTTCATGATACGCCCGGAGTTATTCCATGAATCATCTCCAATCCTACTGACTGCGAGTAGAGTATGGTAATCATGGTGTCCAACTCTGTAGTGTACCGAGTGAGCCCAGAATTAAACATTCAATGGATCAGCCTGCAGTGGTAGCATTTAGTTATTGAACAAGAAGGGAAACATTGGCTTGAGTTACTTTTTTGTGTGTAGATTAATTACTAGTAGACATCATGCACAACAACAACACAAACACCAATCCCTCAGAATCAGTGTCTAGTGCATGCCATTATTTAGCTGTTCTTACAGGGCAGTCCCTCTAGGCTCGGAAAGGATAGCTCTGGTCAGGTTCTTTGGAGGGACTCGACAAGGCAGTCACACATTTCACATTTGTTGTACTATTCTCCATCCTATGTCTGGCTTGAGGGAAATGGATTCAGGGCAATTCAGGAAAGGAGCAGGACTCGGAGGAGTGGACTTCCTTTTTCACAGATGGCACACAGTTGCAACTCCAATTGTCAAGAAAAGAGTAAGACGGTGGTGAATGATTTGTTGTGATTCGAACCTTCAAGACAGTGACACACACAACTAATAAAAGTAAATAATATTACTTAGCTGTATCTTTTTGGGGAACTCTTTTGGGGCGTCAAAGCAAGAAAGAAAGTAACCAGTCGAAAGCCTAGTCGTTGTCAGGGAAGTAGAGCTCATCTGCAAACTCTGGTGGTTCATCCAGAAGTAGGTCATCTAACACGATACTTCCATGACCTAAGTCACAGTCATCATCTTCCCGCTGTGCTACTTGAGGTACGGTGTAATCCGGTGGTATAAAGTGCTGGTTCCCTTTCATCATAGTTAACCTCTCTACGTTTTGGGGTGAGAGACTCGTCCTTCTCACTGTCAGAACGGCACCAGCGGCACTGAAAACATGCCCAGAAGAGACACTTGCGACAGGGAAAGCCAGATAGTTTATCACCAGCCTGCTGAGCCCTGGCCATAGGCACCTTTTCCCATACCAATACAGCAGTAGGTTTTGATCAATGTAGACGTCTGTTGGTTCATCCAGATAGGCCTGGACCATCCGCTTTGCTCAGCCTCTTTTGCCTTTGCCTCCGCACTGGACCTAACAAGCCCTTGCTGTAGAAACCATTACAATGCTGATTTTGGTGGGGCTGATGCTCTTGTTCTTGTTTTTGTTGATGTTGTTTTTGGTGTTGTTAGTGGTTTTGGCTGTTGCGAGCCAACCACACTGCCCTCAGACTCTGAAGTAGAACTTGACGCTGGCTGCCTTGCAGTTTTTGTTGTGGCCTGCAGTAGCGGGCCTCTCATTCCCGGCTGATCTTTTTCTAAGTGACTGACTTCCACAGCTATCCAAGTTTTGTAGTTGGCAACATTCCCTTCCGAAAAAGGAATCATTGTGTTTAGTACCGGTTTGTACCGTGGATCCAGAATTGTGGCACAAATGTAAGGGTAAATATAGATCAACAAAAGAGTGACTATAAAAACAAAAAGGATAGTCAGTTACTACCACCAAGCAGAGAAGTTTTTCAAACAAAGGACAGTCAAACAGTTAGGGTTGCATGCACATTGCCACAAGAAGAACCCTCAGGCACCAACAAGACAGTTGGTTGCCATTTGTCTTCATTGGGATCTTTTTTAGAAAACAGTGATTGAAAGTTAAAAGAAGTGTGGACTACTCCACAGACTTGAGAAAATTATTTTATTGAGGAGGTAGCTCTAACTTCATTAAAATCTTAGTGAAAAATCGGACAGAATGGTAGTTATGTTAATTTGAACCACCCAGTCCTAAACAAAAAAACAATATTGACCTATATACACTGTTGAACTTGCTATTATCAAGGTTTATCTCCTAAGCGATAAAAATCGGCCGAAATGCATGAATATCGCTGAAAAGTCTGCGATATTCATGCATTACTGAGCTAATGCTCTTAGCCATGTTATCCACCTACCATTGGATAACATAGCTAAGAACTGCTCAGGGGCAGGTGTTATCTTTTGGAGATAATCGCGCTTAGCACGAATATCTCCAAAAGTTGGTAATAGGAGATAGCGATGTTAGCGACTGTTTCCAGTCGCTAACATCTTGGCACGCCCACTTTGCATGTCATTAGTGATAAATATCCCTGACATGCAAAGCGGGGCCCAAGATGGTCGCTATCTCCTACTAGCTGTCGCTAGCTGGTGTTAGCGACAGCTAGGTAATACGGAAATAATTTTATCTCCGCTTTCTTGGCTTTTAAAGCCAAAAAGGCAGAGATAAACCCCCTTGATAATATGCCCCATAGTTCTGGGCTCGTTTTAACAAGGTCACTACGCATAGAGTGTGATTTGAGGTTAGTAAAACTGGGTTTGCATGGTAGAATTTCATGAAGAACAGCATTAGTTAAAACTATTGGCCACTGCTTGTTAATGATTCCTTGAATCAACCGAGATTGCCTGCTAAAAGTTGTAATAAATCTGCAAGGCTCTACAGGTTTGGGATCTACAATGGAAACTATTGTGGTTGTATCAGCTGCCGTAATGTTAGGTTTAAGAAGTAGCTTCGACCTATCTTTACTGTTGGCCTTGTTCATGGCCAGGTCCAATTTGTGTGAATCATAGCCACATTCCAATAATCTGTTTGTAGCAGCTGTTTGAGCTTCCACTAGAGCAGTATCAGTACTTCACGCTCTGCGAATACTCGGAAACTCACCATATGGCAGACTGGCAATGGTATGGTGGGGATGTGCACTGGAGGCATGTAGTAATGTATTACCTGCGGTTGATTTTCTATATAGGCTAGTTTGGATCACGTGATCAGAAATATCAACTTTAATATCTAAAAACGTTGTCATTCTGCGATCCATGTGGGATGTGAATTGGAGATTTGATTAATTTACGTTTATCACTTCCACAAACGCTTGCGCCTCCGCCTCATTGCCTCTCCAGATTATAAAAACATCATCGATGTATCTCCACATATAAACAACATGATGTTCAAAAAGTGCCTTGTGCTTTTTTCTGAGGACATGCTCCTCCCACCAGCCTACATGTAAACATGCAAAGCTGGGGGAGAAGCATGCCCCATTGCCACTCCCTGTTTTTGTCTATACACCTTACCACCATACATAAACATGTTATTGGACAAACACCATTTTATCATTGCTAATAGCATTTTGTTATGGGAATACATGTCTGAACTTCTACGCTTTAGATAAAAATCTACAGCTTGAAGCCCATCACTGTGTCTGATGCAGGTATATAGTGTGACTATGTCCAAAGTTAAAAACAAATAGTCTTTGGCCCAGTGTACATTGTGCAATTTAGATAAAAAAATCCCTGGAATCCTGTATAAAAGATGGCAATGCTGTTACATGTTCTTGAAGGAAATAGTCTATGTAACTGGACGTGCATTCAAAAGAGCTATTGATAGCTGATAATATGGGTCTTCCCACCAATGGGTCAATGCCTTTGTGAACCTTGGGGATTAAATAAAAGGTTGGGAGGGTAGGATGCTCTTTATAAAGGAACTTAAGTTCTTCTTTGCTGATCAATCCCTCTCGCTGCCATTTCATTAAATCATTTTTATAATCCCCATTGATCTTTTTGACCGTTGCTCCATTGCTAGGTTCATAACATTGTACATCATTAAGATGTCTGAAGGCTTCCGTCCGGTAAGCTTCCTTATTTCAAAGGACAATATTACCGCCCTTGTCAGAGTTATTAATTACCACAGTGTCATTTTTCTTAAGCTTGGTCATCAATTGGAAGTACTCTTTATTCCGCCCAGAATTTTTTTTATATAGATTTTTTAACTCATCCGTAATTCGATCCTGGAAAATATCCAAGGCATCCCTCAGCATTATAGGGACAAATGTAGAAGGTGCCTTGAATGGACTGTTGCCAGGTGAAGTAATATTGATGTTTTCTTGTTGTGCTACTAGCTGTGTGCTCTGTGTAGCCTGATCGTCCTTTAATGCATGCAACGTTGTTAAAAGCGGGATTTCACCTGCCATCAATCTTGTTTTTTTGGGAGGCTCCTGGATAGATGTTGTTACAAGCCCATGATTTCTGATTCTATAATATTTTTGAGTTTAAGCTGTAGTGTAGTTCCTATTTTCCCAAATAGGCTCTGCGCATTGGAATAACATAAACAGCAGTGTAGACGTAGGACTGAGGTCATCTAGGTCTCTACTGACCATGTTAAACTTAATTTAGGTTTGCGCCAGCTAGCTCAGAGGTCACTAGAAACTTTCTTGAATGAATAGGGAGGGATGAACTTCTCTGACTCAGACAAGAAGGGATTCAGTTTCTGACAACCGCATAAACATGACAACTTTGCTCCCTCAGAATAAGAGTGTATCTCTAGAGCCGTGTGAAAACAATAGGCAGCTATTTCACTCAGTCAAACGTGCATACTTAGTTTCACCAGAGTGCAGAGAAATAGAGAGACAGGCGTTTTCAATAAAAGGTGTTATTTATTGAGCAGTCTTCTTTCTCATGCAAGAGAAATGAATTTCCACAATTGCAATACTTATCATAAAGTAAAGTGCGTACAGTAAAAGTAGTATTATGAAATAATACTGTAAAAGCATTGATATGGTTTCTTAGCCATATGATACTTTAAAATGGATAAAATATATACATACATAAAAACATTTGACTAACGTACTCAACTGGTGCTGCTAACTACGCCTATCCCGGTGTACCTGACCTAAGCCTAATACTTGGGAAGGAGTAAGTAAGTAGCAGTTTAAGTTAAGTTGGTTAAGATTGTTTTGCCAAGAATCTGCATCAAGAATTCTCTTAAGGGTTTAGTCAGCTCCGTACCTTGGTAATAGAATGTGGGAGGTCTGGTATCTCTTTCTTCAGGACTCGATCTCCCAGCAACCCGAAAGGGTAGGCTGGAAACACTGGAGCTGGATTTTCTCGGCTGGAGAAAAAGACAGCGTCTCTCTCAGTGCGTCGAATGGGAGGGGCGGCTTCCGTGGGCTTCTCGCATCAGCTGGGCTCTCGGGCAAGTAGATGGCCACTCTGCTCCAAACCACCGTGTGTTCGCTTAAGGCAACTGTTGGTATATTTATACCTGAAAGGTGCCGGATTTGACGTAAGGTTGGACATAAGACGTCACTAAGAACTAACAGTTCTTTCTGGACTTCAGGAGTTCTTGTTCAAATCAAAACAAAAGCAGGGGGGATTTCCCGGGCTGCTGGAGGCTTGGTTTGTTTAAAGAACGCGTTGTGCTTTCTAGGAGTCGATGGGAGTAGCCGTGCTGTGCTTTGGACTGCATGGGCTATAACTGAATATGGATATGATTCTTATGCCTTTATCAGGACATTATTGATTATAACCTCATAAGGGCAAGGATCGGGAATATCGAATTAGGGTCCTACATATAAACACAACAAAGCTTGCGGATGAATTTATAGACGTCTACACGTGTTTGGACTAGGTTAAAGTTGCTCTCCGGGCAGTAGCTCAAGCCAAGCGACAAAAGTTGTTGTTCAGCCCGGTTTAGTTGAATTTCTGTTAAGTTAATTATAGATTGGGCTTGTGATGATACTTCTTGCGCCAGTTGCCCCTTTTCGCCTTGAACGTTTGGCGCATTTGCGGCGCTCCCTCCTTCTGCGATTCCTTTATTTGCTTGTGGTGGCTGTGGATTTCTCGAACGCAGGGACTGTTTTCTTTGGGCCCTGATAAAATCAAATTCCTCAGCGTATGATAAAGGGCCCAATGTCTGAGCAACATTCACTGCACCATCACTGGCATCCGAGTCTGCATCACTTGATACCAAACTAATTTCTGACCCCGATGCCACACTATTATTTTCCAAGGCTTGATCATTTTCTATTGCTTGTTCACTATGCAGTCCTGCTTTGGAAAGTATCTTTTGTTTCTTTACCGAATCATATTTCCTTGCAAAGGTAAAGACTTGTCCCTGCTCATAATAATTCCTGTCACGTGTAAATTTCCATATTTTTCTTGTTTTTATTGTCACTTCCAGTTTGTCTTTTCTGTTGTGCATTTCCTTTATATGTTTTTCTATATCATCCTTATTGTTGTAATTGGTAAGGGCTTCCAACTCACTTTGCAGGCGTGTAATTTCCTCAAGATCTTTTTCTCTGTCAATTCGTGCATATTTAATTAATAGACAGACTAGCCTCATAGAGGCTTCAAGGTTACTTGCTGCCCATTCTTTGAGGAGTAACGGATTCGGTTGCTCGAATCTGGGTGCTAGCATAATCCTAACCCCCCTAGGCACCCTGCCTGCCTCGTGGTATTTCTCAAGAGATTTTACCTCCCACCACTCCGTGAGTTCACTCTTGTGATGCTTATCTAATAACTTCAAAAGATTCTTAACATCTGAATTCAGTGTTACTTTATCTGTAGTCTGTCCGGTTTTGTTTTGTATTGCCGGTAAATTCAAAACAACTCCTCTGCATCCTTTTCCCAATTTCTGAATGTTTCTTCCATTTTACAACAAGGCAGTTCAAAGTATTACGTGAATTGAGAAACACGCTTCAGCTGTATCCTTTTCAGCCAAAACACACCTCGCTCTTCTCAGGAAAACCTCCCAACCTGCCGTATCAAAGTTATCAACTTTCCCGACTTACTTTCAGATGAACTAACTGCCTCGTAGGGTCCTCCAACCTTCCGCAGCAATCGGCTCGATGAAAACGGGTTTCAGCGTTATCACGTTAGGCAGGGGGCCACACACGAAAACGCTCAACCAGAGCTGACAAATCCAAACGGCTTGGAAAGCAATGCGCAGCCTCACAGAAGAGAGGGGTCTGTTGGCGAGAGGCACCAAGCCCAGCCTCCCTAAATGAAATCAATCAACCACTAAGTTTGCGTCCGTGCTCACGAACAACAGAGAAACGGACACTTGCTTGTTTCCTCTTAGAAGCAGGTATTTTTTTTTATTTAATTCATTTTCAAAGAACTGCCATGTGTATCCAGACGCGTTTTGGCGAACGCAGTCGCCTTGCTCACTGGAAATAAAGTGCTCAGTGACCCAACATTTCTTTATGTATACAATTTGAACACGCAAACCACCAATCCTGTGCAAAGAAGGTCACATGGTTCAAAACAATGTAATGGAAGAAAGACTTTCACAACCATATACGTATTGAAATAAACACTGGTAGGGGCCACATGTATATTTTCAAAACGTGATGGAAATAATATATATATATATAGTTTTATAAATGTTTGTAGTTAATGCAATTTTTGAGAGGTTATATTGTAATCAGTTTAGTTATATACTTTTATTAGGGTGAATCTTAAAAAGTTGGATGATCTATAATGTTTTTTTAGACTAACATGTTTATATTCTGTTTAATGTTTCTTTTCAATAGTTGTTGAACCAAAAAAGTGATATTTTGTATATTTATTATTGATAATGTAATTGTTTAGGCGATATTATTGTAGTCTATATTGTGTGAGTCAATAGTTTTGACTTATTGTATATGTATTTTAAGGATGGCCAGAAGTGCAGCTTGACAAGTTTCCTGAGTTTGGTGACTGCACTGTGAGACAGAGAGAGGGAGAGCCTGGAGCAGGATAGCAGAGCTGGATGGTGTGTCATAAACTGGAGGCCTGCTGGGGGCTTGGTGGGTTGTGACATTGGAGGATGAGTGCCATTGTCTATCCCAGTCCCAGCACCATTTCTTTTCATTCCAGTCTTTGCCTCATACACTTTGTTTATCCCTGCCACATTGCCCCACTACGTATTGTGATGTGCTCACAGTCGAGCCTCTGAGCTGCAGAACAAAAGAAAGTGGCATCCTGGAATCCCCAGCATTATCTCACCAAGCTCGATTATGGACTTGGCTATGGTGAGCAGGGTTGAGGGCCCCCCAAGGACTAAGCAGCATGGCGATTGTGGTGGCAACCTTAGTCGAGCCACCGACTTTAGTTTTGTTTGGGCCATGAGGCAGCGGGAACAGCAGAAAAACCCAGCAGCCTGAACAGTAAATGTCATGGGTAGTGGCCAGCGGGGCTAGTGGAATGCAAGTTATTGACCTGCGAGCCCCTGAATTGCATTGAATCCACTGCTAAGTCTTGAGTGGCAACAAGTGCTGGGTTGTCTCCCTAAAAAGGTTGGTTTTGCTGCCAAGCACTGATAGGAAGTTCAATCTGCACTAGGCTCTCCCTCCTGCAGTGAGCAGAGTCTGCCTGCATTAAGTCAGTGAGGCTTGTTCACGCAGGTGCCTCTTATCCACATTGGCACAGGTCTCTAGTGGTAAACTGTGACCTACAATTGTTGCTTTGACCACCCCATCATTCATTGTCATTGCCTCTGGAAATTCTAATGGAATATTAAATCGAGTTCTATTGAAGTGCCAAGTCCATAATTAAATTCCTGACAGCTGGCATCCACAAAGAAGGTTTGTTCCTTTTTAACCTTTGCTGAAGTACGAATATGACTGCACAGAAGCTTCCATCAGGCCGACTGTTTCCACTAAAAGTTTGCAAAAAGACCAAATCTAATCCTCTTTGAAATGTCAGCACATTTAAATTGAATGAAAGGCTCGAATTTGATATTTTCTTTTATTCAGAAAGTAAATTTGGTCCAAGATTACCTTACACCTAAATTTGAGACACTCCCTGCTTCTAGAGAGTTGGGGCCACAGCTCTGTTGCCTTCCCCACACATAACTGACACAGGCATTGTGAATCTAGATTCGGGGTAGGACTCCAAATATTATAATGAGGATTTCACCCTATCAGATGTAGATGTGGATGTCAATTTGAAAAATCACTCGCCAAAAGTGATTAGCTCGCCCAGAATTTAGTGGTTCCGTCACTGGCAACTGATTTAAAGTTATTCAGTAGTACGCCGACGAAGCATTCATTTTCAGCCCTAAAGATGTCAGCCAACCTTGATCTGGAGCTGACTGGAAACATATATGTGCACGTTTCTGAATCTCTTAAGTGTATGGAAAAAACTTTCACACCCAAGATGCATTTTCTGTGATTCTGTTAATGTTGATGGGCCCAAACGGAGAGGGGGTACATCCAAATCGTCCTTACAGCTGGCTAAAAGTGACCTATGTGCAAAGTTTGGGCTTATTGATCATGGCGACCAAGCCAGTTCATCTTTAAGTTTGAGGGTAGACGGCCTCTCCCAATTTTTGTAAAAAGAGATTATGGGACATTAACTGTTTAATCCCTATTCAGGAAAATACCTGGACCTATCAAGAAGCAGCAGAATGTGGAAACTCTTATGCATTCAATAAAAAACGTGTTTGCCCTATGCTCAGCGAATCCAGTTGGATCCTGGTCATTAGTGAAGGCATCTTGTTCTGGACCAGAGACCTTACCCATCATCATGCCTAAAGACCGGGCCAAAACATGCCTAGTCGATACAAAGGAGTTTGCTCAGTGTAAAGAAAAAGCCAAAGAAAAAAACAAAACATAAGAAAAAAACTGAGAATAAAAAAAAATAGGCCCTAAAAACTTCACTTTCAAGATGTCAGGGATTATGCTTTAAAGTCTGAAGCCAATAATTCTGCTAATTATGACACTAATGTTTTAAGGGCTAAGGTATGTCATTCTATAAAAATGGTCCAATTTTTCCACTACTTCTTTGGACAGCATACACATTGATGTAGCTATAGCAGCTCCAACGTTTATCATTTCACGGTTGCATGGTGCAAGAGCGATGCAAGCCGGGTAGCAAATATGGTCCATGGTGTCTATTATACAGCTTAATGCCTGGGTAGAGAAAAATACTATTATTCCATTAAAGAAAACATGCTACAGGATCAAACATGGTACTTTAGACAAAATTGCAGCCCTGCAACTCATTAATGAAAAATATGTGACCGTCAGGGGCTGTCCAGTATATCCTGCATTTATTGATGGTTCCACAACTTTTGACAAAGTTGACCATCCAACACTGTGGAAGAAGGTAGCTAATCTGGGTATGTCTGGAATTGTATTGCATTTAATTGTAGCCCTTCACTACTCACCTGGGGCCTCATTTATGAAAAGTGACGCATCACTGCGTGAAAACAGCGATGCGTCACTTTTCATTGCGCCCTCCTTGCGACATGCTGGATGCGTCATATTTATAATATGACGCATCATGTCGCAAGGAGTTACAGATACGTCAGTATTTCTGACGTATCTGTATGGCGCAAAAGTGACGCATAGCTGGAGTGTGTCTCAAAAGTGACGCAACTCCAGCAATGTGTCCTTTCACATGGGGCAAACCCCATGTGAAAGGGCCTGTGTCGGCTTACGCCTGCTGTGAGGTAGGCGTAAGAAATTGACGCAACGGCGTCCTAAAAGTGACGCAGTGAAATCTCATAGATTTCACTGCGTCACTTCTACGACCCTTCCTTGCTTCAATACGCCCCCCTTGCATACATTATACCTGGCGCAGGTATAATGTGGCGCAGGGGTTTACAAAGTGACACATCTACCTAGATGCGTCACTTTGTAAATATGGTGCAACAAGGTGCATTTTTTACGCCACTGGTGCGTCACAAAAAGTGACGCACCGGCGGCGTAAAAGTGACGCACAGCCTCATAAATGAGGTCCCTGGTGTCAAGTTCTGATAGGTGGGGACCGTGAGCTATCTGAGAGTTTCCCCACAATAATTTGCTTGAAGCAGGGGTGTTTACTTGCACCACAGTTGTTTTCCTTCTACATATCTGACCTACCCAGTTTTAGTTTTGGAGCCGATCGATATCTTGCCCTTTTATATGCAGATGACATTGTAATACTTGACCCAACCCCCAAAGGTCTAGTTGGTCAATTAGTGGCGTTGCAGCAGTGCGCTGATGCACACTTCTTGAAAATTAACTCCTCAAAAAGTAACGTTTTATGTTTTCATGGAAAGAACGATGTCAACATGCGAATTATTCATTGTAGATTAAAAAAAACTAGAAACAGTTGAATCTTATACTTTTTTGGGTAAGCTTATGTACAGCACTTTGAATGATACAGTTCACATTTCCAATAATGACCATGCCAAGTGGTCAGGCGTATTTTATATTGCTATGAGTAGCAGACTTTTCTTTTATCTCTTATCTGTGTATCAGGTTAACATTCCAACTTCCAAATTGATGTGGCAAGATGGGGATTCCTAGAAAACATAAAAAGGCAAATATTAAGGAGGTTATCATTTTGTAGCACCTTAGCTGTGACTGCAGCCTTAAGATTGCATTTGGGTTTAATAGCGCTTTTGCACAAGGCTTACAGAGAATTGTCCAGTGAGCAATCTGATTTTTGAGAAGTGAAAGTAATTCCCTCACATACTTTATAGGTAAGGAGATTTTTTATTTGGAAAAAGAAAAATCTCTTTTTTAGAACCTTCAAATTTGCACTACATCAATTTGAGATGAGCCAACGTTTGGTATCTTCCTTATTGTACTTAACTAAAGGTCTGTCTTAAATGCGAGTGGGCGGAATTTGCGTAATCTCAGTGAAACGGAAAAAAATCTCCGCCAACATGCAGAAATTCTGCGAACACCCAGAATTGCTTGTTCGCGATGCTTTTTTACTATTTGCAATCGCTGCTTGCATGCTCAGGGTAAATATCTGGTGAACACGCATTTGAGAACGCGAACAAGCAAAAAAATTTGCGAAGTCGCAGAATGCTGAATTTTGGGCAATTTTGCGCTCTCCGCGGAACGCGAAATTGCCCAAATTCCGCAAACGGAATGGAATTTGCCACCCAGGCCTGGTCTCAAACAAGCATCGCCCCATCTAAGCTTTCACTTGGACAGTGGCTTTTGTAGTAAAAAAGGGAGTTTTGAAGTAATAATGGACTCTAGTACTATGAAGAGACCTCAACTATATTTGACATGTAATATGCCTCATAGAGTCAAAAAATGTTGGACCCTAATGTGACTAAATATTCTTCCATTAAATATTTTAACATCTAAATGGCATGCGTCATCAAATCTATGTAATGTTTGTCACATGGGAGCCCTCCAGCGCACTCAGCACTTTCCTGTTCCTTCAGAGACTCCATCCCCCATCAGACTTTGTGGCAGGAGCCGCTAACACATCAGAACAAACCCCCAGTGGCCATAAAGGCAGCTAAGGGCTGCGGGAGCCCTCCACCACACTCAGCACTTTTCTGTTCCTTTGGGGACTCCATTCCCCATCAGACTTTGCGGCTGGGGCCGCCAACACATCAGGACATGCGCCTGGAGGCGCATAAAGGCAGCTTAGGGCTCCTGTAGTGTGGAAGCCCTCAACTGCACTCACCACTTTCCTGTTCCTTTGGGGACTCCATCCCCCATCAGACCTTGCGACAGGGGCCGCTAACCCATCAGGACATGCGGCCGGCGGCACATTAGGGCAGCTAAGTGCTCCTGCAATGGGGCCGTGCCCAGGCGAAGCCCAGGTCAAGGGCGGGCCTGTCTGCGCCCATCAGTGCCAGGAAGAGGCGGGCGGGCCACCTCCCTTGGTTGTTTTTGCAGTTGCTGTTAATCTTGAAGGTGTCTAACACGAGCTCACCTTTGCTTGGCTTGATTTGGCCATAAGGTACGGAACTCAACCTAGTCTTGTATTTTGCAACTGTGGCTATGTGTTTTTAAAATGTTCCAGTGATTCTCCTATAACTGATTTTGTTAGTCAACAGTTCCCTTCTGAAGAGTCCCGCAGAGGGAATGTGTATTGTTCTGAATCAGCCTTTTTGGTGCCCCCTGGTGAGACTGAAAGTCTGTGGGGCCAGGATCAGAGATGGGTAAAAGAAAAGCCCAGGGTCCAGTATCGCAGAGCAAAAGGCCCTCTAGTGATGCCTGCCATGAGAATATGGACAGGATTGAGTCTAATTTAACTGAATGCCATAACCTAGCCTACTCTGGCTAACCATGTTCCCCCTCACCGCCAGGCAGTCCCATTAGCTCTGCGAGCGTTCCTGGAACTATAATAGCTTCATCCCCCGAACCACCCCTAGCAAAAAAATCGGCTAGGTAGATACCATTAATGTTTAAAAAAGCATAATAAGCAATGTGGGAAGGTCTCAGCAATAGGGCCATCTAAAGTGGAGCGTAGTTTAACTATTACTCCACTCTGTAATGAGTGAAAAAGAGTGTCTTGTATAAAACTGATAGCACACATTGAATGTCACAACCGATTTGATGTCCTTGCTACTGAAGAAGTTGGGGCTGGAGGGGTCAGAGTTGACTCTGCAGAGACATGCATAATCCCTGTTGGAGTAATCCAGGACCTGTAGGAGTTAATTGAGTCACTGAAATATTAGGTAATCACACACAGAGTGAAGGTTGTAAGTTTATTAGAGAGGGCCAATGGTGGGCAGCTGGCCTTACCAGAGACCACGACACCTCTCACGATCATGGCCACAAAGAGGGTTGAAGTCAGTAGCCCGGATAATGCAAACGCCCCACACGAATCTACTCAAACTAGGTGCACTCACTTACCACCACATACCACTGGGGATGGTAGCCCTAAAGAGACTCCTAACTTAATCCCTGGGAATCTTTTAAGTTTTGGCCAAGGCAGAGTTTAGACAGATGTGAGGTTACTCTAGATGAAGGGAATACATCTAAACGAGACTATGGGAGAGCAACAGGAAAGGGGACTGTAAGGGATGGTGTTTATATGAGCTCTAGGCAACCAAGCAGTGATCTACCTCACAGAAGTTCAAAAACTCTCTTTGGTGAGATTTGAAGACCAGGACTCGCTTAGGAATAAGGTCTTTCATTGGTTCAGGTCCACCCGACATTGTAACTCAATCAGTAGAGATGACATACAATCAGTAAAATGAATTCCTATGTTGAGGTCATCCTTGGATATGATTGAGGTTAGCTTTTTTGATGATGGCATGATCACTGGACTGTTGCCAATTTAGTCACGCACAATTTCCCTAGCAAACCTTCTCATTTCCATTAAATAAAGACCCCTGTTAGACCCCCCACTAGGCCACTGCTGACATCTTGTAGCCTTGTCCCAATACGATTGACCACATTTACCATGAGTGAATGGAGAGGGCATAGCTGACCCCTGTATGAGGAACAGTTGAAACCAGTAAACTAGAGAGGTCCCCCAAGCTCCGCAGTGATACTATCGCCAAGACTTCCTTCATCAAAAATCCCTACACCACCTCACTTGGCTACTGACTCAATTGTGTAAATTGTGAGATTATCAGTGTGGATGAAAGTAGGGATGAGATTGCCCCATACCGGGGGCAGTGGAATGGGGGGAGGGCTCTGCTAACGACTTTTTAAGGGTTCTCCTGTGGAACGTGGCAGGGATCTCTAAGTTACTGGTTGACCCGGTAAGGTGTCTTTTTGTAGATTCCTTTGATGTAATTTTATTTCAGGAAACCTGGAGTCTGCATTGTTCACATGGAAGTGGTTGCTCTGCTTATGCCACTAATACCACGAGAAAGGAGCAGGGCAGACCCTGAGGAGGGCTAGCAGTATGGGTAAAAATTGAACTAGGGATCTAAGTCAAACTCCTCAATGTTGATTCCCTAGATATTTTAGCATTGGAGCTTACCTTCTATAATGGACAGAAAATTAGAATATTCAATGTATACCATAGAGTGGTACAGGGCCAGGAGGAAACCAATACATTGTGTACTCTAGACCTCGCCCTGTCCCATTATATGGACAACATTCATGCCCTAGTGGTGGGTGATTTTAATTGTATATTGCGACAGGTTCCATCAGACCTGACTGATGAATGGGATTGTGAGTGGCAAATCCCACAGTTAGATCTCCCGCCAGTTAAGTGGACTAAGAGAGGAGCCCAGGTGTTGGCTCTTACTATGCAGCAGGATCTGAAAGCCACAAACGGGAGGACAAATTCTGACCCATAAGGGGACCCTACGTTTAACAGATCAGGCCATGAAAGCAGAATAGATTACTGCCTGGTAACTCTTAACCTTTGGCACTCAGTCAAAGATATGGCAGTGGTCAAAAGGATGGATAGTGACCATTATGCCCTAGTCCTTACACTCAATAAACCGGACAATCAAGAGCCCGATATAAGGGGCAGTTTGGGCCTGGGTGTTCTCTCAATTAAAATAATCAGAGGGCAATCAGATGGGATTGGGTGGAGGAATATCCGCGGGCCCTAGATGTAGTCAAGGGTAAAGTCTGTTTGTTATTAGAGGAGCTAGCACAACTCACTGCCAATACCATTGTGGAGACACTGGGACGCCGCCACAAGACATTATATACTGAGATCAGGAAAATGTTAAGACAACCACATACATTACAGAACAAGGAAGGCAACTATACATACAAGAGGTTAGCTGTCCAGGGTGCTTGGTACAATAAAGTCTGTGGGATTTAAAGTGAGGCGCTCATATGGGCAATCAAGCAGACGTCATGCCCTGAGGTTGTGGTCTAAACTGTAGCGGAGCGGGTTGCTGAACAAAATTATAGCTCACCGACACTTTGGATCCCCTTGTGCTTTTCCTTTTCTGCTGGGCAGGAGCCCTACGTCTGCTGCATCGCGCTGTGAGTGCGCTGGAACCTGGTCTGTTCCTCCCCCCACCGCCGCCAGTCACATCAAGCGGCCGCAGAGCGGGGGGACTACAAGACCCACAATTCCCGGAGGTTCCTCCCCACCCACCCACGCCGACTTCCGCGCGTGGAGGCGCTAAAACATCGTGGACCCCTCAGTGGAGCGGGTTACTGGTCTAAACTGTAGCAGAGTGGGTTGCTGAACAAAATTATAGCGCACCGACGCTTTGGATCCCCTTGTGCTTTTGCTTTTCTGCTGGGCAGGAGCCCTACGTCTGCTGCATCGCGCTGTGAGCGCGCTGGGACCTGGTCTGTTGCTCCCCCCCGCCGCCACCATTCACATCAAGCGGCCGCAGAGCGAGGGGACTACAAGACCCACAATTCCCGGACGTTCCTCCCCGCCCACCCATGCCGACTTCCGTGCCTGGAGGCGCTAAAACATCGCAGCCTCCTCCGCGTCGCGGGACGCGCGAGGGCGGCGCCGGGCTAAGCCCGGGAAAAGGGCGGGCCGACTGTGGCCGTCCAGGGCTGGCCAAGGCTGGGCTAGGCCACCCCCCTTGTCACCATCAAAACGACCCTGTATCGCGAGTCAAAAGGTACTCTATTACAGTTCACTGTTTACTGTTGCCTGAATTATGGGGAAAAACACTCCTGTTCAAACAAGGTCTAGCTCCAGACTCAAAAAGAGTCCTACAACCCCATTGCCTACTATAACCGCGATAGATAGGATGCTGTAGAAGACCATTGGGGTGGTTGTCACTGCCATTGAGAGCACGGAGGGACGCCTTTCGCTCCCTCCAAAGATGTGTTTGCAGCAATTACTAACTAATACCACTCTGACACAGGCGAACAATTCAATTTCAATACTTGTGGATTCATACATACATCTCCCTAGGGCTGAAAATAACCCCAACATCTCACCTACACAAAATACTTCTTTGGGGTTACACCATATTGATAGTAGCCTCTCGCAAACACCAAATCTGCAGTTTGAAGATCTAAGCACAGAGTCCTCCCTTCTATTGAACTCCTCTCTATCAGGGCTTGTACCCCAGGCTAATTTCCTAAATGTACCGGTGGGACCAGCGGTGTCAATCATTAGCGAGGGCCCCCGCCAGTCGGGTACTGCTGAACATATAATGGTGCAGGAAACCCCCTAAATATTGATATTGCTGTACCCAAACCAGTTAGTAGACAAGCCAAAAATCGAGCGATTATTAGAGATACTACAAAAAGAACAAGCTTTTACAATGCAATAGATCTCGGGTTAATTAAGTTTGAGCTATTGGCATTGCTAAATATTGCAACACCAACTGCAACAAAAGTCTATAAATTGTAGGCCACAACATTTTTTATTTATTTCTGTAGCAATGGTGGCATGCTGTGCTTTAGATGAATATGTTTAAAAGTAAAGTGCGCCATACTGCGATTGCTACAATAGTTAATTGTGGATGTGTTAACAATTGATGTGTGCACTGATGGCTGGTGGTGTGTGTGCCTGTAGAAATTTTGCACTGATGCTGTGTGGTTGTGTGTGTGTGTGTTTGTCTGTGTGCTTGTGTGTGTGGTTGTGCGTGTGGTTGTGCATGTGGTTGTGCGTGTGTGTGTGGCTGTGTGTGTTTGTGTGTGTGGTTAGGTGTGGTTGTGTGTATTTATGTGTGTGTGGTAAACAGTTGTTTATTACTTTAATGTGCATTGAAAAATACTACACCTCACCCAAGCCATTCTAATAGCTTCAGGGGCTGGGAACAGTCTGAATTGCGGTATGAGAGTCTGGTGGCTCAGTGCACTAATGTGTCCAATGCAGGGGCCTGTGTTTGACCTCATGGTCACAGCTTCAAATCCTGGCGGGTCCACTCAGCCTTTCATCCATCTGAGGTTGATAAAATGAGTACCATTGACTTGGGCAACAATAAACATGTTATTCAGCGCCAAGATATCTGTGGGTGAACGTGCGCTTTATGAATACAAATGTTAGGTTATGTTTGTAGTTTGGAGGAAAATGTGTGCATTTTTGCAGTAATGTGGAAGGCTCTAGTAACCTCTGTGCCCCCATTCCCTGTACTTCTGAAGTGGTGTATTGAATGCTCAAAAGGAATAATGTAAAAACATGTTGGTGTGTGTTCTGGAGTGGAAGCGAGGAGATAGGGACAGTTAAAAGGAGGATGAAGACCTGATAGGACTGACCTGTTGATGTAACTACCTAAGGGCCAAACTTGCCACCTGTCTAAGTGGCTCTAGACTCTTGTATGAAGTCCCTGCGCTCTAACTTCCACAGACTTCCAATTCGCACGTTTGGCACCATACATTTTTCACTTAAACTAAGTTCACTTAAAACCCCTTTGAAGTTATTTGCATATTACTCGCTACATTAAAAAAGCACTTGTGCCTGCAGTAACAGAAACTCATTAAATAAAATATTGCTTACAGACTAAATAAGACAAACAGTGTAGCAACCGAAGTAAAAGGGCCAGTCCTCATGGGAGGTTACAAATGAAGACAGGGCGGTACAAAGGAGGGACTAACAAGCCTATTGACTAATCAGAACCCAAGCGTTTATGAAGGACAATGACACAAGTCAATTAAAAATATGGGTGGAGAGTGGGCGGGGCGTAAAGTGCATACTCGGAGAGCAGAGCATGCGCTGCGCAGGCTCAACCTAAAAAAAAGTATCTCCGAAAGAGCAACTAGAGGAAGGACATATGCCGGCAAGGAAGAAGTTATTCGCCCATGTTCCAGGGAAGGGGTACACAAACAAAGAGGAAGTGTAGTGGGAAAACGCTGACCAAAGAGAAGCAAGGATATGAGAGCAATTAGAGCAACAATGGAGTGAACCAATGGTAAGCAGTAGGCAGAATCTATGCCCCCTGTAAGTAAACAAGATGCCTAGCAAGCAGCAGCACATGCACTGCATCAGGCAATACCTAAAAAGCATATGTATGCATGCTGCGTTGCTTCCCTGAAGGTATCGCTTTTCACTTGCATTAACAGCCTTTTTGCGTCACTGAATCATCATCATCATCTTAAAACAGATTTATTTTGGACATGAAAATCATTGAAAAAGGACATGAAAAATGAAACATTAAAGAAACTAAAAATGTAAGAATAGATGATATACTGGTGCTCTTCGTCCATGGGGTCACTACTCCCAGTCTTTGTTTTCTTTGCACGGGGGAGCAACACTCACCCATACTGTCATTAGTAAAAGTGGGAGATTTCCACAAAAATTACCCAGGAGGCAGCTATTACAATTCCTGGTCTCTTTGAGTAGAATCACAAAATACTTTATAGCAACCTATAACTTTACCTAACTTTACCTATTGGATATAACATCTATTAATTTACACTGAACTCCACATTTCTGTTACAATTTCACTCCAATGCAAAATATCAGTACAGCTTTTAGAAACAATTCTTTGTTCCGGAGCAAGCCAGACATTAGAAGCTTTTTTACCCGGTTCAGCAGATCCCTTCTGGTTTGTCTTTGTCTTTTTAGTGCCTTCCAGGAAAGCTAAAATGACACCTATGAGTTGTAGGCATTTGCATATGACAATAATAATTACATAGTGTGTACATTGGAAGGGAGCCTGCTCTTCGAAGAAAGTACGCTCGGAGGAGCTACAAAGGCTAGGAATTGTAAGCAGTAAAAACACTCTATTAATCCAGCTGGTCTTTTCATTTTTTGTTGCACTAACCTATAGGTACTGTAAGCTTCTCTGGTAGATGTAAGCTCCCTTCAGCAGTACGAGCTCTTTTTATACCACATCTTCAGTAAATATATCATACCGTGATGCTTGTTGTTTCATTGGTTTCGAACGAATCATTACAAATGTAAATCCCCCCCTTACACCACTCACACATCTTACGAAGACTGAAACTTCTTCCAAATGGCTGAGAAACACATAAAATATCCTCTCCTGATAAACTTGGATGACACTGCCCATCATACACACTCTCAGGGCATCTTTTCTGGCAGTCGGTCCCATCTTATAACATTGAACCCCGTTAGAGTCCATTACCACCATTACCACCATCCTAGAACATAGAAGGAACCTGCCTCAGGATAAGTCTAAGGAGCCGACTGTCTGCATTAGACGTTGGTAAACATAAGCAGAGTGTGAATCAACAGAACTTCAGCATAGGTTGGTAGTATCTCTTTTGTCTATAATCAGGTTCAATGGTGGTGCCTGCAATTTGCTTATCGGCTGTGATGCATTTGCAGACTATAATGTTTGATTTCTCAGGCTGAATATATTGGCATACACTGTACAACAATATATCCTTCCCTCTCCTTAGGGCCCCATTGTCTCCCTCTTGTCAGGAAGAGAGGTGTGAAGCAATATCACAACCCCTGTATGGCTAAAAATACATTTGAGCAGCCCTCAAGAATTTAGTAGTGGCTGTTAACGTAAGCTGTCATTATAAGTAAGTCTCAAAGCCACCAGACATACACAACACTACTGTGAAGTCGGATTAGGAGGCAAAGAAAAATGTGAAAGAGCACATAGACAACAGTAGATGTCCTTCAACCTCCAGGATATCACCAGTGGACCGGGTTTTGCACTCAAGGGATCTGTCAGGAAAGCAGATACAATGTTCTAATAGCATCCTGATGCGAGTCCCCGGACTGAGATAGTGTGCAGCTTCCACTGCCTCAGACCAGTGTTTAGAGCTGAGATGCTTCTACCACTTTAGACAATCCAACAGCCCTAACAACCACCAAGACAGATTGCCATCCCAAGACCCTGACCAAAGAGGTCATCCTTAGGACAGACCCTCAGCCAACACAAGATGAGCCCGTGCATCTAGAGGCAACAATACACAGACAATTTCATCAACTCACTGAACAGACATGGCCACACCCTTGCCAAGATAGGGTGATGCGTCACTTTCCATGGAGTGACAGTAAGAGAAAAAGGTGGGTAACTCATCTGCAGGTAGGAGAAGGGAAGAAGAGGAGGAGATGCTAGGAAATAGCATTGGCCAAAGAAAAGGTGTAGGCCAAACTGAGAGCAAGGGTTAGAAACATAAGGTTTACCTGGTTTCTTGCTTGCACGTAATCCTTGCCATTTATCCAGCACAACATTCTGACAGAGATTGCATAGAATTTGGTTAAAATATGAAAGCTCCTTTGTGGCATGTACACTATAAGGGGGTGCTGCACAGTACACATGGTGCACAAACTAATCCCTCACGAAGATGAAGCCAGGCATTCACACAACTATTGTTCATCTACTTCTGATGCAATCACCAGCAGGAACAGAGAAGTCTAATGTACTCACCAGGCTCCTTCCAAGGTCGATTCTAGGACAAAGCAACGTGAAGATTCCCAGCATGGGACTGCGATACAGAGCTTAAATAGACCATAGATAACTAGGACACAGGGGTCAGTGGAACCAGCAAAATGTGACTTTGCCTGCAGTGGCAAAAACTGGATTTGGTCCGGCATCTGGCCCAGAAAATATGGCAACCAGAACCAATCTGCCTTTGAGATCCAATGTAAATATGAAAACAAGTCTGTGTCTTCATTCTGTGCACATGATGGTCTAGGACTAGGTTCTGTACTAGCAAGAATGTGACTTAAGAAAATGTTGTCCCCTCTACGTTCTGTACAAGCCACTGAGGACAACCTGAGCTGCTGTGGTTTGTGCAAGAGGGCCACATTAGCAGGGGTAAGCAGGAACCGAAATGCATAGGTGTATAAAAACCTTTAACTGACACAACATCCCACCTAAGAAAACAATTTATTTGCATACTCTAAGAGGAATAAGACCGATCAACTTTTATTGTTATCAATTCATTACAGTGTTATTTCAGCCAGCACCTGCTTTTGCATAGAATAAAAACACAAATAAATCAGTCATAGCTGTAACCCCCACAGTACAGCTTGCATACAACCCGAAACAAGCATACAAGAAATCAAACTAATAAAGCCAAGATTTGGCCATCAAAGAGCACTACTTGCTAGGTACCGTGCAAATCAGAATAACTTAACAATGTGCCGAAAGCTTCCCCCCACAATGTGATGCCTGTGGCTGCGTGGCCGGCCTCAAGACCCAGAAAAGTTATTCTAGGCTCACAATAAGTCTGTAGAACCAGCTGTTCTATAAACAAGAAACGGCCGAAGCTGGGAAACATGAACTACTTTCTCTGCTCATAATCCTTCTGTGGCACAAAAATGCTTGGTTCGTCAGACTTGTTCTAGAATAAGGAAGGAATGTTCACAAAAACAGCGAGAAAACAATGTTATTTATGTACAGGAACGCAGTGTTTGTTGAGACACCTGGAGTCTGACAGTTTGGCAACACGGACATATTTTAATAGGCATACTTGTTTGCCTCGCTTCCCACCGAGCCAGCTAAGTATGTTTTCCGACACCATGCACTATTGAAATAATAAATGCCCTCTCTGTGGCAGGCTGCAGTTGTTCTCATTGGAAGCTGGCAGTGGGTTTTAAATCGCTGACACCATGAGAAAAAACAGACTACGACACAGATATCAAGCCAGGATGTTTTGTTTTGTTGAGCAATCAGGGCAGCTTTAAAAGCGACTGGCGCGTGAGAAATGGTGGCTGTCTGCGCGTCTCACCTGCAGTGTCGTATGCAGAATACAACCAGGAAGAGAGCAGTGATCGGCTCGCGGTGGAGACGCTGGCGCCATGTGCATGCGCGCGACTGAATCCACGTGTGGCCAGCTCTTGTCGCACCTCTCCCATTGAGAATGCTGGGCGCGTGCCCAGATCTTGTCTCCTTTGCCGGCTTTGCCGGCTGAAATGATTGCAATAGTTCTCTGCCGAGAACGCGCTACGCGCGTCTCTAGGCCGAGACCTAAAAAGGACTGAAAACACACAGAAAGGGAGGCAAACAAAAGTATTGACAACGGCGGATCCCACCATTCTCGAACCAGGTGTACAAGCAGATAGAGCCTTAGCAAGGCCTGTTGTCACTCAAAGGAAACCCACTCAAAATGTTAGAGAAAATTATGTAGGGAAGCCCTCTCCTGCTCCCATAGAGGAGGTTAAAGTGTCAATGGCACAGATAGAAAAGGTTGTTAAATCATTGATCCTCCCTCTCCTTGAAAGGATAAAAATGGTAAATAACAAACTGGAGAAATTTGAACAGCTAACCCTAGATAATTTCACCGCGTTAAAAAATCTGGTAAAACTTGAAGTTAGAGGGCGAATGGAGAATATGGTGCCTCCTCCAAGGCAACCTGCTATAAACACTACAGGATCCATAGCGAGTCCAACTATTAGTAAAACTACAGAGGTAGGAATCCCAAAGGGCCCTAGTACTAATAAACAGATGAACAAGCTGACTAAAAAGTCCTCTGAAAAGACTGCACAACACATCACACCCAGTATAGGTAACGATGCATCAAAAAATGCTGCATGCCCAAAAGATATTGGAAATACTAAGGGAAACGATGATAGTAGTGTAAGAGCTCCTCTGGCCACGGTTGACCTACCGCCCGAATCATTACCATACGTCATCGTACTCACGGGTGTCCCTGAATTAAAAAATGGGAATCTTACCAAGAATTAAAAAATAAGGTGACATTCTGGTTGAATAATAACAGGCCGATCCCTAGACATCTGAATGGTGAGGTACTGTTCGTGAGAAGAGTCAACTGGATAGGTAAAAGACCAAAAGACATTCAGGGAAATGTAATCATTGTTAACTTTAGAGAGAGTGAAGTAGTGAGCCTAATCTGCAAGGAATACCATTATATGGATAGGGGCCCAAATTGTACAAAATACCTTAATTATTTTTATAGCCCAAGGGCAATGCGACTACATGGGAGCCAGCAAATTTCCACCCACAAAGAGATGTTAGATGGCTTTATTATCTATCCCTGGGTGGCCACAAACAACCGATTTGCATCACTTTATGGGTTAGATGAAGCTTTTTGACTGGGAGATATACACGAAACAGGGGAAAGTATAATAACAACAGATTATATCCATGTAAACAACTACAGGTGCAACATAAGGGAAATAGTTAATCAGGTTAAATATCCCGTTTCAACGAACCAGGGGGGAAATCCAAAATTGCCAACTCCAAAAACCAAAGAGAATATAAGTGTGGCTAACATACTAACAGCTACATTCGCTAAGGATAAGGCCAAGGCGATAATAATTTCCTGGCACATTGCCGGCATATGGAAAAATATGCCTGATCCTGCATGGCATTACTATATCAATAGGGGGGGACTTTATTTTGTTCCAAGAAACATGGGGAATAGAAAATTATTTTAAAGTAGGGTATAGATCATTCTATATTCCGGCTAGTAATCCGAATAATGGTAGACCCTCTGGTGGCCTGATAATCTGGGCGAGAATAACATTAGGCATTGACGTCAAACAGATAGACTTGAATAGCCCCGATATCTTGTCCATAAAATTCCAGGATGCAAAAGGACGGATGGTCTGTATTGATAATATCTACAACAGACCCCAATCGCCTAGAAAAGAATCGGAAAGAATAGCCCAGCTAGCCAATTTTATTTCTAGCCTAGACCACAAAATCATGCTGATCATTGGAGGAGACTTCATTAGGAAGTTTGAGCCAGTTGTGGGGCTAGAAGAAATTTATTGGGAGGTAGATAGCGTCAACAATATTCCCCGCATTGATGCAAGTGATACTGTCGCTTGCTCTAAAGGGGCTCTGCAACTATTAAAACTAACAATGGAACATGGTTTGCGTGCCTGTAATGGGCGGTTCTTGTCAGATTATCCAGGTAACCCTATTTTTAAAAGAGGCCGTTGTGCCAGCCATTTAGACTATATATTGGTCTCTATGTGCCTATGGCCAATGCTTCTGGATTTGAAGGTGGATAATCGTATAGAAAGTGACCACCTCCCCTTAACTTTGCCCATCTGAAGTACGCTATTTGACCCCCTTAACGGAGTTCAATCCCTGTGGAGACACTCGATCTGAGGACTCCCTTGAGTCCAATAATTGTAGGTCCTTAAAATGGCCTGCTGTTATGAGTAATACGAGCATCATTAAGAAAATCTATGATTCATACGTAACTTTAATGTCCCCATTAGTTGATAACAATGTAGAGGGCATTTCCCTAGCAGAGGTGCATGAGAATTTCATGCCACAGCTTAGAGAGATTCTCTCAAAAGGGACGAAGCAAGCACAATCTGGCCAGAAAAAAACTTATTTGAAGGAAGGCCGCTGGTATAGCAGAGCCTGTCGTCATGCCAACTCTGATTTAATACAAGCTGTAAAAGAGAATCAGATTAATATTATTAGAGACAAAAGGATGCAGTATAAAAATACACTTGACCTTGCAAAAAAGGGAATGGGATGGTAGAGTCTGGTCGGACTTGCTCTCAGCATGTAAATTGAAAGACAAATCTTGCTTCTGGAAGCTGATTGTGAGTGGTACTAAAGATGGAAGTCCATCGAGGGACAGGTTCCTTGAAGAAAGTGTCTGGGTCAAGCACTTCTCATCCCTGTACTCATGTGGTGGGGATGACGATGATGAGTGGACACAAGGGAATTTAGAACTAGACCCGTGTATCACACCCTTAACATTTAGTTTGTCTGAAACTATACAAGCTATCAATGCAGTCAAACAGGGCAAAGCTCCAGGCCCAGTCAGAATACCTGGCGAGCTCTGGAAACACGAAAACCTCCTGTGGGCTCCGTATATTAATTTACTTAGCAATGACATCTTAAGAGGGGCCCCAATCCCGGAGATGAGAGTGCCGAAATCGTAACCATCTTTAAGAAGGGAGATAGACTGAACCCATCCCATTACAGACCAATCAGCCTGCTAGATGTACCTCAAAAGATTTTTGCACGTCAATTTTTAAACAAGCTAAATATTTGGATCGAGGACAACCTTATTTTAACAAAATATCAAGCAGGATTTAGAGTCAAAATTAGTACAGTGGATCAAGTTTTTAGATTTTTATGCTTAGTATGGAAATACATTAACATAAGGAACTCTCACCTATATGTGGCTTTTGTGGACCTCAGGGCCGCCTTTGATTTGGAAATTATGGAAATCACTAAGAGACATGGGAGTCCCCGGCAACATACTACAACAACTAGTCAGGCTGCATGTGGGGAACTACGCAAGAGTGATGTGGGGACCTAATGGGGAGCTGACGGAAAGAATTGACATAAAGAGAGGGGTAAGGCAAGGCTGCGTTATGGCGCCAACCCTCTTCTCTCTTTATGTTAATGACATCTCAGACACCCTCTTGGGCTGCGAGCATGACTCTCCCAAGTTGTGTGGTCAAGCCGTTCCGGCACTACTATATGCGGATGACACGATTTTAATCTCCCAGATGCCTAAAGGACTACAGAATTTGTTGAATAAATTTCAATCATACTGTTTGGACAAAAACCTTGAAATTAATTCTTCTAAAACTAAGATTATGTCCATCAGTCCACATAAGGGTTTTAATAAAGTTTTTAGTGTAAATTATGAGAATATTAAACAGGTCCAAAATTTTAAATATTTGGGTATTAGCCTCGATTCTAAAATGAATTGGAAATCGCAAATAGAAAAATAGCGGCTAATGTTAATACAAAACCAAGCTCCTACAATAAGGAAGCATAAAAACAGCTTCTCTAAGGCAGTATCACCAGCAATTGAGCTATTTAAGTACAAAGCTCAATCGGCCACCTTGTATGGGGCAGAACTGTGGGGCCATGTAGTCAGAGACTCGTTTTCAGTGGAGGAAAAAAGCTTTTTCAGACAACTGTTAGCTGCGCCAGGTTGTACTCCTCTAATTCCTTTATTTTGGGACTTAAACATACAACGCTCTGACGATCACGCTTCCCTACGCCCGCTGCTTTACTGGGTTCGTCTATGGTCCACTGGCGAGTTAGTGGACTATAGAGCAGCACTAAAGGAAATCATACAGATAAAGAACATTACTAGAGTAAGCTGGTTATTGCACATTTAAAAATGTTTTTCAAAACTAGGCCTATATAGTTTCTGGACCGATCCTGATTCTCTTACTCATCGCTCAAAAAAGCTATTGAAGGTACGGTACTGGGAACATATTCACAGTTACCCCCTTCAAAACTCAAAAATCGGGAAATTGACACTTAAATTCTTTGATGTTAAAACCGAATGTGATTTTGAATGTTTTATAGATGAAATTTTACCTTCAATGGCAAAGTCACTGTATCTAAAGTACCGTTATGGCATTTTACAATTAAAAATTAGTACTTCAAAGTGGGCATGTAAGATAGATCCTATGAGTAAATGTGATACTGATCTTTGTGAACTATGTGATATGGGCGTTAAGGAGGACGAGGCCCATGTCTTATTTATATGCCCTGCATATCTGCAAGCAAGGAGGAAGTGGATTAAGCCCATTTGCCTGCTTTTAGGTTTCCGGAAAATTAAACAGGGGGAAAGAGTATTTAAAGGGGACACCTCACAGACCATAGTATTTAGTCTGAGTCGGTTCCTTCTCGCAGTAGCAATAGTTAGGAAGAAAAAAGGTCTAAAAATGTAGCAGTACTCTTAGGATCTGTACCAACTCACAGTGTGGTAAATAAAATGTAATGGTACTGCAGTTACCCCCATATATTCAAGTCCCAATTGTCCCTTGTAAAATGGTTTTCAGACCTCAAACTTTTATTAACTGTACTTTTATAATGCTGTCTCTGGTATCTGCCAATCATTATTATAAAAGAAAAAATATTTATCGTATTAATTTATATTTTTAATTATGTATCACCTCGATTGATGGATTTATACTGTACTCCATGAATTTTTAATCCTCCTATAAACCTGGTCCCGTCATTAGCCAACTCTTTTTATATACACAAATGCTCAAGTATATATGTATGTCTTAAACAGTTTTTCTCTGGAATATCAGTACATGATGTATATGCTGATGTTTTTAATATTGTATTGTACTCTTTTATGGTTATTTAACCGAAATAAAGAATTAATGAATGAATGGTCTGTAGAGCTAAGAACAGGTGGGCAATTGAGTCAGCAAAGAAGGAGTGGGAGGGCTCTTTGTGGTCCTCCCTACGGAATGCATTGTTAGCTAAACACCTCAAGAGTTTCTATAGAAAAGCGGCATGCTGGCTTAAGGGAAATGGGAGAGCCCTGGAATTCAGTGTCCAGCCTGAAGAGTGAGTAGCGCACTTCAGCTCTCTCTATGAGTCCAACAACAAAATAGTTGAGGAAGTATTCCAGGGATGCGGGGAGGTGTCTGGCGATGAGGGCGGAGCCCTCTATTTTTCTTTTTTTTTAAAGCGGACAGCAATTCGTTCTTGCATTTTAGCCTGCGCCCCTGGTCCTGATAGAATCACCAACGACTTATATAAAGAGAACATAACACTTTGGGGGTCTTACATAAATCTCATGACTAACTCAATTTTAACTGGCACTCCCATTCCTCTCTCTTGGAAAAAAGCAGAGCTCGTCCCCATCTAGAAAAAAAGGGTGACAGAGCAAAGAAAGCCAGCTATAGGACAATAAGCCTTATCCATTTCCTCCAGAATATCTTCTGGAAGCAAATCCTAGGACGGATACAGGACTGGATCCTTGAGTCTCGAGTTTTGAGTGACTTCCAGGCTGGCTTCAGAGCATAAATAAGTACCCTAAACCAAGCCTTCCGCCTCCTTTGTATTTATTGGAAGGAAGTGGTAGCAAAAGGAGGAAAGCTCTATGTGGCCTTTGTTGACCTACGGTCTGCATTTGACCAAGTCCCACGGGCTACTCTATGGAGAATATTAAAGGAACAGGTAATACCAAGAAACCTTTTAGACATTTTAATTTGACTACATTCATCCAAAACAGCACAGGTGAGGTGGGGGAGAAAAACAAGGTTACAGATCCCTTCCCAGTGCATCGTGGAGTAAGGCAGGGATGTGTTCTAGCCACCACACTTTTACTCTTTTTATTAATGGTGTAGTTGATTTTTTAGACAGAGATGGGTGTGATGCTCCAAAAATCTATGTAAAAACAGTTCTAGCTCTTCTTTTTGCTGATGACACGCTTTTAATTACAAAATCACCCCAGGGACTACAGCAGCTTTAAAGTAATTTTATCAAGTTTTGCGATTAGCGGGGGTTGGTGTTAAATGAGTCCAAAACTAAATATATGATTTTTAAAAAAGGAGCGGCCAATCCTACCAAAAGACCTGTGTAAGAGGGCAGTAGTAAATTGGAGCGAGTTGCTACTTTCGATTACTTAGGTATTCGCCTGACATCAACAATCCATTGGGCTGCCCACATCGAGAAAATTAAACTGCAACTAATACACCAGACAGTTAATATTACAAAAATACGTAGGAAAACACTGTCTAGGCAGCTTGCGCCAGCTCTGGAAATTTATAACAATAAGGTACTAGGCGGGACACTCTACGGAGCAGAACTTTGGGGCACTGATAATACCAACTGTTTGTCTACATTATTATTATTTATTATTTAGAAACCCCAACAGAGGTGTCCCAATGCTAAGACAGGTGGCAGATGCAAGTGCCCGTAGGGGGCTTGTAGTGTAGTTGCTATATTCCCAATAGGCTCTGCGCATTGGAATAACATAAACGATAGTTTAGACGTAGGACTTAGGTCGACAAGGGCTCTATTGAATATGTTAGACTTAATTGTGCGTGCCAACTAGCTCAGAGGTCACTAGAAACTTTCTCGAATACACAAGAAGGGATTAGCTTCTGACAATCATATAACATGACAACTTTGTTCCCCTTGAAATAAGGAATATATCTCCAGAGTCGCGGAAACAATAGATGGCTATTTCACTTAGTCAATCGTGCATGCTTCGTTTCACCAGAAGTGCAGAGAAATAGAGAGACGGGCATTTTCAATAAAAAAGGTTATTTATTGAGCAGTCTGCTTTCTCATGCAAGAGAAGTGAATTGCTACAATCGTAATACTTTGCATGAAGTAAAGTGCGTACAGTAAAAGAAGTATTAGGAAATAATACCTAAAAAGCATTTATATGGTTTCTAAGCCATATGATACTTAAACTAGATAAAATACATACAATGATAAATAATGACTAAAAGTTCTGAACTGGTGCATCTAAAATACGCCTACTCCGGTGTACCTAACCTAAGTCTAGTACAAGGGAAGAAGTAAGTGAGGTGTAGCTTGAGTTAAATGGTTTCTGCCAAGAATCTATCCAAGAATTCTCTAAGGGTCAAATCAGCTCCGTACCTTGGTTATAGAATGAAGGAGGTCTTGTATCTCTCTCTCAGGACTCGATCTCCCAGTAACCCGCAAGGGTAGCAGGGAAAAACTGGAGATGGATTTCTCGGCAGGAGAAAAGACAGCGTCTCTCTCAGTGCGTCAGCAGGGAGGGTCGGCTTCCTTCGGCACTCGCATACAGCAGGGCGTTGGGCAAGTAGTCAGTCGATCTGCTCCAAAATCACTGTGTCTTTGTTAGGGCAGATGTGGGCATAATAACGTCACTAAGAACTCGAAGTTCTTTACACACTCCAGGAGTTCTGGGACAAACCAATACTGAAGCAGGGGGATTTCCCGGGCTGCTGAAGGCTGGTTGTCTTTAAGAACTCGTTGTACTCTGGGAGCTTAGGGGAAGTAGCCATGCCGTATTTGGACTGCATTGGCTGTGTCTAAATATGGTTATGATTCGTATGCCTATATAAGGATATGATAAGTTATATCTATATAAGGGCATGAATCAGGAAATTTACACTAGAGCCCTAGATACGTTACAACAGGCTAAGGGCTGGAAAACAGCCAGGTCTTCAGGGCACGTCGGAAAATGGTTTCAGACTCGGTCATACGCAGAGCAAGTGGCAGGCTGTTCCAAGTTTTGGTAGTAATCACTTTCAAAGCTCTGCC
Source organism: Lissotriton vulgaris (assembly GCF_964263255.1). Taxonomy (NCBI): domain Eukaryota; kingdom Metazoa; phylum Chordata; class Amphibia; order Caudata; family Salamandridae; genus Lissotriton; species Lissotriton vulgaris. Next base: position 506,140,182 of record NC_141696.1, read on the forward strand.
ACCCATTCTGGACCGGCGGAAACGGGGAATCGCCAAAAGGCAAAAATGATTCGATCTAAGGGTATAATTGGACTGAGAGTGCTTGAGTTGAGCTCTAAGATACCTTGTCCAAGACCCTGAATCGCTCTAAAAGCCAAGACAAGCGACTTGAACTGGATACCTTAGATCACTGGAAACCAGTGAAGCTTCTTCAAGTGAGGTGAAATTGAATGGCGAAATGGGATGTTGCAAATCAGCCCAGCAGCCGCGTTTTGGACGATCTGCAAGCGTCTAATCAGATAGGCTGGAGTCCCTGCATTAATACTATTTGCATAGTCAAGATGTGAGGTGATCAGGGCATGAATAATTGTCCGACGAGAGTCCAGAGGGAGAAAGGGAAGGATTTTATGGAGCATGTGCAATTTACCAAAACAGGCAGAGGAGACCTCGTATATTTGAGATTTGCAGGATAGCTCATTATCAAAGTGGAACCCAGGATTCCTAGCAGAGTCCACAGATTTTGGGGGTATTCAGCTCAGATGGCCACCAAAGCAATGGAAGAGGGGTTTTTCTTTATTAAAAAACAACACCTCGGTTTCGTCTGAGTTGAGTCTGAGCGTATTTAATGGCATCCAAGCGGAGATATTACACAGACAGCATCTGAAATTGGAAAATGCTGCTTCAGAGTGATTTTTAAATGAGAACACCAGTTGTGTGTCGTCAGCATAAAAGATCACTCTGACTCCACAGGATTCTACCAGTGTAGCCAAGGGGAAAAGGTAAACATTGAAGAAAAGTGGGCTAAGGGCAGAGCCCTGGGGAACCCCACAGCTCAAGGGTTTCTCCTAGGAGACAAATTGCTTCAGCGAGACCTGTTGGGTGCGGCCACTAAGGTAGGATTCCAGGACAAAGGGGTGCCCTGGATCCCAATACTGTGGAGTCTCTCAAGCAAAATAGCATGAGGGACTGTGTCAAATGCCGTGTACAGGTCAAGAAGCACCAACATAGCTGCTTCGACTCCGTCCATGCATTCGTGAAAGGTCTCAGAGACCTCAAGAAGGGCAGTCTCAGTACTATAACCAGCTCTAAACCCACACTGGGAATCATGGAAAAGATGCAGGAATTCGCGATAACTTGACAGTTGTTCCTGAACTAATTTTTTCAGGACTTTGGCCGGCTTTGGTAGAAGAGAAATAGGATGAACGTTTTTAAAGACAGAATGGTCACCATCAGATTTTTTAAGGATTGGTACTAGGAGGGCCTGTTTCCAGATTAAGGGGAAAATCCCAGTGCGCAGGGAGGAATTCCAAATCAAATTCAAAGGGGAAATAATGAGGGGGGCTAAGGAGCTAAACAATTGTGCCAGACAGGGATCATGTGGGGAGCCTGATTCGCAAGCGAGAAGTTTTTGAAGTGACATATCAGTGGAGATCGGGTGAAAATGTGTAAACGCCACACTATTAGCAACCTCGGTGTCTTGGATAGGAAAGCAAGGTGTAGGGGCAAACTTTGAGTAGATATCCAGGATTTTATTGTGAAAGAAGTCAGATAGCCCATTACAGAGAGCCTGGGTGGGAGAAACTGTGCTTGATAAAGCAGAAGGCTTAGTAAAATCTTTAACTATTTTAAAGAGAGTTTTTGATGAATTGCCGGCTATGTTGATTTTATTGACAAAGTACTTTCCTATTGCCGCACGCTAAAGTTTGTGAAAGTTCTTTATGGCAGCTTTATAGATCAATTTAGCCTCTGGACCATAAGATGATCTCCAGCTGCGCTCACGTTTCTTACAGCGACTTTTCTTAGCGTGAAGTGTCGATGTAAACCCTGGAGCTGATGGTTTTTGTTGTAAGTTTAATAGAGAATTGCTTTCCTATATCCTTGGTAGACCTACCCACTAGTACCCCTCTGGTGCCCTTATACCTGGACCTCACCCACAGACAGCTAGCACATACATTAAATTGCAAAGTTCTTATGCTCTGGCACAAGTTGTGGTCTGTGGACGAGCTCATGTCCTATCGTGAGCCACTAATGAGGCTCATGAAGTCACCATTGATAACCCCGATTCCCTGGTTCAGATCCTGAAGGAAGCTACTGGGGAGCCTTGGGATGGAGGGGTTTTGGTCCAACCAGGAAAGTCTGGCCATCATACCAAGAGTGAGTCTGAAAGAAAGGTTTTGGGAAGTTTTATCAAAACCAGCCCTGGCAAAAATTGAGGGACGCTTGACTTCTGAATTTTTAAATGTTAAACCTGTTTTCCATTTTGAAGACACAATAGATGAAATTGCCCCCCTTTGGGACGTAAATTAGTTTTTCAGTTTCGCTACAAGACACTGCTTACAAAACTGTTTTGTTTAAAGTGGTGTAATGATGGTTCCAATGATGATCTCTGTGCTGCATGCAATGTTAGTCCAGAATCCATTGTGCATTTGCTTTTTTTCAGTCCATACTACAAAACTTCAAGGAAAAAATGGATAATTCCATTATGTAAACGAATCTGCCCAGACCACTACCTTGAGGTGCTGAGAATCTTGATGACCGATACTCGCAGAGCAGTGGTCTTTGTCCTATCTAGATACTGGCATGCACTGTGGATTAAGCACACCAAATGTATGTTATGACATACTTAATTTTAAACCATGTGATCTTAAATTTACTTTTATGATATTCATGTTATCTAAGACTATGTATTTTTTATGTTTTGATCAATAATGTGCTGTGTACTTTTCTGGTCTTTGTGATCGAAATAAAGTTGATGATGGTTTGTCAAAATGGTGTTCAGGACTTGAAGCATGTTTTATTCATCTGCCCTGCTCTGTTGTTGTGCCAGCATAAGATATAAAGTACGTGTGAGCAACTTCTGAGGCCCTGCAATGGATGTTTAACCCTCCAAATGAAATATTTATTATTCAAATGTTTAACTTTTTAAAATTCTTTTTAAACTTGCATTGAAATCCCCAGTATGAATTACGTTCTCCTGATTTTGTAGTTGAATGTAACTAAGGGGGTAAGCGGATGAATTGTTTTCTTATGGTTTTTACCACGTGTTTGATTTTTCTGTATGCTCTCATTTAATGTGAACCTACCTCCTTGGAGTTCCAAATCATGAAATAAACTTCACTTGATCGACATTAGTGAAAGATTACTATATTTTTGCTTCCGATATTTGTATTTCCGCTATAGGTAAAAATCAAAATCAATATTTTTAACCGAGATATTTTTTCTCACAATATTTGTGATTTTATTGTTAAGCATAGGGAGGCACAATTTTTGTTAACAATATTTTTTTCCTAAATGTGTGATTTGATATTGTATGCAACATGGCCAAGCTTACCCACATCCAATGGCATTGGGTGAATGTACATCCTGACCAACAACCAGATACTAATTCCAAAACGTTTTGTTATCTTCACTCGATTCCAAATCTTTATTCTAATTTTTGCAAATTCATAAAAGCAATACAAACAATCCCAAGTCAAATTAACATAATTACAATAATTTAAAAGCAGCACATTATTAAATACTAATCAATTATCAGTAAAGTTCACACATTTACTAAGGGTTCTCCATTGTTTTTCGGACATGGGTAATAACTCTTCGAAAAGTGCTAGTGCAGAATATCAGCTCTTCATTGTTCAGAGTTAACAACATCAAGTTTGATTCCTCCAAAGAAAGTGGTCTGTGCTTTTTAAAATACGGTGCTAAAAACCCTGTAAAATATTTTTGATCAAATTTACAAAAGAAGAAGAAGTGTAAGTCAGTTTGCGAGCTCATGTCATCACATGGGCACAAATTATTTCCAGATTTTAGAAAGGAGTAACCTAATGGAAAACATAGTAAAAATCTGACTGTCCCTGCCCTGAGGCGAAAAAGTAAAGATCTTTCCCAATTTGTCATTGGCAGCGTGAGGTACAATGGGATTGGTTGTATGTGCAGATCTTTGTTCACATAAGCCTGGATTGTTGGTTTGATTAATTCCCTTGCCAATCTTTCTTCACTATAAAGTGCGTACAGTGCAGATTTTAAATTATTTTTATCTTTAGGGTCGATTTTACTAGGGTCAAGGAAAAGATGTCCTCTGCCTACGCTACTCAATTTTAAAAAAAACTCAAGTTCTGGGAGCAGGGTCTGTTCTTCCTATACTTACGTCCCACTGCACGTGACCAAATGCCCTGTACAGTGGGTTCTATCCACTGATGGCTCAGCAAGCACCTGTCCTTTTGTTAGGCCCTGCACCTAATCTGCTGCACATCGCCAAACTCGGGAACATCAGTTACTGTCATTATCACGTACATAATTTACATCATTTCCATAATTCACAGAAAAAACGTCTTTAAAGATAAGTTAGAGCAGAAGATTTTTTTTAAAACACTGACATTTTCTTTCAAAATGTAAGTCAAGGGGACAATATGCTTTAGTTTTTAAATGAAAAGCCTTTGAAATGTGCCAGTTATTATGAGTATTGCAACTGGAAACGACACTCATGCGCTGTTTTTGACCTCATGCAAATTGTCACAGACATCACAAATGACGATTGATGTCATCAATGGTGCCATCATGTATCAACTATAGAACCTTTCGACTATAGCAGGAGTGTTACAGCTTTCAATTGCAAATGAGACGTGTTATGTGAAGATCATTAGTCCAGACTTCTGGATGGATTGTGTCATTTTACACACCAACCTCACCTTCTCTTTCACTTATGATTTTCACTGTTAATTTAGAGAACGTTAATCCATTAGCTGCCCACCCTGACTTTCGGAGGATTTTTCTAGTCAGGTAAATGTTCAAGAGGTGTATAATATTGCAAAGGTTTTCCTTTATACATTTCACGAAGCTTTTTCAAAACTTTCCAAAAGCTGTAACGTTTCAAAGTTTAAAAAAGTCTCACACATGTAGGTTTTACTGAATGTAAACCTGCAAAAGTTGTGTTTTTTTAAAAAGAAACCAGCAAAATGTTTTTGGGCATAATTCTGCAAAACCTTTTTTCAAGAATTCTCAAACGCAGAAACACTTTGGAAAACTGTAAAAAATGCCGCGCATCTCAAGAAACGAAAAATAATACAATTTCCCAAGTGACATTTACGTTTTCTCAATGTTTGCTTTCTGAGTTACTGCTTTTCTCTATGGTGAAAAAATTGACACCGGACTTCCCACAATGCACCCTGTTGTTTCATAGAGTACGCATCTCACAGGGGTGAAAACCTTTGAATAACAAAACATTGTATGCAAGGGATTCATTCTTCTGTTAGTGCCAAAAGTCACTACTGCATGAACTGTGTGCTTGAGCGATACTAGCGCTACTAGTGGCAGACAATTCAGCACTGGACATAAGGTTCACTGACTTCACTTGCCTGTGCTGAATATCCATGTTTAATACGTCATGCTTTCCTCTATGGCGTAAAAACAGTTGTAACTGATACATCAGATCACGGTATTGCCTTTCATTAGTGTTACTAAGAAAATTATTACTTATGAATATTGTACATGACACAGAGGCATTCATTTGTCTCCAAGCTCCGAAACCTAAATCCCAGACACTGCAATTATAAACCTAACGGGGTGTGAACAACTCTTTGGAGGAGATCTTAAAACTCTGTGGGTGCTCTCTCCTTGAGCAATGCTAGCACCTTCGTCAAAAGCAAGCTCATCCCCTTCTGCTGTCGCATACATAACTTCTGTTTTTTGTTTATGGTGTTACATGGGACGTCCTTCCCCTCGCATAATTCCCTTTATCAAAGCAGTGCTGGGGAGTAGAATCATCGCAAGGGGTACATCCACTCTTTCCACTTCTCCACAAAAGATTTTTGGGCAACAGCATTGAAGCATGTTTTCTGGGGCCTATGGAACTTAAGGGAAACTAGAGCATTTGTCTAAAAAGTGTGGACATTATCACTTGAACCAGGGAAGTCAAATACTTCGGCACATTCACTGAACTGCTACATAGCTCTTCTTTTATGCTTTAACCATCGGGGAATTTGAGGTTGAACACCAAATGCTTATCCTTGAATTCTGGTGTGGAGTGGAAGATTAAACTCAGCAGGTGCATATGTAACAAACAATAAATACATTGCAAAATTAGTGTCATAACTTTATAAAAAAATAAACATTACATTGTTTCGTTTACTTCCAACTAGTTAGTAAATGTATAGCCCACATACTTTATAAATGAGGACACAGGCACTGCGTATGTTGTTACTGAACTGGCTCAAGGCATGTGTACCCGGCTTGTTTTATTAACAGAGTCACCTGACTGGTAATGCCTATGTTGGATGGGTGTGGAGAGGGTGTTAGCACTGCACCCAGGAAAGGGTGGCATCATTACATGTCCAGTAGGACACTACATCCCTCCCAAAATCCAAAATAAATACAGCAAGTCTAAGCTGTTGAAACAAAACAAAAATTTATTGGATATCACTTGGTCCATCAATCTCTAGAGTTACTCAGCTGGGCTGCAGTGGACTCATGGACTGATGAAGCTGGCTGTGACAAAACATCCCTCCTCATATTCATACTTTAACCTGTGTGTGACAGGACACGAACACTGGTTCAAAGACAACCAAATCATACTGGCTGCATGCCAGCTAGAGCCATGACCACACGTGGAGTTGTTCTCGTTGCTAATACTCCAGTTTATTTGTGGTGGTATCAACAGTTTGAAAACAGAGTGCGTAAGGAGTGTTGTCTTAGCCCATTGCAATGCATCTATCATGAAGCATACATTGGTGGTGTGGTTAGCTCGCTGAAGACAGTCCTGAAGTCTCTGCTTCAAGGCCTTCCTACCTACTGAAATCTATTAGTGGGGCAATGTCAAGTTCATCTCTTGTGTTTGTGAAGGCCCCTTGGATAGGTTGCCATAGTACTTTGTATGGCCTGCACTAGGGCTGCATGTATGCCATGTCCGGGCTGCTGCAATACCACCACTAAGCCACTGCCTAGTCACTTGTGCAACCACAGGTGTAGATAGGTCCTGGACAAGACCTGCTCTCTCAGGGTGCAGATTGGGTGAGCAGGTGGTCTCCTGTTGACCGAGTCTTCAGGTAATCATTGAAGCTTCTTGCCTGTAGGTATTACAACGGAGTTGGATTCCACTTTGGTTGTTCAATGCTCCATGGTTAACAGTGATGACACTCTAGACATGGGCTGTTATGATGGAGTTTCTCAGTCCTGTGGTGTACCTGTACAATAGCTGGCAGTGACTTTACTTGATAGTCGAAGGCATCCCTTCTTGGTTTGTTGACAACTTGGAGTGACAGTAGCATATGCTTACGTCCTTTCTTTGTGGAGACATCTACATTCCTCAGCCTGGATGCTGTGAGTTGTCTGGATATTTATGCTAGGAAGCATGGGGCAGAGTCTTGGTTCACATGTGCTTGCAGATTATTCACGGTTCTCCCGCTGTGCTGTCGACCGGTCATCCTCGCTTCACCTTAGAGGCTCGCGTGTGGAAATGGATGCATTCTGCAAGCTGCTTGAGTCCTCTTGAGCATGCTATTTACCCCTGGCCACTCTTGATCCTCTCCCCTTCATAGTTTGGTAAGCTGTTAGGTTTCTCTGTGTGAACTAGCAGGCCACACATACTTCTCCCCATTCACCTTGGAACTTTGGCATGTACCTTATTTCCAAAGATGCCATCGAGACTTCTCATTGCTAGTATCTCTTCTTTATGGGAGCAGCAGCATGCACCTTCTTCAGGGCTGGCAACAGACCCTCTAAGGGATTGACTGTCTCAGTAGTCTGACCACTAGCCTCAGGTGATAGGCTCTGACTTCGTGATTATCAGGACTGTCACTGATCCAATTCATCTTGTCTTCTTTAGGGCAATGTGGCGTTTGGCCACATATCGCATGTTCCCTCTTCAAATACCTTCTTGGAGTTCCTACTCCATGGTGTTCCCTCTTCTGGGACATTCATCCATGTGCAGTAGGGACCAGTAGTTTTGACTCTTTTATCTGTGTGGAGCAGGACTGGCACATTGAGGCGTCCCTGCCATCAGGCAGAGTTGGGGAAGTGTGGTATCGTCCATGTGGCTGTCCTCATTGTCCATTTACTGTCCTAATGAAGACCCATTGTGACACATAACAACCTGCGCTATTTTGAGGGTTGAAACGTCGACTTTAATGCCATCCATGTTTATACAGTCTCCTTGATTATAACTGCCAAATTATTATTTTGTCCTGGATTCATGTTAACAAGTTTATAGATAGGACAGGATTTATGTGCCGCATGCATTCATGTCATTTATGTATGTATTGTATATATTTCACCATTGACCACACTTATCACTGCTTTCTCACTTAAATTTCACAAGTCACCTTTATTTTGCCGCCATTCAATTGTGTTTTTGACAGCCATATTCATGTTTCCTGTAAACAACAAAGGAGTAAAAAAACTGCTTTTTGCAAATCTTTCTATCTTGGTGTGTTTTCACGTTAGTTCTTAAAAGATTTTGTGCATACATTAATGATAACTTGATTGAATCTGCTGCCTTAATATTAAATATATTATACACACAGCAATTGCACTACCCAACAGAACCAATTTTTTTGCAATATTAAGAGGTAGGTGATGGCAGCCTTTTCTTCTGAAGTTCAGTTGGCCATTGATTTCACTATGCCGTTTTGGGCCTTGGATGTGGGTAGCCTTCCTTGTGTTCAGACTGCATGCAGGTTGCAGTCAATAGTTCACTTCAGTTCAGTTCAATAAGCTTTATTCGGTTAAGAAATATCAACCATAAAAGCAGGTATACATACACAATTGATAAAATTAAATGAAAAAACATAAAATGCAGTCCCAAAACTTATTGACATTAAAAACAATATATAAATTCGAGCACGAATTGATCTTAGAAAGTTAAGCACAACAAAATTTTGAAGATTCAATCACATTTTATATCATTAAAACACCATACTTTTCAGGGCGTAAATTGATTTTAAAATGTATGTAACAGTATAAAAACAGATCTCGAGCTCTCTTAATGTAAACAATAGACTCATAGCAGCAGCAGCATTAATATCAACTACTTTATTTTTCTTAAACAGTGGTTTGAGGTAGGCAATTCTCAAGTTCCGGTACAAATCGCATAAAAGTAAAAAGTGCAATGTGCTCTGTTTAGTGTGCCCGTCACATGGGCACGCGGAGGCTGTTTTCTGTTTCATAATAGGGAATTTTGCTAGGTGATGAACAAGGCCAAGTCACATCCTTGTTAAAACAATGCGATGTAATGGTCTTGTTACTAGAGTTAAATAGCCTTGAAAACCATCAATCCCAAAGTGCTGATAGTAAAGCTGGTATGAGGGTTGCATCTCTACAGTTCTCAGCCTATTTTCCCTCTTATGGTCCAAGAACTTGTTCTTAATCTCCTGTTTAGCCAATCCCACTACAACATTTGGATTTTCCACGATTGGCATATTGAATATGTCTCTATATACCATATCTATATATTTGAGCCAAGGGATCTTAAGGCAATTGTCTAATCGGAGGCAATCCCTAATAATAGTTTTTGTAAAAGGTGGTAGCCTCCTTTGCCCATATTGACCTCCACAATAGTAGGGGTCTAAGTGCAATCAGATCCGACAAATATTTGAACCCTACCTCACAATGAATCAGTTTGGCAAACATAAAAGCTTTCTTTAAAAAAGAATTCTCCTCTATTTCCATATCTCAGCTAGGCTGATGACCCCAGACCCCTGCACCATATATTGCGATTGATGTGCATCTAGCTTTAAAGATATCGATCATATCTTTGATGCAGCGACTCCCCAATATAGATGCAACCCTAAAAACCACATACACGCTTTTTGTCATTTTGGCAAGGACATATGACATTTCATTCCCCCATTTGCCATCTCCAGAGAAACATAACCCCAAATAACAGAAAGTCTCAATGTTCTGGATTTTCTTTCCGTCTATATAAAATGATTTAATATCCCTTGATTTGGGGCCACAGACCATTGTGTAGGTTTTAGCCTTGTTAATCACGAGCTTTCTTCCATTAACAAAATTTGCGAACCCATCAATTAATCGCTGGAGGCCTCTCGGGGTTTCGGGATAAAAGAACTGTGTCGTCCGCGTACAGCAGAACTGGAACTTTCTGACCCTCGGCTTGAGGGGCGTCCGCCTGAATCGTTTTGAGGACTGTGTCGACTTCATTAATAAATAGAGTAAAAAGCAGGGGTGCTAGGACACAGCCCTGGCGGATGCCACGTTTCACTTTAAAATTAGGTGTAAACTCCCCCTTTGGCCGAACTGTACTCTGGTCATTAATTTCTCATACAGCCTTGCTAAAAAGTAAATGATGGGCTCTGGGGCTCCTAGATTAAGCAGAACTTGCCAGAGTATATTGTGGTCCACAAGATCGAATGCGCTGCTAAGATCAGCAAAACATAAAAAGAGTCGCCCTTGCTTAGCTTGAGTATATTTACCAATTGAAATTTTCAGATTTATAGATTGTTCAATCGTGCCCAACCCCTTTCTAAAACCATATTGTGCTTGTGTCAGTATTCCATTTTCAGCGACCCACTTTTCCAATCTTACTAAAAGGACCCTACTCATGACCTTAACAGAAGAATCCAAAAGGGAAATCGGCCTGTAATTCCTTGCTTCTGATTTATTACCCTTTTTAAAAATGGGAATAATAATGGATTCACCCCAAGTAATAGTTCACTTTTTCTGGGACACTCTTTATAGTAAACTAGTTATGCCACAGCACTCAGGGGATAGGTGGGGTTGTAAACATGGGCCTGCATGGCAAAGACACAAACTTCACATACTCGTACCACAGGGCTACAGAGGGCTAAGAAGCGGCTGATTGCTGGGGTGTAGCTCCCGCAGCTTGAGATTGCAGTCATGAGGCAACCATGCTGAGTCATTCTTGTGCTCTTGGCACCCTCTGGTGCACTGCCAGACTGGGAGCTGAAACCAGTCCTGGCAATCAGCTTGACCAGCCCCCAAGTGGTGGGGGAGGGGTGTGAGTGGAAAGCACCAATCCCGCTGCCGCTTTTGTTACATGCTGCTGATAATGCGGCACTGCTGAAAAACTAGTCACCTCTAACAAAACCGGATCCAAGGGGTCCAAAACCGTCCCCCACCATTCTGGCCAATCGGAGAAACTCCTGGTGCCCGCCAGTCCGGCCCTGCTCTGGTGATGCACAGGTAACACTCAAATGTAGGAACAGGCGTCTTCTTCACCCGACAGCTCACACCTGTCACCTGGCTCAGCATGAGCTACTCTCTGCACCCGGGTCTCCATGATCTTGTCTGCCATCCTTAGGCAAAGTGCAATGCACTGCTGAGTTCCTCACCTTGTGGAGGCTGGCATAAGGGACTGCAGCCATCCCAATGCTCAGGCCCCAAAGAGGCAGGTGAGGGACAGCATTTTACCAGGCCAACATATCCCAGTGGGGGCTGCAGCCAGGTTGCCTTGGGATGTCAAAGGTCTCTTCCTACCAGCAGTTCCAGCAGGGAATAACCAGGGTGCGTGTGGAATGCTTTTTTCTCCCATTGCTGCTTCCCCTTCTCCTCACCGATGGTGCTGCACCACTCTTTCAGGTGGTGTTACAGGGCAGCCTCATTAATGGCATCCTACCAGTCTCTGCTTATCACCTCAGCTTTTTCTTTTCAGGCAGGCTGAAATTCTGCACAGTGGCAATCGGCAGCCCCAACAGCTTCTACCAGGTGACCAGTCAGATTTCAGTCAGGGATGGCATTATGGGCCCCGCCCTGTCTTTCACGTTCACTCTGTGTGCCAGGATACTCATGAGTAATTTTGCGTGTTACAAATTCATCATAACATAACATAGTCAGAGTGGGTGGAGACATGAGGCAGGGGTTCGGTATCAATGGTCCTTGACGCTCGCTAATTGTAAAGTTGTGCGCCCTAGCCCCAAAATTAATAAATTTGGACACAGACACTGTTAATGTGGCAACTGAACTGGCTCATGGCATGTGCACCCTTTCCCTTTTATTAACAGGGTCACCTGACTGGTGAAGCCTGTGTTATATGGGTGTGGGTTGGATGTCAGCATTGCACCTAGGGAGGAGCGGCATCATTAAATGTCCAGCAGTATGCTTCAATTCAGATTCACGCTCTGAGTCTTTGTGTGCAAGAGGATGGGAGGGGACTGAACTGTACAGAGCTCTGGCAGAATGAGCCTAAGTGAAGTATCTTATTCGGAGAAAGTTTTCATGCAAAATTTTAAATTTGGTATGCTGCATGCAGCTGAAGTGTTCAGGTCAAAGTAAGGATCACTCTGCTCTTCACCTAAAGGTTTTTTGCAGAAGTGTCAATCAGCTGCTCAGTGGAACAGTAAAAATAGGGAAAATTCCAAGAGGCTCTGTTCCCTTGCAGGGATGAGCAACACAGGTTGGCATAGTGTAGATTTTCCACAGCCTTGGTGGGCTGAAAATCTGGATTTTATTAAGGGCACGGAGGCAAATATTATGCAATAAATCCTTTATTGCCACCACTCAGCAGCAAGAGAAACACATTATGTTCTTAGAACTAAGAATATAGAACTTCTGAGGACATTCCAATCTCTAAAAAACTCCTTTCCTCCATGTACTCTTCCTTCTTATGTTGCCTGCTAAAAGAGAATATATCAACAAAATAATTCCAAAAACCAATGACTGATAAACTTGAAACAGAACACGAAGTCTTCTTTCTTCTTTCCAACGCCGATATGAAAAGCAAAATCTCATATTGTCTATTTAATTTGAATTCTGACCTGCACAAAATAGAATATCAGAAAAATAATCAATATTAGGGTCTCGGGCTAAGGGTGGGATAATATATTTGCCTCCGTGTCCTTTATAAAATCCAGAATTTCAGCCCACCAAGGCTGTGGAAAATCTACATTTTATGGCATGACACGGAGGACAACATTATGCAAGTTCAAAGCATATCAACAATACATTGAGCAGCACTCTCAATTGGTTTAAAATAAAATTTCCTGAAAACAGAATCTGTTGACCAATCTGCATTTTTCAGAATATCTTGTAAACTTCCACCAAAACTTCTTGCTTTAGAAACAGCTGCACCTCTAACAGAATGCGCTTTAAATTTACTTGTATCAACACCTGCTTTTTCCATAAGCATTTTAACCCACCTTGGCAAAGTTGGTGCCGAAACTGCCTTATAAGGATACCTGAAAGAAATCAGTAATTGTTCTACCCCAACAGGTCTAAAGGGTTGAGTTCTGCCTTAATACTCTTTAACACAACGAACCACACAAAGCTTTTCTTTCTCCACCAGATAAGGATAGAACACTGAATTTGAATTAGTCTTCCTTCTTTGCTTTAGATAAAAACATATTCCCTCCGGAGTAATAATAATAATGCAACATTTATAGAGCGCCTGGTTACACATAGAACAGTGTGTCCCCGCGCTAATCACTGATAAATTCAACAGAGGACCTGAGAGAACGGGATTATGAAATGGGGAAGAGGAATGTTTTTAATTTCCTCCGGAATCCCATTTCGGATGGCTCCATCCTCAAATTCAGTGGTAGAGCATTCCAGTATTTGGGGGCTAAGTTCCTAAATAAGCGTCCGCCCATTCTGGCCCTATGAATACGAGGAGTTTTAAACAACATCGCACCAGAAGATCTTAAATTGCGAATAGGGCGATGTATGGTCAGGAGGTTCTTGAGGTAATCCGGACCTTTGTTCTGGGCTATGCGATGTGCGTAGCAGAGGGCTTTAAATTTAATACGCTCCCTAACGGGGAGCCAGTGGAGTTTAGCCAATGCAGACTTTCCTGATGCTCTGCGCGGGAGGCCAAGCACAAGACGTGCAGCAGCATTTTGCACGCATTGAAGTTGATGAAGTGCTTTTTGGCTTAGCCCTAACAGCATGGCATTGCCGTAATCAAGGTGAGGAGTCACTAAGGCGTGAACAATGGTTTTTCTGGCTACTGCAGGTAGAAGGTCTAAGACCTTACGAAGAACCTTGAGTAGGGCAAAACATCATATAGGTATAACACCTGCTTGAGACTTCCAAAGCACGAACATCTGAAATTCTTCTAAATGAAAGAAGACACAACAACATGGTAAGCTTAAGAGTCAAATCCCTCAGACTCAAAAACGTATTGTCCTCCCATGACTCGAATAAAACTAAAACTACAGATACATCCCACAAAGAAGAGTATCTAGGTCCAGGAGGAACCGCCAATCTAATACTTCTTAACAATCTCTTAACCATTACATCCTGGCCAATAGAAATACCATTAACCAACTCATGTCCAGCCGAAATAGCAGACCTATGTAAATTCACTGACCTATATGCCAAACCACCTTTAAATAAACCTGTTAAATAATTCAAGATATTTACTACATCTGTTGAAACAGGATCCAAACCCCTTTCCACACACCAACCATTCCATCTATTCCATGCTGACTTATAAACCTTCCTCGTACCTGGAGCCCATGATTCCTCAATGAGTTTCGTAGCTTTCGATGAAAGTCCTGGCTTACTCCAAACTCTCCTGAAAGTCTCCAAACCAGAAGAAGAAGATGACCTGAGGTCACTAAATCGTGAAACTCCCCTAAAGGACCTCGTAGAATCCCTTTGAACACAGGAAGTAGAATTGGTAAATAAACACTCATTTCTAATAACATAGGGTACCATGCCTGTGAGGTCCAAAATGGGGTTATCAGAACCAATGTTTCCTTCCATTTCCTGATCATTCCTGTCACTCTGCTTATCATTGAAAAAGGGGGAAACGCATATGGCCTTAGACCTCTCCAATCCTGTAGAAATGCATTTACACCCATCACATCCGGATCTGGATGCCAACTGAAAAATCTGTCTACCTGTTTGTTCAACCTGTTCGCAAAGAGGTCTACCTGAAACAGTCCCCAAAACTGGTTCAATTTCATAAAAACTATTCTGTCCATCAACCAATTGCTTGAATCGTAAAAGTTCCTGGAATACCAATCTGCCACAGAATTCGAGTTCCCTGGAATATGTTCTGCGTAAACAAAAATATTCCTTTCCAAACAATACTCCCAAAAGATATTGTCTATGTCCGCCAAATCTTTCGAATGAGGACCTCCAATCCTGTTCACATAACGCACTGCAGGAACATTGTCCATCCACAAGATCACTGAACAACTCGTAGTTTGTTCCTCAAAGCATTTTAAAGCGAAAGATCCTGCTAACAACTCTAAACAATTTATATGTAAATTTCTTTCCTGACTCGTCCAACGACCTCCAGAACTTAACCAACCGCATCTTGCACCCCATCCTTCCAAACTTGCATCCGATTCTACAATTAGATCCGCATTCTCGCCAAAAATTGCACGCCCATTCCATGCATCCATATTCCTTAACCACCAAATCAACTCTTGTCTTGCTTCCGCGAAAGACACACATTTTCTGAATATTTCAAACCACTCCTTAAAAGACAAGCTTTCAATCTCTGTAGAGCCCTGTAATGCAATGGACCCGGAAAAATTGCCTGTATTGTTGAAGACAAAAGCCCCACAATGCGAGCCAACATCCTTAATGAGATCCTCTTACATTTTTCCTTTGGGAGCTTCAACATAGCCTGTTCTGTATTAACCACAAAACCCAAAAATTTAGTCTGTTGACTTGGAACACACTGAGATTTCTTTCTGTTTATTACAAAACCTAAAGACTCTATCAACTTGATCGCCAAATCCGTATGAGAAAGAAGTGAGTCTCTGTCCTGATCCATCAATAAAATATCATCTAGATATATTAACATCCTGACCCCTGTCTCTCTCAAAATCTGCCACTGGACGTAGTACTTTCGTGAAGCACCACGGGGCTGAAGACAGACCGAACGGAAGACACACAAATTTCCATAGTTGGTCTCTCCATGCAAATCTCAAAAATCTCTGATGCTCCTTGCAAATCGAAATCGTTAAATAAGCATCTTTCAGATCTAGCTTTGTTAACCAATCCTTTTTTACCAAAACATCCTTTAAAAGATGTATCCCCTCCATTTTGAAATGGTGATAAACCACCCAATCGTTCAATTGACGCAAATTTATTACAGGACGTATACCCCCATTGTCCTTCTTCTCCACCAGGAAAATATTGCTTATAAAACCTTCCACATTTTCGCTTTCTTTCATAATCGCACCTTTCTGAATCAACTCTCTCACTTCTATATCTATTAAATCTAATTGTTCTTTCTCAAAAGTTATTGGGTTTGGAATCCTTTCTTGTACCAGCATCTCTATGAACTCTATTCTGAAACCCTGTACTGTTTCCAACTCCCAAGGATCCTTTGTTATAGTCCTCCATACATCTAAAAATTGGGCAAGTCTGCCGCCCAATTTTAAGTGGATAACAGAAAGGTCTTGACTTACCATTTGCACCTCTGCCACATCTTTCTCCTCTGTTATATCTTCCTCAACCACGTTGTCTTTGTGGAAAAAATCCTCCTCTATAATATTGCTGACCATGGTAGCCTCTTCCAAATCCTCTTGAAAATGAGCCTCTTGTAATACCTTGACCTCGGCCAGGGAACTGGCCCCTCGTTCTCCCGGCCATACCAAAAACACGTTCATTGAAAACTGTCTTAATCTCTCTCTGAGATTTCTGTAGGCTGCTAAAAGCACCCACATATCTTGATAATTCTTTAATAAATTCATCACCGAAGAGAAGCCCTTTTGCCAATGGGCCTTCTTCCTTAATAGCAAGGTCTACCAATTTTCGGTCAATATTTAGCAATAAACTTTTCCTCCTTTGTATTGATAGGGCTGTATTTGCATTGCCTAACAAACAAACAACCCTTTGAATCCATTCTCTTAATTCCTGTACATCAATTTCATTTTTATTTACATTGGCTTCCTCTGCCATATCAACAATTTTTGATACTGGTCCTACAACATCTAATAATCTATCTTGACAGGATTTCAATCCTCTATCTATACCTTTCCTCGGATCAAGACCTCCTTTTGCAATAAAAGCAATCATCTTAGAATCAAGTTCTGGTGTCACCAACACCTTATTATCAACTAAGGGTCGTGGACATTCATACCTTAGTCTTACCTTAACCTCTTTAGGGATTTCTCTTCTCATCCAATATTCAAGATATTTCACAACATGTTCCGAAGGAGTCCACTCCGGTGAAAAGGGATGCTTAATTAAAAGTGGATCATACATGTTATCGCCCATCTTTAAAAGACTCACATTCTGTTGTAAAAACTTCCTTCCTACACTTTTTAACCTGAAACTCCTCCTCTGAATCAAAATCCGAACTACAACTGATTTCCACCTCTGCATTCTCAGAGGAATCTTCACACACATCATATTTGTGCTTACGCACACTCTTTTCTTTTTCTTCTCTTGGGCCTCTTACATGCCCTTCTTTATTGCCCGTGGCAATCTCATTTTGCCTGTCTGAACAGCAAACATGTTCCACATTTGAAATTTTTGACTTTTTCCCATGTTCCTCTCTACTAGAAACATGTTTTCTTTTCCTTGAAGCCTTCTTTGCTAATATCTGCGCGGAATAATTCTCTTGCGCTGAATAAAAACCTTCTTCCTTGTATCCTCCAGACTTAGCAACAGCCATCATTTCTAATTTTTTTTCCATGCGTAAAGATACTTCTTTTGTTATTTTTTCAATTGCCTTATTTATCCTTTCATCCATAGAGCCTTCTCCTTGCTCCATTTTACACTTAATAATTAAATTCTGCTTCTCTCTAATAAATTTTACTCAAATATATTAAACTTTCCAGCAACACCAAACTCAAACCGTTCCTCGCTTTCAATTCGACACTCTTACACCAAAAAAACATCCAGCTCTGACTAAATAAACTGTTGAAAACCCTCCGTTAACGCTGTAACAACCAATGCCTCTTATTTCCAAAATCCTAACACGTTCCTCACAAAACGAAACGCTTTCTTAAAAGCGCAAATCCGCTTCGTGCCTCGTTACCTAGCAACGCTGAAATTAACAAGGCCCCATTAGCTCAAAATTCTTTTGTGCGCGAAGACAAAGCTTCGACTTGCACGTAGCTCGGCTCGATGCTACTCTACGCTCGAGCTCCTGTTTTCCTCGCGCTACGTCAAAATAACGGTAGGCGCTCGAACGCTCTATCTAAATGCACATTTTTTAAAATATAAATTGTTCCAGCCCATTTCTTAAAGTAAACATTCTTTAACATTCATACCTCTTCTCCTAAATGATTTTCACAACATCAAAAGACATATTTTGGTCTAGAACAAAAAACGATCTCCACACGATCTTATCCGACCGCTTTTAACATTAAAATCCAGTTCAATTACATTTCCCTTTACATTAAAAAACATCTCTAATTAATTCTTTACATTACAAGCAAATAGTTTTCTATTAAATAGATTCTTCTTTTCCCTATAAATATTTTTCTTATTTTAAACCTTCCTAGATATACATAGATTCACCTTTTCTTAATACATATTATATTTAAATTCACCCTTTATCAAAGCTTTCCCCAGTAATCTCCTTAAATATTTTACATCACAGTGATGAAATTAAACTGTACTTATCTCTGTGAGCAGTAGCAATAAAAGAAGAAAGAGTACATGGAGGAAAGGAGTTTTATTGAGATTGGAATGTTCTCAGAAGTTCTATATTCTTTGTTCTAAGAATATGTTGTGTTTCTCTTGCTGCTGAGTGGTGTCAATAAAGGATTTATTGCATAATATTTGCCTCCGTGTCGTGCCATAAAATATGTAATGGCTATTCCCAGGGATACCTTCCTGCACAAAAACAATACGTTAAGGCATTTTCCTTTTTTGTACAAAGAGAAAAATACAAGGAGAATTAAGATATTTCTCCTGGTTACACCTCCCCTGGGAAGGCATAGCATTTTGACACATTCCTAGGTCTACCACTCATAGTAAATCTGGAAAGTGCGACCATCTATGGTAAACACCCATACTCCACCCATGGAATAACTACCTGGGGCAGAATAACACAAGGCAGCAACCTGCCCTGCCTTGGTTTACTCCAGATGTACCAAGCCACGTAGGGCTATGCAAGATGACTTTGCGTGGCTTGGTAAATTTCATTCTAGGTTTTGCATTGTCCTGGTTCTCCTTGCATGGTGCAAGAGCGACGTAAAACCTGTGATAAATATGCCTCTCAGTATACTCTCTGGTTCTCCCCACCACTGTGCAAATCTCAAAATATAATGGTGAACTCATGGCCAGCTCTTAATAAAAAACAAATGGTTTTGGGCCTCCCCAACAGGCACTTCAAATCGAAGTTGTTTCCATGCCCTCGAAGAAACTGGTCAATTAAATGTGCTTTAGTGTTCCATGAAAAACAGATACCAAAGAATGCACTGAGATTTTGTTCCCCTAGGGAATGGGAGTATCCGATAATATCTGTTTAAATATGTATTACATCTAATCAGAGGCTGTTGATGAGCTTTAGATTCTTGAGTAGGTCAGGACACAGGATCAGGCCAAGCTTTAGGGCGGTGCGATCGGTGTAGCCACACTGGGAGATGACCTGGAGGGAGGCACTGACCTCAAAAGGAGGGCGCTGAGTTTATCAATAACATAGGATTTAAAAGCACCTGCTGCACAGTTTTTGTGCGCTCAGCTTTCAGGCAGCAATAAAAATGTTAAGATAAGTCTTGTGATTAATGTTCCGGCTAGGGAGAGAGATCGTTTTGACTCCCCATAAAGTAACACAGAGGGTTAGTGTGCCTGCTGCAAAGAACAGCTCTGCATTTTGTGTGGATAGCTGAGTGAAATAGTAATGCCAGCATTAACCCGTTCTTAAAAACAAATCAAATGTATTTGAGAGAGGGGCTATGGAGAGATTAGGAGCACTCTTTGTCGGGTTGGTAGTGAGGGACTCCGAGGAGAAGGTCTTATAGGGAGTGCCAAAAAAGATTGTCGCACCGGACCCTACCAGCGCTAAAGCTGGCCCTGCACCGGATGCCTATCTCTTGTGTGCAGATTTGTTGCTGTGGCTATGCCCTTGTCCTCAGTTCTTTGGTCAAGTGTCATATCAAAGTCCAAAAGCTGAGCTGCTGGAACTAATTTGAGCACGTGAAGGTGGATACACCGAAACTTTCCTGGGATGAAGAGTGTGTAAAGTTATAATTTTACATAGGCACTCGACTTACAATGGTTAATGCCGGCAGGGATGTAAGGAAAGCAAACCAGGAGGTATGTAAGGAATGTGAGACAGACAAATTGTGACTATTTTTAAACCTAGGAAGAACCTTACAACCTTGGGATTTCAGACATACCATGTGACTCCCAGTATGGGGTATGCCTTAGATCATGTTTCTAGGCACTATTTCTGACACACTTCTTAACCGCCGGGGGAAACTGATGAGGGCTATTCCTGGCAGACGTCATGACAAACTACATAGATTTGACTGGGTAAAGAATCGGTAGACATTCTCACCACTTTAAGTGGGTAGTAAAATGTGTTGTACCACGCCAATATTTTTAGTCGTGTCATGAACAGCTCATGCTAACAATAATCATTCACGATGAATGTAGTATCACTCTCGATAGGTCTGTGGGGGCTGATTTACTACTTTTTCACGTAGCCCACTGCAACAGCCTCAAAGCGTATGCAGGGCTATGTGAAAGGGAGGGAGGAGAAGAGCACCCTATTTACTAAAATATGGCACGCTCCTACCCTCTCAATAGCACTGATGCTGAAATCAGCTGCTGTGTGCCACGGAGACACCTTTGCACCATGGTGCAAGGGTGTCTCCTTGAGTCTAGCATAGGTTTTGCACTCGAAGAAACCCATCAAGTACAAAATACCATGCACAGACTCACTTTAACCATTTTCCAACTTTGTATGTGTGCTGCAAAGTGCAGCACACATGCAAAGTCGGAAAAGGAAGGCAATAGCATTTCTCCTTCCGTGCGCCTACTTAAAAAAGGGCGCAGTTTTCTCACGCTTCACTCAATAAACTTTATTTAGTAAATTGGGTTTAGTGTAAGAAACCTTGGGTGGTTGCATGAGAATGCCTATGCATCACCCTTGGCACGCCATCAGGATGCAAAGTAATGCAAAGCAGCGCTATGCGCTGCTTCGCATTACTCTACAGTTACTTCCAGTGCTAAACAAGTGTAGTGCTGGAAAGTAAATTGTTAAAAACAGATTTTGCGCCTATATGTATACCTTTTATGACGCAAACAATGCATAAAATCTTAGTAAATCTCCCCCTTACAGTAAAACAGGACCTAGAAGGAGGCGGAAAAATATACAGGTTGAATTAAAAAAATACATGAGCTGCAGGTTGGCAGGTGATTAATGCATTTCATCAACTGAACCAAGAACCAGGCATGCCGCACAGTGTACCTCTGCAACAGAAAATTTAAGCTGTAACTGCAACATGCGTCAGATTAGGGCACCTTTTTGAACACTCTTTTTTTAAAGATGTTGACAGCAATCATAATTTTCTATGATGCTATAGCCTTTCCAAGTGGATGTTCAGAATGAGTAAGTGTCCATTTTATCAAGAAAATTCCTTTTTTATTTTCTGGTCTGCTGCGACGTCGATCCTCTCTCCTGGCGCTGCGAGTTGCTTCCACACCGATGTCGGACGGGAAAGGCCTTGCGACACTGTTCTCAGAGATGCTGCAGCGTCTGATGCAACGTCGATCCTCTTCTCCTGCAACATGCTTCCCGGTGATGCGTCGGTGTCTGCGGCGACGTCGATCCTCTTCTCCGGCGATGTGTGGTGCTTTGTGATGTGAAGTGGCAGCAGCAGTTCAGTGACATGCTTCTTGTTCTTGAGTCACACTTCCAGCTCCTTGCAAAACGCAAGTCCTCAAAAAGTCCAGCACAATTGCAGGCACTTCAGGAAGACTCGTGTGGAGCTGGTGGGTGAAGTCTGTTGTCCCTGAGACTTCAACAGGAGGCAAGCTTTGTTCCAAGCCCTTGGAGATCCTTCACATGTTGAAAATAATGTACACAAAGTTCCTTTCTCCATCCTTTGGCAGTCAGGCAACCACTGCAGGCCAATCCCCCAAGCAGCACTTCAGCTTAGGGATAGTCTCTCCTCAGTCTCTCTGGTTCCACTCCTCAGCAAAGGTTTCTTCTTGTTTGTCCAAAAGTAATCTAAATTCTTGGGATCAGGGTCCCAATATTTATACCCCAAAATCCTTGGTCCTCTGATGGCAGAGGAGCCTTTTCCTAGTCCAAACCAGTTCTGGAGCACTCTGTTTGACATGACTCATTCTTCCCTTTCACAGTGCAAGGCAGAAACATCCACGCCCCACAGGAGTTGGAACCAGCATTGTGGAGGGAAGTCACAGCCCTGTAACTCTCTGTTGACATGACTCCTTCTCTCCTTTCACATTGCAGGGCAGAGACATCAGCGCACCACAGGAGGTGGGGCCAGCATTGTGGAGGGAAGGCACAGCCCTGGAGCACTCTGTTGACATTACTCTTTCTCTCCTTTCACTGTGCAGGGCAGAGGCATCAGACCCACCACAGAAGGTGGAGCCAGCACTGTGGGAGGGAGGCACAGTCCTATTCAGGTCCCAGATTCAACTCCTCGTACCTATCTAGATGCAGATCTCTCTATTCACCACTGGGCTGACTCATCCTGTCTCTTGGAATCCCTCAGCCCTGTCACTCAAACTCCAGACAAGGAATACACAACCTAGCAGAGGCAGGCTTGGATAGTTAGACAAGAAAATACCTACTTTCTAAAAGTGGTATTTTCAAACACAGAATGTTAAAATCAACTTCACCAAAAGATGTATTTTATCATTCTGAATTCAGGCAAACTAAACTCGAATTTCTACCATGTTCCCTGAGTCAGTTAGGAATATAAGATGTAATAATCTAACTACCCATTGTGGCCTATGGAGAATAGGTAGCCTTGCAATAGTGAAAAGCGAAAATGGCTGTAATTCACTATTAAGAAATGCCACACATATCAGGGCTTGTCCTACCTTATACTTACAATGGATCCTCCTACCCATGGGCCTACCATAGGGGTGTCTGATATGAAGAAAAGGGAAGGTTTAGGGACTGGCAAGTGGGTGCACTTACCCAGTCAGCATGGCAGTACCAGACTGCACACAAGCTCTGCAATTGCAGGCCTTGGACACACTTTTACAGGCTGCTTCTTTGGGTGGAAAAACCAGTGCTGCACGCCCACTAGCAGCATTTGGATTAACAGCCCTGGGCACTCCTGGTGCACGGTACTAGGGTCTGATCATGGAATCAGTAATCCATACATCAATTTACTATAGGGAGAGCATATGCACTTTAGCACTGATCAGCAGTGGTAAAGTGCCTAGAGTCATAAAACAGACAATAACAGGTCAGACAAAATACAGGAGGAAGGCAAAAAGTTCAGGGATGACCCTGCAAAAAGGGCCAATTCCAACATCAGGTATATGGGAAAATAACGTATTTTCTCTACACCTTATTTTAAATAAGAACGACTCTGGTGACATTCGCACATTGCAATACCTAAAATACAATGTGGATGTAACAGGTTGCAGGATTAATCATAAAAGTATGGCAGCATGAAAAACAGCAAGGCCTGGGAACTTATCATGAGCATTAGACCTGGACCAGGCAATGTCGTAAATTACCAACACCCGCTTAAACTGTGGAAATTCTAGCCTGAAGAATAATTGTAAATTTGCCGGGTCTCAACACCTTGAAAAGCCTAATAGAAAAACGGCAGGCAAAAACATAGTAAAATAAACTAGCGAGAAAACCGTTGTTTCAAATCCAGCTGCTGTATAAAAACATTAATTTAGAAAAAAAGGAAGAAAGATGGGAAACTGCACTTTGTAAAATGTTGTAGAGGCGTAATGCGAGTCAGGCTATCGTTGCACGCTATGAGAAGGCGGACAGTGTTTTCTACTAATGAAGAGTTTGTATATTATATTGTAGTCTAGGGAGCTGGTTACAGTGCAGAAGATAGGACTTGGTTACTGGTCGGAATTTTAATCAAGTATTTACACTGCAATCGGTCTCGCATTTGTGAAAGTTAGAGCTCTTGGGGCCCGATGTAGGTAATCCCAGAAAACCGATTCTTAAATACCAAATCATACCGATTTGGTATTTAAGAAGAGGCAAATGGGATGTACGTATTTTTACCGAAAAAATTACCGAATTGGTAAGTTTCGGTAATTACCGAATCGGTAAATACCGATTCGGTAATTGCCATTCATTCCTATGGACCTGGAGGCCCATAGGAATGAATGCCAATTACCGAATCGGTATTTACCAATTCGGTAAAAGGGGGAAACATTGAAGGGTGGCAGGGTGTCACTTTGACACCCTGTTGCACCCCTCAATTGTGTATGGGTGCACATGTTGCATACATACATGCCCTAAGGGCATATATGTCTGCAACATGGCACTGTTGGAAAAGCAAAAAAAAATGTTTTTCCAAGGTTTTCATTATTTACCACCAACTTGTAGTTGGTGGTAAATAACAAATCCTAAAAGGGGAAAAGCATTCATTTGAGTGCTCCCTACATAGCAAAATCGGTAATTTACAGAATCGGTATTTTAAGGAATCAGTAATTTACCGAGTCCTTAAAATACCGATTTGGTAAATTACCGAAGCAGTAAAATGCCCACCTACATCTCTTTTTCCAAATACTGGTCGGTAACGGCCGAAATTACCAAATTTTGGCCGTTACCGACCGGTATTTGCCTACCTACATCGGGCCCTTGGTGTTGAAAATAATAAAGTAAGTTTTTTACTTTTGTTTTTTTGTATGCAGTAGAGTGATAATATGTGCATAGCACTATTGCCATTTGAATGACCTCACCACGCTGGGGTACCAGAAAATGGGAAATGAGGGAGGGGAGACAAGAGTAATATGCAGGCTGAAAAAAGAAATGTAACAACATCCTGGAGAAAGCAAACACTCATAGAGAATGCAAGATTAAGTAACACATGTTAAATATAAAGAGGAAAAACCTGTTACCTAACGCTTGTACTCTTATTATTTCGAACTTAAGGAGATCTTTTGCCTAAAAAGTTAAGGACCGAAAGGACACGTTTCAATGTCCGTTGCTTAAATCCTTACAGAACGCAAGCAGCATGGTTTGAAAAGACCACATCCCTGAAAACAGAGCCGTAGTACACATTTTATAAACTAAAAGAAGGAAAACAGCTGATTAGGATTACATTAAACCTTTTCAGACTGTGCTTCAACCAGGTATTGCAGTACCCCCAGGAATGGTGAACTTCCCGACCCATGGAAAACAATGTTGTTGAAAGAAAGATGAGAAAATGAAAGTAGTGCTTCACTGACAAACTCTGTAAATAGGCGCTAGTGTATGTGGTTGTGAAGAAAACCAATCTGGCCACTTTGTGATCCCTCTGTTTTGCTTTTTTTATTTTTTTTTATTTCATACTTTAAACCTTTTGGGGTTTTTTCTGACCCAAAGCTGCACTTTGGAATAGCACAATGTCCTTATAAGACAACTTTGCTTCAAAGTGTTTCTTTCTTTTTTTAAACCATTTCATAGGGTAACAAATAAAGGAAAGAGAGGGTAAGAGCAGTTTGTTAAAGTCATGATTTTCAGGACATTAGTAGGAGCAGGACAGATACAAAAAGAAAGGGAATAAGAGGAAGAAAGAGAGAGGGGGGCTTCTGCCACCGGCAGAGCAGGAGACGTGAGCACAGTGGGTAGGTGTGTGGTGTGAGATAAGTGTGGTGAGGGGGAGAGTGGTGGGGGTTCATTAAATACAAATGGTGGTCCCTAAACCATGGTGAGGCAGATAAATCCATCTGATAGGTTGGATTTATTGTGAGTGGACTAAAGACGAGCCCAGGATCAAACGTGATGCCGTCAGCTAAGCACGGAAATGTGTTACCATCCAAAATATGATGTTCAGCGTCCATGAAGCAGGTGCTGTGCTGATACACGAGACAAGGGAAAGTGAAAAAAAAAGTATGCAGGAAGGAACATACATGAAAAAATGAGTAAGACCACATTTAACATGGGCAGTTGGCTGGGAGGGTCAGAAACACCAAAAGGCGGGAATAATCAAACATATCCAAAAACAAAAGCAGGCATTTAGGAAGGGCACTAACAGGACCCAATAGAAATGATGGGAGGTGTTTTAAGCAAATTTTCTGGATACAGAAGGCCTCACATAGCAGCACATGCACTGTCTAAACTTGACCTAAAAAGGAGGCACATGAAGAAAGGTCATAGCAGAATTCAAACTTGATTAGAAATTTGTGACACTTGGCTTGTGTTGAGGGCGGCAGATGTATTGCTCCATCACACCCAGGAACCGCTTCACCTCAGTAGCTTTTTGATGCTGGTGGTTTAGGAAGAAGCAACGCATAGTCAACTCCGATGACATAGGGCCCGATTCACAGAGCTAACTTAAGACAAAATCCTAACTTACTACCATTTTGGTATTCACAGAAGGCACTTACTCATTTTGGTATTTACAGAAGGTACTTACTCATTTCGGTATTCACAGAAGTTAGGAGTCCTAACTTTAGGGCTCCTAAATGCCTTCTGTGAATACCGAACGTCTTAAAGTTAGGATTTTTCTCAATTTAGTAGTAGTAAAGTTAGGACTACTAACTTTAGGACTCCTAAATGCCTTCTCTGATTACCGAAAGTCTTAAAATTAGGATTTTTCTCAACTTTACTACTACTAAACTAAGAAAAATCCTAATTTTAAGACTTTCGGTATTCACAGAAGGCATTTAGGAGTCCTAAAGTTAGGAGTCCTTACTTTACTACTACTAAACTAAGAAAAATCCTAATTTTAAGACTTTCGGTATTCACAGAAGGCATTTAGGAGTCCTAAAGTTAGAAGTCCTAACTTTACTACTACTAAATTGAGAAAAATCCTAACTTTAGGACTTTCGGTATTCACAGTAGGCATTTAGGAGTCCTAAAGTTAGGACTCCTAACTTCTGTGAATACCGAAATGAGTAAGGGTCTTCTGTGAATACCAAAATGAGTAAGTGCCTTCTGTGAATATGAAAATGGTAGTAAGTTTAGGACTTTGTCTTAAGTTAGTTCTGTGAATCGGGCCCATAAAGATGAAGTGGGAAAGCTGTGATGAATAAAATTTGGGTGTTATGTCCTGGAATAATTACTTGTGGTCCTGAGTAATCACATGCAGAGGTGAACATAAATGTGAATCGTGTTCTACATGTACTACAAAAGATGATAATAGCCCCACTACAAGCCTGATATTACTATACCTAGATTCTTCATGTGTGACACCTGCAGAAATTTATCATATTTGCCTTACATTTTTGTTAGAGATCTTGAGTGTATTGACACTCATTTTCGGGATCGGTGTCTTGAGTAGGTTCCAGAATGGATATAGATCAAGTGAAATCAACTTACACCAGACAAGGTTTAAGGTCAAAACCATGAAGGTTTCTTTAAAATTAAAAAATGCTTTCAACTGGTGCAGCTTGATTAGCTCCGGGCGGGGGTGGGGGATACATACTTTTCTTTTGCTTTCTGATTTCTTGAGCTGGAGTTTGTTGTTGTGCTAGATTTATTGTTGTACAAATTGATCTTCAGCATTCCCATCTATAGCCACGTAGCAAACTTGAGTTTGACATCTTAAGTCAGTGGTTGGTCTCACCATCTCTTCTTCTGCAGCCTACACTCTTTTTGTATGAGATGCATGTGCTGTGTGGATGTGATGTACTGTGGCAAGCCTGCATACTTCACAGCAGTATCTGTCGGAAGTATGACTTGATGTCATCTCCAGGCTGCATTTCCAAACATGCTTCTGTACCACAAGCTAATCACAGGCCTTAGATTGTGGCAGGGATCTTCATTTTCTAAAGGTGTTTTCAACTTCACTTGTTGAGAGACAAACCATGCGGCTTCAGCTCAATAGTAGTCCAGAACAAGATAATAACTAATGTTTACAGTTAAAAATTGGGTTTCTAGTTGGCTAGGGTATGCACTTAAGTCAGGCAGAACTCACCACTCCAGTCAGGGCAAGGGAGTTTCACACCCAAGATAACCCCTGCTCACCCCCTTTGTAGCTTAGCACAGCAGTAAGGCTTATCCCAGAGGCAATGTGTAAAGTGTTTGTGCAACGCACACACACACACAACAGTGACACACTAGGCACAACACCAAAAGAGACTCCACACAAGGTTATGTAAAAATATCCTTTGTTTTATACATAAAACACATTAGACCACAATCACATAAATCACTTTGCCAACTAAGCGATTGACATGACATGACATTGATCATGAAATACTTTGCCAATAGGCAATGCTCTTAGCATTACAATACATGCAATAAAAGAAAGGTTCTCATATGAAAAATGTTGTCCGAATACAAATATTTCTCATACAAATGCGAATCCTGAAATAAATGAACTATCAAGTCAATCAGTTCATGAAATGCAGCAGATTATGATAAAATCTACTTGCTCACAATCATCACAGTGAAAACCTAGGGCACATGGTTCCTGCGCTCCTATTCCGCTGTGTATGGTAATTCTCACAACAATTTGGTGACAGAAACATCTGCACACCTCCATGAGGAATTGCAGCAATTTACCTTGTGCTGAGAGAGCACATGTGTACGGCATAATTACAGCCCCTTTTGACTGAGGGGGCACTACTGCAATTGCGGAGCTAAGGATTCACAGCCTTGGCCCAAACACAGGGGTGGACAACCCCCCACATACCACAAAGATCCAGTGGGTAGATCTCTCCTGGTCCCTCCACATGCAGGTTTATCTGCGTAGTTGCCCATGAACGTGAGAGGCAACCACCGGGGCCGACAGTGTCTGAATTCCCAAGGCCCCGGGTCGGGGAATGAAAGGCGCTGTGGCAGCCTCTCAACCAACGATGAGAAGGCAGGGTCCAGTGTTGTTCAGATATTCAGCCTAGACCGGGAGCTGCCAGCAGGCCCCTTGTATCCCGCTTTAAAAGGGTGGTTTAGCCCATTCGAGATTTCACACAGGAGGCCTTCAGGGTCCCTTCCGGCCAGCCCTTTCCCCCAGCGCTGGTGTAACGAGCGAGCTCATCTCGCTTGCAATGTGTGATCAGGACAGACTGCCTTGGGTGTCACTGCAGGGAGGCCCACTCAGCAGCGAACGGCCAGCTCTCTACTCTTTCGCCACTGCTGCCAGCAAACACCCGGTGCAGCCACTCAGCCTTGCACCCTCTTGGCAGCAGCGAGGTCTATGCCGACCAGGGTGGGAGGCCTTCTGCAGTGGAGGTGGAGCTCCAGTGCGGGCCTGGTGGCCTCTCATCTCGATACAGGCAAGCTCTGCAGGTGGGCACTCGGTCTGATCCCACAACATCAATATTATCTATTGGGTGGGGCTGCCTGCTCCGGCATCACCGGGGGCTCTTTTTTGTCTCAGCAATATGCACGAGGGTCTATACCCAAAAATGGCGGTGCAGAGAGTCTTCCCCAAACAAACAGAGTGCAACCGATGGCCCAAAAGCACCAGGGCTTTGTGAAAAAAGCACAGACACCAGGATGGTGCAAAACAGAGTGCAAGCACCAAAACTGTCAGAGACTAAAGGGATCACCATGCCCTGATGGCAAAACAGGGAGGGCTGCACTACCCAGTCCCTGGAGAACAACTGGGGGGGGCACAACACAGCAAACAAGCAGAAGCCCAGCACTTCAGGGCCATTGGAAACAAAGTGGAAGTCCTTCTCATTGCCTCACAGGCCACAGGTCACCACAAGCAAGGGAGTCCAGTGTCTGTTCCTCCTGAGAGCATCACAGTTCTTTCTGGTCAGGTGCAGTCTGTAGAGCCAGCAGTGTCTGGTAACAAGTCTCAGACAGTGTCTAAAATCAAGAGGTCACAACCCCTGCAGTTATACTCCCAAAGTCTTTGTTCTGGAGGAACTTCAAACAACCTTTAGAAGTGCTCAACACCCTTATTCAATTCCCAACCCTGGCCCCAGACACACTGTATGGGGCGGAGATGGTATTGTGAAAGGCAAGCTCAGGTGCAGGTGACAACTCCTCGCACCACTCAAAATGCAGACCAGACCTATTTAATCCAACTATGAGTCACCCAGGAAAGGCAGG
Source organism: Lissotriton vulgaris (assembly GCF_964263255.1). Classification (NCBI taxonomy): domain Eukaryota; kingdom Metazoa; phylum Chordata; class Amphibia; order Caudata; family Salamandridae; genus Lissotriton; species Lissotriton vulgaris. The sequence goes on from NC_141696.1 coordinate 506,170,159, forward strand.
ACACACCTCACCCCTCTTGGGGCTGTCTAGAGTGAATGCACATTCCCAGCTCCTGTCAGGCTAAACCAGATGTTGAATACGCAACCAGGCAGAGCACAAAGAGTCATAAGCAGACAGAAATGCCCACTTCTAAAAGTGGTATTTCTTAAATCCTTACAACAAATCCGCTTTCACCAATAAGCAGGATTTATCACCACTATTCCAAACATACCAAACATGGCCGCGCTACCCCTTTCGTATCAGACATTACCACTCAAACACATATCAGGAAATATCCAATGCAAACCACCGAGAGGAGAAGCCTCAGAGCAGTGAGAAACCAAATAGGCCATGAGTCACTACCAGGACATGCCATACAACAAAGGCACATGTCCTATCTTTTACCTACACAGCACCCTGCCCATAGGGCTACCAAGGGCCTACCTCAGAGGTTACCTACATGTAGTAAAAGGGGAGTTTCAGACGTGGCAAACACTTAAAGTGCCAAGTCAATTCAATTCAAAACAGCTTTATTCTGTTGGGCAATACAACCATAAAAGCACATTTATAACACATGACAGTTTAAAATTGATAAAAATTGGCATACATGTTAACCGGGCATATGATTGCAAGTTTCCATTATTCGTTTTGGGTTGCATCAGTCATCTTAATGTAAACAATAAACACATTGCAGCTTTACATAATTAGAATTGGGAGTAACATCGGAGCTTCACAAAGTACAGTTTAAAGTGCATCGGTTATATCCTAACTTCAATTTTAAACAATAATAATAATAACATCGAATCACATGGGCTTTAGAAGGTACAAAATCTAAAGTGTACGGTGCTTAATCAATAAAACTACCCTTTTACAGTTTAAAGTGCAAAGATTATAAAATAGCTCCAGATGTCAACAATAGAGTCATAACAGAGAATCACAAGGGCTTTAAAAGGTACAAAATCTAAAATGCACGGTGCATGATCAATAACATTTCCCTAGACAAAAATGGGGGTAAAATTAATGTTAGAACAGCATACTCTTTCTAGCCTTAATTGCACTTAGAATGAATGTAGCGGTATAAAAACAAGTATCGGGTTCTTTAAGTGCAAAAAGTAGGGTCATTGCAGCATTAATGGTATTGGTTTCATACTTCTTAAACAAAGGTTTGAGATAACCAATCCTAAGAGGCAAAAACTGGTCACATAAAAACAGAAAGTACAATGAGCTCTGTTTTGTAGTCCCATCACAGGGACAGGGGGAAACAGAGTACTGATTCATCTTAGGGAACACAACCAGATGATGCACAAGGCCTAGAATCAATCAAGTGCCAAATCAATGTGGCAGTAAACTGCGCATGCAGGCCCTGCAGTGGCAGAGGCCTGAGACAGGTTTGAAAGGCTACTTTGTTGGGTGGCACAAGCAGCGCTGCAGGCCCAGTGGTAGCATTTAATTTACAGGCAATGGGTATATAGGATACCACTGTACAAGGGACTTCCAGGTAAATTAAATATGGCAAACAGGTTTAGCCCAATCTTACCAAGTTTACCGGAGAGAGCCCATGCACCTGAGCACTGATCAGCAGTGATAAAGCGCTCAGAGTCATAAAACCAACAAAAGCAGGTTAGAAAAAATGCAGAAGGAGGCAAACCGGTTGGGGATAACCCAACGTTCACTGTGCAGTGCAGCTGACGAAGTACCAGGAATCTGCATTGCTCTGACCATTATCACTTCATGAAGTAAGAGTCCAAATATTTTAAGCTCATCAATATGAGCGGTAGTAAATATGGTCATTTAGGTGACATTGAGTTACACCCCTTGGGAAACTTTGATTTAATAGTACCATTGGGGAATTTCCACAAAATAAATGTATAACCTGGTGAAAGGAACTTCTGAATGCCCAATTTGACTTAAAGTCGAAGGTGCCTGTTAGCCAATATTTAACTGCTGACAAGTGACACAAATCTGACACAAGCTTTTACCTACAACTCTGAACTGTGCATTAAACCAAATGATTGGAAAATCATCAACAGCCCATTACATGTCAATGCAAATATCTTGCCATTTCGATTCAAAATACAATTTGGCAAAACACATTTTCCATCAGCTGACCGCCACAAAATATTTTCATGTTTGATTACCTACTGTAACCCATTTGTTCATTTCATCTTCAGGCATATTGTTTTTTAGATTTTCATTTTCTGTAATGTCTGAACTGATTGATAAATGCAATTTATGCTTTCTTTTTCAGACTTACAATCTCCATTTGATTCCAATGTGCCAGGCATAAGAGCACAGTATTTTGCAACTACATTTTCATATCGGTGGTCGAAGATAATCTTGTCCCCTCTACTCTTATATGCAGCACATGATATAACAGCAACCTTATCTAGGTATTTGCAATGCATTTAACAATTCTGAAATTCTTGGACATTTTTAATGGGTGTGCCAGATGATGTAAAGAAACCTCATTGTGACCACAAGTGTCAAAATCATGGACCACTCCAAGATCATACTGTTGGTATATATAGGGTGTAACACTCAATCCATTGGCCACACAGCATGCTCTTGTGTTGGCTATTCATTCTACTACTTGTGCTGAGGCTACATTACACAAGTATGATACATCAACAATATATGTTACTGGACAAACTGCATATGCTGCTCTCAATGTTCATTGATGGTCGCTCAGACAAGACCATCCACAAATAAAATAAATCAGCTAATTCGAATGACATATCTTGAATGTCTGATCTTGGTTTGGTACACTACTCTGTTACATCAATCCAGTTATGATCACAATTATTGTCTCCTTCTTCGGTATCATCTCCATCAAGCATTGGCAAAAATGTGGCAAAATTCAGGGTGTTGCAACATTTAAATGAAATGTTCTCAGCCACAAGAATATTTTGCTCATACTTTGTCAGAGAGCTGTTTGTTAGATTTTGAGTTCAAGTACAAGTCACCAAAATCTTAACTGAATTAAGGACTAATACAGTAGGTGTATAACGGATCACAATCCTTTCACTTTGCTGAAAGGCAAGGCAGAAACTCAATGGTCCTTCGGCAGCCAGAAGGTGGTGGCTACCAGAATTAATGTCACTGACAAATAATTTGATCAATAGGTACAGAATGTGAGCACCCTTCTTTCTCATGACAAAATAATAAAATACTTTTCATAATTAAGCATTCCAAGAGTGGGTGTAGTACAGAGACTATGGGACTAATTACAACTAGGTTGGTCCATTGGTCAGCCGTAATTGTGGGGGGCGGTGCAACCACTGCCGTTCTGGCAGTCCGACCGCCTTATTAAGAATGTGACAGTGGGACCGCCACAGGACTGCTGCAGTCCCCAGGGAACCATGGTCCTGCGGTGATGGTGCAGCGGTCAGAAGAAGTAATATGCTGGCAGTGCTGCTGCAGCACCGCCAAGCAATTATTAGTTTCCTCACCTTCCTAGTTTTCATGGCAGTGAACCCACCATTAAAAGGGTTGCAGTCAGAAAACTAAAGGGGCCCTTAGAGGGCCCCCTGTTGCCTCTTTGCATTGGGGTATATGCATTGTTTCGCCCCCTGTTCCTGCACAGGAAGAAATGCACAACATAGGTAAATAATCCACCATATCAGCAGGGAATTGCCAGGTGCAGAACAACCCAATAGGGAAAAATCCCTAAGCATGCAACCTTTTCAGAGGAATTAAGATCTCTAATCCACTTTTACCCAAAAACATAACATTATGATTTGTCGAAAATTAGCCAGATAATATAAGCTTTTCCAGTAAACAATTGTCAGCTGAGCTAACAATGCTGATGTGCATGGAATCCTGTAGGGGAGTTTCAGATGTACATGCTTTGAATAATACAGATAGAGTATGTTCTATGAAAGACGTCACATGTCAGATATCTAGATGTACAAAATCAAATTCAACAACATTGTTTTACCCTTCTTCCCTGTATAAGCAGAATATGTAGTTGATTCTTTGAAGGAATATATTAGATATTCCTCAGGTAACTTATATTCTTGGGGGCAAATGTTCAATGCAATTCAGAAACAGTTTACACCAGTTTCGGGAGCAGGGCTGTTCAGATGAATGCGCTGGTTGTTAAATAAAGCTGGGATTGATACTTCTGTGTTTGACGCTCATTAACCTATTGGGGCAATAGCCTCGAAGACATCTGCTTTGGGTTTTAAGTTAGAAAATATTATGAGGGCAGCAGGCTCGTCTTTCAGAGTCACCTCTTAGGACCTTCTTTTATAAAAAATATTGTAGATGTTATTTCTGTTGTTAAGGGACAGTTTTAAACAAGCATAATCTGAGTTTCTATTCCTGAAGTACAATAATAATGTCCTAGATATCACATCAAGAATTCTCAATTCTATTTAGGAGATAAAGGCAAGGATTATCCCGCTTTGTGTTTGACTATCACAATTTTAGGTTAATGACTTCATATGTTTTAAGTACCGATAAGATAATGATTTCACATGTGTTAATTCTCTCCCAAAATATGGACAGATTGTTTGATATTATTAATGCAGAGATTACAATTTAATGTATTTAATTTTAGGAGGTGAGCAGAAGCAAGAGTGCACAAGAGAAATGGATAGCAAATTGAATTGTTGACTCAAGAGTTGTTGCTCCTCGGTGCCTCAGAGGACATAGCAATGGGTTACAGTTCTTCTAACGGAGGCATTCCTTTGAGTTTGGTCAGAAGAGCGAGACAATATTGATCATTGTCTACCTGGGTCTTTGAGGTTATCTATGGTTCATCTTGTTTTTGGGTTACAGAGCAACGAGATTTGCAAAGAATGATGGAGGGAAAATGGTGCTGGTCGCACTTGAAGAGGTGATAACTATGTGATTGATGGGTGGGGGTTGATGTAACACTCTTCTGTGACTCGTGACAAATTGAGTTTAGTGTTAAAGTTTTTTTCTGATTGGCTGCTGTAAAATCTCAGTAAAGAATGAGAAATAATCCTCGCCTCCGTGTTCTTAATAGAATTAAAAAATTCTCGGCTCAATAGCTAAACAATATTTAGTTGTATCCAAAAGGTTTTCCTCAGTGTTGTTCGAAATTGGATGCTATACAGAAAATCTGAACTTCATTTCTTCCTATTCTGCTACTTCAGCAGCCGGCGCTCTGATTAATATTCAGTGTCCCTTTCTCCCAGTGTGTATTTATTACTGTTTTGTGTTCTGCTGAAGTAGCACATTGCTGGCTGTTAATTTAAGTCTTAATAGTGGTTGTCTCTAAACACAAAGCAATAGAGGAATTCCGAAAATAAGAGACAAATGGCAAGTCTACATGCAGAGCTATGCACTGTGTATTGCCAGATGTATACAATAAATTGCGTTTTTGCTAATTGCACTTAAAAGCAGTGCTGAACTCTATATGCTAGCACAGCTAATTAGAATATTGTATAAATGGAGATAAAAAAGGGTTCAGAGGGGCATTTAAACATGCTGAACATTCGCAGAGACCATTGTGCAATTTTAAAACTGGTCATATCTGATTTCTTTATTACCAACAACATGAAAGGTCACTTTATCACCATGTGCTGCAGTTTGGTACAATTGTGACTTCTATATCACTTTGGGACTTGTTGCATGCTTCTTGCTCAGATTGGGAGCCGCAGAATGTTAGAAAAGGGACTTTCTGGCATTCTATGTGAGGTTTATGCCAGTCTCTAATCTTGACAGTGGGTGTCCTTTTTATGTTACACTTGTTGGCGGTGGATGTTTTGTCTTCTGATAACAGTAGTGGTACTTTCTGCCAATGGACCTCTCAGGACCTTGCAATGCACACTTCTTTGACAGTGAGTACCTTGGGTTATTATTGCCGCTGCCGGAAGTTACAAGTGGCACTAACTGACAATGAGTGTCTTTTAATGTTTTAAGAGCCACTTTCTGACATTTCGGTGTCTTAGGATTTTATCATTGCCAATTCCTGACAGAGGTCGCACTGGATGTTACAACTTGTATTTTAAGTATGAACCATTGCAGGAAAACGGGGCTTTCTAGCATGTGATGCACTGTCTTTGTTTGAAGCTTCACATTTTTATAAATATGGATACTCGTCCCTGCTTCATGGCAGCAGAGTACCACTGTCGCCCTGCAAGCACTTTAGCCCCATTAATGTGAACTACAGACTGTATATGACCATGCGGTTCCAGATATACCCAGAAATGATAACCTGCATGCAAAACACCGTTGATTTCATGATTGTCTTTTGGCTAATTTACTCCTTGTATTGCACTGCATGTGCATGCATGTATAGTTTAATGTGTTTAACACTAATATACATGCAATATATATGCATTCTTCAGGAATGCGCACATCTAACAGGCATGGCAATTGAGGTATTCTGTCAAACGTTATGTAGGAGAGTAGGGTCTGCTTCCTATGGTTACCCCCCTTTTTGCAGTGTTTCACTGGTTTTTCGACTTTAGTATGGCTGTGGTCCTGCTAATCAGGCCCAGAGCCTAGCTGTACTCTCTCTAAATTGATACCATGTACTTTAGGTACATACCAGATTGGTTACTGGGTCACCTTTGTGAGCCCCTGTATATGGTACCTTAGGAAGCCAGGGCATAGGTGCACCCTAGACCTACCAGGGGCTGCAGCATGCATTGGGCCACCCCTGGCTAGCCTTCCAAACTGACACCACAGGTCTGTACTTACAGCCTGGGTAAGGTGGTGTAATCACCCCTTACTTAGATATAGTATATCTATATCTACCTTATATATAGACACATAGTAGCCTTTAAGTCACTCCTATGGCAGTCCTTGACAATCCTGGAGGCAGAGTGCTTGGCTTTGTGTGAGAGGGTGCCCTATCAGGAGCTGAGCCCCTCTGCAGCTTTCGGAACCATCTCCTTATAGCTATTCTATGATATAGCAATACCAAATACTCGTAAGTGCATTATGATCCTTGCGGTTAATGCTAACTTTGGTTTGGCTTTATTAAAACATGTTGTGTAAGGTGTCAAGCACTTTGGAATACTACTTCTCCCCCCCCATGCCAGTTCTGGTGGCGGGGGTAGCATTCCACCCTACTATAGGGAGAAGACATGTAGGTACTGTTAAACCCAGTTAAAGTTAAACAGAGGCCCAGCATCAAAAAATTGATGCTGCTGCCACAGACATGAGTCTGCCCTCCTGCTTCTGGACGAAACTCCGGCAGGGGAGGCCTGGACAATAGGTTTCCTGTCCAGGGAGGTGCCAGCACCTCCAAAGACAGGCTTTAGTGTATTAGGGCAGGGGGGGGTTGCATTCAGTGAATGCTTTTCAGACACTGCCTGGGGCACACAAGGAGTTCCATGCATTTCCCAATTCAAACTGGTTGCTGGGGCACTCAGCCCCAGCTCTAGCGCGAAACTGGACAAAGGGGAAGGGGTGTAACCACCTCCTCTCCAGGTCCACCCATAGGAGGGACCTTAGAGTTAGTCCAACCCCTAAACTTCCTATAAGTATAGAACCACAGTCCCTAGGACTTTAGAATACTCTGGATGAAACTCTGCAACATATATCTTGGACCTTCGACATTCCATATCGACTAGAAGAAGAAGAAGAAGAAGAAGAAGAAGAAATCTCCCTTGTGGTCAAGGAGTGACCACCCTGTTCAAACAGGCACCTACTGCAACTTTACCGGTCTGCATTTTTGAGGCTCCTGCTGGATCTCAAAGAATCTGCGACATTGAACATGGACTTCCCAACATCTCTGATGTTGACCTGCGCTCCCAGCAAAGCTGAGACCTTTAGTGGACACGAGAGAAGTGGGACCAGAACTCCTGGACATCCCGCATTTTTCAACCTGCACCTACTTCCCGAGGTATTCTGAAGTTGTGCATTGGGGTGCTTGAAGCCCCAGCCCCGAGCACCTATTGCACTGAAGCTCAGAGGCTCACACTTTACGAGTGTCCCATGGGCGCACTTAGTGCATTTCAGCTTGACGCAACTTTGTGGTTCCTAGTTTGTTAGTTAGAAAGCCTCCAAGAAGACCAATCCTTGATTTACTTTGATTTCCTGGTTACTCCAGGTTCGTTCCATCTCCGCTCCAAAGGGGAAGTTCCACAGACATTGCTGGTCTCCACTGAAGCCCATCTTGACATCCTGCGTGGATTGCGTTTGGCAAGGCTTGTTGGGTCCAATCTGGATACCAACATCGCAGTCAACTAGATCCTTTGTGGTACAGCTCGAATCGAGCTCCTGGTCATCGTCGATGCCTCCTGGTCCTCGTGGCTTAAGAGACAAGCTTCACCTTCTCAGCTGAACTCACCAAACATTGACTGGCATCTTCCATTCGCCCAACTGGTCACTGGCTAGTGACCCAGACTCTGTCTCCACTGCTTTCAGGGTCTTTACATCTCTGATCCACCCGGACACATTTCCTCTGGACACCTGCAGCACTTCTTCACAGCTCTCTATTTGAATCAATGACGAAACCCGACACCAAAAGGCACCTATGCACCCGGCTTCCCTGGGTGAGGTAACACGAGTACTCCAGTGCTCCCGTGGGTCTTGATTCTCGAAGTGTCCTAGTCTAAAAGGGTTCCATCGTAGTTCATCTAGAAGTACCCATAAACTGTAACTTTGTAGCTTGTTCATTCTCCATAAAAAGTCAATGGTAACCCGCGGCTGTGTTTAGACACTGCACGCGTCTCCCGTGGGCCTCCTACATCCTAACCTTTGGTGGTTGTAGGCAGCCCCAGCAATTCCACAGGCCCTAGGCCTGCTTTCTAACTCTCACGTGGTTCTTATACCACTATTTTAGTATATGGTTTGTGAGACCCCTAGGGCATAACTTATACTGTGCAACTTATTGTATGCTAATTAAGCTCCTTGTATAGTACTTTTACCTTTGACCTCATAAAGCGTGCAGAGGGCTTGTGTTTAGAATACATGCAGATATATTTGATTTATACCTTGTGTGGTGTGCTTTCAATTGATCATTCAAGAGATTATAATTGGTAAAACAACTTGCTTAACTCGTCTCCCAAGTCTTAGCCCAAAGGCTGCTCTCCACAGCTACCACTAGGATAGCTTTCTATAAGGTTGACTTTATAACCTACCATCAATAAGGGTAGTTTGGACTGGTGCAAGGTGCCCACTAGAATAGTGGACATCATATACCAGGCCAACTTCTCGCATGTTATACCTGTTTAAAAGATGTACAAAATGGCTAATAGATAACAGCTTCTTTTCTGCAGTCCCTATGAGTACAGCTCTGTGGCTCCCAAGCTCTTTTTATGATGGAACTACAATTTCTCTGTATTAATATCTACCTCAAAATGATCATCAAAGTCAATTCAGTATGTGTATGTTTTGCCACATGAAAGACAGACCTATTTGCTTTGTGTTAGAAATGGGGTTTCTGGTTGGCTAGGTTATGCACCTAAGCCAGACAGAACCCACCACTCTTGTCAGTGTAAGGGAGTTACACACACAAGATAACCCCTGCTCACCCTCTTGGTAGCTTGGCAGAGCAGTCAGGCTTATCCCAGAGACAATGTGTAAAGCCTTTGCGCAACACACACAGACACCAGTGACACATTAGGCACACCCCAAAAAGAGACTTCACACAAGGTTATATAAAAATATGCTTTGTATTATACATGCAAACACATTAGACCTCAAGCAGTAAGTCACAGTGTCACTGTGCCACTTGGTACTTGTCATATAAGTGCAAGGATCATGCATCATCAATCACTTTGCCAACTAGGCAATTGTCATAAGAATACATCTAGTGCACTAAAATAAGAGTTATATGTTGCACAGGTCAGAGGAGAACATCAGAAGAACAATAGCCATGCATAACAGGCAGTTCCTGAACACAATACGTGTTTCTCTGGCCAATAAAAGGCCTACATCATAACATAAAGGTCTATAAATGCAGCAGGTAGGTCCAGCCATAATCCACTCGGCATATGCATCACCAAAAATACCAGTGTGCCCCCCTACACTTAAGGCCACAGCACTCCTGTGATGTTTCTACAGGGCATACATTACTTTCCCTACAGGGAGGGGAGGTAAGACCTCACTGCATCTCCTGCGAGTGTAAACATGGAGAAGTGCTGCACGCAAATGCATGGTGCAGCTACTGCCAGACCCACAGATGCAGAAATGGAAAAGGGGCCCACTGCCCCTGGTGCCTTGCGGAATGCGGTGGGGACCTCTCCAAGTCCTGTGCAACCCGCTTAGGAGGAGGTGGTAAATGCTTCCCCCTATGTCTCCGACACTTTCATCAGCCCTCATGCACACCGTGGCGGCATACTGCTACCTTGGCTGGTATCAGGCCACCTGCTCTTTGCACACAGCAAGTGCAACTTCTACACAAGTGCCCCGACCAAACTCCAGAGAGGGAAAGGGGGTAGACAAACTTATGTCCTCCTGCTCCACCATTGGTTTGTGGCCCGTTGTGACTGGTGCAGCAGAGTGAGCAGAGGTGGAGTTCCTGCTCTCGGGGAGCGCTCTGTTATGCCTCGCACAGCGGCCTCTTGTCGGTGTTGCTGGATCCCATGCTGGTTTTGATACGGGCTGTAAGGCTTTCCCCTTTTGATGCTGTGGGAACTTCGTCGACTACCATGGGTGTCACCATGTACCACAGTAAACGTCACACCTGTGCAGGGTGCTTGGCAATGCTGGGGGCCTCCTCAGTGCTTGCTCAGCTTGCATGCGGCCTCGCTATGTTCTCCGGGGTCTTCCCTCACCTGGGGTTTTAGGTGCAATACTTATACCCCATTTTGTCATTGTCGTCTTTACTGTTAGGGTCTCTGAACCCAGTCCAAACCAGGCCTGTCCTCCCTGGTGCAACATGACCACAGGGGGCATTGGCAGCATTGTGATAAAGGAAACACAGCCTATTCAGACGCAAGCTAAACTCATCCCACCACTCTAAATGCAGACCCATTCTGTTCAGCGCAGTGATAAGTCAGCCAGGTAAGGTAGTGCACTCCTCAACCTCCCTAGTGAGTGTCTAGAGTGAATGCGCATCCTCGCTCCTGTCACTCAGACACCAGACGCTAAATGCACAAACAGCCAGAGGTAAACATAATGGTAAAGTAAGAAAATGCCCACTTTTTAGAAAGTATAAAAAAAACAATTGATGGATAGAATGCCATTCCAGTTTGAACCCAGCGATAAGCAAATCAGTCTTGACCCTGTGCCTCATGGGAACAGTCCAGCCCGAATTGCCAGGCCAGGATCTCCCTGGACTGTAAACAAGCTTCCTAGGAACGGTTTCAGGGGTTTAACCCCACATCAGCAAGGATAGCTTGACTTCAGTGGCATGGAGAGCACTGGACCCACATCTGGGCATACCCATCCCACTCGGGTGACAAATGCAAAAAGAATAATTGATGGGCAGAGTTCAGAACAATGTCATACATTCACTCCAGTACAGATATCTGGGGCTACATTCATCGTTTTTGGCTCCCCATGCCATTCCAGTTTGGTCCCAGCCATATGCAAATCAGTCTTGACCCTGCACCCAATGAAAACAGTCCAGCCCGAACTGCCAGACCAGGTCGTTCCTTGACTGGAAACAACCATCCTAGAACTGCTTTCGGGGTTTCACCCCTCATCATCAAGGCTAGCATGGACTCCAGTGGCATTGAGAGTAGGGGACCCAGGCATACCCGCCCCACTCGGGGTGACAAATGCAAAAAGAACAGTTGATGGAAAGAATGCAGAACAATGTCATACATACCCCAAAAAAGAGATCTGGGCCTAAATCCATCGTTTTGTTGCTCACCATGCCATTCCAGTTTGGACCCAAACATATGCTAATCAGTCCTGACCCTGCGCCCAATAAGAACAGTCCAGCCCGAATAGCCAAGCCAGGTCCTCCCTGGATTGGAAACAAGCATCCTAGGACCGGTTTTGGGGTTTAGCCTCTCATCAGCGAGGACAGCTTGCAGCCAGGATGGTGCACTTGACTTAAAGTAATTAATTAACACATGCTAAAGATTGTCTAATAGAGTGAGCTCCCCAAGTGCAAGGAAAATATATCGTGAAGAAATTAAATTCAAGGTTTAAAAAAGCACGGGCCCTAACGGCGGTCCCAAGGAGCTTCTGCCACCACTCATTCCATTTTCTACTTTTTCATTCAAATTCCTCACTAAAATTGGTATTCAACAGAAATAATTGGCATATTTGATTTACTGGCAAGTCCCAAGTAATGTCACACATACCAGAATATGTCCTACCTTTCACATACACCGCACCCTGCCAATGGGGGGCACCTTGGGCCTACCTTAGGGGTGCCTTACATATAAGGAAAGGGAAGGTTTAGGCCTGGCAAGTGGGTGCACTTGCCAGGACAACCTGGCAGTTTACAACAACATGCAAGGACAATACAGTGGTAGGTTTGAGATACATTTACAGGCCTACTCATGTGGGTGTCACAACCAGTGCTGTAAGCCCATTAGTAGCGTTTGATCTACAGGCCCTGGCACACACCATGCACTTCACTAGGTACTTGCCACTAAATCACATATGCCAGTCATGGGTAACCAATCATTGTCACAATTTATACAGAGAGCATATGTACTTTAGCACTGATCATCAGTGGTAAAGTGCCCAGAATCCTACAGGTAACTAAAACAGAGTCAGAAAAATTGGAGGCAAAAGGCAAAAGGCAAAAAGGTTGGGAATCAACCTGTCAAAAGGGCCAGCCAGGTCCAACACTTTGCCAGTGCTTGTTGTTTTTATAAGACCAAGAAGCGAATGGCTGGTGTGTGGTTGAGAGTTAGCCTGCTGCAAGTTAACTTTTCTTTTAGTATTTCTCCAGGAGTAGGGGTGAAGTCATGTTGTCAATTATTTCTTTTGATCGCCAATTTTAGCGAGGAATGTTTATGAAAAAGTAGAGTAGTGCAGTATCTCCTTTGAACCGCCATTAGTGCCCATGCCTTTTTAAACCTTGAATTTAATTTGTACATGATATATTTTCCTGGCACTTGGGGATCTCACTCTTTTAGACAATCTTAAGCATGTGTTAATTAATTACTTTAAGTCAAGTGCACTACACGTGTAACAATATCAGTTTGATTTTCTTTCAGTTTTGTTATTCTCACTTTTTATATTTTCTTATTTTCTGTTTCATTAGATGCAGTAGAAAGGGGAGCCTCAAAACTCTAGTTCTTATTTCTTTGTAACCCCACCTCGCTATATTGCTTAAGCTGCAAAGCTTTGTGTTGCCTTGGGAACGCTACTTAGGTCCCCCTCATTGCTGATCAGTAGCATTTTCGAGGATGCTGCTCGAGCAGCCTAGTAGATTACTGGTAACCTTTTGCGTGCTGTCAGCATATCAGGCTATTAACTTGTAATTTAATTTCTACTCAATATTTCCCTTGTATTTGTATACCGCCCAGGCATTTTAGTTCAAAATTAGTTTGTGCTATTATTTCAACTTGTTTTCCTTCTGAAGTTTTTTGATTCATACATTTTATTTTAGTTTTGTTTACAGTCTCAATAGCTTTAGTAAGAAGGGTAGTCTTCTCACTGGGCAGGAGCAGCTAAGCTTCAATTAGTATTTCATTTTTCTTCATTTCATGAGATGACACTTCTGGTTGCCTCAGCACTGCCTCTCTGGCCTTCCTTTGACATCAGTAGCTTATTTCATCAAGCCGCTTGTGCAGCTGTGGGGGTTTGTAAGATGTTATAACACAGGCATCTACCACACATCTGTTCCAACACATTCTTTTACCACAGAGGTAAGTGTAAATAAGGTAAGTGAAATATATATTCACTGAATAAACTGGTTGACTGATAGAATATCGATTGTAAAAACATCAATGGTAAAAATATCGAAAAATATATATATAGTAAAAATATCAACCCCCTATGCTTAAACAGGTAAGTACAAAAATATTGAATCAAAAATATCAAAGTAAAAAATATAGATGTAAAATATATTAATTTAAAATATATTAAATAAAATATTATTTATTAAAAATATAAAATGTTAGGATTATCTTTAACAAAATAAATGTAATTAAATATATATTTTAACTAAATATAAAAATTTAACATAATTTGGAACAATATAAACACAAACTTAATAATGTATACATATACATGTATTTACTTTAAAATAATGTATTAACTATTATCTTTATTTAATGTTTAAAATGTAAATTATATAAAAATACATTATATACATACATCAATAATGTAAAATTAAAAAACCATCCTATAATTAATTAAAACATTAAGCTATTAAAACAAAATTAAAAAGTGTATTTCACAACACAATAAATACAACAGTAGGGAAGATGTTGGATATTGAAACAATTCAATGTACTATTCCAAATGCAATTAGTGCAACATTTAGGAAAGTGTTGGATAGCGGAGGGGTAAAAATTAATACTCCCACTCCAAAGAGTGCAACAGTAGGAAAAGTGATGGTTGGCGGAATGGTAAAATTTACTATTTCCCCTCCATTGACTGCAAAAGTAGGGTAAATGTTAGATAGTAGAAGATTTAAATTGACTATTACAATTCCAGTGATTGCAACAGTAGGAAAAATGTTGGATAGCGGAGGGGTAAAAATGTCTATTCCCACTCCAGTGAGTGCAACAGTAGGGAAAGTATTGGAAAGTGGAGGGTTTAAAATTACTATTCTCACTCCAGGGAGTGCAAAAGTAGGGAAAGTGCTGGATAGCAAAGGGGTAAAAATTACCATTCCCAGTCCAGTTAGTGCAACAATAGGAAAAGTATTGGAAAGTGGAGGGGTAAAAATGACTATTCCCACTCCAGTGAGTGTGACAGTCTGGAAGGTACTGGATAGCAAAGGTGTAAAAATTACTATTCACACTCCAGTTAGTGGAACAGTAGGGAAAGTGCTGGATAGCTGAGGAGTAAACATTACTATTCCCACTCTACTGACTGCAAATTTAGGGTAAATGTTGGATAGTAGAAGAATGAAATTTACTATTCCAACTCCAGTGATTGCAACAGTAGGGAAAATGATGGATAGCGGAGGGGTAACAATTACTATTCCCACTCCAGTGAGTGCATAGTAGAGAAAGTATTGGATAGCGGAGGGATACAATTTACTATTCCCACTCCAGTGTGTGCAACAGTAGGGAAAGTATTGGATAGTGGAGGGGTGTAAATTACTATTTCCACTCTAGTGAGTGCAACATTAGGGAAAGTACCGGAGAGCAAAGGGGGTGCAACAGTAGATAAAGTATTGGATAGTGGAGGGGTAAACATTACTATTCCCACTCCATTGAGTTCAACAGTAGGTAAAGTACTAAATAGCAAAGGGGTAAAATTGTATATTCCCACTCCAGTTAGTGCAACAGTAAGGAAAGTACTGGATAGCGGAGGGGTAAAATTACTTTTCCCATTCCAGTGAGTGCAACAATAGGTAAAGTATTGGATAGCAGAAAAACAAAAGTTACAATAACACTTAAACAATTTTTATAAAAGGAAATCTAAAAAATAAATACAAAATATTGAAAAAATATACAATAAAATATATTTAACATATAAAAAGAACCCATATTATAATGTTAATTACATATAACAAAAACCTACAAATATGATATAAAAAATACATTTATAAAGAATATTTATTTAAAAAGAACAAATATTCATAAACAAACCAATTATTTAAAACCTACATGTATTTATTTTATTTCCTACCCTCTACCACCACACAAATAAAAAAACGACATCAACATTTGTATTAAAATGTATTTCCCTAATTAATATAATTAATTATGAATTTTAAATATATTATTAATAAAAAAAGATAATAAACATTCATTAAGTGCACATTCTTTAACACTATATTATCCATAACACACCCATAAAACTAATTACACAATTACATCACATTAATAAGAAACTAATTAATAATTAATCAATAAAAAATAAATTACTTCCCACCCTTCACACCATTTACACCTATAAAAACCACAAAACACACTAAAGAAAATTACACAATTACCATAATTAATTACTAAATAAGTAAGTAAAATTAATTAACAACTAAATATTAAAGAGTTATTAATACATTAATTTACACATTTAACACTATAACAACACAATTAAACAAATATTAATATATAAAAATTATTCAATACATTTTATATAATTAAATTACTTCCCACAGCAATTTTCCTATAAACACACAACCCGCTACGGAACTAAAAATGAAAATTTCAAATAAAAATAAGTTAATAACTACTATAAAAAATCTATAAAATATATATAATTAAATTACATCCCACCGTATTCCCCTATAAACCCACAACCCGCTACGGAACTAAAAACACAAAATTCAATTAAAAAAATTATTAACTACTAACATTTTAACACATATAATAAAAATACAAAAAATTCTTATACAAAAAATAATCATCAAACACACATAAAATATATACTAAAATACATAATAATAATAAAAAATCGATATTTTTTACAACTATATTTTACAAACGATATTAAACACTTTGAAAGTTTTTTACATCGATATTACTTTCCTAAAATCGTTATTCTTCACCACAAGGATTTTACTGTTGATATTTCTGAGCCACGATATCTTTACCACGATATTTGTGCAATTCTCTGTCCCAAAAAAACAAAAGGATGAAGTAATGTTTTCGATCAATTTGTCAGTGTCAACACTAATGTTTTGAACTTACAAAAAATACATAAATTGCACCAGTTATAGTTAGTGGCACTAACTATAACTTGCACCCCTGCCATGCACTGCATATGACATCACATATGACATCACTCATGACATTTTCTATGACATAATTTATGACACTACTGATGACATTTCAAATAACATAATTGATGAAATCAATGATGATAGTGTATCCCACTTGGGCTGTATCCTTGTCACTCTGTATAACAAAGGCCTGTGTTTCTTACATATGCCTTTGCTTTAGTCTTTTTAGCCCTTGAGGGTGTATTTTCATCCCTATTTTGGCTTACGGCCTCTTCTTATCCCTGTTGACATCTCAGAAGGATTAGCTACACACTGGAAGCGTTTTGTCATGTTCCAAACTTTTCTCAACAGTTTTGGTGCACTGGGATGGTTCCTGATTCCATATCTTGAATGTTCTGGTCTGTCTGAGGTAAGGGCAACCCCCTTTCGGTAGCTCAGTGCTGCTGACTATGTAATGCCAGAACAGACTGTGCCCTCCAGAAGCAGTCCCAAGAGGAAAAACCCTGAAGGAAGAAAACCTCTTACTGCAGACAGAGACTCCAGGAATGGAAAGGAGGCAATAGAAGATAGCGAAGTGCGGAGCCAGAAATGATCAGCAAAGAAGAGTCAGACCAGAAGACAGGAATCTCCAGGCAAGGACAAATGCACTAATGGAATCCAATTTGGACCAGAAAGTGCCAATAGGAGCAATGATACATCAATCAGTAGTAAAGATGCACCAACAGGAGAGATGACACACCAGCAGGAGCAAGGAGTGTTGCAAAGCAAGATAATGAAAGATTCTGCTCCTTATATACTCACCAACAAGAAGTGAAACAAAAGGAAATGAGCAGTCGCCATTTTAGATAGGGAAATAGTAGTAACACAATAGATAAGGATGGTGTAAAAAGAACTCTCTCCACAGCATTCTAGGAGCAAGCCTCTTGGATCATGGGAAGATTAGTAGGAAGATGGGCCCCCTTCAGGAAAATGGCTGCTGGAATACTGTTATGAATACCCCCCTGAGCTTGTAGCATGAGAAATGGCTAAGTTAGAGTGCAATACAGGGGGTCGCTGTCCCAAGACTGGAACTGCAGCATGCCTGAAACACTAAAGATATTACAGAGAGCCTCCGCATAGATCTGCGGCTTGCCTCAAAAAAAGAGGAAGGATTTGCTGGCCAAACCGGGGTAAAGGTGACAAACTGTTGTAACTGTGCAATCAGGCTGCCACAAGCAACCACTGCATGCGCGAAAGGAAATAGAAGTTGCTCTGGACTGAATTGCGGCCCACAGCTGTGAGGATGAGGAGGCTGAATGCTGCATCGTGTCCCACAGGGGTGAAATAGGGGACACTGCGGGCTGTACTGCGGCATTTGGCATAACACGTTTTCACTGCAGACCTATTGCCCTTGGGTATGACTGATTAGACAAATACGGCACTACTTGAACCTGACAGGAGTCACCCATTTACTGGATTAGAGAATGACTTGATGTCATTGCATACAGCATTATAACATGTTGTTTTATCTTCTTGTATGAATTTCATTTAATTGTATTTAATGAGATTTTCCTTGTTGTTCATGTTCCTACTCTCATGCACTTGTATTTTACAGCTGCTTATGCATAGTGTTCATGTATATTTGCAACAGTCAAAGATGGCGGCATATCTTTGTTTAATTATCGTATGCTGCACTGACTAGTCCTATTTTGCTATTAACAATTCACAAGCATTTAGGGAGTATGGTAGCACAGCCACTGTAATGTTGTGATGCATTCTAGTAGTTGGGAGTGGGCGGAGCAAGGGGGCCAGAGGAAGAGGAGGAGCGGCAACAGGAAAGGGGCAGCTAGAGTAGGGACGGGAACCGAGCAAGAAGCAGATAATAAAGCTCCCTTATAAAATAGATATTGTGTCTGTCATTATTGCCCTGAATAAGGTCAATGTTGGGGGGGGGGCAGGTGCACACCGGTATATGAGCAGTTTAATTAGTTTCTGATTTTCAGTGAAATATTTTGTGGGTATGTAAGGAATGTGCATGCAATTCCCAGTGGGGAAATGACCCTAATTCCCCATGTTAGGACATCAAAGAGGACTGTGGGAAAACCCACAGTTAAGGGAATGCACAGCTCTAAGACAAAAATGTCTAAATCACAATTATCACCCACACTTTTCATTTCAGTGCACAACTTGGGGTGCAAATCCTATTAGCTGAGCAGTATTCTTACTGCATGTTGTTGTGTTTTAATTTTCAGTGGCGACATTGAACGTGAAGATTTCCATTTTCTAACGCACTCCCCTGACGAAGGGTTTTACGTAACCCGAAATGCATTGGGACCGATGTACAAAGGATGTTATGTTTTCTTAGTCGCTTGGAGATGACTTAAATCTAGTGTTGATTTGATATTATTTTGAAAATTGACAAGGACAGTCTATATATATATTTTTCTGGATATGTTAACAATGCTTCATGAAATGTGATTTGCATAATGCTATATCAGTAAAAAAACATGAGATGAAATGAATAATTGATTGCCGTAGAGCATTTTTTATGAACATTATACTGTTATTGATAATTGTGATTTAGACATTTTTGTCTTAGACCTGTGCATTCCCTTAACTGTGGGTTTTCCCACAGTCCTCTTTGATTATTGCCCTGAAGACACGACAACTGGCGTCGAGGATGGGATGTCCGATCTGCCATCTCTGAACCCTGAAAGAAGCGTCCTGTCCCTGGGCATCACGAGGAGAAAAGTTGTCCGTGAGACATGTGAGCCCCGACGAAGCCTCTGCCTGCAGCTAAAGGTCAGTGGTAATTGCCCCGCTCCGCGACTCATCGATCGCGCGGAGCTCTGCTGGATCAGTGGGGCTGAGCGCTGCATGAAATTTAAACTGAGCGCTAGTTCGCGCCAAAAAGAAAAACCGGGAGTGCATCCCAGGTGCATAACGAGCTGCGTGCCGTAAAAGAGGAAGTCGGGAGCCCACCCCAGTCCTGCCGTGTCGCTCTGAGGAGTGGAGAGCATGTGAAGAAGCGTGGCAACCCAGGAGAAGCGCGTAAAGAAAACGCCAGTATCGCTGAAATCAGAGCTCACCCCCGATGTGTGAGAAACAGCACGCTCACAACGGAACAAGTCGGGAGCATATCCCAAGCCTACCTGGATGGTTGTGGTGTCCAAGGAGCGTGGGGAGTGGAGAGGAAACCCTGTTGCCCGTGGAAGCGGCCATTTTGAAGTCAGGCAACCTCCAGTTTTGCCATCAAGCACAAGCAAGTGCAAAGGTTCACAAGAAACAAGCATGAGTAGATGCAACAGGGAACTCAGGAAACAAGCACAAGCCAATACAAGAGGCTAAACAAGCAAACAAACACATGCACATGCAAGAGGTGAAATAAGAAAACAAGTGTTGGCAAAAGCAAACAAACGAGCATTGGCGAACACCAAACAAGCATTGGCGAAGACAAGCAAACAAGCACTGGTAAATGCAAAACAAGCAAAAGCAAGAAACAAGCAAACAAACATTGGAAAAGACCAGGCATAAGCAAATGCAAGAGACCAATAAAGACAACGGTGAGCACAAACTGAAGAGGGCAGTATTGCAGAAGACCCCGAAGAGGGCAGTCTTGCAGAGGACCCCGAAGAGGG
The DNA here is from genome assembly GCF_964263255.1 of Lissotriton vulgaris. Taxonomy (NCBI): domain Eukaryota; kingdom Metazoa; phylum Chordata; class Amphibia; order Caudata; family Salamandridae; genus Lissotriton; species Lissotriton vulgaris. The sequence continues at coordinate 506,190,436 of NC_141696.1, forward strand.
CAGAAGTGCAGAAGACCCCGAAGAGGGCAGAAGTGCAGAAGACCCCGAAGAGGGCAGCCCTGCAGAAGACCCTGAAGAGGGCAGAACGGCAGAAGACAGTACCAGAAACAAGCAAAGATCGCACTGAATGTAAATCTGAATATAAATAAGCTTGAGAACAAGCAACATGAAGTAAAAGAAGCAATGGGCCAATAAACACAGCAAACACTGGCAAGTGCAAGGGATGCACTGGAAAAAAAGAACCAGCCCGCACAAACCTCGAATGCGACAAACACAAGCAAAGGCAAGTACCAAAGTAGACTTTCAACATCACGCAAAGAGAAATGATCGATAGTAAGAGAAGCCAAGAAATTAAAGTGATCCAGAAGCCTGAGTAAACAAATATAAAGGAAGCCTTCTCCCATCACTCAAATGGCTAGATGACCTGCGTTAGGCCGAAAAGAAAAGCATGAATAAAATGTCAAATGTGCCATGCATCCTCGCGGAAGAGCCACAAATCACCTGCAGCCAGCATGCGACTCTAAAGGAAGCGAGACATGAGCCATGCATAGTGTTGCTGAGTGGTGGCCATTCGGAACTCAAGAAATCCAAGTTTCACTCACTGGCCCATACTGATATAGTTGCGAAGCTTACCAACCTTAAAGGAAACGACCAGACCAAAGATCTCGGCCGAAGAGAGTCGGCAAAGAAGATGGGAAACAAAGTGAACAGTCCTGTGACCGTAGCAGATCAGAATCTTCCTCCCTCATGGCGGGGGGACAAGCAACACAACGGTCCAATCCCTGCATTGAAGTGCCGCCCCCAGTGACACAGACTGACATTCAGAGTATGGGTGCCAAGTGGAACCGGTGGCTGGAATCACAGGACGAGTTTCTTGACGCAATCGGTGAACGTGGAGATGGAAAGTGTCTGATGCTACTCCTCCAGCATATAAGTCATGAGGGCCGACGCGTAGTCAGAACATTCTCTGAAAAGGACACAGAGACTTATGAAAGACTCAAAGAGAAGCTATGTGCCCATTTCCACGCACAGTCAGACGTGGATCATGATCGCATCGCCTTCAACACAGCATGGCAGGAACCAGGAGAACCATTGCCTAAATTCATCACCCAATTGCAAAGTCTGGTAAAATGCTGCTATTTCAACACGTTCATAAATTAAGAAGCAGTTGGGCTCCGGATAATCGAAAGCTGTTCAAATTCTAACACGACGCACAAGATCCTTTGTGGGCATTGGTCGCTAAAGGAAATCATCAGAAAGGCCGAAGTCGGAGTGCGGGTCAAAGCAAGAGACATATCAGATGAATTGCACCCGAATGCAAGACACAAAGATACCACGAGAGAGACACCTCTCATGTCTGGGAACAATGCCCAAAAGACCAACAAAACCAGAAAGAGAGAGGGTGAAGGCAGACCAGAGTCAAGACAAAAAGAGAGACAAAGGGACATGAAGTACTCCAGGCAATGGGAGAGACAAAGTGGCATGAAATACTCTGAGTTAACAACACAAAAGATCGGGATGAGTCAGGATTGCGATAGCGGCACTGATACAATCTCAAGGAGTTATTCAACCTCAAGGAGTCATTCAACATATGGTGCAAACGGGTCTGAAGCAGATGAAGTGTCAAGTGGGACAGATCGCACCAATGGACCAGATGACAGTCTTCCCAACAAACGCGCAAGAAAGGCAAACTATAGAAGACTGGGCCAGTCACGTCAACACTGGAAATCGGTACATGACCACACACGAGCACCTCGCTGTTTGCCAAATTCTAGAGACGAGTCCGAGGAGACATCAATCAGGAGAACACATCACACCTGTAGCACAGATGTCAGTGCACCAAACAAGTGTGAAGAGGAAGAGAACTGCATAAGATGGGCTGATTCACTCAGACAACGTAAAAGGGAAGACAAACGCATCCATGACATCCAAGATATTGAAGAAACTGAGAGGAGGTCATTATCATCATGCGAGCGAGGCAGAGATGAAATACCTTGGGATCAAACTCAAGAAACAAGTACATGGCTATTGAACAACTTATTCAGTGAATTGACAACGAAGACACTGCGAGAAAGATACCCGGAGAAACATCCCAAAGATAACTCCGACTCGAAGAGCAGCTTGTTACGGACTACCCATTTCAAGAATCCACCAGTTAAGACATTGTCAAAGGAACGTTCTCAAAGGAAATCGACAAAGGACTCCTCGGATTCAGAAAGCATGTCTGTCCGATCCTGGAAATTGACCAAAGACTCCTCCTATTCAGAAAGCATGTCGGTCCAATCCTTCGAGTCGACCGAGTCATGGTCCGGACAACGGCCATGGTATCAATCACTCAAACACACCATAGAACCAAAGGACATTCTTCCTATCAAGAGCAATCTATCTCACACCAATGTCTCTGAACACTCAGTCACTCCACAAGACAACCTGTCATGTCAGTCACAGGTGTATCAAGACATAAATAATACACCGTCACCCCTGATTGGGTCAGCGAGGCTGACTCAAAGGGCCTACGAAAGGAAAACAGATATATTGGACATTACTTACCGGATGGAAAAGGACCAGCCAGTCTATCTGCAAGGAAAGCCAGACGTGTCCATAGAGACAGATCATCGTCGGATGAGAGAGAAACATACATATGCACAGATGGTTCAAGGGTTCACCAGTCCCAAACGAGAGCAGGAGTGGATGAGACAACAAGAAGCAGCAAAGGAGTCCCCAAACTAAACCAAGACAATCTCTTCAGGTAGCACCTTACCGTCTGGCATACATAACTCTGAACAGGAGGGCAGCGTTGCTCTCAACTGGACAAGACAAAAAGAAGTAAAAGTACATGCGAGTGCTCGGAAGAGAACCCGAACAACATCCCCTCAGAAAGGTGATCGAACGTCAATCGAACAAGAATCACAAAGGAAGACAGACTGCCGATATCAAGCTGAGACCTTCACAGTCACCTCAGACACTGAAAGTGAGTGGATCACCCAGAAGCTGATTGAAAACCACCACGAATCTGAGCATACGCACATCACACGAGACGTCGTGCAAGTACAAAGATGCACTCTTGTAGTAAAGGATGCTCTCGTCAAGGCGACAGAAAGCCACACAACGGAAGTGGAGATGCGTCTCCATGCCTCAAACGAACGGCCCGCGGTTCCGTGAGGCTGATCGAGGAATTATATATATGTTGGACGCTAAGTTCATTTCGTTAACAAGGGGGTAGATGTAATGTTGTGATGCATTCTAGTAGTTGGGAGTGGGCGGAGCTAGGGGGCCAGAGGAAGAGGAGGAGTGGCGATAGGAAAGGGGCAGCTAGAGTAGGGACGGGAACCGAGCAAGAAGCAGATAATAAAGCTCCCATATAAAATAGATATTGTGTCTGACATTATTGCCCTAAAGACACGACAGCCACCCCAAGTGTGAACAAGGCTGAATAGTCTAAACGTACAGCATGTGCTGGAATTCACTGAATGAATACGTATTCATCTATTATTTTGAGTGCACGTGTACCCTTTGTGCTGTTAGAGGTATTTGGAATACATATGGTCCTGTTGAAGCCATTGTTAGATCTCACGGCGGAGGGTAGGCGCGAACACTGCCATGAGACGCGATATAACCGCAAAAACTACATTTCCCATAATTCCAGGTACTGCGCGCGCGACGCCGTGTGATGACGTCACACGCGCAGGGAACATTACCGGCGAGGAAACAGAAGGCGCCGCCGTTGATTCTGGTTCCGATCCTGCTGGTGTGATGATCGTGTGTTCCAGCGTATCCTTTATCTCGTGTGCTCTTTACCGGCTGGTGAGTGCAAGAGAAGCTATCCGCTTCGGTCTAGGGGAGGCGTCGGCTGGCGCTTCCCATTTCAGTGGAGTCCTCGGCTGAGGCTCATGCGTGTCACTGGCTAGTGATACGCCAGTTTCCAGACAGTTTGTACTGTGTTAACTGTTTAGTGGATTTTTGTGGGAAACCTAACTCAGAGAACTGCCATTCCTTGCTCTGGGTTTCACCTGCCTTCTGACTTTCAGGGCTATTGTGCTTGCAGACATTCCACGTGTATTTTGCTTTGTTCACGAGTGAGTAAAACGGACTTATCTGCATAGAGACTTTGCATTCTCCAAGGTGCATCTACTTCTGATGTTCTTCAACCAATCGGAGGACATAATTGGTTGTGTATTGTTTATGAGTCTCTATCTCTTCAAGACTCAGGACATTTCTTGTATACCTTGGGTACAGCATAGAGTATTGTCAGGTGAAGTAACCGGGCAATGCAAATTCGAGAGTGAAGACAATAACTGTTGTCTCCTTTTATTTCTTTCTAACAACAGGGGCTTATGTGCTTCGCCTGGCAGGCTAAATTCCATACTGACCCCTGTTGAAGCCCCTTTTGCATTTACGTTGGTATGTAGTACAGTGGAATGTAAAACATGTAATGAACCATGAGGTTTGCTGTGTGAAGATATTGACCATAGGTTCTTGTATTCTAGACCTACCATCCTATTCAACCTCTTTTGATTGCCAGGCAAAGCCTCCCATTCATTCCTACCAGGTATATCTATTCAATACACACACACAAGGGGGGGGCTACATATGTTTGTTAAGTGAATTACCTATTTAGTCTGTGCTTGTCTCATGGTGCCTTGTTCTCGTTTCAGCTTCCCTTCCCCGCTGTTCCCTCCCTTACCTTCCTGATATCCCTCGCTCGATCATTCCTGTGCGTCTGTGCTCATTCAGACCCAGGGGCTGTCGAGAGGTGGACCCTATAGAGCATCGTGAAATCCTGAGGACCGGTGGACCTGACAGAATCAACGGCCCAAGACTTATAGTCCTCCCGATTTCACGATACAATGTCCACAATGGATGATATAATAGCAGCCCTGGCGCTGGTTCAAACAGAATTGCAAGCATCTAGGACAGAGACAGCTGCCCTGCAGGCTCAGGTGGATAGGTTAAGTCGTAACCCTTTCAGTGCCGGTACTCAGCAGACCTCCTCTGTCGTAGTAGAAGTTCCCGCCCCAATCCCCCTAGCCCCTCCTGAACGTTTCCATGGGGACAGCGGCAAGGTACAGGTGTTCCTTACACAGGTATTACTGCATTTTTCCTGCAAGCCCAAGGTATTTAATACCAATCACTCCAGAGTTGCTTTTCTCATCTCGTATTTAGCAGGGGATGCAGCACAGTGGGCAGTACCGTTGGTGAAAAGGGATGATCCTTTGTTAAGGGACTGGGAGGCTTTTAGGGCGGATTTTGAAAAAACTTTCAATCGCAGGTCAGCTACATTAACAGCAGACAGGGAGTTGCTAGGACTGAAACAGGGTAATAGAGATTTGATAACCTATCTCAACGATTTTAGAAGGCTTATCGCAGAAACCGATTGGCCGGAAGAAAAGAGACATGCCATTTTTTATAATGGCCTCACCGAGGAAATGAAGGATGTCCTTGCCCAGATTGATCCGCAGCCCAGTACCTGTGAAGACATGATCAGCTTAGTCCTGAGGTTAGATCATCGTCTAAGTGATCGTAAGGGTGACAATCGTAGAAAGGATCGGTTACCCCCAAGATACGAGAATCCTAGGGGTTCGGAAGGAGCAAGCCAATCTACCCCTGAACCCATGGAAATAGGAGCAGTGAGGTCTCCTTTAACTACGGAGGAAAGGGAATATAGAAGGAAGAAAGGCTTATGTTTGTACTGCGGTAGGAAGGGACACTTCATTAGGGAATGCCCTAACAGAAACAAAACAAGAACAGTGTACAAAAAGGTGTCGGTGGTGACAGCTGAAAAGGAGTCGGGAAACGAGAAGGCTTGAAGGTGGAAGAAGGGAGTCCTTCAAGTAAGTTCATCATCCCTTCATTGGACGGAGTTGAGAGACAAGATGGCCTGCAATTTTTCGTGGAAGTGAGGTTGGAAGTACAAAAGAAGGTACTAACAATAAAAGCAATGTTGGATTCGGGAGCCACGGGGTGCTTCATGGATCATGCCAAAGCCATCGGTTTGGGCCTAACCCTCGAAGAAAAGGAAATTCCCGAAGCAGTATATGCTGTGGATGGCCGAAAGTTGGATTCAGGTCCTATTCGATTGCAAACCAGAGAGCTGGGTATGACAATGTTTGCTGAACATCAGGAAAGACTGTCCTTTAATATCATTCATGCACCGCAGTATGGAATGATTTTGGGTCTTCCATGGTTGCGTAGACACAACCCTACCATAGATTGGGAAGAGCAAACCATACACTTCACTTCTGAATACTGTCAGCAGAACTGTTACCCTGTGAAATCAGGACCTGCGTATGGTCTAGCTGGTATACATTACATCGCTACCGCGGCTGAACAAGATGTAGAGCTACCGTTTGAATATCGCGAACTGGCGGAGGTATTTAGCGAACAGAAGGCGGAAACATTACCCCCACACCGGTCGTACGACTGCCAAATAGATTTGATTCCAGGTGCTAAGATCCCAGCGGGGAGAGTTTATGCACTTACTGAGCCAGAAACCCTACATCTCCGTGACTACCTAGACAAGCTCCTGAAGATCGGTTTTATCCGAGAATCCAAATCCCCCGCAGCTTCCCCGTTGTTCTTCATCCCGAAGGCTAATGGAGATCTCCGCGCTTGTGCGGACTACAGGGCTCTAAATGCCATAACGGTCAAGAATAAATATCCCCTTCCGCTTATCAACGTGTTATTGGAACAAGTTAAAGATGCCGTGGTGTTCACGAGACTGGATCTCAAGGGGGCATATCACCTGGTTCGGATGCGTTCAGGTGATGAATGGAAGACGGCCATCAAGACTCGTTTTGGACTTTACGAGTACATGGTGATGCCTTTCGGGCTCTGTAATGCGCCAGCCGCATTTCAATATTTTCTAGACGATGTACTCAAAAGATATTTAGATCGTTTCGTTGTTGTTTATATCGACGACATCCTGATTTATTCGAACAGCACCGAACAACATGTGGAACATGTAAAGACTGTATTGAAAACATTACTGGAACATCAACTCTACTGCAAGCTTAGTAAGTGTGAATTTAATACTGCATCGGTGGAGTTCCTAGGGGTGGTACTCACTCCTCATGGTCAGGAAATGTCTGAAAGAAAGGTCCTAGCGGTCAAGAACTGGCCCATACCCAAGTCTGTAAGAGACATTCAGTGTTTTATAGGGTTCGCGAACTTCTATCGACGATTCATTGAAAATTTCTCAGCAATGGCCTCCCCGATGACAAGGTTATTGAGAAAGAAGGTGCCCTTCGAATGGACGGAGGAGGCCCAGAAAGGTTTCGATGACCTCAAGAAGGCTTTTGTTTCTGCTCCAGTGCTGGTGCACGCGGATCCTAGTAAACCTTTTATCGTAGAAGCAGATGCTTCTGACACGGCGGTAGGAGCAGTATTGTCTCAACGTCACTCCGAAACCGGCCAATTACATCCGGTTGCTTACCTCTCTCGTACACTGAATTCAGCGGAGCAGAATTATGTGATTGCCGAAAAGGAACTGTTGGCAATAAGAACCGCCTTCCTGGAATGGAGACATCATTTAATGGGAGCAAGACATATAGTAACAGTGTTTACCGACCATCGTAATTTGCAATACATGACTGCTGCACGTCATTTAACACCTAGACAGATGCGTTGGATGATGCATTTTGCGGACTTCGACTTCGTCGTCACATTCCGACCCGGAAAGGATAATAGAAAGGCGGACGCTTTATCAAGACAGTTCACCAAAACAGAACATATCAACGCAAGGGAGGAGTCCATAATCGACCCAAAAAAGGTGATCGGAGTCACCTGTACCCAGATGTTTCTCAGAAGCGTAAATAGAAACATTCAGACTGAATCATGGAAGAAATGGTTGAGTGAGCACAACGAGTGGAAGATGGTTCAGGGTCTTCCAATGAGACAGAGACAGCTGCTTTTGCCCCTTCGATCCTTAAGGAAACAAGTATTCCAGTGGTGCCATAGTGCGCCGTGTGCGGGCCATAATGGATTCAGTAAAACTTTAGAGAGGATTTCTAGACAGTTTTGGTGGCCTAACATTCGGAAGGATGTGGCTGAGTGGGTGGCTGAATGTCCTATCTGCAGTCAAATGAAGGCGCAACACTCTAGACAGGCTGGTTTGCTGCAACCCCTTCCCACTCCTGAGTTGCCTTGGGAAAACATCTCCATGGATTTCGTGGTGGGCATGCCCAAAGATCAGGGGTGCACAGCAATTCTGGTGGTGGTTGATTATTTAACTAAGATGGCTCATTTCATCGCTTGTAAACAGGTTCCTTCAGCTAGCGGGTTAGCCAGACTTATTCTCACCAACATAGTACGGCTTCATGGGTTACCCCGAGTGATCATATCCGATAGAGGCAGCCAGTTCACAGCACGGTTTTGGAAGACATGGTGTAAAGCGTTAGGAATAACTTCTAGTACCTCCACCAGTTTCCACCCCCAGACCGATGGGCAGACTGAAAGGGTTAATCAAACTCTGAAGCAGTATCTGAGATGCTATGTTGAGGTCACCAAGGAAGATTGGGTGGATAGATTATGGCTAGCTGAAATAGCATATAACAGCGCGGTACACAGCTCCACCAAGACCGCTCCGTTTTACGGCACCTATGGTTTCCATCCTAATTTCTTGCCCTTCCACCATCCTGCATCAAACACCACTGTCCCAGAGGTACAGGAAAGACTACAGGGCATTCATAAAACATGGCAGCATGTCAAGAGCCAGTTGAAACAGTCCAAAGCGAGGTACAAGGCCTATGAGGATAAGCACAGACGAGCAGGGCCCATATACAAGGTGGGTGATTACGTCTGGTTGTCCACCAAAAACATACGCTTTAAGCGTTATAGCGTATTCAATCCCAAATATATAGGCCCGTACAAGATCATTAAGCTCATTAATCCAGTGGTGGTTAAACTGGCTTTGCCATCCTCCTTACGCATTCATCCTGCCTTTCATGTGTCTTTAGTGAAACCCACGAGAATGCACAGAAAACTGGTGCCTGCTGAGATCGCCGTGGATAACGAAGGAGACTATGAGGTGAGAGGTATTGTGGACTCTAAGATTTACCGCACCAGATTGTGGTATTTGGTGGCTTGGAAGGGTTATGGTAATGAAGAGAACTCTTGGGAACCTGCATCCAATGTCCATGCACCCAGGTTTGTGAAGAGGTTCCATCAACGCTTTCCGACCAAACCTTGTCTCTGTCAGTGTTCTTCGGGAGAGGGATGTACTGTTAGATCTCACGGCGGAGGGTAGGCGCGAACACTGCCATGAGACGCGATATAACCGCAAAAACTACATTTCCCATAATTCCAGGTACTGCGCGCGCGACGCCGTGTGATGACGTCACACGCGCAGGGAACATTACCGGCGAGGAAACAGAAGGCGCCGCCGTTGATTCTGGTTCCGATCCTGCTGGTGTGATGATCGTGTGTTCCAGCGTATCCTTTATCTCGTGTGCTCTTTACCGGCTGGTGAGTGCAAGAGAGGCTATCCGCTTCGGTCTAGGGGAGGCGTCGGCTGGCGCTTCCCATTTCAGTGGAGTCCTCGGCTGAGGCTCATGCGTGTCACTGGCTAGTGATACGCCAGTTTCCAGACAGTTTGTACTGTGTTAACTGTTTAGTGGATTTTTGTGGGAAACCTAACTCAGAGAACTGCCATTCCTTGCTCTGGGTTTCACCTGCCTTCTGACTTTCAGGGCTATTGTGCTTGCAGACATTCCACGTGTATTTTGCTTTGTTCACGAGTGAGTAAAACGGACTTATCTGCATAGAGACTTTGCATTCTCCAAGGTGCATCTACTTCTGATGTTCTTCAACCAATCGGAGGACATAATTGGTTGTGTATTGTTTATGAGTCTCTATCTCTTCAAGACTCAGGACATTTCTTGTATACCTTGGGTACAGCATAGAGTATTGTCAGGTGAAGTAACCGGGCAATGCAAATTCGAGAGTGAAGACAATAACTGTTGTCTCCTTTTATTTCTTTCTAACAACAGGGGCTTATGTGCTTCGCCTGGCAGGCTAAATTCCATACTGACCCCTGTTGAAGCCCCTTTTGCATTTACGTTGGTATGTAGTACAGTGGAATGTAAAACATGTAATGAACCATGAGGTTTGCTGTGTGAAGATATTGACCATAGGTTCTTGTATTCTAGACCTACCATCCTATTCAACCTCTTTTGATTGCCAGGCAAAGCCTCCCATTCATTCCTACCAGGTATATCTATTCAATACACACACACAAGGGGGGGGCTACATATGTTTGTTAAGTGAATTACCTATTTAGTCTGTGCTTGTCTCATGGTGCCTTGTTCTCGTTTCAGCTTCCCTTCCCCGCTGTTCCCTCCCTTACCTTCCTGATATCCCTCGCTCGATCATTCCTGTGCGTCTGTGCTCATTCAGACCCAGGGGCTGTCGAGAGGTGGACCCTATAGAGCATCGTGAAATCCTGAGGACCGGTGGACCTGACAGCCATAGACCAAATTCAACCATCCCTGTTTTTCTATAGTGAAAAAAATAAAGATATGCAAGTAAACTACCAGTGACTAGATGCCGCTCATTTCCCTGATCAAGGAGGGGATAAAGTAGAAAGATATATTTATAATATGTATATATATATATATATATATTAAAAACGCGTTTTGGAACCCCCCTTTTTTCTCACCCCCCCCCCTTGACGAAACCCCCCCAAATTTTCAGGGGCTGCTCAGAAACAAAATGTGCCATTTTCCTGAAAATTTCAGCCGATTACGTCCACAAACGCCAAAGTTATTAGACATAGAATTTTCATAAGTCCCATAGAGAAAAAAGTCCTAACTATGTATACCTTATATATATATATATTCACTGAAAAAACCATAGGTTATAGTCGATATATAGTTAGGAATTTGCATTTACAAAACCTTGAAAATTCAATGAAAAAACCATTGGTTTTAGGCCATATATAGTTAGGGATTTGCATTTACAAAACCTTATTTTACTCGCATAAAACCATTGAAATTCCATATATAGTTAGATGCGCTAACTATATATCGCGCACCCGCAATCCACTGCTGATGATGTCACATATTACATCATTCATGACATGGTCAGTGACATCACTGATGACATCACTGATGACAACTCAAATGACATCACTGATGACAACATCCAGTGACTGTATGTTTCTGTAAAGTTAAAATATGTCTTACATATTGAAGAATGAGTGGATGTATAAATGTCTGGATGAAGGATTTAGTAGGTGCATGACTGATTGTATGAGGGAGTGATTAAATGTGTCTCACTGAGTGCATGGGTTAGTGATTAAACTGTATTAATTTGTGTATCATTATATCTGTTGTTCTGTAAACTGCTGCATGTGTTGATCAGTAGCTATATAAATAACTATATGGGTTATTGATTGGTTGCTCAAGTATTTGTATGGGAGACTGAGTATGTGTGTGGGTGGCTGGGAGGTGTGTGACTCTGTGCATAGATGTGTAAGCAGTTGATTCACTAGGTGTATGAGTTCAAGAGTGCATGTGGAAACAGCTATATGGGCGGTTGACTGTGTGCATGAGTGTATTGGTGAGTGAATGGATATCTCAGTGCTACATGTCAAAGTAAGTACATATGTAAAACACAGTACATGTGAGAGTTAACATATATAAATAACTGTGCATAACAGCCAGTGAATGTGTGAGTGGCTGTATGGATCATTGTGAACATGTATCAAGGATTGTATAAGAGAGTAAATATGTATTAGAATATGTTTCAATAAGTAAGGTGTGTATAACTGTATAGTTGAGGAATTGGAGGTGTGTTTGATTCTTTGCATGACTGTCTAGGTGTATGAGTAACTCCATGGATGAGTGACAGTCTGTGAGTGTCTGTTTTCACTGAGTGTATCTAAGGATATATCAGAGTCTGTAGAAGTTCATCGTATTAACACATGAATGATGTCATCTGTGATGTTGTCAGTGATGTCATTTGAGTTGTCTTCAGTGATGTCATTTGAGATGTCATCAGTGATGTCATTTGAGTTGTCATCAGTGATGTCATCAGTGATGTCACTGACCATGTCATGAATGATGTAATATGTGACATCATCAGCAGTGGATTGCGGGTGCGCGATATATAGTTAGCGCATCTAACTATATATGGAATTTCAATGGTTTTATGCGAGTAAAATAAGGTTTTGTAAATGCAAATCCCTAACTATATATGGCCTAAAACCAATGGTTTTTTCATTGAATTTTCAAGGTTTTGTAAATGCAAATTCCTAACTATATATCGACTATAACCTATGGTTTTTTCAGTGAATTTCAATGGTTTTTTAATAGCAAATTTGAAAAGCTTTAAAATGTCAAGTACGTGATAGATAAAAACATTTTCGTATTTATGCACGCTGATGTGCTTTGAACGCTGCACCCCCCCCCTCCCCTCTTTTCTCTTAGTAGTACTCTCTCTTTGCAGATAGTGAACGGTAGTTAACGCAGACTTTTACCCCCGTTGTAATCCGTCGTACCTGCTTGTCTCTCCATTTGATTGATTGTTATCCAAGCATTTACTGTTTTACAATTGATTCTCTTTGGTTCATTCTCTATTTACAAACAAGCACAAAGTCGCAATACTCTGTTTAGTCTTTGCAGATAGTGAAAAATCGTGTAAAAAAATAAAAGTAATCGAGCAAAATCAGTAGGCCACTAATTGGATCTCTTTTTGACCTCGCTAAAATAGAAATATTAGGAACAACCCTTCATGAGAAATACGAAAATAGTGAGATGAACTTAGCTCCACACCATGAGGGCTGCAAGACAGCTCGACTCCGTCACCCACCCCGCCCAAAATAACGACAAACCCAATGCAAATATTAAAAATATAGACAACACACCAGCAAAGAAACAGGGTAAAACATTTTATTAAATAACTATTTACATAACTATTTTATACTTTTTATTGCCCGATCCGGCTAGCTCAATCGATAGAGCATGAAACTCATGCACTCTGATAGCAAGCGTTGCTACTGATGCTATGCAGACCAAAACTGGTTTTCAGTTTGTACATTTTTCTAGATTTTTCAATCCAAGGTTGGTTGACTTTGTAGAACGATGGCTTCAGATTTTCAACATACGGTGTGGTGGCGCGGACTGGGAGGGGGCGCTTCGCTCCTGCCCCCTCCCCAAGTAAGATTTTCATACGTGAAAGTACGTTAATGGTTTTGGTCCCTGAGTTGCTTCAATGTCACTGCCATTCTCAAATGGCATAAGTTCTGGATGTTGGGTGCCATAGTTCAGAGTTCTGAGCAGCGCTTGTAACACTGTCTGAAGCTTATTTCCACCTACTGCAGCTTCACTATTCTCAAAGTAAGTGAGTGTCGTTTGTGGACCTGACTGCATTTGAAAACAATGTGATATGAAACCTTCCTAAACAGCTTGACGGAGGCCCCCGAGGGGCGGTGTGATGGCCATGGACTCGGAGAAGACACTTGGCTCCGACCCCCTCCCCAAGTCCTATAGCACCGGTGTAGCCTGAGATCGCCCCCGACATAGGCGGCCGGCTCTCGGGGTCCGGCGGAACTTTTTGCCTTTTGATGACTCTTCTATTCTGGACCTTGTCCCACAATCCGTTTGACCTGAAGACACGCTGTAGTGGGGCGCCCCTTTACCGTTTCAGTTGCCATTCTGCCCGCTTTTGCTACACTGTGCCTCTTCCGCCATTCAGCTGTTTACCGCCCGCTCTTGCGACTACAGCGTCTCGCTCACCATGTAGTTGAGTTGCTCCTGCTCTTGCGGTGCAGCGATAGGCGGCTGCCACAGGACTCTCAAAATGGCGGCCGGCTCTTCGGTTTTGGGCCTGGTCCACTGAAATGGCCCTGGGACACCTTTGAACTCGGACGCTTCCCTGATAGGGCTTGGGTCCCATTCTCGAAAACGTCCCCTCAGCCGTGAAGATTCTACAAAAGTCTTGGGGGCCCCCGACTCCCGCAGGCTTCTGGTGGGGAGCGGCTGCCATGTCTGCTCGTGAAATGGCCACGACGGAGCTACGAGATGGTAGTGCTCTCATGCTGACGCCAGCTTTAGTCTGAAACATCCAGAAACACTGTAGACTACCAATTCGATCAGTTCCGGTAGCGCCCCAACATGACCCGGAAGAGAAGAACTTGCCCTCCCCTCTTTGACTGATGGTTCTTGTTGCCTGTCCCCTCTGTTGTCATTTAACAGAACTTTTTGGACTGCTGAAAGGGGTTGTGTTCCGAACGCTGGTTGGTGGAGACATTTTGACTATATTCTTGACCTACGTTGTCGCGTAATGCGTTATATGACACGCCGCGTTAGTGCACCCGGAAGTGATCCGAGGCGCGGCGCGCAGCGCGTAACGTAAGCATAACAGGTCATGTGACTTGTTAATAAAACTTTTCATTGGTTCATTTTACTTTTGTTATTTTAATGATGAAAAGCTTGGTCATATGACCTAAAAATTACGCTTTTTATTGTTTTCGAACATTATTTTTTTTTAAACATATGTTATAATATTCCAGGCTAATGTACTTTCCCGGAAAATTTACAACTGTCCTGCAAGTAAAATATATTCCTTTTTCGAGAAAAAGGGCGTTTCTTCGTTCCATGACGGAGCCGTTGAGTAAAAGAGACTCGGCCTGCTGTCTTAGTCGTCGATACGCCTGATTATCAGATTCTTATCGATCACTTTATGTTGCAGAAATGAAAAACACAACTGCCCATGACCATTTATCTTTACTGCGTTCCTACATATTATACCTTTTATCCGTCATGTAATTGGACTGCTTTATTTCACTTGCCTTTTACTGATTCGAAAACAGTGACTAAAAGTAAAAACTTTACCAATGTAAATACTACTACCGTGTTTTGTTTTAAAAACCTTTATTGTGAAAATGTCAGTATACAAATACGGGCCTATAACCACGTGGGCCGGCCACGGAGCAAACTAAAATCGTATATGATGAGGAGACATTTACACTGTAGAGGAACGTAACGAGCGGGCCATTAGGTTGGAAGAACTAAGGTGTCTAACAGTTGCGGAATCGGTGGACGTACATTTTGTAATTAAAATAAGACAGGGCCACTTACAATAAAATTTTCTAGATATACATTTGCGGGCAAGGAGTTACGAGTCCCATTTATACCGGCGCCATTTTGGGCGAGGCCGGGCAGGTCCAAGATATAGTCAAAATGTCTCCACCAACCATCGGCCAGACCAGAACCCCTTTCGGCCCTGTATGCTACAAGATGGTGTCTTCCATTCAGAAAATATTGTTGGCAGCATTTTGAAAGGAAACAGAAACAGCCGTTCTCCTAGTGAGTTTCACATTGTTACATTTAGGAAGAATGTTGAAGAGTAGTATGTGGAAAATCTGAAGCCATTTTTCTACAAACTCTCAATCAGCCTTGGATGGAAAAAAAATCCTGAAGAATGTACAAACTGAAAACCAATTTTTGTCTGTATAGCATCAACAGCAACGCTTGAGTCAGCTTTGTGTCAAGCCGCCATTTTCATTCAATCAATAGCGTCCCCCTGCACACATTCAGGGACATGGTCGTGTCTTCAGATGAAACGGATTGTAGGAAAAGAAGCAGAAAGGAAAAGGAAAAAAGTTCCGCCGGACCTCGGGAGCCGGCCGCCTATGTCATGTGCGACCTTTGGCCACACCAGGGCAATAGTGAAGCTGCAGCAGGTGCAAATAAGCTTCAGACAGTCTTACAAGCACTGCTCAGAACTCTCAACTAAGGCACTCAACATCCAGGACTTGCCATTCGGATCTTGGCGCCTTGTGCTGGTTCCGACCTATTCACACATCGGTCCACTACTGACATCACCTCATAAGCCAACGGGGCACCCCACGCCGACTTTCGGCGCAGCATTGTAGGATGGCCACACCAGTGCGGCAACTTGCTGGACACCACCTCGGTGCCATCCGGATCTCGGCGCGTTCAAGTCACTGTACCGCAAAACTGACCGGAACTCAGCTGGACACGCCGTCTTTCGGCGCAGCATTGTAGGATGGCCACACCAGTGCGGCAACTTGCTGGACACCACCTCGGTGCCATCCGGATCTCGGCGCGTTCGATTCACTGTACCGCAAGAGTGACCGCAACTCAGCTGGACACGCCGTCTTTCGGCGCAGCATTGTAGGATGGCCACACCAGTGCGGCAATTTGCTGGACACCACCTCGGTGCCATCCAGATCTCAACGCGTTGTGCTGCCTTCGGCCTATTCGCACATCGGTCCGCTACTGACGCCGCCTCACGTGCCAACGGATTTTCTACGCTTTTTGTAGCCCTATGCCGCATAACAGGTCATGTGACTTGTTTATAAAACTTTTCATTGGTTAATTTTACTTTTGGTTTCCTAAAGATGGAAGGCTTGGTCATATGACCTAAAAATAACACTTTTCATTGGTTTAGAACATTTTTTTTTCCCAAACGATGAAAGCCCCACCTTGTTTCTGGATCATTCAGACTGAAGCTGGCGTCAGCATGAGAGCACCACCATCTCGTGGCTCCGTCGTGGTCATTCCGCGAGCAATCATGGCAGCCGCTCCCCACCGGAAGCCTGCGGGAGTCGGGGGCCCCCAAGACTTTTGTAGAATCTTCACGGCTGAGGGGACGCTTTTCGAGAATGGAGCCCAAGCCCTAGCAGGCAAGCGTCCGAGTTCCAAGGTGTCCCAGTGCCATTTCAGTGGACCAGGCCCAAAACCGAAGAGCTGTCCGCCATTTTAAGAGTCATGTGGCAGCTGCCTATCGCTGCACTGCAAGAGTGGGAGCAACTCAACAACATGGTGAGCGAGACGCTGTAGCCGCAAGAGCGGGCGCAACTCAGCTGGATGGCCGCCACCTGGGGAGGCCCGTTCACGCCGCCTCCCCCACGCCCCCCCCCCCGGGCCGCCCCACGCCAATTTTCGGAGCAGCATTGTAGGATACCAAAACCAGTGCGGCAGTTTACTGGACATCACCTGGGTGCCATCAACATCTCAGCGCGTTCTGCTGCCTTGGGACTATTCGCACAACAGACCGCTACTGACGAGGCCTCCCCCCGCACCACCCGGGACGCCCCACGCCAATTTTCGGAGCAGCATTGTAGGATCCCAAAACCAGTGCGGCACCCAGGCGACATCACCTGGGTGCCGTCCAGAACTCTGCACGTTGTGCTGCCTTGGGACTATTCGCACAAAAGACAGCTTCTGACCATTGTTGCTTTTTTGGGTGAAAAATGTTTAAATGTTTTTACAGTTTTTGTTCCGTTCATTATATTTAAAAGTTAATAAAGTTTTATAATCTTACTTTGTTGGAGTGTTTATATATTTTTTTTAAAACGGGTGAATGGGGCCTTGAATCGGGTTATTGTCATGTGTGGGCTTTGGAAGTGTGCTGCTGCAGGATCGGACATTTCAAACTCAAATGTACGTTCTTTTTCTTACCTTTCCGAAGCATGGAGCACAATAGCAGGCAGAGAAAGGGTGATGCACGTGTTGAACACTACCTGACCTGGCAAGTTGCTGGCAGTGCCCCCCCGCCCGCTCCTGAAAGAGGGCACACACACACCGCCGCCCCGAGTACTTCACAAATCTTTAAAAGACCATGCGCTTGTTCATGAGGCTTAAATGGTTTATCACCTCTTCTAGAACCCCTGCATCGACCCTCTGACGTTTCCTGGAAAAATTACCACGTAACACAATACCAAGCCCTGTCAGCTGAAACCCCCGAGGAATCGTGGGGCATATTATCAAGGGGGTTTATCTCCGCTTTTTTGGCTTTAAAAGCCATGAAAGCGGAGATAAAATTATCTCCCTATTACCAAGCTGTCGCTAACACCAGTTAGTGACAGCTAAAAGGAGATAGCGACCATCTTGGGCCCCGCTTTGCATGTCAGTGATACTTATCACTAATGACATGCAAAGTGGGCGTGCCAAGATGTTAGCGACTGTAAACAGTCCCTAACATCGCTATCTCCTATTACCAACTTTTGGAGATATTCGCGCTAAGCGCGAATATCTCCAAAAGCTAACACCTGCCCTGAGCAGTTCTTGGCCATGTTATCCAATGGGAGGTGGATAACATGGCTAAGAGCATTTGCTCGATAATACATGAATATCGCTGACTTTTCTGCGATAATAGCAAGGTTTATCTGCGATAAAAATCGCCGATGTGCGGCGATAATTTTGGTCTCTAAACAAGTTAGAGACAAAAATTATCGCTAGTTGTTCGTAATATGCCCCCGGGTTTTTGCTTGCAGAAATCGGGAGGCGGGAGACTAGCACTGAAATCAGTAGTCTCACGCCTGAATCGGGAGGGTTGACATGTCTGGTTTCTCTACAGCTGGGGCCATAAACTACATCCGCAGGGGTAGGTGATAGCCTGGGACCAGCCTGGCTTCTTAAATGGCTGCCGTGCACGACAACATTGTGGCATTGGAAAAAAGGCAAGATGGCGCAGACAATGTTTATCAATAAGGATTCATTTATAACAAAATATTTTATCGCAGTGACAAATTGGCGGTCAACACTTCCTGATTTCCATCGAATCGAACGTTAACAGACGTCACGCAGCAAAAAAAAAAAAAGCTCACGCACAGCCGCTGGAAGAGATGTATCAACATATATGAGCCTCCTCAGCCACCCTCAGGAAACATAGGGGATTAGGATACGTCTCCCGCACCCTCTTATACCTAGTAATTTAATTAAAACGAAGCACAAAATGGCGAATTCCCGTTTCGCTACCAGTTTGCGGCCCAGTTCGCGGCCCGTGAAGCGCTTCTACCGTGAAAAATCATTTTTTTTTATTTTCCCCACGGGACCCTTTAATAACCCCAACAACATTCCTAGGAGGTCAAGAGGGGTATACCTTGCCCCCTTTCATTAAATTCCCCCTTCGTTTTTCACCTCTTCTTCTCTCTCGATCCTACCGAGAGATAAGATGGCGGCCGCTCCGGACTGTCACGCAGCAAAAAAAAAAAAAGCTCAAGCACAGCCGCTGGAAGAGATGTATCAACATATATGAGCCTCCTCAGCCACCCTCAGGAAACATAGGAGATTAGGATACGTCTCCCGCACCCCCTTATACCTAGTAATTTAATTAACGAAGCACAAAATGGCGAATTCCCGTTTCGCTACCAGTTTGCGGCCCAGTTCGCGGCCCGTGAAGCGCTTCTACCGTGAAAAATCATTTTTTTTTATTTTCCCCACGGGACCCTTTAATAACCCCAACAACATTCCTAGGGGGTCAAGAGGGGTATACCTTGCCCCCTTTCATTAAATTCCCCCTTCGTTTTTCACCTCTTCTTCTCTCTCGATCCTACCGAGAGATAAGATGGCGGCCGCTCCGAACTGTTTAGAATGTTGACAGACACCGGAGAGCCAATCAGCTTTCTGCACGCAAAGTTCCGTTTCGCGAAAAGTAAGCGAACCGGAGCGCAGCCTGGAGCGCTGTTACAGATATATATCTTGTTTTGAACGTTAATTTCTCAAAAACTACTGGAGCACATATATTGAGACCTAGCAAAGGCACATCGGGCTAACAGTCCCTACAATTTTGCCAAGTTTCGTGCAAATCCATTCAGCCGTTCGAGCTAAAAGTGAGTCCAACCGCCCTATGGAAATTAACATGAGAAAAACGTGTTTTGGGACCCCCCTTTTTTCTCGGCCCCCCCTCGACGAAACCCCCCCAAATTTTCAAGGGCTGCTCAGAAACAAAATGTGCCATTTTCCTGAAAATTTCAGCCGATTCCGTCCACAAACGCCAAAGTTATTAGACATAGAATTTTCAAAAATCCCATAGGGAAAAAATCCTAACTATATATACCTACTGGCGATAGCCAGTAGGTAATATATATATATATATATATATATATATATATATATATATATATATATATATATATATATATATACATATATATATATATATATGTATATATATATATATATATATATATATATATTACCTACTGGCGGTCGCCAGTAGGTATATATAGTTAGGATTTTTTCCCTATGAGATTTTTGAAAATTCTATGTCTAATAACTTTGGCGTTTGTGGACGGAATCGGCTAAAAGTTTCAGGAAAATGGCACATTTTGTTTCTGAGCAGCCCCTGAAAATTTGGGGGGGGTTCGTCAAGGGGGGGCAGAGAAAAAAGGGGGGTCCCAAAACGCGTTTTTCCCATGTTAATTTCCATAGGGCGGTTGGCCTCACTTTTAGCCCGAACGGCTGAATGGATTTGCACGAAACTTGGCAAAATTGTAGGGACTGTTAGCCCGATGTGCCTTTGCTAGGTCTCAATATATGTGCTTCAGTGGATTTTGAGAAATTAACATTCAAAAAAAGATATATATCTGTAACAGCGCTCCGGGTAGCGCTCCGGTTCGCGTACTTTTCGCGTAACGGAACTTTGCGATGCGAAGCTGATTGGCTCTCTGGTGTCTGTCAACATTCTAAACAGTCCGGAGCGGCCGCCATCTTGTCTCTCGGTAGGATCGAGAGACAAGAGGAGGCCAAAACAAAGGGGGAAATTACCATAAGGGGGCATAGTAGATCCTCGTTGACCCCCTAGGTTTTATGTGGAGGTTTTAAAAGGGCCCAGGTTTTTGCGTGGGAAGCGCCCAGTCCGCGAACCGGAAAGCGTTCTGGGCAGCGTACTATAAGGAAAAAAGAATGATAGACTTTTCAAATACTGTATGTTAATTGTTTGTTGTTTTTGTTGATTATTTTTTATTTTCTTTATTTTTTAAGCATTTTTTTATTGTGATTGTGTTTCATAATTTATTAAACTTTCTAACATTTCACAGTCAGAAATTTCATAATTCTCATTGAATATACTTTGTAGTCTTTGAGGGTGTAAAATGTCCTCATTTTTAAGGAGGTTATCCACTGCTTCCACACATTGCAGTAGTTCCTGGTCCCTACTTTCATCCATAAATTCATTTTCATTTTGATCAATGATTTCTTGGCTGCTCTCTTGCAGTACAATTTTAAATACAACTTTCTGTTCGCCTTCCATTTTGCCTGAAATTTGGATAAAAAAATATATATTAGTAGAGATAGGGCACTGTTGGGATTAATTTTAGATAAGCAGTTTTTATCAGTGAATTTATCTTTGGGCAGTGTATAGTATCAGAGTGGAAGTAGGACTATAAAAAAGTGTATGTGATTTAACCAAGAGAAGCCTAACTCCATCCATAACTATAACAGAGAAGTCTATCTAAATCTACAACTACTACAGAGGGATAGTATATAACTATCAGAAAAAGTTTACCATATTAACTTATAGTGCACAATATACTTCAGTTTTAAAAATAACAACTTACCTTCACAAACAAGTTGAAGTGTTTTGTGATAATTCAAATGTAATGTACAACAAGAAGTAGCAGTCAAAATGGCTGTGTTTCCTTCTCTTCCTTTATATATATTCAGGTATATAACCAATCAAATGTCAGGTAATAAAAGTAGAAAATGAAAGTAACATTTTCATTGGTTGTCAATTCCAACACTTTAGATGTGTTTTGTGAAGTAATTTACCTCACGGTATTTAGAGAGGTCTACAGGCTTAATGGCTAAATGGAATTTCA
The DNA here is from genome assembly GCF_964263255.1 of Lissotriton vulgaris. Lineage (NCBI taxonomy): Eukaryota > Metazoa > Chordata > Amphibia > Caudata > Salamandridae > Lissotriton > Lissotriton vulgaris. Next base: position 506,212,004 of record NC_141696.1, read on the forward strand.
ATCAAATTTGTGAAAATGAAAGGGATTGTTATGTAGTATGAGCTAATGTATATTTGGTGAGAGTGTCTCCAGTCGTTTTTCTGTGAATTACTTTCCCACCTTTTTTATTGGACCGCTTCCCGGTATGCGTCCCGGTCCGCGAACCAGCAGCGTAACGGGAGTCCACCATTTTGAGTTTCGGTCGAATCAAGATACAAGATGGAGGGCAAATAATGTTCAGAATGGGTAGAAGGGGGCACGGTAGATGTATCTTGACCCCCTAGGTTTTCTGAGGGTGGCTGAGGAGGACCATATGTTCGGGTAAAAAACATTTTTTTTTTAAATTTTGCGCGGTTAGCTTCCAGTTCGCGTACCGGGTAGCGCTCCGGGGAGCGTAGTTTGTTGAAAATTAGAGAAAAAAGTTAGAGAAAAATAATAATTGTGAGTGATCAGATGTAGGGTAGCTCTGAGAAGAGCTTTTGGGTTTATGGTACATTTTGGTACTTATAAGTAGGTACCAATGCACAGTCTTAAATTCAAAGTGAAAATTCTGTTGCCCTCATCTGAGAAGTGAACTCCATCTCCTCTGTAGATATCTTGCATGTAGTAACGCAAGTTATTGTTGTACATGAGGCCCATTCCATGGTCTCTCATGTAAGCTGAAACAGATTTGTTTACATGCTTCCTCGACTTCTCAATTTGTGGACAAAATTGGTTGGACCACCTCCATTTCTGTCTTTGGCATATATTGGAATATACCAAGGCAGTTTGAGGAAAAAGTGCCATTAATTGCTCAAAGGTGTCCTTTAAAAGCATTTCCAGACCTACCCCAGTCAACGTGCCCAAATCATTACCTCCACAGTGCACAATTAACAGGTCAGGTTTTGGCAAATGCATAAAGGTTTTCACCAATGGTATCAATTGGTGACATTTTAATCCTCTTTGGCCCAACCACTTAATTTCCACATCTTGTAAATTGAGGTTAGGTAAATTTCTGTTCTCAGCATACCTTTGAGCCCAGTAGATGTAACTATGTCCAACAATCCAGACATTAAACATGGTGAGAGAAGGTTGGGCTGCAGTCAGATGAAGTGTGGTAATGAAAGGGCAGTTGAAACAGTAGGAGTTTGTAAAGAAAGAAAACTGTGGATTTCCAGTGCTAATGATTCATTAGCAGTGATTGGTGCATTTCCATTTCTGAAAACAGAAAGTTAGGGTGCATGGATGTGTTCTTTGAAAGATGTAATTTGAATGGTCAAGGAAAAAACATTTAATGAACGATTGCACTGGATACGCAGGTGCACTGAGAGTTCAGAGTTCAATTGAAACATTGTTGTGTGAACTTGCAAACATGAGAGGTCTTTCAGGAGGTGGTTGCTAAGCAAAAAAGGCAGAGAGGGCAGAGGGGGGAAGGGTTTTGATTTGAAAAAAGTGAGGGAAGAGTTATGATTGGCTAATATGAGAGATATGTGTAATGAATATCAGCATTTCTGTGCTTTCTATAGCTGCAGCCTCTGGAGTGCATCCTCTTTGTTCTGCTGAAGACAATTTGGAGTATTTCTGAGACTGTTTTGAAACTCAAAAAGTATTTCCTAAGGTGAGAAAAGATTTATTTAATTTAGATAGAGAATAGTATGATTTAAGGAGAAAATGATGAAGAAAGCTGCGTTTTTAAAATGTGGCTTTGTCTCAAGTGATATACAAATAGATTTTGTTTCTTTGAGAAATTGTAATTGCATATTCTGCGTAGCAATCTGGCATGTAGTAACACAAGTTATTGTTGTACATGGAGCCCATTCCATGGTCTCTCATGTAAGCTGAAACAGATATGTTGTGTTTAAAAACGATTTTTGAAAACAATTACATTTCTGGATATGTTCTGCTAGAGCTTCATAGGTTGTTTGGGCCATATTTATAAGGCATTTGAGTGTCTCTGATGTTATTGTTCCCATTTTAATTGAAGAGCTTTCTTCATGGGGCTAGTTTCTTGTAAATACGCTCCCACCTGTGCTTGGTAAATTTAGATTTTGATTATGGGAGTTACATAGCCATGTTAAAAATGTCCCAAAAATGGTGCAAGGGCATTCAAAAAAATGCTTTCATGTGTCTTAAGGACATTTTTTGTTATTTCCTCTTGAATGTAGGTATACAATTGATTTATATGCTGTGTTTAAAAACGATTTTTTGAAATCAATTACATTTCTGGATATGTACTGCTAGAGCTTCATAGAATGTTTGGGCCATATTTATAAGGCATTTGAGTGCCTATGATGTTATTTTTCCCTTTTTAAATGGAAAGCGTTCTTCATGGGGCAAGTTTCTTGTAAATACGCTCCCACCTGTGCTTGGCAAATTTAGATTTTGATTATGGGAGTTACATAGCCATGTTAAAAATGACCCAAAAATGGTGCAAGGGCAATCAAAAAAACGCTTTCATGTGTATTAAGGACATTTTAAGTCAATGAGGAAACACAGGTGATGTAATTCTGAAATTAGGAAAAGAAACTCCACATTTTTCAATTACATCACTAGTGTTTCCTAAGTTTATGAATGACATTGTGCAGATGAAGTTTAGGTCTGACCACAGATTCAAAAGAGGTCTGCCCTTTGTTCAAGAGTGAAGTGGACATGACTTACTTCATTGGTAGGTCTTCACATGTATTATCTCCTTTGTTTTCTTCAACAAGCGAAAATCTCATCTGCAACCGTGTGTTGGCCTCACCTCAAACAAAAAAAACAGGTGATGGACCGAATGTGGATCAATGTCACACATTCACCCCAGTCCAAAGATCTGGGCCCAAACAAACCTCTAGATAGGCCACACCTTATCAGGTGTATGCCTGTTTTGTACCACTGTGCGTCACTTTTGTGACGCAGTGGTGGTGCAAAAGATTTGCTATGTTAAATAATAAGTAGGGTGTTAAGTTTTTGATGACTGTTATTCATTTACTGTTTGGTAATAGTGGTTAATAACATTTTTTATTATATTTTTCCACAGATTCAACTGCAGATCATTTCAAAATTTGAAAAATGCCAACTAAGAATCGAATTAGAAAGGCTAGAAAACGTCAAAGACAGCAGGATCATCTATTATTGCAGCAGTCCCAAAAAAACTTGTGAAATCACCAAGAAAGCTCCGGGTAAGAGCACGAAATCATTCATAAGAAATATTTGTAGTAAAAAAAGTATTTCAACAAAAAATGTTTCAGTCCAGAAAAAGAGAAGCAATTTAAATGGAAAGGAAAGACCAATCAAAAATGTTACTGCTAGAGCAAGAGATAACTCTGTGCATGATAGTAGAAGGAGACAACAGTTTAGGGACATTCGAAAACGAATGTTCCGCAACAGGATAATAGTTAATTTATTAAAAAATATTAAGAAAGGCCAACAGAAAGTGGCATTTTATAAGAAAAAGAAAAATGTAGAGAAAATTATTGATCATGCTTTCGAAATTAAGCAAAAGTTGTTTATTTTGGTAATCAATAGAATTAGGACACTAAACAAGGTAATTTCTGATTTCAAATCAAATAGTAGATGGAAGAGAGTAGTTAATCGTAGTAACTTTTGTGAAGTTTTTTCCGGAGAATGGATGCATAGTTCAAGTTGTGAGGCATTTTTTAATGAGGAGAGTTATTTTCAGGATAATGATTTGGTGTTTGCAGTTGACACCAGTGGTCGAGCTTATGAAGTGAAGGATGGTTGTCCAGTTGAAAAAGAAAAACTTGTGACAACAGAGATAGAAGAGGTGTTAGGTAATGAGGTTTTAGAAAGACGTCCTAAAGGTCCTGTGTACATTTGGAAGTGTAGTTCTATTTGCAGTGTGCGACAGGATTCCATCAATTTGCTTTGTGATTTTGTACGGACATTTAATAAGAAAAGTTTGAAGCAGAAAATAAAGTTGTTGCAAGAATTAGATCCTTGCAGAGTGAGACAAATGACAGGTTTGCGTGGTCATTCACTGGCTTGTCTTTCCAGGAGAGTATGCCAGAGTGTTTTTCATCATTTCAGGATGCTAGCAGTGCATCATAATAAAGTGAGGAAATTAGTGAGAATGTTGTATCATGCTAAGAGTCCAGCAATTATGCTTAAACAATTATGTGCTGCTCTTTTGCATGGTTCTGAAATAGATGTCAAGAATATTTGTGAAGAAATTGAGTTTTGTTACTTTGGAAGTAAAGATGAGAATGTTCAAATTGACCCAGAAGTAGAGGGTAATGTTGAAGATAATGTACAGGTTTCCAGTACAGATAAATTTCTGAAGGAAATTGCCACGTTTCAGATGAAATCAAGTGAGAGGCCTAATTTCACTTGTGTGTGTTGTCGACGCACTTATTACAAGAATCAGATTAAGTTAGTGGATTTATATGCAAAAAGTGAAAGGGAAAATAATAGTGAATGGAAGGATTTTGCCACATACTTGATGGTAGAAAAATATTTTGATTTGGGATCGGATCAACGTGTGTGTACTTATTGTTGTAACAAATTAAACCAAAACCAGATGCCTGCTAGGGCGGTTCATAATAATCTGGAATTGGTTGAGATTCCTTCTGAATTGAAGGATTTAAATACTTATGAATCTATTTTGATTCAAAGTATCCATCCCTTTCAGGCTATTGTAAGAATGGAGCCAAAGACAGGGAAGTTGCCTCCATCAGATTTACAGAGAGGATTAAAGGGAAGAGTTGTTTATTTGCCTCTAGATTTGAACAAAAACATTAACACAATTGGAGTAGAAAAAGTGGAAGAGGAACCTCTGGTTATCTTGGTTAATGGGGTTCCGACAAAGAATAAGAAAATATGGCAAGATTTAGTGGATGTTAGGAAAGTCAAAAAGGCAACATTGTATTTGAAGAAAAATAATAAGTACTATAAGAATGTATATGTTGCAGAAGAGGAAGTAAGTGATGAAGAGGAATGCGATTTGTGTGCTGGCCAAATTGAGAAAGTAGAGGCCTCTAAAAGTGAAGAAATATATGAACATTATAGTGTTCATCCTTTGCATTCCAAGGAAGTCATGGGGAATGCTATTGAGTTGTTTCAAATGAAACAAGCCAAAGGGAGTCCCATTAATGTTTGGGAGGAAAGTTTGGAAGCTCAGTGTTTCCCACAGCTATTTCCAACAGGTCAAGGAGGAAGATATGATGAGCGACCTCATCAAATTCCTGCTTCTGAATACCGGACTTTACGATTGTATGCAGAAGATCCTAGGTTTCGTCAATGCATTCCCTATTTGTTTCATCTCCTGTTTGAAAGCGATCTGTCTGGACTGTCATATGCAGTGAACCACATCTTAAAAAGTGGTATACAGATGCGAAACATCTCGGCAAGTGACTTTATGCATAAAGTCAATGTCCAAGACAGTATTTTGGATTCTCACCTAATTAATCTCATGGCGTGTCAGCGTGGTACTAATGAGTACTGGTACCGTCGTCATGGTGATTTAAAATGTATGCTGAGGAACTTAGGAACTCCAACATGGTTCCTCACTCTGAGCTGTGCCGAGTATGGCTGGGAAGACTTACTTGAATTTCTACGAGAGGCAAATGGAAATATTGAAAACATTGAATTCAAGACACCTGGAGAACTGTGTTCTTTGGATCCAGTGAATGTATGCAGGTACTTCAATCATAGATTTGAAGCTATGATGTCTTTCATCACAAATAAGAAGAATCCACCTCTTGGAGAGGTGTTGGATTTCTTCTGGAGAAAGGAGTACCAAGCAAGAGGTGCTCCTCATATACATATGTTGCTGTGGATCAAGGATGCACCTAAATTTGGAACAGATCCGGATGACTTAGTGATGAATTTCATAGAACAGTATTCTACGTGTGCTGTTCCAAATGCAACGGAGAAGAAAAGCCTAAGAGAACAAGTTCTACGTTTCCAAAGCCATCGTTGTGGAAAGTACTGTCGTCGTAAATTCAGAAACAAGGAAAAGTTCTACACCAAATGTTGTTTCAACTTTCCACGACCGGTGATTTCTAAAGGAAGAGTGAACAGTTTGATGTCTTCTCTGCGACATAATGTGACGAGGAAATCACCCAAAAATACATACAATTTGAAAAGGAACGAAGAGTCCAAGTACATCAACGACTACAACCCAGTGATTTTGTCCATGTGGAATGCTAACATGGATATACAGTTTGTGGCTGACAACTGTATGGCTGTGGCTCGGTATGTGACATCTTACATCACCAAAAAAGAAAAGACAGAATTGAAGGATATGTGGGAGGATATTTCCCATGAAAAAAGCCTCAGCAAGAAGTTATACAGTTTCAGTTTGAAGATGTTGTCGCATCGAGAAATCGGAGCTTACGAATGTTCTGACCGGTTGTCTTCAGCAAGTCTCTATGCCAAATCCAGGAGTATCGTTTGGGCGAGTCTTGGTCTTGCTGCAACGCGAAATCGAGTTCTAAAACCTGTCCGGGAAATTGAGTATTTGGCGGAAAAGGAGCCAAACAGTACCGACATTTTGAAGACCAACATGTTGGATACATATTATCCAAATCGAAGCAGTTACCTTGAGAATGTTTGTCTATATGATGTTCTACAAAATTACATATTCAAGAGGAACATCAAAGAAGATATTGAGAAAGGAGTGTATGCTGTAATTGGAAGTGAGGGATGTCTGGTCAAGCAAAGAAAATGCCAATTAGTAAACCATCGAAAATTGAGTGGCGAATCTCCAGAAAAAAAGGAGTTTTTCTATTTAGCACTTTTGCAACTGTTCAAGCCTTGGCGTGCAGAATAGGAACTGCTTGGAGATTTCCTCTGTTACGAAGACTCTTTCACTGCCGCAAAGGAGACCATAGAATGTCTTGCTTTTCCCAAATATCAAGAAATGTTGACTTTGGAAATTGAGCAGGAAGCAACGATTGCAGCCGAGATTGCCAGAGACAGTTCTCAGGACAGTCAGAGTTCTGTTTCATTGAGTCAGGATCCACTAGGAGGACCTATTATCGAAAATGAAGCTGCCACTGCTATGAATGAAGTGGAAAGAGCCATGGCACATGCTCAGGAGGATGCGGTTAACTTAGAAGACTTGGAAAAACAACTCAACGTTGAGCAGAGGAAAATATATGACGAAGTTACCAAGCAAATTGATCATGGATTAAGTCATGAGAAGAAAGAGTGCTCATGTACGTCGTTGAAGCCTGTCCGACTGTACGTGAGTGGAGAAGCGGGAACTGGAAAAAGTTTCCTTATTAAAGCAATTTCTTGTTATTTGCAGGAAAGGACTGAGTCATCGCTGTCTTGTGTTGTTACCGCTCCTACTGGACTGGCAGCACATACCATTAAAGGTATTACTTTGCATCGTCTACTGATGCTGCCAGTGGAGCATGACAACAAATTACAGTACCACAAGTTATCTGGGGATGCTTGTTGTGAAGTTTCAAGAGTCTTGAGGAAAATGAAACTCCTTATCATTGACGAAGTAAGCATGGTTTCCAATGTCATGCTTGCCTTTGTGTATTTGAGAATGCAAGAAGTTCTTAAAACTGAGTATGATGTGTTATTTGGTGGCAAACACATCATTGTTTTCAGAGATCTTCTGCAGCTGACACCAGTAAAAGGACAACCTGTGTTCAAAATACTCACGCATGAAGATACTAGGAAGTGCCTAGGGAGCATTGGCAACGTCAATATATGGTTAAACTTCAATTATGCTGAACTGCATGAAAATATGCGTCAGGCAAAGGATGAAGATTACAAGAATATTCTACAAGATATTAGAATTGGAAAAGTGACCGAGCATGGGAAAGAAGCTTTAAATGCACGATTACTGTCAAATTTATATCCAGAACAAGACGTTGTGCCTGAGAATATTTTTCAGAAAATTACTGAGAAGAAATCCGGAATATGTTTGATGCCAACTCTTGCAGAATGTGCCATCTTCAACAACAAAATGTTGAATTTAGAAAAGCAAAAGATTGTGAAACTTGAAGCTATTGACAGAATAGAGCATATGGGATCAACAATTATTTTGTCTGAGAATTTGAAATCAAAATTGGATTCATTAGAGAAGACTATATCTAAAACAGCGGGTTTTGAAAAGACTTTGAATGTGTGTTTAAATTGCCGAATCATTTTGAGAAGGAATTTACATGTTGAAAGAGGTCTGGTAAATGGATCAATGGGTAATGTTGTTGATTTTGAGAAATACAGAAGTAGAGATGGAATTGAATTTTTAAAAATTAAATTTGATGGCATTGAGGAAGGACAGGTAATTGGTCGTTGTTCTGCTAGGTTTTTGCTTGTTAAAGACTTATATGTTCGCCGTAAACAGTTTCCTGTTTGCTTGGCATATGCGGTGACAATCCATAAATCACAAGGTTTAAGTGTAGATAGTGCATTGGTGAATATTGGAAGTTCTGTGTTCAAGGAAGGTATGGCATATGTGGCTTTGTCACGAGTGAGATCTTTATCGGGATTGTACTTGATTGACTGTGATGTCACAAACATTTGTGCGGATCTAGATTGTGTTAAGGAATACAATAGGTTAAGAAAAGAGTATGCGCCACATTTGCCTCAATATCCTTTGTTTGAGAAACGTGTGGTAGGCCGGAAACGAAGAAATATCAGTTATAGTAGGGAGGTTGTAGCAAAAAGCCCAAAAGTAGATGAACCGAAAACTGTAAGCAAAAAGAAAATGGATTCTGTTGAAGATGTTGTCGGTTTTCAATTTGAAAACAGTTCTGGTGTCAACTGCTATGCTAATGTAGTGGTTAATGTTCTCTTTTCACTAGAGAGTTTAAAAGAACAGATTGTGAATAATTCGGAACAAAGTTTATGCTGTTTGTTGAATTCTGTGTTAGAGAAATGTAGTGCTGATAGAACGAGAGTAGAAAGTGTGTCTGAAGTTCGTTATCTATTAGACGAATGTTCAGGTCAAACAGACTTCTCTGAAAATATTCAGCAGGATTGTCAGGAGTTTTTAATGTATATGCTTGATGTATTGCAAGATGAGGGTGTAGATGTAGATCACCTGTTTGGGCTTTCTTATCAATGGCAGCATGACTGCGAGAACTGTAGGGTATCAAGTACTACTAGTGTAGACTCAGAAAGATTTATATATTTAACTTTGCCAGACAGTAAATCAGTCTCCTTTAATAAGCTAGTAAAAGCAGCTGATCACAACATGGAGTGTAGCCAATGTAAATCTGAAATGATGTCAACATTATTTATACGAAGATAATTTAATGATCCAACGATGTAGGCCTGATGGATCAAAATTGACAACTTTAAAAAAAATTGTTGTTGCTTCGCAGTTGTCAATATCAGGAAGGACTTTTGTAACTGCAGCAATTATCTATCACGATGGTCCTTCAACAACATCAGGTATTACACAGCTTATTTAAAGTCTAGAAACGGCTGGTCATTCTGCAACGATTCTGTTGTAACTTTTAAAAAAAAATTGCCGTTTGACCTTAAAAATTCTTACCTGGTGTTTTTAAAACCAAAATTTTAAGGAAAGAATCTCGGGATTTGCTCAGAGGAATTGCAAAAGGTTCATGAAGTAGAGGGAATGTAAGTCTGCAATGCTGTCTAGATTATTGGTCCAAAACTTTTAATTATAATGTCATTTTAAAAATCCAACTATATAAACCTGATGCAAGTAAGTCTGCTTCATAGTAAGCAGTATCAGTGTCATAGGAAAAGTAGAACATGAGTGAGCAAGAAGGGTAAGATATTAGTAGTCCAGGATTGTGAAAGTAATCTTAAATGTTTTCTTTCTGAAAGTTGCGAAAATAGAAAATGACGGGATTTGATTACAAGAATTACAAGAGTTGTAAATCGCTCCAACATGATTTGGCCATGTGGAAACATGTGGTAGAATGTGAGAAGTCTTTTATTGTATGTAACATATTTTTCAAAACGATGGAGGTTTTCTTTCAGAAAGTGACGGGCTGAAAATATTAATAGCACAACAGAGTGTACGCTGTTCATAGGACATCCTTCAACGTTATGGAAAGTAAGTTAATTTTAAGGATTTTTGAATTCAGATTTCTTATGTTGTATGGGTTTTTTAAACACAATCATTTTGATTGTGGTTTTTTTTCCCCGCTGTTACATGATGAATACCTTCAAGTCACTGATTTAAGTGAAATTTGATACATTCTGAGAACAGCAAAAATAAACCATTTAACATGTATAATTAATGTTCTACTTTTTGTACTTATGATATACATTTAGAAATGTGAGGTAGATATGGAGAAACTGAGGCTTCTGTAAGTGTCAAAGTTAATGCTTACAGTGCTGCACTTCTGGGTACTGTTTTTTTTTAAAACTGAATAGGCCTCACCTCAAACAAACCTCTTGAAAGGACACATCTTATTTGCATCCTGAAACAATCATTTAAAATGTTAGACACAATTTTATGATGGCTTTACATCTCTTTTGCGCTGCTATTGCATCACTATTGTGAGACATCAGCAGTGCAAAAGATGCACCATGTTCCAAAATAGGCCTCACTTCATCAGCATCAAGATACTGTTTGTTTAATATATATATCTTTAGGATTGTGTAGGGGACGTAGAGAAGCAGAGGCTTCTGTAAATGTCAAAGTTGTTGAAAAACTGTTTGTTCTTGAACCTTTTCCCTTGTCTTTTCTAATTTTTAAATACATGTTTTAATATTTTTGAAGTGTTTGTTCTCTCTTTCACAGATTGAAAGTATGAAAAAAGAATTGAAAAAGTTAACAAGAATTATAAGGTAAATGTTTTCTACTCTTTCTACCCGCAATCCACTGCTGATGATGTCACTGACCATGTCATGAATGATGTAATAAGTGGACATGACTTACTTCATTGGTAGGCCTTCACATGTATTATCTCCTCTGTATTCTTCAACAAGCGTAAAATTGATCTGCAACCCTGAGTAGGCCTCACCTTAAACAAACCTCTGGAGAGACCACACCTTATCGTCATCCTGAATTAATTATTTAAAATGTTAGGGACAGATTTATGATATGTGTATGCCTCTTTTGCGCCACTGTGCGTCAGTTTTGTGACGCAGTGGCGGTGCAAAAGATTTGCTATGAGGCGTCAAAATTACACATTGATGCATCTAGGCAAATGTGTCATGCTGTTTTAAAACCGTGCCACATGAAACCGATGCAGCAGTGATGAAAAAGATGCACCATGTTGCAAGACAGGCCTCACTTGGGGCCATATGTATCAAGCTAATTAGAATGCTTTGGCGACATATTTATGCCGATAAAAGCTGCAAAACTTTTATTGCCTATGTTGATGATATGGCTCTATGTTATTTACATTTCTTTGCTGTTTCAATTAATCTTTTTCTGTTATTTTTTGTTTTCTGTTTTCTATTTTTTCTCTCTGTTATTCCACATGTTTTAATCTTATTTTGAACATTCACTCACATTCTCCAAGAAACTCTTCTTTGTTATTGTTCTACTCTCTTTTTTTCTTTCACTTCCTTATCTATTTTGTTTTTCGCAATTATACCCTCTTCCATCTTTTCTTCGGTAAATAGATCTATTAAACAGTATCTCTGGTTTACTCCCTATAGCTGTCTTTCTTTTAACATTACTCTCTGTTTACTTCCCTTATACTTACTCTTCTTTTTTTTTTTTTTAATGTTTTGGTTCGCTCCCAGTTCGCGAACCGGGCAGCGAACGGGGAAGCGAACCAAAAGAAATAGAGCTTGCCAGAGTGCTAAACATTCTAGCAATTTTATTTGAAAGGGGAGGTAGTTCTGAAAAGAACTTTTTTTTAAATGTTTTTGTTGTTTTATATTTTTTTTTTATTTTTCTGAACATTTTTTGTTTTTTTTGTATTTTTTGAACAGTTTTATGTTTTTTTTTTGTTTTTGATGGAGGGGAAACAACAAAAAACAGGCATTGAAAAGGGCTCAACAGGAGCAAAAAAAAAATTACTGTCTGGGGCGGTTAGGGCAATTATGATTTTCATAAGCAACGTTAATTAACGATATGCTCATGTTACCACATGAAAGCAATGCACCGCAATGCAAACAGGTGAATTTTATATGTACAAAGTTCTCCTGAATGTTTGGCACGGTTTCCGGTGCCTCTGCTCCTGTCAACGATATTTGTGAAGTTGACCTGGCCACATGAGTTGTTGTTGGATTATCCTGCAGGTCACGCATCTCTGCCCGGCTGTAGTTCAATGGATGCCACCTGCTCATGTGCCGATGCATGGTATAGTTCCCAAAGCTATACTTTTTATCAGTGCCTCTTGATAACTTGTCTTTACAAATGAGGCAGGTGACATACTTAGCATTTACTTTCTTCTGCCCTCAAGGGAGTGAAAAAGACTGCCAAATGAAACTGGCTTTCCGATGGGAAACCCGGGGCACCTCTTGTAAGAACTGTGGTCCTTCTGTCTCCTCTTCCTCTAGTTCATCCTCTTCCTCCTCTGTGTTGGTGATGAACTGGGGAGGTGGTCCTCTCTTCCCATGAGGAGGTGAAGGTGGTGGTGGGGGTGCACCAGCTGAAGCAACTACTGAAGCCATTGCTCAACTATGAAAAAGGGTCTTTCTCTCACCAAGATGAAAGTCAGAGTGAGGAAAGAAGGAGGGGTTTTCATCATTTGGGAAAAGCAAAAGTTCTAAACCAATGAAAAGTGTTATTTTTAGGTCATATGACCTAGTCTTACATCATTAGGAAACCAAAAGTGAAATGAACCAATGAAAAGTTTTATAAACAAGTCACATGACCTGTTCCGCTCACGTTACGCGGTGCGCGCCGTGCCCCGGATCGCTTCCGGTTCGCGGTCCGGAGCACTTCCGGGAGCGCTAATGCGGCGCGTCATAAGACGCATTACGCGACAACGTGATACGTCGCGCTTCTGCGACGCGTCACTATGTTGATTTCTAACGCGGCAGTTGCGCAAACGGAACGTTTACCGGTTCGCGGACTAGGTCGCGGCATCAAGATGAGCTAACGGGAAGCTTCCCGGTTCGCGAACCGGGAGCGAAGAAAAAAAAATATTTAAAAAAAAATTATTAATAAACATATAAAATATATTTTTGGATTTAAAGAAGAATACATTTTACAGCTACAGATATTAGCTTTTAAAAAACCAATGAAATTCACTGAAAAAACCATAGGTTATAGACCATATATAGTTAGGAATTAGCATTTACAAAACCTTGAAAATTCACTGAAAAAACCATAGGTTATAGACCATATATAGTTAGGGATTAGCATTTACAAAACCTTATTTTACTCGCACAAAACCATTGAAATTCCCATATATAGTTAGTTGCACTAACTATATATCGCGCACCCGCAATCCACTGCTGATGATGTCACATATTACATCATTCATGACATGGTCAGTGACATCACTGATGACATCACTGATGACATCTCAAATGACATCACTGATGACATCACTGATGACATCTCATTTGACATTACTTATCACATCACTGATGACATCATTCATGTGATAATACGATGAACCTCGTCAGACTCTAATATAACATTAGATACACTCAGTGTAAACAGACACTCACAGACTGTCACTCATCTATGGAGTTACTTACACACCTAGTCAGTCATGCAAAGAATCAATCACACCTCCATTTCCTCAACTATACAGTTATACACACCTTACTTATTCAAACATATACTAACACATATTTACTCTCTTATACAATCCCTGATACAAGTTCACAATGATCCATACAGCCACTCACACAATCACTGGCTCTTATGCACAGATTTTTATATATGTCAACTCTCACATGTACTGTGTTTTACATATGTACTTACTTTGACATGTAGCACTGAGATATCCATTCACTCACCAATACACTCATGCACACAGTCAACCGCCCATACAGCTGTTTCCACATGCACTTTTGAACCCATACATCTAGTGAATCAACTGCTCACACATCTATGCACAGAGTCATACACCTCCCAGCCACCCACACACACACTCAGTCTCCCATACAAATACTTGGGCAACCAATCAATAACCCATATAGTTACTCATTTAGCTACTGATCAACACATGCAGCAGTTTACAGAACAACAGACATAATGATGCACAAATTAAGACAGTTTAGTCACTAACCCATGCACTCAGTGAGACACATTTAATCACTCACTCATACAGTCAGTCATGCACCTACTAAATTCTTCATCCAGACACTTATACATCCACTCATTCTTCAATATGTAAGACACATTTTAACTTTACAGAAATATACAGTCACTGGATGATGTCATCAGTGATGTCATCAGTGATGTCATTTGAGATGTCATCAGTGATGTCACTGACCATGTCATGAATGATGTAATATGTGACATCATCAGCAGTGGATTGCGGGTGCGCGATATATAGTTAGTGCAACTAACTATATATGGGAATTTCAATGGTTTTGTGCGAGTAAAATAAGGTTTTGTAAATGCTAATCCCTAACTATATATGGTCCATAACCTATGGTTTTTTCAGTGAATATATATATATATACACACAAATTGCCCGTGAGCACGCACACATTCACTGAGAAAACTAAAAGTGACATGGATGTTATAGATATACAATGGTGTGGAACTTTATTTTAGGAGAGATACATATTTTATTTCAAACAAAGATCTAGACAAAAAACATGTTAAACAAAAAGCAATTCTGGCACCACTGTTGCAAAGTCAAACACAACCCAAACAAAGAAGTCTTTATTACAGAGACAAGCAGACTATGAGCTGTATGGCAGCAAGGGTTCCTAGTACAGCTAAGTGTCCATACTGTTGGAATTCCCACTTTCTGCTGCCCAGTAGTCACACTTGCTTGGACTTCAACCAGTGCGAAATGCAGTGGAAATGAAAAGCATGATTACAGACCCCCCATGCCACAGTGCACTCCTTTGAGGTTGCGGACACTTGGTTTGCTTGACATTCTATACACAAGTTCATGATGTGGTTCCTGCCGATGGCGCAATTATCGACCACGGTATCCCAGGCCCAGAGTGCCACAGAATTCCACTTCTTGACTTCAAAACGCTTCTTGCTCAAGCCACTGCCAGAACCACTTAGGGTATCTACATCAATCGCTGTAGGCATGTGCCTGCACTTCTGGGAGACACCACCTCCTCAGAACTTGTTACATCGACTAGTTTTTCCAAAAATGTAGCATGATGGACATATTGACGAATCATCAAAAGAGCATCATAGGAAAATGAAAAGAGGTGCCAGTGCAAGTGAAATTGTAGGAGACATTTTTTGTGCTTTATTACCATCTGCAGGATTGATACTAAAGTCTCATAAAATTAGAAAGCTTTCTACTGTATTTGAAAAACTAGCTACAAATAAAGCACACATATTCTTAGCTGTGGATGCATAAATGGTTTCAATCCGATATATGGTTCTGCACAATAGACTTGTTTTAGACATCCTACTCGCGAAGGAGGGCATAGTCTGTTGGATGTTAAAGTATCAATAATGTTGCACTTACATACCAGACAAGAGTAAGAAAATAGAAGGTTACATCAAGAATGTAACTGGTCTAAACAAATACCTGAAAGGGTTAAAAACTGGAAATGCCTATGAATGAATACGGAAAGGTTTTTCTGCAGCTAGAAGATGGTTGGGTAACCTAGAGAGTAAAATTGGACGAATCTTGAGACCCTCAGTGGTTATTGCTCTGGGTGTCTTGCTGATGTTTGTGACAATCAAAGTATGCAGACCTAAGACAAGGAACAAAGGAGTGAAAAGGAACAGAGCAGATGTAAAATTGGAGGACAGACCGAGTCAATATTATTATGAATTAAATCTTTGGAGGATTCCAGATGGAAATACTGAAGAGAACCAAACTGTGATCTGTGACACCTGATAATACATTAATGTGAAGGCTTAATTTGCCATCAAAGGGGGATTTGTGCAGCTTATAGGATGCTAATTCTTTACACGACACAAAAACATATGATAAGAATGATCACAGACACAGAAACTGAATGTGCACCTTGCACAAGTGTTAGAAAATGACAATGGTTATGAGAAAATGTAGTACATGTACCGTAAAAGAGGGTTCAGATTGTAGTAATAGTGGAACGATTATATAATGTGTGTCTAATTTGTCTAACAGTTGATTCTCATATAAATCTAAATCAAGCTAAATTGAATTGAATTGGATTGAATAGTCCATTTCTAAAGCGCACAGCTACTCACAGGGAGTGTCCCTCCGCTATACACTCTAAAGTAGTTATGCATTACTTATCAAAACTGAACATTTTGAAATTAAACATCTAGGGGCAGATGTATCATCCGTTTTTTTTGTCGCAAACGCTGTGATTCGGAAAATAGCCGCGTTTGCGACAAAAAAAACGGGATTTGGAATGTATCATGCAAAAAGCCTCGCAATATTAAGGAATCGCTAATTTAGCGATTCCTTAATATTGCGAGGCTTTTAAGAAATAGCAAATTGCGATTTTAGATTTGAAATGTATCAAGCATTTCAGTGTTGCGATTTTTGACTAAGAATTCGCAAATTACCATCAACTTGTAGTTGGTGGTAATTTGCGAATTCTTTTCAAAAAGCACTTTTTTAAAATTCTAAAGGTACCATATGAGGCTCATACATGCCCTTAGGGCATGTATGTGCGCCATATGCATGTACATGTCAAATTCAGGGGTGCAGCAGGGTGTCCTTAAGACACCCTTGCACCCTTGAAATTATTCTCAATTTGCGATTAGCTAATTGCTAATCGCAAATTGAGTATAATTTTACATTCATTCCTATGGGCCTCCTGGCCCATAGAAATGAATGGGAAATTATTCCTTAATTGCGATTAGCAATTTGCTAATCGCAATTAAGGAATTCTAAGGAATCGCTAATAAATAGCGAAATTCTACATACATACCATTTTGCACTTCTCAAATAGCGATTCCTTAACAATCGCTATTTGAGAAGTGCAAAATGGTATCTTGATACATCTGCCCCTTAATAAGAATTAATGTGTGAAAGATATGTGAATGATGCGTTATTAGGTTTCTTTGCAACTATAATGATGTACATGCTAAAATTAAATGTGTGAATTTTTCCTAGAGGGGCTGTACTGACAACAGTTGATTCCCTCCGAGTACCCTCAGACAAAACAAGTGTTGCCCACCCTGCTTGCTGGTCCCCAAGAGCTTGTTTAACCTGACACCTCTGTCTCTCTATAACCACTTGTTCATCAGGAACAGGTGCTGTTATATCATCAAGGGGACATGGTACTATGCAAGTGTGGCTACATGTACTTAATTTGTGAGACATTGCCACTTCATAGCAGTAGTGGTAACCAGTATTACCTGGTATGACCCATGCCAACAAGGTTCCAAGCATGTCTTCCGTTCACGCTTCTTAACAATCATCCAGTCACCAGGAACAACGTTATGGCACTGCTCCTGTTGAGTCAAAACTGTAGCCTCTCTAACCTGGTGAGACACGGAACGTACCACATCAGCCAATCCTTTGCTGTAATCAAGAATCATGCCATCTGTAATAATTACAAGTGTATTTGCAGGCACAGTTCGCTGTCTCAAAGTCCTTTCCATGATAATTTCTTGGGGTGACAATACTGTTCTCCTCTCTGTAGTGCTCCGCAGACTCATCAACATACGAGACAACACATTGGGCCACTTTAACAATGTAGAAGCACACACCTTTGTCAATCTACATTTCAATGTGCCATTATGTTGCTCCATGAGTCCAGAATCCTCTGGGCTGTAACTGCAATGGAGCTTCTGCTCAACTTGTAGTGCTTGACATAACTTTCAATTTCAATCAGTCTTTATTCGATTATAAACAATCATAAAAGACACATATACAAAACAGCATTAAAACAATTTCCCAATCCTTCTCATGGCCCAAGTCCAATTCCACAATTTTGCCATAGCTACAACTATGACATCATTGGTCATTTAAGATGCGCAAAGCTAGTTGAGAGGATCTTGTTCCCATTTGTGCGCAAACAGGCTTAAGCCATTTCCTGCGAAGTACCTTATAAGCAGGGCAGACAAAAAGGATGTGCAGCAAGGTCTCTTCCACCCAGGGGAAGTATGGCAATATAGATCTAAGTCAGTCCCCCAGTTTTTGGTGAACGTTTTTATGGGGAGGCTCCCCACTCTAAATTGGTGGTAGAGCTTCCTATCCCCAAAATTAGTGATGGTGTCCCAGTAATCTCCAATCGATATTCCACTTTATGATTCATAAAGTAGCCTGTTAAGGAGTCTCCATTCACCTGGGAAAAGGACTTGTGCCAAACCAACTCTCTGTATAGGGCCTTAAACTCCAGTTTTGAGGGGAAAGAATTCCCTTCAGGGTCCTGCCATAGGTGGTTAAGGCCCATGTCCCCTAGAGTGACCTTAATCTTATGTAAGGAAGTATCAGACAATCCCTAGCTAACCGTTAAATTGGGAGAAAAGGACATACATTAAATCAAGAGAAGATTCTCATAGCTCCTAAGTACCCACTATGACCACATGTTTATTGAATCACATAAAAAGATACACAGAGATAAAAACAATTACAAAATGTGTATAGAAAAATTGTACAATTTATTATAGAAGTCATACATTCATAAAACAATTTTCTTTTTAAAAACTTTTCAGTGCCAAAGAAAAACAGTTAAAAAATTGTGTCCATCGATATAAGGAATATTAAAAACATATATTTGTTACAAAAGTTGTCGACGCAGCGTTTCGGTAGAATGATAGGACCTTCATCAGGACAGGGTTCTTGTGATATCAATGTTATGTGGATGGTCCTAAGTTACCACCACATTGGTCATTCTTAAATCCAAACTTTTTCTTTTCTATGGATGTTTAGAGCACTATTGTTTTCATTAATAGTATGCTGCTACTGGGTTTCGTCTGTCAAGAATACTATTCCAGAGTCAAGGGAGCCACCAAGTTCGTCAAAGTGTTAAAAGTCAAAAGTTAACCCATAAATGTGGGAAATGGGCTAATCGATGCAGCGCCTCGCTGTGTGCACTTGATACTCGTGCCGTTTTTGATACGTCTTAATCGATTGGCGTAGCTTTCATATATTTCACCATGAGCCGAGTTTTCAATTTTATCGTGCTCTTCAGAGATCGAGTCGGCCTCCCTGCTCCTTTTGTGTCTCTCCGTAATCTAGTGTCGATCTAGATTACGGAGAGACACAAGAGGAGCAGGGAGGCCGACTCGATCTCGATAAGTCCATTTCCCACATTTATGTGTTAACTTTCGACTTTTAACACTTTCACGAACTCGGTGGCTCCCTTGACTCTGGAATAGTATTCTTGACAGACAAGACCCAGTAGCAGCATACTATTAATGAAAACAATAGTGCTCTAAACATCCATAGAAAAGAAAAATTTTGGATTTAAGACTGACCAATGTGGTGGTAACTTGGGACCATCCACATAACATTGATATCACAAGAACCTTGTCCTGATGAAGGTCCTATCGTTCTACCGAAACGCTGCGTCGACAACTTTTGTAACAAATATATGTTTTTACTATTCCTTATATCGATGGACACCATTTTTTAACTGTTTTTCTTTGGCACTGAAAAGTTTTTAAAAAGAAAATAGTTTTATGAATGTATGACTTCTATAATAAATTATACAATTTTTCTATACACATTTTGCAATTGTTTTTATCTCTATGTATCTTTTTATGCGATTCAATATACATGTGGTCATAGTGGGTACTTAAGAGCTATGAGAATCTTCTCTTGATTTAATGTATGTCCTTTTCTCCCAATTTAACGGTTAGCTAGGGATTCTCTGATACTTCCTTACACTACTCCTTGTCCCTGATTGGAACTTAAAGGAGACCTCCCTTTCTTTATTAAACTTAATCTTATGTAACCATGGTATTTTGCTAGATTTATCGGCATCTTGGATATACTTAAATGCCTGCGCATAAGGGGCCAGCTCCGGGGTGGTCCAAAGCCGTCGCCAATAGACAAGAGGTCTAAAACCAGCCGCCTCTTCAAAAGACATACACCCCAAATCCATCAATAACGGCCTTAACCCCTTGAAAGCTCATGATGAGCTGAGCTCGTCATGAGCCATGGCGCTCCGGTGCTCATGACGGGCTCAGCTCGTCATGAGCCGTGGAACGCTCGCATGCGGGGATAATTCCCCTGCTGTGCTGAGCGTTCCTCGGGAACCGGTGTGGCCGTGACGAGCTGAGCTCATCATGAGCACAGGAGCGCCGTGCCTCATGACGAGCTCAGCTTGTCATGAGCATGTGAGCGCTGTGCGCGCCCCCCCAGCACAGTGGGGGAATATCCCCCGCAGCGAAGGGGTTAATGGAATGGACTGCAGGAGGCCAGTCAGCGCCCTTAGAAACCTATTATGTGCATGGACTAGATCTGATACATTTCCAAATCCCAGAGTTCAGCTCCGTAAATTATTGAGGCTTTGACCTTCCCTTGATAAATAGCCATAACTGGAGCAACTGGTTTAGTTAATGATAAACAATGTTCTTTTAGGAGGGCCCCCGCTAATTGATTGTGCTTTACCACCAGTAAATCCATTTGTGGCTTCCAATTTAGTCTTTTACCTATGATGACCCCTAAGTATGTGAAAGAATCAGTTTGTTCGAGGGGCACATTATTCATTTCTACTCTGGCTCTGACATGTTTACTTCTGTGCAAGACCATGGACTTAGTCTTGTCAACATTCATAAAAAGCTCATGATCGTCACAGAAAAGAGTAAATCGGTCGAGTGCTCTTGACATAACTTCTTCATGACCTCATTGTTAAAATGAGTTCCTCGGTCTGACTAGAGAAGTTGGGAACCCGAACCTCTGCATTAACTCTCTCATCAACAGTTTGGCTACTGTAAGACTGTCATTCCTTCTTGTCGGGTAGGTTTCCACTCACTTCAAAAAGATACAAACGATCATCAGGACTTATCTCAATCCATGACAAATGGGCATTTCAATAAAGTCTGAATGCATTCTGTTGAACCGACCTCCTTATCTCCCTATGTGAATCATTGTGACTGGGTTTTTCTTCCTGTGTTTTGTTACTGGCATACCACACATCTCTGGCACAAACTTTATGCCATTGATCTGAACATTGGGTTAAATAAAGTCTGATATAAAAGTTGCATCATTTGTCTCTGCCTACATCTGAAGGATCGTGATGATGTCTAGTCATAGGTGGTAACAAACTATTGGGTAACACAGTTCTTCCATCAGTTGAAACCCAAAGATCATCTCTCTCTCTTTTGGTACATCCAGCTCTAATCCAACCTTGTTGTTCAGCTTCTGACACGTCCTACTACAATCTCTTAATTTCCTCCCATGTATCCACATCAGATAATAACAGTTTGCATTTTGTGGCATTTGAAGCTGCATTGATTGTTTCCCCATTAAAGGAACGGTATTCAAGGCACAGTACCTCGCAATTTCATCAGCATAATGATTACTGGCGGTCACATAGTCAATGTGTTGCCTGTATGGTAACAAACTTCACCACTGCAATTTGGTTGGGCAATTTTAGGGACTTCAAAAGGTTCCTCGTACTTTCTCCATTGCCAATTCGTGAACCAGAGGAAGCAATGAACCCATGCTGTGACCACAGTTGCCCAAAGTCATGTATGATCCCAAATCTATACTGACTATCAGTTAAAATGGTCCCTCTTAGCTGGAGAAACAACATGCTCTTGCCAAAGTAACCAACTTTGCCACTTGTGCTGAAAACACTCCTTGAAGCCTGAAGGCTTCGGTCACACTGGCAACCTTGCAGAATGCATATGCAGCTTTCAGATTTCCTTCATAATCTTGCAATCAAGAGACAATAACAAATAGCACATGATCTGATTCAGTAAGTGGCATATCTTGCATATCTGGTCTCAGTTTCATGCATCATTTAGTCACATCAAGGCAATTATGTTCTGCCTCATCATTCACATTCTAATTTCCATGAAGAGGTAAATCAGTAGCAGTATTCAGAGTAGGGCATCTTCTAAGGGTGACATTTTCTGTGCTCAGGAAGATTTTTTTATACCTAGTTAGTCGACTATTGGTAAGATGTTGTGTCTGAGTACGGTGACACCTTAGCTGAGTGGGGTACAAAAACTGTAAGTGGTTGACCAATGACTAAGATTTCACACTGTTCAAGGCTCATACATGTGGACACAACTGCTTTCAAGCATACATGATGATTTGTGACTGAAAAATAAACCACAGGTCTACGTGCACTGCAGTGCATCAGAGTAAGCACTGAAAGAGCAAATCCATCTCTTTCACAGCAAAACAATACAAAACATTTATTGTAATTCGGTATTCCCAGAGCTGTGGCAGGGGACAGACATTCTCGCATCTTTGTGAAGGCACACTTGTAATTGTCCTCTCATGGAACCGGATCAGAGATGTCTTTGTGTGTCAACCTCTGTAGACTGTAAAGACTTGGCTGTCAGGGAAAGGTTGGGAATCCGCTGTCAACAGTAGCTCACCATTCCCAGGAACATGCAAAATTATTTCTGGGTGGTTGGGGAACTCATGTTCAGAATCATTGAGATTCTTTATGGGGCACTGTCCTTGCTCCTTTCCCAATGTAATGTTCTAAGTACAGGACCTCTTACTTGCAGAACTGTAATTTGGTCGGGGACACTTTATGTCCATTCTTAGCTAAGTAGTGCAGCAAAGCAATAGTATCACCTTTGCTGGTCTCTTTGAGTATTTGACACCACCAATAGGTCATTGATATTTTGAACTAGAACTGAGTAGTGCAGCATCAACAAAGACTCCAAATTCTTTTTAAGTATCTAATTAAAGATTGAAGGGTGTTTCGTATACCTATGTGGGACTCAGCACCATGCAAAGACATGACTGCCAACATGAAAAGCAAAAAGGTACTGACTATTCAAGTTCAAGGGAATAGAAAAAAAGATGACAAAAGTTAATGATAGAGAAATTCTCAATCTCACATGAAATCTGAAATAATATCACAGCTGGATTTGGTACCATAGGACAACCCGGGGCAACAATGAAGTTTACATTTCGCTTGTCCTATACAATACAGTGCTTGCCTTGGGCTTCTGTAGCCCGATAACAGGTGAGTTACTAGGACTTCCCATTATTTCTTTTAGGATTCCTTGCTCAATCATTTAGTCAATTACAGGAGTAATCCCAGCAATAGTATCAGGAGTCAGATTGTACTGCAGGATTCTTGGAAATTCGGCATTTGGCTTTACAGTGATACAGACTGATTCATCACCTTTATGAAGTCCAATGTTTTTCTCCTGTAAAATCCCAGACTTAAGTTGAGTCTGTATCTCTCAATTCGGTGAGCAAATCATCTTTGGTCAACAAGGGTTACATTCCAATAACAGATCTTTGCCTTGTAAGCTTATCATTTGTATGGAATTCAATGACATTTGGGGCACAATAATTGGAACAATTCAGCTTGCATAGTAGGTCTCATACAACTAGATACACTGGACTTGTAGATTAATCACACACCACAAACCAATGTCAATCTTCAAAGGACCTTATTTTGATAGGTTCTGCTTCTGAGACTGGACTAGTCATTTGTTTATTTGTAACTCCTATAATTTGCTCAGTGTTTGGGGAAGTATGAACTTGTGTGTGTATGAATGGGATATATTTGTATGGGTGACTGAAAGCCTGGGTGGTATCTACATGAAGCAGAGGACATACCTTTCAGAAAATGTGGCACCGTTACATGCATAGCACAAACATGCAAACTTATTTTAAAAAGGGAGAACTGTAAAGTGCAGAAAAAATTCTTCTAAAAGTTCATAATATGAAATAATTTTCTGCAGTTCACTCTTTTAAAAAAAATGGCTGTATTTTTCCTTTATACTTATAGCACAGTGTCTCTCGGCCACAGGGAGTAAGTTGCCTGCTGTTTGTAAATGAGACACTTAGAAATGGGAGAAAGTTACAATGAAAAATTAACGTAATCATTAAGGTAACTTTCCCTTTAAATTTTCTTCCATTTAAAAGCATTCAGAAACATCATTTTGTTCACAGCTCCAATATTGAGTTGACGAGGACTCTATTCAGTTGCTCACCTTTATGACGCAGCCCCAACCTGGGTCACAAATCTGACTGAGGACTGCTCATTTTCTGGCCCTGCTATTTACAACTTAATGATAATAATGTAAAAAAACACAGAATTCCCTTAACTTTAAATGGAAAATATGACCTTGTCCTTATCTAAAAAGGAACTCAAGGCTGTGAGCCACTCTTGAAGTTGTCTGGGAGCTACTGGTAGCTCGCGATTGACTGGTTAAGAACACCCGGTCTAAATGGTAAGGTTCTCAAAGTCCATAGGAAAGTATATGTTATGGAAGGGGTCTTAAAATACGCTGATTAAAAAGAAACCTCAGGAGTGCATTACGAGTTATGGATCGGCCAAGGAGTCCAAGGAAAATCCGCTAAGCAAGAGGTTCCTGCCATTTACAAATGCAGGAAGAAGTCCTAACGTTCTCAGCATAAGGAAGAGGTCTGATCAGAAAGGCATTTGATCGGACCAATCATCAGAAGAAGTCAATTTGTTCCTCCCCTCCTGGGAGCATTTGATATTATAGTTCATCATTTGGGATGTAACACCCACTGTGTTATCCTATTACTGTTCAGCATCCATGAGATAATCTTCCACTCACAAGGTGCAAACATGATAACAGCTAAACATTTTCACACACCAAGTACGGGAAATGATTGTCCGTCTCAGGCACAAAGGTTAAATCACATTGGGTCATTCATTGCTGGACTTTTCTTGTGTACTAGTTGCAAATGTCCTGCTCTCATGAAGTATCGATAATACAATATGTATCAATTCTCCTTGCGTCCCACGGGAAGGTACAAGAATGTTACATGAATGAGAGCTGAAATTAAATACCTTCTCAAAGGCATCATGAGAAAGTGCAGTCCTAAAGAACAAAGTCAAGTTAATGTTTTAAAGCCAATATAACATAAACAATATACAAGGACATCTTTAAACATAAGCATGTGAAAATTCATTAATGCATTTGTCGAGGCAATCAGTTGTCATAGATTGTCTGGTGAAACTGCCCAATAGCAAGTTTAAACTATTACTTCATTGAAAAACATATACATGTACCATATGTCCATATATTTAAAGAATGTTGTGTCTTTTTAGGAAATCTGAGACTCTACACACATAAAAATCACATGAGGAAAGTTTAAGGTTTCTATCTACTTGGATAACAGTTTTGAACCAACTTTTAATAATTCAATAGTGCATTTCTGAGACCACAAAAGAATAGCTTTGTGATAAAGTCACAGATTCAAATTGAACATGTAAATCATTATAGTTGCAAATATTAACTAATAATGCATCAGAACTATATATTTCATACATTAAATCTTAATATTTGTTAAATTTCAAAAGGTCAGTTTTGATAAATAATCTATAACTACTTTAGAGTGTTCAGCCTGATTTAGACTTATTCAAAAATCAACTGTGAGACATATTATACACATATGATATCATTTTTCCAGTATTTCTACAATCATTTATGAATGAATGAATAAATACACACTTATATAGCGCATGGCTACCCAAGGGCATCCCAGCCCTTCATGTGACACCTTAAAACACAAACTGATCACAGAAAGAGAAAGGTCT
The DNA here is from genome assembly GCF_964263255.1 of Lissotriton vulgaris. Classification (NCBI taxonomy): domain Eukaryota; kingdom Metazoa; phylum Chordata; class Amphibia; order Caudata; family Salamandridae; genus Lissotriton; species Lissotriton vulgaris. Next base: position 506,237,579 of record NC_141696.1, read on the forward strand.
TCAGCTGCTTCCTCAATTTCAGATAGCCAGATTCCAGAAGTATATAGTCAGGGAGCTGTTTCCAAAACGTGGCTGCGTTATATGGGAACTGCCGACCTCCAGCACGTGACCGCTTGATCATAGGAACTGTGAGTAGTCATTTGTTATTGGATCTTAGAGTCCTATTGGTGCGATATAATTGTACCATTGACTGAAACAATGGAGGGCCCTTCCCAGAAATAGACTTATGAACAATGCACATTGCCTTAAACCAAATTCTTTCCTGGACAGGAAGCCAGTGCAGCAGACTAAGCGCCGGTTTGGCTGAATTGGGTTTAGGAATATTCATTAAGAGGTGGGCCACACAGTTCTGGGCAATCTGCAGTATCTTAAAAGTTCCTTGTGGCACACCCAAATAGACTGCATTCGCATAGTTCAGCAGGGACAGAATAGGTGCCTGGACCAAGATATGTCTGGCACCAAACAGAAGGAGTCGAGAATCTTCCTTATCAGCCTTCGATGTCCATAGCAGTTGGCAGCAACTTTACGTGCTTGAACTTTAAAATCCAAATTGCAGTCATACCAGACACCCAAACACTTGATTTGTTTCTTTGGTGCTGGAGGGGGGCCTAGACAGGTAGGACACAGAAGGTCTATGTTCATGGGGTCAGAATGGCCCAGGAGCATCATTTCTGTCTTGGCCCCATTAAGTTTTAGAAAAGACAGGCCCATCCACTCAGAAACCTTCCCAAGGCAAGATGTTAAGCCCAACTCAGATTTATCTTGCTGACTGAGAGAAACCACCTACTGGGTATCGTCAGCGTAGGTGACAATGTGGATCCCCCAGGGAAGTACTACATCTGCAAGAGATCTCATGTAGATGTAAAACATGGTAGGACTTAAAGAGGATCCCTGGGGGACTCCACACCGCAAAGGGATCTGCTCTGAGAAAACATCCTCCTCAAAGACAGAAAAATATCTATTTTCAAGGAAGGACTGCAGCCATTTCAGGACAGTGCCCACCACCCCCACCTTCCCGAGTCTTTGGACCATTAGTTGATGGTTAACGGTATCAAAGGCTGCCCTGAGATCTAACAAAATGAGAGCAATGCAGCCTCTGTTGTCCAAGATTTTCCTTGACTCTTTAACCACGGCAAGAAGGGCAGTCTACGTGCCCTGTTGGCATCTGAAACCAGTCTGAGTGGGATGAAGGTGATTATTTTCTTCAAGAAAAGCTGCCACTATGGAGTTAACATATTTTTCTGCTAATTTGCTTATTTCAGGCAGCAAGGGAATGGGCCGATAATTTGCCCATTCTTCAGGGTCAAGGTTTGACTTTTTCAAAAGAGCTTTGACTCTTGCTTGCTTCCATAGGAGATGAACCTGCCCCATTAGGAGGGAAGTATTTATCACGTCCTGAATAACTGGGGAGGCTATTTCTGAGACCTGACTGAGAATAGCCAGGGGGCGGGGTCTGCCGGGGAGCCTGATTTGAGTTGCCTAAGAAGTCGCTGCAGGGAGGATAGGGTCAGAGAGGGACACTCTTCCAGCAAAACTTGCTGTTTGGAAGGTATAATAACTTTAACCAGATTATTTAGCTGAAAGGTCGAATAAATATTGTAAACTTTGGAAGAAAAGAAATTTGCTATTTCATCACAACACTGTTTGTTGGGCGTTATCACAATCAGTGGGGTGGCTGGGAGGTGTGAGAAGGGATTTCAGAGCTTTAAAAAATTCCTGGGTGGAATTAGACGTGGAAACAATTTTTTCATGATAATAACTTACCTGAGTAGCTTTTATTTCATTTTTATAAAATGTAAGTGCTTCTCTATATTACATTTTGCTGGTAACTGTAAAATCTTTCCTCCATTTCCGTTCAAATTGTTCACATGATTGTTTGAGCTGTCTGAGTTTCTGAGAATACCAAGCTTTCTTGTTAGGTCCTACTCGATGGCAGGATTCTTTCCTAGGGAGAACTTAGTCCAGAGAGGATTCCAGCCAACTGTTAAGATTGTCATTGGCAACCGTAGGATTAGGGTGCGGTATAGGAGTCGATTTTTTTTTTATTGGTTGGCCAACTTTCCACAGAAAGTTTGGACCAGATGCAACCATATTGTTTTGTTCTAGTAAAAGGACGCAGAGGATCTTGTGGGGTCCAGATGAATAATAATAAAAAGTGGTCTAACGAGGGAACCTGAATGGACTCAACCACAGTGAGATCCTTAAGATTTGTAAATAGAGGGTCAAGCAAATGTCCTAAGTTATGAGTAGGGCCAGTCACTATTGGCTTAAATTAAAATGTTTCCAGACTTTCGATAAGGTCATGCGCAGGAGTGAAAATCAGATCATCCAAATGTATATTAAGAGCGCTCAAGATTGAAAAATTAGATGAAAGGCTGGCACCATTAGTAACTATATCTGGGAGATCTTTACAAAAATCGCCCAGGGCTCCTGGGGGCGATATATTAAAATTCCTGAAAAAGTACAGGTGGGTGAAAAACGTATTCCAATGGCTAAGCTCTCACTGTCAGGTACAGGACTACTGGTGGATCTGCACCTGTAAATATTTTTGCAAATGACAGCAATTCCACTACTACGGCCGCTAACACGGTCTTGCCTAAGAATGGTATAGTTGGGGGGAAGAGCTTGAACTAAATCAGCATCCGATTCCTTATTAATCCATGTTTCAGTCAGAAAGAGAGCATCTGGGCTCCTATCTTCTTACTATTGAGAATCATGGGATGTGCATTCTGATGATGTTTTAATTATTTAAAGATGTTTTTCTATATATACACATTCCTCGTTTTTTTCCTTTTCAGGACTGTTGAAGTATTATGGTTTGATTGCTTGCAGAAGGAGGGCACATATAGATGTGTTTGATAATTGCTAAGAGTAGTTGTTTTTCTGAATACTTTCTCATAACCTTTGCCATTTCTAAGATTAGTGCAAGGTGCACATTCAGTTTTTGGACCTTATTTAGAGATTGGCGGACCCGCTTACTCCATCACAAATAAGACGGATATCCCATCCCCCATATTACAAGTACATTATATCCTATGGCACTTGTAATACAGCAACAGGACATTCATCACATCTGTAACAGAGTACTCCAACTGGCAAAACTCAAAATTAGGCCCAATGTGTTTGTTATCGTTCTTATTGTAAGTTTATGTGTCGTCTAAAGAAAGAGCAGTCTCTAAGCTGTATCACTGCTAGTAAGCAGATCATTTGGTCATCAAAAACAAGTAGAGCTACACAGAACAAGCTTCTCAAAGGGTACAAATTTTGCCTTAGGCAGTAAGAACAGTGGTACAATACATTTTTTTCTTGACTTTCTACACAGTTACTCTTCCCTCTTTCTTCTAAAGTAAACACGTTTGTTCTCCTCCTCCATATATTGTGTGACATGGTACTTCTGTTTTTCAGAGCTTCTGTTTTCTATTTTCTTCTAAAAAATACTAAATGCACACACATTTAAACTTACATACTGATCAATAATTGATAATAGTGATACATCTCTAAATTCTCTGAAGACTTCTGCCTTTAATACCCACATTCACATATTTATATGTACCTTATCACTAACTTCATATTCCTTTCTCTTTAAAAATGTCACACCCTCAAACAAAGCATCTGTAAATTATTAGATGCCTTCAAACTTAAATGTTTAACAGTTCATAAACTAACATATTCCTCTTTGCACACCTTTTCTAACAGTGAGCACTATGTTTTACTCTGGAAATATCAATATCTCTACCCAAAGATCTCAAAGGGGTACAATCTTTGTAAGGTTCTTAAAAGCACTAGGCCTTGTATTAACAGATTACAGATACTTTCTTTTGTAATTTGATTAACACTGCATATTTTACTTAGAACTACATACAAATTCAAAATTTCTTTTTTTAACACAATGTGCAAAACGTTTTGCTATCTCTCTATGGGGCATATTATCAACAGGCAGCGATAATAATCGCTAAGCGCGCTTAGCGCTTTTTAAAATATCGCGGGCTATCGCTGGATTACATCACCCAGTTAGCAGGTTATCATCAACGCTTAACTCCAAAGCGATAACAATCCAGCCATAGCTGTGAAATGCCTGAATATCGCTGGAAATCCAGCGATCAAAAAGCAGCGATAGGTAATTGATAATAAGGCATGGTGCACTTATCCTGACAACCCACCACACATTGACAAGATAGCTAAGTCAGGTTTCAATCAGGCATTCAAATACCAGTGATAATCACGGTTAGCTCGCTACTTTTATTGTCGCTATGCAGGTGTGGGGCCGGATTGATAATAGAGGGAAGCTGTGTTAGCGACAGTTTTCATATTATTTCAGTGTGGAACGCCTACTTTGCATATCATTAGCGATAAATATCGCTGACAAGCAAAGCGGCAGGATAAACGGCAGCTATCGAAAGGATCCTAGAGCTAATGTGTGTTAGCGAATCCTTTGTGATAGAGCGATAAGAAAATCGCCTCTTTCCCGGCGATATGTGCCGGAAAAGCGGCAAAACTTTCCTTGACAATATTCCCCTACATTCTAATCTCTACCTCTCAGAAGCTATATTATCAAATATACACTTCTAGAAACAGCTTTCCACTTAGTAAAACTTGAATAGAATAACTTTACCAACAGTAGTGCACCTATTAACACTTCTCAACAAAGTTCATAAACATTTTTAACAAACTGATCTTTGAGCAGTTGTATATGTGCAGCTGAAGACACCAGTCTGTCTCACTTCCAAATTCAGTCACTTCTGTTGAGCACAACTCAAGCAGGCTTCCTTCTCCTCAAAATCACCAAGAACAATGCAAACTATCTCTGGTTGTGCACCCAATCACATAACAGCATTTCTTCAACCAAGCAATAAAAGCTGTAACTGTTGGTTGAACCGTGGCCATTTTTTTCACTTCTCCCTATTATGACATAGCAAGACTTCTCCAGGCAGGCGCAAACATTTTCCATAAGGGTCTCAAAAGCCTCTTGTGAGATGCCACATGTCAATGCAGCGAGCGCCACTCCCTAAAGCTTGTGAGCTCTCACAAGAATCTCTTGGGATCACAACAAAACAGTAGGGAAATAGCAGTATGTAGGATGGAGTATCCTCTCTAATGAGACTCATCTCTTACATGATAGGTGTGTGTAGGGAAGACTGGCCTCTCCACACAGACCACTTTCACAGATGACAGGTGTGCATAGTAGTGTCTGTGGAGGGACTACCCTCTCCACTGAGACTTCTCTCTCAGATGACAAATGTGCTAGTAGGGCGTGTGGAGAGAGACTAGCCTCTCCACTCAGACCTCTGTCTCAAATGACAGGTGCGCATAATAGGGTGTCTAGAGGGATACAGGCCTCTCTTTCGAGATATCTCTCTCGGATGACAGGTTTATGTAGTGGGGTATAAGGGGAACGAATAGCCTCTCCACTGTGACCTCGGCCTCAGATGATGGGTGTGCTTAGTAGAGTGTACGAAGAAAGACTGATCTCTCGACATACACATCTCTCTCTAATGATGGGTGTGCATAGTAGTAAGATGAGAGGGACTACCCTTTCCTCTCAGAGCCCTCTCTCAGATGGCAGGTCTGTGTAGTAGAGTGTGTACATGGAGTGGCCTCTCCTTTCAGACCTTTCTCTCTGATAATGTGTGTGCGTAGTAGGGTATGTTGAGAGAGAATGCCTCTCCGCCAACTAAAGAGACGTCTATCTGTAATGACAGGTGTGCATAGTAGGGTGTGGTGAGGGAAATGGCTCTCCTTTCAGACTTCTCTCTCAGGGGGTGTGCATAGTAGGGTGAGGGGAGGTACTGCCCTCTCCTTTGGACCTCTCTCTCAGATGATGGGCGTGCATAGTAGGGCATGTGGAGGGACTGGCCTCTCTGCTGAGACATCACTCTAATGATAGGTGTGCATAGTAGGGTGAAGGGAGGGATTCAGTTTGGCTTTCAGACCTCTCTCTCAGACAACGGAGGTACGTACGAGGGCATGTAGAGGGACTGGCTTCTCTGCTGAGACAGCTCTCGGTAATGATGGGTGTGCGTAATAGGGTATGGGGGATTGCCTCTCCTTTCTGAACGCTATCTTAGATGACAGGTGTGCGTAGTAGAGTGCGGGGAGGGGCTAGCCTCTCCTTGCAGACCTCACACTCACATAACAGGTATGCATAGCAGGGTGTGTAGATGAGCCTTAACTCTACTCACAACTCTTCTCAAAGCAATGAACATAAATAGTAGAGTCTGGTATACAGGATCTCCAAGGAGATGTGTTCCTACAGTAACACGTGTACATAGCAGAGTGTATTCAAACATGATCTACTACTTCCTACTTTTCGCGATCCCTTGAGGGTCCCGCAAGATTGTAACATGAAAAAAAAATAACCTTCTAATCTTTACAGTTCTGAACTCTTACACACTTGCTCTCAAATACAAGGACCATAATATGCATTCCTACTAATACAGTGTATTAAGAACTCATCTACTCCTTTTTACTATTCAAGATCCAACAAGACTTCTGCATGATCATAAAAGTTAGTTACAAATAATATACATTTATTTTCTTCACAGTATTTATCCCTTAGACACCTCCTCCCTAAATCTAAGGGGACATATTGCCTTTCCACTGCCTCCTTATATAGCATTATTACTTTATTTCCACAACACCTCCAATGTTTCACAGTAAGCAGTAATGGCAAACATTTTATTTCTAACATTGCAACTGCCAGCCAATCAGGGCGCTCGCTGGACTCGGTGAGTCTCTTGCTCCTGCAAGAGCATGAAGGCCTTAAAGGAAAAACGGGCCTCTTGACCAATCAGGGGCCTCTTGACCAATCAGAGGCCTCCTCTTTTGATGCCATGCCCGCTGGACCCTCGCGAGCCTAGCAGCCAAAATAAGCAATCATTCTTCACCCTTAGGGTCTCGAAAATACTGAACAGATTTAGAGCAAATCACAAAAAGCGCTATCTGCTGACCAAGATCTAGCTTCTTGGCACATTTGGTGTAATTCGTTCAGCGGTCTGCTTTAACATAGATGTAGCATTTCTTGGTTTGATAATAACTTTGGCCCTGTTTTACAGATCTTCTCAAAACTTTCCCAAAATAGTTACATATATCTTGAGCAAGGATAGGACAAGCCAAAACGTGTTGATTGCAATCTTTGCTGATTTTAAGACTACCTGAGTGCTGATCTCTTCTTGTATGGATGTAGAGGCTTAAGATATACTAAATAAATAAATATATGTGTATATATATATATATATATATATATATATATATATCACCTACTGGCGGTCGCCAGTAGGTAGTTATAGTTAGGATTTTTTTCAATATTAAATCTCAAAATTCTGTTTGGAATAACTTTTGCGCCTGTTGACGAATCTGCCTGAAAATTTCCTCAAAATGGCCTCGTCGAGCTCCGGTCCTTCCCTGAAAGTTTGGGGGGGATGCGTCAAGCGGGGGCCGAGATAAAAGGGGGGTCCCAAAAGGCGTTTTCCCCATGTTAATTTCCATAGGGCGGTCGACCTCACTTTTAGCCCGAACGGCTGAATGGATTTACACCAAACTTAGCAAAATTGTAGGGACTGGTAGCCCGATGTGCCTTTGCTATGTCTCAAGATATGCGCTCCAGTGGATTTTGAGTAATTTAGGTTAAAAAAAATATATGTATCTATAGGCGCGCTCCGGTACGCGCACCGGGGAGCGCACCTGGCGTGCTACGCGACTTGCGCACGGAGAGCTGATTGGCTCACGGGTGTCTGTAAACATTCGAAACAGTCCGGAGCGCCCGCCATCTTGTGTCTCGGTAGGATCGAGACACAAGAGGTGTCATAAAAAAGGGAGAAATGACTATAAGGGGGCAGGGTAGACCCCCCCTGATCCCCTAGGTTTGATGTGGGGGCTAAAATAGGGTCCCACGGGGCATTTAAAAAAAAAATTCGATTTGCGCGGGGGGAGCGCCCGGTACACGCACCGGGGAGCGAAGCATGGGGAAAATCCAGGGCCTTATTTATGAAGGCCTTGCGACAGTTTTGCGCGGCCAGCGGTGTAAAAAATGCGCCTCGTTGCGCTATATTTAAAAAGTGACGCATCTAGGTAGATGGGTCACTTTTTAAAACCCTGCGCCACATTATACCTGCGTCAGGTATAATGTATGCAGAGGGGGCGTTCCCCCGCAAAAAGCCTCGTAATAGTGACGAAGTGAAATCTATGAGATTTCACTGCGTCACTTTTAGGACACTGTTGCGTCAAAATCTTGCGCCTGCCTCACAGCAGGCATAAGACTGATGCAAGACCTTTCACATGGGGCTTTCCCCATCTGAAAGGACGCATTACTGGAGTTGCATCACTTTTGTGACACACTCCAGCAATGCGTCACTTTTGCGCTTACAGATACGTCATAAATACTGACGTATCTGTAACTCGTTGCGACATGATTCGTCATACATTAAATATGACACATCAGGAATTTCGTAAGGAGTGCGCACAGAAAAGTGACGCATCGTTGTTTTCACGCAGCGATGCGTCACTTTTCAGAAATGAGGCCCCCAGTTTATTCACTGTGCCACCTCTACGACCCTTTCTTGTGTCAATACGTCCCTTTTGCATACATTACACCTGACGTAGGAATAATGTATTTACAACAAGGGGTGGTGAGGGACAGAGTCTCTGAATTAAACAGAATACTCTCACCCAGTCAAGAGATCAGGGCTAGACCCAACACCGTTTTTTAGCTCACTGCACCATCCCAGTTTCAGAACCTGGCTGTATGCAAATTAGTCTGTTCCTGTCCCAGTGCATGATGGGAACAGGGCAAACCAAACTACAAAAGCCAATTCTTACACTGGGAAGGAAACAAGCTACCGGGGACCGGTTTCTGGCATTTCAGCCGTCTTCGGCCCGGCTTGCTTGAATCCTGATGGTGCAATGAGCAAGGGACTCACATCTGAGTATACCCTTCCACGCTTAGGGTGGACAAAAATATTTACAACAAGGGGTGGTGAGGGACAGAGTCTCTGAATTAAACAGAATACTCTCACCCAGTCAAGAGATCAGGGCTAGATCCAACACCGTTTTTTAGCTCACTGCACCATCCCAGTTTCAGAACCTGGCTGTATGCAAATTAGTCTGTTCCTGTCCCAGTGCATGATGGGAACAGGGCAAACCAAACTACAAAAGCCAATTCTTACACTGGGAAGGAAACAAGCTACCGGGGACCGGTTTCTGGCATTTCAGCCGTCTTCGGCCCGGCTTGCTTGAATCCTGATGGTGCAATGAGCAAGGGACTCACATCTGAGTATACCCTTCCACGCTTAGGGTGGACAAAAATATTTACAACAAGGGGTGGTGAGGGACAGAGTCTCTGAATTAAACAGAATACTCTCACCCAGTCAAGAGATCAGGGCTAGATCCAACACCGTTTTTTAGCTCACTGCACCATCCCAGTTTCAGAACCTGGCTGTATGCAAATTAGTCTGTTCCTGTCCCAGTGCATGATGGGAACAGGGCAAACCAAACTACAAAAGCCAATTCTTACACTGGGAAGGAAACAAGCTACCGGGGACCGGTTTCTGGCATTTCAGCCGTCTTCGGCCCGGCTTGCTTGAATCCTGATGGTGCAATGAGCAAGGGACTCACATCTGAGTATACCCTTCCACGCTTAGGGTGGACAAAAATATTTACAACAAGGGGTGGTGAGGGACAGAGTCTCTGAATTAAACAGAATACTCTCACCCAGTCAAGAGATCAGGGCTAGATCCAACACCGTTTTTTAGCTCACTGCACCATCCCAGTTTCAGAACCTGGCTGTATGCAAATTAGTCTGTTCCTGTCCCAGTGCATGATGGGAACAGGGCAAACCAAACTACAAAAGCCAATTCTTACACTGGGAAGGAAACAAGCTACCGGGGACCGGTTTCTGGCATTTCAGACTAATTTGCATATGGCCAGGTTCTGAGCTGGGATGGGGCAGTGAGATAAATAACGGTGATGGATCAAGCCCTGATCTTTGGACTGGGTAAGAGTGGTCTGCTCAATTCAGACACTCTGTTCATCACCACCCCCTTTTCTGAATCGTTTTTGGCCACTATAGGTGTGGCAGGGTATACTCAGACATGAGTCCCTTTCTCACTGCTCCATCAGGATTCAAGCAAGCCGGGCCGAAGACGGCTGAAATGCCAGAAACCGGTCCCCGGTAGCTTGTCTCCTTTCTGGTGAAGAATTGGCTTGGTAGTTTAGTCTGCCCTGTTCCCATGATGCACTGGGCCAGGGACAGACTAATTTGCATATAGCCAGGTTCTGAGCTGGGATGGGGCAGTGAGATAAATAACGGTGATGGATCAAGCCCTGATCTTTGGACTGGGTAAGAGTGGTCTGCTCAATTCAGACACTCTGTTCATCACCACCCCCTTTTCTGAATCGTTTTTGGCCACTATAGGTGTGGCAGGGTATACACAGACATGAGTCCCTTTCTCACTGCTCCATCAGGATTCAAGCAAGCCGGGCCGAAGACGGCTGAAATGCCAGAAACCGGTCCCCGGTAGCTTGTCTCCTTTCTGGTGAAGAATTGGCTTGGTAGTTTAGTCTGCCCTGTTCCCATGATGCACTGGGCCAGGGACAGACTAATTTGCATATAGCCAGGTTCTGAGCTGGGATGGGGCAGTGAGATAAATAACGGTGATGGATCAAGCCCTGATCTTTGGACTGGGTAAGAGTGGTCTGCTCGATTCAGACACTCTGTTCATCACCACCCCCTTTTCTGAATCGTTTTTGGCCACTATAGGTGTGGCAGGGTATACTCAGACATGAGTCCCTTTCTCACTGCTCCATCAGGATTCAAGCAAGCCGGGCCGAAGACGGCTGAAATTCCAGAAACCGGTCCCCGGTAGCTTGTCTCCTTTCTGGTGAAGAATTGGCTTGGTAGTTTAGTCTGCCCTGTTCCCATGATGCACTGGGCCAGGGACAGACTAATTTGCATATAGCCAGGTTCTGAGCTGGGATGGGGCAGTGAGATAAATAACGGTGATGGATCAAGCCCTGATCTTTGGACTGGGTAAGAGTGGTCTGCTCAATTCAGACACTCTGTTCATCACCACCCCCTTTTCTGAATCGTTTTTGGCCACTATAGGTGTGGCAGGGTATACTCAGACATGAGTCCCTTTCTCACTGCTCCATCAGGATTCAAGCAAGCCGGGCCGAAGACGGCTGAAATGCCAGAAACCGGTCCCCGGTAGCTTGTCTCCTTTCTGGTGAAGAATTGGCTTGGTAGTTTAGTCTGCCCTGTTCCCGTGATGCACTGGGCCAGGGACAGACTAATTTGCATATAGCCAGGTTCTGAGCTGGGATGGGGCAGTGAGATAAATAACGGTGATGGATCAAGCCCTGATCTTTGGACTGGGTAAGAGTGGTCTGCTCAATTCAGACACTCTGTTCATCACCACCCCCTTTTCTGAATCGTTTTTGGCCACTATAGGTGTGGCAGGGTATACTCAGACATGAGTCCCTTTCTCACTGCTCCATCAGGATTCAAGCAAGCCGGGCCGAAGACGGCTGAAATGCCAGAAACCGGTCCCCGGTAGCTTGTCTCCTTTCTGGTGAAGAATTGGCTTGGTAGTTTAGTCTGCCCTGTTCCCATGATGCACTGGGCCAGGGACAGACTAATTTGCATATAGCCAGGTTCTGAGCTGGGATGGGGCAGTGAGATAAATAACGGTGATGGATCAAGCCCTGATCTTTGGACTGGGTAAGAGTGGTCTGCTCAATTCAGACACTCTGTTCATCACCACCCCCTTTTATGAATCGTTTTTGGCCACTATAGGTGTGGCAGGGTATACTCAGACATGAGTCCCTTTCTCACTGCTCCATCAGGATTCAAGCAAGCCGGGCCGAAGACGGCTGAAATGCCAGAAACCGGTCCCCGGTAGCTTGTCTCCTTTCTGGTGAAGAATTGGCTTGGTAGTTTAGTCTGCCCTGTTCCCATGATGCACTGGGCCAGGGACAGACTAATTTGCATATAGCCAGGTTCTGAGCTGGGATGGGGCAGTGAGATAAATAACGGTGATGGATCAAGCCCTGATCTTTGGACTGGGTAAGAGTGGTCTGCTCGATTCAGACACTCTGTTCATCACCACCCCCTTTTCTGAATCGTTTTTGGCCACTATAGGTGTGGCAGGGTATACTCAGACATGAGTCCCTTTCTCACTGCTCCATCAGGATTCAAGCAAGCCGGGCCGAAGACGGCTGAAATGCCAGAAACCGGTCCCCGGTAGCTTGTCTCCTTTCTGGTGAAGAATTGGCTTGGTAGTTTAGTCTGCCCTGTTCCCATGATGCACTGGGCCAGGGACAGACTAATTTGCATATAGCCAGGTTCTGAGCTGGGATGGGGCAGTGAGATAAATAACGGTGATGGATCAAGCCCTGATCTTTGGACTGGGTAAGAGTGGTCTGCTCAATTCAGACACTCTGTTCATCACCACCCCCTTTTCTGAATCGTTTTTGGCCACTATAGGTGTGGCAGGGTATACACAGACATGAGTCCCTTTCTCACTGCTCCATCAGGATTCAAGCAAGCCGGGCCGAAGACGGCTGAAATGCCAGAAACCGGTCCCCGGTAGCTTGTCTCCTTTCTGGTGAAGAATTGGCTTGGTAGTTTAGTCTGCCCTGTTCCCATGATGCACTGGGCCAGGGACAGACTAATTTGCATATAGCCAGGTTCTGAGCTGGGATGGGGCAGTGAGATAAATAACGGTGATGGATCAAGCCCTGATCTTTGGACTGGGTAAGAGTGGTCTGCTCGATTCAGACACTCTGTTCATCACCACCCCCTTTTCTGAATCGTTTTTGGCCACTATAGGTGTGGCAGGGTATACTCAGACATGAGTCCCTTTCTCACTGCTCCATCAGGATTCAAGCAAGCCGGGCCGAAGACGGCTGAAATTCCAGAAACCGGTCCCCGGTAGCTTGTCTCCTTTCTGGTGAAGAATTGGCTTGGTAGTTTAGTCTGCCCTGTTCCCATGATGCACTGGGCCAGGGACAGACTAATTTGCATATAGCCAGGTTCTGAGCTGGGATGGGGCAGTGAGATAAATAACGGTGATGGATCAAGCCCTGATCTTTGGACTGGGTAAGAGTGGTCTGCTCAATTCAGACACTCTGTTCATCACCACCCCCTTTTCTGAATCGTTTTTGGCCACTATAGGTGTGGCAGGGTATACTCAGACATGAGTCCCTTTCTCACTGCTCCATCAGGATTCAAGCAAGCCGGGCCGAAGACGGCTGAAATGCCAGAAACCGGTCCCCGGTAGCTTGTCTCCTTTCTGGTGAAGAATTGGCTTGGTAGTTTAGTCTGCCCTGTTCCCATGATGCACTGGGCCAGGGACAGACTAATTTGCATATAGCCAGGTTCTGAGCTGGGATGGGGCAGTGAGATAAATAACGGTGATGGATCAAGCCCTGATCTTTGGACTGGGTAAGAGTGGTCTGCTCAATTCAGACACTCTGTTCATCACCACCCCCTTTTCTGAATCGTTTTTGGCCACTATAGGTGTGGCAGGGTATACTCAGACATGAGTCCCTTTCTCACTGCTCCATCAGGATTCAAGCAAGCCGGGCCGAAGACGGCTGAAATGCCAGAAACCGGTCCCCGGTAGCTTGTCTCCTTTCTGGTGAAGAATTGGCTTGGTAGTTTAGTCTGCCCTGTTCCCATGATGCACTGGGCCAGGGACAGACTAATTTGCATATAGCCAGGTTCTGAGCTGGGATGGGGCAGTGAGATAAATAACGGTGATGGATCAAGCCCTGATCTTTGGACTGGGTAAGAGTGGTCTGCTCAATTCAGACACTCTGTTCATCACCACCCCCTTTTATGAATCGTTTTTGGCCACTATAGGTGTGGCAGGGTATACTCAGACATGAGTCCCTTTCTCACTGCTCCATCAGGATTCAAGCAAGCCGGGCCGAAGACGGCTGAAATGCCAGAAACCGGTCCCCGGTAGCTTGTCTCCTTTCTGGTGAAGAATTGGCTTGGTAGTTTAGTCTGCCCTGTTCCCATGATGCACTGGGCCAGGGACAGACTAATTTGCATATAGCCAGGTTCTGAGCTGGGATGGGGCAGTGAGATAAATAACGGTGATGGATCAAGCCCTGATCTTTGGACTGGGTAAGAGTGGTCTGCTCGATTCAGACACTCTGTTCATCACCACCCCCTTTTCTGAATCGTTTTTGGCCACTATAGGTGTGGCAGGGTATACTCAGACATGAGTCCCTTTCTCACTGCTCCATCAGGATTCAAGCAAGCCGGGCCGAAGACGGCTGAAATTCCAGAAACCGGTCCCCGGTAGCTTGTCTCCTTTCTGGTGAAGAATTGGCTTGGTAGTTTAGTCTGCCCTGTTCCCATGATGCACTGGGCCAGGGACAGACTAATTTGCATATAGCCAGGTTCTGAGCTGGGATGGGGCAGTGAGATAAATAACGGTGATGGATCAAGCCCTGATCTTTGGACTGGGTAAGAGTGGTCTGCTCAATTCAGACACTCTGTTCATCACCACCCCCTTTTCTGAATCGTTTTTGGCCACTATAGGTGTGGCAGGGTATACTCAGACATGAGTCCCTTTCTCACTGCTCCATCAGGATTCAAGCAAGCCGGGCCGAAGACGGCTGAAATGCCAGAAACCGGTCCCCGGTAGCTTGTCTCCTTTCTGGTGAAGAATTGGCTTGGTAGTTTAGTCTGCCCTGTTCCCATGATGCACTGGGCCAGGGACAGACTAATTTGCATATAGCCAGGTTCTGAGCTGGGATGGGGCAGTGAGATAAATAACGGTGATGGATCAAGCCCTGATCTTTGGACTGGGTAAGAGTGATCTGCTCAATTCAGACACTCTGTTCATCACCACCCCCTTTTCTGAATCGTTTTTGGCCACTATAGGTGTGGCAGGGTATACTCAGACATGAGTCCCTTTCTCACTGCTCCATCAGGATTCAAGCAAGCCGGGCCGAAGACGGCTGAAATGCCAGAAACCGGTCCCCGGTAGCTTGTCTCCTTTCTGGTGAAGAATTGGCTTGGTAGTTTAGTCTGCCCTGTTCCCATGATGCACTGGGCCACGGACAGACTAATTTGCATATAGCCAGGTTCTGAGCTGGGATGGGGCAGTGAGATAAATAACGGTGATGGATCAAGCCCTGATCTTTGGACTGGGTAAGAGTGGTCTGCTCAATTCAGACACTCTGTTCATCACCACCCCCTTTTCTGAATCGTAGGAATAATGTGGTGCAGGGGCTTACAAAGTGACGTAACTACCTAGATGCGTCACTTTGTAAATATGACTGAATAAGGTGCATTTTTTACAGCACTGGTGCGTCACAAAAAGTGACGCTCCGGTGGCGTTAAAGTGACGCTTGGCCTCATAAATGAGTCCTTCAGTCTTCTACTCATGCGTCATATTAAATTTATGACGTATTATGTTGGAAGTTCTTTTAGATACGTTAGTATTTCAGACGTATCTGTAAGCGCAAAAGTGAAGCATTGCTGGAGTGTGTCACAAAAATGAAGCTACTCCAGCAATGCATCCTTTCACATGGGGCCAAGCCCCATGTGAAAGGGCCTACACGCCTGCTGTGAAACAGGCGTAATATTTGGAAGCAACAGCGTCATAAAAGTGTCGCGGTGATATGTCATATATTTCACTGCGTCACTTCTACGACCCTTTCTTGCGTCAATACGTCCCTTTTGCATACATTACATCTGACGTAGGAATAATGTGGCGCAGGGGCTTACAAAGTGACGCAACTACCTAGATGCGTCACTTTGTAAATATGACTGCATAAGGTGCATTTTTTACAGCACTGGTGCGTCACAAAAAGTGACGCTCTGGTGGTGTTAAAGTGACGCAAGGCCTCATAAATGAGTCCTTCAGTCTTCTACTCATGCGTCATATTAATTTTATGACGTATTATGTTGGAAGTTCTTACAGATACGTCAGTATTTTAGACGTATCTGTTAGCGCAAAAGTGATGCATTGCTGGAGTGTGTCTCAAAAATGAAGCAACTCCAGCAATGTATCCTTTCACATGGGGCCAAGCCCCATGTGAAAGGGCCTGCACGCCTGCTGTGAAACAGGCGAAAGATTTGGACGCAACGGCGTCATAAAAGTGACACAGTGATATCTCATAGATTTCACTGCGTCACCTCTACGACCCTTTCTTGCGTCAATACTTCCCTTTTGCATACATTACACCTGACGTAGAAATAATGTGGCGCAGGAGCTTACAAAGTGACGCATCTACCTAGATGCGCCACTTTGTAAATATGACTAAATAAGGTGCATTTTTTACTGGACTGATGCGTCACAAAAAGTGACGCTCTGGTGGCGTTAAAGTGACGCATGGCTTCATAAATGAGGCCTTCAGCCTTCAACTCTAGCAATGCATCTTTTCTTACCCTTCCACACCCCCGTTCCTTTTCAACATTTTCTTTGAATATCAACATTCCCCATATACACTCTTCTTCTCCTTACTTTCCGTCCCAACACTCACCTTCTTTCAGTCCCCCTACTTCACTTCCTTTCTCCTCTCATACCTTTCTGTTCTTTCTTACTCATTTTCCTTTCCATTATCAATGCACTCCATTTCACTTACTCTTTTTCATTTTTTTAAGAATATAGCTCTATGATGAGAATTGGAGGTAGTTCTGAAAAGAACTTTTTGTTTTCTTCTTTTTTCAAAACAGGAACAAAAACAGGGAATGAAAACTGCTCAACAGGAGCAAAAAAACCAAAACAAATTAGGGGTGGGAAGGGCAGGGATGGTTCTCCAATGCTCGAACCATGAGCAGGACACTTTGCTCCCCATAGGTAAGGAGTTGATTGCAGTATCTGCATCTCAGGACACCATTGTTAAAAGCAGGTTGAATTTTCGGCACGAGCTCCTGCGATTGCCCCCTCCCAGAAGTAGTTGCTCCTCAGGTGGATGTAGAGGCCCCATCACTGGGAACCTCTTGTGCCAGAGCCCTGACACTTTCCCGGGCAAAATTCTGGGGGTGCCTCCTCTCCACATGCCGGATCATCGTAAAGTTCCCAAATGAGTATTTTTTTTGGGGTCACCCCATGACAGGACTTGTTTGCAGATCCTGCACTCCACTTTTGAAGCATTCACCTTTTTCTGGTTAGGTGGTATTTAAAAAAATTTCCAAATAAAATGCTCCTTCACCTTTGGCTGAGGAGGCTCTTCATTGATGAATTCAGGCTCTTCATCACTGCTGGATTCTCTGGCAGCCATGGTAAACCAAAACCAAGAAAGATCCAGGAGCGAAAACAGGTCTTTCAGTCACAAAAGTGAAAGAAGAAGTGAAGGAAATTAGTGGGGATTTCATTCTTTGTAAAAAAACTGTCAGCAACCAATGAAAAGTGTTATTTTCAGGTCACATGACTTGACGCGCTGACGCTGCGCACACCGGAGCACTTCCGGGTGCGAACACGCGGCACGAACGTAGGCGCTTCCGGGGCGCATACGCGGCGCGAACGTAGGCGCTTCCGGGGCGCATAAGCGGCGCAAACGTAGGCGCTTCCGGGGTGCATACGCGGCGCGAACGTAGGTGCTTCCGGGGGCGCTTACGCTGCGCGACGAAGTGACATCTTCATAGTTTTACGGAAATGCAAAATCATTTTCATTTCCTTATAAAAAAAAACTGCTTTTATTTGTATGGTACGAAATGTTTTGCGTTATTATTAACTTTTCATTCATATTTTTTTCACGAACGAAAGTAGCGCTCTGGGTGCGCTTTCCGGAGAGCTTACCGGAGCGCGCACCCAGAGTGCCCCAGGAAAAAATTATTAAAAAAAAAAAAAAAACTTAAAAATTAAAACTTACACAAAACAGCAAATTGTAAAAAAAAACATAGGTTAGAAACTCGATATAGAAAGGAATTAGCATTTAAAAAACCTATGAAATTCACTGAAAAAAACCATAGGTTTCACACCAGTTATAGTTAGGAATTAGCATTTAAAAAACCTATTAAATTCACTGAAAAAAACCATAGGTTTCACACCAGTTATAGTTAGCTGGAAATTTTACTGACATAAAACCATTGAAATTCCCATGTTATAGTTAGTTGGACTCACTATAACTTGCGCGCCTGCAATCTACTGCTGATGACGTCACATATTACATCACTCATGACATGGTCAGTGACATCACTCATGACATCACTGATGACACCATCCTTGTGACAGAGTGACAGACCTCCTTACAGTGTAATGTAAGCCTTGAAATACATATTCAAAAATAGTATTTAACATTTTCAAAAAAATGGAGATACCCATACCAGTTACAACAACTAATTCAGTAATTCCACCATCTAAATACACATCCACTCATTCACCAACAGTTCTATATAGTCACTCATACATATACTCACTCATTATATGTAGTGATACACCTATACATCCTGTTACACTTCGACAGTCATCCAAAAGTTACTCACACACATATTCACACATGCAAAAAATGCTATGCACTGTGCATGTAGAGGTGTAACCCCCATTCACACTTGTGCTCCAGGCCTACAATTCCCCTCTCAGTATCCATACACTCCAGCAAACACAGTTTGACTGCTGTTGCAATCATATAGTGACTCTTTCAGTACCATGTAGTAATCCATTCACTAAAGTAAAAGTCAATCAATTAAGAATTCACCCAGTGTCTCTCCTTATAGTACTGTAATCATTCAGTAAGTAAGCATGTGCTCATGCAGTGAGCCAGGCTTTAGGGCATGAAGTGCTTCAAAGTGCTATGCATTATGTATGTAGTGTTGTAACCACCTTGACACTTGTGCTTCAGGCCTACAATTCCCCACTCACTATCTATACACTCTAGCAAACACAGTGTGACTGATGTTGCAATCATAGTGACTCTTTCAGTACTATGTAGTAATCCATTCACTGAAGTAAAACTCAATCAAATATGAATTCACCCAGTGTCTCTCCTTACAGTACTATAGTTATTCAGTCAGTAAGCATATTCTCATGCAGTGAGCCTGACTTTAGGGCATGGAGTGCTATGCATTATATATGTAGTGGTATAACCACCTTCACACTTGCGCTTCTGGCCTACAATTCCCAATCACTATGCATACACTCTAGCAAACACAGTATGACTGTTGTTCCAATCCCATAGTGACTCTTTCAGCACCATATAGTAATCCATTCACTAAAGTAAAAGTCAACCAATTAAGAATTTACTGGGTGTCTCTCCTTATAGTACTGTAATCTTTCAGCCAGTGAGCATGTACTCATGCAGTGAGCCAGGCTTTAGGGCATGGAATGTTTCAAAGTGTTATGGATTATGCATGTAGTGGTGTAACCACCTTCACACTTGTGCTTCAGGCCTACAATTTCAAAGTCAGAATTTATATGAAATGCGTTTGTATAGTAAAATAAAAGTTTAATGTGTAAAGTTATTAATATATATTTATTTATGATCATTTTTTACAGATACTGTTTACCATCATTTAAATAAAGTTATCATACCAGAGAAAATAATGCAAAGAAAAGAACATACAAAGGAGAGTTACTTGAAGACAACTCAAACACAAATATTGGATGTCCAACATAATGTGGCTAAAAAGACAGAATCTTCTGGTAAAATCACAAAGCAATTTCTTAAAAATGTTTTTAGGGCCAGACAGAATGTACAGAATATTGAAACTACTAAGAATGTTTCAACTAGAAAAAATTCTGAAAATAATAGGAAAGAAAAAAAAACAAATGGACAGTCAAAGGAAATGATGTATGGTAAAAGAAGACAAAATCAATATAAAGAGATTCGAAAGACAATATTTTACAAAAGAGTAGTACATCATTTATTGAAAGATACAAAGAAATATAAAAAGAGAGCACTATTTCATAAAAAGAAGAAGCATATTGAATCCATTGTTGAAAAGGGTTTTGAAGTAAAAAGAAAACAATTCACTTTAGGAGTAAACAGAATTTGATCACTAAATAAACCAATCCATTTAATGAAGGTCGAAAGTAAGAGGAAAAGAGTAATTAACAGAACTTATTTTCGTAATTTTTTTAGGGGAATGGAAACACAGTTCAAGTTTTGAGCCTTTCTTTAATGAAGAGAGGTATTTTCGGACCAATGATTTATTGTATACAGTTGACAGCAGTGGTCCAGCTTATGAGGTTAGCAATGGTTGTCCAAATGAGAAAGAGAAAGTGGTTTCAAGAAAAGCAAAAGAAGTGATAGCTGATAAAGTTCTAGGCAGACGTCTTAAATCCCCAGTGTTCACTTGGGGATTTGCAGTAGTATTTGTTGTCTACAATAGGAATCTATGGATGTTTTACGCAATTTCTCACTGGAATATACTAAAAAAGTGTTGAACAAAAGATTAAGCTGTCTCAAGGATTAGACCCTTTCAGAGTGAGAAAAATGACTGGTTTGCAAGGTCATTCTCTGGCTTGTCTTTCTAGGAAAGTATGTCAAAGTGTTTTTCACTATTTCAGGATGTTGGCAGTACATCATACTCAAATGCGGAAGTTAGTCAGAAGATTAAATCATGCAAAAAGTCCAGCACTAAAGTTAAATGAGTTGAACAGTGCACTTTTGCTTGGGTCAGTCTCAGATGTGAAGAAGGTTTGTGATGACATTGAGTTTTGTTACTTTGGTCCTGAAAAAGACTGTGAAGAAACTCAGATAATAATAGAAGAAAAAGAGAATGTTGAACATAGTTGTACAAAAAATGTTGAAGGTGAAATTACAAAGTTTAAGATGATTTCAAGTGAAAGTCCAATTTTTTTTTGCATTTGCATTTGTTTTCGGCGAACTTACTATAAAAATCAGACTAGGAGTGTTGATCTGTATTTAAAAAGTGAAAAAGAAAATAATGATAAGTGGAAAGAATTTGCAACTTATTTGTTGGTAGAGAATTGTTTTGATTTGGGTTCTGATCAGCGTATTTGTAAATATTGTTACATCAAATTAGATGTGAATAAAAGGCCCGCTAGTGCTGTGCATAATAATTTAGAGTTAGTTGCTATTCTTTCAGAATTGATAGATTTAAACACCTATGAGTCTATTCTCATTCAATGTGTGCACCCGTTTCAGGATATTGTTCGTATGGAGCCTAAAACAGGTAAATTGTCTCCTTCAGATTTACAAAGAGGATTAAAAGGAAGAGTTGTGTATTTACCATTAGATTTAAAGAAAAATATTGAAACTATTGGTGTAGAGAGTGTAGAAAGTGAACCACTAGTTATTCTTAATGGTGTGCCGACTAGGAATAAGAAAATCTGTCAGGAGTTAGTGGATGTTAGCAAAGTACAGAAGGCAACTTTGTATTTGATAAAAAACAATACATACTATAAAAATGTTTGAATGGGAGAAGAAGACATACTTTTAGCAGAAGATACTGAAACGTCAACTGGACAAATTGAAATAGTGGATATGTTAAGATGTGAAGAAATCTATGAGCATCACAGTGTGCATCCACTTCATTCAAAAGAGGTGATGGGGAACACTATTAAGTTGTTCCAAATTAAAAAAGCAAAAGAAAGTCCCATGAGTGTATGGTAAGAGAGCTTGGATGCTCGTTGTTTTCCACAGTTGTTCCCAACAGGAAAAGGTGGATGATAGGATGAACGTCCTGTGCAGATTTCTGCATCTGAATGTCAGACAACAAGATTTTGTGCAGAAGATCCAAGATTTCGACAATGTATCCCTTATATAATTCATCATTTGTTTGAAAGTGACTTGCCTGGACTTTCATATGCAGTCAATTACATTTAAAAAAATAGAATATATCCGCAAAATGTATCTGCAAAAGATTTTATGGATCAGGTGCACCAGAGAGATGATTATTTAGAATCTCAGCTCATTAATTTGATAGCATGTCAGCGTGGGACTAATGAATATTGGTACCGTCGTCATGGAGAACTGAAATGTATGCTACGGAACTTAGGAACTCCTACATGGTTCTTTACCCTAAGCTGTGCTGAGTACGCTTGGGATGGTTTACTTGAATTTCTTCGAGGAGCAAATTCCAATATAAAAAATATTGAATAGAAGACACCTGAGGAATTGTGCTCTTTGGATCCTGTTAATGTATGCAGGTATTTCAATTATAGATTTGAAGCAATGGTGTCTTTCATCTGCTATAAAAGGAATCCTCCTCTTGGTGAAGTTGTGGATTACTTTTGGAGAAAGGAATATCAAACAAGAGGTGCTCCTCATATTCATATGCTGTTATGGATCAAGGACGTCCCCAAATTTGGAACAGATGTGGATGATACTGTTTTGTCTTTTATTGAATAATATGCCACATGTGCTGTACCCATAAGCACAGATAAAAACAACTTAGGAGAACAATGCTCACGATTCCAAAGCCACCGATGTGGAAAATACTGTCGAAGAAAGTACAAATCTAAGAATAACTTCTACACCAAATGTCATTTTGCATTTCCACGTCCTTTAATATCCAAAGGAAGAGTGAACAGTTTTATGTCATCTTTGCGACATACCATCACAAGAAAGTCTCCCAAAAATACCTACAACTTAAGAAGAAATGAAGAGTCAAAATACATAAATGACTACAACCCAGTTATTCTGTCCAGGTGGAATGCTAAGATGGATATTCAGAACGTTGCGGACAATACCCTTGCTGTTGCTCGATATGTAACGTTTTATATTACAAAATCAGAAAAGACGGAATTGAAGGAAATGTGGGAAGAGATTTCTCATGAGAAGACTCTAAGTAAGAAATTATACAGTTTCAGTTTGAAGATGTTATCTCATCAAGAAATCAGAGCATATAAATGCTCAGATCGGTTATCATCTGTAAGTCTATACTCCAAATCTAGAAGAATCATTTGGGTGAGTCTAGGTCTTGCAGCAATGCGAAATCGGGTACTGAAATCTGTTCAAGAAACTGAATATTTGGCAAAAAAAAAGATCCAGAAAGTACAGATATTTTGAAAAAGAATATGTTGGACACATATTATCCAAACAGAAGTAATAATCTTGAGAACATGTGTCTCCATGAAGTGCTGCAAAACTACACTTTTAAACGGAATATTACAGAGAACATCAATGATGGAAAATATGGAGTCATTGGTTCCAAAGGACGTTTGGTGAAACAAACAAAAGTAAATTCGATTAATCACAGGAAGCTGAGTTGCGACACAGCTGATAAAAAGGAATGTTATTATTTAGCCCTTTTGCAACTGTTCAAACCATGGCGTTCAGAATTGGAATTACTTGGAGATTTCCAGAGCTATGAAGATTCCTTCAATGCTTGTAAAGAAACCATACAATGCAATGCTTTCGCAAATTGTGTGAAAATGTTGAACGATGAAATTGATAAAAAAGCTACAATGGCAGCTGAGAATGCTAGAGACAGTTCTCAAGACAGTCAAAGTTCTGCTGCTCTCAATCAAGATCCACTAGGACAACCAATTGTTGAAAATGAAGCAGCAATCACTATGAATTAGGTGGAAATAGCAATGCATCAAGCTCAAGAAGATGTAACAGACTTAGAAAACTTGGAAGAACAATTAAATGTTGAACAGAAAGAAAAATATCAGCAAGTGACACAACAGATTGACCATGGATTTCTTCGTGAAAAAAAAGAACGCACATGCACATCATTTCAACCTATTCAAATGTATGTGAGTGGACAAGCTAGAACAGGAAAAAGTTTCTTAATTAAAGTAACCACCAGTTATCTACAGAAAACAACTGAGTCACATTTGTCGTGTGTTGTAACTGCTCCAACTGGGTTGGCAGCACACAACATTAAAGTAATTACATTACATCGTTTACTAATGCTACCTGTGGAGCATGAACACAAATTGGAATATCACAAGCTATCTGGAGAAGCTTGTTGTGAAGTTTCAAGAGTGCTGAAGAAAATGAAACTTCTGATTATTGATGAGGTAAGCATGGTCTCAAACTTAATGCTTGCTTTTGTGCATTTAAGAATGCAGCCAATTCTTAAAACAGAGTACGACGTGTTATTTAGAGGAAAACAAGTCATAGTTTTTGGAGATCTACTGCAACTTACTCCTGTAAAAGAACAACCATTATTTAAAACACTTGTGCATGAAGACACCAGAAAGTCTCTGGGAAGTGTTGGAAACGTGAACATTTGGTAATATTTTGAATACAAAGAACTCATTAGAAATATGCGACTGGCAAATGATATTGATTATGGAACTATTCTCCAAGATATAATAATTGGACTACTGACAGAACATGGCAGAGAAGCTTTGCAGTGTCGAAAACTTTCCAATTTGTTTCCAAATGAAAATGTAGTTCC
The DNA here is from genome assembly GCF_964263255.1 of Lissotriton vulgaris. Classification (NCBI taxonomy): domain Eukaryota; kingdom Metazoa; phylum Chordata; class Amphibia; order Caudata; family Salamandridae; genus Lissotriton; species Lissotriton vulgaris. The sequence goes on from NC_141696.1 coordinate 506,261,856, forward strand.
TGAGAAAATATACATGAAAATTGCAGAAAATAAATCTGCAATCTGCTTAATGCCAAATGAAAGCCATCGATAAAATAGAGCATGAAGGAATCACTATTATTTTGACAGAAAAATTGAAGTCAAAATTGGATTCTTTAGAAAAATTGATATCTAAAACTGCTGGTTTAGAAAATAATCTATATGCATGTAGATACTGTCGAGTCATTTTAAGGCGTAATTGGACGTAGAAAAAGGTTTTGTTAATGGAGCAATGGGTAAAGTTGTGTAATTTATTAATTATCATAATAAAAATTGTTTTGAATTCTTAAAAATTAAATCTGATCATATTGAAGAAGTTAAACAAATTGGTAGTTGTTCAGTTAGTTTTTTGCTTGTTAAAGATTTATAAGTCTGTGGAAAACAGTTTCCAGTTTCTCTGGCATATGCAGTGACTATTTGTAAATCTCAAGGTTTAAGTGTTCACAGTGCATTGGTGAACATTGGAAATACTGGGTTTAAAGAGGGTATGGCATATGTTGCTTTGTCGCGAATCAGAACATTATCTGGTCTGTTTTTGATTAATTTTGATGACACAAAGGTTCCTGCATATTCAAACTGTGTAAAAGAGTATAATAGGTTAAGAAGAACATATGCTCCCAATTTAGGTCACTATCCTGCATTTGAAAAGGGTGCTGTAGGTAAAAAAAGAAGGTATGAGAATATCTGTACTAAAGGTGTAGAGAAGGGAAAAAAAACAAGATAATGTTGTCATTGCAAGTAAAAAGAAAAAGGACACTGTTTAAGATAATGTTGGTTATCAGTTAGAAAATATTTCAGGTGTCAACTGCTATGCTAATGTAGTGATCAATGTTCTTTTTCTTGACGGTTTGCAACAGCAAATTATAGAGATTCGGGAAAAAATATGATGTTCCTTGTTGCATTCTGTTTATGAAAAATTGAGAACTGAGACAAGTAAAATACAAAGTGTTTCTGATGTTCGTAATGTTTTTGATGAATGTCTGGTTCTACACAATTTACGCAAAATATCCAACAAGATTCTCATGAATTTCTAATGTAAATGCTTACCATATTGGAAAATGAAGGTGTAGAAATAGAAAATATTTTTGGCCTTTGTTATAAATGGGAACATCATTGTGAAAATTGTATTATACATGTAGCACTAATGTAGACACTGAAAGATTTCTATATTTGACATTACCGGACTGTAAATCAGTGTCTTTCAATACATTAGTTAAAGCTGCAAATCAAAACATGGAGTGTAGCCAATACAAAGCAGAGATGTCATCAACATTATTTTTGCAAAGATATGGACAATATAGAATTTTAATGATGCAACGTTGTACAGCTGATGGAAGAAAATTGGACACTTTAATAAAACATTTTGTAGCTACTCAACTATCAATATCAGGAAGGACTTTTGTAGCAGTAGCAATAATATTCCATGATGGTCCTTCCACAACATTTGGACATTATACTGCCTATCTAAAAAGTAACAAAGGCTGGACACTTTGTAATGATGCTCAGTTGGTTTTCAAACAACGTTTGCCTTTCGAATTACCAAATTCCTACCTAATATATTTAAAGCCAATGTTTTAAGAAGATAATTCAGCCTCTAAGGAATTTATAATTATGATTTAATAGGATTACCATTCGATAATTTATATAAAAAGGAGTGCAAAAATACCATTTGGGCTCATGGAAAGGTATCTGTTTGAATTATGGACTTTTTCTTGCATAATGTCTCGGTGTATACTTTTAAGTTACAACATTTACAGTGTTTATAAATTAAAAGTTATAACATTTTCTTAGCAGTAAGGATTTTATATATGTGTGATTTGTATTACACAGTATATTTTTGAGAATATAGGGCCAGATGTATCAAAGGGTTTTACCCATTCTGTGTCTATGGGAAAATGCGTTCATACATATGGCCCATAGTCTTTTTTAACCCCTTGCATGCTGATGACGGACGGGAGCCGTCATGGCACTCAGTGCTCGTGTGCTGATGATGGCTCCCGGCCGTCATGACCACACCCGCGATCGGAATGTGCCGCACAGGTGCAGAATCGCGGCAGCATGCAAGGGGTAAAACAATCTTATTGATTGTTTTTTTTTGCCAACTGTTTTGTGATGAGTATCATTGAAATCACTGTCATATTAGGCACCATCCCTTCTCTTCAGTAATATATAAACATGTCCTATCAGTTTCCTAAAATGTAAGTGCTCATAAATTTATCTTGTTCTCTGTTAGCAGTACAGAAATGTACTCCTATCAGAAGAATTGGTCTAGCCACTAACTCTCTTTAATTTTTACAAGGAGAGGAAAAGGCACTGTGAATACCTTTTGTTTTCCATGTAAATACAATCTCATCATACACACCACGTTGCATTGAAAAGGCGTTCTTTATGTTTTGCTGTGCATGTTTGCACAGAACACTCCTGGAAGAAAACACATCTCCAGTTTTATCAAAAACAAAAATCTAAACATGTGTGTGAATGCTGCACCATCCTCCAATTGGTGTAGCAAGGCACAACAAGGAGAATTGTTTTCACTTCTCCCCATTTTTTCTCTTTCAATATATGCTACAATGCACAGCATATATTGAAGGAGAAAAATGCCTTTACTGAAGGTGTGCCTTCCTGCACAAAGACAATGTCCGCATGACACAGACATCCTTGCATCATGGTGCAAGGGTGCCTGTGTCACCACATGGCTGCTGTTTAAGCAGCTGTGCAGAGGGAAGCACAGACTTGCAGCATATTTATGTACATATGTTACATCACTGTGCTTTGGAAGTACCACAGCACACTGTAGGTAGACACTTTACAGTGTCATGCTGCAGCACATCCTCATAGTTCTGAACGTATCCATTCACCATACACCACAAATGCTTTCTTTCACTCAATTATCTACTAGACATACATTCATGTAAACTTTCACACACTCGCATACAAGTTTAGCTCTTTCTTTAACTAGAGTAGTTAGTTGTGAAAAGAACTTTCTTTTTTATTGTTGTTTTGTATTTTTTTCAATCGATTTTTTTTTGGTTTGTTTTTTAAAAGAGTTAAAAAATGTCAACAGGACAAACAAAAGTAAACAGTAGGAGGAGAAAAAAAAGGAAACTAGCAACAGTGGTTGTCTACAGCACGGCAAACTAGGTCGACTGACTGCTCTCCATATAAAATGAGTCTGTTGCATTGCACACAATGAACCCTGAGTCTTCCAAATTGGGGGCGAATATCAGGTGGAGATGTTGAAGTGGATGCTGTTGTCCCAGATGTACTGGCAACAGCTGGTGGTGCAGGAGCATTGTCTCTTAGTCTCCTCATTTCCTCTCTTGCGAAGTTTACCGGATGTTTTGTCTGAAAATGTCTCCTCATACTGCTGTTCCACAAGAGTATTTATTTTAGGGTCACCCCTGGAAAGCACCGCCTTGCAGATTTTGCAACTGACTTTGGTGGCATTAACCTTCTTCTGTCCGGGAGGAAAAGTAAAAAACTTCCATACATTGGAAGTGTACTTCTCTGGAGGGGGAGGTTCAGGCACAAATTCTTCAATATCAGAATGTTCTGATGATGATGATGGTGCATTGGCTGCCAAGTCTCCAAGTTTTAGCAGAAAGAGATGTATAATAACCAAAAACAGCAGTTCTTGCTAGGAGAGGTCTTCTCATAAGGAAGGTCAAACAAGAGTGATTAAAATGGGTGGGGTCCTTCAATACTTTCAATAGGAAGTGTAATGATCCAATCAAATCTCTTTTTTTTGGTCACAGGGTGTCCGTGCACTGTACGCACACGCAGCTCAACCCCAACTCGCACCGAGCGCGACTTTGCGAAATTGAATTCAAAAGAAATGTAACTTTATTGAAAGTTAAAGAATATTATTTTTATAATTAGCTCAGATAATGTGTTGTGTTGTGTTAATATTTACATTAATAAAAAATATATAGGTTTTTAAACATTAAAAAATTCCATGGGGGCGCACACCCACCTCGTCCAATATGCATATGATGTAAGGTGCAACCGCGCGACCCTCACGTTGCATAATACGTACATCTCGCATATGCGCCACAAGTCGCGTACCAGTCACATACCGTCGGCGTTCCGAAAGTTGTACTTGTCGCACACCGTACGCGGACCCTACACATCATTCCTGAAATGGCAGATACATTTCGCGCAGTGAACAAGAAGGGTGCGCTTTGGGTGTGCGACTCCCCAAAAAAAGAAGAAAAATATAAGTATATATATTTTTTTTTTAATAATTAAATAGGTGTAGTGTAATAAAAAAAAATATATATCTAAAAATAAGTAGAATAAAAATGGGGTTAAAGAATATAAAAAGATCAAGAAATATGTTTAAAATTTTTCATTTAAAAATCCTTTGAAATTCACTGAAAAAACATAGGTTTCAGGCAGTTATAGTTATGAATTATCATTTAAAAAAACCTTTGAAATTCACTGAAAAAACCATAGGTTTCAGACAGGTTATAGTTAGGAATTATCATTTAAAAAAACATTAGAAATTCACTGAAAAAAACATAGGTTTCAGGGGTGTTATAGTTAGCGTGACATTTCACTCATACAAAACCATTGAAATTCCTCCACAATCCACTGGTGATGATGTCACATATTACATGATTCATGACATGGTCAGTGACATCGCAAATGACATCACTGATGACATCACTGATGACATCATCCACGTGACAATCAGATACACCTCATCATATACTAGTATAACCTTTCATCACTCACTGAAAAATACAGAGTACCATGCTTGAATCCATTGACACACATATACAGGTAACTAAAAACCTATTCAATGATTTACAGATCTACACACACATCTAATAAATTACCTATAGATTTACTCATACATGCTGTCAATAATCAATAGAACACTATCAAAAATACGTATACACCTATATTGATATAGCACACCAGCACACATCCTATTCATTTATGCAATCATCCTACTCATGTATAGTTATTTATATACAATGACTGTCATATACACTGCCTTTTATTTTGTCTACTTTGTTGGACATGTACCATTGAGAAATATATTTGCTCATCACCACACACATAAAGATATTCACTCACCCAATTATTATAACATGTAGTCTTAACGTCATATACCTACTGAGTTAACTATTAACATATCTTTGGGCAGTCACAGATCCCCTACCGAACCACACACAGATTCATTCTCCCATACAAATAATTAGTTAACTAACCAATAACTAATATAGAGTTTCACGTACCAAGTAACTAACTGGTACAGCAGTTTACACAACAACTGATAAAATAATATGGATAATCACACAGTTTAGTCACTATCCAATATACTTAGTGACACACTATAAATTAGTCAAGCAAACAGTCAATCACACTGCTACTAAATCCTCCCTCAAGATAGGAATATATTCACCGATTCTTAAATGCAGATTGCTATTTGTATAATACATATTTAAATATCAAACTAAACCACATTCACTGGATGATGTTATCAGTGATGTCATTTGAGATGTCAGTGATGTCACTGACCATGTCATGAATGATGTAATATGTGACATCATCACCAGTGGATTGGAGGTGCGAGAGTTACAGTTAGTACAACTAACTATAACGGAGGAATTTCAATGGTTTTGTATGAGTGAAATGTCCAGCTAACTATAACATCCCTGAAACCTATGTTTTTTTCAGTGAATATATATATATGCAAAACAACTCCATCCCTTCTCGCCTGCTTTGTCGGTTGAAGAAAGAGCACGGACCCGGTAAATGTTTATTGCTGGCTATTTATTCCTGTTGCTCCCAACAGACCATGGTCGCCATGACGCGTTTCGTCCCTCACAGGGGACTTGATCACATGACGCGCTACTAGCACAGTGGTTCGTTTAAATAGTTACCATTTTTTCAGTCTTTTTCACCAATACACATGTGACTTTCTTCTTAAAGTGATATGAATAAATAAATTGAGTAACACTGAAATGTCATGGACATAAAAGAATGACAACGTGTGAAAATACAATTCTGTTTTTCTCTCCTCCCCTTATTAGTCATTTCATTTCTGGCTACTTTGTCCATTACCTTTTAATTTATGTAGGTACTGTGGAAAATGAGGATTGTTCATTGAACAAATACATATAAATCATTATCTAAAACATATAAATATATAAATAAATAAATATATGTATAAATATGTATATAGATAGATAAATAACTGGATAAAATCCTGTTGTTATAAATACACACATATTGACTTATGTGCAAATTTGTGTATGCTAATACCAGTGTAAATACCCGATTTCATGTATTACTAATTAAAAAAACTTTCACAATCCACATTACTTTAATCCATAACAATTTTTATATAATTTTACTGTATATATATATATATATATATATATATATATATATATATATATATATATATATATATATATATATATATATATATATATATATATGATTCCACAATCCTGCATTGCGAGCAACTCGCCAGCGGCACAAACACAAACACAGGTACAGACCACAGCGAGGGTTTCATAGATTAGTAAAGTGCTTTATTCCATCGATGGGAACGGCAACATGACGCGTTTCGTCCAGGGAACCCGGACTTGATCACATCATACATACATATAGGTACTATCAATTGGGTCCTCTTGCCAATTTGGGGTATCGCTGTCATCGGACCAACACCCACTGTAATGAGGTACAATGACTTTGATATATGCTGGCAAGGCTAGGGAATTAACCTACATTTACCATCTCTGGATCAGCAGCAATCTGGCACTTACGGTTTGTGCTAGCCCGTTTAGGGCAGATATTTGGCAAGAGGACTTAATTGATAGTACCTATTTACATATGAGAACATGTTATTTAATACCTGCTGTGTTTTATCCATTTGAGGAAATATGACTTGATTCTGAGATGCAGATCTTTATTTAATATTGTTTTTTGAAACACTCAGGTATTTCCATGTGGATCAATTGAGAATTCTACCATGCAAATATGGCGGCTGAAAAAAAAGTATGGAGACTAAGAAGGCAACAGTCCTCTTTCCTTTGCCACACTCCAATTTCCATGCAGAACATCCCATGTGACTTTTTAAAATATAAAGGAAACAAACAGGACTGCGCACATTTCATTTATTATTATGCATTGAGAAAGGCTACTCGCCGAAATGCGCTTGCTTGAATAAATGGATTTAACTGCCCAAAAGTGCTTCGAGTCTGTTTCATTAAAATGCATCGTTTATGTTTATGTGAGTCCACCCTCTCAATCGGAGGCACCCGCCTGCAAGTTCGGCTTGTACCTAGGTAAACACTTAGCTGGCAGTCAACAGTAGCTTGGTATTGTTAGGATTGTTTTCTAATAAATTTGGTGCCTCTTCACGATTCTTCATGAGCTTTTCAAAATACTTCCCCTTTTTGGTTCAGCTGCTGTGTTGAAAGTTTTTGGGCGATCTATCAAGCAGGGGCCGATAAAAAATGGAGGTTCAAAATGCGTTTTCCCCATGTTATGTCAAAGGGGATTTTTCATGTTTTGAGCATGACAACAGCCTGAACTGCTGAACGGAATTACACCAACTTTGGCAGAAAGCTAGATATTGGTATAAAAAGCTTGCTTTTTGTAATTTGGTGTAAATCCATTCTGTAGTTTCCGAGATATTTAAGTTTTAAAAACATAGATATCTTAAAGCCCAAAATCCTACTGAAACCTCACTGAAATTTGATTGGCTGCTAACACTTCAACCAGGAAGTGTTGGCAGCCATTTTGCTACAAAACAATAAATACAAAAAGAAAAGGGAAAGGAAGGGTAGAAACACCCTGACCCCCTAGGCCTATTGATGGGTCCTACTGGGACACAGCAGTGCCCAAAAAAGCATGGATCTGGCCTAAAAAAACGGACTCCCACACACACTTGCAATTTTATAAATGGGGGTGCCTCTTGGACCCCCCAGCCCTAAGAAATGCCACCTCCCTGGGGCTTTACTTGAAAATAATACAAGGGGGGCCCGGTGGATGCCATCCTCAGCCCCGGGGGTCACCACCTCCCCAGAGCTTTAATTGTAATTGATGCAGGGGTGCCATGTGGACGCCCCTGCAGCCCCAGGGACCACTACCTTCTTGGGGCAAATTATAACAAAGGTGGGGGGGCTTCATGATCCCCCTCCTGGAGCACTAGATGGCCCCGGGGATTGCCACCTTTCAGGCTGGGCCCTGCAATGTCCCGGGGTGCTCACCCCCAGGACATTGCAGTTTGCGATCGCTTGGTGGGAGCACTGCTCCCGCCAAGTCTTAGCAAACTCTGCTCTTCTTTGTTCGAGTGAGAGTATGTAAAATGCTCTTGCTTGCATGAAGCATAGCAGAATTGATTTTAGACAGAGCGAGATGCATGTTCAGCAGCTCTCTATGTCCAAAAGCAATGCCACACGGGGAGCAGGCAGGGACTGAGAGGTCCTTCAGGATCTCCTGTGGTCTCCAACATGAGAAACTGGATGCTCCGATTGGAACCAGGGCACTCAGTATTTTGGCAATGCCCCGGGTGACATGGCCAAAATTGGCCCGGGAGGGGGCTGCACTGCCCCCCACCAATGTTTAACCTAAATAAATAAATAAAAATGTAAAGGGCAGGCCCCAGTGGATGGGGCTCACAGTCCAAAATCGACCTAGGGAAGGGGTGCCATGTGAGCCCAATCCTTTTTTAAAAACAAAAATGTAAAGAAAAAAAATGATGGGCCCCCGGAATGGTGTCACCGGGGCCATAATCGTCCTGGGGAGGGGGGCTGAGCTGCCCGTCCCCATTCCTAAAAATACCTGGCCCAGGGGGATGGGGTACCCAGGACCAAAATCGGCCCAGGGAAGCGGTGCCATGTGGACCCAACCCTTGTTAAAAAAGAAAAAGGAGGGCCCCGGGGAATGGGGCCGCTGGGGCAGTAATCTTCTTGGGGAGTGGGGCTGTGTTGCCCCGTCCCTATGGGTCACCTTTTATAATAAAAAAAGAAAAAGCTATGGCATGATGCCAGAGGCCCGACCTTCTTATTGTGCCACTCTGCAATTGCGCATCCTGGTGTGCTGCTGGTTGGGGGATGAAGTTCCCTTGACTGCTGAGGGTACGTAGGTGGCAACAAGACCTCCTATTACCTCCAGTAAGTCCCACACAGCGGGATTGCTGAGAGGTGGTCAGAGGCCATGCCCCCTTTCTGCATCACTCAGCAAATGCACCTCCTGGTGCATTACTGGTTGGCAATGAATTTCACTTTACTCCTGAGGGCCACAGGACTAAAGTGGACTTCTTCCCCTAACCAGTAGTGCACCAAAAGGCGTGTTTGCAGAGTGTTGGAGAAAGATGGTGTTGCCTCCACAACCTCTTAGGAATTTAGCTGTGTGGGACTTCCCAGAGGTAACCGGAGTGGTCGTTGGCCACCAAGGACCCTCGGGAGTAAAGTGGACTTCATCCCCCATCTATTTGTGTGCCAGGAGGCGTGTTTCCAGAGTGGTGAAAAAAGGGGGCATGGCCACTGAAGACATATCAGCAATCCTGCTGTGTTGGGCTTACTGGAGGTAACAGGATGGGAAGTTGGCTCCCAAGGACCATCTGGAGCAAAGGGGACTTCATCCCCAGTCAGGAGTGTCCCAGGAGGTCCATTTGCAGAGTGGTGGAGAAATGGAGTGCGGCTTCCAAAGACATCTAAGCAATTGCGCTGTGTGGGACTTACTTGAGGTAAAAGGAGGAGTTGTTGGCCCCCAAGGACATCCTTGTGGGCCAACTGCCCCTCCTGTTACCTTCAGTAAATACCACACTGAGGGATTGCTCCGAGGTCTTTGTGGCCCGCCCCTTTTCTCCACCAGTTTGAAAACACATCTCCTGGTGCACTACTGGTTGAGGGCTGAAGTCCTCTTGGATGCTGAGGGACCTTGGGGGCCAACAAGCCCTCCTGGTACTGTGTGTAAGTCCTGCACAGCGGAATTCCTGAGAACTGATCAGAGGCTCCGGCCCCCCTTCCCGATCACTCTGGAAATGCCATTCCTACTTAAAAAAACACAAAAATTCACTATAAAAAACAAAGGTTACAGGGAGGTTACAGTTAGGAATTAACATTTAAAAAACCCTTGAAACACTGAAAAAAACAAAGGTTACAGTGAAATTATAGTTAGGAAATGGAATAAAAAAAATCAGAAATTCACTGAAAAAATACAGGTTACAGGGATGTTATAGGCTCAGGTTTCACTCGTACAAAACCAGTGCTTTTCAGTAGTTATAGTTAGATGAGCTAACTATAACTTATGCCCCCTCAATGCACTGCTTATAATCTCACATATTAGATCACTCATGACATGGTCAGTGACATCACTGATGAAACCCTCAGTTGCTCTAACATCAAAGTAACTTCTACCCCATTTCTTTACTATCGTTTCACCTCAAAAGTTTAGAAAAATAAGTCAATTGTCAAATCTTACGTTTGTTGAATTCAGCAATATTTATGGATACTGTGCATGCTAATTTATGGCCTTTCCATGATGGTCATATATTAAAATACCATTGCTACAAAATATCATTTGACAATAATATTGCGTTCTAAATATGGTTTTTAAAAATGGTGCTGCATTGGCTGACGATTTTATATTTTTTACTATAATAGGTCAATATTTTTTGAGAGATAATTATGACACGATATTTTTCTCATACAATATTTATTCTTTTAGATTCTGGTGTCATACCTTCCAATCTACTGTCCACCTTGGGCCAGTATTTTTACATGGGGTACTTGTTGCCAATGGGACCTTTATTTAATTGGTCAATGCTTTTGCAGGACTAAAATTCAATTCAAGTGGGCATCCATAAATAAATACCCTATTTCTGTTTGACTATAGTGTATGCTTGTGGTGCTTTTCTGCAAGCCTGGAGGGCTTTACTGTATTCAGACTCTAGCTGAAAGCTCCATCAAAATACTAACTTTATATTGATGTCACTTTCTAATAAAAAGGTTAGGTCCAAAGCGCAAATATAACATTAATTTGGCCATTTTTATGCTCCTTCTTATAGTCTGTTTTTTCAATATTTCCCTGAGTCAGCCCTTAAACCTACTCTGGTAGACTCAGTTATTATTTTCATGACAAGCAGATAGATCAAAACTTCTCACAGCCAAAGGCCCAACTAGGGTAGAATAACTTTCTCCTGGATGAGGAAAACAGTGAATGTATAAATCTGTATTGGGTAGGGTGACCATCTCCCATCAGGTCACTACGGATTATGGAAACTGTTTGAAAGTCCTAAATTTATGTGTGATACCCTAATGTATTTTTTTGTTGTTGCTAACAATGAACCAATTATGCTCACATACCTTAGACCAAAGAACTGTAGGTGGAAAGTTCAGGACTGCAGAAAGTGCCGGTAATGAACTGAAGTGAGTGATCACCCTGGCATTGGTGCTTCGCTAGCACCTCCCTGTCAAACGTATACATGCCCTTCTTACAGAAAAAAAATGGCTCAGGCAGACCTCTTGCACAAGCCACACCAGGTGCTCTTCTGTCACAAACTGGAAAGAAGGAAGCCGTTTGCAGCTTCATTGAGGAATGGGTCTAAGGTCCATGATAGAGCTCTTGCAAACCAAACACTGATTGTGCCATCTTTAAAAAATGTTATGCGGGTTTGTGTCTGTCACGGGTAGAGTGGACATGTGGCTTTGGTGGATTGGGAATAGATGCCACCCTGCTAGAACTCTTTACCCCACATTTAAACCCTTGCACAAGGGAGAACTAATGAGAAGAGGGAACAACTGAAGAAGAGGAGGGTCCGACCTTTTGAGGACTTTTACTTTCTTGGACTCTATTGTTCTTGTCACCAGGTCCAATCGCACTAGTTTCCCCACTTCTTCTGGGAGACAGTGGAGGGTAGACTTGCTGTGGACCCTGGAAGAGAGTGCCCCAAAAGAACTTCTATAGACCAGTTCTGTCTAGAACTGTCCTGAGAAGAGACATATCCAGACCGCTGCTGGGGGCTGCAGGACACCAGTGGTGAAAGACCCTGGTGGGGTTCAGTATCCCATGTCTCTCCGGGTAACCTTCCAACCAGGAATTCTATCCCTCCTGATCTAGTCAGGTCAAATCTGTTAAACTTAGATTTATCTTCAACCAGACCTTCCCTTTTTCTGAGCAGGCTAGATGGGTCTCTTCCAACTGTTTTGTTTGTTTGGAGACTCTTCAAGGTTATTCCATTGTTGCCATGATACTGTCATAAAAATGTTGCTCAGACTATCATCCTATCTTGCACTGACTATGGCATCCACAGTATCTTAACCTATCTGAGTGCCATCTGTATAGGCAGATCTGTCTTTCTGTTGCCAGACCAGGATTGCAGCCACTGCCCCTTAAAAATATATCTAACTCTAATGGGTCAAATCAAGCACGAGATAGCAGGCGTGTGCTATGCAGTCATAAGTGGACTACACATAACATTCTCGAGATTAGCTGTCTATGCAGCAAAAGATGCAGCTAAAACACATTCTTTAAAGACCACTTCCGAATGTGTTAAACTTGCATGAGAAGCGGGTCAGCAACAAAGGCAACTAACTATGTGCACGCTCACAGACATTCCACTACCAATTGCAAATCTGTATGTCACAAGGGTTCCAGCATATCTCTTATGGGTCTGCACCTCCCTCTTGTTGACAAATTGCCTGATTTGCAATCAGACCTGCATGGCGTATTTGTAACTTTCTTAGCCACTATGCTAATGCGATGGAACTGGCACATGCTGACCTGTGATATTTGCCCCGACACTGCTACATGAGGTGCATCACAAACAAAACGTTCAAGAAGCGTGATAATCCAGGTTGTACAGGTTCAGGTATCATTGTATTTCTCCACTGTTACATTATTATAGGTGGTTGCACTCGGTCACCAACACCAGTGGTGCTAGAACATTGTTAAGAGTAGGGATGCCAAGTGGGTGCACTTTTACGTCACTGAATTCATAGGGATTGTAAAAAATCCAAGCATCACACAAACAACAAGTGTATCAGATGAGCCACAGCAATTCAGCCGGAGATTCCAAGGGTGTGGTATGTAACTGGTGGTGCAACTCGGAGAACACTGTGACAAGTATATCAGTAAATTCAAGGGTGGTAGGTCACTGACATTTAGAGTGAACACATTTTCCATTGAGATGGCAACAAAATCCACACTGGCATGCAGTTTTACTTACAAAACTATACAGCAGACAACCTATACATATGTGGAAAATAGGATTCTGCAAATATGTATCACTTTCACATCACCAAGAAGTGTCTTGATTTGTTTTGATTGTATTACAATTTCGGTTTCTATCACACTTCAGAATTACAATAAGCCTTAGTCGTGCTTTCCTAACTGTTATGTTTTGAAATATTTCACTCTTCATTTTCAGATATTCAAAAGTTGTTGTGAGTTAGAAAAAAGCTGAAATCCTCCAGTCCATACTTTCCCTGTACCCCAGCAAATTCGTCAAATAGTTCACTTTACAAAATTCTCTAACTTTGCAGTAAGAGACAAAAAATAAACAACAGTCCACCCGTTAAATGGAGAATCAGCAATTTGTTAAAAGACGGCCTGACATTTGACCTCTGTTTTTTACACATTGCAAATGTGGCAAGATGAATACAAAATGTAATGGCATCTTTATTGCTCATTCACCTTCCGAAGTCCAACATGTTATTTTTGTGGGTGCTGCATTTTCACAGAACAGGACGTATTTCTACCCATCCGACTTTGAGTCAAAGCAAGATTGAAAAGCAACACAATGGTAAGAAGGAGAAAGGGGCAAATAGGAAATAGTTACATAGGGAGAAAACGGATTAAAAATAACATGCTGTCTGCAACACCGAAATGTGTAAAGCAGTTATCCCCCCCGCCCCCCGCAGAATGTAATTGTAATTATTTTAATTTGGATTTGTAAGAGCGCATTAAACTAAAAGACAACAAAGCGCTAAACCGGAAAAGTAAGCTCGGGGGAGGGAAGGGCCTTAGTAGTGTAAAACCATGAGTCCAAGCGGATCTCAAAGTAGTCAGGGTAAGAAAATAACCATGTTTTCACTTACCTGTTGAAGATCAAGTATGAATTAAGGCTCCTAATATATTTTGGAAGGGAATTCCACAACCTGGCAGCCGCTACTGTGTAAGCTCGTTCCCCCATCTAACGTTCCTGCACCTAGGCAAGATCGCCTTACACCATCCTGCTGATCTCAGAGGTCTGCTGGAAACATACCAGTTAAAGGAAGCCCTAAGTGAGCAAGAGCCTTGCAGATGGTGACCCTTTTCAACCAGGCAAAGGCAGCTGAAAGAGACCCATTTCTTTACAGGCAACCAATGGAGAGTCCTCAAGCTCTCTCCTACTGAGATGTGTTTAGGCAGACCCAGGGCCAATCGAACCGCTGCATTTTGGATAACCTGGAGTTTATTTAAAGAATACTGATTAGCCTTTAAGTCAACTGCATTACAGTAGTCCAAGTTAGATGTGATAAGTGCAATGACCACTGCCACCCTAAGCTCCTTTTGAAGAAGAGGAAGAATTTTCTTCAGACTCTTAGTGGTCCGGAAGGAGCTCACTGTTCTATTAACCTGGGTGTCGAAGTGGGGAGTGACCTGACCCCAAGTCACTCCCCACGCCGCACGACTACTCTGGGGGCCCGAATGCTGCTGCGGGTTCGCCGCTGGTGTGCCTTGGGTCCTGCATACCTTTTCTTGCTGTGCTAGCCTGTTTTGGTTTTACTGTATTTTAATTTTCCTTCTGTTATTGTATATTCATAGGCCCTCCTTGTGCACCCCTGCCCTCTGTGCCCCCCTGCTTCCTGCCGCTGCTCCCCCGTGGCCCTCCCCTTTTTTCTTTCTGTTCCCCTGCCCTCGCCCATTGGCCGCTCCGCTCCCGCCTCCCAGCGGCCCCTCCCTCCCACTTGGCCTCTTATGGAGGCCGCGCGGCACAGGTGAGTGAGACCTGACCCCAGGTAACTCCCCACGCTGCACGACTCCTCTGGGGGCCCGAGTGCTGCCGAGGGTTCACCGCTGGTGTGCCCCGGGTCCTGCATAACTTTTCTTGCTGTCCTATAGCCTGTTGTGGTTTTACTGTATTTTAATTTTTCTTCTGTCATTGTATATTCGTAGGTGCTCCTTGTGCGCCCCTGCCCTCTGTGCCCCCCCGCTCCCCGCTTGCCGCCGCTGCTCCCCAGCGGCCCGCCCCCATTTTTTTCTGTTCTCCTGCCCTCGCCCATTGGCCGCCCCGCTCCCGCCTCCCAGCTGCCCCTCCCTCCCACTTGGCTTCTTATGGAGGCCGCACGACGCAGGTGAGTGAGACCTGACCCCAGGTCACTCCCCACGCCGCACGACTCCTCTGGGAGCCCAAGTGCTGCCGAGGGTTCGCCGCTGGTGTGCCCCGGGTCCTGCATACCTTTTCTTGCTGTGCTACAGCCTTTTGTGGTTTTACTGTATTTTAATATTTCTTCTGTCATTGTATATTCGTAGGCGCTCCTTGTGTGCCCCTGCCCTCTGTGCCCCCCGCTCCCCGCTTCCCGTCGCTGCTCTCCCATGGCCCGCCCCCTTTTTTCTTTCTATTCCCCTGCCCTCGCCCATTGGCTGCCCCACTCCCGCTTCCCAGCTGCCCCTCCCTCTCACTTCGCCTCTTATGGAGGCCGTGCAGCGGCCGTGTCGCTGAAAGGCAAGCCCGTCTGTGCCCGTCCGTGCCTGGACCGCGCCCAGCGCCAGAGCCCCTGGACCCCGTGCCCCCCGCAACGCCAGACTGCACTACAACTCCAGCACCCTCCATGCACTCAACACCGGACGAGACCACCCCTGCTACCAGGCCACCCCGAAGCGCACCCAAGGGCCCTTCACCTGCCGGAACTGCAGATTCACCAGTATCCAGCCCACCAAACCACCAACCAGAGAACCCAACCACCTCTTCAGCATCCTCCTCAACACTCGCTCCACCCGCAAACACGCCATCGAACTCTAGGACCTCCAAGACTCTACTGTCCCCTACGTCGCCCTCCTGACGGACACCTGGCTGAATGCCACCTCAGCACCGTACATCGCTATTGCCATCCCACAGGGCTACAAGATCTCCCGCAGAGACCGCACCAATGGAGTAGGAGGGGGAATCGCCATCATCCACAAAGACACCATCAGAATCTCGACCAACACCGATGACACCCTCACCTCCGCCGAGCACATGCACTTCCAGATCCACAACGACCCCAACACCACCCTCAGAGGAACACTCATCTACAGACCTGGACCTCGAACACAGTTCAGCGACACCATCGCCGACCTCGTCAGCACCCACGCCCTCGCCTCCATGGACTACATCCTCCTCGGGGACCTGAATTTCCACCTGGAGAACAACACCGATGCCAACTCCACCTTGATCGACAACCTCGCCAACTTTGGACTCAAACAGCTCGTAACTACACCCACCCATGCTGCTGGACACATGCTGGACCCCATCTTCTCCACCAGCCCCTACGTCTCCTTCAACCACACCACCGAACCCCACTGGACCGACCACAGATGCGTCCACTTCAACTTCAGGAAACCCACCACACACCACCACACCCAACAGCTGCCACGCCGCTGTTGGGGCAAGGTCACCAAGGACCAACTGACTACCACCTCACCCTGAGTCTACCCGTCGACCCCACCGACCCAGACACCAACGCGACCAACCTCAAACAGTGGATCAATGACTGTGCCGACACCCTTGCCCCTCTCAAGACCTCCACAACCAACCACACCAACAAGAAAACCGCCTGGTTCACCGAAGACCTCCGGATCTCCAAGCACACCTGTCGGAAGCTGGAAAAGAAATGGCTCCACGACCGATCACCTGAGAGCCACACAGCCCACAAGAGCGCCACCCGCAGACACCACCAACTCATGAGGGCCGCCAGGAGGGCCGCCTTCAAGGACCGCCTAGACAGCAACGCACACAACACCAAAGAGCTCTTCAGCATTGTGAAAGAATTCTCCAACCCCAGTTCTAACACCAACGACATCCCACCATCACAAGACCTGTGCGACTCCCTAGCCACCTTCTTTCACCGCAAGATCATCGACATCCATGACAGCTTCAACTCCGACACCCCCGCACACCACCCCTACGACCACCACCCGCACCAGCCGCCTGACCGCCTGGAGCAATGTCAACGACAAAGACACCATCAAAATCATGAACTCCATCCACTCCGGATCCCCATCTGACCCCTGCCCTCACCACGTCTTCAACAAAGCCAGCACAACCATCGCGCCCCACCTCCGGAAAACAATCAACAGTTCCTTCGAGACAGCAACCTTCCCAGAAAGCTGGAAGCATGCAGAGATCAACACTCTTCTGAAGAAGCCCAAGGACCTCAAGAACTTCCGGCCCATCTCCCTGCTCCCATTCCTGGCAAAAGCGACAGAGAAGATTGTCAACAAACAGCTAACCCGCTACCTCGTAGACAACAACATCCTGGACCCCTGCCAATCCGGTTTTCGCAGCAACCACAGCACCGAGACCGCCCTCATCGCCGGCACTGACGACATCAGGATCAGGATGGACAAAGGAGAAACAGCCGCCCTCATCCTCCTGGACCTATCAGCAGCCTTTGACACAGTCAGCCACCGCACCCTATCAGCACCCCTCCATGACGCTGGAATTCAGGAGAAGGCCCTGGCCTGGACCACATCCTTCCTCTCCGGCAGAACCCAGAGCATTTGCCTCCCACCCTTCCGCTCGAAATCCACTGATATCATCTGCGGCGTCCCACAGGGATCCTCCCTCAGCCCGATGCTGTTCAATATCTACATGGCACCGCTCGCCCACGTCGCACGACAACATAACCTCAACATCATCTCCTATGCCGACGACACCCAGCTGATCATATCCCTCACCGAAGACCCCCACACCGCCAAAGCCAACCTCCACAGAGGAATGAAGGCTGTAGCCAACTGGATGAAGGACAGCAGACTGAAGCTGAACTCAGACAAGACGGAGGTCCTCATTCTCGGACCCACCCCATCAGCCTGGGATGACACTTGGTGGCCCACATTGCTAGGCACAGCCCCGGAATCACACACCACACAGGCAACCTGGGGGTCATCCTCGACTCCACCCTCTCCATGACCAGGCAAGTCAATGCCGTCTCCTCGTCCTGCTTCAACACCCTCTGCATGCTCCACAGGATATTCAAATGGATCCCTCCCGACACGTGAAAAACCGTCACCCAGGCCCTCATCACCAGCAGACTCTACTACGGGAACGCCCTCTACTCAGGAACAACAACCAAGCTCCTGAGATGACTTCAACGAATCCAGAACGCCTCGGCATGACTGATCCTCAACGTCCCCTGACGCAGCTACATCACACCCCACCTGAGAGGCCTGCACTGGCTCCTCGTCATCAAGAGGATCACCTTCAAACTCCTCATCCACGCACGCAAAGCCCTACAAAACACTGGACCCACATACCTCAACAACGACTCAGCTTCCACACCCCCACTCGAAACCTCTGCTCAGCCAACCTCGCCCTCGCCACAGTTCCTCATCTCCGGAAAACCACCGCCGGCGGCATATCCCTCTCCTACCTCGCAGCCAAGACCTGGAACACTCTCCCCACCAGCCTATGACAGACTCAGGACCTGCTGGCCTTCAGAAAACTACTCAAGACCTGGCTCTTCGATCGTTAGCGCCCCCTCCCCCCCAGCGCCTTGAGACCCTCATGGGTATGTAGCGCGTTTTTTAAATGCAGTGATTGATTGATTGAAAGCCAAGGATGAGATGTGATGAGGGGCCCAGAGTATCCCATAGCTCATAGATATTCATTGACCCTGGCCTGAATGGGGCCCCATGCAAGGTTGAGGAGTGCTAGCTTAACCTGATTTTACAAAATGGGGGTTTAAAATCCACCTTAGCAAAGTCCGCCACCAAAGTGGGCCTCCAGGGTCGGCGCAATAACGGCCGCTGGAGCCCACAAGGAACGGATCCAGTTTGTGCTGGTTTGTGCTGCCCCGAAATGCCGTGTGGTGAAACAAGCCAGAGGCCCTCCCCCCCCCCCCCCCGGAAAGGGGGATATAAGCAAGGCTCCCCCTGTGTAGCTCACCTTTACACTAGGGAGCTGGGGGAGTGATGGCAACTAATTTTGAGTTCTGGTGAGTACCCTGACCTCATGGTGAAGATGGACCATGCCGCCCTGCCCTTATCTGGTTGTTGGGCGGTTTCCTGAGATGCATTCCCCACAGCACAACTCGGTGCGTGGATCCATCGGCGGTCAGAGGTGTTGCAGGTCACCGCAGCCGGGCAATTGAAAAGTGCAGCAACCAAGGTCGGAGGGAGCACGCGGAAACAAGCCTGCAACAGAGGGTCACCAGAGAAGTTGAGCGGAGCGAGGATGTCGACTTACAGCCAGAGATACAGTTTCACTAGCTCAAGGGATATGTTCCTGAGGTTAATTTTGCAACAACACCGCTAATGCGGCTCACGCTGATCCAGACGCGTAAAGACCAAGGATGAACCGATTAATTATTGGTAATCTTTATTACTACAACATCAGTTATCCTCTTCGCAGACTTAGACACTTGGTGATTTACCCCAAAACACAATTATGAGATGCCAACTAATTGTTTTATTCAATAATGACTTGGAGGGTCAAAAAATTCCTTAATTTATTTATTTAATTTTTTAATGTTTTGATTACTTCTTCTAAGCTAAAGACTGGTGCATGGAGCATTCCAAGGGTGGTCACCTCACTCCATGTCCTCATGGACATCGTTTTCAGTCCGTGGCTTTCGTGTGAAAACATACTGCAGAGATCCACAAGTCAAAAAGTATCTGTAATGAATGAGTAAAATGTCAACCCACCTCTTCTCTACTGCTGTTAAAGTAGGGTGGGGCATAATTAACTGGGGCTTATGTAAAGCACTTAGAGTCATTGCGGGCATTATTTAACAAATGTTCCCCCCGCAGCGTACCTCACATAAAGGCGGAGGGACATGGACACTAAAAACAGAACAAAAGAGGTGGGATAATCTTAGCCTCTGTGCCTTTAATAAAATCCAGATTTTCTGCCCAGCAGGCTGTGAAAAATCTAAATTTTATGGCATGACACAGAGGCCAATATTATGCAAGTTCAAAGTGTGTTCAAAACATTATCAATGAGATTTGATGCAGGCTTAAAGTAACATCTTTTGAAAATACATTCATTCGACCAATCCGCAGCCCTAAGGATCTTGGAGGCCACCACCCAAGATAAAAGCTTTTGAAGCTGAAGCTCCTCTAAGAGAATGAGCGCCAAAAATTGAAACATTGATCCCAGCATGTTTCATGTCATCTTTAACCCATCTAGCTAAGGTGGGAGAGGAAACCGCTTTATGAGGATACCTGTGGGAAATGATCATCAGTTGATCTACAGAACCCCTTAGACCTAAAGTCCTTCTCTCATACTCCAACAGGCACCGCACCACACACAAGATTTCATTCTGAGGGAAAAAGGGATAGAAAACAGAGGTTGACATAGTTTTAGTCCGTCTTTTAATAAAAAAGCAAACTCCCTCAGGTTGAAAAGCCCTACTAGAGACATCTAAGGCCTTAACATCTGAAGTACGTCTGAAGGAGACAAGGCACAGTAAAACAGTCAATTTATAGGACAGTTTCTTCAAAGAGAGAGTAGAGTACTCGCTCCAAGAAGTAACCAGTAGAGGACATCTCTCACGTCCCAGAGAGCAGAGTATTTTGGCAGAGGAGGGTTCAAAACACGCATACTCCTAATAAGTTTTTTGGTCAGAAGAATTTGGCCTATCGAGGTACCATCTAGCAAGCAATGACCTGCAGCAATTGCTGATCTATATACGTTAACAGTCCGATAAACTAGTCCCGAAGCGAAGATTTCTGTCAAGAAATTATGAACTTGAACTACATCAGCTGAAACGAGATCGTAACCCAGTCGAAGGCACCAGTAAACCCATTTACGCCAAGCCAATCTATAGGCTTTTCTGGTACCAGGGGCCCATGATTCTGACATGAGCCTGAAAGCACCCTCCGAAAGTCCTGGGATCTACCACTGTCTCCTGAAATCTTCCAGGCCATCAGACACAGGATGCCCTGAAGAAAAAGAGGGTGACACTCCCCGTGAGGTCCTGTCAACAACTCTTCGGAGGCGGGGATGAGGATTAGAAAATCCACACTCATTTCCAGCAGGATGGGGAACCACGCCTGAGATCTCCAGAGGGGAGTTACTACAACTACGGATTCTCCGTTCCTTCGGACTTGAACAAGGAGGCGTGGAAGCATGGCAAAAGGAGGAAATGCATAAGGTCTCAGACCAAGCCAGTTCTGAAAGAAGGCATCTATCCCCAAAGCCAGAGGGTCCGGCCTCCAGCTGAAAAACTTGGGTAGCTGTGTATTGAGACGGTCTGCAAAGAGGACTATTCCAAAGGGACTCCAGCGAGATTGGATCGCAAGAAAGATTTTCCTGTCTAATCTCCAGTTGCTTGAATCTACAAAATTCCTGGAGAACCAGTCTGCTACCCCGTTGCTTAATCTTAGCCTCCGTGTCTTTACTAAAATCCAGATTTTCTGTCCAGCAGGCTGTGAAAAATCTAAATTTGGCTAGATAATTATGGCCTGAGTCGGGATGGGTGGAGCCCCCTCACTGTTTTTAGAGAAGCGGCTGAAATAGCTCAGTGGGAAGAGCATAAACTGGAGATGTAAAGGTCCCTGGTTTCGGCAAAAGTGACTGAAAAGTCTCACATTACGTGCGTTGAAAGGTCACCGATTACAAATAAATAAAAATTCAATGTGGCTCTAACATTGCGTGAGGCCGGAGGAGGCAGATTTGTAAACCCTATTTCAGTTTGATATGACCTCAGGGTACTTATAAAATGGTGAGAACATTCCATTTAGTTGCGTGAAGGTCCCGGGCAGGACCTATGTTTGAGCTCTTCTGTTGCTTAATGAGCTCGAGCAGTGTAAGCATTTAACAGCAAGTACACTCTCCAAAATCAAACAGTCCGGCACATTTTGTTACTCTCTAAAAGCAGTTACAGAATGGATCAACTACGTGGGACACCACACGGCGTAACAACTAGAGCTGCCTTTGGTGCTGAGGAGCAGGGTTCGAGGCTCCACGTCCACTCAACATCTGAGTCGGGCGAATTGCTAGATATGCTGCAACAACTGAAAATAAATAGGTTAAGCAAAGCCTGCCAGATATAAACAAATAGTTTAAGTGGCATTTATGGAAAGCTCTCTAATAGTGATGGATTTCATAACTCTTCCCAGAATATTGTCAAATGGCAGCCATGTCTGAATCCAGTTAGACTTTGCTGTGTGTAAAATAATCATATATATTTAAAAAACTGCTTGTTTTGGATCCAAGTCTGTTAGAACTGTAATTTTAGCTCATTATGACACCCTCCCACCTCCATAAATGGACAAGGAGTCAATGCAAAGGTGTTAGCTCTGGGAAAGTTTAATTTTGGCAAAAGTAGCCACAGTAGTCATTTTGAAAGATGGGGACTAGAGTAAACTTGGTTGACACATGCCGATTGCTGTGACATACTTGTACTTTATTAAAAGTCACATCACAGCTCCCAGGCAGCTTGACAGTTGGTCCTAGGAATCACTCCATATTGGTGCTTACTGCATCAGATTTCGCGTGAGGCCCAGTGGCAGCAGGATAGTTCCCCTTATAACACTGTGGGTACTGGGCATCTCAATATCTTCCTAAGGGCATTATATAAAATATTACTGTCACATGCTTCGAATTGGGTTCTCCAACGTGGGGCCTGGGAGAGCCACATATGTTACAAAAAATATATATATATGATCGCGAGCTATCAATATATTGTCGGAACAGTGACCGTGTCAGACAGGTTTATGTTAATGACTACTATATGAAAAAGCATAGGCAGTAATTACCCAGCGTGCCAGAAAGGGGTGCCAGCGGTAAGATAATAAAAATGAATCCATAAATAAAAGGGCGAGGTCAATTTGGACAGTCTTCACAGGGATAATGTAAGTAACCAGAACTGCAATACCCCTGGCTCAAAAAAAAAGTACGAATGACATCTTATAATTTACTATGCTGGAATTCAAACTTTTTCTAAATGACATAAGGCCTACATTAATTCAACCAAGGAAAAAGGGTTTTCTGTTGATGCTCTGTTACACTAAAGAAAGCAGCGGAGCTTCAATCGGAGGTCAATAAAAAGGATTGCCATTGAGGTGGGTAACAATAAACATCTGTTATTCAGCTGCAAGATGCCTCCGGGTGAATGTGCGCTTTACCAATTCACATGTTAGGTTATGTTGCATTATGCACTGATCAAAAAAAAAACACAGATTGAGATGTCAACTTGTAATTTCACCCTCCAAAAGTAGAAAATCAGTACGGTTGCGTGGCAGAGTAAGGAATAAGTACTGTGGAGGGGGTAGATCACCGGTCACATACCAATCTGGGTACTGGTTTTGCAGGAGTGCTTACTGGGGTGAGCCTGCCAGGAGCATGAGTGAAGTAGAGGATGGTATTTAACCCCTTGCGTGCTGCCGTCGGCCGACGCGGCACCGCCCATTTTTGCGGAAGTGCCGCACTGCCACAAAATCGCGGCCACGGCAAAGGGGTTAAGTAATTTATTTGGTATCACACCTCTACAAGTGATATCTGACTATCTCCTAATTTTGTTTGATTTCATGTATGACCCATTGCGAGAGGATACAGTGCTGTAAGACGCCGAACAGGTCACAAGCGTGCCACTACATAAGGGCAAGGACTGAGCAGAGCACACCATGGCGTTTGTGGAAAGATTGCCATCAGAGCTTTTAAGACATCAGCCTCCTGGAGACATAGCTAGAGGTTGGTATCTTAGCGCTTGAGCAACTGCATGGGCAGGCTCCACAGTATGAGCAGCGGGAGACGCAAAGTGATGACATAAGGTTGGGGGAGCCACAGGAAGGCAGAAGCCTCCCTGGCGGCATGGCAGAAACAAAAGGTGTATTGCTTTGGTTATGGAAACACACAGACAGGGCGGTGTGTAGAAGAAGGGCCCCTCACTCTGGGATGCCTCATGGCTGGGTGAGTATGCCTGACAAAAATCGGGGTAGCAAACGGAGATAGCACTCGAAGCCCAGCCTCACCAGACGGCAGGGCACAAAACACACTAGCAAGGTAGCGAGTTAGGGCCTAAATCCAGTGAAAGGCTACCCCCACACGCAAGGGGCATAAAAAACAACAAAGAACAATCTGCGAGCTATCAGGGTGATTTACTAACCTAAGAGATGCAAATGAGCAAAAGGCAAACCAGTGGGTTATCCCATGATTTATGGCTGCTGGTTTATGATGCCCATGCAGAATGATTTATGGCAATAAGATGATGACATATTTGTGACAGAAAGATTTATGACATCCCGATGATTTATGACCATGAATTATGGCTGCTGATTCATGATGATCAGGCAGAGTAATTTATGACAACAAAATAATGGCAGATTGCGGCAAAATGATTTATGATACCCGATGATTTATGAGCCATGATTTATGATGTCCAAATGACACTGAGTGATACCCAATTCATGATAATGTATGATAATGATTTATGACTCTGGCCCTGTGAAGGTGTCCAGGGGAGTTGTACAAATACGATGTATGTGAGGAATAATAAAACTGCGGCCAACAAGATTGTGCTTGCTTGTGCTTTGTTACGCCCCCAAAAAATAGAGTTTTATTCCCCTTCCATCTAAAACTATGCTTTTTCTAGATGTTATTATTTAAAGGTCGAAAAATACATTGAGTAATTGAAATTGTGCCAAAAAGGCAAATGCATAAACAAGCTGACCTGTACAAGCAAAGCTTCAAATACTGTTACTATTGTAGTGTGCACTGAAGAATACTCTTCTTGCGATCTGGAGTGGATTTACTGATGTGTTTCAGCCTCCACAGCACCGCCTGTCAAATCCATGATTTACCCAGTCTACAACGCCTAGAGACTCAATCACATGTGACATAAATATCCCAGCCTGCGCTGCAGCACAAATCCCCATGTCAGTATCAGCGCTGTATATTATGGATGATCCTTATTCTTGCCTTACAGGATGCGTTTATTACCTTAGATCAATCAAATAATTAAAAACAAAAGATAATTTTCCGAGGCATCTTGGAGCTTTTCAACTGTCGCTGTGTATAGTAGCTAGACAATGTCTCATAGGTCCTAGTGCAAGGAATGAAAAGGTCGCCCTGACTGCTTCTTGAATAATAAAATACAGCAATAATCGGAGTTCAGAGGTACCCCCTCAGGCTGCAGGGCCCCGGGACCACTGCGCCTGCTGCACCAATGGAAGTTACAGCCCTGGACACCTTTTTAGCAACGTGTGCATTCTCAGAGAATAATTTTCTCATGCAGATATATTTTTGTGGGTCAGAACTTTGAGATACATTCCAGAAACTGGGATGCAGATTAGAAAACACAGACCTCCGGTATTTGCAAAGCTCTTTCACACATTTATGCACGCTCGGTGCTCAATCAGCAATGATAAATATTCAACTTCCTATGAATCGTAATAAAATAACTTGGGATGCAGGGACGCACCTTGCATTGTGGTCCGCTCAGCTCTACTCTTGCTTTTAGCGAATAGCCTACATGAAAAGAAATCCTGGGTAGTGTTTGGTAAAATAGGTTTTGTTTCAACAAAGACATACTACCCTTCTTTCTATGAATGTTGGATTCATTGATACGCAAAGGGACAGGGTTTCTCAGAGGTCTAGATATTTACTGTTATTGACTCATTCCAAAAAAATATACATTTTTGTAAATATAACTTATACTGTTTCTAAGTACTAGAAAGAACAAGTTGTGCAACTGCCAAATGCACCAGCACTTAAAGTTCTAATCATGGAAGCTTGAGACGGACATGCTGGCGTTCGAACTCAAGGCCACAGATGATCACGTGCCTAGGCCTGCTTTGTTTAACTCACTGAGCCACACTGATGGGCTTTTGTTATCTCCCATCCGAGGCAGAATGTTTTAAACTAAACGGGGGAACCAAGGAATATTGAAATCATATAACAGAAGGACTGTTCTATCCATTATGTTTATTTATTTACTTTATTTGTATGTTGCACTGTCACCTAACAGGCATCCTGGCGCTAGCAGACTCAGGGCCAGATGTAGGTGGCCATTTACCGTCCGGTAACGGCCGATTTCAGCCGTTACCGACCGGTAAATGGGTTTTTGGGATGTAGGGGGCCAATTTTATCGATTCGATAAATTTACCAAATCGGTAAATTTACCGATTCGGTATTTCTACCGATTCGGTAACTTCTAGATGTAGGTGGGACTCTTCTGAGCCCCAAAGGCCTTTCAGATTCGGTATTTTACCACCCAATCCAATTGCACCCGCTGCAAGGTTAAAAATGCATGTATTGCATTTACATGCACAAATCGGTAGGCACTGCACTGTGCCTGCCGCTTTGTGCATGTAAATGCTGGGGGGTACCATAGGTACCCCCCATGTGCACCCCCACCCCGACACCCTGGGGTCATGCAACAGGCCCCCAAACACCAAACACCACATGGAAAACCATGTTTCCGCATGCAAACTAATATGGCTGGCGGTGTCTGATAGACACCACCACCATATTAGAGCGTTTCTGCCGTGGGACCGCAGCGGAAAAGCTGTGGACGGTCTTCCCGACCCCCCTGCCATCCTAATCTGGCGGGGGGTCTTTTAAATCACCGCAGCGGTGAATCTGCATCCTCGGCGGAGGCTTCCGCCGGCCCAGAGGATGCGAATTCACTGCAATCCTAATCGGCCCCTAAATCAGGCCTAATCAGGCCCCAGAATAGGAAATCAAGCTCCTGCTTTGCCAAAATAATAGGCATCTCTTAATATACATATGTTAAGACTGTTTATGCAAATCACTTAAAGATAAGCCTCCCTTGTTCTGAATGAGACGTCCTACACAGAGTACCTTAAAATCAGAATTGACTAAGACCCGGTCATTAGATGTATGGTACACCCTGCAGCCTATATTATAGAGGAAGGAGGCTCCGGCAGAGGCTACTCAAAATGGCCAACCGTGAGCTGTAAAATTACAGCACCATCATAATTGGCAGTGCTGTACACTCTGTGCCCACATGTCCATTATCTATAACTGCGTGTCATGGGAGGATGTAAAAAAGGAGAAACTGTAAAGAGAATAAACAATTAACCTAAAAACGCCCAACTGGGTATTAAACGTCCTAATCATGTTTCCATGGAGACAGCCTGACCCGTTCTGATGCTTTTAAAAGTACCAGCAAAAGAACATCGTTCCACTGAGCTGTTAGTTAGTGACCAGGGGGTAGATGTGATGACCAGTGTGAGTATGAGGACTTTGCGGGCATGGACTTGCAACATGGGAGTCGAGAGGGGGTGGGAAGACCAGAGACACCCGCAGAAATTAGAGGGCACACGAACCATGTGCATTACATGCCTGGGTTGGGGGTACTTCTGCATTGTAGTATATGTGTTCCGTGGTATCTATTGATTGTGATGGTTCTCATGGGCTTATCGTCTACCTTAGCTGCCAGGATTTCTAACTACACTTCACAGGCATTCCATTGTGGATGGTCCTTCCGCTGTCTCGGCAACGTATGCCATGCCATGACCTTTGTTGTCAGCCATTTAAGCAGATTCCGGAGCCATGCCTGCATGGGTGGAGCTTCTGGAGACCTCCAGGTCATGCCAATGTGGTGTTTCATTAGCACATACACAAGGTTTATAAATCATAGGGCACACCTGCTCTTTCGCGCTTGCGTTGAAATCCCCAGGAGGCACAGTAAAGGGTCAATGGGTGCTCCACTGTGTCCGACAAAATCTCCACCATCATCTTTCAGAAGCATCTTATACCAGATGAGGACCACACCATGTAATAGAAGTCTACCTCCGAGACAGGGCTGCAAGGGCACATGGAGGCTACAGTTGAGAACATGTGGATGTGTCATACAGTTCCTACTAATTTAGTAAGACTGTACGCTTGTGAAACATGAGCGTCAAAACTATGGGGTACTGGGTCCACTAATACCATCAGATTATATTGACATAGTTCCTGGCTAGCTCACAGTGTGCCATCTGAACCTATAACGCTTACAAGGTACCGGATGGAACCTGAAACCTAAGAACATGACAACCCTGATTCCTCTAATGAAATTGTGGAAACAGATCTACCCTTTTGTTGTTAACTCAGGTATGCCAAAAGGGAGACACAAGAAATACAAAAATTGGCCTTTTAAACATTTATTGAAGCAATTGGATTTTTGTGCAAAAATATGTGTGCTGAAATTATGAGTAGAATAAAGCAGAGCATAGACACCAGCGTTAGGAGAATGGAGAAACAGATAAACAGTTCAACCAGAGTGAGAGCTGAATGCACGAACAGGCAAGTGAGACCTGCAGAGGGGAGAGTTGGAGACTGTCAGGGCAATCAGGCAGATGCAGCGGGGAGAACAGGGGCTGCAGATGCATCCACACCCACTGTGAGTCCCGCTGCATTTATCTCCTCTGCTACTCCTTTCAAATATGAGTGACTTGTATGTGTGTTTGCTCGGTTGTCATGTTTAGATTAGTTCTGTGGGACTGTCATACATAGGTGTGCATGGATGTGTGAGCATTGTCTGCCAATTGCATGGTGTGTGTGTTTAGGGGCTGTCCTATATAGGAGTTTGTTTGAAAACGGAATGCCATGTGTAGGCGTAGTTGTGCATGTGTGTTCATAGACAATAGAGTACAGGTGAAGTAGATAAAAGTTGTCATGTATAGTTGTGTATGTGTGTGGACTAACATATAGGTGTGTGTAAAATGTTCATAGATATGAAGCATGTTTTTATATGGATTGTAGAGACTGTTATATACATGCTTGTGTGTGTATGTGTACATATGCGTGTGTGAGTGTCAGAGAAAGAATGAACAGGCACTTCTGTATTGATGTTAGGTGTGACTCCCCCGTGTGTGTACATTTGTAGGAGGTGACATGTAAAGCTTGTACTAATATCATGTTTATGTGTGTAGAGATCACCACACAGGTGTGTATGTATGCATGGGCCTGACTGCCTTGCTTAGGTGTGTGCCAGAAATCTCATGTATAAATGTGTGTATATATGAAAGTCACACGATCAGCCATATATTGTATGTGAGAGAAAGAGATAAAAATGAGTGCTATCTATCACATGTGTATTGAGACAACCACTGCCTTTTAGAGGTGTTGCTTGTGTTGTGACTGCTGTATATATGTAAGGTTCCGTATGTGCAAGCATGGATACTGATATATAGATCGATGTATGCTATTGTAAGCACTGCAATGTAAAGCTGTATGTAAGTGCGGGATGTAATAACTGTGATATATAGGTATTTCTGTTCGGGGGCCTGCTACACCTCACTGTGTATGTATTGTATTGTGTATTGTATTTATATAAGGCCCATATGTGAGGGTGGAGTGTGCCATGTAAAGCTGGTGTATGTATTTGTGTGTAAGGGACTGTCATATGGTGTGTGTTTGTCTATCTGCATGGGCATTGTTGTATGTGGGATCGAGGTGGGGGCCATGCATAGGTGTCTGTCCCTGTGTTTGTGCATGGACTGACATTGTTAGGTACTTGAGTAGAAACTTTCATGTATAATAAGAGAGAGAAGTGGCTTGCATGTGATGTGTATGGGAGCCAAAGTTAGGCAGAGAAGTGTCTGGTGATATTGTGTGTGGGGGAAAAAAAGTGAAATTCACATATAGTGTGTGAGCATGCATACATGCCTGCTGGGACTGCCATGCAAAAGTGTGTGTGTAAGCAGCAGTGTATCATCCCTATGTAGTAATGCTTCTATCTTGAAATATGCGCTGTACAAAAACGTGCAACTAGGGGAAGAGTTCATGAGCCATACACTCTCGGGGCATGCAACCATGTGACATAAGCCAGAGCAGCATGGAAGAGTAACAAACAAAAAAGGGCATCACAACAGGAACAACAACACAGAGTAATTGAACCAAATCAACGCAACCAGAGGCTGCATTTTCTGTGATGTTGATTCAAGGTAACACCAAAATAAAAAAAAAACGCTCCTTTGACTCTCTCCAATGCACTACTCTGTCTCACGCTATACTTCTCTTAATATATCCTCTACCCCCTCTCTCTGACTCCTCCCAAACATCATTTTACTATTGTGATATCCAAAATAAACCCTTCTAGACAATTCCCCAATCTATCTTTACTTGGCTTACCTGAAACCTCATTTTACTACTGTAGGAAGCCAGCTCTGTATGTACTATACCAAAAAGAGGTATGGTGTGCACAGAGTCCAGAAAGTCCCCAAAGGTAGAGGTTAAAGTAGATAATACCTCACTCTCAATTTAGTTGTAGCTGGGATGAGCAGTTAGGCTGATTAGAGGGTAGTGTGAATGCATTTGGTGAAGATACTCACACACTTAAAGACTTACTCCAGGCCAATGTTTGTAGAAAATATTACTTTAGTTATTTTTATTCCTGGGAACCAAGTTGAACTCAGTTACATGTAAGTACTTTTATGCAATACATTCAAGTTACTGGCAATAGATTTGAATAGCATCAATCAATACTCTGCATGTGCAAGAAATGCTTTATAGTCTCAGAAATACTTTTGTGCTTATCACTCAGTAACAGTATTACTGGCTGCTTGAAACAGGTAGACAGTTGGATGCAACAGATAGAAAACAACCTAATCCTAAGGACAGAAAAACAGTGTTATGCATCGACAGGTAAGTACATTTCTTACTTTTCCAGTCTCCAGGGGTTTAGGACGGCACTGGGCAAGGGTCAGTTTACGGTACGTACTGCACCGCCAGCGGCACTGGGGCGGCTGGGTGCAGGGTTTGCCGAGCCCAAGGCTAGGCAATGAAGAATCTACAGTGCAGCGGTCAATGATGGTCGCTCTCGCAGTCAGCGTAGAGCAATGGAGGTGAATACGTTTCAGTAGACCGCCAACAGTGGTACAGTCACAGTCGCTGTCATCTGGTCACTGTAGATCAAAGGGAGGCATTACCAACCCGGTAGTGGCAGTCATGAGGCTGAAAATGCGCATGGGATGGAGGAGTTGTGCCTAGGTCGAGTTGTCTCTGAGAGGTCACAGTCGAGTAGGCAGGGCAGAAGGAGCCCAACAGGGCCACTTGCAGGAGGGTACAGGCTCTCAGTACTGGGGTTGTGACCAGCCGCAGGGCTTTCTTCTGACAGGGCAGAGTCGTGTCAACACAAGTGTCGGTCCTCTTCTGCTGCGGTCTCTGGTGTTTCGTGGAGGCCTTGCAGTGTTTTTGGAAAAAACAGCAGGTCCAGTTGTCGTGCTGGCTGCAGGTGGCAGGGTTCCTGCTGTGTTCTTTCTGCAGCAGTTCAGTTCCTTGTCCCACGGCGGTCTTCTTCTTTGGTCCATCGATTGGAGGAAAAAGGTTCAGGGGAGCCATTAAATACTAAAATTAAGAGTGGTATTGAGGTCAGGGGGCAGTGCCCAATGACTACAGTTCCCTAGGGTGACTACACCTTTTGGGTGCCCCCTCTCTTTGGGTAAAGGGTCACATACCAGTTCCTTTTGGCTCTAACTATCCAATTGAAGAGGGAGAATTTCTAAGAGAGGAGTTCACCTCAGCTCCTGGCGTTCCTCGGGGGAGCAGGCGAAGCTGGAAACTCCTCTCTCCTTACTAACTTTCCCACCTGTCCTGCTATCCAAAGTGGGGTCTGGGCAGGGGGGCGGGCATCTCCACTAGTTGGAAATGCCCAAATCAGCACTTTCGAAGGTGAGAGCCTTTGAGGCTCACCGCCAAGTGTTGCTGTTCCTGCCGGGGGAAGTGTAAAGCACCTCCTCCCAGAGCAGGGTTTGTTTCTGACCTCTGAGAGCGAAAAGGCTCTCACCCCATGAGGTAAGAAACCTGCTGGTGGTGGCTAGCTGGCAGGGACCAGTCAGCCAATGCACTAGAGGTTGGTCATTCTTCATGGGGTATCTCTAAGATGCCCTCTGAGTGCATTTCATAATAATCCCATCACTGGCATTGGTGTGGGTTTATTATGCTGAGAAGTTTGATACCAAACTTCTCAGTCTTCAGTAAAGCCACCATGGAGCTGTGGCACTCGTGTTGACAACCTCCCGGCTCCACTGTTCTTACAATGTCTGGTAATGGCACAGACACCATGGGGGCATAATGCTTATGCAGCTATGCCCTATACTGTGGTATGGTGCACCCTGCCTTCGGGCTGTGAGGTTTGCTAGAGGGGTGACTAACCCATTCTACAGGCAGTGTTGGTGGGCATGGCACGGGATGTGTACCATGTTGAGTCTTCAATTTCGTCTGCACCAAAAGATGCACCCTGCAATGGCAGTGTGTGGGTGTTAAGGTGAGGGGTCACTGAGGGTGACATAACACATGCTGCAGCGCTCAGAGGCCTTTTCTTGTCACAAAGCCCTGTGGTACCAGGGGTGCATTTTTACAAGGGACTTAAATGCGGCCCATAGGTGTGCAAATTGTGGAGACAAAGGTACAGTTTTGGGAAAGAACACAGGCCCTAGGAACCTGATTGTCAGGGACCCAGGACACACTCAGTCATCAGTTAGCATCAGTTATCTGGCAAAAGGTTAGGGGGTAACTATGCAAAAAGGGGCACTTTCCTACCACTACTATGATCTCCCAAGCAACCCTTTCTAAATTCTTCCCTCATGTATCACAAACCTCATTTTACTACTATGGTTTCTCTAATCCCTTTGTAGAGACTCTTCCTTCTTCTATCTCTCAATTTACCCAACCATATTAATACTATGATCTCCTAAATAACACTCTCCAGAGTCTTTCCTCTTCTTTCCCTCCATTATCCTATTCAATCCAACTAACAGACTCACATGTCCACTGCTCAAATTAACACATATTTCACTATACTAACCAACCACTAATCCTTTTTGGGTTCCGGAGTAGCGTGCTACTTGCAGAAAAGCAATTTGATGCCTTTTCAGGGGTAGCAAGTGCTATATAAATACAATTACAATATTAAATTTAATGCAGCAGATTCTTATCACCACTGAGGCTGGACGGTGAGATATCCTCAGCCTGAAGGGATGGGAGGAAGCTTTCCGTAATTAGGCTGTTGCTTTTTTTTACAGATAACTGCCATGAGCAGGGGATTCCTGCAAGCAGTGACACCCCTGTCCTGTGGTAGACCAGAAGGAAGTTCATAAAAAGAGTGGAGCAGTGTAATGTGAAGTAGTGTGGCTCACTGGTTAGAAGCGGCAGACCCGAGAGCAGAGGACGGCCCGGGACCAGGGTTCGATTCCCGGCGCGGCAGGTTTCTGGACCAGGGTCAGCGGACTCGATAATTCTCTCGCCTCGGTGCCCACTCTGATCAGCGATCACACTCGGCAACTCTGGGCATTAGCTTGCCTCATCTTCACTAACGGCCCCATCAGACCGCCGGGGATGCCTGGTCTCACCCTGGAGATACCCATTAAGGGACCATCTCTCAGGGAAGCCAGGAAGGGTTTTCGCAGCGGTCGAAGCGCCTTGGGACCCTACGGGTAAGTAGTGCGCTATATAAATGCCAATACATTTACATTACATTTACAATGTTGGCGCCAGCCTTTCACGTCTTAACAATGCCATATAAACACGCATGTAGTACTATATATTTGTGTACTTTAAAATCAATAACAAATGTTCCATTTAACAAACATATGGAAAGAGCATTTTCTGTATAATACAGACATTTACATAAGTATGCAAACTAATGTTTTTCTTATAGTAATACTCAATAGCAATTTTCATATATATCTTTCTTCTTTCTTTATCATCTTTGTTTCGACAACATTTGTCATAAAAGAAATCACATTACATTCCACAATATAAAATAACACAATTCTATTCAATTCATTGGATTAAAAACATCAATCAGGGCATATCCATTGAGCTGTAGCAACACTGCGAAGTACAAAATCCATGAAAGAAGCATTTAAAAACATGATCTTCTCTAGGGCTAGATGCATGTATCAGCCTTTTCCCACTGGGCTAAACCTTCAGATAGTTCCGTCTCTTATTCCACATTGCTGCTAAGAATTTTGTTACAGCAAAAACGATTACTGGAGAGAGATCCGTTTTTAATATCCGGAATGATTCAGAGCACTGTCTGATCCCCAGATTTTTACAAGTTGGAAGTATCCACCTTTTCCTTGCGATCTTATATCCAGGGCAGAAAAAGACTACATGCAATTCATGTTCTGCATCCGCAGAACAGCCTTGACAGTTCTTTGGGGTAGGTGGGCGCCATTTACTTGTAAGGGATCTAAGTGGCAGAGAGCCGTGTCTCCACTGGAGATAGAGCTTCCTATAGCCTGGAGGGCTGATATCATTCAGAACAGTCTCCAATTTATAATAATCTTTCGTAATTAGGAATGAGTTTGATAGAGTTCATGTTTGGGCATTCATTAGGCGGGCAGATAAATTATATTCAGAATACAGATTAGCCAGCTGCTTGCGTGATATGCTTGTACAAGCTTGCTCCGCGTTACTCAACATAAGAGGGAGGCTCAGCCTCTCAAATTCCTGTCTTATGTATTTTAACCAGGAGAGCTTCCACGCATTGGGCAGTTTTAAAACCTCCATTAGCTCTTGCCTGTAATTATTGAGTTCTGGAGTGACCCAAAGTCACCTCCAGAAGGTTAGGGGTTTAAGGCCCAATTCCTCATTTAGAGGTCTAAGGCACAAATCGACCCTTAGGGGTAGCAGTGGCGTACTTGGTGGCAGTGATACCAACTGCCTTAGGAACTTATTTTCCGCGGTAACCATCGCAGGTGCACAATTGTGGCCCCACAGTTCGCCGCCATAAATTACCGCTCCTCGTGCCTGCAGTTTATAGATCTCTAACGGTGGCCCAATTGGCTTAACTGTAGCTTTACTTAAAAGTTTGAGGATGCCTCCGGCCTTTTGAGTGAGCTTTAACTGAGATTTTATTTGATGTTGAGCCCAGGTCATGCGTTCATTGAGAGTAAGACCCAAGTACTCAAAGGTCTGCACTCTTTTGAGCCCAACACCTCCAATCACAGGACTTGGGCGTGTCTTTTCGGGGGATTAAAAATCATAAATTTCATTTTGGAAGTGTTTATTTCCAGCCCCCGATCGTAACAGAAGTTGACAAAATCGTCCAGGACTCGCTGAATACCCATGGGAGTCTTCGAGAGCAGCAGGGTATCATCCGCGAACATAATCGCGGAGACCCCAACCCCAGCAAGCCTGGGGCGACTCTGTTGGGAACCGCATTCAGGTGGGCAATTATCCCGTTGACGTAGAGGCAAAACAGGGTGGGCGCCAATACGCACCCCTGCCCCACCCCTCTGCCAACGGGGAAGCTAGATGACAATTTGCCTTCTCTCCCACACCTGACCTGCGCAAAATTGTCCGTGTGGAGTCGGATTATATTGTGCAAAAGAGGGGCATGGATGCCCATATCTGATAGCACACTCCACAATTTCTTGCGTGGGACCAGATCGAAGGCCGCACGGAGGTCCACGAAAACAGTATAAAGTGATCCGCCCCTAATTTTAACAGTTTTCCAAAAAAGCATAGTTAGTCGGAAAATCTGATCCGTGGTCGAGACGTTATTTCTGAAACCAGCCTGGTATGGGCTTAAAATTTCAAACTCCTCAATCCAGCCCTCAAGGCGGTCTAGGATCAGCCGCGTGAAAAGTTTCTGTGAGACACCTATTAGGCTGATCGGCTTGTAGTTGACTGGAAGCAGAGGTGATCCCTTCTTATAGATAGGGACTATCTCTGCTCAGCCAAGTACTTGGGACCGCCATACCCCCGAAAATAGCATTAAAAACCAGCGTCAGATAAGGTGCCCATATCCCAGGTTCATGTTTGAAAAGATCACCAGGGACCTTATCCAGCCCCGGTGCTTTGCCAGCAGGGAGTCTAGCAATAGCATTCATGACCCCCCCTCAGTGAACTCATACTCAGATGTATCAGTGGCAGAGGTAGGTTCTATATCGCATATGGGCCAATTCCCAGTTGAATTATCCCCCAGGTACAGTGTATGAAAGTGATCTTCCCACACCTCAGGAGCGATGTTAGGTGCTACTGCCAACTCGGGTTCGGCTGAACCTGTACTTATAATTTGCCAAAACTTACGAGCATCCTTCACTGCTAGGGCAGATGTTAAGTTTGCCCAGTTATCATTCCCCCACTCAATCTTGGCATGGTGGATAAGTTGCTGGTATGTTGTCCTCTTGAGTTTAATGTGTGCCCTATCATTGTTTTGTTTCAGAGCCTCAATGAGTTCTCTTTTCGCCAGTCTCCAGGCCCTGTTATACCAGCTGGGCTTGCTACCTGCCCTGCTCCCTCTGTGATCAGGGGCGTTTAGGATTTCTGCCAGGTACTTCCCTATTTAGTTCTGCCAGCCTCAGTTGAATTTCATGCGAATGGTGTTGCGCCTTTAGGGCTGCAGCAACCTCAAGTACAGGGACAAGCCGAGCACATAGCTCCGCCACTTGATCTGGGTGAGTGACCAACTTGTCCCATCTAACCCTGCGTCTGTTGTTTAAAAGTAAGGCCCTGTTGGGTGGACCAACCTCAGATGTAGAACTGCGGTTCGATACATTGGGAAGGGCAAAATCAAGGATCAGTGCATTGTAGTTGCTCTCTGCCCTGTGAACCACTTTAAAATCTAGAACCCTGTGCCAGGCACAACAATCGACTAAGATATAAAATATAATCGAGGCGCGCCTGCCTCCCTAATTTATTAAAAGTGTTCATTGGAGGGATGTCTGATTTCACCCTGCCATTGCAAGCCCTGATTGAATACTTCAACGTCAGAGTAGTTGGTTGTATTGCCAGGGGCGCCCATGACATTACCGGCTGCCCTGCTACTTGAGGAATTTTCCACACATCATCCTCCCCCTGATTTACACCATCTATCAGACCCACAAGCGGCTCAAAGTGAGAGTTTAGATCTCCCCCTATCACAAATGTCACTCCGTCCGGGATCTCCCCTAAAAAGGAGTCAAGCCCCTCAATGGCTCTGGACTCAGAATTAACACTCACAGGTCTGGAGTAAATATTAACCAGGGCAAGTCTGGCACCATTCCACCACTCCAGGATCACACATTGCACATCCTCTGATGCCGTATCCATGACCCTGACAGTGGAACCTAGGTCAACTCTTATCCATATTGTAAGCCCTCCCGACGGTCTGCCCTTTCCCCCCCACCTTGTGGGGACTGAGTATGAGGCAAACCCTATTCGGAATTGTTCTTCCCGTGCCCACGTTTCCTGGAAAAGACAGACTTTAGTCGTATCTACGAAAGAACCCCTAGTCAGGACAGGCCAGTTTTTTACTGAGACCTGCCACATTCCAGGAGAATATTTTTATTACAGTTGGACCAGGGGAGTGGGCCTGAGGTTGCGTTGAGGGTTCTTTATTTCTGAGATATGTTGGGTCAATATCCGTGGTTACTTGCTGCGTGTCCCGGGTGTCTGTGGCGTCTGCCCCTGCTCCCAGCTGAACTCTTTTCTCAGAAACTGTTTCCCGGATGTTAGACGGGGTTATTGGGACTGACCCCCCAGTTCTACCCTGGTAACCTTTTTCCCAGTGGAGTCAGTCTACCTGATCGAGGCAACTATGCCTATTAGTATTAAAGTAATCGACAGGCCTCGGAGTTTCATAGGGATTTGGCCTAAACCCTCTGGTATGACCCCTGGGGCCCACCCTCTTCCACCCATCATCAAGCTCATGGTCCCGTGGGGAATTTAATGGTGGATAAAAAAAGGACAAGGGGAGTGGCTGAATTGCTGTATCCCCCATACTGCCTAGCCAGTTGAAGATGTGTGAGACAATCAGTGGATATATATCTGCAATTATATAGTTTGAGTTATGTTGTTGATAGTACACATACTTATGTATTTGTTTGAATAGTATCATGCATTATTTTAACTGGAAACATATCCATAACCCTGCTTTTAAACATGTATTGAAATGTTTGTTATGCTAAGTTGACCAAAGGCCTTAACCCCTTCCCTGCGGGGCATATTCCCCAGCTGTACTGGGGGGAGGGGGACGCGCACAGCGCCTCCATGCTCATGACGAGGTTAGCTCGTCATGAGGCACACTGCTCGTGTGCTCGTTACGAGATGAGCTCGTCATGCCCACACCCGTTTGTGTGGAACGCTCGCACAGCAGGGGAATTAGCCCAGCATGCGAGCGTTCCAACGGTCATGACGAGCTCATCTCGCCATGAGCACACGAGCACCGTGGCTCATGACGAGCTGACCTGTTCATGAGCATGCAAGGAGTTAAGCATTTGGACTCTAATGTTTAAGCTACAACATGAAAGTTTGCTTGGTTGCAATGCTTATCTCTTCTCTGCAGCTGCATTCACATGATCTCATAGTGAAAGGCAAATTGTTTATGAGAGATAGTGAGATTTCGGAGGACAACCTTTGGCAAAGATGAGAGGTGCTAACGAACAAAAGAAGGACCCCAATTCATGGAGATGGGAGGAATCTAAGGACGTTCTGATGTTCGGACCAACAGAAAGGAGTATCGGATGAAACAGTCAGGCTTTACTGAGAGAAGGTAGAAAAGTACTGGGACACTTGATGTGGGATTCTGAAATGTTCTGTGGAGGTTTCATTAGTGGTCACATTTTAGCTTTAGACAGATTACCTTGAGACTTAAAGGGGTTCAGACTTCTATGCTATATTTCTGTTGTGTGGCTTTATGTTATACAATATTGAGGAATTGGAGAACTTCTACAGAAGTCTCTGCAATGCTGACACCTTCATGTTTTACTGGATCTAATTATGGTTTCCCCCAATAGTGCTACCTAGTTTAAGCTTAGTTTAGGAAATGTAGATGTACTCATATATAGGCAAGAGGACCTAAAATCGTATTCTGATTTTCAGATATAATTTCCTATTTCCTGTATTGCTGTTATTGAATTCTTTGTATGCGTCATGATAGAGAGGTTAAACTTTGTCCGACAATTTGGTCTGCCAGTAGTGATTCTGTATTTTTACAATATATTCCTGAGACTTGTATGCTCCAGTCTGACTTCAAATTTGAAATAAATCTACATATAATCCCATTTGTCGACTTTTGGAATCTCACTGTGTAGCCAACAGGTTACAATGTAAATTGAATTTCTGGATGGTGCGAACCACTCTTTATTTCCCAGGCATCTGAAAAGGTCTATCACAGGGAAATTCTGATATTCAGCTCAGTGTTCTGGCAGGAGCCTAGGAGGATTAGGCATAGAGGATACACTTTCCACTCTCTAAGAAAAGTATGCCAGACAATGTACATTCATTTTACTCATACGAATGCCTCCAGGAATGCTGCAGCTTCCAGCTCCCTTCAACATGCCAAAGGGCTGACCTATGCAGTGGAGTAGGAAGGCTGGCATGGGTCCTAATTCAAGCAAAAACAATGGGACCTCTATCCCGAATTTGGGTAGGAAGGCAGTCCAAAATTGTGGTTCAGGAAACCCTGCTCACCTCTAAACTCTGGTGCAACTCCACCTGCTGCATAATTGTAAATAAACCCATTGCACAAACCATGAACCCAGGCTGTGCAGAGGTGGCTGTACGGGACAAACTACTTTAAAAACATGACAAGATAACTGGGAGGCAGAAACTTCAGAGCAGAACATGTGCTGCTAAATTTAGCTATAGAGACATTTAAAACATGCTTAGCTTTCCAAATGTTAATAAATTGTACTGCGTGACAGGCAAAGGGCAGGAATGCGCCACATGTAAGGCAATACTCTGCATTCTGCCTTTTCCGCTGTGCTGACACCTTTTTTTAAGCCTAGCCGCAATCCAGGCACCCAGGCACCCTGCATTCTGCAGCATCTATGTATGCTGCAGAAAAAAGTGTAATCAAGACTCAGTTCCAAATGTGTGACCTACTAGTCCCCTGGGTATGCCGGTGGAGTATGTCAACGAGAAAGGAGTACTACGGGCCTGTGTCGTGGAGGCCATGATGGTCTGAGGAGGCTGGCAAGATCAGGGGCCTCTGGCTTGAAGCTTGCACCGGCATGTGGTGGGCGCTCTGTGACACACACCGGTGTCGGCAGGTGAGCAGTGATGCCTGGATGAACATAGAATCGCAGGCACCACCGCTCATGGTGCCGGCCTCGTGGTGGGGTGAGAGGCGCTGCCCTGGCAGGGACATTGGGCATTCCGGAAGAGAACCACGCCCAGAGTTACGTGCTTTTTATTCACACCCCTATGCTAGCCTGGCATACACTGGGTCAGCCCACTCTGCACACGCTTACAGGGGGGAAGTGACAAGCTACATTTCCATGGTCTCCCCCACTGGCTGGGGTGACATGGTGTATATGGACATTGATATGTGTGTGGTCTGCATACTACAGTCTGTCCAGCACATCCATACCACACTTGGCATTGTGTACCTCCTCATTCATCAGTCACTTGCCTCCTTTGCACATGCCTGGGTCCCACCTCCCCCCACATTCTGCTATTGTGTGGCTGAGGTGCGATGCTGTTGATGGCTTGTGAACATGACTGGCCCAGGTTACCACAGTTGTGCTGTTGTGTCTGGTTGGTGGGTATGTTGTCTGGCATGTTGTATGTGACATGTGCATTCCCAGAGTTGTGAATTGCATGATGGTGGATTTGAGGTGTGTGGTGTGTTCATTTGGTACTTACCAACGAGCAGAGCATTTCCATAGGTGCCAGCCTGGAAGTACTGGTTGATAATGGACTGTCCAAAGATGTATGCATCATGCACACTGCCTGGGTAGTTGGCGACGACATTGGTGAAGAGTCCCTGGTGGTCCACTAATGCCTGCACATTGATGGAATGCGTGTGCTTTCTGTTGCCGTAATTGTGTGCAGTGTCAGCAGGGGGCACAAGTAGGACATGTGTGCAGTCAATTTTCCCCAACACATGTGGGAATCTAGCTATGGTGTAGAAGCCTTGCTTGGTCTCCAGACGTTCCTGCACAGTGTAGGGGAAGTATAGGTACTGGGGTACCAAGCTGATGATGGCATCCAGGACAGGTTTGAGGAACTTTGATAGGGCTGGCTGTGAGTCTCCTCTGACTCTGGCAGTTGGCGGT
Source organism: Lissotriton vulgaris (assembly GCF_964263255.1). Taxonomy (NCBI): domain Eukaryota; kingdom Metazoa; phylum Chordata; class Amphibia; order Caudata; family Salamandridae; genus Lissotriton; species Lissotriton vulgaris. Next base: position 506,302,971 of record NC_141696.1, read on the forward strand.
TTTTGTAGGTCCGCTGTCTGTGTCTGTGCTGCCTCTGTGGTGGTCCGGGGGTCAGGGGTAGTCCGGGGGAGTGGCGGGCCTGGGGGTGGTGGCTGTGGGGGTTGTGGCCCTGTTGGGGCTCCGAAGTGCATGATCAGTAGCTCCATGGCTTCTGTTTGTCTTCAGGTGTGGCTCTGGGCTGGGCTCCCTTTTCTGGTGCAGGCTGTCATCCGACTTTACACTAGGTCAAAGCAGGTGTTAATTTCCTGTTGCTAACACACCTTATCGCCTGTTTTGGGTTCTCATCGCCGATCTGGCTGGTCGTTGAGATTGTTGCGGTGTGGTGTTGTCGCTGCTTTTTGCATGGGAACGCCTACTCTTCATCTCATTAGCGTTAGTTGCCAGTGTCATCTTTGATGATGTTTTTTTCGGCTGCTATCGCAGGTTAACTGGTGATATGGACTGTTAGCACCAGCTTGTGAATGGAGCGATACATTTATCATCACTTTGGCTGCTATGTAGTGCCGATAACTCGGCGATACATCCTTGAGAATATGCCCCTATGCTTTATAGAAACATTCCCTAGAACTCTTTGTTAAGGAGAAGCAGAGGTGATAGCATTAAGGGCCATACTTTTCAGAAAGGAAATCAATTAGCCTTTCAAGACAAACCAGGGGGACCGGCGATATAAATATTTCGCTAGTTTTAAAAAATGGAGCATATAGTTAATGTGATGACTTAGCACTACAAAATGACAGTTTTAGGCACAGTGTGAACAGTAGTTAGTGTGGCCCTCAAAATGCAAACGGCTAAGCATTAATACATTCAGTCTATTCACATAGCACTTCACCCTGGTCAACCTACTCCTCAGCTCTGTCAGCCTTAGCAACCAAGAGGGCCTAGGTAGAGCGAGTTACAGCAATGTGGCCAACATCATAATTTGGTCAAGGTAGAAAGTGGTGATTAAAAAGTCTTCAGTAGCACACTTTACTCTATAATCAAGACTCATTTTTTTGTATTTTTCCCTGAAGGAGAAGGAGGAAAAGGGTAAATGCCATGTAAAAAAAATTGTCTGGGTCTGAAATACACATGGCAGGCTTGATGGTTGTAACATATGTAGGACATGTGGTGGTAAAGAAATGGAGGCTCAGTGATAAAATCCCCAATGCAGATGTATCTATTCAAACACCGAGAAGAATGATAGTGGCTGTATATTTGGATTGTATGCTATTCAGGCAAAATTCTGTCATTTTCTCTTTTTGTGATCGAGGGCTTTACATTATATCATTGCGCAAAAACTCTCTATCGCTGAGTACAACTGTATCACATTTACTTAAATTTTTGTGCCCAGTTTTCTGTTTTATGCAAGAAATGTGGAATAAAAAGCATAGACTGCATTAGCGCCTCTTTGGAAAGTGTGGGTAGCATTTGATTGTCAGGAAAGTAAATCGCTGGCCAATAGGTTTTTATTCAAGAAACTGGAAACATTTTTCTACATAGTGTGTATCCAAGGGATTGCAGGTAGGTTCTTGTGAACCCTTTAAGATTCTTGTGTTTCTTAGATATTGATTCATAAAGAAGATATCCAGCAGGCAACAATCAAGGCCTAGACACATAATATAAAACCACTCACATCTTTGAATAATTGGTCACTTGATTGTTTTTACTTATTTATTTTAATTTTATTTAATGCGATTTTCTATAGCGCAAACTTTACCCGAAGGTGTCCGAGCGCTTTACATAAGAACCAGTTGCAAAACATAAGGACTTAGGATTACATGTGTTACATAAAAGATACAAACAGAAACAATAGCAAATGTACAAGATGAAGTCACACAAGGAAGAGATACAAACAGAAAGACAAATTGCAATTGTACAAGTAGTAAAGTCACTCAAAGAAGAGATACAAATGGATAAACTCTATGAGTCATATAGGAATGGTAGAGAGTACAAAGGTCTACTGCATATACTAGTGATTAGAGTTATCTCTTTATACATATATATACTCATAGATTTTCTCAGGTCAAGACCCAAAAAAACCAGGAGAGCAGAGTTCCATTAAGTAGGGTCGGAGGGGGCACGCAGTCACAGCAGCAAGGGAGTGTGTGAGGTTTACACGGGTATGGAGAAAAGGCAAATAAGAGGATCATCAAGGGGGAAACGAGCGAAAGGGTAAAGGACAAGATGATGGGTCAGGGCCCAGAGAAAAGCGGCCGAGAGCAGCAGCAAATTGGTGGCCAGGACAAAAGAAAAAGTTAAGAAGTCCATGACGTAGTTTCTTTCATTCGAATGTGGCTGCAGGGCTGCTGCCTGCATCTGGTGTTTTCATGGCCCGGCTTTGAATATACCATTTGCAGTTTGGGGCCTGCAAGATTTATATTTGAAACATTTCTGGTCGGTCCAGGTAAAACTGTCTAATGTTTAAGGCAGCATTTTTGTTGGAAATCACATCAGCCAGATGTTATGGGGAAATAGGATTATTAGTTAGAGATAAACCCTATCTGAAGATATTGCCACATAGGGTTGCTTTGAAAACTGTCCCTAGATTTCTTCCAAAGCTAAATAAGATAAGAAGAAATTATCTTACCAGTGTTTTTTTCAAAATCCTCAGTATGAAAAGGAAGAATCTTTACATAGAATAGATTTAATAAGAGCCTTAGAATGTATATTCAAGGGTCAGAGTCCTTTAGAGAAGTACATTTTTTGTTGGTAACGTTTGATTCGGATGGGAAGGGGATTAAACCCTCTACGACAACGCTTAGCAGATGTGTTGAACTTGAACCTGCTATTATTTTTAGTTATCAGACATTGGATCAGCCTGCACCTCCAGGTATTCAAGTCTGATTTACTAGGAGTAGCAGAATTATGGCCAGAAGCCCACAAAATGTCATTGTCAGAAATTTGTTATGGCTTTCAATGCATACTTTTGTTAAAGATACTAGTTTGGACATTGTATATGAAAGAACTTGCTTCCTGTCGGAAATTGTTTTTTGTAGTGCATCAATAAATGATTTATACATGACAGATAGCTGGGGGAGGATGCCGACCGGCTAAGAGAGAAGGCCGCTACCACTCACCCTCACTTCCTCTGACGTCAGACACTGGCAGTAAGAAGCTGCGAATTTGCTGCAGATAGCTTTGGAGCCGCGGAGTCTCATAGAGCGGCTTCTTTGATCCTTCTTTTGAGCAGCGGAGCCCCGGAGAGCGGCTTCCTCGATCCTTTTTTTTGAGATGCTGAGTCCCAAACAGTGGCTTCTTTGATTGTTCTTTGAACCACGGAGTCCCGGAGAGTAATTTCATCCTGGTGGCCTGTGGTTTCTCCCGCGTTGGAGGCGATTGTACTGCCCCTTAAAAGAAAAGAACTGCTCCTAGAGTCCAAAGAGAGTGGGTCAGCGGTTTGCCTGCAGCCAGCCTGCCTTTTTTTCTGCTTTTTTGCTTTTTGTGATGTCTGCAGACTACTGTGGCGTTGGCAGCATCATCAGGGACCCCAGGTTTCTCACCAAGAGTGAGTAAATGTGGAATCTCTCCTTGCTCCTCTGTATTGGTTGAGGGTCGCTGGGTAGATCCCGGGCAGCATTCTTACCAGCTATTGGTAGAGGGGCGCTGTAAGGAAGACATTATGCGAAAGACTGTTAAAGGTGTAAAGGGAGCCACTCCTGCCAAATCGCCGACTTCAGGTCAAAAGGCTAAAAAGCGTGCAGCCCAGTCCGCAGCATGGTTGAATTACGCAGCCGCATTTCGGCAAGGTCTTCCTCTCTCAGAGAGGCATGGCTTGGGGCCGCTGATGGAGGCCGCCTGAATTGCGAGCTCTGTCACTGAACCCGCATTAATCCTGATTTAAAGGCACTCCGAGCCCCCTGCCCCACCGAGGTGAAAGGTGAAGGGGTCGAGCCCACTCGTGATGACCTGAGACGTGAGCCTGGCACGAAGCGCAAGATATGACCGCTGGAGGCCTGGCCAGCGAGGGCGAAGATGCACGGCCTAAAATGACGGCCCGACAAAGAAAGTGAAACCTAGTGCGGCGCGGATGATCCCAGTGGCGGCGCCTTTCTGGAGCAGTTGACCGGTAACGGGCCGAAAGGTGGTGGGTTCTGCAAAACCATCGAACTATTAGCGGAGGTGGGTAAGTGGAGCAGACCCCCCCCTGAGAAGCGGACGCCTCAAGGGAAACAACGACGGAGCAGCAGGGAGCTGTGGAGCGCTGAGGCGGAACCATTGTGGAAGTACCGCAGCTGTGGACTGTGGCGGAGATCCTGGGCCCAGCACTGGCACGGGCAGCGCAGAGGAGCTGGTGCTGTAAGTGGCGGGCCCAACCGGGGTCAAGGAGCATTGCGGCCTACCGGGAAGAGAGGAATCGAGCACGGGCCGGGGAATGGTGTCCTGAGCGGACTGGCTGCACCTGGGTGCTGGGGTCTATCGTAGGCGGCCTGGGGATTGTGGCCTGGGCCTCGGGGACCAGCTGGTGACTGTGGCGGTGGGCCCCGGCCTCACCGGGCTGTATTGTGGAGCCAGGAGTTGGATGGAGAGGACCGTTCTCTCCCCTTGAGAGGAAAGGTGACAAGGAGGCATGAGGGGTGCCAGCAGGTACCCCCCGGGTGGCCGTCCAACACACTTTGAGATGCCCCATGCGTCGCGCTCAGTGAGGGTGATATCCTGGCGATTGGAGGTGAAGGGGCCCTGGCTGGGAACAAAATTGATGGTCCTTAGAGGTAATTGGACAGGAGGCATAGAGGAATGGCTGGGGGAACTTGCCTCCATTGACAAAGAGGCTATGGTGGCACCTAGGAGGCCAAGAGAACTCTACCAGTGCAATGTCCACACAACTGTGCTACCTTGTCTAGACTTGATCTCGGCCTGCTGGGAGAGGAGCTGAGAGGCCAAACCAAACACTGGAGTGAGATTGGATGCGACCCTACCAGCGCAGGACTCTAGAAGACCTTCTTGTTGGAGACGCAGGGGATCTTCTCCTTGCAGTGTCTCACCATGGGAAAATTGAAGGGCAAGAAAGAAGGGGCTCAGCAGCAATCGGCCTCTGAACTAACTGGCTGAGGAAAGCAAGAAGAGCCTGAACAACCGCGTGATTCCCACCTGCAGCTCCAACTGGACAAAATCTTGGCGGCGATAGCAGACTCCAGAGCGGCGCTGCAGCAAAATATAGCGCATGTAGCCACAGGCTTGGGCCTATTGCGAGGGGACCACTGTAAACTGGTGGACAGAGTTAAAACGGTGGAGGGAGCGCTACAGGCTATCGAGCCGCTGCAAAGCGACCTCAAGGCCACAATGACTGATGTCCTGGATCGTATTGGAGTGCTGGAGAAGAGGGCATAGGAGGCGGAAGGGCGCAATCGCCGGAACAATATCTGCATAGTGGGATTGCCGGAAAAAACTGAGGGAACTGATATGGTGCAGTATCTTGAGTCATGGCTCAAGACGGTGGTGGCTCCGGAGGGCCTCTTGACCTTCTATACTTTGGAAAGAGCACACATGGTGCCCGCCAGGCTGCCTCAACAGGGACGCCCCCGCGGACGGTGGTAGTGTGGCTGTTGCACTATCGAGTTCTTCTGCTCCAGAGAGCAAGCGTGGACGGCCCCTACCAAGTGGGGAACAGTAAAGTGAACCTATTCCTGGACTACACTTATGAAACCCAGCGACGCCGGACCCCCTTCTTGGCCATCAAGAGAGAACTGAGGGGGGAGGGACTCCAGTACTCCCTGTTATTCCCGGCCAAGCCGTGAGTCATTATAGATGGTACATCAAACTTTTATGACACCCCTGAGGACACCTGTGCTTGGTTAGAGTTGTACAGAGCTGGGAAAGATGACACGGAGCGAAGGGCGCAAGTTCCCGCAGACCATCTGCTTCAGAGAAAGTCAAGGAGGCTTCAGCGTAGGCAGAGAGACCTGAGGAGGCCATTGTTGCAGAACGGCGGGATGTACTGGAACCGGTACCAGCACTGTCCGGAGCGCAGGGACGAATGTCTCCAGGAGGAACAGACTCAGAAAAGGACAAAGATGGGTCTGATACCAAACACTCAGAAGCGGACAGTGCGCACCTGCCGAAGGTCACGCCGGCAGCTGCCCAAGGGATGCTGGACGAGGGCTGAGACAGCTGTCGAGTTGGTCATGTCGAGACTTCGCGGCCTCGGTGGACTCACTGTTTCAGGTTTTGGAATGGGGTGGAAGGGGGGAGGAGGGTTCTTTTAAATTATTTTTGATATTTATCAAGGGCTCAGTCTGACATGCGAGGCACGCAGAAGTTGGGAGGAGGCCAGTTGGCACCCAGTCCCCCTTTGTCGCCCTTAAGGCATGCCCTCAGCGACTGCTGTTGGGCTTAGTAGGGTGTGAGAGTGTGTATCAGTTTGGATGGGAACTAGCGGTGAGTCACTAGGTCCTGTTCTTGGGTGGGTGGGCAGTGGGGTTAGTTGAGAAGTTTGTTGGGGGGGAAGTCTCACCGGTGTGGTAGAGGAAGCCAGTTGGGGAATGCAGATTTTACTCATGGGGAATGGGAGATACCGCTGATTTACGTTGTATTACCTGGAATGTGAGGGGCCTACACACCATGACGCGACGGCACACGGTACACGCATACTTAGTTCGCAAGGGAGTACACATAGCGTTGCTCCGGGAGACTCATTTGACTAAGGCGGAGGGCTTAGTTCTGCAGAGACGTTGAGGGGGCAAGTGTTCAATACTGCTTATTCGGCGTTTGCATGGAGGGCTTTGATTTGGATCAGAGCAGGGGTCCCCTTCAAGGTCACGAGGCAGACGATAGACCCAGCAGGCATGTACGTGGCCATAGAAGGTAGGCTAAGAGGCAGAGACATAGCCTTCTGCAGTGTGTATGCGCCTAACGTGGATCAGGTGGGTTTTCTGACACAGCTCTCTGGTTCGCTGGCATATTATCTTGCGAGCTCACTAGTGAAGGGCGGAGATTTTAACTCCATAACGGACATATAGCTCGATAGATCCCACCCCAGGCTGTCCGATTCCCCGGTACACAGGTTGACTAAAGGCAGGCTCGCATTGGCAGAATAGCTTGGGGTTGGTCGACGCATGGCGAATCCAGCACCGGCATGACCGGGATTACTCCTACTTTTCAGGAATGCACGACCTACATGTCCGGCTGGACACAGTGTTGTGCTCGCCAATAGTGCTGCCCGCTATAGTACAGACTGAGTATCTCACTAGGACGATCTCCGATCATAATCCGTTGCATTTCACCTTGCACTGGATGCCTGGGATATCGAGTGTACCCACCTGGAGGCTACGCCCTGACACACTAGATGATCAGATTTTTCAGAGAGAAGTTGGCGAAGGGATCGCTCATTATTTTGCAGAGAATGCTGGCTTGGCATCAACAAGGGCAGGAGAATGGGATGCTTTTAAAGTGGTAATCAGAGGACTATGTATAGGAAAATACGTGGGAGTATGAAAGGTGCTCCTAAAAGATTTGAACCGAGCTGAGGAAGGGTTACGTAAGGCGGAATTAGCTAGGCCTAATCACCCTGAGCTTCAGACCGAACTCATGGCAGCGAAGGAAGAGGTAGCAGCAGAGGTGGAATGATTGTGCTGTTTCGATTATAAGTCTTACACAGCGAGGGCTCATGCAGAGGGAGACAAAGCAGGGACCCTGCTAGCTTGGTTGGCCAACCCGGAGAAGAGAGGCTCTTCTATCTTGACCCTAGAGACGGAAGATGGGGAGACGGTGTATACCAAAAACGAGATCTTGCACCGTTTTTTGAGATATTATGAGGGTCTCTATGAGAGCTCGCTAGTCGCAGGGGGGACCCAGAAATAGGTTCCTTTTTGGAGGGAATCCCACTTCCAGAGTTGGAGCGCGGACAAGCAACATGCTTGGGCCGGGCGATAGAGTTAGGTGAAATTAGGAGCGCTATTAAACGCATGGCCAGGAATAAGACACCAGGAGTAGACGGTTTGCTGATAGAATTCTACGGGAAGTTTATAGACTTGTTAGCACCAAGACTACTGGAAGTCTACACAGAAGCGAAAGATCTGGGTCAATTGCCCACCTCTATGCGGGAGGCATTGGGGATTCCACTTTTGAAGCCGGGTCAGGAGGGGACGAACCCGACCTCCTACCGCCCGTTATCGATGCTGACTACAGACTACAAGATACTGAGCAGCATCTTGGCGACCCGTCTTTCAGGCCATATGACCACGCTGATCCATGAAGACCAGGCTGGTTTCATACCAACGAGGAATACATCCACAAACGTTAGAAAGTTAGTGCGGCTGCTTGAGGAAGATCAGCGGGAGGCCCGGCAACCAATGATCTTATCAGTGGATATAGAGAAGGCTTTCGACAGCTTGGAATGGCGGTACCTCTTAGGACAATGGGGCGCTTTGACCTGGGACCGGACTTTGTGCAGTGGACGACAGTTTATATATGCGTCAGCTGGGGCTAGATTGCGAGTGGGAACACTGATATCCTCACAATACCAGTGGCCTGTGGTACCAGGCAGGGTTGTTCGATTTCCCCTTTATTGTTCCCACTGGCCGTGGAACCGCTGGCGGCAAGGATCCGACTGGGGGGTCATTATGATGGGCTGCAGTGTAGAGGAGATCGACAGTTTATATCGTTATACGCTGATGACTTGCTGGTATTTCGTGAAGACGCAGGGAGAGCGTTGACGAGAGCTGGGTCCCTGTTCCCGGTGAGACAAGGCGAGCCCCGGCCAACTACGGATAGAGATGTGAGATGGGAACCCACATGCTTGAAATATTTGGGAGTACATGTATACCACACTGCCGCCGACATGTTAGAAGGAAACGTGGGGCGTGCTGTGAGAGCCTTGAAGGGTAGTATGGCCTTTTGGTCCTCTCTCCCATTGTCGGTGACGGGACCGATAGCTCTACTGAAAATGGTAGCGCTTCCTCGACTATTATATTTTTTTAGAACTCTCCCAATATGGAACCCATGCTCCATGTTCAAATTGTTGAAATCGCTCATAGTGAGTTTCCTATGGGGAAAGGGGAGACGCCGGGTAACGCAGGCAACACATGTCAGGCCCAAAGCTGAGGGAGGATTAGCAGTCCCAGATTTGGAGCTATATTACCTGGCGGCCCAGCTCCAGATATTAACACAGGCATAGCGCAGGAATTTAGAGGCCCTGAACAGCAGAGAGGTAGGGGAATACCACGTTTTGTCCTGTCCTTCATAGTGATGCAGCAGAAATGAGATATTAGGGACCACTGAACAGAAGAAAGGACACTAAAGCTCTGCTGAAACCGCTCTCGGCGCAGGGCGGGAGTGTTAAACCCATATGCGCCTGAAATCCCGTTAGGAATGGCGACAACACTTCAGCATGGTGGTGATTGGACGCCATTGCAAGACTGGGAGGATGCAGGAATCCAGGTACTGGGAGACCTATACGAGGATGGGGCATTGTTGTAATTTCAGGCACTGCGGGAGAGATATGATCTGCCAAGAGGGGGTTTCCTATTCATGCAGCATTGACTAGGGCACTGCAGGCACACTGGCGGGTGGGCCTGGCGGAGCCTAAGACGACCATGGCATGCCAATTTACCATGATGGCCGCTGGGACTTGTAAGGCGGTAACGTGCCTCTATACCAGAATGCTTAATGACGGACTAGCACCCCTAGAGACACTGAGGGAGAAAGGGGAGGTTGATATAGGAAGAGCTATCCCTGAAACGGCCTGGATACAGATTGTACGCAGAGCCTGGAAGAGCACATGAAATGCGAGATTCCAACTAGTGCACTTCTATATTCTCCATAGAGCATATTTGACACCAGGGAAAATCCGGAAATATTTTGAGGTTGCGGAGGCGGCGTGTCCTAGATGTGCACAAATAGAAGCAGACCTGATGCATATGTTGTGGTCGTGCCCTGCGCTAGGGGATGACTGGGAGGAGGTGGGAGAAGCACTGAACGCAATTACGGAGAGACAGTTGACCTTTGATATGGCCACTAATGTTTTGCATTGGTTCCCCCATATACCGAAGGCCAAAATATCAAGCAAGTTTGTGGACATGGGGCTACTGCTAGCAAAGCGGGAAATTACGAGGCATTGGAAGGCGACGGTAGGGCCGAGCGGCAGAAGTTGGAGGGCTGAGTTTGTGAAATGGTCAAGCAGCGAAAGCACACTTAGATACCAGCAGGCTAGAAGACTAAATAATGAGAGAGTGTTAGAGGCAGCGATGGCGTGGGAAACATTAGTGCAAGCGTTGCAAGATTATCAGACGGAGGGCGACAGGGAGGAGGCTGCACCAGCAGTAGCCGGCCCCGAATCTGACCAGGTACACTGACTGACTAAAGAGGACGTGACTCCTGTACCCACAAGATGAAACAGACCGTAGCGGAACACACCGGTGGGGCGAGAAGGGGCGTGTGCACCAGTTGTTGGGGGGAGGTGGGGATATACATACCTTTGGGATATAGCTATCGACATTGACCGCATATTGCATCACAGAGAATGTTTAGCAGAGCATGTTAGGGATCGGAGGTTGCCAACATTTGTGGGGAATGTTTTTTGAGATGATTGATGAAGGTTGTGATTATGTAATGCAGATTATATAAAACCAAATAAAATTTGTTTAAAAAAAAAAAGAAAAAGATCTTCCTCTCTCATCGGAGTATGTGGAGATAGCAAGTGCTGATCCGGCCAAACAGGATCAACTTGCGTCTGATATGGTGGACTTGGATTCCCACTTTAGTCCCAGTGAGACGGTTTCCTCAAGAGTGGATTCACCAATTCCTGCTGCTTTGACTAAAGGACTTGGACTCCCGGAAAGGTAGCGAGTGAATCTTTAGAGGCTAGAAAGTACCCTTATTTTTCAAAGCCAAACAGGGTGGGCCTTTGATTGAAGCAGAAGTAGTGCAGTAGAGGGAAGGCCGTCGCCTTCCCTTCCCTTTAGTAGCAGATAACCTATTGGACGTTGACCCAGAGTTTTTAATCTCCAAGTTTGGCAGTAGTTTCCTCTTCCCCTTTCCTCTATTCCATCTTCAGGTCTCCTAAATCCATCAGTTGGGGGAGAGCCCATGCATCTTTTAATGCCGGTGGTCGCAGAAGTGTCTAGGTCTAGGTCAACCTCACCAGTGGTCCCTGATCTGACGGTTCCTTAGGGTTACCAGGCGGAGGATAGGTCAAACGTTATTCAGATTGATCCCCCTCAAGGCAGCGGTTCCTTCTCTATGCAATGGGACGCTAAGAGCCTCCTTAATTTGATTCTGGAAGAAATTCGGGATTTAAAAACCTCCCAATCTACTGAGATCACTGCAATAAATGCCTGTTTGACGAAGTTTGTGTAATCCATGGCTCAAATTCCGGCACGGCTGTCAGAGGCCGAAACCAGGATCTCCCAATTGGAGGATCAAATGTCATCTCTGAATCGTAAAGTGACTACCTTCCAGTCCCACAGAGTCTTACTGGAAATGAAGCTGGAGGAGTTGGAGAACCATTCCAGACTACAGATCTTCAAATCCTGGGCATTCCGGAGGGCTTGGAGGGCTAGCAAATGCTACAATGGATTGACTCCTTCATAAAGAAAAATTTTCTTCCAGAATTTAATAGGGATCCGACAATAATGAGAGCCCATCGGGTCTCTGTACATCTCCCTCCTAATGCCAAGTTCCCCCGGACGATTCTGGTCAACTTTGGAGGCTTTAGGATTTAGAAACAGATTTTGTCTAGAGCAATCATACAAAGACAGTTTTCCTCGGCAGAAGTGCCATTATTTTGTATCTTTTCAGATATGTCAGCGTCCGCAGCAAAAAGGCGGAAAGAATTCATCAAAATACTTCATTTGTTTAAGGCTCAAGGGACACAAGCCATGATAGCTCAGCAGAGTAAGCTCAAGGTGTTAATTAGGGCAAATGTCATATCTTCTGTAATGTCGAAGAGACACAGGACTTACTACAAGAGATTTCTGCAGATAAACCCTAGTGATCTGAAGCTAGTCCTTGGTTGGCAGGCTGGAGGGGGGCTCATCATGGGTATGCAATTAGCTATTCACCCTTTGAGGGCTGTAACACTGTATTATTATTTTTTTGCCTGTGTCTTGGTCGAATGAGTATAGCGGGTGAAAAGATAAGGTGACAGCAAATGGCAAAGAAGGTTAATGATGGTTTAAGGCGGTTTAACTGCAGCTTTTGTAGTTCAGTAAGGGGAAGTGAGGGTAGGGGTAGGGCGTCATTCAGCTGCACTAGACACCAAGTCAGTGTGCCTGTAGTAGGGTGGGTGGGTGGGAGAGATTGTCCGACTCTGAGCAGGGGTGGCCATCTGCTCGGGGGACAATGGGTCAAGGGTTGGGACACGGGGTGAGCATGGGGGAAAAAATGAAACCCATATCTTGAGTTCATACTCATTTGTTTATTGTTATACAAAAGTAAAAAAGGAGTGCCTGTTATTTGTGCTAGAATCGGGTTGGAAGCTTCTCTTAGAGTTAGTTAAAGGAATATCTTCAGAATATGGGGACATTCAGAAAACTGTCCTGTTTATGTAATGGGTAATAAGGAAATTGTGAAAGTCGTTTCATTTAATGTGAACGGTCTTAATAATAAAAGAAAAATGCGGGCCATTGAGGCCTGGATTAAAACAGAGAATCCTTCGGTCATCTTAATACAAGAGACCCATATTCCAGTGGGGAAAACCCCAGATTTTGCAATGTTCAAAGCTTGGACAGCCTATAGGGGGTTTTTCTTCATCTGCATTAGCAAATTGGGGGACAGCAATATTTTTTAATAAACAATTCCAGGCTGAGGTGGTTAATTCTGCAAGCGACTAAAGTGGTAAATGGTGTTGGGTTACTTGTAAGGTAGAAAATCAGCCCTTGACATTTGCGAGTATATATACCCCTGTTGAGGACAATCCCCTTCCATATGAGGAACTCTTTCAATCATTAATCCAAGTTCCGGGAGAGCTGATTCTGGGGGGCTATTTTAATTTGCTAATGAATCCTGTTGCATTTACCATCTGGCAGTACCCAACGCTGCAGAGGTGACGATTAGCCCAATCCCCTGCCTGAACCCCAATGCGGTGTACTGAATTAATATACAGCACATCAGTCACAGGGATGCATGGAGAGGGTGGGAGAGGAACAAAACAAGGAAGGAAAAACAGGGTTTCTGGATGTCTGGGAATTAGAACACTCCTGCCGCTAGCTGGCCTCGGTGGTATCGAAATGACCCACACCCAATATGATACCTGGAGCCAAAGACAAGAGAATAGAATAATAAGGGTTAGGTACAGGACAACTATGTAGGGCAGCTGTTTCTTTGTTCATGTACAACACAAGCCCCCTACCCTCTGTATCGAAGGCACCCTCTTCCCAGCACAATCACCGTATGTCTCCTTCATTTTGGCAAAGATAACGAAGAGAAGCAGCAGCAACAATCCCAATGATCCAAAAGAAATAGAAGAAGGCACCCACCTCCGTAATAGTATAGGGGAAAAAGTCAAAGGACTAAAAAAAAAACTTTCTTTGTCATCTTTGCGGTTTCACAAACCAAGGGCTCAAAAATGTACTAATATTAGAGCTCTTCGATGGCCACCGAAAAACTAGCGCTACCAAACAACAACACAAAACGACCTCTAGGATCGACTACAGAAAATGCTTGAAACCTCACACAACAAGGTAAAGAGGCTACCAACTGTACCGGAAGCGTTTTCTTTCTCAATACGCAGCCGCGTATTGTTCCAAAAAGAGTCATTGGTATCACAAAAAGGGGAGGCAAACAGGAGCAATAAGACACTGCCTTTCTGAGTGGCAATGCACCAGTAGAGGAAGTCCAGAATCCGAAACCGACAGCTGTCGATTCCAATAGAGGGCATGAAGGGATCCAAAGGATATCCAAGAACACGTAATCACAGGTATTGGATCTCCAGGCAAAGGCGACCGGTAGACAAAACCAAGCATGGAAATGAAGGTAGGTGCACTTTTTATGCCTCATGCCCCGCCTACATCAGACCAGGTGACCGGTTGTGCATGAAGTGAGAAAGAGGAGGGGACCTAATCCCTAACAAATCCAAAGATTGATTCCTCATCTAAACCCAAAAAATTAAAAAATCTTAAAATAGTACATAGCTATTCTTCAGTTCTTGATATTATCACCCCTTGGCGAACTGCATTTTCTATGGAAACTGCTTACACTTGCTTTTCGGGGAGATTCCACACTTTTTCACATATTGACTTCTTTGTTATCTCCAGGAAATTGGTCTTTGTACTGCAGAACATTCTTCCAAACGGATTTTTAGACCATGCACTGGTGGTTTTAGAGTTAGCATTGGGTAATGGCAGTACATTCTCTAAAAGGTGGTTGTTAAATTGGCAATATTGGCTAGAAGAAAACTGGGTGTATTGTATTAGAACACAAATTTTAGAGTTTTTTTAGCAAAACCTCGGCTCCGCTACATCTCATGCAGTATGTGATTCGCTCAAAGTCTTTTTTCGAGGCCTAGCTATAGGTAAAGAGGCAGAGAACTCAAGGAAAAGGAAGGGAGAGAAATAGTCACTAGAGCAAAAAGTGCAAGATTCCTTTGATAGATTTCTTTCTAATGCCTCCGCCTTAAATAAATGTCTGTGGACTCAGGCTAAGCGGAACCTGACTGAAGTATATAATGCTAAGAGTGATACCCCTTTCCAACATGATAGGACAAAAGATCTATGAGGACAGCAATTACACCGGGAGATTTTTGGTCTGGCAGGCTAGGGAACGGGCCGCAAGAAATCAAATATTGGCATTGAAATGCACCATCTCTGGTTCTCGTAATGAGGATTCAGGAGAAATAGGGGAGATAATGGTCCAACATTATAGGAATATCCATGGCCAGCAATTACCAAATAATATGTTATCATTGGAAGATTTTCTGCAGGAATATGAATTACCTGGACTATCTAAGGAGGATAAAGGGCATATGATGAGCCTGTTTACAAAAGAGGAATATGGGAGGTAATTAAAAATCTTCCAAATGATAAAGCTTGCAGCCCAGATGGTCTGCCAGCTGATGTTTTTTAAAACATTTGTAGATGTAATTGAGGATCATCTATTATTAGTTATAAATTAAATTGTTGAGGGTGCGCCAATCCCTCTGTCATTTAGAGAAGGAAGTGTAGTCAGTTTTTTAAAATAAGGTAAAAATAGTGAAGATCCTAACTCATATTGCCCTATTACGCTTTTAAATTCTGACTACAAAATAATGACAACACTTTTAGCTATTCATTTTAACAGATGTCTTCACATTTAATTCGTAAGGATCAAAATGGTTTTTGACGAAAAGGCATTTGATTTGGTGATATGGGAATCTTTATTTTGTATTTTTGGTAAATTTGGCATTTCCCCTACAATCATGGGGTTGGTTGAAAAGCTATACTTGAATGCTGAAGCCATTATTATTCTCAATGCAGCTAAAGTCGGCCAAGTAAACTTCAAAAGAGGAATAAGTATGGGCGCAAAATCCGCTCCGCTCGCGAAATGTGCACATTTTCGGCAATTTAGCAATCCGCGAATCTCGCGAAATTGCCCAGAAATTTGTGAATTCCTGAGCGGGCGGATTTTTTTTTTTGCCCCACAGGAAGCACAATTAAGGCAGGTGCTCGACTTGAAGCTAACTTTGTAACCTTTTAGAATGCCGCCGGCAAGCTGCCAGAGTGCTTGCTGGTGCCATTCTAAAATGGTTAATTAGTTAGCTTCAACTCGGGCACCTGCCTTAACTCTGTAAGTGCTTCCTGTGGGCCAAGAATTAAACCTCAACAGAAAGCACTTACAGATATAAATAAAGCAGGTGCCCGAGTTGAAGCTCAGATTTAGTAACGTTTTAATCAGCCCAAAACATTAGTGAGCATGGTCGAGGCTGGGCAAGTGTGCGCCTTTGACCCCATATCTGCGGTAGAAAATTATCGGTAATACCCGAGGGAGGTCTTTGCATCCCTGAGTTTCTCGAGCGCAATCCCCGCTCCTGTGACCAGGAGGCTGCTTTCTACTCACCTGCTGCCCAGCTCGCTCTCTGACCCTTAATACACAAGAGGCATGTGAACACGCATAGAAGCCCCGCACCACACGCTAGCGGTATCAAACGTCTTCCTGCCCTTTCCCAACTATGATGGACAGCTCACTCAAAGGACCTTGGTGCCTTTTGGTGCGGTGGCAAAGTTACAGGCACACATGGTCAGTGGAGACAAATCTTCTGGCCCTACGCAGCTGCAGTGTAGGAAAAGCACTATCATTTACCCAACGAGGTAGCACTTACTGGATTAGCCAGTAGAAAGTACTCCAGTTGAGTAGAGGTATTGCACAAAACATTGGCATCTTCGTGGATAATTATGCAGGGCAGGATTCATTCTGGCACGAGTCTCCTGTCACAAAAATTAAACCTCAACAGGAAGCACTTACAGATATAACTAAAGCAGGTGCCCGAGTTGAAGCTCAACTTCAGTAACATTTTAATCAGCCCAAAACATTAGTGAGCACGGTCGAGGCTGGGCAAGTGTGCTTTAACCCCATATCTGCCGTCGAAAATTAGCTGTAATACCCGAGGGAGGTTTTTGCATCCCTGAGTTTCTCGAGCGCAATCCCTGTTCCTGTGACCAGGAGGCTGTTTTTTCCTCACCTGCTGCCCTGCTCACCCTATGACCCTTTATACACAAGAGGCATGTCAACACGCATAGAAGCCCCGCACCACACACTAGCGGTATCAAACGTCTTCCCGCCCTTTCCCAGCTATGATGGACAACTCACTCAAGGGACCTCAGCGCCTTTTGGCGCGGTGGCAAAGTTACAGGCACACATGGTCAGTGGAGACATCTTCTGGCCCTACGCAGCTACAGTGTAGGAAAAGCACTATCATTTACCCAATGAGGTAGCACTTACTGGATTAGCCAGTAGAAAGTGCTCCAGTTGAGTAGAGGTTTTGCACAAAACGGTGGCATCTTCGTGGATAACTATGCAGGGCAGGACTGATTCTGGCACGAGGCTCCTGTCACAAAAATTAAACCTCAACAGGAATCACTTACAGATATAAATAAAGCAGGTGCCCAAGTTCAAGCTCAAATTCAGTAACGTTTTAATCAGCCAAAAACTTTAGTGAGCTCGGTCGAGGCTGGGCAAGTGTGCTTTAACCCCATATCTGCAGTCGAAAATTAGCTGTAATACCCTGGGGAGGTCTTTGCATCCCTGAGTTTCTTGAGCGCAATCCCCGTTCCTGTGACCAGGAGGCTGCGTTCTCCTCACCTGCTGCCCTGCTCGCTCTCTGACCCTTTATACACAAGAGGCATGTGAACACACATAGAAGCCCCGCACCACACACTACCGGTATCAAATGTCTTCCCGCCCTTTCCCAACTATGATGGACAGCTCACTCAAGGGACCTCTGCGCCTTTTGGCGCTGTTGGAAAGTTACAGGCACACATGGTCAGTGGAGACAAATCTTCTGACCCTAAGCAGCTGCAGTGTAGGAGAAGCACTATCATTTACCCACCGAGGTAGCACTTACTGGATTAGCCAGTAGAAAGTACTCCAGTTGAGTAGAGGTATTGCACAAAAGGGTGGCATCTTCGTGGATAACTATGCAGGGCAGGATTCATTTTGGCACATGGCTCCTGTCACAAAAATTAAACCTCAACAGGAAGCACTTACAGATATAAATAAAGCAGGTGCCCGAGTTGAAGCTCAAATTCAGTAACGTTTTAATCAGCCCAAAAAATTAGTGAGCCCCGTCGAGACTGGGCAAGTGTGCTTTAACCCCAAATCTGCCATCGAAAATTAGCTGTAATACTCGAGGGAGGTCTTTGAATCAATGAGTTTCTCGAGCGCAATCCCCGTGTAGTTCCTGTGACCAGGAGGCTGCTTTCTCCTCACCTGCTGCCCTGCTCGCTATCTGACCCTTTATACATAAGAGGCATGTTGACACGCATAGAAGCCCCGCACCACACACTAGCGGTATCAAACGTCTTCCCGCCCTTTCCCAACTACGATGGACAGCTCACTCAAGGGACCTCGGCACCTTTTGGCGTGGTGGCAAAGTTACAGGCACACACGGTCAGTGAAGACAAATCTTCTGGCCCTTTACGCAGCTGCAGTGTGGGAAAAGCACTATACATTTACCCAACGAGGTAGCACTTACTGATTAGCCAGTAGAAAGTACTCCAGTTAAGTAGATGGAAATCGCAAAAAAATCTGAGATTTCCCTGCAAAATCGCAATTTCACAGACTTTTTTGCGATTTCGCGCAAATTCGCGGACCGCAGATCCGCAAAATTCTCCCATACTTATAGAGGAACCAGACAGGGATGTCCGTTGTCCCCAGTGCTATTCGCCTTTTTTATTAAACCTCTCGCAATAGCCATTAGGAGTAATATGGATATCTGCCCCCGCTTACAAATGCGGATGAAATAAAATTATACGCTGATGATATTATGCTTATTCTAAAAACAGAGAAGGAAGTGCAGGCAAAAGCCTGCCAGATTTTTGAACAGTATGAGGCATTCCGAGGGTATAAAATTATTTAAATAAAAGAACAGAAATACTGCTTTGTGGCGGTGGGGCATCTAGGGATTTGCACCCCGATATTATCACATGTTTAAACACAAATCCATAGAGATATTTAGGGATTTATTTTTCACCAGTGATTTTGGAATTATATGATTTAAATTGTGTCCCTTTAGTGCGTAAAGTCCAAGATCTGCTTACCCGATGGCATTCTCTCCCATTATCTATTTTAGGTAGGGTGGATCTGATTAAAATGTCAGTGCTACCTTCTTTTAACTTTCTCTTTTCAGCAATTCCATGTGTTTTAGTCAATTTTTTTAAAAGAAATTAGAGTCTATGTTTACATCTTTCCTCTGGGGCAAAAAGGTCCCCTGAATACCACTGAATACTTTATATGAAGAACAGACAGATGGGGGGTTAGCTCTCCCCAATTTAAAGGAATATTACTATGCATACTTTGCACAACATAAGCCTAGATTTAAGCAGGATTTACATTCAGGTTGTTTTGTTAATTTTTTTATGAATGGAATTTGTAAAGAACACCAGATCCATTCCCCACTATCAATTTTCAGATCTCCTAAATTAGTATGTTATGAGTGTTTACATCGGTTTTATCATAGACGTCAGGCTTTCTATAGAAGATATTATATCCTAGCAATTAATAGCTCAACTCCTATAGCGGGTCTTATTTCCTCTGTAGGAATTAAAGATCCATCTACAATTATTCAAAATTGGAGTAAGGCCGGGTTCCAGAGACTTTCAGATTTCTTGCGGAAGGACAGGTGGTTGAATATAGATTAAATGTCATGTTTAATTCCGTGCAATTTTCTTCTCCTGGGGTCTTATAAGGTTCTTAGAAAGTTTCTTAGTAATCTGGACTTGGTTAAAATTATCAATCAGAAGAGTCTAGTTTATGACTTATTAGAAGATTCGGTTTAAAAAAAACTGGGACAATGGAAAAAATATCTAGCCTCAATCAAGGGAATAGATTTAGAGGCTAAGGCTATAACTAAATGGGGAAAATATGAGGAGTTGGAAATTACTGCAAATATTTGGTCTACAATTAATAAATTACATTTCAGCACGGTCAGAGGGGTGAATTGGTGAAGGATGTTATTCTTTAGTAGGTGGCTACTGTATAGAACTCTGAGCTTTATAGCAAAGACCTACCCAAATGAATCGGGGCAGTGTTTTTGGTGCCATATTCACCCTTCTGCCAATTGGACGTATGTAATTTTACAATGCCCCTGATCCAGAAATTGTGGATCAATATTATTGATTATTTAACATCAAACGGTATATTAACAAGTGGGCCCAATGCTTTGCTGATAGTGATTGGTTATGATCCAGCCTACAACCTACCTGATACAATAATTAAACTCCTTTATATTGGAATAGCTGTTGCTAGATCACTTCTACTTCAAAGATGGCAATCGGATTTAATTCCATCAAAATATGAATGGGTCTGGAAAATGGCACAGGTCGAAAGAAGTGAACGTGTGTATGCCTTACGAACGGGTGGGCTGAAAAAGTTCAATAAGATCTGGGCGGAGTTTTTTACTGATGAGGCTTAATTTGACAGAATAGCTTTTGGAACATATTATTGTTGATATCCTGTGTCTATGATTTTTAGAGGAAAAAGGTAGAAGCACTATATTTCAGTTAGATTAGTCTTCGGGATCTAAGTAAACTATATAGGATCAAGTTAAACTCTATATATGTTTTTACTAGGTTCATATTTTAGAAATGGTAGATCTGAGAATATGTTAAAAGTCAATGAGAACATGGGACAATGGACGATATTTTAAGACAATAGGTGTTTTATCTTGTTGGTCTTAAAATGAACTTTTTGATTGGTTAGCCAGTTGAATTTTTTATTAAGTCTTATATGTTAAATTATAATTCCCGCTGATCAGATGATATTAATGAATTTTTTGGGATGTATAAATATTAGGATGCTAATGTATGTAATATATGAATTTCAATAAAAAAAATTAATACATAATTATTTATACATTCTTGAAATAAACAGAAGGGCAGAAAGAATGTCACATGAGATTTGGTTCATGAATAACAGTAGTGTTATAAGGCTTGGTATACCCTGCTACATAAGCATTCAGGAATGTGATGAGGAAGACGGTTCTGGTGATAATGGCCAAATTACTTTGAGATAATCTTAATTACCTCTGGACAAAGTCTTCCTCATCAAAGTCCAAAACCCCTCCTCTCCCAAGTTAGATGCTGTTCTTTAATCAGACAGGCGTGAATGAGGGCAAGAGGTTATGGGTAGAGGAGGTAGGCAAAGGTAGAAATAGAAACATGTTAAGAATAAAAAGGAACTAAGTTAAAACTTTACCATTGCTTAACAGGAGAATTGCTTGTCCCATGGATGGGACACAACTCAAGCTTCCACGGCTGTGACGAGGAACACTTCAACCAAGAGTAATGAAGATTACCATAAGTAATTGAGCAATTATGGGCACCATTTAGTTCAAACCTCACATACTCACGTTGCATGCCCCATATAGGCCACACTATGTACTACACAGGATAAATCATGCATGTCAATGGGTGCCCATTGACCCAGTACAAGTCAGAGCACTTTGCTGCTTTGCCTAACAATATTTATAATGCTCTAGGACTAATGCAATCAGACCACAGATACAGCATTGGGCCGCATGCAAGTATTAGATGAATACAAACAAAATAAAATACAATTATTTTTCTTTAAATTCTGCAGGTTAAAGCGAAGGGATACTGCGAAATTCCAAGAGCAAGCAAAGCAGTGCAATAGTTTTGGTGCCTTTTCATTTTCTTTATTGTTTTCCCAAGTTTAATCAGAATTTGTTTCCTGTCAGTTTCTCACAAGACAGATGGTGACATCCATGATGTGTTTCGCCTATTATGGAAGGCTAACTGTGAATATTTGTGTAAATCTAGATAGACTACAGCGTGTCTCACCCTCAAAGATAAGTGGTTGTGTTAGTCTGGGATTGTACCACTGCAATGGCTCGAATATGTATGCTGAAAACAGGAACATGTTTGGGTTTTTCACCAAAGCAGATTTCCCCTTCTGCAGGCATGACATTATTAATTGGCTGCAGGGTTTAGAAGCTGTGTTTGATCTCTAGGAGCCTCTCCATGCAGTCACGGGTAAATTGTTTCTGAGGTCTACCTTGTCAGAACTTGTACGTCAAGCCACATCAGCCAGTCAGAGAATCCCTGAACCCATTGTAAAACTCACAAGCAATTGCAAAATATCCCTCTTGGCAACATTTATTTGAGAGGGATGCTAAACATTTTTGCTTTCTGAGAACCATAGTAAAACTCAGTTAGTGAAATACCCAGAAAATGAAGTCATTTGTATGTCTTGCTTGACAGTGTAATGGTCGCCAGACCTTATGTGAAAACCTAAAAAAAACTTTTAGGAGCGCTCCAGAAAGGGGCTTTGGCTCCACCCACATGATGAAAGACATGTGTACATGCTTTGATTGAGGAGAAGTTGCATGCTTCCACAGAAAAAGTGCTTACCCTACAAAAGCAATAATCATTTGTTGATCAGGTTACCTGAATCAGAGCTCTTTATCAAGTCTACCTATTGTGTTACAACAGTGCCTGGCTTTCAAGTGCAACACATGGAGCTGCAGTGATACATATCTCCTATGGAATTAGGTAATTGTGGTGTTTATTCTACTCTTGCACAGCACATATGGAATGAAGGTAGTCAGTAGGAATGTGCTGTAGAATTGAAGACCAAGTCACCTCCCCCCCCCCCTTTCCCTCAGCAACTTCAGTGATATCTTAACATGGCACTCCTTGAGAGAATGGTGTTTTATCATTCTAATTCCCAGTTTTACGATTTATGGACTAGAGAGACTTTTTATAAAGCTCCTTGGCTCCCAAAAGTTAATACAATTACTCATTTTAATGTATTATTTACTTTAAAAAAATTACACTCAACGTACTTCTAATTAATTTTTTAATATATTAAATTGCATTTGTATACCTTCTTAATATACTGTCATTTTAAATTTCCCTTCCTTCAATCCTAAAAACTCCTTACTGCTCCTTAACACTACCATACCCTGAACCCTTCAAAGTCCTTGATAACCCTTCATGTTCCCCATACCTGAACCATAAAACCTCTTGCTATCGCCGTAATGCTACCATTCCCTGACCCTTAAATCTCCTTACTTGTCTTTAATTATACCCTTTCCTGAACGCTAAAAACACTTACTTCCCTTAATGCACTTCACTGAAATCTGAAGAACCTTTACTATCCCTTGCAGCTACCCTTCCCTGAACTCTAACAGCTCCTTAATACCACTTAACACTGCTCTTCACTGAACCCCAAATGCCCCTTACTACCCATTAATGCTACCATTTCTGAACCATACAAGCTCATTTGTACTCATTAATGCTCATTTTGGGACTCCGCCTGAGGAACGCAGAGGGAGCCTAAGAGTGTTATTCTGAGAAGAATTGGGAGTCAAATTATTGATTCACTGGTAATTCCTCATTTCTAAAGTGATCCTCAGGGTTTCACTTGTGATCCCTGCTAGCCTCCTCCTCACAGTTATAAGTGCCCCCGGTTTCAGGTTTTCTGAGGAGATGCAACTGGATGATATCCGTGATTTTGTTAAAACATCCCTAGTGATGTTCAGCACATGGAAAAGCTTACCTCTTTAAAGAGCTAGAATAACACTTTAGGGCATCAGTGGAAGCCCTCTCAGGATTTGCAAAGAAAAAAGGGGCTTATTATCAAGCCTGTGCGCTAAAATTATCGCCGCTTTATCGGCCGAAAACGGCCGATAAAGCGGCGATAATGGGCTTGATAATATGCTCTATGGAATTCCAATCGAAGCACATGTTAGATGTGAAGACATCTAACATGGGCTTCGATTGGAATTCCACAGAGCATATTATCAAGCCCATAATCGCCGCTTTATCGGCCGTTTTCGGCCGATAAAGCGGCGATAATTTTAGCGCACAGGCTTGATAATATGCCCCAAACTTCCCTTCTGTGTCAGGTACACTACCCTTAAAGTAGTTTGAAGTAGTATGCACCGAACCCAAGTACAATATACCATATTGTAGCTAGTCTGTTTAGGTGAGTGTATTATGTTTTATTTATACACTAAATAACAAAATAACTGCTTTTGAGTGCAAGTAAATTATATCATTACATTACAGAAGGGAATTTTGTTCTTCATAAGTGTTAACTGCCCTGTCCCTTTTGGTCTAAATCGGGGTTAACTCTCTATTTTGTTTGGGATTGTTGAGCACTCTCAGGATTACATTCAGCTGTTTATGTATAGTGGAGCTGTGCTTCATTGCTGTTTGTGAAAAATGATCGCCGCTCCAATAATTTATGGGCCATATGTATCAAGCTATTTAGCATTCGCAAAGGCCGAAATTCTGCGAATTTCAGCCTTTGCGAATGCTAAATACCTAAATGGTATGTATCAAACATTTCGCATCAAAATAAGGAATTGCAAAATTTGCTATTCCTTATTTTGCGATTGCACTTAAGGAATCGCAAATTTTGCGATTCCTTAAATGCAATGTATCAAAGAAAAACATGCAAAAAATGCCATTAAGGAACCGCAAATTACCACCAACTTCTAGTTGGTGGTAAGTTGCGAAGTCTTTTAATAATGCTTTTTTCAAACAAACCAAAGGTGCCATATGACGCCCATACATGTATGTGCGCCATATGCCCCCAAATGTCTTTTTCAGGGGTGCAGCAGGGTGTTCTTGAGACACCCCTGCACCCTTGAAAAAATTCCTAATTTGCGATTAGCTAATTGCTAATCGCAAATTGCCCCTTCATTCCTATGGGCCTCCTGGCCCATAGAAATGAATGGGTAATTTGCGATTAGCAATTTGCTAATCGCAAATTAGGAATGGTAAGGAATCGCTATATAAAATCGATTGTTCATACATACCATTTTGCATTTCCAAAATAGCGATTCCTTAAAATTCACTATTTTGGAAATGCAAATTGGTTTGATGATACATATGGCCCTAACAGATGGTCAGATGTTTTGCTAATATACAATTCAATATTGCCATTTACACAACCAGATAGCACGACTTTTCAGGAAATTTGTAGATGAATATGCTAACAATGTTTCTGTCTCCATTTTGCAATTATTGGTGTAAAATTCACGCCAGGTTTTTGCTTGTACTTTGGAACTAACTGGCAGGGAATGGAGTACTTTTCTCTTAATGCAAAAATAGCGTCAAATACACTGAAAACCACTTTCCAGTCATTGCAATCAGCTTCCCATGTATTCTAAATAGCTCAAGAACCTAATGGAGAGGACTTTGACTTCCTTGGTGACCTGCCTGAGCTTGCTGGATGGTATGAAGAAGGAGGACCCACCAGGAAGGAGTACTGTAAGGCACAGAATGAGTGCCCAACCCCCAAGAGCATGAGGCAGCAAGCTGAAGCCACGCAGCTGGTATACCTCTGGAGATAACCTCACATACTGGGAGAATGACCTCCCGTGTAGGTAAGTCTAAAGGCACCTGTGCATGGGACAACATGTGTGTTGGTAGTACCCCAATGCTACAGGGCCTTCCTACTGGGGCTGGCTCATGAGATACCCCTGGCAGGATATCTGGGTCTGGACAAGACCTTTGCCAGCTGTGTCTCCCAATTCTATTGACCCGAGATGAAGATCTCATTATATGCATTCTATAGGACTTGCCTAACCTGCCAGGCCAGTGGAAAGATGGGGAAAAAGCGGAAAGCTCCCCTGAATCCCTTAGCTGTCATAGGCACCCCCTTTGAAAGGGTGGGCATCGGCATTGACGGACCCTTGAACCCCAAAACAGCCTTAGGCAACAGGTTTATCCTGGTTTTGGTGGACTATGACACTAGATACCCAGAGGCGATCTCTCTGAGGACTGTGACTGCACCTGCAGTGGCTAGGGCCCTGATGGGAATTCTCAACAGAGTAAGTTTCTTAAAAAAAGTAGTGGCTGTCAAGGGCACCAACTTCATGTCAGCGTACATGACATCAATGTGGAAAGAGTGTAGAGTACTGTAATGTGGTTGACACTTCCCATTTCAACCTGGCTAACAGAAAAAAACCAAGGAAAAAACATGCTGAGCACCCCAGACATTCTGATGCCTCCGTTAATTATGTTAGAGAGAGGGCGGAGAAAAGGCGGTCATGGGAGGAAGGAAGTCATCATTGTTGGGTGCCAAGAAAGCGCCGAGATGAAGCCATGGAAGTGGAGCGAGGAGAAGGAAGCACACCAGGAATCCAAAAAATGCAAGCTTGAGGAGCTGAAAACTGGAACAGGAGATGCACAAGGGGTTAGTGGGATGCCAGTTACCTTCAGAGATGAAGAAGGCAGAGAGTTGGGAAACCAGTGAGTCTGCACCGGAATTCGAGTCAAAAAGCACCAGGACCCCACAGCTCCGAATCAGAGCTGTGGCCAAAAGCAAGTCCCATATTGGGGATTTTGAGGTTGCTGGTAGGCTTATAGTCCTGAAGGGATATCCTAAGAGAAAGAGGGAGAAAGGGAGTTATATCCTAAAGCACTCCATCATACTGTTTTTGTTGTTCCCAAAACACGGATGTTGGTGGCAGTTCCCAGCCTTAAAGCCCAGAGTCTCAAGGGGTCTCTTTGTGTGTTTGCTTCTAAGGTACCCTGTGGAATAGACTTGATTATCTAACCCAGGAGTGGAGGGACCCAAGCTCATCTAGGAGGACATCCATACAAGTGGGGAAAGCCAGTCCATAATCACTATTTTGGATGGCCTACCTTGTAAACTAGTAGCTGAGATTAGTCTTTATCAAACTTTTCTGTATGTCATTTCTACAATAAATATTATATCAATCCCTAAATGGGCTTCTTGGCATCCTTACTCTCTTAACAAGTACCATACAAGTTCTCCACACTCTACCATCCACAAATAAATAATCGTGTTGAAAGATTTACCAAGACCCTAAAAGGGCATGATTATGGGCCTGCCTGAGCCCATGAGGCAGAAGTGGGAGGTCCTATTACCATGCCTGCTCTTTGCCTACAGGGAAGTGCCACAGAGGAGAGTTAGATTCAGCCACTTTGAACTTCTGTAAGGTTACCCTGTTTGGGGGCATCTTAGTTTGGTCATGAAGGGGTGGGAGCAAGCTTGTGAGGATGATGCTAGGTATATGCTATTGTACAGGAACCAGATGGCCAAGTTCTGAAAGAATACTTCTGTGAACTTGGAGGCTAGCAGGAAAGGTACGAAGCAGTGGTACGACCAGATGGCTACCCTGTGTTAAATTCAAAATGAGCAGACAATGTGGGTAATGGAGCCTGTGGAGGTCAGAGCCCTCCATGACCATTGGGCTGGGCCTTATGAGGTGGTTGAGAGAAAGAGGAAGGCCACCTACTTGGTGGACCTCAAGACCCTTAGGACCCTGCTTAAGGGTATTCGTTATCAACCACCTCAAACTGCACTATGAGAGGTCTGGAGACAGATGATGGAAAGAAAGAGGTGAGTGATCCTTTCTCTGACCACCTTTCATCAAAAGAGAAGGATGGGCCAGGGTTTGGAATTATACGGTCCTGTGGGAGTTGACTATGATCCGTACTTCCTACGAGGCTGATGCTGTCTGATGTCATGATTTGCAGCCCACCTCTGCCTTGCTCAACAATATAAAATAACCGAAAGCAGTTATATGAAGATATAGAATAGGATTACATACTTTATCTCCAGTCGAATGAAAGATTACAAGTTACCTGTTGGGATTTGTGACATTGTCTTCCTAGCAATTTTTTGGATATTTATAGAGACTCCCACAGTATAACCATAGATATTGACAACATTTCTGAGTTACCTCTCTATGTGGTTCATACCAGTGACTCAGTCCTTTGGGAACCAAGCAGCAGTATTAATGGCTTTTTAAGTGTTCCCTGTACATGTGGGTTTCTTGACTGCCTGGAAGAGGTCCTGAGGAAGGTGGCCTTGAGCCGCCGAAACGCGCATCGACCATAGTGCGGGGTCTCACACTCAGCTTTGAGACTCGTAGTTGGCAGGCTTTCCCCTGCTGATTAATACCCAGATTCCTTTTTCAGACGTTGTGAATGTGTATGCAATGAGGGTATGAATGTGTAAGGGTGTTGTGTTTGGCTGTGTGATATCAGGGGCATATGTATTGTTATAAATTGTTTTTTTCACATATAATCATTGTTACTTTATTTTGTCTTTTTTGTATGAACCATGAAATTATCCTTTGATATTTGTATATTGTGATTACATGTGTTTTTACCTAAACAAATATATATAAACTTGAAAGCAATGCTCAAAATAGAAAAATAATAAAAATGTTCAATATATTTTTGAATAAAATAAAAAGTTTGCCTTGTATCTGTCACCTTTAATATAAATTATGCGATGTGTACTTGTTAGTAATATTGTGGCCCTTGAGGGAACTTCTTGTCGTATTTTGCTTTATTCTTTCCCCTCTGTTCCCTGGCCGTACTTTAAATTTTGAGGGGGTCCCATCATTCCTGCTTTTTGTTCACTCTGGGAACAAAGGCAAGAACTTTATTGGCTGATCTTAAACTTTGACGGAGGGCGTGACATTGAAATAGTTTTTGGTAATTAGTAGGCCCACCCCCGGAAACGGCTTTGTGGACCAGGCATAGTGCCTTGAACTCTGTTCTCTATTTGACGGGGAGCAAATGTAGTGTTCTAATGGCACCAAATATATGACCAAATTTAGGAATATTCAACAGAGTGCGCGCTGCTGCATCTGTAGGGATTGAAGTTTCGAGAGCTGGCGTTTGTTAATGCCTTGATACAAGACGTTTCAATAGCCTATGCAGGAGAGGACAAGGGCCACAACAACTGTTTTCCTCAGGTCCATAGGTAAGAACGGCAGGATTTTATGTAGCACCTTTAAAAGAAAATAGCAAGCATATGTAAACTAGGTAATCTGAGCTGAGAAATTAAGCTTGGTGTCATACAGGAAACCAAGGTTTCTCACTTTGAAGGTTGGGGTCGGACAGGGCCCCCCCGATGCTGGCCACCAAGATGGGGACCAGATAGGGGGGCCCTTCCCAAATTTCATTACCTCAGTCTTGTTGGTATTCAATTCGAGGTAAGTCTTATGCATCCATTTCATGATGTGGCTTAGACAGCTATGGATATGGAATTTGTCTGCTACTGAGTTGGTCATCTTTGAAATGGAGATAATAATTTGGGTATCGTCCACGTACTATACAAGTGAGAAATCATGGTTCTCAATGTGCTTGACTAACAGAGTAAGATATATGTTGAACAGAGTAGAAGAAAGGGCGCACCCTTGTGGGACTCCCCCAGGAATGTAGAAATGTCCTGATTCGAGTGTGTCCCAGCACACCCTCTGTACTCTAGCTGAGAGAAAGGAAGTAAGAAGGGTGAGCGCAGAGTCCCCAATTCTTTCTCACTGCCTCAAGCCGACGCGTAAGTATGGCATGGTTTACCGTATCGAACACGGCTGAGAGGTCAAGTAGGATTAGGATGGCCCTGCCCCCCCTTATTGATTTGCTGGCGAATTTTTTCAGTAGCCATAACTAAGGCAGACTCTGTGGAGTGGCTGGAGCGAAAGCCATGTTGTCTTGGATGGAGAAGATTATTGGTATCTAAGTATTCCATGAGTTCTAAGTTAATGGCTTTTTCCAGAACGTTTGCTGCTAAAGACAGACATGCAATCGGGTGACAATTTGTAACTTCAAGAGGATCCAGGGAGGGTTTCCTTTAAATAGGTCTGAAGCATGCTTTCTTCCAAGATGTTGGAAAGACACCAGTGTTGATAACATTGTTCAAGAGGGGGCAAGTATGGTTCTGACTTTGTTCGAGACCCCATGGATGATGTTTAGAGGGCAGGGGTCAGTTGGAGAGCCTGACTTGATCGCCTGTAATAGTTCATTTACCCCATCAAGAGTCAGTAGGGAGAAACAATTAAGGTGACAGGTGGTAGGTGCAGGAATTTCTGAAGCAGAGGGCTGAGGTAAAGAGTAGCCAGCATTAAGCCTTTCTAGCTCCTAACCCATTGCCCTGTTGAAATTTGGCTAGTGCATTGACAGACTTGAAGAGCTCTCTAGCTGACTTTTTGGACCCCTCAATTTTGCTAGTAATGAAGTTCTTTTTTGATCCTATAATGGCAGCTTTATAGTCTGTCAAAGCTAGATTGTAGTTTTTTTGGCCACCACACTGTAGTCCTTCCTCCATTCATGTTCTAATCATCGACACATAGATTTTAGTGTTTTCAGCTCAAGGCTATACCATGGGGCATTTAGCTTCTTCCTATGTTGTTTCATTAATCTTACTGGGGCCAATTTATTAACAGCTGACCTGATCCAGTCATCAAATCAAATCAAGCTTTATTCGATCATATGCCTATAATCATAAAAGCAGACATCAAGTTCTACAAACATAAATAAATCACAGTATAAAAATACAGATCGAAAAGGGATGATAGAACAATACATTTGAAAATATTTATACAGATAGGTTTATAAGGAAAAAAAGACCCATCAGGGTTCAAAAGACATACTTTTCCTCAGTCACACAGCTTTCTTCAGAAAACTAGAAACCCTCCAAGCCACCAGTTCATTCTCTAAGTATTGCAATTGCACAAGCGCTGGACGGCATTGCCTTAGGCCAAAGAAACTTAAAATGGGGAGTATCCAAAATTTCCTTCGTTCATTAAAGAACTTACAAAAGAAAAGTAGATGAATGGAAGACTGTTCAGATGTAAAGTCACACATACACCGAGGGAGTTCTCTAGACCAATCATTCATTAACAGAACAGACAAAATTCTATGGACTATTCCTAGTCGAAATCTTGTTAATATCATGCTATCATGGCCTTTGGGAACAAAATTTAGATACTGCTCCATGGCAAAGGTTGTAAGTCTTAACTGATGGTAAATGACTGTGGGATTCGGGGCTTCAACCGCTAATCTAGCAGATCCCAATATATTCAAGCAGTCTTTCTTCAGAGATGTCCTTGAAATTTGGGTCATTGAATTCGGGTTTAAATAATACTCAGGGTGACCAAGATCTTTGACAAACTGGAATATATACCTGAGCCAAGGAATTTTCAATGCTCCATCTAGCTTCATACAATCATACAGGATATCACAGTTTAGTTGGGTCTGTTCGCTAACCCAAATCCTGTGCCAGAGAAGTATGGGCTCAAGTTTAATAAGATCCGTAATATACGAAAGGCCCAGCTCCTCATGGCAGACAAAGGAAGACGTACCAGGTGGAACATTAAGAATATAACGAAGAAAGGAATTTTCTACTGTTTGCAAGGAGGAGGGATTCGAAATGCCCCAAACTCCAGCCCCGTATACCGCAGCAGAAATACACTGTGCTTTGTATATATGTATAAGTTCACTAGGGGGTTTCCTCCCTAGTCTCTTAGTAAAGGTGGCCAAGGCACTGGTGGACCTGTTAAAAGACAATTTTTTCTGGCCGATTGCTTGGGACCAAGTATCGTTATAGCTAAAAAGGACACCAAGATATGAAAAGGTCCTTGTATTAGCTAACTTACTTCCCTCCAAAAATGTGTCTCGACCAGTGGTGCTCCGGGACCCAGAAACGCAATTCGTTGTGAAAGTCTTGGAAATATTTATTTTTAATCCCAGGTCACCCATAAAGGCACTTAAACTGGCCAGGGCTTTTTGTAGAGCAGGAATTCCTCTCCCTCCAACTAGCGGAAAATTTGAGCCACCCTTAAGGAGTGCGTCAGCGATACCATTTATATATAAGTTAAAAAGAAAAGGGCCAACACACAGCTCTGGCGGGCCCCTCTTCTCACAGGAAATCCCGAAGGTCATTGCCACTTTCGTCCCAAATCTAACGCTAGCTGAAGCTCTCTCATAGAAGCGGTGCAAGAAAGCAATTAAGTCATGGTCCATTCCAAGATCAACGAGTGTCTCCCATAGCCTCACATGGATAACAGAATCAAAGGCTGCAGTCAAGTCAACAAAAACTCATTTTAGTTTCCCATTTTTTGCTCGCGTATATTTCCCAACAATCATAGCCAGGTTAAGACTTTGTTCAAGGGTACCCAGGCTCTCCTGGAACCCATACTGCAGGTCGGATAGGACATTGGATACAGTTGCCCATTCCTGTAGCCGTTGCAAGATGACTCGACCTACCACCTTTACCATAGAATCAAGAAGGGAAATTGGTCTGTAGCATACAGGATCTTGACGATCTCCCTTCTTGAAAATTGGCACTATGATTGATTCAGACCACGTCTTGGAAAAGGTGGAACAGTCGCTGGCATTAATCAGCTGTGTTAAAAGCGGGGCCCATAATGAAACATTTGACTTAAACAAGTCAACTGGGACCCCATCAGGACCAGGGGCCTTGACCCCTTGCTTCGCTCAAGGGCTAACATCATTTCCTCCAGGGTAACGTGTGGGTTGCCCTTATATGTACAAGGGGACTGTGGAAGTGAATATTCATTAAAGGGTGGGACATTATATAAGGCAGAGTAATGGCTTATCCAGTCCTTTTCTGAAATAGCCATTCCAATGGTAGGTCTCCCATCCCCTATCAAGGGGGGGGGGTTCTTAAGATTTTCCAAAAAGCTGCAGAGTCCTTTTTTTGGGTGGACTCATGTAACTCCCCCCACGCTTCCTCCCTCAATGATATTTTTCTGTCAGCTATTGTCTTCCTATAAATTGCTCTTGCCCTCCTTACCACCTTTTGGGATCTGGGTTGTTTATGAAGTTCCAGTTTAAGATTGGAATACGCTTTAGTACAAGCACTGTTGAACCAGCCAGGGATTTTAGGGGCAGAACCACATTGGGAGGACAGTAACTTCTTAACCTCATTAGTTATCTCATTGAAAGAGGATGTTATTTCTTCCGGGATAGAGGACTCACTAAGGCAGATATCAAAGGCAGTTTAATGGGAAGAAATGAGTCGCTTGGTCAATACCTCGGGATCTACATTCGACCAGCGAATGAAATACCCATTGATTCTATTCAGTTCTAATAGGCCCACCGTACTTTTAACATTATTGTTCCTCACAAACCCAAAAGCTTGCAGATGGAACTTAAGGTAAGGCGGGTAGTGGTCACTTAAAACAACGGTCCCTATATCAAAAGATAACAGACTTGAGGCAAATGTGAATGAAACCAAAATAAAATCAATAGTAGAGGATAAACCTACTGACATAGGGACAGGAGAGGGAACTAGGTCATTAGCAAAACCCAAATCATAATGAGACATCAAATCATTAAGATGATCACCCAGCTTAGAGTGTGTAAAATGACAATAGGAGACTCCCTGACCCATTGGGTTACCACAGATTTTTGAGATCACAGGTCTACATAATGCACAGTTGAAATCCCACAACCATAGTCAAAGTACAGATAGCATCCAAGGTCTCTGCAATACGAGAGAACTCAGCCCCCAAATTCTCAACAGGAACGTTATTGTAAAAGTTCACCAAGGGGATTCTTTTTGAGCCTGATACAGACAATTGAACGATCTGATGGCAACAGACCTCCCTTTAATTAAAATCCTGTCCATACATAATTAATTAGATACGTACATACACAAGCCTCCCTTAGGCCTGCCTCCTAGTCCCCTCACTGCCGGAGTGTGAAGAGTCAAGTACCCCTGAATGTGGAAGGGTTCCAACGCCCAAGTTTCCTAAAGGCAAATAATATCAGTTTTTTCTATGTACCCAACCCATACTGGATTTGTAACCTTTTCACGGAGCTCAGCAATATTCCAAGAGATGACATTAATGTCAGGTAAATCTTTTCTACGAGTGGGCAACGCTCCAGTGATAGTTGGCTTGATTCTGGCACTGACGGATATCTCTTCTGTAATGGGCGTAATAGTATCTACACTAGCATAAATTGATCCCGAGGGAAACTTAGGATCTAAGTTGGAAGCTTCCCGATGAATCACCAAGCTATCAATTTTCCCCACAGAGAGTCCCACACAGGAGTTATTTCTTGTGACCACCCTAATGTCGCACTGGGTTGGGGTGGAAGTGGACAGTAAGACAACTGCATCCAAATTACAAAGTGGCTCATATAAATTGCTAACTGGTATTTAAATATCAGGATATAACAAAGGACCGTTAGGGACCCTCACACGTAATTGTTGAGCTCTATCGGGCTGATAAAAAAAAATAAAGGTACTACATTGACCCTCTGGGACTTTATTGGTAAAAAAGTCACCCTACTAAAAATTCTAAGAACAAGCGCTGGTGAAGCAAAAGTAAGAATAACGCAGTCCCCCTCCAAAGATTTTGCAGAGCCACCTACCTAGTCCATCTTAAAGTTGGAAAAAAGCTCATTTGACAGGCCCGTCTTCCCAGATAAAAAATGAAGAGATCTGTTACACAAGATTGGCCAATGCTCAAACGCCCCTTGACGTAACATGGGAACATTTACTAAAACTACAGTGAGTGAATTAGCTTCTGGCAGCAAATGGAATATACCTGGAGCACTAAAACCCCTTCTATCTGCCCTCTGTTGCACTTGGGCCGTTCTAAATTGATTTGCTAGCTCCTTTCTTAATGCAGGATGGTCAGAATTGGATGTGGCATATTAAGGAGTCAATGACCCCTATTGCTGGCCATTATTGCAGTTCCTATGTGGAGGGACCAACCCACCCACAAGGGACTGCAAAGGTGTATTCTCAGCAGGCTTGCCACTTACAGCCGAGGAAACAGTAACATTAGGGGGATTTCCTGGATGTAACGAAGTCCCACGGGCTCTACGCTGATCAATAGTACTTAAAGGGACTATTGTGGCAGTAGATGGTACTGAAGGGGGCATTGAACCTAGATGTAAATTTTGTGATACGATGGCTGTACACAATTTTTCCAGAGTGACCAATATTTTTTCCAAGTTAATAAGGGATGCCATCAGGGGAGATGTAGCCACCCTTACTATGTCCTCCAATTTTCACCAAAAGTCCATGCTTCCAGCTTCCGTCAGAGCAGCTACCACCGTCTCTGGGGCAAAAACTTGGTCAGGGGACGGTATAGGTGAAGACGGCTCAGAGAGAATACGGTGACCCATGTCGGTAGTCTGTCTTTTGTTAGGGAGACCGTGACTGTTCACTGATTTTCTTTTCTTGCCCGGAGATTTCATTTGGGCTGAACGTGTACTTTTAGATTTTTGAGCCCTGGTAATAACGTTTGGTCTGGCACCCTCTTTATTAGAAAAAGCGGAATGCAGTCATCATAGCTCTCAGCTGCCACATTAGAATAAGCAGTAAAGATGGGCATATTGTTGTCCAGTAGTTCTGTTAGCATTTAAGAGCTAATGTTATGCCAAGACCGCCCCTTCATCGAGGGTGGGCGAGGGGACGAGGAAATATTGTTAGAATCAGCATTAAAATTGAAGAAGATGGCCCTATGGTTGGACCAAGTAAGCTGCAGGATTCTATTAACTATGATGGAGGGGTTATTAGAAAAATCCCATCTAGCATGTGGAGACCCTTATGGGTAGGTACTGATACAATCTGCGTGAGGCCAAAGGCTTCAAGAGTGTCAGTCAGTACAGCAGTATATGCATCGTCCCCAAGTTCTAGATGATAATTGAAATCCCCTAGTATTGTAAATGTTGGGAAGCCTAAGTATGATTCCATCAGGGACTGCAAAGATGGCGCAAACAGGGATTTTGAGCCACCCTATCTACAGAGGAGCAGCCCAGAAAAGGCTGACACATTCTTGACTTTGATGTTGACGTCGTGGCTTCGGTACCTGGCAACGAAACAGGTGCAAAAACTACGTTGAATTCTGATCTGTAAATTATAGCAATCCAACCGCCCAATTGTTCCAGTCTGGGTAGGCTAGCTAACGAGTAACCCCAAGAAAGCGATATCACTCAGTCCGGTTCTGAAGAGGTAATGGCCCATGTTTCCGTGAGAAACACTACTTCAGGATTTGCAGAGTGGAGCAAGTATTCCAGTTCATATTTGTGCTTGCTTGCAGACCCTGCATCAGGTAGTATGGCCGTAAGACCATTCCTTCCAAGTTGTGGAAGATTGTTGGAGACAGGAGAGGCTTTGCCAAAAGGTATACACAGGAGATTGCTGTTATTAACACTCCTAGTAACAGTGGTTTGCAGACTTAGTTAAAAAGCTAAACGGTGGATGGATGCGGGATGTTTCTGTCTAAGGGGACATGCTTGCAATGAGGACACAATAAAGCATTGTTGTTAATTTGATCAAAAGAAAACATGACAGAGCCACACCTACCATTGTTGAGGGATGGTAATGTTCTCTTGTGTGAGCTAAGATAGAAAAACAGACCAGGGGTCCTGGCACAGGGAGCAGTCTGGGTGCTGGTGGGCACAGAAAGACCTGCCTTTGGTGGGCCTTCGTCGTGCCGGCGACACATCCGGTTCTGCGTGGGCTAAACGTGATTCCTCCCAGAAATTGTGAATAAGCTAGAACGCCCACCCCCTATCCCCTAAGATGGCGACCGTGAGATTACACCACACTCTCTCCGCACAAATGGGAGCCCCGCGGTGGGCCAGAGAGTGAGGAACTGAGGCACAGGTCGGCAGTTGGCAGCGTGAGGCTTGAAAAGCTATTGTTAAAAGCAAGGTTAAAACACAGGAAGGCAGTTGGCAAATAGCAGCAACGTGAGGCTTTAAAGGCAATTTTTGAGAACAGAGTTAAAATGCAGAGTTAAATTACAGCATGCAAGACGTTAGGCAAAGCGAAACAGCGCCTTGTTCAGCGTGCGACTGCTGCGCGTCCAGCTCTGCATGGGCTAAATGTGATTCCCCCCAGAAGTGGCGAATAAGCTAGAGTGCCCACCCCCTTCCCCTAAGATGGCGACCAAGAGATTACCCTACACTCTCTCCACACAAATGGGAGCCCCATCGGTGGACCAGAGAGTGAGGAACTGAGGCACAGGTAGGCAGTTGGCAGCGTGAGGCTTGAAAAGGCTATTTTTGAACACAGAGTTAAATGACAGAGCTAAAATACAGCATGCAAGACGTTAGGCAAGCGAAACAGAGCCTTACTCAACTTTCCAGCGATACAGGCAGTCTGACAAAGTGAGGACCTGCATCAAAGAGGAGGTCTCTAAGATGTTGGAGCTAGGGCTAATTGAGCACTCTTGTAGTCCCTGTCCAGCCCAATGGTGCGGCTACCAAAGGTTGCCCAAGGAGGTCCAACTCAGTCACTAAGACTGATGTTAACCCCATCTCCAGGGACACCATCTCCAGAGCTGACTAGCTCATCAACAGATTAGAGGCTCTATCAGCCACATGCATCATTGTAGGAATTTGCGATTCCTAAATTGCGAAAATTCAGGAATCGCAAATTAGGAATCGCAAATTCCTATGCATCAAGAAATCGCAAAAGTTTTAGCGATTTCTTAATTTTCCTTATTTGCGATTCCTTAATTGCGAATCGCAAATAAGGAATCGCTTTACATTGATTCCTATGGACCTAGAGACACATGGGAATCAATGGGAAGGCATTCTCATTTTGCGAATTCGCAATTAAGGAATCGCAAAATGAGAATGCAATTTCAAGGGTGCAGGGGGGGTCCAAAGGACCCCCCCTGCACCCCTGGAATGTCACGTAAGTACATTTTACTCACACACATGTCCCAAGGGCATGTGTGTGTGTAACATGTAAGTTTAAAAAATGCATTTTTAAACTTTTTGCAAATTAAGATGAAGGTTTACTTCATGGTAATTTTTCCCTTCGAAATTGCGAATTCGCAAATTAAAATTAATCATGCATA
Source organism: Lissotriton vulgaris (assembly GCF_964263255.1). NCBI lineage: Eukaryota > Metazoa > Chordata > Amphibia > Caudata > Salamandridae > Lissotriton > Lissotriton vulgaris. The sequence goes on from NC_141696.1 coordinate 506,340,166, forward strand.
GCATGTAAGAAATCGCAAAATTTGCGATTTCTTAAATGCTATCGCAATTTGAGAAATCGCAAAAAATTGCGATTTCTTAAATTGCGAAACATGAAAAATAAATGATGCATCCCAAAAAGTGATTTTGGAATCGCAAACGGCCAAATTTTGCGATTGACACCGTTTGCGTTTCCAAAATCGCTTGATGCAAGTGCCCTTAAATTACTGAGTACTTTTGACTTAATTTCAAGGTACTGGCAGATTGCCCTAACAGAAGGGGCTGAAGGGAGGTCAGCCTTTTCCAATCCAGAGGGCCACTTTCAGTTTAAAGTGATGCCCTTTGGATTGAAAAACGCCCCTGCTACCTTCCTGAGGCTGGTGAATATGGTCTTGACTGGGATGGAGGCCTTTAGTTCTGCTTACTTGGATAACATAGCTATCTTCAGTAGCAACTGGGAGGACTCCTCTCTCCCCTGCAGGGGGTGATTCAGACCCTGTAACACACAGACCTGACTATCAAGGACAGTAAGTGGCAGATTGGGCAGGCCTCTGTTGTTGGGACACCTTGTTGACCAGGTTAGGGTGGCAGTCCCTCCAGGCCAAAATAAAGACTATTCTGGCCTGGGAGCCCCCAAAACTCAGACTGAAGTGTGGGCTTTCCTGGGCCTCTCAGGATATTACAGTAGGTTTGTGAAGGGGTATTTCACCATTGTTGCCCCCTTGACTGAGCAGACTTCCAAGAAGTAGCCCAAGAAGGTTATCTGGACAGAGACTTGTCATAAAGCATTTACTTGGTCAAATAGGCCATGTGCACAGCCCCTGTGCTCAAGGTCTCTGACATTTCTAAGGAATGTATAGCCTAAACAGATGCCTCAGAGCGTGGCATAAGGACACTTCTATCACAGCTTGATGAGGAGGGCCTAGACCAACATGTAGCTTTCATCTTTAGAAGATTACTTCCCAGGGAACAGTGATGAAGTGTTACTGAAAGAGAAGCCTTTGCTGTGGTCTAGGCACTGAAGAAGCTGAGAACATACCTGTTTGGGACTCACTTCCAGTTCAGAGAGACCACAGGACCCTCAGGTGGCTAATGCAAATGAGTGATGAGAATCAAAAATTGTTGAGGTGGTCCACCCTAAAGGGACTGGACTACTCCAATGCTGATTGTCTATCCAGGTTTTTCCACCTTAGTGATGAGAACTCACAGAAGGTTGGGTAGTTCTCCCCACTTTCAACTGAAGGGAACATGTTTTAGACCTGTCAGCCTTTAACCACAAACCCTAAAACCATTTGCCTACATGCCACAAATGTTTGCTGAAATCCATTTTTGTTGGCCTTAGGACTCTGTGCACCTTATTACTGCCAATCAGTGCTGATGTGCTTATGCTGGCTCTCTAATCATGGTTTGTTTGAATTACACTTAATTGGCCTATTTAATGTACTTATAGGTCCCTTGTAGTGTGGTATATCATTTACCCAGGGCCTGTAAATTAAATGCAACCAGTGGTTCTCCAGCACTTATTGTGCCACCCACTTAAGTAGCACTTGACAACATGTCCCAGGCCTGCCATTGCAGTCTGAAAGCAGTTTTAAACTGCTATGTCGGCTACACATTTGAACCCTTTCGACAAGCTTTAAACTCAACCTTTTATTTTTACATATAGGTCAACCCTAAGTTTGAACCAAAATTGTAACACATAAGATAGGGCCACTAAGTGTGAGAGGCTACTTGAGTATGTGGGTGGGTATCCTGTGATTGTAAAGGTAGAGATGTAGGTGAAAACATCACTAGAAAGCATAAGAGAAACATTGATACAGAAGAAGAGCTAGCTCTTGGATGATTTGCTGAACTCTCAATTACCTTCATAAAATGTTGTCCCTCAACCTGTAGTGCAGATCCGATCCATCCTTAGATTTTCATGGTACATCTGTCATCAGTCTTCCTTTTAAGGTACGTACGCGTGCTCAATGGCACCTCAGTGCCCCCAAGTGCACAGTGCTGTGTGCGTAGCGTGCACACACACATTGGCCAACTCATGATGTGCTTTTGTTTAAGCATTTGTGTTAATGGCAGCACCTGTCAGGAGCTGCTATAAACATGAATATTTTAAACAAAAGCACACAATCCCGGACTGGGAGGGGCGGATTTGCTTAGACTGGGGCCAGTCTGAAATTGCAGTGGTCCCTTGTAGGTCAAAAGCCGGGGACCCATTGGGACAAGGGGATCTGTCTCCGATCACTGCTGCGGCCTTTGATCATCAGTCCGATGCATTGCCAGTGAGGTCCAAAGAAATCTGTGCAGCGGAACGAAAAGAGACTTTTCTGAGAAAAAAGATTTGGAACAGTAGAAGCTCGATTCATAACAGTGCATTTCTCTACAGCAACTAAATACAATAAACCCCCCAGGAAGAAAACAAAAGAAATGCAGCACCAAACACAGCATGCTTTCAGAATCACCTGAAGGCCCACTCTGTGTTTGTAGACTTGCTGCATTTCTTCTCTTAATAGATCTGTGCTACTTGGTGATTGTGTGCCATTTTAAAGTTTTCATGTTAATTGCAGCTCATGACGGGTGCTGCGATTAACATCAACACGTTAACAAAGGCACACAATCCCCCCGCAGCTGCGCTCTGTTAAGAGAAGAAATGCTGCAAGCCTACAAACAGGACATTTGCTTTCAGGTGAGATACACTTAAAAGTGGAAGCACAAACCATTTGTCTCTAAGCCATGCAGCATCTGTCATCAGAACGTTTTCCTTTTTCCACAAGAGCAGTTCAAGCATCAATGGCAAAATATCCTAGTTTGCATATGTTTTCTTTATAATTCTGGTTCTGCATAATTTGGCAATTTTAACTAATAAATTGTTTGTAGCTCAAACGGATCAAATGTTACTAAAGAATGTGACTTGTGTTTCTGCTAATTGGACAGCCCTTTGCAAAGGTTGACATATAAGTCAACCATAAGTAGGCTATGGGGCAGGGTGCTGTGATACTAAAAGCTTGGACATGTACTTTTAAGTTTCACATGTCCTAGTAGTGAAAAACTCCTAAATTTGTATTTCAATGCTTTGAGGCCTACCCCTCCCTTGGCAAATTAACGAGGATTCATTATTACAATTAATAAGCTATACATCCTAATTGGAAGCAGGTAGCATATCATATTTGGTATCTATGCAACTGTAATGATAAACCCTCTTTAATGGTAGAGTTTGTTTTTCATTACAATTTTGAAAATGTCAACCTGAGATGTGTCCCACTAGTCTTGGACCCTTGGTTGTGGTGTTAAAGGTACCCAGGTGGCAAATCCCAAAACTGAGGACATAACATTTTTGGCCAAAGACTGCTCTGAGAACCAGGAGGAGACTTGGGAAAACCTACTTGCCTATCCATCCAAGGTGCTTCGCCAGTTGGATTGACTTTGCAGCTTCTCCCGCTACATTCTTCTGTGGAGCAGCAAAGCCTTTTCAGTGGTCCTTCACCAAAGGGGTATCAAGGGGTATCTTTCACCAAAGGGGTATTGTAGAGCTGGCTTTGGATACAGTCCTCTTCTTTGTCCCACTGGTGAGTTTTAACTTCCATTTTGGCGAACATAGAAATCTTCACTCCACCTTCGACCCAAGGCCACCCGAGGATAGCACTCCGACCTCAGATTACTCCTGCATCCTTGCCCCGCTGAACTTTACTGTCCCAGACACTTTTTCTCAGAATTATTTCTAAGTCTGAAAGTAAGCGCTGACTGGGCCATATCCACTGCTTGCATCCCAACCGTGCTCAATCGCGGTGAACCATATTTTTCTCATTTGACCCAGTCTGACGCGACTAGATGGCAATGGTTGGTGCTTTGATCTTTTAGGCGCTAGCTTTTAATAAAAACTTACACAGTTCATAGCTCAGGTTACACTGATTGGATTCTTGTCTTTTGGTGTCAACTAACTCACTTATTAAAATGTACTCTATTTTTCTAAAATGGGTTTACAATTTTTCTGTTGTTGTGTTTGCACTTTACTACTTTTTATGAGCTGCATAACATTATTTACATATTGCCTTTATCTTAAGCCGGACTACTTTTAGTGCTAAGCTACCCAGGGTTATGTTAGTTTAGAGATCTTTTTGTGGTTAACCTTGCAAGGGATTGTGGCTGTTGCTTGATCACAGCTCACACTCCAGTCAGCCAGCAACCAAAATGTTAACACATATGATATGGCCACAAAGCGTGAGGCTACTTCAGTATGTGGGTGGGTATCCTGTGATTGTAAAGGTAGAGATGTAGGTGAAAACATCACTAGAAAGCCTAAGAGAAACATTAATACAGAAGAAGAGCCCTTGAATGATTAGCTGAATTCTCAAACACCTTCATAAAAGGTTGTCCCTCAACCTGTGGTACAGATCCGATCCATCCTTAGATTTCCATGGTACATCTATCATCAGTGTTCCTATTAAGGTGCGCGTGTGGGCTCGCGGGCACCTTAGTGCCCCCAAGTGCACAGTGCTGTGTGCATGGCGTGCACACACATCGCCCAACTCATGATGTGCTTTTGTTTAAGCATTTGTGTTAATGGCAGCAGCTGTCAGGAGCTGCTATTAACATGAATATTTTAAACATAAGCACACAATCCCAGGCTGGGAGGGGTGGATGTGCTCAGACTGGGGCCAGTCTTACATTGCAGTGGGCCCTTGTAGGTCACGAGCCGGGGACTCATTAGGATGAGGGGTGTCTGTCTCCAATCACTGCTGCGGCCTTTGATCATCAGTTCGATGCACTGCCCATGATGTCCACAGAAAGCTGTGCAGCTGAACGAAAAGAGACTTTTCTGAGAAAAAAATGATTTGGAACGGTAGGAGCTCGCTTCATAACAGTGCAATTCTCTACAGCAACATAATACAATAAAACCCCCAGAAAGAAAACAAAAGAACTGCAGCACCAAACACAGCATGCTTTCAGAATCACCTGAAGGCCCACTCTGTCTTTGTAGACTTGCTGCATTTCTTCTCTTAATAGAGCTGTGCTACTTGGTGATTGTGTGCCATTTTAAAGTTTTCATGTTAATTGCAGCTCATGACGGGTGCTGCGATTAACATCAACACGTTAACAAAGGCACACAATCCCCCCGCAGCTGCGCTCTGTTAAGAGAAGAAATGCCGCAAGCCTACAAACAGGACATTTGCTTTCAGGTGAGATACACTTAAAAGTGGAAGCACAAACCATTTGTCTCTAAGCCATGCAGCATCTGTCATCAGAACGTCTTCCTTTTTCCACAAGAGCAGTTCAAGCATCAATGGCAAAATATCCTAGTTTGCATATGTTTTCTTTATAATTCTGGTTCTGCATAATTTGGCAATTTTAACTAATAAATTGTTTGTAGCTCAAACGGATCAAAAGTTACTAAAAAATGTGACTTGTGTTTCTGCTAATTGGACAGCCCTTTGCAAAGGTTGACATATAAGTCAACCCTAAGTAGGCTATGGGGCAGGGTGCTGTGATACTAAAAGCTTGGACATGTACTTTTAAGTTTCACATGTCCTAGTAGTGAAAAACTCCTAAATTTGTCTTTCAATGCTTTAAGGCCTACCCCTCCCTTGGGAAATTAACGAGGATTCATTATTACAATTAATAAGCTATACATCCTAATTGGAAGCAGGTAGCATATCATATTTGGTATCTATGCAACTGTAACGATAAACCCTCTTTAATGGTAGAGTTTGTTTTTCATTACAATTTTGAAAATGTCAACCTGAGATGTGTCCCACCAGTCTTGGACCCTTTGTTGTGGTGTTAAAGGTACCCAGGTGGCAAATCCCAAAACTGAGGACATAACATTTTTGGCCAAAGACTGCTCTGTGAACCAGGAGGAGACTGGGAAAACCTACTTGCCTATCCATCCAAGGTGCTTCGCCAGTTGGATTGACTTTGCAGCTTCTCCCGCTACATTCTTCTGTGGAGCTGCAAAGCCTTTTCAGTGGTCCTTCACCAAAGGGGTATTAAGGGGTATCTTTCACCAAAGGGGTATTGCAGAGCTGGCTTTGGATACAGTCCTCTTCTTTGTCCCACTGGTGAGTTTTAACTTCCATTTTGGCGAACATAGAAATCTTCACTCCACCTTCAACCCAAGGCAACCCGAGGATAGCACTCCGACCTCAGATTACTCCTGCATCCTTGCCCCGCTGAACTTTACTGTCCCAGACACTTTTTCTCAGAATTATTTCTAAGTCTGAAAGTAAGCGCTGACTGGGCCATATCCACTGCTTGCATCCCAACCGTGCTCAATCGCGGTGAACCATATTTTTCTCATTTGACCCAGTCTGACGCGACTAGATGGCAATGGTTGGTGCTTTGATCTTTTAGGCGCTAGCTTTTAATAAAAACTTACACAGTTCATAGCTCAGGTCACACTGATTGGATTCTTGTCTTTTGGTGTCAACTAACTAACTTATTAAAATGTACTTTATTTTTCTAAAATGGATTTACAATTTTTCTTTTGTTGTGTTTGCACTTTACTACTTTTTATGAGCTGCATAACATTATTTACATATTGCCTTTATCTTAAGCCGGACTACTTTTAGTGCTAAGCTACCCAGGGTTATGTTAGTTTAGAAATCTTTTTGTGGTTAACCTTGCAAGGGATTGTGGCTGTTGCTTGATCACAGCTCACACTCCAGTCAGCCAGCAACCAAAATGTTAACACATATGATATGGCCACAAAGCGTGAGGCTACTTCAGTATGTGGGTGGGTATCCTGTGATTGTAAAGGTAGAGATGTAGGTGAAAACATCACTAGAAAGCCTAAGAGAAACATTAATACAGAAGAAGAGCCCTTGGATGATTTGCTGAATTCTCAAACACCTTCATAAAAGGTTGTCCCTCAACCTGTGGTACAGATCCGATCCATCCTTAGATTTCCATGGTACATCTATCATCAGTGTTCCTGTTAAGGTGCGCGTGTGGGCTCGCGGGCACCTTAGTGCCCCCAAGTGCACAGTGCTGTGTGCATGGCGTGCACACACATCGCCCAACTCATGATGTGCTTTTGTTTAAGCATTTGTGTTAATGGCAGCAGCTGTCACGAGCTGCTATTAACATGAATATTTTAAACATAAGCACACAATCCCAGGCTGGGAGGGGTGGATGTGCTCAGACTGGGGCCAGTCTTACATTGCAGTGGGCCCTTGTAGGTCACGAGCCGGGGACTCATTAGGATGAGGGGGGTCTGTCTCCGATCACTGCTGCTGCCTTTGATCATCAGTTCGATGCACTGCCCATGATGTCCACAGAAAGCTGTGCAGCTGAACGAAAAGAGACTTTTCTGAGAAAAAAATGATTTGGAACGGTAGGAGCTCGCTTCATAACAGTGCATTTCTCTACAGCAACATAATACAATAAAACCCCCAGAAAGAAAACAAAAGAACTGCAGCACCAAACACAGCGTGCTTTCAGAATCACCTGAAGGCACACACTGTGTTTGTAGACTTGCTGCATTTCTTCTCTTAATAGAGCTGTGCTACTTGGTCATTGTGTGCCTTTTTTAAAGTGTTCATGTTAATTGCAGCTCATGACGTGTGCATCGATTAACATGAACACGTTAACAAAGGCACACAATCCCCCTGCAGCTGTGCTCTATTAACCCTAGCAACCCTACAAACAGGACTTGTGTTTTCAGGTGAGATATGCTTAAAAGTGGAGGCACAAACCATTTATCTCTGAGCCGTGCAGCGTATGTGATCAGCACTTCTCCCTTTTTCCACAAGAGTTGTTCAAGCATGAATGGCAAAACATCCTAGTTTGCGTATGTTTTGTATATAATTTTGGTTCTGCATAATTTGACAATTTTAACTAATAAATTGTTTGTAGCTCAAACAGATCAAAAGTTTCTAAAAAATGTGACTTGTGTTTCTGCTAATTGGACGGCCCTTTGCAAAGGTTGACTGATCACCTTTCTCACTGCTGGATTTGTATGTTACACTGGTACTAGTAAGGCAAAATCTTTCCAGAGACTGGTAGCACGTGTAAAAATGATAAAGTATCAGGAAAATATACTGCATTATTCTTCAGCCTTTTTTTTGCTGCATAATTTAGTCAACACTGTGGCATAATGTTGTCCTCCATTGCTGCATAATTGCAGTGTCCCAAAGCAGGCAGCACATGTTAAAAGTGCTTTTGCATGAAGCTGAGAGACCATGAAGTATGTGAACTTAGTTTTGTGTGCTCGCAAATCCTGCATTGCCAACCCTAGTGAGTTACAGCTACTTCTGATGAACAAGGCCAACGGAGGGACCAATGGGTGAGGCGGCTTGGCGGCCTGGACTCAAGGGCAGGACAAGCTTTAGCGCTGGTGGAGCCCTGTGAGACAATGTTTGTTGGTGCCCATCCCAATGACTCCCTCTGCCACTAATTCCCTCACTTCCACTCTTTAACAGTGCCCCTCAAGTCTCCATAATCACACTCTCGCTCACATGAATTGAACTTGATTTACAGCACCAATAATACCAGTGTAGGGTGTCAGAGCACTTTACATCACACTCATTACACAGAGACAATTATTCATATGTGTGTAAATCTCTGTATAGGAAATGTTACATAAGACAAAGGACTACAAGGTTTAGGAGTCACAGGACATCCACATTAGTAGGCAGTATAGTTTAATAGTGATTGGTTTGGAGAAACACAAACTCTGAATACAGAACGTAATACCATTATTGAGGGTTCTCTTCAATAACCAGAATTGATTTCTATTCAAATAAACCCTGTTTGCAACATTAGGACAATCTGACTAGGGAAAAATCATGCAGCTCTTAGATGACAGCTAATAGCTCACTGTTCTATGTTAGGATTTTGACTTATAAACTACAAGTGACAAAAGGATCTCACTGATAAAAGTAGTAACCCACTGACCCATTTACATTATGTGCACTTTGTGATCTGGATGGTACATGTTCTTTGCAGGCAAATTAGCCCTCTGCGCTACCTTTGCATGAGTCAAAACTTCCACTTGATAAAACCCCATCACTCTCTAGGAAGAACATTAATCACCAGAGTTATCATGACATGTGTGTTGTTACCTAAAACTTATGTAGGCCAGGAAGGAGGCAGCAAGTGCTTTTAGAAACATAATATATATGGAGACGCGCGAGCGCGTCAACCAAGATGGCCGCCGCCACCGGTGCTCCGTGATCCTCGGAGCCTTTAAGCTCATTTTACGACGATTTCCTGTCAGAAATTCAGCGAAAATACCGGCGCTTGCCTCCTGATGCCTCTCCTTACCTGTGGAGTTCTTTTTTGACGAGTTTCTACGCCGGAAGTGTTTTCTCCAGCCTCCATAGTTTCTGCTCCCTGCTGCTCCTCAAGGTATTGCCGGAATTGAGAGCCTGGGGGCGAAGTGTTATTTATGACAGAGGCTGGCTTGGGCCTAGCTCCGCCTACTGTCTTGTTTAGCTGCTGCACTGGGGGTTTTACAGAGTTTTCTGACGCTTTTGCCCTTATTTAATACAATTTGCTCACATTTTGAGGCTATTTTGTCTTATTTTATATCTTCAACGTATTATGGAATATTTTTCTCCTCAAAATGGATTCTAAGAACTCCTCCACTAATAAAAAGAAGCAGCAGGTTTCCCCTCCTCCAACCAAATCTAAGGTGGCGGAATCCTCAGAACCTTCTTTGGCCCTAATTTTGGAGGAAATTAAATCCTTACGTCTGAATACTGACACCATTGCCTCAGAAGTCAAAAATGTTCGTAAAGATATGGCTTCTATATCGATGAAGGTGTCAGATAATGCCATTAAAATTCAAGATAACAAAAATAAGTTGGACGCTTTTACACCTTTAATAGCCAGAATTATTCCAATGCACAATCAGCTGCTGGACTTGGAAAATCCCAATAGGCAATATAATCTTCGCATTTTTAATTTGCCTGAAGAAATTGAAGGGACCAATTGTCGGCTCTATCTTGAATCTCTTTTGCCTGGTCTCTTGAATATTAAGTTCACAGAAAAATTTGAGATTGATAAAGCCCATAGAGTCCCGTCACATCGCAATCCTCGTCATACCAAGCCAAGGCAGATGATATTTAAGGTCCTGCGTCATCATCATTTGGTTCTTATTCGAAAAGCTGTGAGAGAAATCCCGTCATTGTTTGTGAATGGAACCAAAATCTTCATCCATCAGGATTTTGCTAAAGAAACTGTGGCTATTCATAAAGAATTCTCTTCCCTTCGTCCACAGCTGAGGAGCCTTGGTTTCAAATATGGACTATTTGATCCTTCTACAATGCGGGTCTGGAAAGACAATGTCTCTAAATCTTGTCAGCGTCCAGAAGATCTTCGTCTTTTCCTTGAACAGCAGGCTCCTCCATCAATGGACACACAAGATCCTAATTCTTGACTTGAGTTCGCTGATCTCTTGTGGCACGTTTATGCATAAATTTCTTCATGGGCTCCAACGGTAACTGGCCATGCTTGAGGAACGGGTGTGCGTTTCCTTGTCTTTATTCATGTTGCTTGTTTGTGCCTTATTCTCTCTTTTTTGTTTCTCCCTCTCCTATTTTTCGCTTAGAGTTACTCTTTTAACCTGTCTTTCTCTGCCTTCTTCTTGTTCTCATTCCTTTCTCTCTTTTCTCTTATATCTTAATGGCTAACGTTCATAATATTAAAATTGTTTTTCTTAATGTAAAAGGTTTAAGACACCCAGTAAAACGTTTGAAAATTTTAGATTATTTAGGTAATTCCAAAGATGATATTTGTTTTGTCCAAGAGACACACGTTGATGATAAAGTTTTAAATTATATGAACAAAACGTGGGTTGACTCCATTGTCTCTTCACCTGCTAAAGGTAAAAAGAATGGGGTCGCTATTTTCTTTGCCAAAAGATTACATTGTCAAGTTTTACATAAGATTTCAGATTCTGAAGGTAGATATATTATAGCCAAAGTTAAAATTCATGATTCTGTTTTCTTTTTGATTAATGTGTATGGCCCTACAGCTGAGGATCCTGTTTTCTGGGCTACTGTTATGACTGAAGTTCTAAAGTTGGGGAATGTTCCATTGATTTTTGGTGGAGATTTCAATGTTTTTGTGGATCCCTTGTTAGATAGATTATCTACCTCTCGTTTTAGACCATCCAAGACTTTTCATGCCTTTAAGACTTTTCTTCATACCACCAAGTTAGCGGATATTTGGAAATTGCACTATCCAACTGGTAAAGAGTTTTCCTTTTTCTCCAATCCTCATAATTCCCATTCCAGAATTGACTATTTTTTACTTTCCCCTTCCCTCATTCAATTTGCAAATAATCCTACCATTGGTACCATTGACATATCAGACCACGCAATGATTTCATTTGTTTTAAATGTTTCATCTTCTTTTACTAAACAATCAAGATGGCGTATGAATACTGATATTGCCCTTAATGACACTCATAAACCCAAAATGTTCCAAGCAATTCAGGATTATTTTACATTCAATCCAGAAGGCTCTACCTCTATTACTAATTGATGGGATGCATTTAAAGCCTGTGTCAGAGGTACAATTTCTATTATGGCTCATGAAAATAAGAAATTTAATTCTAATGTTAAATCTTTAGAGAAACAAATAGCTCATTTTGAAGGTCTATTTATTACGTCTAGGGATCCTCAATATAAACTAAAGCTACAAAAGCTAAGATATGAATTTAATGCTATTCATAGTACAAGAGCTGGGATTCAACTTTCTAAATCCAATGCTAAATTCCGCTTTAACACCAATAGGTCTGGTAGACTTCTGGCTAATTATTTACGTATTAAAAGAGATAAAACACAGATTACCTTCATTCAAGGTCCTCAAGGTAAAATTGCACTTTCCCATAATGATATTGTTCAAGAATTTAAAAATTTTTATTCCACTTTATATAATAAACCAGATTTTTGTGATGAGTCTATAATTGATGCCTTTTTAAAACATTCTGATTTACCTCACATTTCTCCTTCTGATAAACTTGGGTTAGATTTACCTATTACTAATGATGAAATCCTCTCTGCTATTAAATCGTTTCCAAAGAATAAATCCCCTGGTCCTGATGGCATTCCTGCCAAATTTTATAAAGAGTTTCAACATTATCTTTTACCTTATTTGTACCAGATTTTTTCTCATTTTTCTTCATCAGGTACCATTTCGGGTTCTTTTTCTGAAGCATTAATTGTTGTACTTCCTAAACCTGATAAAGACCCTACCCTTGTTGCTAATTATCGTCCCATTTCTTTGATTAACCAGGATTGTAAATTATATGCTAAAATTATTGCCTCTAGGTTAGCTCCTGTCCTTCACTCGATCATCCACCCCGACCAGTCTGGTTTTATGAAAAATAGATACTCTGCTAACAATACGAGAATGTTATTACATATTATTGAACAAAGCTCCACTATCCTTATCCCTGCTGGTGTTATGGCATTAGATGCAGAAAAAGCTTTTGATAAAATCCATTGGCAGTTTTTATTTAAAACTTTATTATCTTTTAATTTTGGACCATCCTTTATTCGTATGATTTCTGCTTTATACTATGCTCCCACTGCTCGATTGTTTATTAATGGCCATATTTCTAACCAATTTTCCCTTTTCAGAGGAACTCGTCAGGGTTGTCCCATCTCCCCTCTTTTATTTTTATTGGGAATAGAACCATTTCTTAATTGCATTCGTAAATGTGACAACATTCATGGTATCACTATCAATGATATTACTGTTAAAACGTTGGCGTATGCTGATGATGTGTTATTATTTATTAGTATTCCTGTTTCATCTGTTCCTTTTTTGCTTGATATTATTTCTAAGTATTCCACTGTGTCAGGTTATAAATTAAATGTTAGTAAAACTGAATTTTTTCCATTAAATATGTTATGTACTCCTGATATGTTACCTTCACCAGATATCGTTTGGCAAAAGAGTAAGTTGAAATACCTTGGAATATTATTTTCATCATCCCTCCATGCTACCTTGAAATTAAATTGTGAGTTCATTCTTGAGTATATTAAGCAAAAAACTTCCAAATGGTCTTCCCTTCATCTTTCCTGGTGGGGGAGAATGGAGTCTAATAAAATGACTATTGCCCCTAAAATATTTTATTCTCTTGCTATGATACCAACTCAATTTCCACTCAAATTTTATAAAGATATTGACAAACTATTATCTAAATTTCAATGGAATAATATGCCTCCCCGTATTGCTTATAAAAAATTAAAGATTCCCAAATGCCAAGTTGGTTTTGCCCTACCTGATTTCTTTTTGTATCATAAGGCATTTATCCTAAAACAAAGTTCGTTATGGTTTAATATTTCACCTACTGTTAATCCTCCTATCTGGTTTCATATTGAGACATCCCTTGTAAAACCTTTTCCTTTACTGTCCTTGCTAACCATGTCTCCTATCTCTAAGATTATACATTCCTCTTCCATAATCAAATCATCGAGATTAATATTTAATGATTTAGACTCCAATTTTGAGTCCCCTTTACTTTCTACGGTGCATTTGTCCCTATGGCACAGCGCCTTAATCAAATTAAATAGGAATGTCTATTTTTGGTCTTCCTGGTTTGCTAAAGGTATTTTTTATCTTAAAGATGTTTTCTTGGATGATGCATTTATTCCATTTACTCAACTCCAATCAAAATTCAATTTGCCATTATGAGATTTGTTAAAATATCAATTTCTTTGTAATTCTATTTTAGATTCCTTCCCAAATGGTATTCCTTCTAAAGTGGCTGCTGAGCTTTTATTTTATGTCAATACTGTTTCTTTGTCTTCTAAAGCAGTTTCTGTATTTTATAAGAAACTTACCGTCTCTTTAGGCTCCAATGTTGATACAATTTCCACTTTTTGGAATAATGAGCTATCTTTGTCTATATCAACTGATTCATGGTCATTAATTTAGACTAATTGTATTTCTGGATGTTTGCCAGTGTCAATTTATCAAACCAATGCCTATATTTTATTTAATTCTTTATGGACTCCATTGCGTTTATTTAAAGCTAAATTGTTACCATCAAACTTATGTTGGCATTGTAATTTGCATCCTAGTTCTTTACGTCACATGTTATTTGACTGTCCTACTATTATGAAATTTTGGTCTGAAATATGGAGTGTGATATTGAAAATTTTACCTCTTTCTGATTTACCCTCTTATAATTTGGTCATATGTAAATCTGTTGCTTTGAGTGAGCCCCTTGAAGATACTGAAGCAAAGTTATTTCATTTTTTGGTTTCGGCTGCGTTAAAATCCATCACTTTTTGTTGGAAGGATGCTACTTCTCTTTCAGTCCATGCTTGGTGGTCTTGGATTATCTTTACAAGAAGAGGTGCCCAATAATCGTTACAAGGTGTTCATCATAATTCTTCACATTTTCAGTCCTTTTGGTCTCCTATAGATTCGTATGTACAGTTATGATTCTTGTTTTCTTATTGTTAATATCATATTGGTAACTCTATTTATCTAAGTTATTATGCTATGAATTGTATATTTCCCTTTCCCTTCTTCCCTTCCCCTTCCTTCCCTCCTCCCCTCTATTGAGTTATCCTTTGATTGACAATAATATATTGCGATGTATTTTTTGGTGACTGTATTTTTATGATTGTTATTATTCGCTTCCATTTAATTTAATGAATTACTTCTTCATTTTTTTGCATGTATTTCTGTATTTCTCCATTGTCAAAATTCAATAAAATTCTGCTGAACTAAAAAAAAGAAACATAATATATTTGCAAGCATGACACCCCATATTAGAATTAAATGCTTTATTGCTCCATCTCTTATGCTTTACACTGTATTATGTTAGCATTCATGTAGCTACTTTGCATTAATCAGTAGTGCATACGGGTGTAATCACTCCCTGCAAATATTGTGTGAGTTAAAGTTAACATCTGTGCTGCTATTTTCTGCCAAGCAGCCACCATTTTGCTCTATGATTGAAGCTAAGTGTCTATCTCATGTTGCTTGCCTTAGCAGACAGCTTCTGTGATGCTTTTGCATCTCCAAGGTTAAGCCTTACTGAAGTATGAGAAAGTTGCTCGTTAGGGCATACCTTTCCCTGCAGATAGAGGTTTGCTCCCACTTTTCCAGCTGCAGGCACAGACTGTATGACCTTTCCAGAGAGATAGTGAGTGCCTGTTCCCAGACTCTTAGCTCATTTCTGTGTGCCCCTTTGTTTTTCACTGCTCTCTGTGGAATGTTACTGGGTGGTTGTGTCATGTGCTGATGCTCAATTTATAATTATTCCCTTTATGCTGGTGAACAGCATTCCCTCTGCATTCATCTCAGGAGACTGCTCAGACTGGGCTCCGCTGCAGCGTATTACCTGTAAATGAACTGGTTTGTATTCTCCACTGTCTGACGACTCCTCATTTATTGGGAAGGCATAGAGGTGGGAGTGAGTGACCTGGGTGACCCTAATCGGGCCACTTCCTTCACCCGCCCAAAGTCAGCACCCAATGCGATTGCACCCCCCTAGAGCTACCCTGCTCATGAGTCATGTAACAGCAGTGACAGTCACTGTTGCACTAGGGTGTGCTGTTCCATAGGTCTGCCCGCAAGTCTGGAGGTGAACATCAGTATGGATTGTGTTTGACATGCCTTTAAGGTTAACCCACAATTGCCACTGCTAGAGTCCATATTCTGGTGCTAAGACACCAGGGTTTCTAAGGGAATGTGCTCCCTCAGGAGAGTGGTCTGGTGGACTGGTCATGAAGGCTGAACCTGGTTCCCCAGTTCTAAATATGGCAGCTTTGAACATAGTGTCACATCTTCTCCTCCACTGAACACCATACTGCCCCACTGAGAGAAACTTACATTGCCTTCAGCTACAATCTAATTGTGCCCCGCTATAAACACCGGGATGCAACACAATTCGAATTACACATTAGATGAGAGTAATACGCTGCCTAATAAAAAAAATAACAACATCCTGGAAAAAGCAAACACTCATAGGGAATGCAAGTTTAAGTAAAGCATGTGAAATATAAGCAGGAACAGCATGGTCACCTTAACACTTTTACACTCATTATTCAGAAATCAGTGAGTGCTTTTGCCAGCGGCAAAGCAGAAGTGGACACTGTCCTTTACTTCGCTGGGCAAAAAGGAAGAGACAGAGTCCTTTTCCTTCTCTACCCGCCCCGCCCTGACCTGCCACGAATGCTGAGCCTTATCTGTGGGCCTTGGCTATGTCTGACATCCTGGGATGCATGTTTAAAATAAAAAGTAGGGGAATGGAATCTATTAAATTAAAAAAGTAGGGGTACGCAGTGCCTTGCTGATCCCGCCCCTTCAACCACTGCATCTGTGTTGCTTTTAGAAAGCAAGCAGACTACTTCATCTTGCTACGAGAATGGCTGAGCTAGATTGCATGAGGTGACTCATCATGATTGGACAGAGTCACTTCGAAAAAATATTTGTGCTTGGAGTCAGAAAAGAAAGGGAATCCGGTGCACATAGTTTGTTTGGCAGTGAGGGGAGAACTGCATTTTCATTCTATTGCTGAAAGATGTTTAATTCCCATCTCTGTGCTGCATGCAGAGTATTCTAATGAAAGCTCTACTTTTTACTCTTGGGGTCCTGAATCACATACACTTGGAATTACCATTCCCATTCCCTTTCCCTGAAAACGTAATTCTTGACCCCTGAAACGATGTGCCCTCAGCAGTAGCTACCGTGTGACAAGGCAGTAAGACTGCGGCACCCCATCTTTGGGGAGAATATGGTAGCTGAGGTAATGGTTGGGTAACAATCTGATTTCCAAGAAAAAAAGTGTCTTTTTGGGAGGTAAAGCAAGGTTCATTGAAGGTGACACTAGTTAAAAGATAATGATACAAAAAGTGTGGCAACGCAGATTATTTCCAAAACAAAGTGTTTTGAAGTATATAAGTGATATTTGTTTTAAACCCAGATCATACAAACAGAATGTTTGAAAATATGGATTGTAAGCTTGTTTTTAAAAATGCCTCCTACCTCTGCCGGTCGCACTTAAAAAACTTGTGTGCCGCTCTGAAGACAATCATGTCCCGGGATCAAGTGACAAGACCAATGCTGTGCCCCCGGTTCACAAAAGTTACACATGTCCACAGGGCACAGCAGGGGCTGCGAAGTTGACTGTTTGTCAATGATCTCTGTTCAGTGTGACACAGGGGCTTAGGAGGAATGGGCCCAGGAGGCTGTAAAACTATAACATCCTCTGCAAGAGGATAAGATAATGTGACTTCTCTTCTGGCAGCTGTGGGAAGGAAAAATAAATCTCCCACCCACCAGTGTGTCCAATGTTCGAAGCATGTATGTGCTTCTGGTCACCAAAAGGGTGGTGTGATTGTGGGAAAACAGCAGTCAAGACCAACCCCATGGATCACCCACGTGATGGCCGGTACCCCCAGAGTAGTCTCACAGCAAGGATGGTTGAGGCCCAGCTAATTGATCTGTTAAACTCTGGCTCACCTGCTCAGCCCTGTTTATGAATATTCTATCTCTGACCAATAGCATTTTAAATTTGAAAGCACAGTTGCATGCTCCTATATGTTAGACATTTTTAGCGCGCTGGTGCTGCCTCATTAGCAGTGTGCCTCAATTGAAGATACAAACAGCGCCTGAGAGTATCTTGACGGTACAGGCTAAGCGCGGAGGAACCAGTGATTTGCAGAGATTAAATTAAAATGGCTCGAATCAAGCAGACAGCTCATAAGTCCACCAGAGAAAAGGCTCCAAGGAAACAGTTGGCTACTAAGGCTACCAAGAAGAGCGCGCCATCTACTGGCGGTGTCAAGAAGCCTCACAGATACAGGCCTGGCACAGTTGCTCTGAGAGAGATCCGAAGATACCAAAAATCTACAGAATGATTGATCAGCAAACAGCCGTTTCAGCGCTTGGTGAGGGAGATTGCTCAAGATTTTAAAACTGATTTGCGGTTTGAAAGTGCAGCTACTGGGCTCTGCAGAAGGCAGGCAAGGCCTACCTGGTTAGCCTATTTGAAGACATCAACCTCTGAGCAATTCATGCAAAAAGAGTAACCAATATGGACAAGGACATTCAGCTGGCAAGAAGAATTCGAGGAGAACGTGCTTGAAGACTTTCTTTTGTACTTTACCAAGTAGGATCACAATTTAAGTTTTGTATTGAACTGTAAATACTTGCCTGTGTCCTTTTTTTTGTTTTTAATAAGGATTTCTATTAAGCATACATGGATATCGGTGGAAAAGTAGCAAACATTTTTATAAAACATTCCTCAACTTGCTCAGGTTTTTCAGGAATTTATATGTGAAGCTGTGGTGACTTGGAGACTAAAAACTACAGAATTTTAGACTGCAGGTATCTAGACTTGACAGGTGCACTCTGAACAGTTTCCTCTTTCAATGAATCTTCTTGCATTGACTAATTGGTTGTAAATAAACTTTCCCCTACCTCAAAAAAAATATATATTAAAAATTGCAGTATTGTCAGAGCGGCACTAGAATGCATGACTAATGCATTTTTATGCTGTGATTCAGACACTAACATTAAAATATGTTAGTCTAATGCCTGATGCGGCCCTACCCCAACCCAGCCTGAAACTGTGAAAAATAAAATTATAATACCCACGGGCCAGATGTAGATAATCCAGATTTACCGATTCTAAAATACCGAATTTTACCGATTCGGTATTTCAGAATCGGTAAATGGGATGTAGGTATTCATTCAGTAAATTTTACCGAATCGGTATCATTCCTATGCCACCTACATTCCAAATGCCAAATACCGGTCGGTAACGGCCGAAATTCGGTAATTTCGGCCGTTACCGACCGGTATTGGGCGACCTACATCTGGCCCTTAGTTATTATAATTTTGTTTTCCCTGCTCAAAGAGATCATTTGTTAAAGTTTTCATGTTAATTGCATCGCCTGTCATGAGCTGAAGTTAACATGAAATCTTTAACAAATGCTCACAACTAGGGGTGGGCGGCCAGCTACGCTCCGTGCACGGAGTGTGCGTAGTGCCGCCTACTCCGCATTTTGCGGAGCGGGCGTAGCCAGGCGGCACTACGCACGCTCCGCAGACGGAGCGTAGCTGGCCGCCACCCGCCTCCCTCCCGCCCTCCCTAAATACTTTAAATTAAAGGGGACAAATAATTTAAAATGCACTTACCTTGCCCGCCGCTGCCCGCCGCGTCCCCGGGGCTCGCTATCTTCCGTCTTCCGTCTTCTTCATTAATGCGCATGCACGGGCGGCCGCGCATGCGCATTTTCTCGTGAGAAATGCGCATGCGCGGCCGCCCGCGCATGCGCATTAATGAAGAAGACGGAAGACGGAAGATAGCGAGACGCGGCGGGCAGCGGCGGGCAAGGTAAGTGCATTTTAAATTATTTGTCCCCTTTAATTTAAGGTATTTAGGGAGGGCGGGAGGGAGGCGGGTGGCGGGGCTGGCGGCCAGTGGTGTTTGCGGAGTGGGGCTACGCGTAGTGCGGAGGTGGGCGTAGTTTCTCGCCCACTTCGCGTAGCTCCGCGAAGCCCCACTCCGCCAACTCCGCCCAGGGCTACTCACAACCACCCCTCAGCCCAGCACTATTAAGAAAAGAAATGCAGCAACATAGTTGCCAAGGTTTTAAATTGCTATGTGTAATGGTTTCAAACCTACCTTTACACCATTCAGGTGGATCTGTGTGTGAGTCAATGCACTGTCTTTTCACTTTTTTAAGCAAAAGTTTGGAGTGATGTTTGGCGCTGTACCCACATGCGTGTTATGGTTATTGGCGCACATAGCCTTTGTCTGTGGTCACTAGAAATTTAGTTTCAGAACTACAAAGCTCAATCAGAAAGGTCTCTCTCGACAGACATTGATGCAGTGAAATTAAGAGCATAATTTGAGGAGCTTGATAAAATTCGTAAAGACATATAATGAGGTTGAGCTTTTGTTCTTGAGTAGGGAAGTATCAAGATTCGCCTGTGCTCTCTTGCGACATTGGAAGAGCTGGCTGACGAGTTTGGGACTCATTTGACTGAAAATAAGAACTCAAAAAAGAACTTCAGGATAGTGATGTAGGATGATGAATTAAAGAAAAGGAAATCTGTTTCAAAGTGCATGTTAAGGAATTGATGGAATGCTTCAGAGAGTGGGGGAAAGTGCAAAAATATAAGGGTCGATGGTCAAAGCATAAAGGGAATAGAAAGAAAAAGAAAGGGGGAACAGGAGGACTGGGAGAGAGAGCTAGCACGAGTGACTCAGGGTGCTGGAGGGTTCCCATTGAGAGTGGTGCACAGAGTTGCTTACTTCCATATACCCTAAAGTCATTCTGATATTTTTTCATTCCCAAATCAGTTTCCAAAGTTAAGAGAGAAGCGTTACAAATGGTAAACTGAGGTGTAAAGGATTGAGAAAATCTTGAATGTGCTTTGGGTAGACTTGAACATGTTTTTTAAATGATGGTCCCTAAGAATTTGCAGACAAAATACAATGTGGTCATACGTTGGCCCACCGATGAGCCACAGAGAGGGGGCAAGACAAATCCCCCTTCCCCTACTGTCACAGACAAGTATTATAATGTAATTGCTCATTTGAAAATGAAAGTCATATAGATAGAGGTGGATTGGCTCAAAATAACCATAATTATTCAAGAGTCTAAAGAGTTGATACATGCTTATTATGAGAGGTTGATGCAAATTTTTAGACAACTTATTGTTGTTGAAAATCAGAAAGGTAGAATCTTTGTGGCTTCTTGTCTCATTTCGTACTCAATTTGCATCTAGAAATTAGATCCCATACACAGAAGAAACTGACTTATTAGCAATCAAAGAAGGCTAAAAAAAAACTCATGCTGGCACAGACTAAGTTGGTGCAAAAGCAATGTCAGAATGGTTCTTATGTGGCAGGTTCAGTGCTTAATTATGTTGCTGGCATCTGTGCAAGAATGCTGGGAATTGGTTTTCTCAGTGGTGGTCAGCGGGAAACAACACTTACAAGGCAACTTTTACAACGCACTACCTTTACAACAAAACTTTTACAACGCAACATCCATTGCAAGGCATGCCATTACAACACAACCATTACAACACATGTCACTACACTTCTACTGCAAATAGACAGAAATACACACAGATGCCAAATTGTAGGTAGGCTATGGTCTTCTGATAATGGTCAAAAAAACGACAATTGTTATATTTTGAGTTTTTCATACCTTTCGAAAGGTATGAAAAACTCAAAATATAACAATTGTCGTTTTTTTGACCATTATCAGAAGACCATAGCCATGGATTAAGGTATAATAGCTTGTAATTTTATACACAGAAATAAACTATTTGTGGCCAAAGGAAGGGGAGAAGCATGTTAGATGATTCCATCTCTATTTTTGTAGGTGAAAAACTTTTTTATGATATGGAAAACATACCCCTATGGGATTGAGAAATAGAGGGTAAACCCAGAGATTATATCATAACCTGTCTCACTTGATGTCCAAGGTATGTATAACTTTGGAGCATGTACAAATAACCCTAGGATTTATGTAAACTATAAATGTACATATTTGTTCATTGTAACAAGTCGAGAAAAGACAACCAATATCTCACAAATGAAGCAATCCAAATGTAAAAGAGAGATATGTTTACATTAGCCATATAAGCAAGAAAACAGATGAACTGTGGCCACCGGTATAAAATCCGAAAGGGAATAACATAACTTAAAAGATAAATATTGCCTGCATGTGAAAACCTAGAATTACACTAATGGTAAATTGTAATGAATAAGTATAGGAAAGTTGTTGCTGTTATTACTATTGTTTTTTAATAAATGTGCAATGTTTTTGAATAAAGGTGCAATGTTTATAGGCATAGCTCGAGGTCTTGTTATAAACAGTGTATAATTGTGGCATTCTCTTTCTAGTGATTTAAAAAAAAAAAAAAAAAAAACGTCCTGAAGAAGGTGTGACACACTGGTCAAGACACCGAAACGCTGCGTCGACTCTTTGGTTTTTACTGTAATGTTTTTGTATGATGATGCAATCTGTGATGTACTGTAAAGTGATGAAATTTTAATAAATTATTGTTTTTAATATATATAAATATAGTTAAATTCTCTTTTTTTGAATGCCACAGGAACTATATCTGTTTTGTTTTTAGTTTAAGTATGTTGAGTTGACCTCGAGTAGTTAAGCCTTTTTTTCATACGGTAATTGGGGTCCAGGTCGAATGACAGGACCAGGTGAGACACAACAATAGTGTTGAAGTCACGCTAGGTCCTTTGGGAACAAGGGGCCGTGACAGAGGGCACTCCCAGACAACTAGGGACTTTCTTGTGTTTTAACATTGTTGCATTTTCTGCCAGATCTTTTTCTTTCGAAAGTCTCTGACTGTCATGGTTACCCTTCTAAACAGTAGCTCAAGGTTGTCACTGTACTCCTCAGTCAGAATCTCTAACCCCTTCTCTGAGAACTTCATTCTTTTTTATGCCTCCTGCATACATTTCTCTGAATTTGACTAGCCATTAGGGATGATGGACCTTCTGTGAGGGATTTGATAGCTGTGCTTGAAATGGCATCTGCACTCCACCTCTATTCCACTTCCACTCACGCTTGTCTCTAGGCAGGTACTGTGAGACACTTTTTAGATCAGAGGTGATTACCGATAACCAAGAAGTGTTTTTTCTTCATTTGGAGTTGCCTATTCAATTTGTGATTTCAATTGTATTTTGGAAATTGCTAATAGTGATTTCCAAAATTGCAATGTGACTGAGTAGCGACTTGCAATTTTTTACCTCAATTTGAACATTCATAAAGAATTGTAAAATCCTAATTGTGATTTCGCAGTAATTTGCAATAAGGAAATCACAATTGTGAAGTATCAATTTAAAATTGGAGGTGATAGCCTGCAAAGTAATTGCAATTGAAAGATCAACTTTCTTTGCAAGTACAGTATCATGAGATCACATAGAATGGACTCAACCTAAGAACATCTTTCGCAATGAAAAGAATGATGAGTTCCCAGTAATAACAGCAATCTTGAACTAAAATGCCTGACAAAAGCTATTACTTCAGGACAAATAAAAGGCATTTGCATAAATGAACCCTCTACACTATCAGATCTCCAGCAAGTCTGTTGTCCTGCAAGTGTAAATTTCGCTACTGTATCTAGGACAAATTACATCCTATTATAAAAGAAAATTAAGGTTTGTGTTAAGCTAGAAGAGCAGGCAGCAATATTTATTTTCATCCAGTTTATCCAGTTCTTTCCCCATATTTCTATAGATTGAACAGATCCCAAATCCCTTTCCCATAAGAGTTCAACATTAAATTTTGTGCTGGGGGAACCCAATAAACCCAGTAATTTATATAACAAGGAGGTCTCAGGATGATCTTGTGACAAATTGACTGTTGATGATCTAAATTACAATCCAAGGTAGAAAGTGTGATTGCTTGTAGAGCAGAAACAATTTTGTCATGTAGTAAGTTAAACCTGCTAAACTGCTTAGTGGGTATATTAAATTTGTGAGAAATGTCGGAGAAGGAAATCAAGACATCATAATGAAATAGTGGCAAAACTGGGGTTCGGCCCTTGACTGCCCAATCCTTCCAACAAAGAATTCAACATTTATTTGTGATATACCTATTGTACCAATTGGAACTTGTGTAAAATCTACACACAAGTTTTTGGTTATAAACTATATATGATTTAAACAAATGACAAGTGTGTGTTAAGGTAGATGGTAACAAACATTTGGGTGGAGAAAAAATAAACAGAGCGTGCATTTATTTGAATCAATGTAGCAGTGCACGTTTCAGAGTAGACCACAACTTATCTGTGGGAGAAGGAGACAATCGAAAAACTAGAATTGGTTTAATGGTGGATGCTTTTATGTTAACATAGAAAATCCAGAAAGTTAACCCTACAAACAGGAACAATCATCAGAAACAAATTGATAATAGGAAAAAGCATTCCTTTATTTGTGTCTAATCCACCTCACATACAAAAGATACAAAGGGTATATATATGTTAAGCCTCTCTAATAAATATGTAGGGTTGACTTTAAGAGTGCCCCCAAGAAAGCTACATTGCCAAATACCAAGTACTTTGACCATAGATGTATACCAGGTAACTTCAGTATGAGAGTATTGTTCTTATTACACAAAATGTATTTAGGGGCAAAACCTCTAGTTTATTAATATTAAGGGGCTTATTAAAAAGCATTATGTGACACTGGAACATCACTTTTTGTGACAGTCCGGTAGCGCACAGGATTTTGTCATATCTACAAGGTCAGGAAAGCCACCCTGCGTGGGTTTTTATGCGCTTGTAGCTATGGAGTGAGGTAATGAAGTGTAAGTCGCTGTGTTGCCTCACACTGTTTTGGAGAGGTGTGCAATGGGCATTGCAGTGGGTGTTCCCACACAATGCCCATAGGTTTAGATACATTCCCATATTCACACCATGGCATTAATCTGGGAATACATTAAAACTAGGCCTGGGTGTTAAATTCCTCTCCGCTCGTGGAGTTTGAGGAGTTTTTTCCACTCCACACTCTGCATTGAGCACGCAGTTCTGAAAATCTCTGTAGAACAGGGTTTTTTATTCTCACACAATCCTGTAAACCTCCCGGTGAGATTTCTCAACACGGGTGGTCGCGGATGGTCACTGATGCTTGCATGTGCCTCCCCAGGAGTGGTGTAATGAGGAGAAATAACATTATTTCTCCATGTTATATTGTCTTTCAATGTGTTCTGCATTCTGCAGCACATATAGAAAATGGAAAAACACCGCCAATGAT
Organism: Lissotriton vulgaris; assembly: GCF_964263255.1. Lineage (NCBI taxonomy): Eukaryota > Metazoa > Chordata > Amphibia > Caudata > Salamandridae > Lissotriton > Lissotriton vulgaris. The sequence goes on from NC_141696.1 coordinate 506,364,858, forward strand.
TGTTTTCGTGCAGGAGTGTTTCCCTTCCTGCACAAAAACAATCATGCCAGCAACACAGACACCCTTGCACCATGGTGCAAGGGTGCCTGCATTGGTGCATGCCTGATAATTGTGAGCCAGTGCCTGAAAGGACGGGAATGCACCATTTTGGAAATATGGTGCATTCCTGCCCTTTCTAATTGGCATTAAGCAGCAAAGCAATATGACTTGTAGGGGTGCCCTAAGCTAATTCTTTGTAAATATGCCCCTAAGTTTATACTCAGAAACTTGTGAGTAAATCTTAAATTCATTATTAAAAACTGGAAGTGATGATTTGGAAATGGACATATGCCGTAAGTTTTACATGAAGAAGTCAAGTATGGAGAGCATTAATTTGAATCAAAAATGTCTCTAAAGCTGAAATAAAAAGAAAACGAGATGAAGGACAGCCTTGCCTAATACCATTAAATAAAGGGAAATAAGAAGACTGAGTACCGTCACCATAAACGGAAGACTTACGAGACAAATACAGTAAGAATACAAGACCTATAAATTTAGGACTGAAAACATGCCGTTTGATAACTATCATCAGATATTGGCAGTTGACTCTGTCGAAATCTTTCCCCGCATCTAAGGATAGGCCGTTAAAGAATGTTTCAATTTAGAAGCATGGTTGATGATGTTAAGAAACATACGAGGATTATCTGCTATGTTCCGTTCTTTGATAAACCTGTTTCTTCAAGTCCAAAATTATTAGGTACATATTTTTCTAGTTTTAGAGCAAGGGATTTGGCATTAATCTTACAATCTATATTGATAAGAGAAATGGGCCTTTAACTCTGGCATTAATTACAATCTTTTCTGTATAAGACAAATCATAGCTTTCATTAAGGACCTGAGATATATTTGAAGAAAAAAATCAAACCAGTACTTTATGTAGTAAAGGAATCAAAATCTGGAAAACTGGGTAAAAAACTCTACTGTAATATCATCCGTCCAGGCGATTTACCTCTAGGATGGGTTTGAGTGCCTGTAACAGTTCCTGAATGGTCGGAACGTGTTCTTAAGAGGAGAAATCTGTAGGTTGCGAATTTGCAATTAAGAGTTGAAAAATAGTTAATAACTTGTTTGAAGATTCAATGTCAGCAGCATATAAACTAGTATAATATTGAACAAAACTGCTCAGAATTTTTAAGCCTTTAAAAACCTCCTTACCGTGTGAAGTAAAAATAGATTTAATATGTGTTCTCTCTTTTATTTAAATTTGAGGTAATTAGCAAGGAGTTTACCGGATCTGGTCTTACCCTCGTAATATTGGGCATAACATTTTAATAAATAACCACAAGCTTTATCTGTGGAGGCTTTGTTAAAGTGTATGTTAGTACTAATAGGTTCTTCTAAAAGATCTTTATTATTTTTGGAAGTGTAACATTTGTGTTCTAATGTTTTATCTTTTCTTGAATAGCTAAATATTTTTTTTCATCAATCTATTATTAGTTGAAACAATTAACAATAAATCCTATGCAAACAACCCTCAACTGATCCTCTAAGTCACAGATGACCCCTCTAACACCAAAACCACCTTCTGCAATGCCATGACCAATGTTGCCAAATGGATGCGAGACCAACTCAACTCTGACAAAATGTAAGCACTAATCTTCGGGGACAAGACCTCCGCTTGGGACCAAAGCTGGTGGCCTGCAGAACTCACACTCACGCCCACACCAACCGACCATGCATGCAACCTAAGCATCATCCTCGACCGCCAACTGATCATGAAACAACGAGTCAAGGCAGTTGCCTCCTCCTGCTTCCACACACTTCACATACTCTTTAGAATCTGCAGATGTATCCCAACCATTACCAGTCCCTCATCACCAGCTTGCTCAACTACTGAAGGCCCTTTACACTGGCATCATCACCCAGCTCCTCACAAGACTCCAGACCATACAGAATGCTGCAGCCAGATTCCCGGACCTCCCCAAAGGAACTCATATTACCCCCCACTTGAAAAACCTCCACCGGCTCCCGATCCAAAAAAGAAGCCAGTTCAAGACCCTCACACATGCCTACAAGGCCCGCCATGACCCAGGACCTGTGAACCTCAACTATCGACTGAACTTACATCAACCCACAAGACACCTGTGCACCTCTTTACTCACTCTTGCATACCCCCAGCATACATTGTAGCTGCAGCAGTGGCTGCTCCTTCTCCTACTTTGCTGCCAAGACCAAGTGTGAACTCACCCTCAGCTCCGTATAGCCTCCTCGCTGGCAGACTTCCGAAAGAGACACAAGACCTGGCTCTCCAATGAAGACACAGAGCCCAGATAGCCCTAGGGGTGACAGGTTTGCGCTTTACAAATGCTGTTTGGTTTGAGTTTGATCCTCTAGAGGCAGCTTTAAGAGCATCCCAAGCCATGTGTACGGAGATACCTTCAGTTATGTTGAATTTAACAAATTCATGGCAAAACTTTAATATTGTGACAAGAAAGCCAGGTCACCTAAAAAAGCATTATTGAAGCACCATCATGAAGATTTTGATTTGTTATGAAGTATTGCAAAGTCTGACCACACGGGAGCATGGTCGGGAATTGTTTTAGAGCCAATTTCTCAATTGACTAGGGCTTGAATCGTTATATTGCAAATAAATAAATAATCAATTTATGACAGATTTATGGGAGTCAGTTTAGTATAAAATGTTCTCTCAGATCTGGACAATACACATTGTCTCTTTATAGGGCTCTTTAGGCCTTTAACAGTCCAAGTCAAAATCCTAAGATTTATCTAGCACTTGTATAATTAGTGGAATAGCGAACACTGTATTGAGCCATATAAAACGTTAATACATTTAGAAAGAGACATATCGGAAGAGAGAATGTACAACAAAGAAAAAGATGAAAATGAGGAAAGTAGATGGGAACAAGTTCCATAAGCAAAATATAGTCAAAACATGAGGTGATAAATTAAACAGCTACCAAATTAAAGCTTATCTAAAAGAAAATACACACCCATGAAGGTGTAAGGGTTTTGGAACACTTCAGAGAAGACATGCAGACCATGGCTCCATATTTACAAAGGACAACAGTAACATAACCAATTGAAACAAGGAGCAATCAAGAGAAATCAACATCAAAGTATTCTACTGAATTATAGCTCTCACACAATATTAGGGGATAGTACACAGATAGATCCGCCCATCTTCAGGCAGGTGATCTGTGCCCTAAAAAGTACTCAGAGAAATAAGGCTCCCCAGCTCTGACAGCATACCAGCTGACCTTTTCCTAGCGGATCCTGACCTCTGGCCCCCACTACTTACAAATATTATGAGGAATGTGGCTGCAGAGGATATCACGAAATTCTGGCTTTGCCCTAACATTACACCTATTTTTAAAAAAGGCAGGTCAGACCCTCAATGTTACAGCCTAATTTCTTTAATTGACACCACAAGTTTACTTACAGGCAAAATTCTACTTCAATGTCTGGAAGGGTGGGCGATAGGACGAAGGGTTGCTTCTCAGAAATAACAATGTGGTATCTAAATATACTGCAGCCAAGAGTGGTTCTATCCACCAAGGTTTTATGGACTTGACATCAGCTTTTCACTGGGTGGATAGAGGAAAACAGTGGTTCAAGATGCTTGATACAGCCATTGACTCTGCTCTGGTTAATTTCTTGGTCCACATGCATCATGGACTGATAGGCCATGTGAGGTATGGTAAGAATGCAGAGCTCACTGCTCCAATTGAAATGAAACATGGTATAAGGCAAGGTTGTGTATTGGTCCCATATTTATACTGCCTACATAGCAACGATCTAGAGGAACATCTTAACTCAGACGAGGCTGATGTAACCAAGGTCAGGTCTAGTAAAATACCTGCCCTCTTGTGTGCGGATAGTGATGTATCGAAGGTCAGATGTAGGGAACTACTAGCCCTCTTGAATGCGGATAACTGTGTCTCAATTTCAAGAAATGGGGTGGGTTTACAAAAATCATTAAAGCGATTGTACCTTTTCATGAATGGTTTGAGTTTAAAAATAAACACTATCGGAGAATCTGGCACCGGATTTGTTTGTTGAAGATCTTATTCTCAATCATCTTAAGCCCAAGGGGCTGGTAACATTTTTTCACGATTGAGCGGGCGCACAGGTTACCAGGGGGTAGGCCCAGGCCAGGTGCTCCCCCCGCCCGATGATTGCAAGAGTCCTGAACTTCAGGGACCGTGATGTGATACTGCAGGCGGCCCGCGTTCACTGCAAAATTGAGAGTGGATGCGGGGGGAAAAAAAGACATGTTTTTTTGACAACCCCGAGGTGGCGGCGGATTGGATAGAGTGCTTCCACTCGACTGAGTCGGAGAAACATGGTCAGGAGGGAGAGGGCGACCGGCAGGAGGCTGAGTGAAAGCGGAGAGTGGGATCGAGTCACTAAGACTGTGGTCATTCAAGGGGCTGTCCTCGCTGTAGTATTGAAATGTAGATGCGGGGCTGTGGGGAGCGGGAGGATGCCTCCAAAACACCGAATTACTGCTTGCTATTGAGCTGGGGGAGGGGCGTGGTACACCGATTCTCCTCCCCGTTACTATATTTAGTTAAAAGTGTGAGTTTGAGTGAGGTGCGACAGGCACACTGCCAGTTGGGGATGGGCGTAAGCTTTAAGCAGGGATGCAGGGAGGGCGGGGAGATCCAGGGTTGGGTTATTTTTTTGGGTTGAAGAATGCATAGTTCGGGGGTTTGCAATGTTTTTGTTTTGTCGTCAGGTGACAGCTTTGCAGTTAGATACTAGTGGTGTGGGGTAATGTCACGTACTAGTCAGGGATCGGTGATAAGAGTGTTGAGCAGGAATGTCAATGGTCTGGGTGACAAGATAAAGAGAAGTATGGTAAATCAGCTAATAAGAAGACATTCCCCAGAAGTTGCATTGTTACAGAAGAAACACCTTGTCGGGAATCGCTGTATGGCCGAGAGGGGGATATAAACTTGTGGCACATGCTGGGTTTACATCAGGTCCCAGGGGAGTTGGTATCCTAATAAAGAATTCCTTTCCGTTGGATATACAGGCTACTTGGTCAGACCAGAAAGGTAGATATGTGGGTGTCTCGGGACGGCTGGGAGGCAAGACTGTCATTTTTTTGTCAATATATGTGCCGCCCGGCCTTCAGGCCGTTACTTTCAGGGATTTGAGTGCCGTTTTTCTGACATTGCCCGTAGGGCTACTGGTGCTGGGTGGAGATTTCAATGCAGTACTCAATGGGGGGCTGGATCAGCACCCGGCACGAGTTTGTACCCAATCGCAAAGATGGCTCCCTGATTTCATAGAAACACTGGGGTTGATTGATAGCTGGAGGGTCCGCAACCCGACTCAGAAGTGCTTTACTCATGTGTCCTCAGCGCTCAAAACTATGTCCAGGTTGGACTACATATTGATACCTGCTGCTATGGTGGCTGCAGTTAGAGACGTACGGTACATCGGCAGGGGCATTTTGGATCATTCTCCAATGTGGTTGCAGGTTGAACTTGGACAACCAGTGGTTGGCAGGGTAGCTCCAATTAATGCTTGGCAGATGAAGGACCCGGACACAAAGAAAGAGATACTCCGGGTTTCGGACAGTTATTTCCGTGAAAATCTGGGCACTGTCGACTCGGCGCAGACACTATGGGAAGCGTATAAAGTGGTGCTGAGGGGTGAAGTTGTCTCCCTGGTTGCCGGCAGGAAGAATAAACACCAGGAGGAAGTGACTAGGGTGGAGGCGGAAGTGGTAAGGTTAGAGGAGCGGGACGCTGAGTCTGTGGCCCGGGAAACCTCCATTTACTGAAGTTAAAACAAGAGGAATACCAAGGCCTCGCCAGGGAGAGGGCAATTTCTCATAACCAGGCCCTGCAAAGTTGTATTTATGAACATGGGGACAAGGCCGGTAAGCTGATTGCTTGGTTAGAGTGTGGCGAAATGGCCTCTAGGTTGGTGCCGGAGTTAGAGGGGCGGGATCAGACAGAGTCACGGATCCCCAGGCAGTCGCAGATGTATTCTCTGAATATTTCTAAAGAAGTGTATACCTCGTGGGTGGTTTTGCAGAGGCTGAAAATGCAGAAATGATTAAAGATATCTGCATGCCGAGTCTCTCTGAAGACAATAGGGACTACTTAGACTCCTCTTTCAAAGACGATAAAGTCGCACAGGTGATTAGAGTCATACGGTCAGGGAAGGCATCGGGTCCTAATGGGATACCGATTGAATTATACAAACTTAATGCCCATAAAGTCGCTCCGCATAGTCGGGCCATGTTTCTAGAGAGTAGGGAGCTTGGCCAGCTTCCGTACGACCAGCGGGTGGCAAACATAGTGGTCATTCACAAGACTGGCAAGACTAGGACATTTCCTTCCTCATATAGGCCCATCTCACTTCTCAATGCTGAGCCCAAGATTTTGGCAAAATTACTCGCCACCAGATTGGTCAAGGTAGTCACGACCCTGATACATCCCGATCAATCCGGCTTTATGCCACGTCGTAATACGGCCCTGAAACTGCAGAGGCTGCATGGGATCCTGAATGGTTCCTACAAGATACTGGAGCCGGCAGTTATGGTTTCCTTGGATGCCACTATGGCATTTGACAGAGTTGAATGGACCTATTTATTTGCTGTGCTGGCCAAGCTGGGCTTTGGCCCGGTGTTTATCGGTTGGGTTTGATTGCTGTATGGCTCTCCATTAGCCAGAGGGATTGTAAATAATTGTAAATCTGCGGATTTTTCCCTCAGAAGAGGTATGAGACAGGGATGACCGTTGTTCCCACTCCTCTACGCGCTAGCGTTGGAGCCTCCGGCGGCATGGGTCAGGTAGGAGTGGTCGATACGTGGCCTGAGGTGGACATCTGAATGGGAAGAGAAAATGTTGCTGTATGCGGACAATATTTTGCTATACCTCACTAATCCCAGGGCGTCCTTGAATAATTTTTGGGATGTCCTGGCTATTTTTGGCAGATATTCCAGGTTTGCCATTAACTGGTCAAAGTCGGTCTTGATCGTTTTGTCGGGAGGGCCGCCTGTGATCCCTCAGTCATGCCCGATAAAGATTGAATTGATAGGATTTAAGTATGTTGGTATCTATATATCCCTAGACCCGAAGTTGAGATATGCTAAGAACCTGAGGCCTCCTTTGGATCGATTTACAAAGGATGTGGAGCGCTGGAGGGCTCTCCCCCTCTCGTTATTCGGGAGGGCGGTATTATTCAAGATGATGGCATTGCCTCGGTTTCTGTACATGCTACAAAACACAATGGATCCTGTGCCGCTCTCATAAGGAGATTGAGGCACTTTAGCTGCAGCTTCTCTGGGAAGGCAGGCCTTATATAGCTTTTGTCAAGTTAACCCTCCGGTGGTACGATGGAGGCATCGGGCTCCAGGACTTGAGGAAATATTATTGGGCCTTTCATCTTGCGGCAGTGAATCACATGGTCTACGGGCCCCCCGGGACCCAGGCTATGCTATGGATCGTCGACAGGCACCGGGTGGAGATATTATGAAAGCCTTGTATGCCAGACTCGGGAGGTCACCCACTGACGGGCCCGACGGCACATTCTGCACAAGTTTGGCACGCTGCAAACAGAAGTCTGGGGTGGGAGGGAAGATTGACGTTGGCCACCCCACTGTTCTGTTCAGAAAAGCTGGGAAGCTTGTGGAGATCTAAAGGGTTTGATAAGTGGGACCTCATTGGGATCAGCCAGATTAAGGATGTGTGGGGGAAGGGCAGTGTGCAGACCTCTGAATCCTTAAAACAACAGTACAGGTTGAATGATAATGAATACTTTTGGTAACGACAGATTAGACACGCTCTTCATACCCACATACCCAGAGATGCTGAGCTTCCAGAGGCTTCTCCTCTCGAGGATAGAATGTTGGACGGACACATCCGTGACAAGACTATCTCCTTGATCTATAGCAAGCTTGTTAATATTATGGACGACCCGTTGGGGAGTATTGGTGCAGCTTGGGGAGCAGACGGACTGAAATTAGAAGATGAAGACAGGGTAGAGGCGGTCTCCTCCCCCAAAGTGGTTGCAATTCAGATGAGGCTCCGACTGGTGCAACTTAAGATCTTGCATAGGTCGTATACCACTGGATCTAGGCTAGTACACATGGGGCGTGCGATGAGCGGAGAATGTAGGAGGGGCTGTGGGGAACTCAGCACTTTCATGCATATATTATGTCACTGTGAGGAGATACAAACCTTCTGGGCAGCAATACACAATGAGATTAAAGATGTACTGGGGTGGAGATACGACCAGAGGCCCGGCAGTGTGTCTTGAATGTATGGGAACCCACGGATTTGCATGGTTATCTGAAACAGTGGGTAACCTTGGCATGTATGGTGGCCAAGCAAAATATTGCACAGCTGTGGGGAGCCAGTATGCCACCTTGGATTACTCAATGGGTTGAAGATTTAGATTGGTGCATGTTTAGAGAAAGGGCAGTGTATGTGACCAGGGGTTGTCCGGGGAAATGGGGGAAGATTTGGGGATACTGGAATAGATATTGTGGTGACATATGTACACCTCTGATGCGAGAAAGGGAAAAGGAACCACAGGAATACTGAATTTTACATATATTGTAATTATTGCTTCTGTACGATTGACAATCTAAACCTTGCAATGATGTCAATTATTGTTCACCTGATGCTAATGTTTTCTTTTGTTTATTTCAATAAAATATTTATTTAAAAAAAGATGGACACTATCAAATCTCATAATATGGTCATTGGAAAGGCATGCACTACCCTAAAGACACTATACATTAACGATGAGAAGCTTACACATGTGCCCTCCCTCTCTTACTTAGGAATACCCTTTGGCCAAAAATGCACATGGTCTTATTTGATTAAGACTGGGAAGTTAGGGTTTTAGCAAACTATTGTGACACATGGAGCAGGGGTATGGGGTTACTGTGATGTTGGGGCTTTACAAACTGCAGAAGTAGTATTAGTGCTGTTAGAAGACCATGTTAAATTAGCGACTCTTATGCTTTGGAGAGCAATCTTGGTCAGACAGGAAACCTTGCTTAACCAGGTTTTAATTAATGACTTTAAGTCTTTAGATAAAGTACAGAAATTCACCTGGTTGAGTTAAGTAACTGAGCCCCTCTCCTTGTTGGAGTGAGAGAGGATTGCTACCACAACCCACTCCTACTGGCTGCTATCCCTAAAAACCAACTATAGCAATACTTTTTAGCTGTTGCTCAACAAAGGCAAGGGAAAGAGATAAGAAAGAAGCCGCTAAATGAATACCCCCTCTCGTCACCACCAATACTATGAAACCATGTCTTACGTTTACATTCTCCCACACAAAAAGGTTTTATTTAATTAGATTTAGATTTGGTATAGCTCATTATTTGTTCTCATATTTCAGTACTGCACACCAGGAATCCCTCTTAAAGTCCTGCCCATGTAACTCAATAGCAAGCTGGTCTCTGCTACACTTCCTCTTTTTCTGTAAGCTATATAATTGCACCATGAAAGCAGTTTCTTGTTCCACTACTGAAGAATATGAACACCTGAAGCTGCAGACCAGTCTCATATTATTTGCAGCTCCTTCAAACGGAATATATATGTCTAATGGTCTATAAATATGTCATTCCTGCTGTTCGACTGAGTATTTTAGCGGGCATATAAACAACCCCCACATAGTGTTTAATTTGAGCCGGTATTGTCCGGTGCTCGGCACCAACACTTCATTGCCAACACTTATGACTGACTGCTGCATGGTGGTGCTGTTTGTCTAAGTTACAGATGAGCACACAACCATTGTTTATTAATTAAAATACACATTTGAAAGGAATAATACCTGCTCCCAAGCCATCCTCATAGCTTTGGGGACCTGGAATAGTCTGAACTGTCACTCTTGCAGGAGTGTGATGGTTAGTAGTTGTGCTGGTACCTTCATTAGCAGGGCTGGCAGAGGCAATGGGCGGTGTAACCTGCAGTAGTCTACAGAGGAATGTCCTGGCACTTCTTTTTTTTTACAAATGAGGCACTGCCCCCGCACTATCCGTTATAGCAAGTTCAGCAAATCTGTGTATGAACTATCTTGTATTATGTACAAGGTACTATATTCTATCTGTGTTTATATTTGCATAAAGCACTTTTCTGGGGAAACTGGGGCCTTCGAAAATCTCATTCTTGTTTTATATGTGCAATCACAAAATGATAGATCTTTCCACTTGACTATCCCTGTAATATTTTATATTCATGACAAGATAGAACAGGTTGGTTTGCAAGGTGTTCTTGTACTGTTTTTCACTTACCCCCATGCTAAATTGTTTTGTGTATATTTGCTATTTTGCACTCTTGATAAATCTAGTATATGAGCTCAGATTGTGCAACCACTGGAAACAGTTAAAACTTTTATTTTTAGGCATGATTGTTTAGCTGATGTGATGGAATCCATGTGTTTCTGACAGTTTTTTATGGATGTTATGATAATGGCTCATAAAATGTTCTGCTGCTACATGATAATTTACATTGTGCTGCTTTAATTGTTTACAGTTATACTTTTGCATTCCAAATAAAGATATATCTGATATAATCATATATGTAAAAATTACCATCACTTACCTACATAGAGAACACATGCACTACAAAGGAGACAACAACATAAAATATCCTTAAGTTGCTGAATATGAGGACTAGACAACATAGCACAATAACAGTGGGGAAAGGTATCAGCAATAAAAAATGTAAGTGTAATTTAGACTATAAAGGAAACAGTGAAGAAAATTCATAAAAAATGCACCAAGAGGAGAAAAGAGAATGTAAAAATGTTAGCATTCAAGACAAAAACATATGCAGTCGGCCTCCAGAGTGCCAAGAACCATATCATATATTATCAGACGTTGAAGGAATTTTGGTTTCTTAGAGAAATTCCAGCTGAATCATAAGGAGACATAAGAAGAGGACTGCCGCTTACATACATAAAGAACATTTAAACAGCAGCAGAAATGATAACATAAATTGTTCTTAAACTAATGAACATCAGTGCCAGATAATAGAGCACAATATCTCTCAGGTCAGGTACATGCAAGGAAACAATGATGTGATAAAGTTTAATATGTCGAGGAAATACAATAAGGAAAGTAGTCAAAGTTAAGAAAGAATCATGAAAAAGCCTCCAAGCATAGAAGGGGCCAATGTAAGAACAATAGTAATCAAAACATAAGTATATTCAGCCATTGTCTTGAGTGCCAAGATCCATATCCTCTGTTATAAGAAACTGAAGGAATTCTTTCGGAGACGCTGGATCCATATATGTAGTTGTTTTATCCCTCTAAGTTACTTTGAAGACACAATGATGGACAAGCCCATATCTTGCATTCAGAGGTTTAAGTTGAGATTTCAGTGCTAGAAACAGCTTCTTTCTATTAGCTGTTACATTTGATACATCCTGTGAGATATAAATTTTGTTATCAGACCATCGAAGATTCCATTATACCTTTGCTGCTATGACAATAGCCATCTAATATATATATTGTAGAGAGAGCATAATAATATTTCAGGGTCTAGATGTAGTTGAGGGCTTTTGACTCTTTGAATACTAACAGGAGACTTGAGGTTACAATGAACAATATTTGGTAATATTGCTTGGAGAATAGACATCATGTCAGATCCCGCTTCCCCCTCTCGGATACCATAAAATCTAAGATTATTTCTGCTATTTCTGCTCTCTAAGGCCTCCGTGACTGTACTGAGCATGTCAATGTCTTCAGTTATTTGATTAAACATAGGCTTCAACTTCACAGATACATTCTCCAAGAGTTGAGACATGTCCATCAAGAGAATACCATTGTTCCTCTAGTCGCTGTAAGGTTGCATTTGTTTCAACCACAAATGGCATTAAAGCACATAATTCATCCATCAGTTCCAATAGAGTTATTGCGGAAGGAGAATTAGGTAGAGTTAACATCTTTCTTTGGCTTTTTAATGGAACCTGAAGTAGGTACATTTTGGGAAATAGCTTGTGAGCAGGAGCAGAATTCTCAAGATCCTGAGAGGGTTTGTGATTCTCAATTGTAGCCAAATCCTTGCCAATAACCATGACAGACTGGTGAAGGGTGAAAAATATTATATTTAAATGCAAGTGATGCAAATCTTCAATTTACCCTCTTACTCCTTCCCATAAAACACAGGAAGTTGAGTTGGAAGGCCCAACAATATAGGTGAAAGTCTGGAAATGTTAGAGCTACGTCTGTTTTCTTTTTGCAAAGTTATTTCCAGGCAATTCTCACATTTTTGTTAGCCCAGATAAAACTGATCATTTTACTCTGTAGTTTTTTAAACCACTCTGCCCTGAAGTGTAAAGGTAATGTATTAAAATAAAGGGACATTTTAGATGGATCATCATTTTGATTAGGTTAGTACTCCCTAAAATAGAAAGAGGAAGAAAGGTCCATAGATGCAGGAGATTATTGGTTTCCAACATAAGTCTATTAAAGTTTATCTGTGCCATGTTGTCCAGGTCTTTCACCACTAGTACTCATAGATATCTGATTTATTTTTTTCACGATGGGTTATCGGTGTCACCATTCCAGGTCATACTTTCCATTTTATCTTTATTTGTTAGATAGTCTGAGACTCTCTCAAAATCATGTGAAATGTTTAAAATAATAGTAAAGGAGCCCAAAAGTCTCATGTATAAATGATCAGGTCATCCGCACAAAGGGCCTCTTTTTGAACCCAATCGTGAAATTTAAATGGTATGATATTCTATTCACTCCTGATCCTTCAATGTATAAATTGAACAATAAGGGCGAAAGTGGACACCCTTGGCAAGTGCCTCTTCCTATTATGAATTGTGGTGTGAGAGAGCCATTGACTAATATTCTAGCAGTTGGAGTTTTGTAGATATTTCTTATTGCCTTAAGAACATTATCACCTATACTGCTTTTCTTGATGACTATGTATAAAAATGACCTACTCACTCTATCAAAGGACTTGGTGGTGTCCACAGTTATGATGGTTAGAGGTAAGTTTGTTTCTATAGCTACGTCTATTGTACACACCAAGTCCTAAGTCAGTTCATATCATTGTCTGTTTCATGAAGTCTTTCTGATTCTGGTGAACAAGCCCTCAAATCACCTTGTCTAGTCTTTTAGCTAATATTTGTGTATACATCTTGTAATCATTATTAAGTAAAGATATAGGTCCATATGATTCCAACCCTGTTGGATTTTTGATAGGCTTTAACATTATTGTTATTGTAGCTTCACTACATGATGGTGGGGCAGGGAGGTTGTCAAAGTAGATTGCATGTATTAAACTAGTCAAAACAGAGTAAGTTGATCATTCAAACTTTGTAAAATTCATTTGGTAAACTATCAGCGCATGGAGACTTCCCCTTTTTTAACCCTCTAACAATTTTGTATACTTCTGGTGTACTATTAGCTTAGTTAAGGAAATGCTGTTTATCCTGATCTAATATTGGAAGAGTCTTTCTTTATGAAATTGTCTATTTGCTCTTCTGTAGCTGATACACCATTAATATATAGATCTTGAAGGGAAGTAACAAAAACCCTGCCAATGTCAAAGTCTTCTAGACAGCATTCACTGGTTTAATTAATTCCAATTTCTTTGATTACCCTTGCCTTCCAACCCAGTAGCTTCCCACATCCCTCACCATAATCATAATGTGCTAACTTGCTAGCGTTTCACTTTTTCTGTACCACTCCTTCAAGATATTCTGTTAAGGATTCCCTAGCCTCTTTAATCTGATTTTGTAATTCTATTTTTTTACAGTAATCATTAAAGCGAATCAGCTCCTTCTGAATTTTTCCAATTTTTAATCCTAGCTCCTTCACTTTAATATTGTCCTCTTTCTTTTTATGTGCTGTGTAGCTGATCAATCCCCCCTATAAAAGCTTTGTAAACATCCCATGCAATTTGTATGGGGCAGAATCCTTATTTAATTCAAAACATTCTGCTGTGTCTCATTTCAAATAATGTATAATCTCCTGCTACCCTGGACCTGTCAAGCATGTATCTAAGCGGGTTGGGGGTACTTTTAAGAGAAAGCTACATTTTTTCTGTAGAGTGATCTGAAAGATGCTCTGGTTGCTGAATTATTGCCTTTAACTTATTCCACAGCTTTACATATTTCAAAAAGAAAGCTATTCAGGATGCATGGCCATACTTTTCATTTTGGTAAGTGCAGCCCCTATTCAGACCCGCCTCTGTCTCCAGACGTATACCAAGCCCAAATTCTTTATCAAGTGGTGGATATACTCCCTCATCTTTATGGATTGAACTGTTGGTCTGATAGTGGATTTATCTAGGACTGGGTCTAACAGTACATTAAGGTCTCCAACTATTACTACATAATTTCCAGCATCATCTAGTTGATTGTAGAGCTCACTGAGCAGGATTGGATCATCTATATTTGACCCATAATAACCTACAAATGAATAACGTAGGTCACGTAATTTAATATTGGAAATCAGCCATCTTTCCCTAGGGTCTGCGGTAAAATTTTCCAACAGTGCTTGAGCAGATTTTTTAGTAAGGTGGCCACCCCTTAGCCACTGCATGTGTGATTAGTACCGGCAAATTGTTTAATCCACTTTTGTCCCCTTAAAATGTTCTCCATGACTCCTGCCGTAAATGTGTTTCCTGCCGCATTATGATATTATTGTCAGAGAGTTTCACAAAGTATAAAATATTTCTTCTCCTACGAGGTACTCTGAGCCCATTTATATTCCATGTTAAAACCCTTAGGTTGAGGATTTTGTTTGATTCCATCATTATATCCCTAGTACCTCTGTCATGATGATCTTTCAGTACTTTATGAGGCCTTTGTCGCAAATGAGGACTGACTTTTTTTATTTCATTTATTTTCCCTCATGCTATCCACCCTGTGTGTAACTAGTCTACTATTTACATATGCTGTATGTGACCCCTCTAACTTGTCCCTTCACTGCCCTCCACTGCCCTCCCTGCGGATCCCTCCCTGTAACCAAATAGGGTAGTTCATCATAACCGATGAGCTTTGTCGCTCCGGTTTACCAATTGTTTCCCTGGCGTTGCATTTGTATCTGATTTATTAAACTCTTTTCCTGAAGAGGCTCTTTCATGTTATACATATCATTGTTCCACATTGCTCTTAAAGTAGATAGGATCTTCAATTGGGCATTAGCGCCAAGTGCTTTTAATTCCTGGATGTATTTCCCAAGCTCCCATTTCCAGTTTTGAGTTGCCTTAGCAATGTCTGACCTAATACAAAAGGACCAATCATCTTTTTAAAGCTATTTATTTTTAAAGCCTTTTAGAGGATCAATTATTCAACAAATAGGTGCGGAAAATAATTAGGATCTTCCTGAGCTTGTATCTATTGGGATTCTTCCTAATGGGATCCCTATGCACCCTCTGTATATCCTTTTCAAGGTCAATAGAGCAGACCGACGGTATTCATTCTTTAATTAGATTTATAACAAACTCACCTTACCTTCTGGAATATTAATAATCAATCACTTATTCTTTCTAGAGTTATTTTTTAAGGATTCAATTTTCTCTTCACGCTCGTTTTCCCCATCTTTAAAGCCCAATCTCTTTATTTCTAGTCTCAAACTCCTGACATTATACCCCTATGGAAGCTTCTATGGTATATATTCTCTCAGTAAGGTCTGTCATTTTACCTTCATGACTTTACCAGGCCCCCTTTATTTTAGCTTGTATGCTCCCTGATATTGCAAATTTGGACCTAATCTCCTCCGTAAGTGTAAGTAATAGGGCCTGATGGCCACCAGATCTGAAGCACTTGGAATTTTGCCTCCCCTTTCATGAGATAATGGTTGTATGGTCTCTATTTCTGCTATGTTGTCTCCCGCAAAATCCTGGGCAAGAGCTTGAAATTGATTCGAAAGGGCAAGGCCTGGCTCTTTCCCTGGAATTAGTTGAGCTAGGGTATGCTGTTCCATGTTATGGATATTTGTTGGTATATTGGGATCAGAGTTGATTGAGCTAGGCTGGTTTTCAATGTCCTGCACTTTAAAACAAGATCTAAGGGAAGGCTTGATTTTGACTTTCCCTCCACAGAACCTGGGCGTCACTGGCCAAGGAGAGCTATGAAAAAAACGGCAGATTTCCGAAACCGAGCCACCATCCAGGCTGGCTACACTGCCAGGGAAGGCCTGACAATGGGTGAAAGGAGACCACTTCAGCCTCTCAGAGTAGAAAGAATATTTCCTGCTGTGCTACTTCATTAAGCGCCGGGGAGACAGAGAGCTCACAGCCAGAATGCTAGCTGGTCGTCATGTTCCCCGCTACTCTTTGCAATTTCATTGCAAAATGCTGTAGAATGTTCGGGTACTATTGACAAATGTCTATCAACATGAATGAAGGTAAATATTTTTCTTTAAATTTGGTCACCCTGAATACTTAAAAAATCAGATTTAGAGTACTAAGTGTGGCATGTAAATTCTGGATACAAGCCAGAATGATCCTGTGAATCCCATAATACAATGACATGGCTCAAATATGGAAGTCTCCTGGAACTCCACAGTGTTTGCAAGGCATATTAGCCACCCCACTGATGGATGCAGGAACAGTTAGATGGGGCCAGGTTTTTGAAGAGGGCCCATTGAGCTCATGGGACTCTCTAGCAAGGTTTGCAAACTATAGGCTCTCTAGAGTTAAGCATTATCAAATTGTGAGTTGGTTCCGGGAACAATGTAAAATGGGGGAAAGTATAGAATGGGAGGAGGCACTACAAAGTACCCGAACAAATGGTACTGATTTTGGTACAAGGTGATGATGGCCCTGCACAATGCTAGAGGAGATTCGGAAAGCGGACATGCCTTTGACAGAAATAATACACTCCTGAAAAGTATCTATGGCTATACTTTTGTTCTCTATCAGATTTGCACCACTGAGGAAAAACATGTGTTTACCATGTGCAGGGGCCACTGGTCTCCTAAAAAGCTCTTGAAATTGGGATGGCAGAAGACAAGGTGTTGCCCAAAATGTGCTCTTGAGAAAGCAGATGACGTCCACCTACTTTAGCCGCATCCAGGTATCCAACTCTTCTGGAAAGAAGTGGGCAAGATATTACTAGAAGCAATGAAAAGAGAGATATAGGTAAACCTGACTTTGGTTAATTTGGGGATTTTAGAAGGTGAAGGGCTAAAAGGAAAACTGGTGTAATCATAGTCCTACTTACTCTTTATTCTATTAATAGTTGTATATAGGAACTAAACCTTAAAGAAAAGACAGGAAGTTCAGTAATCGATATTCCACATAAGAACTTGTTATTTAAGTAAAGTGTCAGATGATCAGTGCAACATCTGACAGGAATATGCCAAAATAGCTCCAGCAGGATGGATGAAATGGTGTACAGAACAGACTGCAATTAAATAATTGAACAATGATGACAATCCATCCAGAAGGAATGAACTCACATGCAGCAAACTATCAGTCATGAGTGACTCATATAAATGAGACTGCTAAAGGAATCAAATTGAAAATTGAAAATCCCTTTGGTCGCATGAGCTGGTGTATGAGGCACCCCACAGACACAAAGTGTACAATTTTGAGCCCATGACCCAGTATGCCAGGAGGAGCTGCTGTGAAGGAATCTGCTGTGCCGATCGGGTCAGAGCCCAGGTGCAGTGGAGAGACGGCGGTTCCTGCCAATGCTTTACAAATGACTGGCAGCTTTGTGGTCATTTATAAATATGTCAGGCAGTCCCTCAACCAGGGCAATGGGGTAATTTACTCTGTCACCCTGGCAGAACAAATGGATATTCAACAATATAAAAACAAGACGCTAACAATGGTTCACAATTCTCCATGGTTTTAGTATTTAGACAATCAGCCCTGGAAGGTGATGATCATGTTAACCAGCTAGGAGTTTGCATTTGCTGTCCTTTTTCCTGGGCCACGGGTGAAGAGCCAGGAATGGCTTTAGCTTGACATTGAGGAGTGCTGAAAAATCCGCCACAAAGAGGATTTGGGTGGTATTGTAATGGAAAGGGCCATGGTTCTTAGCCTCCAGGAGGTGCTTGCTAGTTTCTCTAGCAACATGCCAGCACGTGCTACAGTTGCAGGTCTCGAGGCATTATTTGAGAGCGAACTCCTTGGGTCCCGTGAAACTAACGTATGGTGCTTGAGACAAAGCATGGCCAGTGAGTGAAAAATATAATCCTTCTCAGATTGCTCCAGGATGCCTATGATCCAAATATTTTCCCTGCGGCTAAGGTCTTCCAAGTCGATAAGTTTCTGCCGGAGATGCCAGTGCTCAGAGGACAGTAGCTAGTGCCAGGACACCTTTGGGTGACCACTACACTTTAGAAATGTCTATAATATAACATATATCTTGCCCCTGGTCTGGAATAGTGTCCAGGCATGATTCCACTTTCGAGATCCACCCTCCAGGTGTGGTGAGTTGTGTCTGGAATTCGTTATTTTGGCCTCATAGGGATTGCACTTCTGAGTTTTCATGGTAGTCTCTAAGTTCACTAGTGCAATGGATCCTTTAATGTCTGCCAGTTCCTTCAGCATCGTAAGGGCCATCTCTGTAATGTTCATGTTGTGAGGAACTTTGGGGGCCACCGCCTTCACTTGCATGCTGTTTGCCATAGCTACAGGGAATGAAAGTTGATGCATGTGTTTAGGTTTGGACCTATGATTTTCTGTTACGTATGAAGGAACTAAAGGTGAATAGCTCAGTGGTCCTATAAGGGTGGTGCATCACTGTTCAAAGGCTAGCCAAAGTCACTCTTCTGACCCAAAGTGGGGATGAGAAAGTAATGTTGCAGGTTGATAGGGCGCACCAGAATACTATCCGACTGGGAAATAATTTTCCCGCTGTGTCAGGTCCATATACGGAGCTCTGTGTGGAGCGCTGTAGGTGATGTTGATGCTGGTCCTCGAGGTTGTCTGCCTGACACTTCAATACTGCTGGGGGTGGGACCATGGGATGGGAAGGGGGCTCAGGAAAGTGATAATGGTGGTACTCCATTACGGCACTGAATCAGTCTCCAACTGGTTTGTCAGAGAGTGCAGCAGGCAGGAGTGAGTAGTGAACCATGTGCAAGCAGGTCCAGGCCTATTCTATGCAATCCTCTTGGCCCTCAAAGAGGAATGCATCTTGTGGGAATGGGACTCCGACCCCACATTCAGTAGGAGATGAAGCCTGTGTCCAGATTGCAGCCAAATCCTCAGTCTCCTGAAATACTGTTCCGGGAAGCCAGGTAGGCTCCTGTACTCAGGTCACAGCTGTTTCCCAGCTTATGGTGGTGGCATTCTGCCATCAATCTGAGTCTGCTCTGTAGGTACAGAGTCCTCGGATGTCAGATAACTGCAAAGAAGAAAGCCACTGGGCCTGGTGGTTTGCTTATTTGGGTATCAGGCGCAGGTCCCATGGCTGATGGGGTGTCCTAGTCTAGAGGTGTGAAGACACCTCTCTGGGGTGGTGTAGGGGAGCGTGAGGTGATCCTGATGCTGTATGGCAGGTGCAGCAAGATAGCAAGCCACTGGCCCCACTGGAGGAAGGGTATGCCCTTGCTTACACGCTGGAAGGGAGCAGCCAATACTGCACCTACAGAGGGAGGACACCGTCCTGGGCTACTGCAACATGATCCAGGTTGTCTGGTGCATTATCATTATCATTCTAGCCAAGTAAAGCATCAGCTTTAGTTGCAGATAAGATGAATGACCTTACGCCCCTTGGGGAGATCTATGGGTGAGCTGCCATTCTCGCCAGTGTCTAGCAACACTTCCTAGGCCCAATTGCTGTGTCCTCCTGTATGGTTTGTCAATCAGCTCTCTTGTTGCCTTCACCAGAGGCTGTAAAATCAAGAAATATCCTGTCCACCTCAGGAATGGAGTCTTTCACATTGAGAATCCTAACCCCCAACAGCAATGTGTCCGTTTGTCTTATTAAGGGCTGGGAAATGGCCAACCCTGAACTCCAACATAAAATCTGGCAAAAGAGGGGTAAAAGTAAGGATGGGCAGCACCTAGGACTATTTGCAAAAACATAAAATGACTGGCCCGGAAACACACTGGAAACAAAAATATAAAACACAAAGGAGATTTATAAAACACCAAAGTCTCCTACGTAATACAGCCCTAGGAGAAAAAACACACCCAGAACAACACCAAATGCATTTTACTGTATAAGGTATGATCATGGAGACCCTCGGAGAGAGTCCCTGGGGAAAGCTGTAACTGCAAGCATAGACTTGCCGTTGTAAGGCCCTAAAGGGTGAGTATTCCGAAGGGTATATAAAGACAGTGTAATATAACTGTGTTAGCCTGAAAATACCTGTAACAGCAGACTTAACTTTCTGGTTAGGGGATTCCTAAATACAGCTTTCTAATAATAGGATTCAATAAAGTATTTTAAAACCAACCCAAGAGGGGGTTCTGGTAGATTGTGGGCTTAGATGGGATCTCTCCACTCATAAAATCAGATGGTCCCCCAGAGCCTCTAATTTGCTGCCTTTTTTCCCGACCATCTCATTGCCTCTGTAGTGTTATGAGCACACTGCTATATCAGTAATCAGTAGCATGAATGAAGATTGTGCTCATTACAGAAACTATAGCACAGTGATTAACTCTATGGAGTGCCTTTCTATACTTTCTCAGAAATAAATGTGCTGCCTGTACTTCTCAATGGACGTGTGAGCAGTGGAAAGGGTAGTTAATGATTCTTTTATGGCACGGTACCCATGAGCGCCAGATCTATACTACAAGCATCTGAAAGGGCCAGGCCCATAAGCTCTGAACTTATTCTAGAATAACAATCCGATGGTTCTTTTTAGCAGCATGCACGCGTAGAAGGGAGAAACACTGTTATTATTACTAGTCAATTCAACAGAAAATTCTCTTGACACATAATAAACACAAACTACTACGTAAGGTTAGTTAATTTATCACAAAGCCAAAAGTAGCTAAACATAGAGACACCTGAAAATGAGAGTGTAGAAATACATCAGAATCTGCATCAAGCCAAATCTATTTATCAAGTTTAAGCAGTGCAACATAACAAAACAGCGAATTCAAGGAACAGGATGCCGAGTTACCGTGGGTGGTATACTCTGCTCCGCTGGTGGAGTTTGCAGAGTTTTGCCAGCTTCAGTTTTCATGAAATGCAGTGCACCATATTTACAAATATCTCTTTCCTAGCACTGGTGCAAACTATTCTTTGAAGCTATTTCCTCTTTGTATGTGTGCTAAAGAATGCATCCCACAAGGAAAGAGGAAATAATAAGGAAAAATAAATATATTTCAATTTATTACGCCAGCCTCAGGTACGCACACTCTTTCGGTGCAAAACCAGGTCTAAAAGTCTTTCGATACATAGGATTGCACCAAAATAAACGCATGGTCCCACCAAGTAATGCCTAACTGACGCAAGGTAATGCAAAGCACCACTATGTGCTGCCTTGCTTTACTTTTTAAGCATTTCTTTTCAATCCCATGGAAAGCCGCACAAATCGGGCTTTGTAAATCCCACGGATGTGCCGTATTTACTACAATACAGCACACCCCTGTATCTTCCCCAGCGCTGGCGCTAAAATTAGCTGCCTAGCACAAAACAAACACCCTTGCACCATTGTGGAAGGGTGCCTACAATGCAGGGAATGATTGTTTTTTTTTAATTATTATTTTGATTCCACACTTCCAAGGCATGATAGACATTTCATAATAATAACTATTTCACAATATATTCCTTGCATGCAGTTCGTACATTATGTAATTGAGCCTTCTCAGTAAAATTAATCAAGATAACACGCTGCATAAACATAAATGACAACAGCCTGAAAAAGAATAAAGTTAACTTAGAATTGCAAATATCCCCATTTGAGCTTTGGCTTAAACAGTGTGTCTGCCATATTATGTTTACAACTTCTGCTAGTCTAGTGTTATATTCCATAACTCCTTGCTATTTGCCTACTGATACTCTCAGTTATTCATATGGGCCAAAAAAAGTTCCCAAATCATAAGACCCAATTTCCGTTTCCTTGCCCCCTTTAACGAATATAAACTAAATTCCAAGCTAGCATTCTGTATAGCTTAGCCCTCCAAACCTCGAAACTTGGAGGGTCGGGACAAAGCCAATCCCCCGCTATACATAAATGGGCTATAATCATTGCTACAAATAAAAAGAGTCTATACTTGTATAAACTTCCCCCCTTTGAAACTTTCTGACCCATCCTTAAAAGCATCAAGGCAGGAGTTATACGAACAGGTCTCCCTAATATGTCAGATAAGAATTGTTCCATATTTTGTATAAAGGGTTGCAATTTAACACAAGTATAAAAAATATGATCTATATCCGCATCGGATGAAACGCATCGAAAACATTTACCATCATAGCGGCTGCCCCATTTTTTCATCCGCGCAGGTGTATAGTATAACCTGAATAAAGTTTTAAAAAATTGTGGGGCATATTACCAAGCAATAGCGATAATTATCGCTATTGCTTGGTTAGAGACAAAATTTTACCGCTGACCTGTGGCGATTTTTACCGCAAAAAAAACCTTGGTATTACCAAGGTTTATCGCAAATGCGATAAAAATTGCCGCAATGCATGAATATCGCTGAAAAGTCAGCGATATTCATGCACTACCGAGCTAATGCTCTTAGCCATGTTATCCACCTCCCATTGGATAACATGGCTAAGAACTGCTCAGGTCAGGTGTTAGCTTTTGGAGATATTCGCGCTCAGCGCGAATATCTCCAAAAGTTGGTAATAGGAGATAGCGATGTTAGCGACTGTTTTCGGTCGCTAACATCTTGGCACGCCCACTTTGCATGTCATTAGTGATAAATATCACTGACATGCAAAGTGGGGCCCAAGATGGTCGCTATCTCCTACTAGCTGTCGCTAACTGGTGTTAGCGACAGCTAGATAATAGGGAGATAATTTTATCTCCGCTTTCTTGGCTTTTAAAGCCAAAAAAGTGGAGATAAACCCCCTTGATAATATGCCCCTGTATTTGTAAATTCGCTGACATAAGGACTTTCCTAGCTCTTGTAATCGCTTCCTCCATTGAAATATCTAACTCATTTTCACCTATAGTCTCCACCCAATATCCCTTATGTTTTTCCAAATCATCATTCTTACCCGAACTTACAATTTTATACAACCCACCAATTCTACTATGAGCCTTTAGAGCCTCCATCAAAGGGTTAGATATCAATTTCAATTTCTATTTGCCTAAAAAGTCCCTAATTTGCAAGAACTTAAGAAACTGTGCTTGTGGTAACCCGTGAGCCTGTGCTAATACTAAGAACTGTTTGAGCGTTTCACTTTGGTCATATAAGTCACCTAGTGTCTTAATCCCTTAAGCCTGCCAGGCCCTTGCCACACTGCCACAGATGGTTTGGCGAAATGTTGCCACATTTAGTGGGGTATAATAAGTCAAAATTCCTAAATTAATTAATTTGCGTACTTTCTTCCAAATTTTACTGGCTGCTGCTACCGTCTTGAACCGAGTTCTTTTATAATAGCTCCATTCTATCTCTCTGAATAGACTCCGAATAACTTCCATTCCTAAGGTTAATTGGTATATAGAAATGTTAGAGCTTGATGTTATTGTATTATTATCCTCTTCACCTCCCAACAATAAAATGCGCATCCTTTGCAAAAAACAAACATAATAATACAACACAAAATCCGGGACCGATAGTCCCCCCCTGTCTTTTGATAGCATCATAAGCCTCAATGCTCTTCGCGGCTTTCCCGGGGTCCATAAGAATCTAGCACACAGAGCCTGGAGTTGCTGAATTTGAGCTGGCAATATTTCTACTAATAATGATCTAAAGAGGTATAATACCCTTGGTAAGATATTCATTTTTAATATGTTGGTTCGGCCAATTAAAGTGAAATGTAGCCTCCCCCACTTCTCCAAGGATTCTGCTATGCTTCTATAAAGTGAAACCCAATTAGCCTCAGCTACCTCAGACATTGCTGCCCTTATCTTAACCCCCAAATAAGTTGCTTCTACAACTACTCTAGAGTCATTGACTTTCCCTATTTGAGAACAGACCAACTGTGTTTTCGAAGCATTTAACTTGTAGCCAGACAATTGACCAAAAATCTTGGCTCGTCTGGTCTGATCATTATGCGATACATTTCGTGCTACCACCTGGTCTATACTCGGCCAGTGTTTACGTGGAGGAAATTAAATCATCTTATCGCTGGGACAGACTTGATGTAGCCGCTTTTAATCTGCGTCTGACTGAGACAATTCCATCCTTTATCAACACTGAGCAGAATCTGAATGCTCCCATTTCTGGTTGGTTGACAGATGCAGTGTCGGCTCTCGTTCCTCGGTCTAGCAGCAAATGTAGATCCTTGCGCCCACCAGCACCTTGGTACTCGGATGAGCTGAAAATCCAACGTGCCAAATGTAAAGCCCTGGAGAGGAAGTGGAGGATGTCTTACTCCGCTCCTTCTAAAGTGATTTACAAAGAAGAACTAAAATTCTATCACGCAAACTGTAAACGTGCTAAGGCCTCTTACATCGCCTCCACAATCACTTCAGTGCAAAATTGTCCCCGGACTCTCTTTGCCACAGTTAAGAAACTCACAGGAGCTGATACCACTCCCGCGCTGCCGGCTTTAGATGGTATACAATGTAATGCCATTGCAGACTTTTTTATATCCAAGGTTGAGGGCATTTATCAATCTTTGGCCTCCCTTCCACCTCCAATTGATCTCTCTCAACCCGGTTCTTTCTGCAATGCTTCCGTCTCCCCTACTGAGTTCATTCACAACTGGACACCATTTGATGACTCCTCCTTCCTGTCTTGTTTAAAAAGCATCAGGTCAGGTTCCCCACGGGACCCAGTCCATATGAAGATACTGAAACAACTTGACCTTGAACCACGGAGATTCCTAATGAGGCTACTTAACATCTCTCTCACTGAATCTCGGGTGGAACAGGACTGGAAACATGCCATGGTCGTCCCCCTGCTAAACAAATCTGGTGCTGACATCACAAATCTTGCCAACTTCAGGCCTATATCCCTGCTGCCAGCCTGTTCCAAAATATTGGAGCGCCATGTTAACACCCAGCTCAATGAGTTTGTTGAAAACGTGGGATATCTTCATCCATCCCAATCAGGCTTTCGCGCTAATTATTCCACAGAATCCGCACTCCTTGGGGTGACTGAGCGACTCCGACACGGTATCGATAGCGGTGAGACCTTTGCGCTTATTCTTCTTGATTTAAGCGCTGCTTTCGATACTGTGTCCCATTCCATCTTATTGGAGTCTCTCTGCTCCCTTGGTGTTGTTGGACCAGCGCTTGCCTGGGTGGCCTCATTTCTCAATGAGCGCACCTTTCAGGTTTTCTCAAACAAAGCTGAATCTGCGATTCATTCCTCTGCTTACGGCGTCCCTCAAGGGTCTATATTGAGCCCTCTGTTGTTCAATATTTACATCAGACCACTTGCTTCTATTGTAGAGGACGCCGGTCTGTCTATATACTCATATGCAGACGACACGCAGATTGTGTTTTCTTTGTCTAGCAGCAGGGCTCAGAACACTTCTGCCCTTAAAACTGGCCTTTCTCGTGTTGCAGCTTGGATGCAAGCGCATCTGCTAAAGCTCAACGGTGACAAGACCGAGGTGATCATACTAGGCAAACATAAAGATCTGTGGGGCTCTAGACACTGGCCCAGTGATATGGGTCCGCTGCCTACCCCCGTGCCTGTTGCTCGTAACCTCGGTGTCCTGATCGACGATAAACTCTCGATGAGGCAGCAGGCAACTAAGGTCGCTGCAATCTGTTTTAATACTCTACGCTGGCTGCAGAAGATCATATGGATGTTGCCTGAGTCCACTCGAAGAACTGTCGTACAAGCCCTTGTGATGTCCCGCATCGACTATGGCAATGTGCTCTATCTAGGAGCAGATAAAGCCACAATCAATAAACTCCAGGTTGTACAGAACTCAGCTGCTCGCCTGCTGCGCAATGTTCCACGTAGAACGTCCGCAATGCAAGCTTTGCGTGACCTTCACTGGTTAAAAATTTCTGATCGTGTGATCTTCAAAACTTTGTGCTTCCTATTTAAGATTCGTCAGGGTTTTGCTCCCATCTACCTGCACAATCTTGCCCAGCCATATCAGCCTGGCCGCTCTCTTAGGTCATCCAACAATGGCAATCTTGTGATTCCTAGAATCCGACTGGTAAAAATGGGAGGCCGTTCATTCCCATATCTAGGACCTAAGATGTGGAATGCTCTCCCGTTGGCGCTAAAAACAGAAACTAGTCTTCTTGCTTTCCGCAAAAAATTGAAGACTCTTCTGTTCTAAGTTCTTCGGTTCTGTTTTTCTTTTCTTTCAGCAATTGCTTGTTTTCTTCTTCAGTCTGTCCCTGGCGCCGGGAAACCCATTGCGGGTAGCTGTGCGCAATACAAGTTCAATAAATAAATAATAAATAAATAGGCGCTCAATTTCTATCAAAGCCAGGGCCGGATCTTCTGTAGTCACTGCAATATCATTCAAAAGGCTTTATTCGAGGATTACACTCATAAAAGCACAAACGTACATTTAAAATACATCATTAAACAATTGTTTCCTCGTTAAATGCAGTAATTTAAAAAGATTACGCAGGCATCTGCAAAAGCAAAAATGATATGAGGGATGTTACGTACCCAAAAAGGTTTAATGGCCTCACTACTAGAGAGCATACTAATGAAGGGGTTTATATACAATGCAAAATGCAGGGGAGAGCAGGGGCATCCCTGCCTTGTGCCTCTAGTAATTTGAACTATGTCAGAAGTCATACCCATAGACGCTATTCTAGCTGTTGGTGCCTCATATAGAATTTGCAATGTCATCATAAATTTCCTAGGAAATCCCATATTCTCCATTAGTAACCATAAATACTTCCATCCACGCGATCAAACGCTTTTTCAGCGTCAAGTAATATCAGCCCTAAGCTGCGTTTCTCTACCTCGGCTATATCGAACAAAGTAATAACTTTATTTATATGTGCCACTGTTACTCGACTTGGAATAAAGCCATGTTGATCATCAGATACTAATGGGATGATGACTTTTGATATACGGTTTGCCAAAATTTTAGAATACATCTTCCCATCACAATTTAAAAGTGAAATGGGGCGATATGACCCCGGGAGATCGGTCTCTTTTCCTTTCTTACTAAGGACAACTATAATAGCCTCATCCCATGATTTTGGTGCTACCCCAGTTTGAGCAGCCCTAAATGTGTCCAACATTATCTCTTTAAGTTCCTCAAAAAACAATTTGTATATTTCCCCTGGTAATTGGTCTGATCCCGCTGCTTTCCCCATTGCTAACGTTTTTACTGAGATAGCTAACTCGTTAATTGATAAAGGTGCCTCCAATAAATCAGCCACTAATGGATTTAGTTTAGCAAGTGTTTCTAGTACAGTAAGGTCTAGCTCCTCCAAGTTACTTTGTTCAGTCTTATACAGTGCTAAGTAGAAGTCGTGAAGAATGGCCAGTATGTCTTTGGGTTCAGTCTTTAAAATCCCAGCCTTGTCTTTCATAGATGGTATATTGTGACTAGCATCTTTCATACGCAGCTTTAAGGCTAGGGGTCTTCCTACTGTTTCCCCATACTCATGACAAATCTTCCGTTGTGCCAAATATTTTCTTGCATCTTCGCTGTCCCATACTCCCAAGATTTTTGCCCTTTTCTTTGCAACCTCAACCTCTAGTGCTTTCACATCCCCCTGAGTAACTATCCCCGATGTTAACTTCTCCTCTGCCAGCTGTAGTCCCTGATATAACATCTCCATATCTACTTTTAATTTTCTTTGCCGAGCGAACCCAAAGCTTATGACCTCTCCCCTAAAACAGGCTTTAAATGTATCCCAGACGATATTGATTGTGGCTGTGTTTCTATTATTATTGAAGAATTCCCTTATCCACTTCTTCATATACTCTATAAATTCCTCGTTGAAACATAGTTTTCGGTCAAAGGTAAATTTTCTCATCATAACCGGTACCCCCCAACCAATTATTGACAAGACAATAGGTGTATGGTCGGATGAGATGCTTGGATACATCTGCATTTTAGCTTTAGCTAAGTGAGGCACTTCCATGAAAAAATAATCCAGCCTAACCTTCTTTTTATGGGGATGGGAGTAGAAAGTATAGCCAGGGTCCATCGGAAACAAGGTGCTCTAGACATCCACCAAACCATAACCTTTTAACAAATTAAGGAGGGCCCTACAAACCTGCGGTTTCCGACCTTTATAAGCCTTCGCTCCCCCAGTGATATCCTGCGCTGTTAAATTAATATTCATATCCCCACAAATAATCAAGGGGGTGGCTCAAGCTACAAGTTCAGCATGTCATTGTTCCAAAACCCCTAAGTCATCTATATTGGAGCCATAAATATTACATACTGTAAAATTCCCATGCTGTCCCCCACATTCAACTATAGCCCACCTACCATTTGTATCCGTTAATTTCCGTTGTACCGTAACCAAATTCCTTTTTGCTAAGATAGCTACCCCCCGAGTCATGCCAGATTGTTGAGATGAAACTAAAATAGAAAACCCCAATTCTGCTAATGCCTGATGTTTATTCCAAGGGAGATGGGTTTCTTGTAAGCAAACCACATCCGGAGCAACATGGCGCAGCTCAGCCGCTACTCTTCTTCGTTTATTGAAATTATTTAACCCCGAAACATTTAGCAAGCATATTCGCAGATCTCTAGCGGTAAGCATATGGTTCAACTGGATATCCCCCCCAATTGACACCATTTAACCTTACAAATACCATACAAAAACCTTTTGTCCAATTGCCTATCATGTTTTTTATTGATTCTCTTTCGAGTTCCATGTCATTTTTTAATACAAGTGTGGATTTTTTACCCACTTTTAAGCCCACCACCAAGTCCCTCCACGTGCCCCTCCAACCCTCTTCCCACCTTCCTCCTTGCCCACCCCCACCCTTCCCAATAACGAGGCATTAGGATTTATGGTCCTGTAGATGTAGCTGTCAATTTCCCTCTATCCCCCCACAAGGCCTCTAATGTGCTACTCATTCATCTCAAAAAGTAGGAAGAAAATCCTTACTTCCTGTCTGGAGAAACCTTTTCATAACTAAGGATATTATATTCAAAATAAATCCTCTCTATAAAAAGAGACATACAGCTACCATAGCCACCTGAAAAAGTAAAGAGAAGAATTTTTGATTATCACGAGTTACCAATCTCACTTAGCTCTAGGGTTGAACTACCCCCACAATTCCTCCTTTCTACCCCACCCTAGATGATGTTTAAGCAGTAATCTTGTTTAGAAATTCCTTGGCCAGCCCCACATTGGTAAAACATTGTGTTCGTTCTTTATGCACAATCTTCAACTTCGCGGGGTTGACAAGAAACACTTGTGCTCCCTTAGCCTGCAGCGGAGTAATTAATTGTCGAAGTTGCCATAGACTGTCCACCGTATACTTGCAGAAATCAGGAGTTAGAAAATACTCTAACCCAGGGCCAGGCCGTCGCTTGTCAGGTCTTGCGAGTTTATAAACATCTTCATGAGCAAGAAAACTATTAAAGGAGATCAAAAGAGCCCTAGGCCTGCCCATATTTCTCTCGATCGCTTTCTCAGTTCCTTGACCGGCAGTCCCCTTCAAGTTAAATGGAAAGCGATGCGCTCTTTCGACCTCCCTGTCCCAATCCCACTTTGTGAGTTCCGGGAAGGCTTCCTTAAACAGATTGACTATAATTTTGCAGGGTCTTGACCTTCTTTGCCTTCAGGCACTCGAAGTACCCTCAGAATATTACGACGAGCCCTGTTTTCAAAGTCGGCAAGTTTTTAGAGAGTATCCTTCTTTGGCCCCTGTAGAGCCTCTGTTGCACCTTTCTGCTGCTCAACTACATCCTCCAAATTGGAAATGCGAGTCTTAGCCTCATTAAACCTGTTAGCGGAGTCTGCCTGTGACTTCGCAAGCCGTCGAACTGAGTTTTGGAGCTTAGGACAGAAACTTTGCACTCTGCGGCTCTCTTCCCTTGTCTCATCCCGCAACAATATTATAGACTCATAGATCAAAGCTAATGAAATGCCAGTGTTCACTCCAGCAGCAGACTCCTCATATGTTCGATCTACTTTATCGTCATTGCTTATATGGGCTGAGGCTTCAATGTTTAAATCACGAACAGTAGAGGGGCTATCCTCAGTAATATCAATAGAATCATCCTGCACAAACTAATTGCCGGGCTCCCTCCTTCAAGACTCATATGCAGGGCATATTGTGATACTAAATCCTCACAAGATGAAGGCAGCGACGTTTCGGACATAGAGTAGAAATCCCCAGACACGCCATCCAGTTGAACATACTCCTCTCCTCCCACTGCGCCTGGCACCAGGGGGTAAACCATAACTTTCTGGAGGGTTCTCCCCAAGTTCTTGACTCTCCCTGACATTTATGATGGTTTTAGGATAGGAACCCTCAGTTATACCTTTTGCAAGTAACCCCTTAGCTCTATCTTTTTCTAATGCTGCCGCAGCTACAAAAATGGAGGGGATTACTACATTCTTCTCTGCCCCCCCGACCCGGCTGCCTTAACACTAGCACTTGACTGTGCTCACTTTATTTTCGCTGGTTCCACTGGTGTTTTGGGCTGAGTTTTCTTTGAGAGCATCGTTTACCCTGATCCTCTAAGACCTTCTGCTTCCCCCTTGTTCCTTTGGGACCATACCGTCTCTTTTCCCGAGTTTATCGTCCCGATATCTGATACAGTACCGCACAGCATCTATCTCGCACTGCACAAACTTGCTCTCTGTGCTTTGTAAAAAGCACTCACCGCTACTACTCCGCGGGTCTGATCAGTCCGCCCGATAATGTGGAGCACTCGCCAGCTGAGTTTCCTATCCCAGTGCTTCAGCGCTCCAAAACATGAAGAATCCTCTCCGTCTGCGTCCTTCTCCATCGCTCTCCCCGGAGGCTACAGAACCGCAAGCCGCATCAAGCCACAATCAGCAACAGGTGAGATGAGGCGGCAACCCGAGTATGGGCTGGAGAACGCCAAACGTCAAGCAAGCACAGCCACACAGGTGTTGATGAGTATTCCGCTCTGCTCACTGGGACCTTGAGCCTGCGAACGCGGTTACCAAGACCAGGCGCCAAATACCGGATCACAAACACAAGTGAAAAATCGATCAGCCATTCACTATCCGGCATTACAATTCAGGGGTCACAGAATCTGGCACCATATAGGTTAGCTTAGTGGAGCACCTTTTTGCTGTCAGGTCTCTCCGCTGTCGGGGCTTGCAGGGATACGAGGAGTGGTCAGCCTACACGTCCACTCTCGTGGGCGCCATCGTGCCTCACAGGGAATGATTGTTTATGTGCAGGAAGGTCTCCCTTCCTGCACATAAACTATCCATAATGGCTATTTGTTACTTCTGTGTGTGAGGCATTCTGCAGCACACATAGCAGTAGAAAACACCATTACTTAATGATTTTTGATGTGCCGGAAGGGACACCTTCCTGCACATAAACAATCCATAATGGCTTTTTGCACTTTCTATGTGTGCTCCTTAATACAACACTCATAGAAAAAGCATAAACGTAAATCATGATGCTCATGTGTAAATAAGCACCAAAATCTAACCGTCACAGCTTCAGAGGAATACTACTAGATTTCCTGATGCAGATTTACACGTTGTATTTGAAAATAAGGCCTTATATATCCAGAGGAAATAATACAATTACATTTATCTGTTTATAAAATAATTAGAAGGGTTGAACAATAGCAAAATAGGCAGAATTAGATATAAAAAAGGAGCTCCAAGATGCAAGTGGTATCAACAGGAACTGTCAGTTGATGTACAAAAAACAAATGCCAGCAATATATCCAGCCAGTGGAAGATTTTTGTTTTCCCATCAGGTTAGTGACAACAAGGTAAGCAAACGCCGAATGCTAGTCAGTTGAGGATGTTCGACTTTCCTGCGTCAGCTCATTTTGACTTGGTGTACCCACTCTGGCAGTGTGTGACAGAAAATGTTGTCAGCCAGGGAAACACACTTGTGAAATGTTATTGCGAGCCAATGTGCGATATATTAATATAGATCTGGGGATGACATCAACATGTACTTATTATAAGCAACTTATGAGCAAGTCCTCATAAGTAAATCAAAAATATGTATATGTTTTAGAAGTTTTAGGAGTTTTAGAAATTATTTTGCGAGACATATAGTGCAGAGCAGCAGTGTGTCATCTGGACAATAAACTAAATCAAAAATCACCTCACTGATGAACCCCAATTGGAGAACCCCATTTTGGTTAAAAGCTCCTTCAAGTAAATGAATGAGTTGACAAGAACAGCACCAAACAAGGTTTCGATTCATTGCAGTATCTTATGTTGACTCTATGTTATGGAGTTCAGCATTGTTTGTATTCTGAATATGATCTTCAGAGCTGTGAGCAGGCAGCAGTTGTGTATGTGAGGAGCGAATGGAAAAAGCGAAATTTAGAAACCTTGGGGCCGATTCACGGAACTAATCTGAGACAAAATCCTAAACTTACTACTTTTCGTATTCAGAGAAGGCATATAGTGGTAGTAAAATTAGTATTTTGTCTTAAATTAGGAATTTGTCTTAAATTAGTAGTTTGTCTTAAATTAGTATTTTATCTAAAGTTAGTATTTTGTCATAAATTAGTATTTTGACTTAAATTAGGATTTTGGCTTATGTTAGTGTTTTTGTCTTAAGTTAGGATTTTGTCTTAAATTAGGATGTTGTCTTAAGACTAAAACTTAAGACAAAATCCTAACTTAAGACAAACTACTAACTTAAGACAAAATCCTAACTTAAGACAAAATCCTAACTTTACTACTACAAAATGCCTTCTGTGAATACCAAAAGTAGTAAGTTTAGGATTTTGTCTCAGATAAGTTCTGTGAATCGGCCCGTTATAGTGTTTGGATCTTACCCTTCACAAAGTTTGTACTAAATAAAATCAACACAGAACGATGCCTTTGCATTGCATACTTCCTGTGAATGTCGTTTTGATTCAAATACTCTCAAAAGAAATAAAACCAACCTCGGTAAAACATACATTAAAAAGAAGGAATACATTCTTACTCCA
This sequence comes from Lissotriton vulgaris, assembly GCF_964263255.1. Lineage (NCBI taxonomy): Eukaryota > Metazoa > Chordata > Amphibia > Caudata > Salamandridae > Lissotriton > Lissotriton vulgaris. Next base: position 506,397,918 of record NC_141696.1, read on the forward strand.
TGTTCCATATAATAAGAAAAAACAATCGCCAAACACTTTATAGCAGTTTAACAAGTTAAACGGGCTGTTATGTTATTCACGTACTATGTTGTTGTTTGAATGCGTATACACGTGCCGTTCCCTGGTGACAGGGCATTATAGACTGTTAATGGGAGTTGTCCCAGGTGCCGGCCGAGCAAGAGGGCAGCAGAAGGTGCACTTCTTCCACCTTCTCTGTAGTGTTTCAGTCTGGATTAAATCCTTTCAAACTACACCACTTTGAAGTGTCTTACTTTACAACGGCATTGTAAGCAGATCCAATCCTATTGCAATTACTTCTTTAAGGGGGATATTAATTCGGACCATCCTCATTTTTAGAGAGCTGTGATAGTATGGTTTTATGTCCCTATTGCATCGTAAAGTGACTTGCGCATGGTTAACAATCCCTGTCAATTCCTCTCTGAGACTACCACAGAGGAGATACATCACTAATTGCAGACATTTCCAGTTTCAAACAGCTTTCTCACATTTTATCGCAAATTGATGACATGGACTACATACAATTTTATGGTCCCTTTCCCATCAAGTCAGAGGTGCCATTTGCCTCAGTCTCCACTTTTCCATCAGCAATCTATTTAAGCCAAAAACAATTATGTGGTTAGTAACAGATTTCAGCATCCTAGAGGCCTCTTTGTGTTCTCAGACCCCTAGGGCAAACAAATGGAATAATCAATGTGTTTCTGCAATTAGTATACATGATGCAAAAAACAAAAAATATTCAATGGTTTCTTTTGGTGCACCACACGTTAGGCCACACCAGACTGTACATCATGGGCCTCCCTGGGATGAGCCCACTTAGCTGTAAATAAGCTAGGAGGCAAGGTTCTGTACCGGAACTGTAAATACAGTCATCTAGCTTGGGGCAGGTGCATCTCATCCAGGAGATCCTTTCTCCTGTATCAATACTTAAGTGTGAGAAAAGTTTTTGTCAAAGAGCCATAATTCCGCTGGGTATGTAGCAAAGAATCTCTGTTGCTCCAGAACGTCAGTTTGAGCAAGGACTTGGAGACTACTCTTTGTGGACAGGAAAACACCAGAGGATTGCAAGCCCAGCTTCTAATAGGGTGGCCCTAATATACCGTAGCCAAGGAATATCAAGAGTTCCAGAAATAGACAAGAGTTCCTCTAGACCTCTGTGATAGGAGATACGCTCTGGGGTGAACCATATTCTCTGCCAATAAAGAATGGGACATAACCCTACATTGTCAGATAGAAATCTCAGCCCAAGATCCACCCTAAGTGGGAGCAGCGGTGTCCTTACAGGGAGCCCTCTCAGCTGTTGGAGAAAGAGATTTTCTACTGCTATGACGGAATACATTCTAAGGTGTCCCCACAAAACGTCTCCATAGCAGGTTGTCCCTAGCATTTGTAGGTTATAAATTTCGAAGGCAGGGATAATTAGTCGGTACTAAGATTTTAGTAGGATCTTATTAATTCCTCCTGCTACTTGTTCCAATTCAAGCCTGCGATGTCAAAAATGTATATGCCACTCCAGATCCTCTGTCAGTCTTACACCCCGGTAGTCAAATTAGGATATGTGCTCTAGTGCATTTCCTCCTAATTTGGGGTTTGACCTATTGTATCTCCCTGGGTTCAGAATCATAAATTACATCTTGTTCACATTGAACTGCAAGCCACTCTCTTTACAGAAACTGTCAAAGTGATTCAGCAGCCTCTAACGCCCCATAGGGGATTTAGAGAGGAGCAGGGTATCATCTGCGAACATTAGTGCAGCGTCCCTCATAATTGCCAGCCTGGGAGCATCATTATCATCCCCTCAAGATAATCAACAAATAGTGTTGGGGCCAGAATACACCCTGCCTGACATCTCTGTTGACTAGAAAGCATTCTGTTAGTTTACCTGCACTACCACATCTTACTTGTGTGTCATTTTCTGGGCACAGCCTTTTCAAGAAAGCAAGCGGTACTGTGCACCGTCAATAAGGCTTTGAGTGAAAAAATGCTTCACCCCATCACTGGCTGCAGTTTTACTATCAATGACACCAGACCCCTACTTACTTTCAGGTGTCACTAAATTCAGCGTTGGTATTTAGTTCTCACAGCTTCAAGAAGACCCTCCCATGTTATCCTCTCTCCAAGGGGGTTTTTTATAAGCACACCTCGCAGTCTTAATCTCTAGCCGATCATGCATATTCACTGCCTTGACCACTTTAATTATAGCTTCCCTGCATGGTAAATTGTACTATGAGCAGGGCCTTGACCCCCCCCCCCCCCCCAGTGCATCGAACCTCATTGTCGAAGTACAAGTGCACCAGTTGACAGTTTTCTACCACCGCAGTCTCCATAGGTGCCACTGGAACCTAAGTTAAAGCCAAGGTAAAGAGTTCTTCTGGACGGTCAGCAACCAGACCATATATTCTGCTAATAGACTCTTGTGAGTAGGACACCCTTCTTCACTTTACCCTATGCCTATCACTGGCAGCTAGTATACGCCTGTCTAGATTTGCGTACAGAACTGTGGCATTAGCTGTAACATACTTATTCAATTATATGGACAAAGCATTGTGTTCGCTGTCATAAGGTTGGACCACTACTATGTCTACTAGAGTGGACCAGAGGCAGACATCTATCAATATACAATCAATCAGACTCGAATGGTTTGTGCTGTCAAATATAAGCGTCCCAGAACTATCAGAGTTGGTTTTGCCATTACACGCTTGCAGCCCCTGATTGCGAGTAAGGGTATTAATTTGTATTGCAACTGTTGACCATTTCTTAATAGGTGCAATCTTTAGTTCGGGTATATTCCCAGCTATATACACCTTAGAGTAGAGGTGCTCAAATTGACAATTAAATTCACCACCTAGTACCTTTCTTGCTAGGTACAGAATAGTAGACTAATGGGCATTAAGGGTATATAGTACTGTTGATTCTTATTTTAAACCCACGTTAAAAAAATAGTATGAGGGTTAAACATAAACATGGTAAATCAGTCCAACATCAACACTTGCAGCAGGCTCATAAAGGAGCTTTTCGCCCATGTCGTTATACCCCCGGAGGGCCTACCCTGCCCAATAGAGGTTGCCAACTTTGAGAAGTTTGTAAACCCAGGGACACTCAGCAGCAACATAGCCCAGGTTTCTTGAAAGAAACAAGTATCATAATAACGTTTGCATTTGCACCAATCTTGGTCACTCAATTTAGAGCCCAAACCAACCACATTCCAAGAAATTAATTTGATGTAAATATCTTGTGCAGGCAAAGGGAGTGTAATATCTAATCCGGAAGATACCATACCACAAACAACATTAGACGGGGTAGCCGCAAAAGACTGCAGACAGACTCACCAATGGCCTGGGCAGTGCCCTTGCACGTCTGCATGTCCCGCGCCTCAGGACCAAAGTGCACTGAAACAGCGCTCAGCCTTCTTGGAATTGTTTGCAGGTGCGAGCTGTTGCAGGGATTGTGGGACTTATAGTCCCCAGGGGTTGTTTAGTGCAGCGGCTTTACCAGCTTCTTGTGGCAAGTATGTTGCATTTGAGAGGTAAAAGCAAGCCCCTCATCCACTTCTTGATTTTCACCTATCCGTGGCCCCAGCAGTGCCTTCAACTCCAGCAACTGCCCCCTGTGATTATCACTGAGAGTGCATCCTTGCAAATACATTCTAAGTAGGCCTTTGGTGCCAAATAATTTATTCCTTGGAGAAGTGTGGCTCAAGTGGTTGGAGCGGCAGACCCTGATGTTGAGGTCTGGCCCGGACCAGGGTTCAATTCCCTGCCTCGGCGGGTCTTGGGCTCAAATTTCCCCAGACCTGACAATTCTGGCCTCAGTGCCTATTCCAATCATGGAGTCCCACTCTGTAACTCTGGGCAATAGCTTGCCTAATCTCCACATCGGCCCCTCGCAGCGGGATGCCTGGCTTTCACCTTGGGGATGCCCAGTAATGGGTTATCTTGCAGGGGAATACCAGGACGGGTTCCCTAAGCAAGCGCTGGGATGCTTTCGGGCAGCCATGCGCTCTACAAATCAAATTTCATTTCATTTCATTCATTCTTTGGTACCAAATAATTTAAGGTGGTGGAAGATTAACCTTTTTCTTCAATGGCACATAGTATGAGCTGTGCAGAAGTGATACCCTATTGACACACAGTGACTACTTGCTCCTCACACAGGTCTATCATCTTCATTCAAGGTCATTAGGTCCATGAAGGACTACTCCTTTGTCTCTTGTTCCTCCTTTTCCTCAGCACCCTCCTCGCACTTGCTCTGCTCTTTTTGATTGGTGGTCTTGCTCTGTAGCTTGATAATGGATGTATTTGGTTGACCAACTGTGTGAATAGATAAAAGTGGCATCATGACTCTACTGTGAAAAGATATTGGTTGTTTCTTCGTTTATCAGGTGCTATTTGCTTTTTGTTACTTTGAATAATTGTCATTCATGTCATTCAGTTGATTTTGCTGTGAACATCACATGGAGGCACCAGAGAGCTGTTCAATAACCCGTATGAACATTATTATGACATTATGAAAACAGTCTAGCAAGGATGGCATCAATCCTGTGAACTGTTGATTAACAATAACACTTTCAAAGATTTTGAATGCTAATAAAGTGTTTAAGGAAACACTACTTAACAGCATAAAAGCCCTGATTTAGAGTTGGGCAGTAATAGACAGTACATCCATTTCTGGCGGAAGTGCTAAATTTAAAGGAAAATATACTGGTGGAATCTCCTCTAGTGTTAAACTGACCTTCACAGTCAGGTGAAGTGATGGGTTCTTCAAAATCTTTTTTATTTCAAGAAAGGTGGGACTTGTTTCAAAAGACACATGGAAGTTTGTTTAACACCATTGGTGCCATGCCATTAAAAGGATTTCACTGTTTACTTTTTTTTTTTTATTAAAATCTGCAGGAGTACGTTGTCCTTGCTTCTTGAAAATCTCAGACCTCCAGAAACCTTTTTTTTCTGCTCTATGTTAGTTTGAGTTTGTATGTGCACAACTATTGGAGCACTTCTATTCCTGGTCATTCACCTCTACGATCCCGGTGCACTGCTATGGAGGGGTAGGTGAATGACCAGGAATAGGCGAGCTAATAAACTCTGCCTCTGGCCGAGTGTGAGCCGACGAAGCCCGCTTTCCTTAATAAGGGGTTGGGGGTAGGAACCCACACTGAGAGTTCCTATCTGCAGGAGGACGTCTAGTCACCTCAAAATGTAAGTACCACAGGTATACAGGGCTTTCTTTTCCTGAAAACTGTTAATTTTTCTTCTATTTTCACTTTCCCACTTGGTCCTGCCGAAGCGCCAATGGATTGCTTAACCACTTGGACGCTATTGGACTCAGGCCCATATAATGAGATTTCCATTGAAATGAATGGGCAGTGCATGAAGAGTTACCCTTGTCATTAGCATTGAAGAGGTTAAGGACCAATAAAAAGCGCAAAACATGTTGACCTATTTTTTTGTTAATTCACTTGTGCACTGATTCAGAGAGCAGCGGCCAGTCACGTACCTGCCCTCGAAATTTGTTCCTGAGAGGGGCTCCAGGATCCATATCTATTTTTAACCTTACCAGTCGGACCCTTGAATAAGCATTGGATCCGGGTACCATCTGGTAATTTTAATTCACTCACGCACTGATCTCCCTAGGCCCACACAACCACTTTATCCAAAAGGAAGGATTCCCCCCCATCACTATTTATAAACCCAACCTCTTTCAAATAGACCACTTTCCATTATTCCTCTCTACCAACCAGAGTTTGATTGTCACTCTCTTGAGACCTTAGGAACCGCTACCCCCCAGTGTGTACCACGTTGTACTTTGGGAGCACAGGTACTGGACCTCCTCTTTTCCTAAATAGATCCCGGTCTCCATTTATTTTTGTGTTAAGATGGATCCATCTGTGTCTGGTTTAGGTAATCTGGGGAGGACCAACGCCTAACCACACATCAAAGTCAGTTCTAAAACACAACAGATTTACTTGCCTAAATCATCACAGAAGTTTGATAATCACATTTTGTGTTGAGTTTAGCGTGAAATGTATGGGTTTTGTAAACGGGGGACGGGAGGCTGGAAAAGCACAGAAGTACAACTCATGTAACAGGGATCAATGCAAGTCTTTAGTCTTCATGACAGGAATTATTGTTCACATCTGAAAGGTTCATTGGTCCTCATTCTGCAAAGACTCCACCTGCCTGATGTTATCTTATGTAGACATTCTCAGTTATAAATGGGTGCCCTCCACATGATGGTGAATAGAATGATACCTGCATGTAAATGTTAGAAAAACAAAAAAGTGGTGGGCAGTATGCTTCAGACAATCTCAGCCACTGGCAATTTCCGGCGTCAAACTTTAATCCATCTGCCTTTGTCCACTGTGCTAGAAGCAGCCATGCTTCTGTGCACAACCCCCCCTCAAGTAGAGGGAATATTGGACCCTCCTGAGCAGCTGACAGAGAGTGTACCCTGCTAGTCATGTCATCATCCAAGGGCAAGAAGGGCCACAACCTCAGGTACATGCTCACCAGTTCCACTCCTCCCTTCACCAAAGCGGGTCTGACTTCACCACTGCAGGCCCAACAGGTAGAGGGCTCACCAGTTTACAAGAACATTAAAGGAATCCCTATTTAACTCCTTATTAGTGAACCTGCAAACAGTAAAAAGAGACTGCATGCAACAACTAAAGGGAGTGCAGCAGGACCTGGGAACCCTGGGAGATAAGGTACCTACCATTGAGGACAATGAGAAAGAGCACGCGAGGAATTGGAACAGCTTAAACAAGTGGGCCTCTTTCTACATGAGCGAAACATTGAACTACAGCTACACATGGAGGATCTGAAGAATTGCTCAAACTGCAGAAATATTCAAATCAGAGCAATCCCAACAGTCACGGAGGGGTCCAACACATCCAAATATGAGTCAGCTCTATTCTAACATGTATTGGCCCAAGAGGATATGGTGAATATAAAGCCGAATAAAGTCCACCAGTGTTCTGCCCAGCTACTGATGCTGCATGCCCGCCAGCCACTTTAGCTTGTATCTACCACTTCCAGCTGATGGATGAGATAATTAAAAAAGCATATTTACTTACTCTCCGAGGTCATAAAATGATGTGTTTCCAGGACCTCTCCTTCATCACTTTACAGCGGCAGAGCAACTTTAGACCAATAACTTCTTTTTAACGGGGCACGGAGACCACTTACAGCTTTGGCCACCCCTTCTGGATCATCTTCTGCTGGGAGGACCCTCCTGCATCAACTGAAATCCTTTTCTGAGGCTGCTTAGGTCCTGGTCCTCCATGAAGAGGGCTCACATTGAGACCCATCGAAATCAGGGCAGGTATCCAACAAACGTAAAAACCAATGGCACAAGGGATAAAATGCAAGAAAGGACTGTGGCCAGACCACAAGAGGTTCCTGCAGGAGAGGCGGTGGCCCTGGACTAGTTGTCAGACAAGACTGGATTACATTGGCCCTTGCGCCAGGTAGATTAAAATGCAAGCAGCCAAGAGAACATCAGAAAATGCACCTGGCCCCAGTAAGACAAGGCAGGGGAGGAGGTGGGACAGATGAAGTGCCTACACCACCTAGATGACTGTTGCCTGTCACCTGGCTTAGGAATTTTGTGCCAGACAATTACAATGCTTCCATATAATAAAGGGACTTGTTTCAGACTTCTTGGTTGATGTTAATGTTCTAGTTATAGTTAAGGGATGCACTCATCACTCATTCGTGCATAGCCCCACACATATATTACCTCCATTGACATTAATATACTCACACCCAAGCCAACCAGGCCCAATCCAACAAGTATTTCCCAGACCCCGGACAGATTCAATATCACTTCCTAACCCTGAATGAAAGGCGTCCAAGCAATTAGCCTCCACCAGAGAGGCCTAAATCACCCTACCAAAAGGTCAGCAGTGCTCTCTCTCCTTGAGCAGATGGGTGGCAATGCCTGTCTTCTCCAGGGAACCAATTTCTTACCCAGGGATGAACATAGACAGAGCGGCCATTTTGTTCTCTCAGAACTTTCATGGGGAGGTACTGAGCAAAATAGCTCAAATTAAGGGTAGTTGTTTTACCTACCAAGTTAGCCTGGTTTCATTCCACTTTAACATAGCTATGGTGTACTATAAGAACTTCCACCAGGAACGTTTTCCTACTGGTGCCTCACCGGGGACCCCTTGGATCCCTAAATCGGCAGTTTTTATGGGAGGCGATCCCAATCTGGTCATGGATAATGACCTACATAGGTCTGGACAGCGATTTGGCCTAACTGGAGTCGTCTCCGCAGGGGGGTCTTGCCTGGTTGCGGTAATGTAGCCTTGAGACCCTATTGTGCCTTAGAAAATGAGAACAAGTCACACAGCACTCCACCAACTGTTGAGTCAGTATATGTATTCTAGGAAATCCTAGATATGTATTTGGATCTGTCAAAAACCAATGAGTATATCATGCGTATATCCATGAAAGTAAGTATGCAGTGTCCATAGATTCTCCAAAAAGCACAAAGCTCATAGGTCTATATTGTCCATTTAAGTTTTCCCACTACTCCAAGTTCAAAGATCCAAGCCAAATCGTATTCTTCCAACTCTTTTTATTGTAAATCCATATTCATATAACAACTTCACAGCTCACACCGCCGACAAGTGTTTCGTCTCACAGAGACTTTTTCAAGGCTGGAAGCAATTTAAACAAAACACACAATAAAGATATTATATAAAACCTATTAAATTCATCCTATCATATATACACTATTTTTTAAAAAGGAAATACCATACATTATATAAACATTTTAGAGGAAAAACCACACACCAAAGCAACAATTAATAATCATAAACACCTAGGTATCTATAGAAAAGAAAACCGCACAGTATTGGAGAATTCGTAATGCTATACATGCTCTTAATGTTGAAGCTGTTCCCAATAGTACATGCCCATAGCAACTCCTATACCACTAATACCTAAGTCATGTCTATACATGATAAAAACAAAACATAGTAAAGTTAGAACAAACTGCTACTGGGAGAAGTACCATCCTATTATGTATAGGCATGACAGTGCTTATTTATACTAAGAGACACGGGGGGAAAAGTAAAACAGTAAAGAAAAAGAAAAAGAGGGGGGGCGTAGGGCAATATATATATAAATGAGACCTACCAAGGAATAAAGGTATGTAAGAAGAAGTACTGTCCCCGGTTGTAGTGATCCAAAGATATGTACACCCTTGTGAGGTCCTCAATGGTGATATAGGCAAATGATATGCTTTATTCCGTCCTATATGGAAATAGCAAAAAATATATATATATCACAACCAAGTCACCTTCACATATTGTGTTAGAGGATGGAGTAGGTCAAAATAAATCCCTATTATTTGTATCCAAAAACGGTCCAAAGCACTGACCACTTATTGGCCACAATGAGTTGTATTTAGTTATGACACAAAGACCATAGCGGCCAGATTCATGAAGCTCAATTGCGCTCGCAAAGGGCCAGATTCTGAGAATCTGGCCCTTTGCGAGCGCAATTTTTGCATTTGTGATTCATCATCCCAAATGCAAAAATCGGTAATAGCGAAATCGCTAATTTGCGAGGAATTACATTTAAGGAATCTCTATTTGAGATTCCTTAAATGCAATTCATTAACCATTTTTAAATTACGAAATCGCAATTTCGGGCCGCTATTTACCGCGAGATCAAACCTCGTGGTAAATAGCAAAAACTTAGAAAAATGCTTTTAAATGCAATTTTCTAAGTTGCATGTTATACACACATATGTCCTTTGGACATGTGTGTGCGCAACACCAATGTAGATTACCTTTCAGGGGTGCTACAGGGTGTCCTTTGGACACCCCTAGCACCCTTGAAATCGCATCCTTATTTGCGATTAGCAATTTGCTAATCGCAAATAAGGAATGTGTAGGAATCGCAATTTATTTTGCGGTTCCTACATGAATCGCGTTTTGCGAGTCTGTAATAGCGATTCCTTATGAAAAGGAATCGCTATTACAGACTCTCAAAACGGGTCTTTGATGAATCTGGCAGTAAGTCCTTTCCAAGGCACTACACTCACCTCTCCTCACGAATAAAGATGTGAAGAGAATCTTCTAATATTGATTACAAGTCGCGATTGGCAGGTCCATAAAGTCTGAGAATAGAACAACAATTTATAAATACAATAAACACTCCCCAAGTAAACGTACAAACCATAATAATTAAAAAATATTTACAATTCTGCCCTACCAACTATAAGAGGGCATAAAGACTTCATTCAAAAATAATCAAAAGAATCTAAGTAACAATCAACAGGTAAAGCGTTGTGGCAAAAGACAATGATGAACAACAGCTCTGTTGGCGCGATAATATGAAAATAAGCCGGTAGTTGCATATCACAAAATATTCCATAATATGCGGTGACACATTTCCTAGAAGATAAGCCCTATTCTGGCCTCATCATGGAATACTCTAGAGGTAAGATAAAACATGTAGGTACATCACCAGGTCAACATTAACAATATAAATGCATATACCTATTACACTTACCAAGGTTAAATATGCATTTGTCCTATAATAGGGACACCTATCCACAGCACATTGTAGGCAATAGTGCACCCATTCTATAAGTGAAAGTGTAAGCTTTAAAATATTACTTATATAAATAATTCCTCATAGCACAAAGTCCATTTAGACACCAAAAAAGTTATTAATAGACTCACTTTATGTATAATAAGTTTTCTGCTGGGTAGGGGTCCCTCTTAATAGTAGCGCATACGAAATAGGAGTCCTTGGTAAGCCTGTGGAACAATGGAAACAGAGTAACAAGGAAGCATAAGTATATACAATCCCAGTTAAAGTTATTCTTCCTCTCCTCGTAGCATTATAAAAAAGTGTGACCGCAGTACTGGTCTAAAACTGCATGTCACCAATCACTCTGCCACATAGCTTGGGAAGTCTATAAAACCGTCAAAACCAAATACGAAGAAACATACGTAAAAACAAACCCGGGTGTACATGTCCTCCTCTCATCGTAACATAACACAAAGCGCATGACCGCAGTAGTGATATTGCGCTGCATGTCAACAGTTACCCTACATCATAGTTAGTATATCCATACCTAGTACATCAAGCATAGAAACGCCATTACGCTATCTGCTCACCTCCACGGAGTCAAAAAGTCGATCAACCTCCGGTCTTGTTAGCAAACAACTGGTTCAATCTCCCGAAACATATTTAATTAACCCCGAGTCCCGCCTTCTAAGCACGTGGTATCCGTCCTCTCAGGCGCTGTGATATTCTAATGGAGCGAAGGAATATCCGTAACCGCCATCTTGTAATGTAAACAGATCACCCTTATATAAAGCACCTCCGTCGGCAAAGTGTATTAATGCTGAGGTTCTTAAGAAGAAACGTAAGGCAAACGAGGGGAACATTGTATCATTGTCTCTGTTAATCATTATTACACTCGAAAGTATTAAATAGTATACAAGGAAATCTATGTATAAATGGAGTATTAACACCATCGCTGCTGATGGTATTCCCCTCCTGTGCTGAGGGTCAATGATTATTGGTGTGTTCATGACGAGCTCAGCTCGTCATCAGCACAGCTCAACCGTGCCTCATGATGAGCTGAGCTCGTCATGAGCATCGAAGGGGTTAAATAGTAGGTTAATAACATCAAGCTTCCCAATCATCAAATACAACCGTAAATATATACTTTCGATTATAGTGAGTAGTAAACTGATGATAATAGACATATAAAATGCAGAGTAGGTTGCAGCAAAATCCCCTACATTCGTATTAACCAAGATATACCAAAGACGGCAATATATTTGAATGCCAACCATATAGCTTTCTAGTCTTTGCCCAATCAAAATACATTGCTTATAATATATAATTATAGCAAATGACCCACATTACCTATGTATAGGACTTGAAACAGCCATAATGTAAAGCCTGCCCCGCAAACAACGGTAGGGAACAAATACATTCTCTTAAGTCATAACCATATGTTAATAAGCATACAAATAAAGATGTAGAAGGTAATATAGCTGGAACCCTAAGTAGGAGACCCAGTGAACACTATTAGGAGAAAAGATGGTATGTCTCACAGCATGGTAGTTGCTATTATCACAATAATCACAAGTCAATCTCCTAAATATATGTACAAAATTATGCTATATGCTGTATTTGTCAGCATAGCCTGTAAAAAAAGCGATCCACTTCTTAGGTCACCATTAGTAATTTGTTTACAGATGAACCCTTGTTTTCACACATCATCGTTTCCACTCTCAGAACATTAATATGTATGGCACGCTGCTCTATTTTTCATTTATCATGCCCTGACCCTAAGCTCAATATCTTACATATAATGTACTAAGTTATGGACGCTCTTTCTATTGAGCTTGAGACCACACCCCCGCATCAAGTTTGCATCAGTCCTTAAGGAATACACGTAACTCCCTGTCCGTGTTAAGTCCCAAGTCCACTGCTCTAAGTTTGATCAACCACTTGGTCTCCAATTTACGCAATGCCAACACATAATCACCTCCTCTGGAATTAGGTTTAATCATATCTATTCCATGAAACTGTATCTTCAGCATTTCCATGTCTGGATGTTCCCTATTGTAATGATTAGGCAGTGGATATCTTGCATTATTGTTGCGGATAGCTCTTACATGTTCTTGCAGTCTTTCTTTGAGAGGACGTATCGTACCTCCGACATATAATAATCCACATTGGCAAATAATGCAGTATACCACCAGTTTTGAGTTACAATTGATGAATTGATTGATATGATATGCTTGCTTGTTGTTATAGCAAAACAACTTTTTCTTGTCTACCGCGAATTGACACATGTTACATTGTGTACATTTGTAAAAACCGCATGGTTTGGGTGGCAGCCATATCTGGGTATTTTGTAACGGAGGGTTTTTGACAATGGACGGACTGAGCATGTTTCGAAGGGTTCTACCCTTTTTATAGATAATACGTGGTCTTTTACCAACGTATTTCTCTAGATCTTGGTCAAGTTTAAGGAGATGCCACTGTTTTTGTAGGGTGCCAAAAATCTGTGAGCTATTAGCATTATATTGTTTTATAAATGCCAGTTTTTCATTGTTTTGTTTCTTAGGACCCATACATTTCCTTTTCAAAGTGGATTTTCTAGTCACTTTCCGTATTTTGGTATGTGCTTTATCTAGCAAACCACTGTCATACCCTCTAGTGAGAAATCTCTCTTTCAAGCTCTCCATCTCAAGGGTAAAATGTTCTTCCGTGCTACAATTGCGCCTCAGTATAGTTATTTGCCCATAAGGTATAGACCCTATTTGGGATGATGGGTATGCACTGCTAGCATGCAGGACTGCATTGCACGACTTGTTCTCATTTTCTCTTGTATTTTAGGCTCTTTGTGCCTTTTGACACTCCTGGTGGTGAGTGTGCGTCAGGCCACAATAGCACCCATTTTGTTATACATTACAATTGCTATTCCGTGTACTACACGTTTAAAATTATTTTTGTGGAAGATATTATTCTATGTGCGGACATTTTCCCTTTTGTTAGGGGAACACTACCGCCATTCTTTTCTTGACCCTATTGCGCCTTCACCAGCCTCTACGCAGGATCACACCTTCTATTACCTAGACACACCTGCAACACAGGCGCCATTGCAGAGTGTGGATAAAGTGCCTATGTACTTGTCTATCCATGCTCTACACTCTGTGTTGCTTAGAGTATCGATGGAGAGGAGGGCGTCAGGGAGCTGGAAACTGCAGGATAGTATTATGCAACAAAGGGAGTATATCAAGGTGGCTAACACTGTTCTCGGCAACTGGTTACACGCCAAAGATACAGATGACACATGGTTAGACACACTATGGGAGACACTGAAAGCTGTAATTAGGGGGGAGCTTATCACCATCTCAAATACTGATAACGCATTAGATGGTAAAAAACACGGAAACTGGAAGAGACCTAAAAGGAATTGGAGGTCACACACGAGTGCACAGGAGCACTAGGGTGTGGTGCAGACTAGATTCAGCCAAGGCTAAACATAAGCACTTGGACCTAGACAGGGCAGAATAACCCCCATTGCCCCTCAAGCATAAATGCTACACAGGGAGCAACAACTACAGGAAACTGTTAGCTCACTGATTATGCTCTAAATTGAACAAAGATAGACTACATACCGTCCTAGATGAGCAGGGCGAGCAGGTGATGGGAGACACTCAGAAATTCTATCTCAACCTCTACACATCCCAAGATCTAGATGAGAACATGAGCATATCCTATCATATGTAGCAGGAGCAGAGGTGGCTAAACTTAAACTGCTCCAGGCCGAAAACCTCGTGAAATCTATCACCCTAGCTGAGGTGATCTCAGCCATAGCCAAGCTGAAATCTCTCAAATCCCCAAGGCCTGAACAATTCACACAACTTTTTTTTTATAAACCCTTCTGCGAAACTCCAGCCCCACTCATCTCAATACTTTTTAACTCATTTGTGGACAGCGGGCCCCTGAAAAAATCAGTGCTGGAGGCCCTCTATTCTGGTCCTCCTCAAACCATGGCGGAATAAGAAACTTTGCAGCTCGGATAGGCCCTCCTTCATGATAAATGTTGATACCAAGCTTTTCACCTGCATTTTAGTAGTGAGACTGCAACCCTACATGTCCCACCTGTTAGACCCGGAGCAAGCAAGCTTTTTCCCAAACAGAAACTGCAGGTACAACAACAAACTCATATTACGTATTATAGATGAGGCTGCGGGGTCCCAAAAGCAACCACTACTATTTGCTATTGATGCTGAAAAAGCATTTAATAGAGTTCATTGGGCATATCTGTCACACACTGTGAAACACTTTGGATACAGAAGTAGGTTCCACCAATGGTTCTGGGAGTGGCTACAACTCTCCCAGAGCCATGTACGGGTCAATGGGGTGTCCTCCGGCTCCTTCCCTATACAGAGCGGGACTAGAGGGGATGCCCTCTTGCCACTCCTTTTTGCAATATTGTTGGAACCTTGGTGAAATGCATTACAGCCAAAACAAATACATATGGGTGTGGTTTGGCGATGATACCCACACAATTAGTCTATACGCAAATGGCGGGATAGGGGTCCTGACAGAGCCGCTCATATCACTGTTCTCATGTCTGAGCTGCGGGGTTTTGGGCAAGTCTCTGGATTTAAGATTATCATTCAAATCTCAAATATACTTAATTTAACGTTATCCCACAACCATCAAGAACAACTCAGAGATCAGTACCCAGTGGCTTGGGTAGAGACTTTTGTTCCATATTTAGGTCTACCCGCATAGCACACAGTACAGAGGAGATCAACTATTGCAGACTCCTCTGTCAAACCAAAGCAAACCTATTTAACTGGCATAGACACAGGATTTCCTGGATGGGTCACATAGCAGCCTTAAAGATGACTGTACTGGCCAGGGTGCTATTCATGTTACAAATGCTCTCACTGACCCATCCTCATAACACTATTAAAACATTGCAACCTGACATCACCAGGTCTGTGTGGGCTGGGAAAAGGCCTCACATGAGCCACATCCTGTGTTTACGAATCACAGGGGAGGTGGATTGGGAGTGCCTAACATTACTCAATACTTCCAGGCATTGCATCTCCGCTATTTGGTGAAATGGGGCCAGGATTCCTCCAAGAAACTTTGGTACTTCATGGTCCAGGCAGTGGCTAGCACCCACAACTGGTAATGCCATGGCTTTCTTAGTCAGTTCAAAACAAAACAACTGTAAAAGTAATTGTAAGAATAATTCTAAAAATAGCCAGTGTGTTCACTTAAAGATAACATCAGTAATGCTAAAATGAAGGCACGCCTCATGTGTATAGTAAGTGCCTCCGTGTGAAAGTCAATGTCCACTACCGGGGGGCCACTGTATTTACGATCATTTTTCTGCAATTTGGCGATGGTTTCACTGTGCTTATTTGAAAGTTTTTTAAGCATCTAACGTTACTGTATTTAGTCCACACTGGCTATTTTTATAATTATTTTTACAATTATTTTTACAGTTGTTTTGTTTTGAACTGACTCAGCCAACATGACATGATCCTCTATGTACTATATTCATGGGATCCCTTTAGGACCCTCAATAACTACTGTTTTTATACCACCCTCTAGGAACTCTGACCACCCGTCTTTTCCCGTCCTGAAGAAGATCCGTTTGTAATGGAATAATTACCCTCACCTATCAGGGTCGAAACATAGACAACTACCCCCCCTCCAGCTTCCAACCCTAGCAAGAATAATACAGCTTACGTTAGAAGTCTGGGTGTTTGAAAAACTTTATGATCATGTATGATACCTATGTTTGGCTACCGTGGGAAGCCATGTAATTCAATCATTTGTAAATAATGTATTTTTGACCTGCACCAAGCTCCCTATCCTACATCACTTCTTACCACATTACCCCTTTTTTTCCTCTCTTCCCTCCGGGCACTAATGAATATCAATAGATATTTCTCATGTAATGTATACCAATGATGAGGTTGAGTACTCCCTGATTAAATAACATTGTACCCTAAATTCTACAGATTTTCTTTGACTTGTTTCATCTGTCATATTGGTACTGGTCACACACCAGAATACAGAAATGGTTCCCTAAACGCAGCAAATAATTTTGGAGCGACTGCAGAGGTGCAGGCACTTTATTGTTTTTGCTTTGGAACTGCCCAAAGCAGTCCTGTTATTGGACACCTGTCCTAAATGATATGGACCAAATTTATGACACACAAATACCATATCTCCCTTTGTTCATCTTCCTAGGTCTGCCCAATCCGGTGAAATCAACAAAAACAAATAGGACTTCAAATGGTGATGGCCCTAGGGGTGGGACTACAGGCAATACTCTCTCTATGAGGCACAGATGGAGTCCTGGAGCACATGACTTCACCGACTATGAGACTTTCTGAGTATGGAAAAGTTAACTCTTATCACATGGCTAGAAAAATCTAGTGTAACACACGGCAGTGCAAATCTCTATCTTGCTTTACTATGCAGCAGACAGGTGCTCCATGAGTGGAGCGTGGGTGTTCCCACGCCTCCATGCATGCATCTGACACATTCCCAATACTGCTAAACCGGGGAATTCGTCAGAACTATGCACCTCCCCACCAGAGTCAAAACGAGGAAAAAAATCTTTATTTCTCCTTGTTGTTTCTTCTTTCTAAGTGTGCTTGATTGTACAACACACTTAGAAAGAGGAAGATGCCTACAATGCAGGCACCCATGCACTGCATGGTACTAGGCAGCAGATTGTGTGCCAGTGCAGCCAGAGAGCAGGAATGTGTTGCATAATGTGAAATATGGCACATTCCTGCCCTCTTACTTTCACGCATCACAGCATAGCAAGGTGGCTTGCCGCATTGTGTTGCGTGAATATTTGTTAAATATGCCACTTAGGGACAGATGTACAACCCTTTTTTGCAGCAGCAAACGGGAGAACCTCCTGTTTGCGGCTGCAGAAATCGGTATTAGCATGTACAAATGCTATTTTGCGAGTCCCTGACTCACAAAGTAGCATTTGCGAGTCAACTTGCTATGTATTAGTGTTTTACGACCGCATTTGCAGCCGCAAAACACTCACAGTTTACCACCTACTTCAAGTAGGAGGTAAACCACTCGCAATGGGGAAGGGGTCTCCAGGGGACCTCTTCCCCTATGTGAGTATGTTGTGAAATATTTTTTAAGAGCAGGCAGTGGTCCCTGGTCCCAGAAACCACTGCCTGCCCTTAAAAAACGAAACTGAAGGGTTTAATTTTTCTTTTTTTAATGAATCTCATTTTCCTTTAAGAAAAATGGGCTGCATTTATAAAAACAGAATGCTGCTTTATTAAAAAGCAGTCCAAGACATGGTGGTCTGCTGAGCCCAGCAGGCCATCATCCCTGGGAGGGCTATCATTCTCAATGGGTTCGCAATATTAATGAGCCTCGCAATTTGCGACCCCATTGGGAGTTGAAACAGTATTAAATACACTGTTGTACATTGGGAATTGCACTTTGCAAATTGCCATTCACGAAAGAGTCGCAATTTGCGTTGCACAATTTTGTTTGTCGAACATCTGGCCCTTAACCCCTTCGATGTGGGTGGCGGAACCATTCTGTCATCAGTCACGGTTGAGCTGTGCTGATGACGGAATGGTTCCGTCACGACCACACCCGCGATTGGAATGTTCAGCACAGCGCTGAAATTCCGGCCGCAGGCAAGGTGTTAATGAGATAACCTGTTCAAAATATCTGAAACTATTACAAATGGGCTCCTGTACCCATACGATGACGGCTGACTCTTCATAGCAGACTTCAAGAGAGACTCAGCAAAGGTCGCGGTCATAACTGCACTTTCAGTGAGTGCTATTGTATTCAGGTTGCCAAAGAGTGCTGGTGTGAGGGATGTGAGGGAAGGGCAGAATTGGATATGGGGTAAGTTTCTCAATGAATGTCATACGGTGTCCCGGGGTTTTAGGTGACAGAGCTGTGTATTCATGCTTTTTTATTGTTTCCTTCACTACAAATAAATATAACCAAATTGATCCTATATCGTTTTGCAAAATTGAATGATACCAAAAACAAATAAAACGCTAAATATAAAGAGTCATTGAACAAGATTACCTCACAAACATTAAATATAATCTTGAATACTGTATGATTTTCCCCTATGGCTTCCTATTCCCGATTGCAGTTGACTGTTTTCATTCTCACTGTCTACTTCTAACCTGCTATGGTGAATGAACTAAGGGCCTCATTTATGGCATTTTGGGGTAGGGCAGCACACCAGGGCTTCTTTCTGCACTTCCCTATGCTAAAGTGAAAGTACAGGAATGGACCATATTTAAGCAACACAATGCATTTCTGTTCTTTCTGCCTGCACTGATGCTGTTTTGGCAGCCTAGCACCAACGTAGGCACATTTGTACCATGGTGCAAGGGTGCCTCCATTGCCAGCAGAATTGTTTTTTTGCAGGAAGGCGCACCTTCATGCAAAAAAACAATCTTGTGAGGTGGTTTCCTCTTTCTATGTGTAATGCAGAATGCAGCACACATGGAAAGAGGGAAAAAAGGGGCAAAATAAACATATTTCTCTTCGTTACACCTCACCTTTGGGAGTTGTACAGACTTGATGCTTCCCCAGGTTTACATCAGTTTGTAAATCTAGGGCAGCACCAAATTCCAGGGGTGTAATGTGGGAAAGCCCAGTGCAATGTCCATGGAATGCCTCCCAGGTGCAGACTAAATAGATGCAGCAATTTGCACTGTGTTGCATTAATCATGATTTACGAGGCCACTCAAAACCAAGCAGGGGGGCTTTGCCTGGCTTCATAAATATTTTGGGCAGCCTTGTGTCATGCAAGTACCAATTTACGTGGTACAAAAGTGACACAGGGCTCTCATAAATAAGCCCCTAAGTGTACCAGAGTGGGATACCTTTAGTTTGAATTTCCAGATGCAGCAAATAACCATGACTATTTTGACTTATCTTGTATAAATTTCTCAGACTTGACCCATGTAAGTAAAATGATTTACCAGAAGTTACTGATTACTTGAGCCCCCATTTTCCCATCTCCTCACAAACTGCAGATTTAGACACAGCAACAATTCTTTTAGGTTAACTATATTTCAAATGATCTTTCCTGACCAAGCTTGGAATTTGGATTCTAAGAAAATCAACAGTTTGAAAATATCTGCAACTTAATCTGTTAAACAAATTGGGCCCGAATCACAGAACTAACTTAAGACAAAATCCTAAACATATTACCATTTTGGTATTCACAGAAGGCACTTACTCATTTTGGTATTCACGGAAGGCCCTTACTCATTTTGGTATTATGTGAATGCTAAACTGAGTAAGTTACTCATTTTGGTATTCACAGAAGGCACATACTTATCAATGAGTAAGTGCCTTCTGTGAATACCAAAATGAGTAAGTGCCTTCTGTTTATACCAAAATGAGTAAGTGCATTCTGTGAATACCAAAATGGTAGTAAGTTTAGGATTTTGTCTTAAGTTAGTTCTGTGAATCGGCCCCATTATGTTTTGAACAAACTTCAATTTGTTTCTTATGTACCAAATCACCCACTTTCTCATGCCAGATTTTCAGGTGGGATCAGAACTTGACCTTTTGACTCACTGAGGTTCTATTTATGCAATTGGAACATGACTCCTAAGAGATTGAGAAAGTGACATACCTGTGATAGGGTGTGGAATGTGGGGTGGCATGATATTCTGATAACATCATGAATTGTAGTTTTTTTAAACTTGTTTTTATTAATAACAATATGAGGGCTTCCGATAAATAAGTGGTACATACATTGCATGATAATTAAGGCAGTATACAAGGCAGTGTCAATAGCTTTTGAAAAAGAATTCCGATAACATTGTTCCAAATCCAACAGTCCAGTCCCATAGACCCTCCCCCGTTCCACCTAATGCTCAAAAGCACTGTCCTCTGCTGGTCTTGGAGGATCGCACAGATGCCCTCTATATTCATTCCAGGCACCCCAGATTTGATCCCACTTCCGAGGTCAACCCCGGTGCAGGTACACCATTCTCTCCGCCAACATAGCCTCATCTAAATCAGTACACCAGTCTCTTAACTTGGGTAGCTCCGCAGCCCCCCAATATTTAACAATATTTCTCTTGGCAAACATTATACCAGACGTAACCCAGTCTTGAGCAGGGTGGGTAAGGTTGTTCGGGTCCCAAATGTTCAATAAACAACACCGTGGCTCGGTTAGCAGAGATGTATTGACCACCTGCGATATCGTACGCATAACTTTGGCCCAGTAGGCAGCGACCCGGGGGCATTGCCACATGGTGTGGAAGAACGTTCCTTCTTCCCCGCAGCCCCGGAGACAAAAGTGATGTGTGGCGCGCCCTATGGTGTGCAGAGTGGTTCTGGTGTAGTATACCCGATGAAGTATTTTCAACTGTACTAAGCGGAGTCTGGAGGGTTAGGCTACTTCTCGCGGGGAAGAGAGCGCAGTTTGCCAGTCCGCTTCATCAAAATCCCCCAAGTCATCAGTCCACTGTGCCGTAATTTTAGCGTCGGATCAGGCAAATTGTTAACTAGTTTGCGGTACGTGAAAGATGTTGCTTTTTTATGCATGTGTTCAGTGAGCAACCTGTCTTCTAACCGGGTCGATTCAGGCAAGTCTGTGTTTGGGGGGATAACCGACCGTAGGGCATGGCTGATCTGTAAATATCTAAATCTTTCAGTGGGCGCCAACTTGTATTGAGCTTGAAGTTGGTCAAATGGTATAATTGCACCCCTCCTCCATAAGTCGTCCACAGTAGTGATGCCTACCATTCCCGAAACCCTTTGCTGGTGCATAGTTTGCCTAGTCTGCGAAGAATGATAAAAACACAAGGCAACAAAAGATTGACCTCAGATCCCAAGGCAAAGGAATTAAAAAAATTAATTAGGGCACAATTCCTGTACTTCTCTGACACCAGAAAACAGGAAATCAATAAACTAAAAAACTTTCGCAGAAGACAAAAATTAAAAGAAAACCAAATCTTACAGGATATGAAATGGATAGACCTACAGATAGCAGCAAAAAGACAAGACAAACGTACTTATTGGACTATAACAGCACAAGAAACAGGAACAAAAAAAATGTTAAAATCGGTATACAACTGTTACAACGAAGTTTTTACCACGCACTACCATTACAACGCAGGCATTACCACGCATACCATTACAACGCATTGCGCTGGGGGGCGCTCTAGGATAGGGAATAAGTATAATTTTATATCCAACACCTTCCCTAGTGTCCACGGGGACTGGAGTTGGACTATAAAATTATACTTACCACTATCCAGCACCTCTAAGCGCTATGCGTTGTAACGGTATGCGTTTTAAATACCGCGTTGTAATGGTATGCATGGTAAAAGTATGCGTTGTAACATCATACATCCGTTAAAATCAAATCCTGTCCCACCTTCAGACTGGGAAAAATATATAACTAATTTATACAAAGTAAACCAAGTCTCCAACTGCGACACAGTAATGCAAATCGATATAGGACAGGATGAAGTCATAAACATTGAGCCACTAACACCTTCCTTAGTAGAACATTTCATTAAAATGGCAAGAAGCTCGGCTGCAATGGGCCCAGACCAAATCCCGATTATGGTCTTAAAGAACAACCCAAAAGAGTGGAGTAATATTTTAACATGCATGTATAACCACATACTTAGTACAGGGGAAACCCCAAAGTCCTGGAAGGGAAGAATAGTAATCCAAATTCATAAAAAGGGCTCAAGACTGCTTCCTGGGAATTACCGACAAATAGCTCTCCTAGATGCAACCGGGAAGATTTTTGCTGCCGTACTTCTAGATCATCTAAAAGAATGAGCATTCTCAACTGGCTCCATCTCACTCTACCAAGCAGGATTCAGGCCCAAACACTCAGTCATAGACAATATTGCGGTACTTCAAACCATACTTGAAAAATACGTGGTAAAAAAATTGCAGGTAGTATATGCAGTATTTGTAGACTTTACCACTGCCTTCGACAAGGTCGATCGAGTCAAACTTTTGAACAAACTACAGAAAATGGGAATACCACATCATCTCCTCCATCATCATTGTACTCATCATCATTGTACTCTGGGACTTGGTGTCAAGTTCAATTGGGGAGGGAGAAGGGTCTAACCTCCCCATTTCCAACTCCAAACGGCCTGCGACAGGGGTGTCTTTTAGCCCCCCTATTATTCTCCTTATATTTGAGTGATCTACCAGAAACTCTTAATTAGGTCAAAAACCTTCCGCCGAAGATTGCTTCCACCAAAATGCACTGCCTGATGTACGCCGATGACGTAGTAATCATGGATTTGACTCCCTTCGGTCTCCAACGAAACCTCACGGCACTCACCACATATACAGATGAAAACTATTTAATCCCAAATACCACTAAAACAAAAATTCTACCATTTACAGGAAAGAAGACTTATTGCAAATATAACTGGCTACTAGGAGGTAATCCAATGGAAATCGTAAAAGAATATATATATCTTGAGAGAACATTTACTCAGACTTTGCGCACCAGCCTCAATTGCAAAAAATGGGACATAAAGCAGACGCCCATACAGGGGCTCTCCAAAGACTTTACTCATCCACTGGTCGAAGAGAATTCTCCTCCTTGCTCCAAGTTTATAATGCGAAAATTCCTGCAGTTTTATCATTTGCAATAGAACATATCCCAACAAAAGAATGGTCCCAAATAGATGTCAAAGAAGGGAAAATCCTGCGGAAGTTAATCAGGATGCCGCAAGCAGTCCCGGTTCAAGCTCTCAGGCTAGAACTATCGTTAGTTAGTTCCTATGCCAGAGGGATCATAAACATAATTAGATGGGCAAATAATCTGGCTCACGCAGATCCAGGAACACTTAGAGCACTTTTAAAAATAGAGACACTGGACCAAGACTATCGAATGTATATATTTGGAAAAAACTTAAGTAATGCTTTTAAATTATCATCAGTCTCTCTAGAAATGTTAATATCTTGGACACCAGCCCAGCTAAAACTCTGCTTGAAGCACTTAACACCAAGGCTAAGCATGGAATTGGATATTCAACACTGCTCCAGGCTTTCAATGTACAAACAGTTAGCGGACACAATACTTTTTAAAAAAACGCAACCATATATCTTTTTTAATTTAAATCATGGAGTAAGGCGAGCTATACTTCAAATACGGCTAGGAATATTACCGCTGAAATCATACACCTTTAAGTGGTCATCAAATCAAGGAGAGAAGAATCTCTGTGACTTATGCAAGGGTGGGGTGCAAGACCTAGAACATGTTCTGTTTGTATGTCCAAACGAGATCGTGGTAGCAGCTAGGAACAGATACATTACCCCGATCAAAACAAAATGTAATAGAAACTCGGTCCAGATGTTGATTTCCCTCTCCAATGCTCCACCCAATGAATTTGTGTGTATTAACCTGTGCAACTTTTTAAAGTCTTTTTTAAAATTGTATGAATGTGATAATCTCTTTTAGCAAAAATTTAATTTGTATTGTGTATAAATTTGTTGTTCTCGTTGAGGAAATATAAATTCTGGTCAAGTTGTGTTCCCTAGCGTGTACCCCACCGTCTCCATGTACGAGTTAAAGTGCATGTAACCTCCCTCCTGTACCAGCTATGAAGACGCAAATACATTTGCGTCCAACATCAACATGTCCTCTTTCAGACCCACCCTGAATGGGTTGGATAGCCCGTTCCTAAGTATACTATGCCAACGTCTTTTTGTAGTGTACTCTACATGTTTTTCAGCTCTGGCAAAGTAGGCCCAGAATATCTGCCATCGAGCCTTTTCTCCTTTCTGACTCTGGGAGCCTCAGGCCAGGCTGCCCAGGCTGCCCCCGTACCTGTGAACTCTGCCTTACTTCTAGCGCGGCCCAGCGCGCTCAGCTCAGCCTGCTGCCTGCCAAGATTGACTATAACCTTCGAGTTATCTGTTCCGCTCCTCGAAAATACATTCCTGCCTGCTAGCTTCAGTAAACATCCTCCTCAGCTACAGGGCCAAAGGGCCGACCTGGCTCCGTGCAAGTAATTCATAGCTTCTGTTACCATGCTCCCATGGAAGGCCCATGCCCCCACTCTTCTCATACAGACACTCAGGCGCTTATACACGCACTCACAGTCAGTATAGAATAGCTTCTGCCCTAGAGGCCTTTCTGCCCAGATAGCTCAGTTCCTAAACACCAGATATCCGATATGATAGAAGCACAAGTTGATCTGACATGCCAGACTTCTGTCTCTTTCCGTCGGTGCAAATGTCAAGCCCCCTGCACCCTCCAGTTTCACGTCAATCACACGTCATGCAGCTGCGCGCGCATCCAAGTTTCCAATTTCTGCTGACATTGCAACATTTCTGTTAGTGCCACCCCTTTTGTGACACCTACCTGTGACGTTTCTAGCACACACCTCCAGTTCACGCCTAGTCCACGCCTTCTGATTACGTACTAGTAACACGTGTATACTGTTATCTTGTCTTCTCTCAGCTGTTACGCCTACTATAACTGTTTCCTATGACATGAATTAAGTATATAAGCTATGTACTGTCAATAAAATGTAGCGCGCTCTATCCCTTCTTCCACCCCTGCGGTGGGAAGAACATGATATTATGGTCCTGACCATTCCTTTTTGAGGAATAAAACCCCTAAGAACTCTAACACCACGGACTCTGGTTCTTTCTTTCCGACTTGAGTTATTATTGATTAAATACTTACCTGCATAGAAATTAAGAGAGTAAATTAATTATTTACGTCATTTTGGCGCCCGAACAGGGACCCCTCCCCCACCTCACGCGCCGGTTGGTGCGTTGTAAACTCTGTCCCCTGCCATCAGCTAGAAGGAAACTACGCGTACTGGCAGGATTTCCTGTATCTCCCTCTGGCCCACGGAGGTGACGAAGATTACGATCAGTACCCAGACGAGGCGGTGAGGAGTGCGGAGGATCCCGACCAGAGCCCAGCCGAAAGAAGCAAGGTCCGAGGTGTCAAGAGGCCCACCAGTTTTCCGAAGTTTTCCGAGGTTTTCCGAAGTTTTCCGAAATTTTCCGAAGTGTCGAGTCCAGTCGAGTTTTCCGAGGCCTTCTGTTTCCGTGCTTCCCGGTGAGTACCATTGCTGGGACGTATCTAGACGGGTTTGGGTACACAAGTCCGGTCTGCACTGTTTTAGACAGTGTATCTGTACTGTTTAGCAGTATATCTAGTATTCTGAATTTCAGAATTTCTGCACTGTTACAACAGTGTATCTGTACTGTTTAGCAGTACATCCAGTATAGGGGGTAGTCATCTATGTCTCAAATGTATTTTCATGTGATTAATGTCGTGGTATGAATGTGACCGTTTTTAATGTGCATTATTGTGTTTCTTGTATAATTAGCTGAACCCAGTATTAAGTAAACCAAGGATTGAGCATTCAGTACTAAGTAAGCAAAATGCCGTTTTTCAACAAGTTGAAGCAGATAGGAACTAGGAAAGGGATACTGGAGGAAGAAATTCCTATCCCCCCTAGGGACACTCCAGGTAACTTTATGTACCACAAACATGGCATAGACGCCATATTGTATCTAGACTTATGGGCCGACTATACTAAACACCTAGACGAAAGACACAGATGGCCCGCTACCGGAACATGGGATGCCGAGTGCATCATGAAGGTAGAAGAAGCATTATGGAAAAAGAAAGCTAGACAATCTCAGAAAGACACCATAGAATTTTGGCGTAAGGAAGCACATAAGCGTGCTGAGAAAGCACTCCGTAGAGAAGACAGACTTAAAGAATCAGAAAAAGCCCAAGAAAACGAATTAGTTACTGAAGGGATCCGAGTAAAAACAGAACAAATAGACCGTGCACGAAACAATCTCGTAAACGGTATGTATCTCGCGGCCGAGGGTACACCTGAGGCCCTATCAGAAATACCGAAAAACTTACCGCCACCATTAGTTCCAACTAAAGTAATGCATAAGACTACCAAAGACATATTCCTAAATTCTTATCTAGAGGATGTAGCACCGGCTTACACCAATCTGCCTGTTTGTGCCTTGCCTACTGACAGGGACGGGGGTGGCACCCCGCCCCCAGATCATGTTCCGCCGGTACCGCGACAGACCTCCCCCGTTCTGCCAGCCCCGCCACTTCCCGCACCCAAAATTGACCTACCGAAACAACGTCTACCTGATCCTACTAAACGACAAATTCAAGTTCAGATACAGACTCCACATGGAGATAATGCACAAGCCTCCGCTTCAGGAGGTGCGACCGCGGGTCCTCGGACCCCGCCATTAACACACAGATTCAATCTCAGGGATATGCAGAGTCCTCTCACGTTCAGGTCACCCCGCCTTGACGCATTAAAAGAAAACCTTTCAGTTTGCAGATACGATCCAGTACCCGGAAAAGACGATCTAATGATATTGGCATCACTACGGTTAAGATCTGCTACTGATATCTTGCTATGCTATGTAGGAATGAAGGACCGTCTAGATAGAATATATGAGTTTGTTCAGACAGGGAAAGACCCTGACAGTATTAAGGAGGCCATGGAGAAACAGAAAGTTGACGTTCAAGCACAGATACTACGTTTTTTTATAAATTGCCTAATAAGAGAACGAGACAGGCCTGGAACAGATCAGAGTGAATTAGATGCACTGAACAAGTGGGGTCAAAATATAGCTGAAGGAAAACATGACAAGGGGACTTGCATAGCCAGTATGTATAGAAAAATAAGAAAAGCAGTGATAGCGGTACACCAAAAAGAGAAAGAAAAAGCTTCCTCCGAGGAGGAAGAAGAACCGGAAGAACCAGTAAAGACTACAGATACTATAGCGTATGTAGGTAAGGGAACTTACCTTAGGAAGGGTATCCGTCCGGAAAACAAGAGAGTTTTTCTCTCTGCTTTAACAAATCCGAATTCTTCTGAACATCAGTTCCAGGAGACTGATAAAAGACTACGAGAAAGAATGGGGTACCATGTACTCAATTCTATGGATGAACAAGAACTAGCCCGGTCAGCCATATTATGGGCCGAAAATGCAGACATATATAATGATGATACCTTAGCACAGACGTTTCTGAACCTTTCTCCAGACGAACAGAAATTAGCAGGTGTATACATGATTCAGCACCTCCTCACGAAATACAGAAACCAGCATTCTGATCCAGGTCCCTTACACGAAACATTAGAAGCACTACTTATGGATAGATGGAGAGGTTTCAGTACCAAGTTAATACAAATAATTCTAGAACAACGACATAAATATAACACTTTCGTAAGCTCTGAATATGTTCCCGCCCCGCCTCCAGAAAGGAAAATGTACCACATGCAATGCGGGAGTGGCATTGAAAGCCAGAACCCCTTACGAGAAGTACACCCAGTTATGGGTGCGGATCACCTCTTGAAACGTGTATATGTACACACGCCACTGACTAAGTTAGAACTGTTAGAAATGAAGAAACTAGTCCCGTGTCATGATAAAGACCCTGCAGGTTTTCACAGAGAGCTTAAAGACATGTTACTAATGGGGGATTACACGTATGAGGATATCATGAAAATGTTGAAGGTACTGTTGCCCACGGGCATCTACGAGAAATTAAAAGAAAAAGAATGGGAGGTGGGGGACACAAAGATTGCATGGGCAGAAATAGAAGACGAAGAAAATAAACGTGTCCCAGGGGTAGGCCTTGGGGACAAAACTAAAGCATTACCCGGTTTGATAGTACAGGTTCTGCCCAGATTATTGACAACTAGAAAGGAAGATTGGGACGCGATCTCGTCCTGTAAACAGAAACATGATGAAGATACTAGTGACTTCTATTCAAGATTCGAGAAATGTTTCATTATTAATAGTGGCCTCAAACCAAGTAGCGAGTCATATCCGCATCTTTTTGTATCAAAATTAGTCGAGAACTCCCTACCATTAGTTAAAAACCGAGTGTACAAAGTTGAAAGTACTTGGCAGGCAAATACGCCATCCCAGATGTTACAGATGCTCCAATATCATCAGAACAGAATTAGAGAAGAACAAGATCAGGAACAAAAACGCATGAAAGACACGAAGATGAAAATGTTAGTAGCTCAGACGGTCCCAGCGGACGGTCAGAGAAAGGGTGGGACCCAGACAAGTCACACTACAGCTCCCGTTAAAGGGACATGCAATTACTGTAAGCAGCCAGGTCATTACGTACATGAATGCCCAGTCCTGAAACATAACATAGCAACAGGTAAAACTAAAGAAAGACCGCATCCGCCTAGACAAGACCATAACCAGCATCAGTCTTCACAGAATACACAGAATACACAGCCTATGCATGCTTCTTCACCTCCAGCACAGACAGTAGCGGTATCACAGCCACAGCCCATTGCCGCGTCCCAGCAAGTTTCACAACAGATGTACCAGTATGCCCAGTCCGCTTACCCTGATTATCAACGATATACATGAAACAGCCTAGAGAGGGAATTTGGCTTGCCCCTTATTGAAATTCCTGTAGATCAAGAGGGTCCTTATGTACACAGTCAAGTATTGGGAAAAGACAGAAAGTTTTTAATTGACACAGGGGCAAGCCGCACCACAATAAGTCATAATGAAGTCCCAGGGGCACCCCTCTCAGGCTCAGAGAATGTTTCCCTTGGCTTTTCAGGACAGCCCATTGTAAATGAAGTATCAGAACCAGTCCCCCTGGCTGTGGGTCCATTATCACGTGTTACAGACTTGTTACTTACAAAATCATGTCCAGAAAATCTGTTAGGAATTAAAACATTGAAGGCTCTAGGAGCTATAATCTGCTGTTCCCCGGAGGGAGTTAGACTCTTTCTACGGGATTTCAAGGGTCATTATGTTTTGCGAGAATTCGATGTCAGATTGAAAAATGTACCAGATCACTTGTGGGCAAAAGGCCCAACTGATGTAGGTTGTATGCATATCACCCCATACCGTGTTACACTCAAAACAGGAGTTGTACTACCCCGAATCAGACAATACAAGTTACCACCCGATGCTGTAGTGGCTTTACTGGAAATCATTGAAGAGCTTATAGCACAAGGAGTGGTCGTAGAGACCGACTCCAATATCTGTAATTCACCCATTATTCCGATTCTTAAACGTACTGATCCCAATGCACCGCCAGTATATCGGCTGGTGATTGATTTAAGAGAACTGAATAAATGCATTATTCCACAGTACCCTGTGGTTCCCGACATCTCATCCCTATTGACTGCTATTGATTCAGAAGCAACGTTCTTTACTGTAATTGACCTCAAGAACGCCTTCTTCAGCGTGCCTATTGATCCAGAGAGCCAATATCTCTTCGGATTCAGTTTAAATGGACGCAGTTTCAAATTTTCACGCGCACCTCAAGGATTCACAGAAAGCCCCAGCATCTATAGCCAAGCACTGAAGAGACAACTTGATTGTATCACAATGCCAGTTAACACCGCATTACTGCAATACGTCGATGATCTGCTGATCACCGCACGAAGTGAGCCCGAATGTGAACAAGCATCACTGACAGTTTTACATTTTCTGGCCGACAAGGGACACAAGGTGTCTCCTTCGAAGCTACAATTCTGTGTTCAGCAAGTTGTGTACTTGGGCCACTTGCTGTCCAAAGTGGGGAGACAGCTCACTCCCGATCGCATTCAGTTAATTGCAAATATGCCACAACCGCAGACACAAAAAGAAGTGCGGGCCTTCATAGGCCTCACCTCGTACTGCAGACAATGGATTCCTCAGTATGCATTTCTAGCTAAACCACTCATCCAGTTAACAACGCAGGAGGCAGCAACCTCGACTGTCCTTCCTTGGACTCAGGAGCATACACAAGCCTTTGAGGAATTAAAGAAAGCATTATGCCAAGCACCAGTTTTAGCGACACCATGTTACAGCAAACCGTTTACACTTTTTGTTACAGAACGTGATGGTACAGCGTTGTCTGTCCTCACCCAAGATCAAGCAGGTTCACATAAGCCTTGCGCTTATTTTTCAAGTACATTGGATTCAGTAGCCCAGGCACTCCCTGCGTGCTTAAAGTCAGTAGCAGCAACAGCACTAGCAATCAGACAGAGCGACTCAATTGTTTTAGGACATCAGTTAACCGTACAAGTTCCACATTCTGTGGAAGTTCTTTTAAACAGAACCCAGACTCAACACTTGACTATAGCACGACTGACAGGTTACGAGTTAACGTTATTCCAGCCACACATAGAAATCAGACGCTGCAGCATTCTGAACCCCGCAACACTGTTACCTACAATTATGACAGATCCAGCCCCGCATGATTGTATAGAAATCATTAATGCAGTAACAAAGCCACGACGAGACTTAACAGATGTCCCACTGACAAATCCAGACCTGACACTTTATGTGGACGGTTCATGCATGAGAACAAGTACAGGAGAATTAGTGGCCGCGTATGCAGTGACCACTGAAACTGAAGTTAAAGAAACACATCGTATTGACACACTGTCTGCTCAAGCAGCAGAGCTCATCGCTGTGACCCGAGCTTGTATACTAGCCAAGAACAGAAATGTTAACATATACACTGATTCCCGTTATGCGTTCGGAGTCGTACACGACTTCGGAATGTTATGGCAAGAACGAGGTTTCCTGACCTCTCATGGTGCCAAGATACAACACGGTCCCCTCATTCAAGCACTGTTAGAAGCAATACATCTGCCCTCAGGCATATCCGTCATGAAGTGTAAAGCACATACTAAAGTCACAGATTCTGTTTCCCAGGGTAACGACCTGGCAGACCAGACAGCAAAACATACAGCACTGACTCACACCCAGACAACTGATGTGACAAAAACAATAGTACCGACAAATTGTATGACAGTTAGGGATCCCGCACTAGATGTTATCGATATTCAGACACATGCTACCACAGATGAAATAAAGAAATGGATTGAACTAGGAGGGATCCAGACAGATCAAGGTTGGATGACGAAGGGAAAATCTACATGGTTTCTCCCTGACTCTATGGTTCAAGTCATAATCAATACAGCACATAGCCCAGCACATCTAGGAGAAAAAGCAATGTTAGACAGTTTTCAGAATCTCTGGAGCAATAAACACTTACGAGCAGCAGCAAAACAGAAAGTGCGCACTTGCATGATCTGTTGTCAGTTCAATCCAGGTAAAAGCGTCCCTGTAGAGCAAGGTGGATTTCATCCTCCCGATCACCCTTTTGAAGTCCTCCAGATGGATTATATCCAGATGAACAGTTGTCGAGGATTCAAGTATGTCCTTGTAGTTGTTTGTGCTCTGTCCCGCTGGACCGAAGCATACCCAGTCTCAGACTATACTGCTCCGACCACTGCCAAGCAGCTGGTTCGTGAATTCTTCCCACGATACGGTTTGCCTCGTGTCGTGTACTCAGATAACGGTCAGCCATTCTCATCCGAATTAATGAAGCAGGTTTCCTTGCTGCTAGGATATCAGTGGAAATTTCATTGTGTCCGACATCCTGAAGCCGCAGGCCTTGTAGAAAGGCATAACCAGACACTAAAGATCCGCCTTGCAAAGATATGTCAGGAGAAAGGGGTCGACTGGATAGTCGCCCTGCCCGTGGCACTGTTCTACATGAGAATGGTTGCCCACTCGAGATCAGGGCTATCCCCGTACGAAGTGGTTTTTGGCAGACCACCGAATATGTGGGGGACGCCCATTCCTAAAAAGATCACTGATGTTGATTGTAATATGTTGACAGATTACCTTGCCTCCTTGATGTCTGCACTCCAATCATGTCGTTCACAGGTTGCCGCAGCTTTCCCTGACAACACTGATGTAAAGCCGCACGATGTCCGTCCTGGGGACCTAGTCTTGGTCCGAAATTTCGATAGGAAGAGTCCGCTGGAGCCCCGCTGGAAATCACCGAAGACCGTCCTTCTCACCACAAGGACCGCCGTGAAGATCGAAGGGAGAAAGGGGTGGGTCCATACGAGTCATGTGAAAAAATTCCATGAACTGAAACCAGACCGAGACTCGTCCACCCCCACCAAAGACTGTGTTGAGCCAAAAGACTTTACAGTTACTGAACGAGAAAAAACTCCCCAAGAGGAGTACCGGTCGAAGCTTCGATCTAGCAAGTCAGACAGTTTAATTGTTTAAGTCCTCCCCTAGGTGAATCGGTTAAGTAGTTTCTGACATGTATCCCCTAGATCGAAATAGAGAGAGAGAAAGAGAGTTCAAAAAACGTACATACTGCAAATCACTGCGTAGTCACTGTATAGTGACATTATTAATCATGTTTTTTCTAAGTATTCTGATAATTGTTGCCAGCGTTCTTCTCCCTATCTATTGCCCTATTTTCAAGAATGAACAATCTGCTTACAATGTTTCTGCTGAACACTCTTTTAGCAAGTTACCTCCACACGAACTCTCCTACAGACTTGCGCTGCGCAACAACACATTCATTAGTATGTTACACCACTCCCATCAGACTAACAATGCTACAGACTGCTGGATATGTGGCCGACTCCCTCCCTACCAGAATTACAAGGGAGCCCTTCCCCTCTTTCCGTACCCGTTCACTCACAATGGCTCCTGTGGGGCATGGTTTAAAATAATTAATTCCTTAGATCCTGATATTGCTGTTTTCGATGGGGGCTGGGTTTGGGGAAACTTGAACTTAGTCCTGCTCGACGTCTGTTACCCTGATAAGGAAGGACTCCCCACTCGAATAGGAACTGATCTAGAAAATGAAGTATATGGATTAGGTAATTACACAATTAGCCTCATGATCCTTACTGTTGAATCCGAAGCTCCACCAGTCCTGCCCGCTATGCTAGTATTGCCAGTCACTGGTGAATTATGTGTCAAAAAGAAAGGTTCAGTACACTTAGGTCATAGTAAATGCACTACTGTGGTCGAATTCAGTGATCATGGTAAATCGTCCTTCAAAGCTATCAGTCACTCTTATTTTGTTTGTGGTCATACCGCATACATACGTCTGCCTCCAGATTGGGATGGTACTTGTTATATTGCATTCCTTCTGCCACCTGTTTTTCTAGCCCCTCCTGATTACCACAGAAACACAAATCTAGTAAAGAATAGACTCCGAAGAGATCTCCCGCTTGTCGACTATACAGAAACGGCATGGGAACAGTACACCGATTTTAATAAGGGATTCTTTTTCTTTTTAGGCCCCGTCCAAAACAGTAAATTAATACGTAGATTAACTAGAACACTTGAAGCTGTAGTACATGAAACTGCCTCCGCCTTAGGTAACCTAACAGAGGAGCAATCTGCTATGCGGGTTGTTGTCCTTCAAAATCGTCTTGTTATTGACGTCATCTTGGCAGATAGAGGTGGAGCTTGTAAGGTCATCGGGTCAAGTTGCTGTGTTTTTATACCGCAAAATGCGCCATCTGTATATCAAGCTATTACCCGTCTGCATAAAATTGCAAATCAGATACATCAGAATCCAGGCACCTGGACTTGGTCCGGTTGGTTCTGGACAACGTTAACCGCTTGGGGATGGAAGATCCTATCCTTCCTAGGTTTTGGCCATGTCATAGTATTCAGCTGCTGCCTGTGCCTACAGTGTGGGCCGGCGATATGTGGACTTTGTGCCACATCGTGCATTGAGCATTCCAGTTTTCTCTCAAATAGACAACGGAAGAGAGACGAACAAATTATGTTACAAGAACAAACTGATCAATTTATGATGATTGATATATCATGAAGGGTCCGTAGGGAACAAGGAGGGAATGAGGAAATATAAATTCTGGTCAAGTTGTGTTCCCTAGCGTGTACCCCACCGTCTCCATGTACGAGTTAAAGTGCATGTAACCTCCCTCCTGTACCAGCTATGAAGACGCAAATACATTTGCATCCAACATCAACATGTCCTCTTTCAGACCCACCCTGAATGGGTTGGATAGCCCGTTCCTAAGTATACTATGCCAACGTCTTTTTGTAGTGTACTCTACATGTTTTTCAGCTCTGGCAAAGTAGGCCCAGAATATCTGCCATCGAGCCTTTTCTCCTTTCTGACTCTGGGAGCCTCAGGCCAGGCTGCCCAGGCTGCCCCCGTACCCGTGAACTCTGCCTTACTTCTAGCGCGGCCCAGCGCGCTCAGCTCAGCCTGCTGCCTGCCAAGATTGACTATAACCTTCGAGTTATCTGTTCCGCTCCTCGAAAATACATTCCTGCCTGCTAGCTTCAGTAAACATCCTCCTCAGCTACAGGGCCAAAGGGCCGACCTGGCTCCGTGCAAGTAATTCATAGCTTCTGTTACCATGCTCCCATGGAAGGCCCATGCCCCCACTCTTCTCATACAGACACTCAGGCGCTTATACACGCACTCACAGTCAGTATAGAATAGCTTCTGCCCTAGAGGCCTTTCTGCCCAGATAGCTCAGTTCCTAAACACCAGATATCCGATATGATAGAAGCACAAGTTGATCTGACATGCCAGACTTCTGTCTCTTTCCGTCGGTGCAAATGTCAAGCCCCCTGCACCCTCCAGTTTCACGTCAATCACACGTCATGCAGCTGCGCGCGCATCCAAGTTTCCAATTTCTGCTGACATTGCAACATTTCTGTTAGTGCCACCCCTTTTGTGACACCTACCTGTGACGTTTCTAGCACACACCTCCAGTTCACGCCTAGTCCACGCCTTCTGATTACGTACTAGTAACACGTGTATACTGTTATCTTGTCTTCTCTCAGCTGTTACGCCTACTATAACTGTTTCCTATGACATGAATTAAGTATATAAGCTATGTACTGTCAATAAAATGTAGCGCGCTCTATCCCTTCTTCCACCCCTGCGGTGGGAAGAACATGATATTATGGTCCTGACCATTCCTTTTTGAGGAATAAAACCCCTAAGAACTCTAACACCACGGACTCTGGTTCTTTCTTTCCGACTTGAGGTATTATTGATTAAATACTTACCTGCATAGAAATTAAGAGAGTAAATTAATTATTTACGTCATCGTAAGAGAACTAAATCAAATCAAATAAAATGTCAAATGCCTAGTCTGCGCGAAGTCCATAGTGGGGTCATCTTGGTAATGGTGTCTCGGCACTTGAGATGAGTCTGCGCAGCGTACCAGATATTCACTGTGTATGCCGTTGGGCCAAGTAGGGATGACGTGCCCCTACTGTCGTATAATACCGAAATAGTCCCTGCCTCTCCAAGCTCATAGCGATCCGCCTGGAATGCGGGCTCCGTTTGTGGGGTATGAAGCCATTGGTTTATTATTTTTAAGTGGGCGGCCCAGTAATACAACTGGATATCTGGGAGGGCAATGCCTCCGTCATACCAGCTTCAGATTAACTTAGCACAGGACATTTGTGCCGTCTTAGTACCCCAGAGTAGACCCGAGACTAGGGCATCTATTTGCTTGAAATACTTCACCGGGACAGGGAACGGGGCATTTTTCAAGATATAGAGTAACCGTTGGAGCATCATCATCTTGTAAAGAACCACTATACCCAGAAGAGTCAGGGGCAGAGTATGCCAATGCTTTACATCAGATCGGAATCGCTCAAGGGGAGGTTCTAAATTATTAAGTAGGAAGATAAAAAAAAAAATAGGGTGGACTTAGACCAATTAATAGTATAACCAGATGCCCTTCCGAAAATTTCACAAATGTCTAATAGCTCTGCGATAGACCGCCCAGGGGAAGTTAAGTAGAGAAGAATATCATCTGCATATAAGGAGATGCGGTCTTCCCACGTTGCAGTCCTATGTAGCCCCCTGATAAAATCCAGGCCGCCAATGGTTCCAACGCTAAAGCAAAAAGCAAAGGAGACAACGGGCAGCCCTGGCACGTGCCCTGACCTAACTCAAAGTCCCTGGACATATGTCCGTTGGCCACAACATCGGCCAGAGGACGGGAATACAACATGCGCACCCAGGCACAGAACTTGGGACCAAAGCCCAGATGCTCGAGAACTGCAAATAAATAAGCCCACTCCACCATGTCAAATGTCATTCGAGCATCCAGGGAGAGTATGACTGCCGGCTCTCTAAGACAGGGCATACGTGCCACCACCGCATGGACTCTCCGCAGGTTAAGTGCAGTGCTTCTTTTGGGCATGAACCCTGATTGATCAGGATGGATGAGTGTCTCAAGGTGTGGGGTAAGCCGGGCAGCAATTATCTTAGCTAAAACCTTTGCTTCAGCATTAAGCAGAGATATTGGACGGTAAGATGAGCAGTCATCTGCGGGCTTTCCTGGTTTAGGTATTGCAACTATAGTGGCTCTACGTTGATCACGCAGCAGGACTCCGCTCTCCAAGCTATGTAGGAATATATTCAGGAGAAATGGGGCAATGGTATCAGACGTGCGTTTGTACAGTTCAATGGGGATGCCATTGGGCCCTCCGCTTTCCCGCACTGTAGAGAATGGATGGCCACTTTAACCTCATCAATCGTGAGGTCAGCCTCCAGAGAGGATGCTGCTTCCTCCGTAAGAGTCGGCATTTGGATATCTTGGATATATGTATAAGCTTCTTCCATTGTTATTGGGGAATTAGGGGTGTAGACTTGCTCAAAATAGTCATCCAGGGTGCCTACTATATCTTCTGGGGTGGTGACGATGGCACCTGTCAGCGTGTGAAGTTGTGCTATTGTTCTTTGCGCTCTATCCCTCTTGTCCAACCATGCTAGGAGCCTGCCTGTCTTGCCCTCAGTCTCATATATGGTGTCTCTCGTAGCTAGGAGTCGTAGTTTAACCTGTTCCCTCTGATATTCTTTGAGTGCACTTTGTTTAAGCCGCAAATCCTGCGCTGTGTCAGGGGAGGGATCTCACGCATGTCGTTCCTGAAGGAGTGTCAGTTCAGCCTCTAAGGTGTCCACCTCTCCCCTTGCCTGTCGCTTGTAACCTGTTATCGAA
Source organism: Lissotriton vulgaris (assembly GCF_964263255.1). NCBI lineage: Eukaryota > Metazoa > Chordata > Amphibia > Caudata > Salamandridae > Lissotriton > Lissotriton vulgaris. The sequence continues at coordinate 506,435,305 of NC_141696.1, forward strand.
GCGATATCCTGGCCTCAAACCACCGTCTTATAGGCCTCCCACAAAATACATGGGGATTCTACGGAGGTCTCGTTTTCACTAAAGTAGTTCTTGCTAGTCCCCACTATGTCTGTTCCGATCTTTGGGATTTGGAAATTACCCAGTAAAATGGGGAAAATAAGTTTCCTTGTCTTGACATGTACGGTATACGTCAGGGACACAGGTGAATGGTCTGATATACCGCATGGGCGTATCCCCACGTCGGTAACATGGGGAAGGCCCTCTGGAGAAAGGAGGAAGTAGTCAATACGAGAGAGACTGTTATGTACCCCTGATTGACATGTGTAGAGGAGGTCAGTGAGGTGTCGGTATCGCCAGACGTCTGTGAGGCCTAAAGCGTTAATAAAACTAGCCATATGGGTACCACCCGTCCCCATGGGTCTAATAGGATAGCGGTCCCTGGTCCCTTCAACTACTGCATTAAAGTCTCCCCCTAAAAGTAGCTCTCTCTCAGGCAGGTGTAATAGGAAGGCGCTGAGCGCTGGAAAGCTAATAGAGTGAAGGGCGGGGGCAATGTACACAGACACTATATTGAATTCTTTCCCCTCCCACTGGCAAGCGATGGCTGCAAACCTCCCATGAGAATCGGACCAGGTGCGAGTTATGATCAATGGGAATTGCTTACGAATTAAAATGCCCACCCCTCTGGAGCCTGACGTAAACTCCGAGTGCTTTTGTGGAAATAACAAGGACCCCCTGAATCACTCATAGGTTGATTCCTAGGACAGGGAAAATTTCATCAATGTATAAACACTCCTAGGCAATCTTCAATATATAAAGGTGTATAGACAACTACACTATAAGTCAGACAGCATTAATATATATTATCTAAAACAGATAACAACTAATAAAAAATGAAAATAGAAAATCAGAATGAATTGTTTTATTTTTATAAAAAGTTAATTAAAAAATCCTCACTCAAGGATTGAAGGCAAATCATACATTAACTGAATCTATATATCACAAAAAGACATTTTAATAATAAACCATATAATACTGTGAGTCATAAAATCAGATTGTGGCAGAAAAATTATTCTTTTCGACGCGCGTTTCGGCGTAGTGGAGACGCCTTCTTCAGGAAGCCACGTATTTAAAATCTATTTAAACAAAATTATACAAAAAAAAAACAATATTAACATTTACATATTGAATTAATAAACATGGTGAATTTCATATACATAAAATTATAAAACAGTATAACTGACTTATAGTTGAGTTGTCTATACACCTTTATATATTGAAGATTGCCTAGGAGTGTTTATACATTGATGAAATTTTCCCTGTCCTAGGAATCAACCTATGAGTGATTCAGGGGGTCCTTGTTATTTCCACAATATTTACCCACAGTTTGTCTGTGTAGGGCTGTACATATCCTTGTTATTATTGTATCAATTGTGAATGATTTTACTACCAGACACTCTCAAATACTCCATATACTCTTATACAGTGGGAGAAGGGGGAAAAATCTCTTTTACATCAGTTTAGCTCATTTCCTTCAAATGGCACAAATGCAAACTTTCGGATTTTCCGATGTAGACTTTGCATTACTAGTAGGAACTAATGTCGCATTTAATAGCAACACCAGTAGCAACTTATGTAAAAGTGAGGATACAAATAAACTATTAGATCTTAAGAAAAAACTTAAACGTATGGAGGCGCATGGCGAGTTCATGTTGGCTTCCCTGAAAGCAGGTATCATACCTAATGGGCTCCGAGTGAGAAACATTCCACGGTTGTTTGTGCATTACAAACAATTCCTGGAAAAATGGAGTATGATCGCCAGCAGGTGCTCCAGAGACCTAATGATCCTCATTATTGAGACTGCCAAAGAGTTGTCCGTTACTTTAAAGAAAGAAATAGCGGATCAACAGCCTGATTCATCATACTCCCGTTTTGCGAGCCCCTAATAGCGATTCATAGCGAATCGCTATTAAGGACTCGCAAAACGGGATTCATGTAGGAATATGCAAAAAAAATGTGATTCCTTCTAATTCCTTATTTGCGATTAGCAAATTGCTAATCGCAAATAAGGAATAACTCCCCATTCATTCCTATGGGCCAAAAGGCCCATAGGAATGAATGGGGAGTATTCCTTATTTGCGATTAGCAATTAGCTAATCGCGAATAAGATAGCGATTGAAAGGGTGCCAACCCTGTAGCACCCCTTAAATGCTAATATGAACAGGGGTTGCGCACACACATGTCCAAAGGACATGTGTGTGTGCAACATGCAACTCAGAAAAATGCTTTTAAAAGCATTTTTCTGTGTTATCGCTATTTACCACGAGGTTTGACCTCGCGGTAAATAGCGGCCCGAAATTGCGATTTCGCAATTTTTAAATGGATGATGAATTGCATTTAAGGAATGTCAAACAGAAATTCCTTAAATGTAATCCATCGCAAATTTGCGAAAACGCAATTACCGATTTTTGCATTTGGGATGATGAATCCCAAATGCAAAAATCTCACTCGCAAAGGGCCAGATTCTCAGAATCTGGCCCTTTGTGAGCCGAATCGGGCTTCATGAATTAGGCTGTTAGAAACAAAAATTAGAAATTCTACAGCGCTGGATGATGCGATAAAAATATTAGAGAATACCAATAACGAACTCGAGTCATTTAGCACTTATTTAGATAAGCGAAAAAATGATAAATTGGCTAAAGATATAAGATTTTATTCATTAGAAAACACATATCCATATCTAGGTGAAACTTTTTATAAACAAAACCATTATTCTGAGGGAAATGGAAATAGAAATAAACAATATCGAGTAAATAACTTTACAGACTCAGAAGGTGAACATTTCTCTCATTATGATTCTGCTGGTAACTTTGGTATCTATCAACCAAAAAACAATATGCATCAGCCTTTTTTAGGCCAGCGCGGGTCACGCAGGGGGAGACAAAGAGTCAGGTTTCAACCACAAAACCTAGGGAATTACCAATACCTGTATCAACCCCACCACCAACAGCCACAACATCAAATAATCGATCCCCAATACCAATATCAATTGCATCATCACCAGCAGCAACCACATCAAATGATGGATCCCCAATATGCTCTAGAAACTCGCAAGAACAAATACTGGAAAAGGGGAATGTAATACCAATATTCAATTTATCTTCTCATATGATGAGTTCTGATAATATATCTCTTCTCTCAAAAGGACTATCTTTTGTGCCACATACCCATGAATTCACAGCTTTAAACATCTTGTCTAATGAGAAGACTTTAACTATTAAAAGCTGCGACAAAGGAGGAGGGATAGCCTTAATAAACACTACTGATTATGTGAATAAAATGCATGCTATGTTAAATAACTGAGATTTTTATGAAAAAATAAAAACTAATCCTACAAAGAAAATAGCTAAAAATATTGAGAAGATCACACACAAAGCATACATTGATGGTGAGATTACAAATAAAGAGCATGATTTCCTAAATTCCAATTCAGGAAAGACAGCATGCATTTATGGCCTGCCTAAGGTCCATAAAAGCACTACCGACCCCCCCATATAGACCCATTGTATCCACAATAGGAAGTATAACAGAGCCTCTATCAAAATATGTAAACTCTTTTTTACATCCACATATTCATAAAATACAGTCTTATATCAAGGATACAAGCAAATGATAAATTCAGTTGAAGATCTACCTTTTAACCTATATACAGACATTATGGTCACTTTGGACGTAGAATCTCTCTACAGCAATATCCCTCAGAGAGAAGCAATGGAAGCAGTTGAATGGTTCATTGCTACATTTGAGATCCCTTGTTCTAAAGATTTTCTCTTAAAGAGCCTACAAATTGTATTATCAGAAAACATCTTTGAATTTGATGATATATCATATCGTCAGATCAAGGGTGTCAGTATGGGGGCATCTGTGGCCCCTTCGGTGGCCAATATATATATGGCAGCATTTGAGCAGAAATGCATTTACAATGAGATGGCTCCATTCTAAGAGTCCATTTCCCACTGGTCCAGATACATAGATGACATTTTATTTATCTGGACCAGTGGGAATGAGGACCTCAGTGAATTTTTAAAATGGATTAATGCAGCTGATGAAAATCTCAAGTTTACAGAACATACCAGTAATGTCCAGATAGAATTTCTGGATATCATTATTAGAAATAATGTGTGCAAATTAGAAGTTGATCTGTTTCCAAAAGTACAGCAAGAAATACCTTATTGCATTTTAGTAGTTTTCATCCACGCAATCAAAAAGAATGCATTCCTTTTTCCCAATTCTTAAGAGTACGTAGGAATTGTACCAACTTAAAAGACTATGATGCCCAAGCTACAATTATGAGAAAACATTTTTTAGACAGAGGTTATCCTCATCGACTGATACGGGATTCCTACAAGCGAGCCCGTTTCTATGACAGAGACGCACTACTTAGAAGAACTTCCTGTTCCATGAATATAAAAAAAGAGAAGCAAATTGTCTGTGTCACAAGACACTCAACCGTAGACAATAAAATTAGACATATAGTAAATGCAAACTGGCATATTTTAAATAGTAACCCAAGTGATGATAAAAAACTACAAAAACCAATGTTCTCCCATCGGCGAAACAACAATTTGAAAGATTGGATTGTTCGATCGAGGTTCTCTAATGGAAATGTCCAAAAGACACAAAAATCTATAGTCAGTAACAAACCCATTAGAGGTACATATAGATGTTCCTCTTGTAAATCATGTAATTCCATACTTCAAGGTGAATGTTGGAGTCATAATGGTGAAAAGATCCAAGTGTCAGGTATGTGGAACTGTAAGACTCAGAATCTAGTCTATTTTATACTGTGCCCATGTAATTTAGGATACATGGGTGAAACTGGCAGAGCCATCCAAAGTAGATTAGGTGAACATAGATCCGCAATTAGACCAAAAAAAGTAACGGCACCCCTTGTCAAACACTTTATAGAGAAGGATCACTCTCCAGATGATCTGAGGTGGAGAGTTTTAGAGAAAATACATACTGCAGACAATAATAGAGGCCAAAAAATCTGAAAGTAAAGAGAGGTTTTTTGGATTTTTTATTTGGACACTTTTAAAAGGGGCCTTAACTCAGATATACCTTGGGAAAATGCTATTGTATGACATTGCTTTGTGTCATCAATCCCCTTAATCAGCATACTACTACTAAATCTTAATCTTTCTTTAAAAAAAGACTGTTAAGGAAACAATAGTGTCATTATAAATAGTAATGTAAAAGAAAAATTGCAAAATAAACAACAGTGTCATGATAAATAATAATGTGGCTCAGTAGTGTGAATAAATATATTTTTTCTGAATGTATCAACAATTATTGTTACTATACCAACACTGTTATTTTGGTTGATAATCAATAAATTTGTTGTAGATTATGATAGTTTCCCCCCCTTTTTTCTATTTTTTAAACAATCGATGTTTTCTTTACCCTTTTTTTACAGTTTATGTTCGATTTTCATTAATAGGAATAGGGCTGTCATTCCTATCTGGTCCCGCTATCTTCCAAATAAACCGCTTCTTTAAATGTCCATCTATATAGATAGTTCCTAGATAACCCTCCAAACAAACTGCAATTCAAAAGTCCATGAACAGTCTCTAGATAACCTTGTATACGTTCGACACCAGTTTCCCTGGTTTTAAAAAAAAGTGTCGAAAACCTATACAACCACCCTAATTGGCCACAATAATCAGGTGATACTCAATGACAATTGCTATTGAGTATCACAACACACGTGTCCAAAATTTGGGTGTGATTTAAACGGCCGTTGCGTCCGCGGTAGTTACCAGCACAGACGCATAACGAGAGATCCGACGTGAGGAGTAACATCGTGAAAATAGGTAAGCTAAATGCGCAATAAAGATTTTAAGCTTAGCCGGTATGCATCCTTTCTTATATCTAAGCGAGTCTCGCTTACTTTGTTCTTGCAGACAACAAAATATTTACTCCCGTCTGCACGTTTTAACCCTGATACCTCCATTATTTTCGGACACGTAGAAACGACAAAGCTTCAGGGCGGAACAGAACATTATCAGCTCTTATCAGGTAACGATTTTTGCCGTTTCCTTTAAAATGTAGCATGGATATTTACACCTCAATATATCCTCTGTAGAACCAATAAATATTAGATATACGAAGCCTATACAAAGAGTCTGTACCATTTCTTTTTTCTACACATGCAGGTTCTACCTTCTGCCAACCCTTTGTTCTCACAAATTTTCACGTAAATTAATAGTCCTCCTTGGCCAATGCAGATAACGACTCTAAATCAGGCATTTTCCAGAGGGTCACCTACGGCGGCTTCTGCAGGTACATTCATACCCTTGTTACCTGTTTTAGGGGAAGCTCATTGCTTGGCTCTAACTAAAATGTAACTTATAGATATGCTTAATAGCGTTAGCCACCTCCACATTGTCAGTTCCTATGTGTTTTCTTCAATCAGAAGACGTTCTTATTTTTGCGCCATCTTTGTATTTTCAGGACAATCGTAGCCTCAAAAAAAAACTTTTCCGTCCCAGTTATATAGAGACAGACGAGGAGGAGGATTTAAATACTCTAATAAAAGATAATTAGTATAACTTTAGAGATCTACTGAAATATAGGAAAAGAAATAAACAATGTAACTTATAACCTATATTAATCTACAGGTCTATTACGAAAGGTATTAAGTACTCTCCGATCAAGACTGGTTTTATATTGATATCAAGAACAGAGTGAAACATGTAAAGAATTATACATCACCACTTTAAATAAAAAGGTAAAGATAATATGGCATTTGTAAATCTTCTTTAGATTTTATTAAAAATTTAAGCGAAAAAATAACATGACACACAACTTAAACTGTTCGTTCTGTTAATCGAATATAAATTATTTGATCTAATCATTTGTGGTATTATCTTTTAATTCTGTGTCCGAATGTTTTAGAAAATACCATTTAAAAACAATTGGTTATCAATAAAAAGTCCTCCTCACTTAAATTCGATCTCTTTTTTCAAAACAGTCGAGTCTGAATAGGAATTCAGCTAAGATAAAAAGTCCTCCTGACTTAAATTTGATCTCTTTTTTCAAAACAGTAGAGTCTGAATAGGAATTCAGCGAAGATGTATGTCAATAAATAGATATATAATCTTTCTCTAACTGGTGTTATCTATCATACAGTGACTATATTGGAGCATTTCTGAGTGTCTGAATATTTAACTGCCCACCATTGTGGACAGAGATCTGTTGCTTATGTATAGTTCAACTTAGATAGGTCAGACAATCATTTTAGTTCGTGCATATATTTAATCAGGTACAATATGAATAGATAGTATTTATTGTTTTATATATTCACTGTTTTATAATTTTATGTATATGAAATTCACCATGTTTATTAATTCAATATGTAAATGTAAATATTGTTGTTTTTTTTTTGTATAATTTTGTTTAAATAGATTTTAAATACGTGGCTTCCTGAAGAAGGCGTCTCCACTACGCCAAAACGCGCGTCAAAAAGAATAATTTTTCTGCCACAATCTGATTTTATGACTCACAGTATTATATGGTTTATTATTAAAATGTCTTTTTGTGATATATAGATTCAGTTGATGTATGATTTGCATTCAATCCTAGAGTGAGGATTTTTTAATTAACTTTTTATAAAAATAAAACAATTCATTCTGATTTTCTATTTTCATTTTTTATTCGTTATTATCTGTTTTAGATAATATATATTAATGCTGTCTGACTTATAGTTTAGTTGTCTATACACCTTTATATATTAACCCCTTCCATGCTGGTGACGAACCCCAGCCGTCATGCACTACAGTGCTCGTGTGCTGATGACGGCTGGGGTTCGTCATGGCCCGCCCGTGTTCTGCCGGCGGCCGCACACGGGGAAAATCGCTGCCGCACGGAAGGGGTTAAAGATTGCCTAGGAGTGTTTATACATTGGTAAACTCCGAGTGCACCAACATTTTGAATCCCCAGCGGTCCATAGCTTTGCATGCGGAACCCACCAGATGTGTTTCCTGTAACAGTACCACTGCTGGCCCAGTTCGCTTCAAATATTGTAACACCGGGCCTCTCTTAATTTTATCCCCCAGACCGCGTACCTTCCAGGTAAGTATCGTGAAAGGGGGCACTGGGGTCATAGTACGAACATCAGCACCATTGTGGGAACTAGCCGACACCATCCCTACTGCCATAGACAACACAGCTTTGTAACCCACAGCTAAAGCAGTGGTACCACCTCACAGCAACATGTACATTAGTTTTCAGCTTGCGCCCTAAAGTTGGAACAAAAAGACCTAGAACATTACTCCAAAAAACCCTTTTCCCCCTTCCCCCCTCCCTGCCTCCTTGCTTAACGGTATGAGAACTACCCGTCACCCAAACAAAGCAGAGTGCTTAATACCCATTCCCATTCCTAAACGGTGTGGGCGAGAGAAAGTTGCTCCAGTCCTCCACACAGCCCTAGTGCCACATCAATGTCTTTGACCCAGTATCACAGTCGAATGTCCGAAGTGTGTAAGAGAGTGCAGGAACATAGTCATGCAAATGCCATCAACTCTTAATCAGGCCCGGACACCCCCATGGACACTTCCTCCCTCCCCACCCCCCAAAACAATGACTCAGGATGTGGGTCATATATTCAGGCCCCATCTCACGTTTATGGTCAAACCATATCACCAAATCTGGTAGAGTGCCTCTGGGCACAACCTAGGCTAGTCTTACTGCTGATGCGTATGCTTCTTACTCTCCATGTGTCCGCAGTATTTTCGACCCTTTCTCTTTCACTCCTCGGTGCTTCGTTGCTCGTCGCTCCGCTGCCCACGATGCTCATCTCGGCCCTGTCTCCCAACTTTTCTCCAGCCGTCCAGCCATTCCTGGGCCTCCTCAGGTGAGAGGAAGAACTACACCTTTCCGGGATCCTCAACTCGCAACTTTGCTGGTAATAGAATGGAGCATTTTATCTCCCATTCACGGAGAGTCTTCTTCATGTCAAGGAACTCCCTGCGTTGTTTCGGGACCGCCGCCGTGTAGTCCGGGAAGATTGTTATATTTGCATTCTTGATGGCAATCGGCGGAGCCTTTCTGGCCACTTGAAGTATGGCATCACAATCGCGAAAATTAAAGATTCTCGCCAGGATCGGTCGCGGGGGCGCCCCGGGTTTCGGTCAATCACCCGGGACTCGGTGAGCCCTTTCCACAGAGAAGAAGTTCGATAACCCCGCTGTTGAAGATGCGTCACCACCAGGTCCTCCACAAAGAGGTCAAGGGCCGGCTCCCCCATTTTCTCTGGTACACCGACCAAGCGGATATTGTTCCGTCTCGAGCGCCCTTCCTGATCCTCAAGGCGGGCTTTTAGAAAGTGGTTTTCTTCCTTCAGCTGGTGCACTTGTTTTTTGAGGGTGGTAGTCTCAGCCACGAGGGTCTCAGTAGTAGTCTCGACATCGGAGATCTTGGAGGACAGTTTGGTGAAATCCGCACTTGTCCTGTGCCGTGTCTTGTGATTTGGCAAAGGCATATTTATCCAATCTCCCCTGCGTGGCCCCTGTCGAGTTTCTGCCACTCATGGTGGCTGCAGGGTAGGAAAGCGTGATACGTGCTGGGCCCCAGTGGAATGTGACCGTAGGGCAAGGATTGCCGGTTTATGCCGGCGCCAATAGTCAGAGGTCTCCCACCAAAGGTAGTAGGTTCAACACATGTAGTCGTTCCGCCACTCAGTTCTCAAACCGGCAGAGCACTTGGGGTATTGTTTGAGGTGACCACAGACACCGGCAGCGCCCCCGGGGTCCGACCTTATTCCTCTGTGTGTTCTTCTAGGCGAGCAAGCAAGGCCCGCACCATCAACCAGGGGCCAGGGGGGGACAGGCAGAGAGCATCAATCAGCAAGTGGAGGAGGGGGGTTCTCCATCACCCACCGCAGCTCTAAGGCGATGTCCCTGAGCGTCCTCATGCTCGTGACTATCAGTACGGGGGTATATGCCGGTGACACAAAATGGTGGCAGGGGGAGGTGTCCCCCAGGTCCCCCTCATCGCTCAGGTCCATCAGGTCCCACAGTGTCCGTGTCACCACTGGCTCTCACTGCTCTCGAGGTGGCCAAGGTCATGTAAATCAAGGCGGAGATCTCTCTGCAGCGGCCGGTGAGCACTCCACAGTCTGCTCTGGTCGAAGATGGCTGCCAGGTAGTCGCCCTCGACCCGGCCCGGGCCGCCGGTCTGAATCCTCAGGGCCGACCCGCAGGGAAGCCCCTCATGCGCTAGTGTCACTCACCACTTCTCGTGGGATGCCGGAGGGAGGGGAGCCGGAGCCTTCGCGGCCGCCGCCCGACCTCAGGAAGGAGACCCAGCGCAGGGATCGTCTTTGCCGGGTACTGCCAGCACTGTGGGCCCCGGTCTGCACTCATGGACGGGCCCCAGTCTTCCCACGGTCACCACTCCAGCCAGGCAAGTCACGGAGCTCCGCAATCGGCACCGGACGGTGCCTCTCAGTTTCTGCCGCAATCCCTCAGTTTTGGGGGTCAAATAAAGAATGGAATAATTACCGGATTGGCAGGGCTTTGTGTTGGATGAACGGAGCCTCTCTGGGCTGCGGCCATGTTGCTTGGCTGCAGGCCATGCCCCCTGAATTGTAGTTTTAAGATCCATTGGCTAAAGTTAAGCTGATTGTTTCACCAATCATTTGTTGGCTTTTTCTGCTAGACATTTTCCTTGAGAGTGGTAAAGACTGGTTCCACTTATATTCAATTCCTGTCTCTCTAAGAAATTGAAACATTACATCTGAAGTGAATTGCACATTATTATTTGTGACTAAAATTGTGAGACAATCAATCACTGCATCTGTGTTGAGAACTCTGACGAGTTCTACTTGGATCCTCTTGAATCTACAGTCAACCAGGACCAAAATATATTTGCTCATGAAACAAGAAAAGGACACAACTTTTTCAAAACCCTTTTAGATAGTTCCACCGACACCATTGCTGGAATTCTCACAGTCAGATTTTTATCACCTTTATTGCATATTTCACAGCTTTTCACCTTATGTGCAAGTAGGTTTCATATAACCTATTCTCGTTCAAGCTCATGCCAAAATATACAACATGGGTTAAATCCGGCAATTGATTCCTTAAAACGTTGGAAGGTTCTCATTTTCTCCTCTGTAAAGAATCCAATGAACTAAAGATCATTCTGGTGGAATTTTATAAAATATTTGCGGATCACCTGCCATAGTAACCTACCGAGAGACTACACACAAATCATTGTCACCAGATAGAGCGTTCACCAACTCATTTTTGGAAATACGTTTGGTCATTGAACTTAATCAAATAAATTACACTCTCTTCAAAATCAGTGAACGACTGCATATTATGTTCTACTGTGGGAAACCTTGAAAAAAAAAGACTGTTCCTATGTTTGGCAAGTGTACTACTGTGAAATTATATTCAAATAATGTATTTGAAAGCCTTGCAGTGAGTCTTTCAGAGTGTGTACTCGACCTGATTAAAATTTACAATGGTTCTGGTTAGTTCTGAGCTAAAATGAAATGCCCAAAAGAAAATTCCTGAACTTTTGTACCACCTAAGGGCAGGCTAACATTTATTTTACAATTACAGAGTGTGACAACCGTTCCTAACCCGTTATCACTGGCATCAACTGTGACACTAACTGGGAGACCTGGAATGTATTGTTATAAAAGGGGTGCTCATAACAAATCAAATTGATTTCGAGAAAAATATTTTTTCTGTTGATACCCCAATAAAATCTATTTTTTATTGTTTATTATTATGCCGCATGCCATAACAGATAGCTAGTTGAGCACCACGTATTCAGAAATTGCCACTTAGTTTACTGGAATATCATTCACGGTGCTGCTTCAATAAGTCAATTTAATGCCATCTGCAAAGATAGGGGTGTGCCAGTGGCATAACAAAACCCGTCTAGCCCCCCACCCCCGCCCTGCAAGGTAAGGGGACACCCCCAATACAGCATAATGTGTTAAATATTTTCGTCTGATATAAGACTGCCTGGTACAATAACAATGAGAAAGACTACTGCATTTGCTTGTTCTCATCCTGGTGTGATGCTGGCATGGATGGCTTCCATTATACTCAGGGGTGTGTCAAGTGACGACGTGTACATCTCCACATAAACTGTTAAAGTGCATGTGAATGCAACCATTAAAGTTGCCAAACTGATGACTAACAGTAGGATCAAAGCAATTGTAAGTAGCATGGAGCTAGGTGTAGTGTTGCGGGCAGTAGGAGCATACCACTGCCGCACACGCCCCCTCCCACTGTTTCCACAGGTTTCACCCCTAGAGCGTAAAGGGGCGTTGGTTCGGCCCTAGCGCGTACGTAAGTAAGTACGTGAGTTATGCAATAAAAGGCCCGGAGCGCCGGGCGTGGTCAGGTAGTTTGCCGCCACTAACCAAACTGCATATGTCCTGTGTCTTATATATCCAGGCCTGAATCCAGGACACTACACTGGCGACGAGGTGGTCTACGTCCCACCTCCCCCTGTTCACTGGTGCTCCACGTCTGCAGCACCCTGCCCGGCACTCCTGTGCTCTGGGTGCCTCCCGGGTTTTGCTCCGCACCGCTGCCAGGTGCCCCACGTGAAGCCCAGGCCCCGCCTCTGCCTTCCTGTCGGCGGGATCTCAGCCCTCATGGCCACTGTGCCACACCTCGAGCCGTTTGAGGTCTCGGGCCCTCCCCCGTCACAGGCCACCCGTTGGAAGAAATGGGTAGAGCGGCTAGAGAACTACTTCATCGCGGCAGACATCGCAGTCGGCCGACGCCGCGCCATGCTGTTACATCTCGGTGGTGAAGCCATCCACGACATCTCCAAAGACATCACGGAAGGCGACCCCCCGCACACCTACGCCACCCTCCGCGATGCCATCAGCAGGTACTTTGAGCCGTTTGCCAGCACTGACTATGAACGTTTCCTGCTGCGCCAAGCGCGCCAGCTACCGGAAGAGTCCGTCGACGTCTTCTACGCGCGCCTCAAAAAACTGGCTAGCACGTGCACCCTCCCCGATGCGGAAGACGAGATTCGCGCCCAGTTCATCCAGGGGTGTGCCTCGCTGAAGCTGCGAGAGAGAGTTCTCGAGACTGACGCCATGTCCATGCGCGACATCCTGGCCCTAGGGCGGACCAAAGAACTTTCGAAGGCACGTGCCGCCCATATGGAGCCGAAGTCGCCCGTCACAGTCAAGACAGAGCCTGTCTGGGCCATCAGGCCCCACCCGGCGGACAAAAAGGCGGGAACACCCAAGAAAGGGCGCGCAAGACAAGGGCAATCCACCCTAGACCGATCCTACATCTGGTGCGGAGGCCCCACCCCCCACAAGGGTGCCTGCCCGGCTCAAGGCAAAATCTGCAGCACGTGTGGGAAAGCTAACCACTTTGCCAGCGTCTGTCTAACGTCTCAAAGGAAAAATCAGAGTGGCAAACCAAGGAGAGTGCGACAGGTGGCGCCTCAGCAAGACACGTCGGCCAGCAGCGACATGGACGATGACGGAGATGACGCTGCATCCGTCCACGTGGTGCGCATGCTCAACACCCTAGCAGCAGCGTCTGCAAACGAACCCATGTGCTCCGTCCTAGTACGTGGCCAAGCGGTCCAAGCCCTCATCGACACAGGTGCCACCATAAACCTTATGGCCGCCAGCGTGTACCAGAGTCTTGAAGAGGCCCCCGCTCTCCACCCAACAAGAGTGCAAGTATTCGCCTACGGAACCCGGTGCCCCCTGCGCCTGTGTGGAGTGTTCAGGACAACGGTTTCCCATGACTCAACCTGTCTGGAAACGAAAATCTACGTGTCCCAAGAGGGATCGGGATTCCTCCTCGGCTGCAGAACTGCAAAGGAGCTGGGACTCATACACTTTGCCCTCACGGTGCAAGCCCAAGGACTAGACCATCTAGTGGCAGAACACTCCTCACTGTTTGAGGGCATCGGGTGCCTCCGTGGACCCCCAGTCCGGCTCCACATCGACCAGTCAGTCTCCCCCGTGGCCCTCCGGCACAGGCGGATTGCTTTCCACCTGCGGCCCAAGGTCGAAGCTGAACTACAAATGCTGGAACGAGCAGGCATCATCGAGCGGGTCACTGGACCCACACCATGGGTGTCACCCATTGTGGTGGCCAAGAAGCCAAAGCAGCCCGACGCAGTGAGAATCTGCGTTGATATGCGCCTCCCGAACCTAGCCATCAAACGGGAACGGCATTTGACACCAACCATTGATGACATCATCGGGGAACTCGCAGGCTCCAAGTGGTTCTCCAAGATGGACCTACGGTCCGGTTATCACCAAATCCCCCTCCACCCCGACTCGCGTGCCATCATGACCTTTTCCACTCATGCGGGCCTGTGGAGGTATACCAGGCTGAATTTCGGCATCTCAAGCCCCGCAGAAGTTTTCCAGAATATCGTGCACAACGTCCTCCAAGGCCTGGACGGTGTGCTCAATGTGAGTGACGATATCCTTATTCACGCCCCAACCCTGGAAGAGCATATCCAAAGAGTTCAAGCGGTATTCCACAGACTACAGGAGAAGGGGCTTACACTACACAAAGACAAGTGCGAGTTCCTACGAAGGGACATCAGTTTCTTTGGGTATAAATTCTCCGACCAAGGAGTAGGCCCCGACCCAGAGAAAGTCAAAGACATACACAATGCCCCTGCACCCTCGTCAGTAACAGCCGTTCGCAGTTTCCTGGGTATGGTGACTTACTGCGGACGTTTCATCAAGAACCTCTCAGATCTCACAGGACCCCTCCGCGACCTCACCAAGTCAACTGCCACCTGGAACTGGGGCCCCGAGCAGCAAGAGTCATTCATCAACACCAAAGCAGCCCTGTCGGCAGGCACGACATTAGCCTACTTCGATCCACGAAACGAGTCCCAACTAGTAGTGGATGCCAGTCCCACCGGCCTGGGAGCAGTTCTGTCGCAGCACCAACCATGTGGAGAGTGGGCCCCAATAGCGTATGCCAGCCGCACGCTAACTCCCACCGAGCAGCGCTACTCGCAGATCGAACGCGAGGCAATCGCCATATTATGGGGGTGCCGCCACTTCCACATCTACCTGTATGGACACCCCTTTGCCGTGATCACTGATCACAAGCCCCTAATACCCCTCTTCCAAGGGACATCATCTCGACCACCACCAAGAATAGAGAAGTGGGTACTGCAGCTGCAAGAGTTCCTGTTCACAGTGGAGTACAGGCCGGGCACCCGAAACCCAGCGGACTATCTCTCGAGACACGCCCGTCCGGTCACAGACGCGGAAGCGGCGGAGGCCGCCGCCACCGAAGAGTATGTCCGACTCGTTGTCGAGAGGTCTAAGCCACGCCCCATGTCCTTAGAAGAGGTTGTGAGAGCCACCAAAGACGACGACTGCCTCCAGATCGCAGCCCAAGCCCTGAAGTCCGGAGACTGGAAAGCTCTGCAAAGCCCGGCGTCTTTCCGAACCCCAGCCGCTCAGGCAGTCCTGAAGGCCCTGTATCAAGTCAAAGACGAGCTGTCAGTGTCGACCGAAGGGTGTCTCCTGAGAGGCCCCCGCCTCGTGCTACCCAGCAGCCTCACCCAGCAAGCCGCCCTGTTAGCACATGGATCACATCAAGGAATCGTCAAATCAAAAAACAGACTCCGCAGCAAGCTATGGTTCCCCGGGCTTGACAGAGCCGTGGAGGAGGTCATCCACAACTGTCCTGTGTGCCTGGCCACTAGCCTACCAAATCCTCCAGCAGCGATTATTACCGAAGATGGGCCTACCTCCCCGTGGGCCCGAGTAAGCGCAGACTTCGGAAGCCTCTCAGGGGGCAAACACATGCTTGTCGTGGTGGACGATTTCTCCCGCTACCCCAAAGTGGAGATTGTAACCTCAACTGCGGCGGCCGAAGTGATCCCGAAATTCGAGAAGATCATCGCAACACACGGGATCATGCAAGAGGTCCGCACAGATAACGGACCCCCGTTTAATGGCAGTGAGTTCACGGAGTACCTGCGAAGCCACAGTATCAAGCACAGACGGATCACACCAAGATGGCCGCAGGCTAACGGGGAATTAGAGAGGCTGATGAGGACTTTGAACAAAGTCATCCAAATTGCAGTCGCCGACGGCCAATGCCTAGAGCTAGCAATCTACCAGTTCCTACGAGAGTATCGCCAGACTCCACACTGCACCACCGGAGTCGCCCCAAATCGCCTGTCCTTCAACCGAGCCGTAGTAGACACACTCCCGCACCATCCCAGATGGGAGACTGCTCCGACTCCCCAGAACCGGTCCATGGAACAACGTTTGAAGAACAACCTGGAAGCGTCAAGGAGGCGGAGATCCAAAGAGAGCCCTATTCAGGCAGGTGACGTAGTTCTGGTGAAAGACCGCTACCCCGGCGGGAAGTTCCGACTGCCGTTCGAGTTGGACCCCTGGAGAGTCACCGAAGTGCATGGAACGATGATCACCGCCGTAAGGAATGGAGAAGTGGTCACGAGAAACGTCTCCTTCTTCAAACGAATACGTGAGCGGGAGGAAGACCAAGAACCGGACGACTGGCACATGGATCACCCAACACCAGAAACGGGACACAGAAGCCCACTGCTACAGCCTGCGGAACATCTCGAAGTAAGCCTCACAGCGCGGCACCCCGAGGACGCTGCCCCGAGAAAGGGAGATCCGTCGGAATCAGCAGAGCCCCCCAGCAGCTCCGACACCAGCGAAACTAGCGAAGCCTCCCAAGCCACTGGGGAAAGCCGCAGTCAATCAAGGTACAACCTACGCCCCAGACCTTCCCAGAGGTACAGAGACTTTGTCGCACAATGCTGGCGTTGAACTAATCCAAGCGACAAACCCCGCCGAGACCGAAGTAAGACTGTTTAAGTTCATTGTTTAATGTGGTGGGTTTGGATCCATGATTTTCAGAGACTACACTTTAGACTGTCGAGCTGTCGGTGATAAAACCCCAGGCCAGTGAAGGTTTCCGCTTCACCATCTAGAGACACTTCTGAAAGGTTTGGTTCTACTGTTTTTGTTTCATCCCAAGGTAAGGGAGGAATGTAGTGTTGCGGGCAGTAGGAGCATACCACTGCCGCACACGCCCCCTCCCACTGTTTCCACAAGTTTCACCCCTAGAGTGTAAAGGGGCGTTGGTTCGGCCCTAGCGCGTACGTAAGTACGTGAGTTATGCAATAAAAGGCCCAGAGCGCCGGGCTTGGTCAGGTAGTTTGCCGCCACTAACCAAACTGCATGTGTCCTGTGTCTTATATATCCAGGCCCGAATCCAGGACACTACACCAGGTTACAGACACTGGACAATTCTCAAAGATTTTCCTCTGACCTACACCTGTAGTACTTCTCAATTCCAGAAGTAAGAATTGAGTCCAAAGAGCAAGTCACACCTACTCATACAGCATGTCCTTGAATCAATCCAAATGTTTACCTAGAAAATCAGACACCAGTGGAAGGAAGTTTAATGATCTTACAAATTAATAGGTGAGCTGACACGTATCCCATCTTCATTGCTTACCTATTGAGAGTATAGACATTATAGCACGAATGTGCAGTATTAGTGGAATGTTTTTAAACGAGATTATTGTTGAGTAAAGAAATTCATTTTAAGTTATGTTCAGGGGCATAGTTTCCCTTGGTGCAGCATGTGTAATGGCACCGGGCCCAGAAGCCTTAGGGGCAAACGGGACCCTGATTAGAGCTGTATTTAGAGGTCAACCAGCAGCTGGGGAGCATTTCGATCCTTGCACTATGGACCATGACATACTGGCTACGTCACGGACTATATTGTTTGAAGCTGGAGGGAGAAATAGTAAAATTAAAAAAATCTAAAGAAAGGTTATGAACTATTTTTAAAGGGAGTTGCCAACATCCCCTCTGGAAAAGCATGCTTCAAACTATTGTGAATTAGGCAGCAGTACAAGGCCAACATGCTGACATCTGATTTTCTTCCTAGGTGAACTATACCTAGTAGGGTGAATCAGAGTCATGCCTCTTTTCAGTCATGCCTCATGTATCAATATACCGTGTTTCTTTTTCTCTAACAGCTGTCTGTGAAGATCAGAGTTTTCTAATAAAATGTTATGGTCTCGATTAGTGTAATGCAAGTGGCTCACCACACTGTTGGGTCAGGGGAGACTCTGAACTCCACTCCCATGGTGGGGACATTAACTAAATATGCGATCCCACGTTACCTGGTGAGGATTTCAATGCATTCTGTGCTCACTATCAAGGCTGCATAGTCATGCGTCCACCTCAAGCCTCTTAATCCACTATCCAATCCCTGCTCCTTTACTTCATTTCTAAACATTCTTTTTAACCTCTGCCTTCTCATTTTGTAACTGTTTTTCAATGTTTCTCTTCTTCCTTCCTTACCCATTTTGTGTTTTTTCTCCCTTCAAAGTTTGATGAGGAAAAAATAAGTGCCAGTGGGCCACACAGGCATCCACCGGCTCAAGTTAAGCACTGTCCACAAGTGTAGTGTGCTCCATGTCGTTTTGACATGGCTCTGCATACATTTAATTTATTTTATAGAAACAAGCCTCCCAAGATTCTGGTTTATTAAAATAAAAACACAACATTACTGTTTCCTTCCAATACAGATGGGTCATTTTTAATGTTTGCTAATCAGGACTGCAGCCTATTCCTCAGTCACACTGTGACGCATCACATCACGACCTCGCTGAAGACATCAGTATATGACTTTATCTTTGATATTATCAATGGGAAGAATGATTTCCCTATTTGGGTGTGTGTAGTTGCATAATGTATTGTGCTATCAGGTGTTCTTACTCAGTTGTGGTATAGGTTTTGTGAGGTCATAAGCATTGTCTTTTGCGTGCCAGTTATGCTGTTCATG
This sequence comes from Lissotriton vulgaris, assembly GCF_964263255.1. NCBI lineage: Eukaryota > Metazoa > Chordata > Amphibia > Caudata > Salamandridae > Lissotriton > Lissotriton vulgaris. The sequence goes on from NC_141696.1 coordinate 506,454,192, forward strand.
ACTGTAGTGTGAGGTAAGGATTGAGTAACTAACCATAACTTGTGAATTTCACAGTTTTTTTTATTTTAACATGCCTTTGATAACTGTACTTTCACTGTGGTTGTTTAAATTAATTTCAAACAATGTATTATTACTTAGATTCCAGTTGTCGTAGATTAATTTCTTTTTACCTAGGTTTACATTATTGCGTAGTTGAAAAGACAACTTTAAAGCACCCAGGCTTAGAATTATAATGTTGCTTGAAATTAAGGGTTACTACGCAATTATGCTTTATATTGCTTATCGCTCTGTTATGTATGGCTCTCATAGAGAGTCGCTATCGGTTATTTCAGTTTCGAAATGTAATAACTCACGTCTATGGCATAGCAACAGTTATTAACAAAACTCGTTACCCACTGTTGCTATGTCATTAAGGCCTTCCATGCCAGGCTTGCGCTCTCTCTGAGAGCCTGTCAGCACAGCTGGGCTTGTCTGCTTTGAATGAGAAAAACAAGTGCAGCTGCAGCAGAGGGAAGGAAGGCGGGAAAGGTGGTTGGGGTTGGTCAAGGATGGCAGTTACGTTTTTATTTTTTTTACCTTTTACACAGGGATACCTAGCAGAGGGCATGTCATATATGGCTCACCCGTTACTCCTCTGCTCCTGCATATCACTTAAAAGCAGGCACAGAAGATGTTGGGGGCCATACATATAAAATTATAGATGGGTAAAAAACTAATTACAGAGATGTTTTTCACATCTGAGTTCTGAGTGACATCATAGACAACTTGGGCTTCGCGATGGTTGGGAATTTGATGTCACTCTGATACCTTCTGTGAAAAGCATACCCATAATTCACTGTCACTCATCTATAATTCTATACAAAATACATGGGATTCAATAATCCATGTATAAATGCCAGTCTCTAATTTCTTGATATTCAGTGATTTGTGAAGCACCCAGGTGCAGATTATAAAGAAACAACGTCAGAACTTGACTATTATAAGTTATTACAGTTGAGTTCTGGCATCACAATGCCTGCTGCCAGGGCCAACAGCAGAGGTGAAAGGTCAGGGTTCCCATTGCCTTGGTTTGATCTGTTCCTATCACAGGGACTAGGCCCAGCCAGTGGCTCAGCTTGTTTATTGGCACAAGTCTGGTAATGCTGGGTGGTAGGAATTTTGTGGATTCCTGCGGATTCCGGAAGTTTCCATCTAAAAAATGTAAGGAACATGTATGATCTCAGGCAAAGTTTGAGGCTTACAGGGCATTGTGGGTAAGAAATCCTTGTCGAATCCACACAAGGCACATCACCCTGAACTCCCCTGGTTGTCTAGTTTCCAAAAGTGTTCAGGTTTGCTGCTAGGTTTCTATGGGCGCAGGCTGAGCTAGGGTACAAAATCCACAGCTACCCAAATTGCAAAAAATGTGTCAGTTTTGAGTGGAAAATGTGATGTATCCATGTTGTGTTTTGGGCCGTTTCCTTTTGTGGGTACTAGGCCTACTAACAGAACTGAGGTATAGATTTTATCAGGAGATGTGGGTAATGCTAGATAGAAGGACATTTGTGGCTCACTGTAGATTCCAGAACTGTCCATCACAGAATTGTGAGGGAAATATGTTTTTAATCACAGTTTGACGTTTGCATGGGATTCTGAGTAAAACAACCTGGTGAGAGCCATGTAAGTTCCCCATCCTGGATTCCCCAAGGTGTCTAGTTAAAAAAAATACATGCTATCTTTCCATAGGTGCCAGCTAAGCTAGGGCCAAAATACACAGCTATCCACCTTGCAAAAAAAAGGGCCAGTTTTGAGTGGAAAAATTTGATGTATCCATGTTGTGTTTTGGGCTGTTTCCTGTAGCAGGTACTATGCCTACCTACTATAAATAACAAAAGACCTGATTATGTGGGACGACATACATTATTTTAGTATCAAACTGGCACTGGGGGGTATCCACCTCTACCCAATAGCTGATCTGCACAATTTACCAGTCTTCTCCAGTTCTAAACACCTGCAAGAAATTCAATGTATCTTCATAAATGTCAGTTTGTCAGTCAACTCATTACCAATATACCCTTGATTTAAAAAGGTGCATATAAAGACACAAGAAAAAATGTGTGTGGAGGTGAGAAAGTCCCTTACGTGCACTACACCAGAGGAGCTACTGGCAGGTTCTCACCAGCTTGCCCACGTTTCTTATCATTGGTTACAATCTCACCTATAAGAAAATAAAAGAAGAAGTGTTCAGTACAGAAAATTATAGGATGTGAAAAATGGTGATACGTGTATCATCAAGAAAAAGAAGACCCCATGATATGTAAAATAATAAAGTGTATCTCCAAATAAAATTGAGTTAAGACTCACATATAAGGCGTAGAAATTGTATTCAGAACCGTTAGCTTACTCAAGGATTAAAAGCAACTGCATGTTGCAGACCAATTCAAGATTGGCCAACATGTTTCATTGCCTGTCAATTGTTGTGGCAATTTCGTCAGGGCTCGAGGTCAAAATCACCTCACTGGACTTTAAACTTTGTACACGGAGTGACTGACAAACAAACACGCACAAAAAAAAATTGTATCAATTAAAACCACCAACCAGTTAGCACATTCTATACAAACACAGGTACTGGTTTATCAGGTCAACAAATTGACCAATATATCTGCAATTTAAATATGTATTTAGCCATGGGCCCTCGTACCAGCTTCCCACCATGTCAAGGGGTATTTTTCTTTTTTACCATCAATCCCCTTCTGGCACCATCTGTTGCCGTCAATGCACCTGTGAAGACATGCAACCACTGTTCATTCATTTTCCATCTCATTGGTTCTGATTCGTAGCGACATTACAAACCCGCCGTTTTTAACACAGGTTGTATCAAATTTGCATCAATCAGTTATCAAATTGCTTTTACTTTAACTCATACCAATTAGATTTTGTAGCTTGTGCCATAGATTGTGAAAATCATTTAAGCACCCCAGCACTCTCCATTCATATCCCAAGCATGTTGAGTGTCAATAATACCACTCTGCTCATCGCCAACGCACACATACTCTTACCAAGTCCACCTGTATACTGAGCTTCGAGAAACGACAGGTAATCTCAATTTGAAGTTTAATAGAATTTCTTGTTGGCTGAATAATTCTTTAACTAATTGCTAGGAAATTGTCTCTGAAAATGCTCCTTCACTCTCCTATTTGACCACTTTGGTGTAAGGGGAAGGCCCCTTGAAATCCATGGGGTATATAAGGCTTGTTTAATATGCATGTACTATGCTAAATATGTCCTAAGTACCTCTTCAGAAACTGCTTCTAAATGCCACTGAACTTACTTGTTTTTTTTCAAAGACATTTTATTAATTTTATATTTCAGAAGAAACAGAAAACATTATTTTTTAAATATATTGTTGTGGAGAACTCTCCCATGTCCCAAGGATGGCTTCGTAGCTGGCTATCCTGCACAGTCTGCAAAATTGGGGTTGTAATTATAAATGTTTTAGATCTACGGGGCTCATTACGATGGCTGAATGATTGCCATTCCAGGCCGGTGGTGGCGATCATCACGCCATCACATTGGGATTTACCCACTGCCATATTAGGATGGCGGTGGGTATCGCAGAGGATGCAAAGTCTGTCTGCCGCTTTTCTGGTAGTGACAATCGCGCCAATTGCCTGGTGGGTGGAGCAGGGCCACTAACATGGTGGTGGTGCCTATCAGACACTGTCCACCATATTAGGATGTGTGTGGCCAGGCGCCTTACCATGGCGGCAATGCCACCATGGAAAGTCTGGTGAGGATTGGGTTAGGGGGCCTGTTGCGGGTCCCCCTTGTTGGGGGGGTGTCGCTGCACTGGGTGGCAGCGAGTGGTGCCTGCCACGTTGAGCATGGAAATGCACAACATGCATTTTTCAACACTGCGTTGGTGCTGCAGCCAGCACCACCGCAGTGTTAAAAAGGCTGGATGCGGCAGCCACGGTGGCTGTTGCATCCTGATATGGAGTGCAGGACCGCTAGGATGGCTGGCAGACTCAAGTCCGCCCGCCATCCTAATGAACCCCTAAGTTAGGTTGAAATAAAGGCACTTAGCACTCCCATTAAATGAATAGGATACCACCTTCAACTATCTAAACAACAGTCTTTCAGCACTCTGTGGAGGTAGACATGAGATTGACCGAGAATTATTGTCCACTTGTCTGAACCACCAAGAGCTAAGACTACATCAGATACTCAAATATGTTTTGATAATCATGTTTCTGTCTGACCTCCCTACGATTTTACATTTTATCCTGATCAAGGGTGATATTGCTTAACCTACCTGAGTAGCCTCATCTACCCCTGAACCCATGAATTATATTTTTTCAAGAAAAAGAAAATAAAGCAGAGATTTGGGTGACTTGGTGTCCTGCACAAGAAAGTTGTCTGTCTGGCTCCTCCCCATCATTTGCTTTTAAGTTCCTCTTGGCAAGCTGTTCAGGAGAGTTATGCCCCACTCTACGACCTCCATGGGACCTAAAAAGCCACTTCAATTTCAGTGAGCATATTAATTGATTCAAAGTGGAAAGACATACTTCATGGCCAAAAGTATGCCTTTCTCTGGCCTTTGCCCATCCTTCACTGGAAGAGTACCTAAAGGGTGTTGCCTATTCTGTGCCCTCTCAGCGTTCCTGGAATGACCCCTGTTGGGAAATAAAGAAAAAGAAGTGAAGTCCAAATGACTGGAGAACTAAGCATATGGTTTGGCACAGGGAGTGACTCTCTCTGGCCTCTGCCTAACATCTGCATCTGTATTCCCCAGTGGTTCAAATAAGGGGTTCACTGATGTTAAAAACATCAGCAAAAATATATAGAATACAAAAATATCGACTCCCATACCTTCACGAGTAAGTGAAAAATATTGAATCAAAAATATCGATGTAAAAAATACTCATTTAAATATATATGTCAAATAAAATAATTATATATTAAATATATTAAATATTAATTTTAACAACATAAATTACATTTAATATACATTTTAACAAATAAACGTAAAAAAAATATCACACAAACATAATATATATAATATATATATAATAATTATTAAACTATTATCTTAATTTTATTTTAAAACTTTGAAAGGATATAAAAACAAAATAAATATATGAATAATTTAAAATATTTAAAAACCAGTGCAACAGTAGGGAAAGTTTTGGATAGCAAAATAATTACATTTACTATTCCAACTCCATGTGGTGCAACAGTAGGGAAAGTGTTGGATAGCGCAGGGGCAAAAATGACGATTCCCTCTCCAGTGAGAGCAACACTAGGGAAATTGTTGGATAGCAGAAGAGTAAAAATTACTATTCCCACTTCAATGAATGCAACTGTAGAATAACTGTTGGATAGCACAGGGGTAAAATTATTTATTCCCACTCCAGTGAATGCAACAGCAGGGACAGTGTTAGATAGCGGAGTGGTAAAAATTACTATTCCCACTCCAAAGAATGCAACAGTATGGAAAGTGTTGGATAGCAGAGGAATAAAAATTACTAATCCCACTCCAAAGAGTGAAACTAAGGAGAAAGTGTTGAATAGCGCAGGTGTAAAAATAATTATTCCAACTCCATTGAGTGCAACAGTAGGGAAAGTGTTGGATAGTGGAGGGTTAAAAATTGCACTCCCCACTCCAATAATTGCAACAGTAGAGAAAGTGTTGGATAGCAGAGGGGTAAAAATTACTATTTCCACTTATCTGAATGCAACAGTAGAATAATGGTTAGATACTGGAGGAGTAAAAATGTACTACTCCAGTGAGTGCAACAGTAGGGACAGTGTTGGATAGCGGAAGGGTAAAAATGACTACTCCCACTCCAGTGAGTGCAACAGTAGAGAAAGTGTTGGATAGCAGAGGTGTAAAAATTAATATTCCAACTGGAGTGAGTGCAACAGTAGGGAAAGTGTTGGCTAGCGGAGGGGTAAGAATTACTATTCACACTCAAACAGTTAAAACAAAAAAACTCAAAAAAGTATTAAAAAATCATAAAAATAAAAAAACAATATTTTAAAACAATTTTTGGAAACTCAAATATATTAAATATATAAAAGTAATTGAAAATATTATATTATTAATTACATATAAAAAACCTACAAATAATATATATTATAAAATAATAAATAAATGTATAAAATAAAATTCTATTAAACTAAACATTATTTACAAACAAATACATTAATACATTAATGTATTTATCCTATTTCCTACCCTATAACACCACATCAATCACAAAACAAAAATATAGTTTTTCCCAAAATTAACATATTTAATAATCAATTTAAAAGATTTTATTTATAAATAAAATTAATAAACATTAGTTGACTACAAACACTTTAACACTGCTATCCACAAAGCACACCAAAATGAAACTCTAAAATATTATTTCACAATGAAAACTTATATAAAAATTAAAAACTATTACTATAAAAAATAATAATGAATAAACTAAAATGTATTTAATACTCACCTTTTACCACTTTAAAAGTAAAAACAACAGACGAAAAATTAAACAATTACCCAAAATGCATATTAAATAATTCACATTTATTACCGACAATATATTAATTAATAGATACAAATTACTTTTCACCCGTTACTCCTATAAACACCAATACACACCTAAAATTAATTATACAATTACCATAATTAATCACCAATTAATTAATTCAAATTGATTAACAACCAATTATTAATTGATTAATAATACATTACTTTACACATTTAACACTATAACAGCTCAATGAAACAAATATTAATAAATAAAAAATAATCAAATAAATAATATAATTAAATTTCTTCCCACTCTATTGCCCTATAAACCCACAATGCGCTACAGAACTAAAACGCAAAACTCCAATAAAAAACAAAAACTACTCACAATGTGACACAAATATTAAAAATACAAACAATTCCTATACTAAAAACATATAACACATACATATAAAAAATATTCCAAAATGCAAAACATTAATAAACAAACAATATTTTAAACAACTATATTTTTGCTAAATGATATTAAACACTTCGATATTTTTATCATCGATATTACTTACCTGAATCGATATTCTTGACCACGAGAATCTGTATGTCAATATTTCTGACCCATGATATTTTCAACTCGATATTTGTGCAACTCAATATTTTTCAATCGATATTCTGTCTCTGAACCCAAATAAGGGCAGTTTTTTAAAATCAGTTCCTGTCCACTGCAGTATAGGAACCCACACCTGTGGTCTCCTTTTGACAATGTGATGCATGGGGTAGCTGAGGGGGGACAATGGCGATAGTTTCAAAGCTATGGTAGAGATCTTTAGTGAATTTCTGTTAACAGTAAATAAATGATCCCTTACCATGAATGAATATTAGTTCCATTCGGTTATAAGGGATACCTGAGTCTCCCAAAGTACTTCCCGGGTAAGCATTAATGTAAATGTTAGGTAAAGGCAAGAGACTGACACTCCCGATGGTAAGAAGGATGCAGGATCCCCACACAGTTGATTATTGTCTCTTTTTTAGCCAATAATTCCTGGTGCCAAGTGGAAATTCCAACCTGCCACGCCATGGGAGCAGAAGTGAAGATGGTAGAGGACTGAGGGATGCAGTGTTTGCACCAGCTTATCTAGATTCCAACTAGTAGCTCATTCAACGATCCATGGTGTCAAGGGGACACTTGTGGCCTGCAGATGGGGCCTATCAAAGATAACACCACCAATCTGTTTCATCAGGAGAGCTGAAATATACAAATAAGGCAGAGGGCAGAAAGAAAACAAGACTTGCTGTTCCAGGATGCCCAACTTCTCTCTCCATTTCTCTTTTTCTGGTTCAGTAACAATGATGCACGGTGTCCAAAGGGTATTTCAGATATCCCTCATAACCCTCCTAATCTCCAGCGCATGAGGTGGCTTGCAGATGATGGACCTAGAGACATACGTTCTGCCATGGTTCTATGGTATTATTTTCTCTTTGTTGAACAATGATACCTGGTGCTCAAGTTTTTAGATATTTCTGAGGTTAAAATTCCCTTAGCGCCACTCGACCTCTGACCCAAACAGTACAGCCTTACCTCCACGGGCATTTGCTACCATTTCTGCACCTCTGTGTAACCTTTTGCTGCTGCATTGGTAGAAAGAAGTATTCTTCACATCTTCCGGTACAACACTGAGTGACTTTATTTGTAGTTACATATTACAAAATAGTTTTGAGTATTTAGGATACACTAAACATCAACAGGGGCTATTGATGTTTCCTGCTAAAACTCTGTGTCCTGCCTGATACTACAGACATTAATGGAATCAAGGAAATAGAAAATTCTGCATACAGGCCACATTCCATGCACCAGAACACTCAGCCTGCATTAGGGACACACATAGTACTACACTTGTATTGGAACTATTATGTTGCTTTTCACTTTGACATGATAAGCCCACCCATATATCATTTATATAGTTTTTATGGAGCAAATGAAAGCAGGATGGCAGGTCTTTTGAAACTGACTCCAATTTGCATGGCTTTTCATTGCATGATTTGATTTGATTTGATTTGATTTTGGGTTTTGTAGAGCGCACAGCTACCCTTGGGTATCCGGCGCTAGTGAACACAGTCCTGTAGGGTGGGAAGTCATGGGGGTCTGATTTATCAACACTTTGCACTGGTGCAAAGTCACTAAAAATGCTGCAAACTGACACAAAGGGTCTCATTACGATATCGGGCGGAAAGTCTCTGCCCAAGAGTCGGAATTTCGTTGACCGCTCCTGAACCCTTCCAAGCGGCTCAGTCGGTTTACAATCCACCCGATCAATTACGATATTTGCAGTCGGAAAGTAAACCACATGGGTATTCTGAATAAGTTCCGACTGGCTCTCTGAGTATCCCTGTCAGTCAGACCGCATTGTGCACCTCTACAAATAGTGTTTCAGACCGACCAATTACGATGTCGGTTTTCAACAGCCTTTCTGTGTTGGCCTGTCTGACATGAAAAGGCTGTCGGAAATTTATTTTGGGGGCACCTAGCAGGGCCCCCTTCATCCTGTGGTCTCTGGTTGGGGGCCAAGGGGGTACCTAAGTGACCCCCCTGTTACACCATACCCTCTGCGGCAGGCACCATGGGGTGCCTGCGATAGGGTGTATGGTTTTACACACTCACCCCATTTCCCCATAGGAGCCTGTAGTGTCTAGCATAACACAGGCTCCCATAGAGAACAATGGGAATCCGATGGAACAGTGTTCGGTCGCATTGCAATCAATTGGGCGGAACTGCTGATCGTGAGTCACTCTGTTCCCAAATCCGAGACAGTTTGGGCCTCATTATGATATCGGGTGGAAACTTTCCACCCAACATCGTAATGAGGCCCGAAGTGTTAATTTGTTGTTTTCTTTCGATTGCAAAGCTCATAGTTCCTGACACAAAAACATTTCCACTAACCTTTGTAGACAGCATCTTGCCCCAAGAATACACCTCCTTAAGACAGGCAAAAAGTAGAGAAAAGATTTTTTCTTCAAACTTTACAAAATTTGCATGTATGCTGAACTACACAGCACACATTTGGGTGCTTATTTACAAGCCCATTGCACAGCAGGTGTGTCACCTTTTTTAAGCAGTTGCAGGAAAGTTTCCCTGCTCCAATTTACAAGGCCACATAAAGCCATCCTGAGTGGCTTTTCATAGCTTTCATAGCCGTGTAAATATGGCCCCTTTCATGCCTTACTCTACGTGTAAGGGGTGTTCCATGGGTGTTACTGTTAATGTTCCCAGATTTACAAGATTTGCAAACCTGGAATGTGCCAGATTTCTAAGCCACCCCAGGGTAGGGGTATGGAGGTGCAAAACAGACAAATATCTTTGTGCTGCTTTCTGCAGAACACATAGAATGAGGAAAACACCTCTCATGATTGTTTTTGTGCAGGAGGATTTCCCTACAGCATTGTGGTTGGTTGAGCGCTGTAACATGGAGCTCAGCCAAGGGCTGGAGGAGTGGGCATGTTCTCCATGCAGACTGTAATGCAGAACATGGAAAGTGTGTATGACTTTTGGGCGGGCAGATAGGAATATTCAGGAGTATTCTACCACTCCTCCCCTGCTCTGCAGCCCTGCCCCGCCACCTCACGCAAACTGCCGCAACAGGAGGACAAAATAAAACAATGATAACATTACATTAATCTTGTTTTATTTTTCCCTTTCCTTTCCTACTTCACAGCAGTGGGGTAATGCTCCTCCGCCTTGGTTTAGGGTTGAGAAGATTACCGGGTGCCCCCGGATCCAAATACTTCAGATATCTCAAATTGCAGTTTGCTTCAAATTCAGCTTATGAAGAGAAACTTGGTAAGAATATCAACAACAAAGAAGTTGTGGAGATAAAACATTGAGGCCTAAATATTGAGGACCAAAATATTAAGAAAGTATATGTGTAAGTAGGTTTACTATTTTTATTTCCACATCTTCGTAACCTAAATCTACTCATAAAGACAAGGTACATATATGTGGAGTTAAGTATAGTAAACCTGTTTTTACCTATATAGACTTACCTTTAAGATATTTTGGTCCTGAATATTTTTGGAATTATATTTTAGTCCTGTGATATTCTGTAGTTCATCTTCTGGAATAATACCATTGTATTTGATTATAGGTTTTCTAATGCATAAATGTTGAACTTACATTTTTAGTCATAGCCTGAGGTTAGCTGGCTATTTTTTCAATCCAAGCATGCTGTAAATCCAATGAGTTCAAGCGTGTCTAGTTTTCAGAACTGTTTATATTTGTTAGGGCTCCAATGTTGTTGGCCAAACATGGGCCCAAATACCATGGGCGGGCTATAATGGAGCGTGATCCCATTTCTGGCACTCAAACGACACTTATTGAGGTTAAAGTTTTTGGCCATTCCATGTCCTGTAGGATAGGCCCCCACATCTGGGGTAGTGTTTATCTCAGTGGAAATACAGTTCTATAGGACATTTGCTGCAGGCCTCAGCTTTTTTATTTTCTGAACATAAATATGAGGAAATTGTGTTTTTGCTATGGCTACATAGTTGCAGAGCATTTTGGATATTAACATAGGGGCACAGGTATGGTTAAAGTATTTCTTTAGCCATACCTTGGGAGTAACAGAGTATTCCTTGGTAAGAAACAAAGGTCAGATTAACCTAATCCACACTTGCATGGATTCTGCTACATATCTAGTTTTCAGAAATTTCTGCAGGGGGTAGGGTTGCACAGATTTCTGCACCTTTGATTGACAGTTGGCGTGGTTGCTGTTGTGATAACTTCCTGCCAACTGTGTTTTTTCAGGAAAAAAGCAGGAACTCAGGATGTAAGAACTTTTTGGTGGTGAAAAGAAGCTCCGGTGTTTTCTGAAGCATAATTATAGGGAAATAGATGTTAAGCCATAGTTTGGAAATAACATATATTTGTGGGTAATATACAACTAGTGGGTAACAAAAAGTAGTGGTATCCATGCAAGTTACTCCTGCCTAGATCCTACTTAGTTCCTCTGCATTTTCAGACATGTTTGGTGCTGGTAGCTGGCTTCCGAATCCTTGCCCAAATATTACAGCTAGCCCTACGGGAATTTTCTATAATTTCTGCTTCTGAAAATGCAACATTTCTTCCTTTTGACCCTTCCCTGTCCCACATGACATTTCTACCCACACATGCACAGTACTATTGCCAGTGGTTTGACAAATTGCAACTATTCCTCCCATCACCATTTGTGTGTTTGATGTACTGCCCTAATTGACAAGTGTTGTGATTTATTATCCTATTGTCCACCTACGGACACCGTAGTTGTTCCCCTCTGTCTTGTCATCAACTGTACGTTCTGGAATGTTGCCCGATGACAGCTGATGACTGAGGATCGTCTTTACATTAAGGTATGCCCAGACATAGGTCCCCTATTGTGTGTTTGATGTTCGATGTACTAACCCAAGGGAATGCTACTCGAGCGTTTGCTAGTAGTAAGAAAAAGTGCAAGCATTCCTTCCATCGCCTATTGTGTGTTTGAAATGTTAATATGTTTTCACACACTGCCGGCTCACCCCGGTCTAAGTATTGCATCCGTTCCCCATTGGGATTAGCTATCATTTCTGCTCCTCTTGCTCCCCATGCAACGGTCACAGTTTTGACTCTTTACTTACCTCTACAATATGCTCAGCCACATGTGTATATGTGCTACAGTGTTTTTCAGAAGAAGGGAGAGAATGTAGGGTAATAGGCCACACATTTCAATATTATCTGGTGTATTAATTTGAGGAAGCTGTATTTTTAGGCCATATTTTAAAATAAGTGAGGCAATGCTAGTGCTTATTTTGAACCAGTGGCTTCTGGTGCTCGGCACCAGCACTTCATTTTCAGCCCCGAGGCTGTGACAGTCTCCCAGAAGGTGGCGCTCTCGGGTTAATTTAGGAATGACCACAATCGTTAATTATTAACTCAATATACATTAAAAATGAATATTACCTGCCACCCAAGCCATTCTTATAGCTTTGGGGGCCTGAAATCGTCCGAACTGTTGCACTTGTTGGAGTGTGAATGTTAGTACTTATGTTGTTACTATCATTGGCAGCATGACAGGGGCAATGTGTGCTACAAGGTGCTGTGGCCTTCTGACGAGAGCCCTGGCACTTCTTTATTTGCAAATTACGCACTGTGCATGGCGTATATAAAATGTAAAGGGAGTCACAAATGCCACACCTCCCTGGATTCCTGTCGGTCTCTAGTGTTTGAAAATGTCTGGAGTTCATATGGTTCCATGGATGCCTTTTGACTCCAGTTGAAAATACTGCAACCATCCCCCTGGGTTGAATCAAAATTGCCAGGTTGCACTTTAGGTGTCTTTTTGTCTTGTCATTTGCTTAACTACACTGCGGAGAATGCTTTTTGTTGAGAAACATACAGAAATCTAGGATGGTGGGAGTTTTGCCTTTGGTTACATATTTTGGCGTTTTCCTTTGCATGCGCTGGAATAAATTGTGCCTCTTAACCACATAGTTTTTTATTTGTTGTGCATTCCTGGTAACAAAGGGTGGTGGTCGATAAATGCAAGCCTCACTGCTCTGGAATCTCATGGACCGCAAAACTATTTGAATATTGCAGCCGTTCCTGATGGTAAATGGTACAATAATTGACCCTCTTGTTACTTGACATGTTGGATTCCATTTTTATTGGTAGAGTGTACACAAAAACATTGTTTTGCAATTCTCCCTCATATTTGCATACTGTTATGGGTATTTCAAAATCTAGAGTGGTAGAAAGAGTGGTACAAATGATGCCTATGCCTAAACTCCGGGGCAGATTTACAAACGCCTTGCACCTCCTGATTGTCACAAAATCATATTCCATTAGGCCATGCAAAGCCACTATGCGTGGCTTTGAATGGTCTCATAGATATGGAGTAAGGCAAGGCAGTGCAAATCACTGCATTGCCTTACTCTGCACTGGGGAGGCATTCCATGGGCATTGCAGTGGGGTTTCCCATGCAACACCCATGGATTTTGACGCTGCCCCAGATTCACAAGATCATGTAAACATGGGGAAGTGCTAAATCCTTACACTTCCTTAGGCATAATGAGGAAAAATATCTTTATCTCCTCATGTTTTCCTCCTTCTATGTGTGCTACATTCTCCAGTAGCACACATAGAAAGTAAAACACCTCTCAGGATGTTTTTGTCCAGAGAGGTACCCCTTTTCTGGACAAAAACAATCCTTACTGTAACGCAGGCACCCTTGCACCATCTTGCTTGCATGCCTGCATTGGTGCTAGGCTGACAAAGTTTTGTGGAGGGGAGGAGGTAGGTCCTGGGACATAGGGTCAGCTGGACCATATAACACTTTTTTGAAAAACAAGGTGCCAACCCTATACTTCGTTTATATCAAGCTCGTGAGTTTGAGCAACAAATCAATACTATTTCTAGATTTGTTAGGTACAATTTATTTATAGCATTTACTTCTTTGTTTGTTCATTCTAAAATTCTTTTGTTTGAGAAAAACACTTTACATAACACATTCCATATATACATAAATCATAACTTTACACAGAAACACGACATTTCATTCAATGAACATTACATACATATTGCACATCTATTTTGCAGCAAATATTCAATCTTTGCATAGTATTGTACATATATTAAATAAAGCATAAAGTCATGTTCAAAAGGAGATAAAAGAGAGATGGAAGAAGTTTTAACTGGACATATCAATCATTGTTGCATTTAGTCCCACAGTGTATATCTCCTTTTTGCCGACGCGTTTCGAGGATATTTCAATCTACGAGTTCTTATCAGGGCTTTATCGCTTTTTATCTGAAAATTGTGTGCAAAAGAAAAAATTAACACTCGGTCACTATCTGTGTCATTATCATCCCTATCATATCCTGTTATGATATTTAGTTTGTAGATAGTATACCTTCAGCCTATTTTACAGCAGGTTGCCAGGGTTCACTTCTGCATTCCTGTCTTGGTTGTACTGTCTAAAAAAATAACAGTATTCTATATTTAGATAGAGTTGGTTTTATAAAGCCGGTGGCCTGACTAACAAAAGCACTCATTTATCTTACCATTTTGTTTAGGATGAAGAGAGCCAATCGTCGCCTTAATGTCACTTTCCTTAGTTTTCTACTGCACTTTTCACGAGGACACCGAAGGTGCACTTTCCAACAAGTGTCTCCATTTCCAAAATCCCCGTGTGCCTGTTGTTATGCAGAAAAAATGCGTTTGTAACTACGCTTGTCCATTACATAATGTGGCGCCCTGCCCTTAGGGGTAAAACATGTACCTGTGTCTTGCGGCTAGCGGCGTGGTCTGCTCTTTCAGAGCTATTCAATGTTATGCCGAAATCCTAGGAGACACAAACAGGATGTGTCACTAAAATAGTTTTTGTTATTTAGTGGGACAAAACCGTCCGCCCGAGTCAACACATACCTGTGTTCTCAGTTTTCGGCGCGGCGTGCTCTGCACTAGATCCCTTACATTCGCTTCCTCAAAACTCGGTGTCAGCTCGCGGTCCTATTATAAAACATTCAATTAGTGGCTAGTTGCTAAAACCACTCTAAGCCATAGCAATTTATCAGTGTCTTTGACCTACCTGTTCTTGTCTCGTTGCGCGCTCCTGCGTTTAGTTGGCTCACTCTTCGTTAATGCGCCATGGTAGGGACTCACGATTTTTACATTCGTCACGTGATTGACGGAATGCTGGAACATGTAGTCCTTCAAAAGGAAACTTCTATATTTTGAAACAGCTTGGGCTTTTCGTGAGGCACTAGTTGCTGAATCCATATTTACATTCGTCACAGGATTGACAGAATGCTGGGACATGAAGTCCTACAGAAGGAAACTTCTATATTTTGGAACAGCTTAGGCTTTTCGTGGGGCACTATACACCATTAGCGATCACATGCTTTTATAATCTAGAAATTTCAGACATGGTGTTTAGGCCAGTCTGAATGCTGTTGAATCGCAATATTAGATATGCCTCTTTTCTCAGTAGTACATCATCCACATCTCTGATATTCTTTGTTTGGGTCAATGTGTACAGCACTGTCCATTTGAAGTCCGTTTCTGTATGGCCCTTTTCCACAAAGTGTTGGACCATAGGGGCATTCAACACCTTGTTTTTTAGCCGTGACCTGTGTTGCGTGATTCGTGTGTTAACTTGCTGATTCGTTTTTCCAATATAGATTTTGTCGCAGCCACAGATGATTGCGTATACAACATTCTTAGTTCTACAATTGAAGAAACCTTCATTCTTCTATTTGATGTTTTTATGAGTTAATTCACTGCCTTCGATCGTGGTACCACATGATACACAGTTACCACATCTGTGGTGTCCCTCAATTGGCTTTAGACCCCATTTTGAGAGTAAATCATGTTTGGGTTTTTCAACCTTTACATCAGCACGCACAATTTGTTGGCCGATGCTGCGGTTTTTCTTGTATGCAAAAATGGGGCGGGGAAAAGGGCATTCTAGTTCTTCTAGCAGATGCCAATTTTTGAGTAATGTAAATATCCTGAGTCCCTACCATGGCGCATTAACGAAGAGTGAGCCAACTAAACGCAGGAGCGCGCAACGAGACAAGAACAGGTAGGCCAAAGACACTGATAAATTGCTATGGCTTAGAGCGGATTTAGCAACTAGTCGCTAATTGAATTTTTTATAATAGGACCGCGAGCTGACACCGGGTTTTGAGGAAGCGAATGTAAGGGATCCAGTGCAGAGCACGCCGCGCCGAAAACTGAGAACACAGGTATGTGTTGACTCGGGCGGACGGTTTTGCAACCTGCTGTAAAATAGGCTGAAGGTATACTATCTACAAACTAAATATCATAACAGGATATGATAGGGATGATAATGACACAGATAGTGACCAAGTGTTAATTTTTTCTTTTGCACACAATTTTCAGATAAAAAGCGATAAAGCCCTGATGAGAACTCGTAGATTGAATTATCGGGTTCGAAAAGCGTAGGCAAAAAGGAGATATGCACTGTGGGACTAATTGCAACAATGATTGATATGTCCAGTTAAAACTTCTTCCATCTCTCTTTTATCTCCTTTTGAACGTGACTTTATCCTTTATTTAATATCTGTACAATACTATGCAAAGATTGAATATTTGCTGCAAAATAGATGTGCAATATGTATGTAATGTTCATTGAATGAAATGTCGTGTTTATGTGTAAAGTTATGATTTATGTATATATGGAATGTGTTATGTAAAGTGTTTTTCTCAAACAAAAGAATTTTCGAATGAACAAACAAAGAAGTAAATGGTATAAATAAATTGTACCTAACAAATCTAGAAATAGTATTGATTTGTTGCTCGAACTCACAAGCTTGATATAAAAGTATAGGGTTGGCACCTTGTTTTTCAAAAAAGGCTGACAAAATGGCATCAGTAGAGGTGGAAAGGACAGGAAGGCACTGCATTGGATAAATACAGTGCATTCCTGCCCTTTCACTTAGACGTGGGGCAGTGCAGCAAGGTGACTCGCTGCGCTGCCCTACTCCAAAACCCCCTAAATGAGGGCCATAATGGGGAAAAATTCCCTCTGTTGTGGTTTTTGAAAGTTGAAAAGAGGTAAAAGATCACTGCAGAAGTTTTGATGATGCCATATTTATAAAATAACACTTTTTTAAATGTATTTTGTTCCTCAAAAAGCCAATTAAATGTGCATGTCTTCACTTCCCTTTCCAATCATAAAAACACACTTATTCCTTTCTTTTGTAGGAGTATTCTTATGTGTTTTCTATGTGTTTTTTCAAAGTAGGTAATATCCTTTGAAATGTTTGTAAATGTCCATACATGTTTCAGGATGTTCCAAGCATTTAGACTCATCACCCACTATCAAATTCTATTCCACACACACCTATACTGAGTTTTGCAGAAACATCTACTGCACTAGTATACTCTTAACGATATTAAGTACAATAGGTTCACTGACCAAATACCGACTAGTAAAACATTGACCTACACAAATATTGAAACAAAAATATTGACTACAAAAATTTTGACTACCTATAGTTAAAAAGGTAAGTAAAAAAATATCGAAAAACAAATCCAGTTTACAATATAGTTGTATTTAAGTATTGATTTCTAAATATAAACTAATTAATAATAAAATATATTGAATAACATTATT
This sequence comes from Lissotriton vulgaris, assembly GCF_964263255.1. Taxonomy (NCBI): domain Eukaryota; kingdom Metazoa; phylum Chordata; class Amphibia; order Caudata; family Salamandridae; genus Lissotriton; species Lissotriton vulgaris. The sequence continues at coordinate 506,471,832 of NC_141696.1, forward strand.
TTAATAAAACTAAAATATATATAATTTATATTTGAACAAATATAACAACCAAACTTACTTTCAAAAAGTTAAACACACATACATATTAACATATATATTAACATATATCTATTTGAACAAATATAATTGAACTAATATTTTTGGATTATATTATAATGAAAAAAGTCTAAAATATAATAATTACATATTTATAAGTACATATATATGAATGTGTGTATATATATAAATATATATATATATATAATTTGTTAAAATAATTTACAAACAACAAATATCATTAAAAATTATGAATATTCTTCTTCTTCATAAACAAATTAAAACAATATTAACTACATTATTAAATTAATTAATTACTAGTAAATTTCCCACTACAATTGAAACAAAAATAAACAAATTCATATAATAATAATATATTAAATGTACTACTCCCAACTCACACAACACAACAGTAATAACATTGTTACATCACACAAAAGTAAAATGTGGATTGTGGAGGGGTACAATTTTACTATTCCCACCCCAGTGGGTGCAACAGTATGGAAAGTGTTTGTTTGCAGAGGGGTAAGATTTTATGCTCCCACTCCAATGACTGCAACAGTAGGGAAAGCTTTGCATTGCGGAGGGGTAAAACAATATAAAATAGATTATTAAATTAATGTAATACATATACATTTCCCACTATAATTGAAACAAAAATAAACAAATTCATATACTAATAATATATTAAGCATACTACTCCCACCTCACACAAAACAACAGTAATAAAATTGTTACATCACACAAAAGTAAAATGTACTACTCTCACTACAAAAAATACAAAATTAGATAAAATATTATATTGGAGAGTACTAAAATTAACTATTCCCACTGCAATTAATATAGTATTAAAAATCGTAGATTACAGAGAAATATAACTTAATCCTGCCACTCCAATAACTGCAACAGTAGGGAACGTTTGGATTGTGGAGGGATACAATTTTACTATTCCCACCCCAGTGGGTGCAACAGTATGAAAAGTGTTCTATTGCAGAGGGGTAAATGTTATTTTCCCACTCCAATGACTGCAACAGTAGGGAAAGTGTTGGATTGCGGACGGGTAAAATGTACTATTCCCACCCTTATGAGTGCAACAGTAGGGAAGATGTTGAATTGCAAAGGGGTAACATTTTATATTCAAATATCAGTCAGTGCAACAGTAGGGAAACTGTTGGATGTTGGAGGGGCTAAATTTACTATTCCCACTCCAGCCAGTGAAACAGTAGGGGAAGTGTTGGATTGAGGAGGGAAACAAAATATTATTCCCACTGCAGGTAGTACTACATTAGAAACATCTTCTCTACAAAGCAATACACTAATTTCAAAAACAAAATATGAAATGAAAATATAAATATAAAAAATATAAATGTATATTTCATTTAAAAAAAAAATTATAAACACATATAATTGTAAATACATATAAATAATTACAAACATCATTAAAAATGAAATACAAAAAAATTGTCATATAAAAATGTGTTTATTTAATAATGATGTATTTAAAAAAATAATTTATATCATTCATTTTATTTTAGTTCCCTCCCATCATATACCCTAGAAAACGTTAACCAACACCTAAACTTAACTTTGAAAAGCGAATTATTTCCACTGTTATAGATATTTTTCAACAAACTAATTATCAATGACTAAGAATTAATTATCAATTACATTAATTTATTTTACTTTCCACAGTATACCCCCACAAAATATACAACAAACTCCTAAAATGTAATACAAAAAGCATTGCACAATTAACATAATAATTTATCAATTAAATAATCATTATTAAAAAAATATCTAAATATTAATTATTTAAATTCACTTCCAAAACAGTACCCCTATAAACCCCATAACCCACAACTAAAATTAAACATTTATGTTACACAATTAACATAATTAATGATCAATTAAATAATTAATATTATCAATTAATGAACAATTAATTAAATTACTTCCCAACCTGTTCTCCTATAAGCCAAACAACCCACGTATAAAATGTAAATTAAAACATTATTTACACTAATAATTTAATTAATTGTCAATTAAATAATTATTATTAATCAACAATTAATGATTAACTAATTAACATGAAATATTTTCCAACTCTAAACTCCTAGAAGCCCCACAACTCCCATGCGAAATGTAAATTTAAAAAAAATGACACTATTAACTTAATTCCTTATTAAATAATTATTATTAATAAAATAATAATCATTATTTATTATATTTAAATTACTTCCCACCCTGTCCCCCTATAAATCCACAACCTGCTACGGTACTAAAAATAACACAAAAAAAATTAAAATAACATTAACTATTACATATGTTATAAATACATTAAAAACATAAATGATAATTCTACAAAAAATGACATCTTTTACATTTAAAATATATACTAAAATACATAACAATAGTTACAAATCAATGTTATAAACAACTGTATTATTGTAATAAATATTAATAACCTCAATATTTAAAAAATCGGTATGACTTACCTTAAAATCGATATTCTTGACAACGATATTCTTGCTGACGATATTTCACTGTCACAATATTTTTGACTCAATATTTGTGCAAGTCGATATTTACAACGCATTATTCTGTCTCATCACCAGTACAATCTTCAGGCATCCTAATTCAGCGAATTAGGCAGTGCTTAATTTCTGCCAGGGGATATTGGTACTCATTTTGGGAACTGGGACTTATATTTTTCCTTATTGGACTTTGACTAAAAGAGACATATACAGGTACAAAAAGGAGAAAAGAGAAAGGGAAATAAAGATAATGGGAGAAAGAAGGGAATTGAAATAGCATTTCAAGAGTAAGGTAAGAAGATAGTAAGTGTTAGGTGCTGAAGGAAAGTGGCATGAGGTGGAAAACAAAACAATAGTCAGCCATGGTATTCAGCAATCCTGGCATTAGGCATTTCAAGTGACTGGTTCCTAAGAAAACCTTTCTCCCACTCCCTTACCTCCCTCCCCAAACTAATTAAGCACTGGGATAACAATCTCAGAACTTGAATTTTCACCCTCAGTTTCCCCTTTACGCACCTAAACACACAGTAAGCAGTGTCATATAAAGAGTTTTGGGTTCCCCGGTTTGGGCCATCTGTGAATGTGCCCATTTTCTGCAAATGCAATTCTATGTTACCTAACAAAATAAAATTTCACATTTAAGAGGTTGTGCCCCTAGACCATTACTTTATCTGATGCTCCTGCGGCACAATCCTCTTAGCCATATCTATTAGGCAAGCACAGCTACTTTGAGTGGGTTTGAATCGCCTCATAGATATGGAGTAAGACAAAGCAGGGCAAGTCGCTGCGTTGCCTTAATCTGCACCAGGTAGGCATTCCATGGGCATTGCGGTGGGTTTCACACTCAAAATCCATGGATTTTGACACTGACCCAGATTTACTTAATCATGTAAAACTGGGGCAGCGCCAAAATCTTACATATCCCCAGAGCAAGCGTAACAAGGAGAAATATTTTTGTTTCTCCTCTTCCATACATGCTGCATTCTGCAGCACACATCAAAAGGGGAAAAGCCTTCCTGAACAAAAACAATCCTGCATGCAATGCACACACCCTTGCACCATGGTGCTAGGGTGCCGGCAGTGGCGCTACGCAGCAAATTGTGTGTCAACGCAGAAGGAATGCACAGTATTTCATAAATAATGCGGTTCATTCCTGCCCTTTCACATTGGCGTAGGGCAGCCCAGCCAGAAGACTTGCAGTTGTGCCCTATGCTAGTTCCCCATAGATTATGCCATGAATGTCGACATACAGAAATATGCATAAGTAAGCTAGAAATTAAGTTCACTTTCCAAGGCAGCCCTTGGATGGTGGAGGCCCTGGGCGGTGAATAACCTTTACAACGCAACTTTTACAACGAAGTGCCTTTACGACGCAACTTATACAACGCAAACCATTACAATGCATTGCACTGGGGGGCGCTCTAGGATAGGGAATAGGTTTAATTTACTATCCAACACCTTCCCTACTATCCACGGGGACTGGAGTTGGAATAGTAAATTAAACTATTCACTATCCAGCGCCCCAAAGCACTATGCGTTGTAAAGGCATGCATTGTAAAAACCACGTTGTAAAGGCATGCGTGGTAAAAGTATGCATTGTAACATCATACATCCGCCCTGGGCAATTACCCGGTTTACCCTTGCCTTAAAACGTCTCCGTAAGTCCATGAGAATATTTGGGAATCAAACCCGATGTGTTCCTGTTGTGAAAGGAGCTTCCGGGTAGTGAATCAAATATCTTCATGTTAATCAAAGATTCACTCTTTTGTTTCAGAAAGTGAACCACTTGTTCTGCTTGTTTATCCATCATGGCAATTCTCTTGGTTGGTTCTGACAACCGCCTGTTTTAAACCCCTTTTATGCTTTTATGCTTTCTTGTAGTTTAGCAGGTCTAGATATTCAAACATTTGTAATATTTTGATGAGTACCTTAGCTGCCGGTTAATCTGTTGTGCACTTTGAATGACACTTGGAAAACAGTGATGCTTTGTTCTCTCACTTCTTTTAAAAGCTTTTCGATTGTTACTTCTATTCGCAATAGGTGGGAAACTTGAACATTAAGTACACATTGGCTTTGATCCATTTTATTTTGCTACTGTGTACTTAACTCTGTATGAGGCATTTCCTGTAATTCAATTTGTTTCTAAATTGAACAGAAAACTATTTTATTGATGTATTGTTGAAAAGAAATCAGCATATTCAAATGTATTGGTGAATTAAATTACATTTCTCCAGTATCTGTGTATGATGTCTGTTTTCTTTTTAATTATATTGCCCTTGTTCTTTACAAAGTGCTTAGTTTTTTGCTTTGATAAAAATTTACTAATGATGTACCTTTAATTAAATTCCAAAAATCAATAAAACCGAAGACACCGCTTCCAACATACTAAGAAATACAATAAAATATGCCATATTTAATAACTGAGAGCATGAATGTACATGGTATTTCTATAGTGCAAACAGAGCCAAAGGAAGCAGAGCACTGTGCAGGATCAAAGACAAGCATAAAGTTAACAGGTGATAGGAGAGGTATCTGTTTACTGCATTGTGACATTGTGTTTTTTAAAGAGGTGCGTCCTCAACTTTTTCCTAAACTGGATCAGCGTTTGGCAGTCCTGATGGTTGCTGCAGTTGCTGTTCCATATCATGAGTGCATAGATGGAAAAATCCTGGTGACTTAGATAATCAAGCTCTATGGGCTCCACTTTTAACAAATATTTTTAACAATATTGCCCAATCGAATGCACTGCCATCGTGGAAAACAACTGTAATCATTCCCATATACATAGAAGGGAATAGGTTGAGTCCGAAACACTATAGACCTATCTCCTTTATAGACTCTACTGCAAAGTTAATGGGCAGATTTATTTTAAATAGATTAGAGGACTGGGCACTGGAGAATAATATTATTATCCCATGCCAATTTGGTTTTAGAAAAGGGAAAGGCACAGTAGATCAGTGTCTGAACATGAGTCTAATTATGGCAAAATACACGGCTGCAATAAAAGGTCATCTCCATTTAGCCTTCATGGATCTGTCCGCAGCCTTCGACTGTGTGGCACAGCCTAGGCTGTGGTAGAACATGGAGGAAATGGGCATTGACCTGAAGATCATTAATATTATTCGTGACCTGTACACAGATGCTTCAGCCTGTGTCCGCTATGGGAGGAATGGTGAGGGCACAAGGTATTTTAAAATTGCAAGAGGTGTGAGGCAGGGGTGCGTTCTCGCCCCCTTCCTATTCACACTCTATACCAATGGTGTGGAATCTGCACTGTTGGGTCCTACACCAGATGTCCCTTATATTAATTCAGTACAAGTGCCAAATATATTATACGCGGACAACAACGTACTTTTAGCTCGTACTAGTATTGCACTGCGTCATCTAGTCCAGGACTATACACAATTTATGTGCAATTTAAGCATGAAAGCAAATTATTCAAAGTCATTTATTTTGGTAGCAAGTTCAAAGCATCAAAACTATCCACAAATTACTACTGAAGGGGGAAAATGTGGGATGTCGATTCTTTTAAGTATTTAGGGATTATGTTTGACTCTCAACAAAAATGGCAAAAGATGATTGTTAATAGAGGAACTCAGATGGAAAAATACATTCGGGCTTTGAATACGTTTATAAAAAAAACTGGTTTAAACCAATAGACTTCATAAAAACAGTGTATCAAGCCAAGACTGTGTATGCCGCCACTTATGGGGCAGCTGTCTGGTCATAAAATACTGTACCAAACTGCAGAATATTGAAGATAATTTACTAAAAAGTGTTCTTTCGTTACCAAAGTCATGTGCCAACTATAACTGTCAGATGGAATTGAGTGCCCCCTATATAACTGATATAATTGCAATGGCCCCTATCCTAATGTGGCACTCAATATGGCGAAAGGAGTCCCTTGCTTTTACAAGAGACATTATTAAAGATGTCCTGAAACTAGATAGAGTAGGTAACATTGCTTGGCTAAATTATGTTGAAACAACATTGAAGGCGGCTGGGCTACATTGCCTCTTTTTGGGACCTTCAAATTGTACTTATATGTCCAAAATTGACCTAAAAGTCCGACTGCGTTCTAATCGGCAGATAAGAAGGGAGACTAAAAATATTAATCTGCCAACAGTTAAATCTTACTTGGCCTGTCCTAGTTTAGAATTAACAAACTCAAACATAACATATCTAACCTTCATTACCAACCTGCAACAAAGGTAAATCCTGGTGAGGTTCTGATTAAATTATATTCCGTTAATGCTTGGTTCCCCTCGCAATGTTTATGTTTGTCTCTGAACTCCCACTTTGTACCTGTGATAATCGATCCTTACAGGATGATATATATTTTTTGTTTTTCTGTTAATTTTATTATTATAATTAAAGGAAACATTTATTATCCCTATCATGCGTAAAATGAATTTTAAACATCCTTTTATTTGTTTCTGTCTTTCTTACTAGTGGCACTAAAAAGGAGATCTATAATCACCTTAAACTATTTTCCCACACATAAAATGACCTTACTATTCTGTAAAAAATCATGAATTTGCATTTTATTGTATTTATTGTATTAATCCTTTTTATCTGTGCTATAATGCAGTGAATTGTCTTTTTTATATATAGTATACTTTTCATGCCTACATTGTGTTGGCAAAATAAAGTTATTCTGACTGACTGATACTTCCTATTCTGCAGTCCAATGCTGTCCTGGCTGCTGGTGAGTGGACAAACCCAAGACAGGATGAGCTTGTCTTCAAGATAAGCGGGGCTGCTGGTCATGATGGCTTTGTAAATGATCAGCTGTTTTTGAAGATGGTGGAGACCGGAAAGAAAAACCAATGGAGTCCCATCATGATGGAGGTGATGCAATTATATTGTTTTAGGCTTTAGATGAGAGATGTGGCAGTGTGGAATGTGGGAGGCCAAGAGGTAGGGCGTTGAGACCATCCACATGTGTACAAGTCTGTAACAGCAGTTCTGAAGGTACTTACTAGAAGAAATGGTTTCACTTTCACTAAACCCAGATCAGTTGACTGGGGTGAGTGTTTGATTGGCTCAAACGCCCCGTCCATCATCCCCTTTTGTATTGCTTTGTTCGCTCTAATTTGGCAGGGTATGCTCAGACGTGAGTCCCTTGCTCACTTGGCCACGGGATTCAAGATATCCTGGCTGATGAGGATTATGAATCCGAAACCGGTCCCAGGAAGTTTGTTTCCGGTCCAGGGAAGACATGGCATGGCAGTTCGGGCTGGACTGTTCCCATGAGGCACAGGGTCAGACTGATTTGCATATGGCCATGTCTGAACTGGGGTGTCTGAGTGAGATAAAGAATGGTGATGGATTAAACCCAGATCAGTTGGCTGGGGGTGAGTGTTTGATTGGCTCAAACGCTCCGTCCATCATCCCCTTTTGTATCGACTTGTATATTAACAACATAAATTTACCCACAGGGTGTGCGAGCAACATCATGCATCCTATGACCAACGATGGCATTATAGGTTTGACAGTTTTTCCTGCAATATGACCATAATTTTCTACTGTAGATGCTAACAGGTAAGGTGAAGGAAAAGAGCCCCATTTTCTCTCTGCCCCACCAAACTTTATGACCTTTGATATTATGGATTGTAAGAACAATACTAGGCACACCTGATGGCACAGTCCTACCTGAGGTATAATCTGGACAGTGAAATATCGATGTGAATGGAGGAGACAATAATTTATTTTGTCTTGTAAGGAAATGCATGGGTTCAACATTTTGACATAGCTTCCCTCTGGCATATGGGGGATTCAAATTGGTCCTTCTTAGATGAGAACTGCGGTCCTTTTACAGTGGCACAGCAAGGTGTGGTAGCAAGAACAGAGGAAAAAGGATCAAGATGTCACTTGGACGGGCTATGCTTCAGAAAATGGTGATTAAAGTCAGCTATTTCTCCATTATGAAGGTGGACTAGGTAAAAGAGACACGTTTTTTCCTCAGAGGCTGATGCAGCCAGAGTCGTTTTGGGCAATATACAGAAGAAAGCTACTCAGCACACCTTCAATTTTAGAATTTCTCTCTATCTTGGTTTTTTATTTGAGCGCATCACAATTGATATAAGTTTGCTTCTGAGATGTGTCTGTCAGCTTATGATTGGGTGTCTTGATATACATTAGGATACACATGTTGTGCTGGCTGACATGAAGTCGCCAGTAGCGGCTCCTGGAGGGAGTGCTGCAGGGTGGTGGGGTGGTGGGGGCTAGTAAACTCCGGATTAAGGCTGAACGAAGTTCAGTAACTAAATAATAAATAAAACGAATTACATTGCGCATGCTGCAACACCAAACTAGCGATGCAGCGCGCAATGCAATTTGTTTTATCAATGTATTTAGTTACTGAACTCAGTTCAGCCTTAATCCAGATTTTACTACCCACCACCCTTCCCCTCCCCCGCCCCACCCACCTCCCTGCAGCACTCCCTCCTGGAGCCGCTACTGGAAGTCACACCTCTTTTTCTGCCGGTCTGGCCTCGTGTTAATATTAAAAATGCATGTGCCCTCATTTTCTTTGTTTTTCGAATTTTGAGATAGTTTTGGTGAGTATGTGCATTTCATCAGAGGTTTCTATATTTTCAAGTTCATGTTTATTAATATAAATAATTTTGAAAAAAGAAAACTACCAGGACTACCAAAGGACCAAGCAGGGATAGCTGCTGGCTACTAGGATTGGGATCTATGGGCACAGGAAACTCCAAACATGAAATAAGTAAAATACCAGAGAAAGAGTGGCCTTCATCTCCCAAAATATTTATTTTCTGTTTTTTCCTTCAAGAAAAACATCATGCTTAGTACAGTAAAACAATGTTTGAGGTATTATGTTTTGGGTGGGTATTTGCCCTTGTAATAAGCAAAGTTGAAAAGTGCCCTCCGCTGTTCGCAGTTAGAGGCCTCTGTGCCTCGCTCAGGTCCTCTATGTCAGCCTTCTCCTTGGCTTCTGCTTCTGGCCTGTTTATCTGCCCTTGATTTTGGCCCTCTATGCCTCTTTCCATTTTTAGTTTTTAATTTGCCTTTTCGTTCCTTTTATTCTTCCCCTTTTTATGCACTTTTTCCCCCCACTGATGCTGCCCCGCGACCCTCCCATGGGTTCCTGCTCCCACCTGACCCACCCTCTCCTCAACCACTACTTAATGGCTGATGCTGCACACCAAGGAGAACAAGACGCTGACCTTTTGGTCAGGATATTGCACTCCCGGCATGAAGTTCCACCGTGAATGCTTACCCCGGGTGCCCTCCACTGTTCGAGGTTCCTGTTCCTTGCTCAGGTCCTCAACATCAGCCTGCTCCTTGGCTTCTGCCCTGTATTTTCCTGCCCTTGATATTGGCCCTCTTTTCCTCTTTCAGTTTTTTAATTTGCCTTTCCATTTTTGTGCTTTTTTTCCCGCCGCTGCTGCCCCTAAGGCCCTTCCCGCGTGTTCCAGCGCCCTCTCCACCCTCGCAGCTGACCCGTCTTCCCCTGACCTCTACTTGATGGTGACAGCTGCGCGCCCAGGTGAGCAAACCCCTGACCTTCTGCTCAGGATATTGCTCTCCCGGTGCGCACCTCCACTGTGAGTCGCTCCCCGCGGCACCCTCCTCTGTTCACTGTTCGAGGGCCCTGTACCTCGCTCAGATCCTCAACATCAGCCTGCTTCTTGGCTTCTGCTCTTGATTTTGGGCCTCCATGCCTCTTTCCTTTTTTAATTTTTAATTTGCCTTTTCCCTCCTTTTATTTTTCCAGTGTTTTGTGCTTTTTTCCCTGATGCTGCTGCCCCCGCCCGCCTGTTCCTACTCCCGCTTCCCAGCTGACCAGCTCTCCCCCAACTCCTACTTAATGGCGGGCCACTGTGCGGCCACACTGCTGGCCCACCAAAGGCAAGCCTGCCTGTGCCCATCCACAACCGACTGAGACCAGCGCCAGGAACCCTGGTCCTCCGACCCACCCGCACTATAGCTCCTAGGCTCTCCATGCACTCAACATCAGCAAGCACATCAACTGCAAGCTCTCTTCACCTATCCACACCAATGGACTCTTCTCCTGCCAAAACTGCCAACACTCCTTTCCCTTTGGCGGGACCCAAGACTTTCCTCCTCCATCCAGCAATAACTCCATCGCACCCTAAACCCTGCATTGCATCCTCCTCAACATCCGCTCCCTCCACAGACAGTCCACAGAAAACTGGGACCTCCTCGACAGCACCACTCCTGATATTGCTTTCTTCACTGAAACCTGGATGAATGCCACCTGAGTACCTGAAATCGCGATTGCCATCCCCGCAGGCTACAAGATCACCCAGAAGGACCGCGCCAACTGCCCCGGAGGAGGCATCGCCATCGCCCACAAATCCAACCTTCATCTGAGCACCTTCACCGACAGGCCCACGGACCTGATGGAACTCCTCTACTTCAAGATACTGACCAACCCGTCCACTACTCTCCGAGGTGCCCTCACCTGCAGACACCCTGGACCCGTGCACCTTTATCTGACTCATTCATCAAAATCATCCCCCGCAAGCCATCACCTCCACCGACTACATCCTGCTGGGAGACCTCAAATTTCACCTCGACAACCTCCAAGACCCCTACTTTACCTCCCTCCTGGACAATCACCAAAACATAGGACTCAAACAGGTCATTCCATAACCAACGTACTCAGCAGGACACACCCTCGACCCGATCTTCACAGCAGGAAACTTCATCACCTTCAGCCACACCTGGGGAAACATGGCGGCAGTAGGCTAACTGCCGCAGTGCTCCGCTCCAGCCGCACGTGAGTGCCGAAGCGCTTACCTTGCGTGTTCCGCCTACGAGTGGGCAGACGTCCTCGCATTCACAGCGGCTCCATTTCGGGTGCCGTTTTTTCACTTTTTCGACCTTCTGACCGGGTCGCGGTCTGATTTTGTCGGGGGTTGTTCTCCGAGTACGGATTCGAGCTACCGCTTCAGCTCGATGTGCCACAGCCCCAGCCCCAGCCTCAGCCCTATCAAGGAAGGAGCAGAGACGGAGGTGGAGGACGCCGGGACCCGGAAACGTTCAGATAGAGCACAGGAGCAGCGGGAGCCCGCGCTGCTACACTGGGGTCAGGCCGCCCTGGAGCTCCGCAGGGCCAGGCATGTTCGGAGTCTCCAACAGGGCTCCATTACCAGCACCAGTACCGGTACATCGGGTGAGAGGGATCTTGCCTCCAACTCTGGCGCCTTCTCTTGCTTTGCATCAGAATTCGATCAGCTGGGAGAAGAGAAATCTGGATATGAGGTAAAAGGGAAACATGCTGAAAAAAAGGGAGGGTGTAAAGTGATTTCTGCCGAGGTCCCTCCAAATTCATTGAAAACTATCAGTATTTACAAGGGGAAATTAACTCAACCCAAAGATAAAAATGTAAATAAAGGTCCACGGAGGGCAAAGTGTCCTCGCAAGAAAAAAGGCAAAAGAGCAGAGGGACTTTCACCGGAGAAAGTGGCAAGTGGTTCAGAAAGCTGCACAGAAAAAGTACTAGACTCTCCAGAGGTGTCGGTTTCTGATTCTGGGGGGGTCTCCCAGGTTTTTACCTGTCCACCCTCTAGTTTGAATCCAGGAAAAGCCTCCTCATACCTTTCATTTGAAGTAAAGCCCAAAAGGGGAAGAAAGTGTAACAAAGCGATTAAACCCCCTACTGCTTCTTCCTCTAAAATCACCCCCTCTTTACGTTCATATTTCAAGGTGATTCCGCAAGTATTGGAGATCGGTCAAGAGTGTGCACCAGGAGAATTTTGTTCTACACAACTACAGCCTGTGAATAATAAAATGGCGTTGATAGCGTAAGCCAGGAGCCTCATCTGGAGCTAGATCTGTTGTAGGAGTTCCCCAATGACCCTGAGGAGGCGACACAGGATCTGTGTGCTGACACTGATACTCATCTGCATTCAGACGCGGGGTCTGTAGAGGGGCATACAGCTTCACCAATTCATGAAATAAACGCTACAGCTGCAGGTTTGGCTCATACTTCGGCATTATTCCCTCTCTTCCCGCCTATCTCTTCTCAAAATGGAACTCGGGTTGAAGATCATGTAACCAAAACAACGGAAACAGAGAGTATTAGTAGGAAGAGCAAAGAGTTATCAGAGTCAACAGACGGATCTCTACTATCGAGGTCTTTTTTACCCCCCGTTTCAACTGAGGCTGCAATGTTCCCTACCCACGAGGAGAGCGAGGCCTTAGACTCCAGTACTATTCCCATCTCCGCAGCTTCGATACAGCTGATGTTTGCAACACTATCAGCTGAGATTAAGCGAGGATTTGAGGAGTCTGCTTCCAATCAAAGAGAAATAAGAGCCTTCTGCGAGTCCCTTGATGAAAAGATTGTTGGCCTCTCACTAAGAACTCAATCGTTAGAGGAAACGGTGGGGCAGATATCTATGCGTGCTGAAAGTGTTCAGTTTGACATATCGAAATTGAGAAGAGAGGATACTGCTTTATCAGAAAGATTGGAGACTGTGGAAAACAATGCTAGGCGTTGTAATATCCGAATCTTAAATGTACCGGAGGGAAGTGAAGGAACAGACATTAAAAACTACACTATCTCGTTGCTAAAAGAATCTCTTAACCGTCAAGTTTCAAATGAAGATCTTGCAACGGATATTCAGCGTATCCATAGGGATCCATTTAGGCGCAACCCACAAAGAACCAAGCCTAGGAAAATCCAGGTAAACTTTCACACTTACACCCTGAAAGAACAAATCTTGAACCTAGCATTAAAACAGAAATCAATACCGGGCAAAGGATTCAACTATCAGATACGTTCCGATCTGTCCAGATTTACCCTTGACAAACAATGGGAGTTGGGCAAAAGGATGGATGCTTTCCGTGGTCTGGGTGCTACAGTGCAGATGGGCTTCCCTGCTTCCCTCAAAATAATGCATAACAACAGAATGTATAACATTCGATCAGTACAGGCAGCAGATGAGTTGCTATTGTCTTTGGGAGGCAGAAAGTAGAAAAAAAAAAACAGAGTCTATAGGGCTAGTAAGGACCTATAGGTCATATTAGTTCACTTGCAAATTCACTAAAGATAAAAAACAAAATAAGTATAAAAATAACATAGAAAATAACACAAGGTATAAAAGTTTTAAAAAAAAGGGTTAATGAAAAGGAACACAAAATTTCTTTTTTTGAGGCACTCACAGGTGGGGCTCGGGAGGAGTCGGGGCACTTACTTCCGGTATCTCCGGATAGTGAGTACAAGGGTTTCCCATGGGAGGGAGGGAGGTTTGGGAGGGCACAGGGGGGTGGAGAGGAGGGGTGAAAAAACAACAAAATATCTATCTTTAAGAGCGCTCCAAACATCAATATCATTTTTTAGGGATTCTAACTCCAAGAAGCAGATAATTAGCAGTTTATATATATACAATTGGGTGGTATTTCATATAATTGCCTATTCCCAGGGTTATGACGAAGCTTAACATTTTTTCCTGGAATGTTAATGGTCTCCGAACCAAACCCCGTGCAAATAAAATTCTCCAGTATTTGCGGGATGTTGTGGCGGACATTATCATATTGCAGGAGACACATCTTGTCGAGAGAGAAATGCTCGAGCTTGTCAAGAAAAATAGATGGTTGGATACTTCTGTTTCTACGTCCCAATCGCTGAACATAAGGGGTGTTACTATCCTCTTCAAAAAATCCATCTCTATAAGAATTACTCAGCAAATGGTCGACTCTGGCGGCAGGTGGGTTATTGTGGCGGTCGTGATAGGAGGTGTAGCACTAACACTAGCCGGATACTATGGGCCGAACAGGGACGACCCTTCCGCGTTAGAATCCTTATTTTTTCATCTGCTGCAGTTTCCCGAGCCTGTCATTATTACCGGTGACTTTAATATTGTACTTAATCCGATGTTGGATAAGTCTCCGACAAGTAGACAACAGCCCCTTTCTAAGTCTAGAAACTGTTTACTGGGCTGTATGAACAAATATGGTTATATAGATATCTGGAGACTAAGAGAGGGGCAGAGAAAGGGATTTTCCTTCAGGAATTTTAAATATTGGCATAGGTCAAGAATAGATTTTATCTTAACTAGCCGTAAGCTGGCCAACTCAGTCAAAAATGTAGATTACCCCCCGTCGCATCTTTCTGATCATTCAGCTATGAAGATGGAACCCGAGTGGGGAGACAAACCCCCTAGGAGGACTTGATCTTTTGATCGGTCCCTCCTTACCTCACTGGAAGATATAGAGTAAATACAATCAGAAGCAAAAGTTTTCTTTTAAATAAACGCTGGTTCAGCAGCTCTGGGCGTTATTTGGGATGCCTTCAAGTGCACGTTAGGAGGGATTATAAAGAATAAGATCGTATACCGAAGAAAGCTGTATTTGGAAGAGGTGGCTACCATTGAGGAGAATATTAAAGTTACTCAGGCGGATATCGAAAACAGCAGTAATGACAGCAATCATGATCTATCGCTGAAACACGCTAAAATGACAGAATTGAAGAATACTTTAACATCAGTTTTAGACAAAAGAATCATACAGAGATGGGAGGCGAGCAAACTAGCTCACTTCCAATATGGGGAGGGGGATGGAAGGCTCCTGGCCTGGAAAGTAAAATCGGATCGAGCACGAAATCATATTGATTTAGTGACAACTGATCGCGGCACATTCACGAATGATGAGGACATTAGAGAAGCTTTTAAAGATTTCTTCCAAACAATATATCAGGAAGACCTGAATGTCACCTCTGAAGACGCAGCCAATTGGCTAAAAGATCTATCTTTACCATCTTTGTCTGAAGAACAGAGTAACTTCTTAGATCGGGATATAACGAAGGAAGAGGTAGAACTGGCCATTCAGGGAGCCAAGGGAGGAAAGGCTGCAGGAACTGACGGTCTACCATCAGAAATCTATAAAAACCTGTTATCGGTGGTGTCCCCGGTTATGGTGGAACTGTTTAATAAGATCTTGAGGGAGGGAGAGGTACCCCCAGCATCCTGGGATAGCGCCTCGATAACACTAATCCCGAAGCCGGGTAAGCCCTTATCTGACTGCGGTTCGTATCGGCCTATTTCAATTCTAAATGCCGACTACAAAATCCTGGCGGCAATATTGGCTAAAAGGCTCGGTCAGGTAGCTCCAGACATATTAAATCCCAATCAAAAAGGTTTTGTAAAGGGGAGGCAGTTGTTCGAACTTACATATGACCTGGTGGGAGCAAATGATCTGGCGACTAGGGAGACTCTGCCCCTTTCGGTTCTCACCTTGGACGCCACCAAGGCCTTAGACAGGGTAAATTCGCAAAACCTGTCGAAGGCCTTGTTGGGGTTCAACGTGGGAATCAAATTTCGTAGAGCAGTAAAACTGTTGTATGGAAACCCCTCGGCTTCTATTTTGATTAATGGAGGTTTGTCCGAACCATTCAGAGTAACGAGGGGAACGAGACAGGGTTGCCCCTTGTCGCCTTTATTATTTGACTTATACATAGAGCCATTCGCACAAAAACTGACAGAGAACCAACAAATTATACCATTTGTCTTCTGCGATTGGACCAAAAAAGTGGCTCTTTATGCAGATGATATTATAATTTTCACTCCAGATATAAATACAGCGTTCCCGGTGATTATAGATCTCGCCTTGGAGTTTTGAAAGGTGTCAGGATACGAGGTGAATGCCTCGAAAACAGAGTCAATGTCTTGGAATATTGACCCAAACACACATAGCGCGACATCAAGAGCTAACTTGAGATATCTGGGGGTAGTCATAGATAATAATATAGACACAATAGCAGCCCTAAATTTTGCAAAAGTAGCAGCACAGTGCCGAAAATTGATGAGAGCATGGGCTCATCTCCCTCTTACTATCTTGGGGAAGGTAAATTTGATTAAGATGTCCATACTGCCAAACATCACATTTTTATTTAACTCAATACCATTGTATTTTGATCCTAAATTAATTTCAAAACTGCAGAGTGAGATATCCTCCTTTATATGGAACAATAAGAATCCAAGAATAGCGTGGAAAAAGATAAGGCGTCGGAGGGAGAATGGCGGGCTGGCAGGCCCAGACCTTCAGGCTTACGCATGGGCATTCCAGCTGACGCATGCACGCATGCTCTTCAAAACACCAGTTGATTCAGGCTTGGGCCTTATGTTTTCTACTTTACTGAGATGTGAGGGAGTTGTGCAAACCAGTTTCCTTTTTAAGTTTGGAGATCCCAAATCCTTTAAAAAGATAAAGCTGAAGATACTACGGGGATGGCCAACACATGGTACAGAGTGAGATACTCGATAAATCTAGGATACTTTTCAAGCAGAGCTCCTATATGGGACTTACATGCACCCCCCCCCCCCCTTGGGCAGAAGATGTTTTAGCACTACCACTCAAAGAGGCAGGTATCACATCTTGGGGAGACTTATTTTCTGATGGATCTTTGCTTCCATGGAACTACTTTACCAACAAAGTCGGCCCGAGATTTTCCAGATTCAAATATCTACAGATTTCAAGTTGGGCCCAGGCGCAGAATACACTGCCCTCACGCAGCAGCAAATTCTCCTTAGGGGGAGTGAGCGAACTAGAAGTATGCCTGCTTGACAGACCACCTATAAAAAAAGAGATCTCTCTCTGGTATAATATGATCATAGAGGAATCAGACGGCAAATTCTGCCTTCCATCGCAACTGTGGGCAGAGTCTATGCCAGGAGTAGATGTGGAAAAACTCTGGCTAACTTCATGCAGAGTACTGTGGGATCTGGTTAAGCCTGCTTGGCTCCGAAGGAACCAAATATTTTCAATACATAGAGCTTATTACTCCCCGCAGAGACTGTCAACATTTTCACAAATAGGGCCTGTCTCCTGCCCAAGATGTGGACTGGAGGCGGCATCAGACATCCACATGTTTTTTGAATGCCCACAAATCACTCCGTTCTGGGATTCTATAAGCAGTGAATTGTCTTTGATTTTGGGTTATCAGCTCACCATCGACTTGGTCTTAGTCATCTTTGGCTTAAGTGGAAACACTCGTAACGCTGCTTCCAACATAGTGTTCTATTCCATTCTGGTGGCCCGTAGGGAAATTTGTAGACACTGGAAGGACGCTTTGCCGCCTACCTTCTATGAATGGCGTTCTTCAATTCTCCAGATCTCGAAACTCGATTTGGCAAGGGGAGGAAATCAGGCGAAAAGAGCATTCTGGAAGTTGTTGGAGAGGCCATGTTGATACCTGTTTTTTTTTTTCCCCAGGTCCGATGATTAATGCTGACATGGCTCACCTTCCGGCTCCGCCACAGCTGTGTCGTTGCTTAAAAGGGCCTCGATGTTTCGGGCATTATGGTCTAACAGAGTTGCCCGCATGTTAGAATCTCATGGCCAGCCAGCTGATACTGAAGGGGTTTGTGTCCATCATCCCTCCAACGCTATCCCCGCCAGCTGAAGCTGAGTTAGTACAGAGGCACGGCCTGATTTTCTGCTTTGCGGTAGTCTTCTGTCTTGACAGTTTGGAGCCAATGAAAGCAAATGAGGATAAAAAAAAAGAAAAAAAAAAAAAAGATCACCTAGAAGGACCGCGCCAACTGCCCTGGAGGAGGCATCGCCATCGCCCACAAATCCAACCTTCATCTGAGCACCTTCACCGACAGGCCCACGGACCTGATGGAACTCCTCTACTTCAAGATACTGACCAACCCGTCCACTACTCTCCAAGGTGCCCTCACCTGCAGACACCCTGGACCCGTGCACCTTTATCTGACTCATTCATCAAAATCATCCCCCGCAAGCCATCACCTCCACCGACTACACCCTGCTGGGAGACCTCAAATTTCACCTCGACAACCTCCAAGACCCCAACATTACCTCCCTCCTGGACAATCACCAAAACATAGGACTCAAACAGGTCATTCCATAACCAACGTACTCAGCAGGACACACCCTCGACCCGATCTTCGCAGCAGGAAACTTCATCACCTTCAGCCACACCTCCGAACTCCCATGGACGGACCATCATTGCGTCCACTTCACCTTCAAAACCAACATCTTCTGCAAACATCCTCACAAGCTCCAGTGCTGGAATTGGAACAAGACCTCCAACAACCCGTTCACGGCCTCCCTCAGGCGCTCTGCTCCCACTGCTGCGAACAATGACCCAAACACAGCATTCCATACCCTACACAACTGGATCACTGACTGTGCCAACACCATCGCTCCCACAAGAAAACATCAGACCCTCATGCCAAAAAAGCCATATTGTTCTCCAAAGACCTCCGAGAATCTAGACAAGCCTGCAGGCCCCTGGAAAAGATATGGAGGAACTCCAAAATCACAGCAAACTTCAAGAACTTAAAAGCAGCCATCACCGCCCACCACAAACTCATCAGATACTCAAGGTAGAAAGCACTTCTTGACCGAATCGTCTCCCATGCACAAAACAGCAAGGAACTCTTCGGCATCATTCAAGAGTTCGCCCAACCCAACACTGAGACTACTGACATCCCATCCTCCCAGGACCTCTGTGACAGACTCAGTGCCTTCTTCCATCACAAAATAAAGCCCATCTATAGCAACTTTGACGACAACTACCTCCACACTGAACCCACACTGCCATCCCCTACAACACACAGCCAAAACTTGACAGCTGAACCCCCTCAGCATCTAAGACACAGTGAGGACTATGAAGCCAATCCACTCCAGGGCCCCCACGGACCCCTGCCACCACCACATCTACCACAGAGCCACAGACATCATCGCCCGAGCTTTGGCAAATCATCAACCGCTCCTGCAAGACTGCCTCCTTCTCCAATGACTGAAAACACGCCGAGGTCAATAGTCTCCTGAAAAAACACTTGGCGGACGCCACCAACCTCAAGAGCTACAGACCGATCTCCTTACCCCTGTATCCGGGGAAAGTCATGAAAAAGGCCATCGACAGCCAACTCGCCTCCTTCATAAAAGAAAACAACATACTCAACTCCTCCCAATCAGGCTTCAGGAAGAATCACAGTAGCGAAACTGCCATTCTTGCTGTGACAGACAACATCAGCTCCCTCCTCAATAGAGGAGAGACTGGGGCCCTCATCCTCCTGGACCTCTCTGTAGCCATCAACACAGTCTCACACCGCACTCTAGCCTGCAGACTCCACGACGCAGGAATCTGGAATAAGGCCCTCGACTGGATCTGCTCATTTCTCTCCAGCAGAACGCAATGGGTCAGACTCCCTCCTTTCCTCTCGGAACCCACAGCGACCACCTGCAGAGTCACACAAGGATCCTTCATCAGCCCCACCTTGTTCAACATCCACATGGCCCGCTTGCACCCATCGCCAGATCACATGGCCTCAACATCGCATTGCACACCGAGGACACCGGGGACACTCATCCTCTGCCTATCCAACAAACCCAAACACATCTTTCAAAAAGGATTGAAAGTAGTCACCAGGTGAATGAAGAACAGCTGCCTACAACTCAACATGGACAAAACTGAAGTACTCCTCCTGGGCCCACACTAGATGCCTGGAACAACACTTGGTGGGCCCTCAGGAGCCCCCTTCCCCATGGACCACCCACACAACCTCAGAATCATCCAGGTCTCCGAACTCACGCTGTCACCTCTTCCTACCATCACACCCTCCGCCTCCTCTGAAAGACCCTCAACTGGATTCCCCTTGAGCATAGAAAATCATTACCCACATTCTCATCAGCAGCAGACTGGACTACGGCAACGCACTCTACACCGGGACCAACAAGAATCTCACCTGCAAACTCCAGAATGTCCAGAACGCCACCACCAGACTAGTCCTCAACCTACTGCACCACTGCCACATCAGCCAACACCTACGGATACTATACTGGCTCCCCTTTGAGAAGAGAATCACCTTCAAGCTCCTCACCCACACACACAAAGTCCTCCACAACACGGGACCAGCCTTCATGAACCACCGCTTCTCGTTCCACACACCACAAAGATGCCTCCAATCAGCCCAGCTCTCTCTTGCGATGGTTCCTCGCATCAAGAAGATCAGAACAGGAGGACGCTACTTCTCCTTCCTCGTGGCCAAGGCATGGAACACACTTCCTCTCCACCTCTGACAGACACCTTCACTTGCCAAGTTCCTGAAGGGCCTCAAGACCTGGCTTTTCGATGAAGTACGGTAAAATCCTGGAACTACATTCCTCCCGCCTCCCCAGTGCCTTGAGACCATTTCGGGTGAGGAGTTGCACTTTACAAATGTCTGATTGATTGATTGACTGATTGCTTATTTTCTGCTGATATTTTGGTGTGCTTTTTTAGTGATAACTTCTTTCAGACATCTCAAATTATGGGCCCATCAATCTGAAACTGTATTGCAATTGGTGTGTGTTTTCTAGCATGTATGAACTGCTTATGCAAATTCAGCGGCAAGATCAGCTTGTTTATGTGTTGAATTATCACCTTCCTGAAGATAACATGGAATGAGCCCCTTTCAAGTTTAATACCATCAAGTCATATTTGGATGTTAATTAATTTCCTAATCATCTAAATAATCATGTATTGCACAGTCTCAATGGAGATATTCATTCAATTCAACAACACTTTATGTGGTTACAACAATAACCATAAAAGCACATAAAAACATTGTAAGATTATTGAAAAACATTCATAATATTTACAAAAAAACAATGGACCGAGTACATAAACATTAATTACATTTCTCATTTGTTCACATTGTGATTGATTCCCTACAATTAAAAATATTTTTTTAAAAGACAGTTACAGAAGCTATTACAAATTCAGTTTCTAGCTGTTGTAGGACCACAAACGCTGGGCACCAGTACCATATACTTTTAAAACTCTGTTATCTTCATTCCTGTGTCTGGGCCGACATCTGGGGCATTTCTGCAAGCTTACTCGTGGGACCAGAGTCCCAGGTAGCCCTGACTGCTGCCGCCTGCATCCTTGTTTCTGCGCACCTCACCCTGGTGGGACCACAAGTCCCAGGTTGCACTGGTCTCTCTTTCCTGCCGCCGCTCATGAGGGGGAGGCGCCACCACCGGCTTAAAGCGCTGCCTTGCTCCCTGCGGCGCGGGCCGCGTCCGTTTAAAGCCCGGGACAAGGGCAGGCCTGTCCTTGCCCGTCAGTAGCTGGAAGAGTCTGGGCTGGGCCACCCCTCTAAGCTCCACAAGGAAAGACAGATTAATCCTGGGAGAACGGTCTCTACAAAAAAAAAGTCCATTAAGGTCAGTGACCCTGGGCTGCTGCCACAAAATATTAGTGGGTATCATTTTGACCGCCCTGTAAAATGGGGAGAAGAGCAGGGGTGGGGAAACCTAATGGTGCAACAGTACAACCGGCCTCTTCTGTTCAGCAAAAGTCAATAGATCGGATGTTACAGAGAGCGATGGGTGTAGTGGCAACTGAGATCGAACTAACAGAAAGATGATTGCCCATTATACCAGACCTAGCCGCACCCCCAAGCCCCTTTGACATAACAAGATCACCCCTGTCCACCGACCAGGAACACACAAACAGTGTCCTAAGAACCCATGCAGCGAGCAGGACGGAAGAACTACACCCATGGGGTGCACGTCCCAAAAAAGGGAAGCCCACAACCACTGCATCTAGGGGGCCAAAACGTAAAGCCCCAACCCCTGAGACACCAAATGCTGCAAGGGCAGATGACCAAAGATCATCACCCCAAGGAGGCCTAGAACAGCCAGCCTGGGTTATGGACGTGATGGTGGACATGCTGGTCCAAGTTAGGATTGTGAGGGACGAACTAAGGGCCAGATTCTGAGAATCTGGCCCTTTGCAAGTGCAATTTTTGCTTTTGGGATTCATCATCCCAAAAGCAAAAGTCTCTATTTAAGAAATCGCATATTTGCGAGGAATTGGATTTAAGGAATCTGTAATAGAGATTCCTTAAATCCAATTCATCAACCAATTAGAAAATGCGAAATCGCAATATTTGGTCGCAATTTACCACCAAGTCTGACTTGGTGGTAAATTGCAAAAAAAGAGTAAAAAGCACTTTAGTGCATTTTTTTCTTTTGCATGTTACACACACACATGTCCTTTGGACATGTGTGTGCGCAACACCTGTTCAAATGTGCATTTAAGGGGTGCTACAGGGTGTCCTTTGGACACCCCTGGCACCCTTCAAATCGCTATCTTATTTGCGATTAGCAAATTGCTAATCGCAAATAAGGAATACTCCCCATTCATTCCAATGGGCCTTTTGGCCCATAGGAATGAATGGGGAGTTTTTCCTTATTTGCGATTAGCAATTTGCTAATTGCAAATAAGGAATTTGTAGGAATCGCATTTTATTTTGCGATTCCTACATGAATACCGTTTTGCAAGTCTCTAATAGCGATTCCTTATGATTCTCTATTAGAGACTCGCAAAACGGTACCTTGATGAATCAGGCTGTAAAAAACTTGTGGGGTCGGGTTGTAAGCCTCGCCAAATTGGTAGAACGCTGGGTGGACAGGACTGAGGTGATTTTGAGGGAAAAGGAATTAGCCAACATAGTGGTTCCCACAAGCCACAGCCCTGAACCCTTAAATGCCAGCACGTTCCCCTCCAATAAGGTACCACACCCCTCTCAGGAGGAGGGAAAGCTTCCTAGAAGCCCCAAAGTGTAGGGAAAAGGAAGTAGTACCCAAGGTCAGGGGGCACAGTGGGGTAAAGCCAGCGACCCAGGGGTAGCAAGGCCCCCTGTGAGTAATCCTACTGGAGAGAGGGCCGAACGTGGGATGGGAGGCACCCCACGAGGTGGGGACTGCCCTCCGGTACATCAATCTCCCCCAAGCCTCATCTCCCTATGTAGTCATCCTAGCTGGAGTCCCAGAATTAAAAAAGGGTCCAGGGAATGCTAATCTGATTTAAGGAATAAATGCCTACACTGGCTAGTTAACCACAAACAGATCCCCTATAGAGGCATAGATGAAATTCTCAGGATTCGCAGGGTGGGTTGGGTAGGATGAAGGCCAAAAAATATATCTGGTGACTGTGTTGTGATAAACTTTAGAAATATGGCGCTTGCAGATTCCCTCATAGATCAACATAACTATAGGACTGAGGGGTCAATTGGATCACTACCCTTAGCTTATTTCTACCCCCCAGGACAGATCCCTTAAAAACTGAGAGGACACATTCACATATGGAGGGAAAGGCAAAAGAACAACAAATGCTCCCATTTGTGCAGGCCCAATCGTCTCCACTGTATTTTAATAACCCAGTAATCAATAGGTTCAGTTCTCTTGAGCCAGTGGATTGACTCCCGAAGGCAGAGCCTCAAATCAAAGATTTAACGCATTGTAGAGTGCGCACTGTCCATCCAAGGGGGATAGATCAATGGAGAGACACCCTGACCCAGCCTGTGGCCATGGCTCAGGTCAACGAACTGGGAAAACTTAGCTCACCTGGGGGTAAATTGATAACAGACACCACGGGTACACGGAATAATCACACACCGGATATATTGTAATCGTAATTTATATTTATATAGCGCATTATCACCAACGGTCTCTAAGCGCTTTCTTTGGGACCCCGTCCTGGTTTTTCCCTGTGAGATAACCCGTTCTGGGCACCCCCAAGGTGAAAGCCAGGCATCCCGCCTCGGGGGGCCATAGTGGAGATTAAGAAAGCTATTGCCCAGAGTTGCAGAGTGTGAACCCTTGATTTGAGCAGGCACCAAAGCGAGAATTATCGAGTCCGTGGACATTTTGGGCTCAAGACCCTGCTGCGTCGGGAATTGAACCCTGGTCCCGGGTCTGACCTCTGCTTCATGGTCTGCCTCTACTAACCATTGAGCCACACTTCTCCACCAATATAGATATAGACACGTTAATAGCTAAATCACCACTCTGGGAAGTAGCCTCTCCACTAGCAAATAAAAAGCACCCATACTTCGAAACCCAGCTCAAGTTTTTCTGGTTTAAAGGAGCGCTCTTTAGTGAGCAACGCCATTAAACTCCCCGCACAGGTAATTCTAGCATACCCCCCAAGTGTAAACTTACTTTCTTGAAACATAGTGGGACTTGCTTCCAAATTGGAAAGCCCGGACTAGGGACTCTTTATGGAACATCATGAGATCTGCATGTTCCAAGAAACATGACTAGGGACGAACCAATTAGATCGGGTTAAGCGTTTTTTAGTATCCCTGCGAACCATGCAGGGAGAGGTAGACCGTCAGGGGGGCTGTCCACTTGGGTTGAAGTTCATCTGGGTTGTGAGGCAAAATAAATAGAGAGTTCCTCACCAGATAATCTTTGTGTCCTCGTAACTTTTCAAACAAGGTCAAGTATTCGCATAATAAACATATATTCATGACCAACACCCCGTGGTAAAGAATCCTTCACCCTTGACCAACTAAACACACTTCTTCCAACCATTCCTTCAAACTGTCGGGTAATCATTGGCGGCAACCTTAACTGACAATTCGAGCCCCTAAACGGTCTGGCCCCAGGCACATTGGACGAGGAGGACCAATTTTGGTCCATCACAGAGCCTAATATTCCCCCTGTGAGGGCCTGGACGTCGCTAGCACTCCAGATTTGCACCTTAACACTACATTTCTCACTGAGAGCATGTAATGGATGCACCATATCCGATAGTCAGGGGAAACACACTTACAACAGACTGGGACACACCTCAATTAATGATTATATTATGGTAGGGGCACCGGGTCAAGACTTATTTGCATATGGCTGGGTTCAAACTGGAATGGCATGGTGAGCAAAAAACCAATGGATTTAGGCCCAGATCTCTGTACTGGGGTGAATGTATGACATTGTTCTGCATTCTGTCTTTCAACTAGTGTTTTTGCATTTGTCACCCCCCGTAACAGCAAAATTATTGCCATCCATTACGTATGGATCAGAAATGTTAAATACTTAGGACTCAACAGTTTTAAACACTGCACAAACTAGAGTTTTTAAGAAACTATTCTCAAATTCACCTCACATTTCTCAAGCCCGGATTGTATTGCAATTCAGATTAGAAATCCAGATACCAACAAGACAAGTCCTGGTCAAATATTGCTGGAGAATGAAAGCAGCAGCGGGAAACTCTTTAGCCCACCATTGTTGGCAAGAGGTCGAAAAGCAATCCAGGTTGAGCAAGTCAATATATACAGTTATGAAACAATCCCTTTTAGCATTAAATCTAGAGGATGCTTGGCTCACAATAATGGAGTTCAAACAAACAGCCAACAGAGCCATCAAGCGACAATCCCTGTTAATAGATAAAGCCTCTTTGCCCTCAAAGCACATGCGTGAGTGGTGATGCCATCTTACAAATTTTTCAAACCTCAATTGTACCTGTTAGAACACTTCTCAAAACAGAATTGGTGGAATCTGATTCTATTGAAACTGGGATCCTACCCATCCAAAGTTCTTACCCAAAATGGAAACGGACCTGGTCGACAAAGGAATTCCACCTGTGCGGTCATGGAGACGAGTCACTACTCCACCTGTTATGTATCTGTCCGGCATTACTAAACATTCGGAATACTCTCTTACGACCAATACTGAGGAGAGAACAAATAAGGACTTTTAGCGCTGCTGTCAATACCATTTTTTAACATAGCAACAAATGAATTAGAAGAGAGTGATAGATGAACTGAACTTGACTTTGCAGAATCTCCTTGTTCACTTAATTTAAATTCTGTAGTTTATACGCCCATAGCACTAGCACTTTATTATACCATGCTTGTGTACAGTTTAAGCCAACTGAATTAGAAGTCTGCTTTCCTAGTAGGGCTGGACATTACATGCCCAAATGACTGGAATAGAAACAGTCCTAACTTTATTTTACCATTTATATAAATAAGTTTATTGCAATTTTAAACTAGATAAATTGTTTGATATTTTATGTATTCAGTTGGATCGTTCCACCCTTTTATGATTTTAAAGAAATCAAATAAAGGTATCCAGGCTAATTACACTTTTTATAAAAATGCATTTCATATAAAACCTTATAAACTATATTTATGATAATAAAATAACCAATATTTATCAAACTAATTAAAAAACAGATTTTGTTCAACAATATTTCATAAAATTATTTTATATAAACTATATTTAAAAAACTATATATAACATAACTGAAACATGATATTCTTATCTTCTGAAATCTGTCCCATGGCATCTTCCACATCATGATATTTTTTACATGATATGTATATGAACCACAATATGTGTTATACAATATTTTACTTGACTACTGTACAGGAAACATGCCTAGAAACACTGCTCAGACTATTTTCTCTTCAGTTTTTCAACACTGATGTGTACTGCTGACAAAAAACACATTTTTCTCTGCTCAGGAACACACAGCAAAAACTACAAGTGCTTGGATATTGCCATCACTTACTGACCAAGGTATCACTATATATGCTTCAAGAATGCTCTGACTGTGCATAAGACCACTTTCGGCTCCAATCACATCCTTTTCTCCCAAGGTGACCAACAAAACCGCATTTGTGTTTCCCCTACTGCTACTTCCAAATCTACCAATCTGGAATTCGTAGGCATTTGGTCATGTTTACATTGCACCTCCATCCTTTTGTCATTGCTTCCTGCTTAATCCACATGCTACTGGTTCACATCACCATCAAAAAAGTAAATCAATCAATCAAGGGTTTGTAACGTGCACTACTCACCCATAAGGGTCTCAAGGCGCTGGGTGCTAGGGGGTACAGCTTTAAGGTGGTTCCACCTTAAAGGTATTTGCTGGGATGACTGGTGTGATGTGTTGAGTTCAGGTACATTTGTTAACAATGCTTGTTGATGTCTGTCTGAGTCAGTGACTGCAACATTTCCAGAATTCATTTGACCACAGATAAACAGGGTAAAGTTCTAGACAGATCCACTTTGATATCCGTTTCTCTTCTGGTAATGCCCAGGAAATATTAAGCAGTGTAGTTTCCGAAGTTTGAAAACTCAGATTGAATCTCAAAACAAAACTAGCACTATGGAGTGGATCTATTATGAAAGCTCTCATCCACCTTAAATCATTGTTGGCACATCTGGTGTTACATATAGTTAAGCAAATCACAGGAAGCCAGAGTCCTATGGCAGACCGGCTTGGGAGCTCACATTCCCTCTGCATTTCTCTCCAAGTTCTCCTCAGTCTTTCATCTCCCAGTTTAAGCATGTGAAGTTCAACCCTCCATTCAACTGCCATATAGAGTAAAGGGAACTTCCACATTTCTTGTGGTCAAGTTTAAGCACAGTTCTTCATCACACAATGTACGACCAGCCTCATTGTACAAAGGGTTGGGCAGAAGTTTTTCCATGATGATAGCAACTCGTGATCTCTCATCTTGGCTTTCCGTTAGACAAAAGAGCACCTTTATTCATTATATAGTTTATATAGATTAAGACATTCCTATCACTATAATTCCCATCATCTTTCTGTACTTTTATGCTAAGTTTTATATTGTCCAAGGACACTGAAGTCGTTTGGTTGGCCACTGTTATTCATGACAGCCTCTGCACACTTTACTACTGCTGACCAGTGCTAAAGTGCTTGTGCTCTCCCCCTAAACATGGGAACATTGGCTTAGCACCAATTGGCATATTTAACTTACCTATAAGTCCCTAGTAAAATGCTCTACATGTGCTCAGGGTCTGTAAATTAAATGGTACTAGTGGGCCGGCAGCACTGATTGTACTACCCATATAAGTAGCCCCTTGGCCATGTCCCAGGTATGCCACTGCAGAGTCTGTGTGTGCAGTTTCACACTGCCATGTCAACCTGGCAAGTAAACCTTTTTGCCAGGCCTAAGCCTTCCCTTTTCATACTTAAAGGTCACCCTTAAGGTGGGCCCTGTATAACCCACAGTGCAGGGTGTAGTGTATTAAAAAGGCAGGGCATATACTTTTATTGGTAGTATAAAACTCCCAATTTCATTTTTCACTACTGCAAGGCCTATCTATCCCATAGGGTAAAATCGGCATTACCTTATTAGGGGCCCGATGTAGGTACCAAATACCGGTCGGAAACGGCCGATTTCGGCCGTTTCCGACCGGTATTTGGCCTACTGAGATGTAGGGGACCTTTTTTTATCCGATTCGGTATTTTACCGATTCGGTAAAATTACCGAATCGCAAAAATACCGAATCGGTAATTTTACCGATTTTTTAAATTTGGGATGTAGGTGGGACTACTTTCAGTCCCACAGGCCCTTCAGATTCGGTATTTTAACACCCAATCCAATTGGGTGTTAAAATACCGAATCCAGGTGTGCATGCACATGTGTGCATGCACACCTATGCCATGTGACAGACAGACATGCCCTTAGGGCATGTCTGTGTGCCACATGGCTCACATGCCTTTTTTTGGGGTGCTGGAGGGTGTCAAAGTGACACCCCCTGTACCCTTGCACAAATCGGTAATTACCGAATCGGTAATTACCAATTCGGTAATGCCCATTGATTCCTATGGGCTTCAAGGCCCATAGGAAGCAATGGGGGATACCGAATCGGTATTTACCGAATCGGTAAATACCGAATCTTACAGATTCGGTATTTACCGAATCTGAAATACCTACATCTCCCCCCCTCTAATTTACCAGTTCATAAATACCGATTCGGTATGATTCGGTATTTATGAAGTGGTAAATGTAGATTTACCTACATCGGGCCCTAGATCTTTTAATTGTAACTCCCAATTGTGAAAAGATAGACTTTTCAACTTTAGTGTCACTGAAATCACAATCTAATATAATGTATGGTGAAGTTGGGTTTTAAATTCCAACCGGTATTTGGCCTACTGAGATGTAGGGGACCTTTTTTTATCCGATTCGGTATTTTACCGATTCGGTAAAATTACCGAATCGCAAAAATACCGAATCGGTAATTTTACCGATTTTTTTAATTTGGGATGTAGGTGGGACTACTTTCAGTCCCACAGGCCCTTCAGATTAGGTATTTTAACACCCAATCCAATTGGGTGTTAAAATACCGAATCCAGGTGTGCATGCACATGTGTGCATGCACACCTATGCCATGTGACAGACAGACATGCCCTTAGGGCATGTCTGTGTGCCACATGGCTCACATGCCTTTTTTTGGGGTGCTGGAGGGTGTCAAAGTGACACCCCCTGCACCCTTGCACAAATCGGTAATTACCGAATCGGTAATTACCGATTCAGTAATGCCCATTGATTCCTATGGGCTTCAAGGCCCATAGGAAGCAATGGGGGATACCGAATCGGTATTTACAGAATCAGTAAATACCGAATCTTACAGATTCGGTATTTACCGAATCTGAAATACCTACATCTCCCCCCCTCTAATTTACCAGTTCATAAATACCGATTCGGTATGATTCGGTATTTATGAAGTGGTAAATGTAGATTTACCTACATCGGGCCCTAGATCTTTTAATTGTAACTCCCAATTGTGAAAAGATAGACTTTTCAACTTTAGTGTCACTGAAATCACAATCTAATATAATGTATGGTGAAGTTGGGTTTTAAATTCCAGTTTAGCAAATGCCACATTTAAAAAGTTGTATACACAAACCAAACCAAACCAAATCAGGTGGCTGTGAGATTGAAAAACCTCTTTATTTATGCATGAGGTTCATTTTACTCAATAATCATGACCTCAAATTTGTTTCAGTAATTTGAACACAAACGTTTTTTAAAATAAACGTTTGTGTTCAATCATTACTAAAACAAATTTGAGGTCATGATTATTGAGTAAAATGTACCTTATGGTTTTGTTTTGTTTATACATCCGTCTAAGGCACAAGGTGGTTGTAGGTAAGGGCCAAACCCCCAATTCACACAATTTTTAGAAAGATAGCATTTATTTGGTTTAGCCAGTTGTGCCTTCTGCCTGTTCCTGGATTACACATCTGAGGTGGTTGACAGCTGTTTACCTGCATTGCCTCTAGACAGTCAAAGACAAAGGAAGGACAGGTGTGCCTGACTGGTCATCTGCATGTAAATGGGAAATACTGAACAGGATAGTAGGGAGGAGGTGATGCTTACACCTGAAAGGGCTATGTCCTGTCCGCACACAAAGGATTGAATACTCCTCTGTACTCCTCTGTAGTGTGTTTGGAGCCAGGGCAGGAAGGAAGAGCTTATGTGCACTTCAAAGCTTTCTTTGAAGTCTCCCACACTTTAAAGGCACCAATGGGTATAAGTACTGAGCCTCTAGCATTACAAAAAAAGCACATGCGTGGACCTGTAACCACTCTGCCATGAAGATGAGGATTTGATCTGCTGCTCAAGTACCGCCACTCTGCTGGAACTTCTGCCTTACTATTTTGCCCTGCTGACCTCTCTATGCCTTGGGGAGGAGGACTGGACATGCATCACTTCAACCCAGAGTGAGTCAATGGCGTGTTGGCTTGCCTCCTGTTGCCTACGTCTCAGGGACACAAAAGACTTAGAACCGTCCTGTTGCAACCCTTGGGCTCATCTGCTAGTGTGTCTGTCCTGCCAAGTAATGCAACCCGAGTCCTGGACTCTTGGAAGTGGATCCAGGGGTTTGCTCCAGTGAATCTGATGCCTCCTCTGCAGCAAGAGTAGAATCGATGCATTGCCAGACTGGTGCATCGCCCTCAGAAACGGCGCATCTCACTCAGAACCAGCACTTTAGTACTGACGCATCGCCCCAACCCGGAGAAGATCAACACATCTCCTCTACAGCGTAGAGAAAGCCAGGGCATCGCATTCGGAACTGGCGCACTTTGGAACTGGCACTTCGCTCACAGACCCAACGCTTCATCACATTTGCGTGGAGAAATTTGATGCAACACCTTAACTGTGTAGCAATTGCCAAAGCATCTCATTGTTGTAACCAGGATCAAGGTACTTTTCATCCAGGGCCTGCATTGGTCCTGTATTCAGCCTGTGCTCCATCACACTTGATTTGGTCCTGGTCCAGTGTGACCAATTAACCTTTTAGGCTCTACTTTCTTCTCAGCACTATATTTTGCATTTAATCTTTAACCATGCATATCTCAAATACTCCTGAATGGATTTTTGTCCTTTTGGTCTAGTTTTATTTTAGGAATTATAATCTATGTTACTAACCTGGTGTGGAGTCTTTTTATGGTGTTTTCACTGTATTGTTGTATGAAGTGTTGCACAAATACTTTACACATTGCCTCTTAAGTTAAGCCTGACTGCTCTGTACCAAGCTACCAGATAGTGAGCACAGGATTATTGAGGTTGTGTTGTGACTTACCCTGGCTAGGACTGTGGTTCCTGGTTAGGCACAGTGCATACCTCTGCCAACCAGAAATCCATTTTCTAACACGCATCATAATATAACGTAACATAATGTAAGGTAAAAGAACATAAAACAACTTGCCATGAAATAGCAAAGAATAAATAGTGACACATAAAGCATTGCAGTACATATGATAACAGGTCAGTGCAGATATGTGGGAGGAACCTGAATGAAAACCACTAACCCTTCACATTCATCGAGTTCTATTGCATCAGCTAAGGTATTACTGTTTTGGTTAATTCCCATATCGACCTGGATCCCTTGACTAGAAAAAAGCAAAGTGAGTTTCACAAGAATGTTAACTTCCATTCCCTAGTTGCATTACATACTGAATTACTCAACTGGCTTTTTTTCTTCACAAAATGGCCTGTGAAAATATTTTCATGTTACTCAATAATAAGTGCTTTCAATTTAGTATGATCATTAATGTGTATTTTCAAGGTTATGCATGGAATCTTCAGAACCTCCAACCAGGGGTGTAGCTACTAGTGGGGCGGCCACTTCAGTGGCACCATGGCCAAGAGTGGGAAGGGTGGCAAGTTTGCTCTGAACCAGCAGAAGTTATTTTGGTGGCTGTTGTTTCCGAATTTTCAAA
Organism: Lissotriton vulgaris; assembly: GCF_964263255.1. Lineage (NCBI taxonomy): Eukaryota > Metazoa > Chordata > Amphibia > Caudata > Salamandridae > Lissotriton > Lissotriton vulgaris. The sequence goes on from NC_141696.1 coordinate 506,504,196, forward strand.
ACACAGCTTACCTGATGCCTGGCTCTGTGTCTATTTTTGGGCAGGCAAAGAGGGGAGGGCTAAAGGGCGAGAAGCTGGTAAGGGAGAGATAGAGAAAAGGAAAGGAAGGGAAGAAAATGTGGGTGTAAAAGGTAGAAAAAAGAGCAGGAGAGGAGCACATGAGAAGGTAAGGCAAGCAAATGGACCAAAGGAAAAGGATGAATGGGACCAGAAATAAGGATGTGTGTTAGGAATGGGTTTGCTGGTTGGCAGAGGTATGCACTCTCCTGTCCAAACAGGAACCACAATCCTAGTCAGGGAAAGCCAGTAACACACTCTAAATTAACCTGTGCTCACTCTCTGGTAGCTTGGCACAGCGCAGTCTGGCTGAACTAAGAGGCAAGGTGTAAAGTATTTGCGCACACAACACACAGAAACACAGTGAAAACACCATGAAAGGACTCCACACCAATTTAGAAAACAGCCAGTATTTTTATGAGTTAAACAAGATCAAAATAACAAAAATCCAATACGTAGAAATCAAGATATTAATTTTTAGAGCATAATCTGTTTTGGGGTGCTTTTACAAATGGAGGCAATCAGGGCTATCTGGTTGCACTTGACCAAGGCAAATCCAAAGGTTTAGGCTGACCATGATGGAGTGCTGTTCTTATACAGGACCATCTTGCCGCATTGAACAGTAACTTGGATGCGTCAATGCCACCGGGCACGATGTGTGGATCAAGGTAGTCGATGCATTTCTATTGAACTTGCAAATGAGGCTATGTGTGAGTTCCAAACTGCACAAAGTTAAGGATTTATCATGAGTCAAGATGCGTTGAACATTGGGGCGATGCATTGGCATCAAACCGCTGGGCTGTTGGAGGTGCGTGCAGCACGATACAATTTTCTTTTGCTGAGCTGTGCAGAGCCAGAGATGGTCTGGAAAGATGGAGCAAAGAGTTGCAAGGTCAGCAATACAGTGTTTGTGGTTCGGCAGCTCCGGTTTTGAAGGAAATGCGCTAGTTCTGATTGTTGCACTGTCATCAAAGTGTAGATTTACTGGATTGCAGCATTGAAAATTCACTTCAAAGGGCCCAGGACTGTATTGGAACCACTTGGCAGAGCAGGACTCATAGCAGACAAAGTTCAGGTGCTGGTTTCAGGTTGCTGGGTAAAGTCTTTGGTTCTGGAATGTAGAGATGCAGTACCAGTCCTTCTCACTCCCATGTAAGAAGCAGCAGGCAGCCGGCACACACAGCAAAGCTGTTCAGCAAATTGGCAGTACATCATGGCAGCAAAGAAGTCTGTCTTCAAGGTAGAATGTTCTCAGTTCCAGATGTGTTCTGATTTGATAGTGTCAGAGGCCAGTACTTATACTAAGCTGTGCCTTTGAAGTAGGAAGAATTCAAAGAGATGCTTTGAACTGCACAGGACCCTGAGTTTCCTGCCCTGGCTATGGACTCACTCCAGGAGGGTATGTAATCCTTTTTGTGGTGACAGGACACAGCCCTTACAGGTATAAAGTGCCAGCTCCTTCCTCCCACCCCGCTCAGGATGACCCATTAACATGCAGATGGCTACTCAGTCACACCTCACCTTTCCTTTGTGTGTGGCCCTGTAGAGGAATGCAAGAAACCAACAGTTTACCCCAGACATGTATTCAAGAGCTAGGAAGAAGGCGACAAATGGTTTAAGTTAGAAAACGCCCACTTTCTAAAAGTTGCCTATTTGGGGATTGGGCCCTTTTGAAACAGCTGCGTAGGGCTTCCTTTAAATATATATAAATCAAATACACTAGCTATCATTGTTCAGAAAAACTCTTTAGATTCAAGGTCAAGTAAATGATTTGTCTTAACTTGTGCATTTATCACCAGTTATTTCCTGATCTTTTATTTATGATCTTCTGTGCAATTTCCTATACAATTACATGTGTCTGCTGAACCACATTCATACAATCAACAAACACATGATTGCACTTTACAACACTGTACATGACTTTAACATTACTTATACCATGATGACCAGTCTTTTAATATTCAAAATGCAGAGGTTGCAACTGCTGTTATTGTATATGCAGTTACCCTCATGCTATTAGTGTCCCCTAGGGGTTCTTGATCAGTTCTGTTACAGTAGACTTTTGAATACTGCTGAAGCAAGGAACCAGGGAGACACCAAGCCCTTAGGCAAACTTTAAACAAAATATGAACTTTAAAGTAGGACACAATGAAAATGATTTAATATGGAAGAGGAATCCTTGCAAAGCTAAATGAATGAGTTATAATCTAAAAAGAACAAGAATTTAAGCAGTCAGGATCCTGAGAACCTAAAAGAAATACGAAACACATTGGCGGACAACTGGAGGAGTGTCTTCCTTGGACAAAAGTTGCACAGTAGACCTCCAAAAAAGACTTGAGAACTCAAAAGTCTACTGTAACAGGAACTGATCTAGACCCTCCAAGGGCTTTCTGAAAGTGGTATTTTCAGAACTCCAATATAAAAACCAATTTAACCATCAGTAGCAATTTTCAATTGTGAGTTCACAGACACCAAATTTGTGGGTCCCATCTCTTCCCAATTGGAAATTACATGTATAAAATATAATAAGGCAATCCTAATCCTATGGGAGAGATAGGCCTTGCAGTAGTGTTTAAGAGTATTTCACTGCTGCAACATGAACAAACTTAAAAGTACATGTCCTACTTTTTTAATACACTGCATTGTGCCCACAGGCTGTCCAGGGCCTAACTTAGGAGTGACCTATATGTAAAAAAAAAGAAAGTCTGGGCCTGGCAAGTAGGTTAAATTGTAGCCAGAGGAGGGAGAAGAAGCGGATTCAATATGTTCAGCAACCAAGCTCCAAAATGGACAATCTAGCACAAAAGGAGGGTGCAGTTCCTCATCGGGAGAGGATAAGGCTGTCCGTACCTGGCAAGTATAACAGAGGGATCCTGGGGATCTGAGCGGTCAGATCTGAATACCCTCACACACCCAGAAGGGTGTCATGGTTCATCATCGGGCTGCTCCTTGTCGGGTTTCGGCAATTCCTGGTGGGACCCTCAGTGGGGGCTCTTTAGTGGAGATCTTTTGAACTTAGCCATATTGATTAATCCAAGTGAGGGGGTGTATAAGTGTAGGGTGTTGTGTAGGTGATTAAAATAGCCTAACGGGTATGAGGGAGACTTTTATTAGTTAAGTTGCTCCTTTGACAAAGTAAAAACAATGGACCTGTCACTGATGATGATGTACCAAGACAGCTTCAACAAGGGTGACGTGCGATCAAAATGTTTCATGACTCTAGCCTGGAGGGTCAATTCCATTTTATTAGGACCAGGTATGTGTACCTACCCTGCAACTGATTGGAAACCATGGTAGTGTAGTGGGTTCAGCTGGCAGGCCCTCGATTTACGATGTGCAAGGTGACAACTAAATATATGTTTGAGGCAAGATGCTGACCGCTGGTACAGCACATGCCAATTGAGTCTGGTAGCCCTCCTATACAACGTGTACAGTTAAAAACATATATAATATACACCTAAATCTGTTCGTCAGTGATTGAACACTTGAGAAGGGTAGTAATATAAAAACATCACCAGTGATGCTGGGCCATACAGCTCCGCTGTGATATCACTGCGAATATTTTACTGATTATTTATGCATAGTAATGGGAAGTTATAAGGGTATATTGTTGACTTACCCTATGGTAGAGGTATTAATGGCCCTCAAGTATGGCAGAGGACTGTGCCTATCTGTGGGGAAAACTAGGTAAACGAAGTTACTGGCAGTAACTAAGGCCAAAATGTGAGGCAAAGTCATAGAGCACTGCTGCCTAGACGGCAAATGACATACAAAGTACTCACGTGAACCATGCATTTATTTACCCAAGCCCTACCCTCTTCTGCCAACCTGTAGATAACGGCTGAGGCTGGGAAGAGCATTTATGCAGAAATCCGGCTACATAATTGGCTGCAGGTGCATGGCTCAGTTCATAGCAGGTGCAGGAGTTTCTGATGAGGTTCAGCGGGAAGTACTGAGCAGCCAAAAGGGTAAACATGTGTGCATGCATGAACAGTCATCGGGAATTCACAGAGCGCAATGCTCAGCTGCAATAGTTAAATGGCTGCCATGTTTAGCAGCCATATTGGGAGAATAATAATGCAGGTGTAGGCGGTTGTATGGGAAATGTCAAAGTTAAGGAGTTATGTATCTATACTACTATTATAAAGAGAGAACTGTGTCCTTTGAGCCAGGTAAACTCGAAAAGTACACCACCAATCCAAGCACCCAATACATGTTTGGAAACGTCAGGGCAAGCAGAAGGACATAGGCTTTATAAATTAAAAAAATAAACGTTATTCACAAAATTTATATTAAAAGTAGTCCCTCCAAAGTAGCACCAGCCGCGACGTGCGTGCTCACGTCAGGAGCACTGGGAGGAGCGGCGTCCGAGGAGCGGCGGGCATGGCACAGAGGGGGGGGATGACCTGAGGAGCAGCGGACAGGCCAGCAGCGGTGCGAGCAGTGGAGAGGCGGACATGGCGCGGGGGAGGAGCGGCGGCGGATAGGCGGTGAAGAGCAGAGTGGCGAGGAGCGGTGAACTGAGGAGCGGCGGTTGAGGTAAGGCTCCGGGGACAATGTCGGGGCAGGCAGGTGTCGGGCCAGGTGGGGGATGGGGAGTTACAACAACACAGGCGGTGAGGAGCAGAGAGGCGAGGTGTGCTGAACTAAGGAGCGGCGGCTGAGGTAAGGCTCCGGGGACAATGTCCGGGCAGGCGGGTGTCGGGCCAGGCAGGGGACGGGAAGTTACAACAACACAGATCGGCTGAGGAAAGGCAATGTCGGGGCAGGCGGGGGTCGGGGCAGGCGGGGGTCGGGGCAGGCGGGGGACAGGGACTAACAAGGTGACGGGTGGAACATTTTGCAGGTAGTACTGTCCGACCTCCATTGACTCAGGCCAGGCGGGGGTCGGGCCAGGCGGGAAAACAGATCGGCTGAGGAAAGGCAATGTCGGGGCAGGCGGGGATAAGGGGCTGGTGGGGGCACGGGCTGCCTGCTAATGTTAGGGCAGGCGGGGGTAGGGGAAGCCTGAATGCTCCCGGACAAGGTCGGGACGGGCTTCTAGTTTTAAATAAAAAAATGAAACCTAACTGTTTGGCACTGTAGATGAGGGAGACAGTGTGCATGAACAGGCATTGGGAAAATGATGGAACGCGCTGCTCTGTTGCATTGGTGAGATGGCTGCAATGTTTGGCGGCCTATTACGAGAATAATATTGTAAGCCACTGTGAAGAAATAATCAAAGATCAAGTTACAGCCAGGGTCTTGAATAAAGAAAATAATTAGCAAAGTGACTATGGAGTAGGAGAGTTCAGAACAAAGTGTATCCACAGACAGTACAAATGTCAGTGAATAAGCTGCTCAATGTCAAAACGTCCCATGTGGGTATTAAATCAGGACGGGAGAGGGAAAGTAGCATCTGCCATAACTATGAGTATGGTGGCAAGCTCATGTGGCATGATTGTGTAGTACCTTCCAGGGTATGTCATCATTTACCTTCTTGGTGTGGGTGGAAAGGCAGAAAACCCACATTGTTCTTTGTGGAATAAAGTTTGTTTGTCCAACAGGGTACTTGCCTCCAAGTTGGCCATTTGAGGTTGTAAGGTGTGTGGTAGGCTTCCAAAAAATGGGAGCTCATCTCCGTGGTGCTGCGTTTGCATTGGATTTTACTGCGGTGTTCAGTAATTCTGTTTTTGACAGGTCTAGTGGCCATACCTACGTAACTGAGCTTACAGGGGCAATGAAAAAGGTATCCACAATTGTTGGTGTTGCAGTTTCTGTGGCCCCTTTGTGTCCAATAATGGATGTCGTCCACTTTTATCTCTTTGGATGGTAAACAGCCATTACAACGAGGCTGTTACCACGCAAGTCGTTACATCGCATGCTTAACAACGCATGCGATGTAACAATGACTACCATTACAACGCAAACCATTATATCGCATGCAATTTTAAAACACATGCAATGTATTGGTTATCCACATCGTTGTGAGAAAACTGGACTGTTTAGTTTTCTCAGAACGACCTGCACCGCCCCTCTGTCGATGCTGGAACCAGTAGACAGGAACCACGAGGAGAGAGAGGGAAGGGGGATTGTGCTTGGGGAGGGGGTTACTTTTTAAGCGTTTAGGGTAGTGTCGAAGTAGTGTAGTAATGTTTGTGTAGTGTAGGGTAGTATTTTAGGGTTTAGGGTAGTGTAGGAAGGTTGCGCTGGTAGTGTTAGAGTGTAGGGACAGGACTGGGGAAAGGGGAGGGTTGTGCTGGGGTGGAGTTTTAGGGTTTAGGGTAGTGTTGTGGTGTTTGTGTAGTGTAGGGTAGTGTTTTAGGAATTAGTGTTGTGTCGGGGGTTGCACAGGGTAGTGTAGGGTTATTGGTGGGAGAGGATTGGGGTAGGGGCGGGTCAGGGAATTAGTGTAGTGTCACGGTTGTGCAGGATAGTGTGGTGTTATTGTAGGGACAGGACTGGGGGTCGGGGGAGGGTCATGCAGTGGAACTACATTAAGGATTAGGGTAGGGTAGGTCGGTTTCACTCCCCTTGCAAACGTTTACCATGAGTATACTTTTACCACGGATGCCTTGGCATTGAAATGGCATGCGTGGTAAAGGTATAGTCATGGTAAAATTTTGCGTTGTAATGGTACTCGTTGTAATTGACTTCGCATAGTAATACCCGCATTGTAAAGGCATGTGTGGTATTTCCATGCGATGTAACGAGTGCTATTTCTTTGGATATCTCTGTGAAGTGACAGATCCCACATGAACCACAAATAAAGTGTCCTATGTCAGGGGGGTGGTTCCACAATGTGCATTGCTCAGATGTTCGTGTGGCCAGGGATCTGGTATGTACTAGAAGGTCTTTTAGATTCTGAGTGTGTTTAAATGCAAAGCCTGGCGGAGAGATGTTCAGAGACCCAGAATTTAGTATAGGTCAATGTTTTTGTAAAATGTTCTATATACAGTTGGAGCTGGGTGTAAACGTGGTGACGCATGTGACAATGTCATCAATTTGTTTGACCCTCAGTTCCAGGAGAGCTTCAATTTCGTTTTTAGCCCTCTTGCCGGCCTGGTTAACGATTTTGGGTGGGTAGTTGCAGGTTCTTAGGTTATTCCTCAGTGTTGTGGCCTGCTGCTCATAATCACTGGTGTTGCTGCAGTTGTGACAAAGGCGGAGATAATGTCAGTAAGGAAGTTTATTCCAAAGCGCCATGGGAAAGTGGGTGTTGTAGAGCAACATGCTGTTGTAGTCTGTCATTTTATTTAGGTAGTCGTTGAAAACCTCCCATTGTTTATTGAGATCTTAAGGTCCAAGTAGGGTGGCTCACTGGTAGAGATAGTCTTAGTAAACCTCAGGTAAGGATTGAGAGAGTTGAACCAAGTGAAGAAATCCTCACAAATACCCATACCGCCATTCTAGAAGATGATGATATCATCTATGTAGCAACTCCACAGTTTAATATTGGTGTTAGAATGGTTTGCATTTGTAGAGAGAAATAGTCATTCAAAATCAGCCATATACAGGCAGGCCAGGCTGGGAGCAAAGGTGCTCCCCATTGAAGTGCCTTGTATTTGATGGAATAGTTGATCTTGGAATAAAAGAAAGTTTTCTTTTAGTGCGATCGTAGCACATTCAGTGATGAAGGTCACTGGAGTATTAGACATTCATGTCTTTCCGAGAAGGCATGTCTCGATAACCGCAATAGTGGCATCTTGCGAGATGTTGGTGTACAGGCCCACCCCATCAAGGGTCATCAGAAGGCTGATCTCATCCACCTTGTTAGCTTCCTCAATGAGGTTGAGGACATCTCTCGTGCCCTTAAGAAAAGAGGGGATATTCTTCATAGAGGTTGTAAATGGTAGTTGCAGAATTTGCTAAGAGGTCCAGTTGGGAGGTGATGCCAGAAACAATCGTTCTGCTTGGGGGGGGGGGGGGCGTGGTGCTTGACCCCTTTTTGAATCTTGGGCAGAATTTAGAATTTAAAAAAATGGCCATGGCGTTAATCCATGTCATGAGTCTTACAGTCGGATCTTTAGGTAGTACCTCTTATCAGCCAGTTGGCTGAGACATTCCTGGTTGTAGTCTGTAGTACTGACAATGACAATGTTGCTGTCTTAGTTTGCAGGTTTGACCGTGATAGTGGGGTACATGGAAAGTATCCTTACTGCCTTCTGTTCTTGGGAAGACATATTGAATAAGAGTGTGGGGGAGTCCAGTTCTGCTACTTCCTTTAGGACAGCTAGCTCAAATGTGAGAACATTGATAGGCATCATCCCAGTTGTGGGGTGAACCTTAAGGGTGTGAGTTATAACGGGTTTACAAACCCATCTAGTCGCGCACTGTTCATTTGGTGTGGTACGCCTTCTAAATTTTTTAAAACATTCTACTGAATGCTATACCATATGACAGTTTCTTGTTTTAATACATGAATCACTTCTTCTTATAGTTTACTGTACATTCTTCAGTCAAAATTAATTAATTAATTATATCAATAAATACATCATGTGATTCTCCATTACTTTTGATTGTCCATATACAATATACATTTCATTGTATTTTAACAACACAGTTTCATTATTCTGCCCAATGCATTTCTGTACTCAATGGTACCTTCATCAGGGGCCAGGCTTAAAAAATAAAAAATAAGAAAGTGTAAATATGATGTTGTTTTGGGGATGCCCAAGAGTGTTGTGTAATTGGTATTTTACCTCATACCTGTGTGGTTGATATACTGCGCCTAGGGACTGAAAACGAAATATGTGTTTATGTTCAATATATCCAAAACTGATATCCGACTGCACAACGAAAAGATCTACGAGACTGTGGATACTTAGGCTTACCGCGTTCCTTTACTGTGTTAACTGTCGATAAGCTGTCAGAATGAAATAATAATGATAATGAGCTCACTCATCTTAATACTAATATTAGTTGCTACTAATATTTTGTTATAACATAAACATCGTATCTCCCCAACATAACTGAAAAGCTGCCGGAGTGTGTCTATTCCCTTCAAAATATATATGGCGTATGTTTCAATGATCTGCGTGCCAAATGCTCGAATACTGGATGATACCGCTATAAGGTGTGCACGTACCTCAACACTTCAATATCCGATCTAAAAAATAAACGAAAGCAACACTGTGACTGCCTGCCACTTATTTCAACGTTAGGGTATTCAAACTACTGATAAATCCAAGCATACTCCGTAGGTACCTGTACTAGTCGTCCTGCCCTCTAACTCGTTATCGGTGTTATCTCAGCTCCATTCAAAGTCGCCGCCATTACCAATCTGTTTAAACCATACTGTTGTCACTACCGCGTCTTAGACATCAAGAACGGACTATTAAGAAATGCTCATATCTTAATACTGGCTTTCCACGTCGCCATCTTGGACTGGGACAAATCATCGACTAATGCTCTTAGAAATTGCCGCTGATGTGGCTTATGTCTGTTCACCTACGTGAAGCTCACCCAGCTTGCTCTCATTAATGTAATACTAGGCATCACGCGTATACCTGATTATACATTGAAATGCTCAGACACACTCAGAAACGATAATACGGTACAAGCACTAGAACACCTCGTACCCTCTCTCTTATGCGTGAATCCGTTGTGTCCCTGATGTAGGAACACTAACCTTGCACAAATTGCTGAAGGAAATAATCTAAATACCGTCCGAGGGGGTCAAAAATCGACCCACAACCTGAGACGAAGGGTCGAAATGTAGGGTTGGTCAGGTGTTTATGGACCTTCGGAATCATATATAACTTCGGGCATCTTGGATGCTTGGTCATCAGATACGCTTGTGTGTTCGCGTCAATCCATTGTTGATCGATAGCATTCTGTAGTAGATCTCTTAACATCTGTTGCAATTTTAATGTTGGATCACTGTCCAGCAGCAAATACGTGCTAGTGTCTGATACGTGATCATTAACTTTACTTTCATAAAAGTGAGTATTTTTATTACAACTCTTTAAGTTTTGTCTGCACAACAGCTATTTTCAGTGGAATGTTCACTATTTGGCGCAACTATCTGGAACTTCGATGGGTTTTGCAGGGGCCCCTGCGTATGCAAATATATTCATGGCTATATTTGAGGCTGATAACCTGATGAATGTGGCATATTTTTAATAGGGGATGACACAACAGAAACGTTACAAGAACTAATTCTGAAACTCAATCAGGTGAACCCTAGAATACAATTTACTCACAAAATTGACAACAAGATGATGGATTTTCTGGATGTCAGAATTATTAAGAAACCAACAGGATTTGAGACTGAACTGTATTCCAAGCCAACAGATCACAATAATGCATTGAGTTACACCAGTTTTAACCCCAGGAGCCTGGTAAAAAATCTTCCACTTTCCCAGTTCATTAGAATCAAGCGTATATGCTCAGATCCGAACACTTGTTGGATGAAGTTGCAAGAACAAGCACACAAATACAAGGATAGAGGTTATCCTACAGCAGAACTACAAGTAAGCATGGTGAAAGTCATACAGATGGACAGACAAGAGTTACTTAAACCTAAAAGCAAAACTACCAGCAACAAAATGGTCTTCATCACCAAATATACCACACAGTCAAAAGCTATTAAATGCATAATAAACCAAAGGTGGGAACTGCTGTCTACAGAACCTGAATTTAATGACATTTTCTTGGAAAAACCAATGCATGCCTATACCAGACGACAAAATGTAAGACAAATACTGAATCAGAAACAAGTAACACACCGAGAAACATCTTATAAAGGAACAGCACGCTGTCAGAACTGTACGCATTTTAACAATGTCATTCTGGGAAGTTCATTCACACACCCTACAAGGGGATCACAAATCAAACTCAGACACACAAGTGATTGCAATGCGCAGCACGTAGTGAATGGAATTAAATGCCCCTGTGGCATGATGAATGTTGGTAAAACTGAACGGAAGTTGAAAATCAGACTGACAGAGCATAAGAGCAGGATACGTAATTTAAACCTATCATCACCATTAGTCACGCATTGGAGAGATGCAAAACACACCATCTCACAAATTCACTTTCACATCATTGAGAAAGCAGTCATAAGTCCAGGAATAGATAATCACCAAAGACTGTTACAACGTGAATTATACTGGATAAAATATTTAAATACCATGACCCCTATTGGTCTTAATGATAGGTATGACCTATCATGTTACCTTTAAACACAATCACACAGGACACTTAAAGCACCCAAAGCTGGGTTGAACATAATAACATGTCATAGTGTCTCTAACATTATGGTCAATGTGATGAACTTGAGTCAACAGCTTTTGGTAATATGTAGTGTTTTAATTATAGCCTATCGTTCATCTTATCATGATTTAGAAGCATATTTTATGTTATCTCTAAACACTGATGTGACAAATACATTTAATCCGTTTTAATGTGTGCAATATCCATTTAAGATAGCATGTTTTCTACCGCATTTATGTATGAAGTACATGGTATTTCATCCTGGGCAACACAACATAACAAATCAGTAATTGAGCTATGACCACTGAAGCACATAGGGGATCATCGAACACCATCCTCACACATCGGGGATCATCGCACACCATCTTCACACACAACATAATAACACATCATAAAACACACCTCATTTGGATACACTAACAGTAACCCTTATATTGCCACCAGTAAGGTTGAAAATACGTGCCGTAAGATAAGCAGATCGTTCACGCGTAACAGAGAGGGTACAAGGTGTTCTAGTGCTTGTACCATATTATTGTAATCTTTAAAAGGTGTCTGAGCATTTCAATGTATTACGCATGATGCCTAGTATTACATTAACGAGAGCAAGCTGGGTGAGCTTCACGTGGGTGAAAAGACATAAGCAGCATCAGCAGCAATTTCTAAGAGCATTAGTCGATGATTTGTCCCAGTCCAAGATGGCGACATGGAACGCCAGTATTAAGATATGAGCATTTCTTAATAGTCCGTTCTTGATGTCTAAGACGCGATAGTGACCACAGTATGGTATAAACAGATTGGTAATGGTGGCGACTTTGAATGGAGCTGAGATAACACCAGTAACGAGTAAGCGGGCAGGACGACTAGTACAGGTAACTACGGAGTATGCTTAGATTTATCAGTAGTTTGAATACCCTAACGTTGAAATAAGTGGCAGGCAGTCACAGATTTGCTTTCGTTTATATTTTAGATCGGATATTGAAGTGTTGAGGTACGTGCACACCTTATAGCGGTATCATCCAGTATACGAGCATTTGGCACGCAGATCATTGTAACATAAGCCATATATATTTTGCAGGGAATAGAAACACTCCGGCAGCTTTTCAGGTATGTTGTGGAGATACGATGTTTATGTTATAACAAAATATTAGTAGCAACTAATATTAGTATTAAGATGAGTGAGCTTTCATTCTGGCAGCTTATCGACAGTTAACACAGTAAAGGAACGCGGTAAGCCTAAGTATCCACAGTCTCGTAGATCTTTTCGTTGTGCAGTCGGATATCAGTTTTGGATATATTGAACATAAACACATATTTTTGTTTTCAGCCCCTAGGCGCAGTAAATCAACCACACAGGTATGAGTTAAAATACCAATTACACTACACTCATGGGCATCCCCAAAACAACATCATATTTACACTTTCTTATTTTTTATTTTTTCAGCCTGGCCCCTGATGAAGGTACCATTGAGAACCAAAATGCATTGGGCAGAATAATGAAACTGTGTTGTTAAAATACAATGAAATGTATATTGTATATGGACAATCAAAAGTAATGGAGAATCACATGATATATTTGTTGATATGATGAATTAATTAATATTGACTGAAGAATGTACAGTAAACTATAAGAAAAAGTGAATCATGTATTAAAACAAGAAACTGTTATATGGTATAGCGTTCAGTAGAATGTTTTAAAAAATTTAGAAGGTGTACCACACCAAGTGAACAGTGCGCGACTAGATGGGTTTGTAAACCCGTCATAACTCACATTTTCAAACAAGGAGTGACTCCCCTTATTAGCCGCAGCACTGGTTGTTTTATTTTGAAAAGAAGACAAACACGGAGTGCTCCTCACACATCCCTATTTGTGAACCTTAAGGGAGCCCGTACCCCAGACTCCAGAGTCCCCAGTCTCAGGTGCAAGTTTATCCTGAAAGAAAGCGCAAAGTCTGACATTTCAGAAGCTGTGTCGTTCATTGGCTAGTTAAAATATGTCCTCATGTGGCATGACCAAGAAGCCTAGGCCTTTCTGGAAGAAGGTGTTCTCAATGGATGTGGTTGCTCTAATGGAAATATTGACCACTACTTTCATTGGTTGGTAGTGCTCCAAGTCTGTATCTGTGTTTCTGGCTGTGGCTGCTCCCACTGTACTGTACTTGTGTGATCCTCATTTTTTCCCTCTGGTCTGCCCCAGCCTCTGTCTAAAAAGGGGGGTGGTGGTTGTGGAGGCATGTGAAAGTGGGTGTTACACATTGGTTGATGCCCCGGATAGGGCCCTATAGTGTATCCCTACATGGGTGGAGGCAGTGTAGCTCAAAATTGCTGTTGTGGCTAACTCAGCTGTCTGCATTGGATGAGCTGCTGAATTAATTTAGTTTTCTCCGATGAGTGAGAAACCCATCGTCAGATGAGGTATCCCTACTCGGGGCTTGATAGTCTTATCTAGTGTAAGGGTATGTCTACTCTTTTTCAAATTTTCTTCTATCTTTCTGCAGTCTGATCCTTTTTTTGCATGAGGTTGACCTTATGCTTGCCTATTTCTGAGTTGATTTTGGGTAGCCGTTATTTGAATGTTGTGATGCTTATGCCTGCCTTCAGATTGTTCTCTGAGGTAGTGATCTTGATAATAAGGGCCTCTGAGAGCAGTTTTGCCGTGTTGATTATCAGGATCAACCGGTCGCATGTGCACTTCCACGTGATTTGGAACCATTCTCGCCTGAACCCAATGTCCTCTATGAATATACGAGGTGCTATTGTGACAAGAAGGCCATTGGATGTTATGTTGGCCATAAGTTATTCTGTCTTGATTGCACCATTTCACAAATGTAGCAGAGCAGCGCAACATGGGAATTCCCGATACCTTCTTGCACATGCACTCATGTTCACGCTCCCGGCTGCTCAGTACATCAGAAACTCCTGCATCTGCTACGAATTGACCCACGCACCCACGACTAATTATTTAACTGCATTCCCACATAAATACTCTGTCCATAATCAGTTGGTGCTTAAAGGTCAGCAGAGGAGGGTAGGTCTCGGGTCAGTAACTGCGTGGTCCACGTGAGTACTTTGCAAATAATTTGCTGTCTAGGCCGCAGTGCTCTATGACTTTGCCTCACAATTTAGCCCTACTTACTTGCAGTCACTTCCTTTTTTTAATCAATTTTCTCCATAGCTAGGCATGGTCCTCTGCCCTACCTAAAGGAAATTCTTACCTCTAGTATATGGTAATTCAACAATTTACCCTTATCACTACCCAGTACTGTGCATAAATATTCGGTAAAATACTCTGGGTTATAGTATATTGGCAGAACTAGTGGCATGGTTGCCCAGCACCACTTCTGATGTTTTTATATTATTACCCTTCACGTGATTTCAATTACTGATGAACAGATTTAGGTGTGTGTGTGTGTGTGTGTGTGTGTGTTATATGTGTTTTTAACCGCATACATGTATAGGAGGGCTACCAGCCACCATTGGCTTCAGCTGTACCAACGGGCAGCATCTTGCCTCAAAAGTATATTTAGATGTCACCTTGCACATCGTGAGTTGAGTGCCTGCCACCTGAATCCATGGCGTCACTCGCTTAGGGCTATCTTCCTGCTTTTCTTCTAAACAAAGCGGTACAAAAGGGGGTGCTGATGGATGGAGCATCTGAACCAATCAAACCCTCACACCCAGTCAACAGATCTGGGTTTAATCAATCACCGTTCTTTAGCCCACTCTGCCACCCCAGTTCAGACATGGCCATATGCAAATCAGTATGACCCTGTGCCTCATGGGAACAGTCCAGCCCGAACTGACAAGCCATGCCTTCCCTGGCCCGGAAACAAGCTTCCTAGGACCAGTTTCTGGCATTCCAGCCGTCTTCAGCCAGGCTTGCTTGAATCCAGTGGCAAAGTGAGCAAGGGACTCACGTCTGAGCATACCCTGCCAACTTATGGCCAACAAAGCTGTACAAAAGGGGGTGGTGATGGATGGAGCATCTGAACCAAACAAACACTCACACCCAGTCGACAGATCTGGGTTTAATCCATCACCGTTCTTTAGCCCACTCTGTGCTCTGGTGGATTGAGCTAAAGGATGATGATGCATTAAACCCAGATCAGTTAACAGGGGGTGAGTGTTTGATTTGCTCAAACGCTCCGTCCATCATCTCCTTTGGTACCGCTTTGTTCGCCATAAGTTGGCAGGGTATGCCCAGACGTGGGGCCCTTGCTCACTTTGCCACGCGATTCAAGATAGCCTGGCTGAAGAGGGTTATAAACCCGAAACCAGTTCCAGAATGCTTGTTTCCGGTCCAGGGAAGACATGGTTTGGCAGTTTGGAATGGACTGTTCCCATGTTGCACATGGCCAGACTGATTTGCATACCGCCATGTCTGAACTGGGGTGGTGGATTGAGCTAAAGAATGATGATGGATTAAACCCAGATCAGTCGACTGGGGTGAGTGTTTGATTTGCTCAAACGCTCCATCCATCATCCCCTTTGGTATCGCTTTCTCCTAAACAGGTCAGATCTCGATTGTCCTGCACTTCAGCAGATGCAGAAAAAATGATTCTTTTTTGGACACCCTCACTGCACTGTCCTGGTTTCCAATCAGTTGTTGGGTAGGAATCTGGTCCTGATGAAATGCCATTGACCCTCAAGGCATTAAGGCATGAAACATGTTGACCACACATCACCCTTGTTGAAGCTGGCTTGGTACATCATTACCAGTGACAGCGTCCTTCTTTTTAATTTGTCAAAGGTGCCACTTGACTAATAAAAGTCTACCTTGTACCCCTTGGGCTATTTTAATCACCTGCATACCAGCCTACACTTATACACCCCCTAACTTGTATTCATCAACATGGCTCAGATCAAAAGATCCCTGCTAAAGAGCCCCCACAGAGGGGTCCTTTAGGCATTGCAGTGCTGGCCCGACAAGGAGCAGCCAAATGATGAAGCATGACATCCTTTGGGTGTGTGAGGGCATTCAGATCATCACTCTGAACCCCCTGGATACCTCTGGTGTACCCGCCAGGTCCGTCTGATAGCCTTATCCCCTCCCTATGAGGAAATGCAACCTCCTTTTGTGCTAAGTAGGTTAACTTGCCAGGTCGACACAGCAGTATTAACATTGCACACACAGGCTCTGCAGTGGCGGACCTGAGACATTTTCAAAGGGTTACTTAAGTCAGTGGCACAATAAGTACTGCAGGTCGACTAGTAGCATTTAAATTACAGGCCCTGGTCACATGTAGTGCACTTTACTAGGGACTAATAATTTAATTAAGTATGCTAATTGTTGATAAGCCAGTATTTTAAGTAAAGAGTGCATGCAGTTTAACACTGGTTAGAAGTGGAAAGTGCCCAGATTCCTAAAGCTAAAACAACAATTGATGGACAGAATGCAGAACAATGTCATACATTCACCCCAGTATAGAGATCTGGGCCTAAATCCATCGTTTAGTTGCTCGCCATGCCATTCAAGTTTGAACTTATCAGTCTTGACCCTGTGTCGAATGGGAGCAGTCCTAGTTTTAAACAAGAAAATGTTAGGGTGTGTTTCGAAAGGAAACATTTCTCGAATTCACACACCCTAACATTTTCTTGTTTAAAACTATTGCTGAGGCCTAGTTGGGATGCTGTAATGGTCCCATCCCACATTTTTGTGAAAAGCAATGGGAACAGTCCAGCCCGAACTGCCAGGTCAGGGCCTCTCTGGACTGGATACAAGCATCATAAGACCGGTTTCAGGGTTTCACCCCTCTTCAGCCAGGATAGCTTGACTCCAGTGGCATGGAGAGAACAGGACCCACGTCTGGGCATACCTGTCCCACTCGGGGTGACAAATGCATAAACAATTGATGGACAGAATGCAGAACTATGTCATACATTCACCCCAGTACATAGATCTGGACCTAAATCCATAGTTTTTTTGCTCACCATGCCATTCCAGTTTGAACCCAGCAATATGCAAATCAGTCTTGACGCTGTGCCCCATGGGAACAGTCAGTAAAGCCAGCAAAAACGAAGTCAGCAAAGCTTTGAAAAACAGGAGGACAGAAGGCAAACAGTCCGGGGAAACCACGCCCAGGATGCCAGGTCTAACAATGTGAGATACAGAAGATGGTGAGTAAGAGACTTAGAAGTTAAGGTGGAGAGCGTGAAAGGAAACAAGGAGATGAAAAAAAAATTTAGGGAAGAGAAAAGGAAAGGAAGATAAAATGACGAGCTTGGAGACCCGTAAGCAACAGTAATTAGTGCAGCAAGTGCAGTGACAGGGACACTGAGTTGTTGCAGGGGTGTGATGGCCACACAGTCACCCCAGTTATATCTGTATCACAGTACCGGCCCAAGGGTCCATTGCCCTTGCATTAAGGACCATGACACCCAGGTTACTCCACTGTTTACAGCATAGGTTTCCTTATAACAAGTAAAAGGTTTCGAATAGGGCGGCCTATGCAGGTGGGTTTTAAGATGGCAGAAGAATGGGGTGGCTGATTTCATTTAAAAAACGGCAGTCAGCATTTACTTGTACTGCACGGTTTCTTAAGGAAGGTGCCTGCTTATTTTAATATTCACCATTATTATGTAAATTGATGATGTCACTGTCGCTTTTTACTGAAAAGGGATACGCCTTCTTGTTAGGTCGCTATTTTCCTGTGAAAAGCAACTCATCAAAATAGAATTTCAGATGAACTTTCATGATTCATTTTATGAACAAAACATATGTTAATTTTATTGTTTGTGTGACATTTGCAAAGATCACAAGAAAGGCCCTGGGTTAGCGTTCATTTTCTCATTCTTTGAGTTTGAAAAAAAAACAATCACATGTCGTGCTCGAAGCTATCTTTCACCAACGGAAAATGCTGGGCAAAGAAGCATTATTCAACAAACACATAGTGTGCCAGCTGTTAATAATTTTAAAACTGCAAACCTTCCATAAAATAGAAAAAACACTTAAAACGAAAAATATAAAACGAAACAAAATGTAAGACAAAGCGCTCATCCTGTTTGTAAGCCAAGTTAAGTGGTTCAAATGAACATTTTCTATGAAAGGCAAGGGTACTGGAGGATGAAATGATTTTTGCGTGCAATTCTTTCTTAAAAATGCCCCCGTTCTCCCAAGTACTAGAAAAGGGAATTCTGGGATAAGAGCATGTTATAGACTTTAATTTCTTTTAGGAATGTATCATGTATTTCATGATGTCCTTTACAACATCCAGTTGACTGACTTTGATGCTTCTAGCATGGACTACTACCCTTTTTGCAATGCATTATAACTCCTATTGCGAGTTGGGCGGGATTACCGAATGCTTCCATGCGATAACACCGGCAGCATCAGTACAAGTTGTTCCATAGGCAGTTAAATTACATCCTAAGTATCAGGCTCAAATACCTAGGGCCTCATTTATGAAAAGTGACGCATCGCTGCGTGAAAACAGCGATGCGTCACTTTCACTGCGCACCCCTTACGACATTCCTGATGCGTCATATTTAATGTATGACGCATCATGTCGCAAGGAGTTACAGATACGTCAGTATTTCTGACGTATCTGTAAGCGCAAAAGTGACGCATTGCTGGAGTGTGTCACAAAAGTGACGCAACTCCAGCAATGCGTCCTTTCACATGGGGAAAGCCCCATGTGAAAGGGCTTGCGTTAGTCTTACGCCTGCTGTGAGGCAGGGCAAGATTTTGATGCAACAGCGTCCTAAAAGTGACGCAGTGAAATCTCATAGATTTCACTGCGTCACTATTACGAGGCTTTTAGCTGGGGAACGCCCCCTCTGCATACATTATACCTGACACAGGTATAATGGGCGCAGGGGTTTAAAAAGTGACCTAGATGCGTCACTTTTTAAATATGGCGCAACGAGGCGCATTTTTTACACCGCTGGTGCGTCACAAAAAGTGACGCACTGGCGGCACAAAACTGAAGCAAGGCCTTCATAAATAAGGTGCCTAGTAGTTTAACATATGATTGTATTGAATTAAAAAATATCCCATGAGGTAACAACGCATAATCCAATTACTTTTTTGTCAATACAAATACCAGGGTCGCACACAGCAAAATACCACGATGACCTCCATAGAAAGGTGGTAACAATTTATCACAGTTCTAATGTCGTCATATTTCCTAATACCAACGTAGTCAAGACCAATGATTTTCATGCCAAAACGTGAAATGTTAAAGCAACACCTAAACGAACTGGAGACTTCAGTTTTCCGCAACGATTATAAATACAGTGCACACAGACGTTCCCTCACTGACAGCAAGTGCCTTCTTTAAGCATCTATCAACTTTAAAAAATCGCTTTCTTGGCTTTTAAAGCCAAAAAAGCGGAGATAAACCCCCTTGATAATTTGCCCTGGTTATTTTATTTGTTCAGGATGTGAGTGAGGCCTACACAAGTAATAGGCCGAAAATTGTCTTACTGGGAGCCACGTCCCCCATTGCAGCACTTCACTCTCTCCGGGTATCACAGTACAGCAGTCCAATGTCTACTGAGGCTATTTGGTGTGGGCTAGGAATCCCAATTTAATGGCACACAAAAACAACACTTAAAAATCACTGTCCAGTTGGTGCTTTTTCTTTGAAAAAGTAAAAGTACATTTCAAGTCAAGTCAAAACAAGCTTTATTCGATTACATTTAAAATCATAAAAGCGACAAAACAGCATATATTTAAAAGTTGATTACGATTTGATAAAATTCATGGAAGTTACAAAAGCAAACAATTTAGTAAAATTCATGGAAGTTAAAAAAGCAAACAATTAGGGGTTCAAATCTGTCAAGGTGTCCACTGTACATACAAATGAGGGTTCATGTCAGTATAAATCATACACAGTGCAAAAAGTTAAAAATGGTTAAAAAATCAATAGCTGGAAAACAGGGTGATAAAATCACCCTTCCAGTTGTCTCGAGGATAGCATCCTGGTCCTTGTACGCATGGCAGCGACCAGGAAGCTAGCAACCCCGAGAATTGTCCTGGTACTACCTAATAACTGGAGATAAAGTAAGCAGGCCGTACCTGGACGAAACCTGCATCTCTTAAAATGGGTGCCAAGAACCTCAATCTACTCACTTTGTAGTGGCTACAAAACATAACAAAATGCATGAGGGTTTGCTCAGAAAAGTTATCACAGCTACACGGGGTAGACTCATTAGAAACGCCCCACACAGGAAAATCACCCAGGGAGTATTGGATTAAATTAAACCTAAATCTGATAAGCAAGTGACGATGGAATGGTCTGCTCACGATTTTTAGATAAGGTTCAATTTGGGACGAAGTCAGGAGTAGAAAGTTAGCTCTGACTCTTGGTTTAATTAATTCTTTCTCCTCCCGTGTTTGAACTGCCCTCCTCATAAAGTTTTCTTTAATCCATTTCAAGTCTTCCTTGAGTATAGTGTTTGGGTGGCTGAAAAGATTTGGTCTGCCGAGTCTGCCCATCTCCCCCTTTATGTATTCCAACCACGGGATTTTTGAGGCGTTATCCAAGGACATGCAGTCCCTGAGAATTGTGTGGTTCAGAGTGAAGTCCTTGTTCAGCCAAGTTTTGGTCCAACACACGAGGGGCGCTAGTTGGAGCAAGTCAGTGAGATATCCCAGCCCTAATTCAGTGTGTATTGATAGGACTGGTGTGGATTGTGGAACGCCCAATAAGGACCTAAGAAAGTGATTTTCTGCTGTTTGTAGTTTGCCACAGTGTGAGTGGCCCCACAGTGGGGCTCCGTAGGAGGCTATAGATAAACATTTGGTTTTGTAAACCTTCAATAATGCCTCCATCGGTCGAGACCCAAGACGCTTGGCAAAACTCAAAAGTGCAGAGGTGGATCTGGTGACAGCTAAAGATTTCGCATCCACCTGTGGGGTCCAAGAGCCCTTCTCTTCGAATATCACACCCAGGTAAGTAAACACTTGTACCCTCGAGATCCCCTCTCCACAGCAGCTAAAGGATTTCAACTTTTTTGGTCTTGGTCGCTTCCCTGCCAGCATAATATGTGATTTTTTGTTATTGACCAAGAGGTCTAACGAGGACATAAAGTGACCAAATGCGTTAAGGAGCCTCTGTAACCCCACCCCTGTGCGGGCTAAAAGCACAGCATCGTCCGCATAGAGGAGAACGGGAACTGCGGACCCCCCTACATGAGGGATATCGGGTGTAGACCCCTCCAGGGCTTTATCTAGGGAGTTGATATAAATGGTAAACAGGAGTGGAGCTAAGATACACCCCTGCCTAACACCTCTTCTGGAACTAAATGGTCTGGTGGTATTGCCATCACGGTTAGTTCTAATAGTAGCTGATAGGTCTGCGTGGAGTGCGGCCAGGAAATCTACTAGAGGGGGATCAATCCCAATACCAGCCAGTATGGCCCATAGCTTGGCCCTGTTGACCAAGTCAAAGGCCGAGGAGAGGTCCATAAAGGCCAAGTATAAGTGACCCTCCTTTGCCATGGTATATTTACTGATCAGCATGTGGAGGTTCAAGCACTGCTCTATTGTACCTCGTTTCTCCCTGAAACCGTATTGCAGGTCAGAGAGCACCCTCTTCTTAATAATGTCGCCTAATCTGTGTAGAATGACTCTGCCAAGAATCTTTACGGCAGAGTCGATTAGCGAAATCGGCCTGTAACAGGCCGGGTCCGATCTAGAGCCCTTCTTAAATATAGGGATGATGGTTGAGGTGGACCAGGTTTTTGGAAACCCCACAATGACAGTTGAATTAAAAACATTAGTTAGGATTTTGGCCCAGAATAGTGACTGAGAGCTATATAAGTCTGCAGGGACTCCGTCTGGGCCCGGTGCCTTATGTTTGGTCATTTCTTCAATTGCCCTGATAACCTCAAATTCGGAAAAGGACAAAAGAGGAGGTTCAGTAGGAGGCTGATGGGGATTGGGTGTAGCTGGAAGATCTGCACTGTTATATATTTTGCTGAAATGGTTCACCCAGGCATCCTCTGGTATGACGCAGTCCAAAACAGTGTTGTTAGAGGAGGCCAAGTAAGGGTGATTTAAGATCATCCAAAATTGGGAACTGTCTCTCAGTACACTGACCGAAGTTAAACTGTCCCAGGCCTCACTTTTTATTGTTTGTTTGCGTGTCTCAGTAGCCTGCCTATATTCTTTTCTTAGCCGACCCACCAACTCCCTATCTCTGGGCTGATGTTTAAGAGCCTGAAGCAGAGCATTGTGTTTTTTTGAGCACTCCCTGTCGAACCATCTAGGGCTAGATGAAACCGCTTGATTCTTTGTGGTCGTCAGGTCATGGCTAATTTGTGTGCATATGGAGGTGAAGGAAGTAATGATGGCTGTTCCCTCACTTGTTCTATCCGGGCAAGTTATAATGTCAGCTTGTCTGTTCTGTAGAAGGTTGTCCATGAAGTTCTCCGGGACAACCTTTGCCCAATTTAATCTGCGGCCCTGCTCCCTAGGGACGAGGGCGTCTCCACCGTCCCCCAGACGCTCAACCTGGGTGGCAGTGTTGTCGCCCATGTCCAGGGTCAGGACTACAGGATTGTGGTCGCTAAAAGGGGAAGTAAAACTTCATAGACTACCACCATGTTGGTTAGGCCGGGAGTAGTAAAAATGTAATCGATGATTGTACTGGCATCCCTGCCTACAAAAGTCGGTGCCCTCACTTCACCCCAGGACCCTTCAGCCTCATATAAATTTAGATTGGCAAGTAGGTTTTCTAGGTCCGCCCCCTACGCGGTGTGCTCAAAGTGAGTACTAACAGCTCCTGGAGGGCCCAATACCTCCATGTCCAAGCAACCCCAGCCACATGGGTGAACGTTAAAATCTCCCATTAACAGGATATCGAATGAAGCGTGTTGCTGTGACTTGTTTGATAATAAAAACAGAGATAGAGACTTCAGATGAGAACAGTTACTATCCCTTGTGGGGGCATTATAGAAGTTAATTATCAGGATTAGCGGGGAATTTGGCCTAGCCCACTCAATGCATAGGATGTTATCAGAAGTGCAATCAATCTTCGTAGTGACCCCCGCCAGTTTTAAGGGGAAGAGAATGTGCAGCCCTCCTTCGTGCCTTCCGCCCTCCCCTGGGATTGCCTTGACTGAAAAGCTCCGGAACCCGTCCAGGAAAAAATTGTCACTGGCGTCCCACGTTTCTTGGAAACCCAAAATCTCATATTGGGACACAAAATTTAACCATCTAGCAACCGTGGCTTTCTTCCCTAACCCTGCGATGTTCCAGCTTACTACTGATATGTGGCAATTCCTACGAGCAGGGGTAGCCTCCGTAAAGGGGGGCACATTAGATGGTTGTCAATCGTTGGAATCCAGAGGGGAGTCAGTAGAAAGGGGGGAGAACCTATTAGTGAGTAAGATTCCTGCCCCCTGGCTGCCAATGTGATGTTCTTGGGTGGGTGGGTCTCACCCGCAGTAAAGCCTGTTGAGTTTGGTAGGATATATGTGGCGGGGCCCTTATCCATCCAGCTTTTCCTAGGTGTGGGATAGGTGGCTGGGATGATCTTGTCTGGGGATGTGTGGGAGGGGGATAAAAATACCCTAGTGGGAGTGGTCTGATACCGTCGCCAACTAGCTCAGAACCATCCCATAGAAGAGTGTCTGCTATGTTACCTCTGTCAAAATTAACAATAACACAATCCCCAGGGATACATTTCGCCCTCCTACCCACCCAATCCACCCTCCTGGCAGCTATGATGTTTCTGCCCACATCCACACTCCCGCTGCTGAACTGTGAGCACCAGTTTCTAGTTCTGTTTAAGAGCTCGTGTTCAGTTTCACTCTGTTGTGGTTTGAGGCGCGGGATCCCGGTCAAAATAACAACTAAACGGGCAGCGTCCGGTGGGAGATGCACTGCCCGGGTCAGTATTTTACGAGGGTCATTGAGTTGGTGCCCCTGTCCTAATGGGGTCGATGCCACACTTGCTGCCCCATCCCCCGCAAGGCCGCTGTTTGTGCCCCCCTCAGTGAAGCAATCTTATCGTCATGTGCTGTAACCGTAGCGGCACAGTTGGTGCTAGATGTTTGCATGTGCGAGCCAACTTGCACATTGGTAGTGTCGTTAGTTGTTAGAGATGTCCTCCCTTGTTGCTCAGGTGTTGGATTATTTTTAAAGTGCGAATCACAGTGTACATTGCGCTCATGTAAGAGTTTATCAATCTTGTCGCATTTACTCATGATGTTATTCACGCATGTTTTAAGGGTGCCCACAATATCTTTCGCTATATTTACCAGCAAAGGTTCCACCCGGAATTCAAATAAGCCCTCAATTACTTCGACCAGATGGGCGTGGGCATCCTCAGAAATCAGTTTATCCGCACTACCTGAGTCACCCTTGCGGATTGTCCTGCCTCGTTTGTGTTTGGCTTTAGCTGGTATGTTATTAGCCTGTTCATGGTATACAGTTTCACTACTGGATTGAGGAGGAGGGGTAGTGGTCCTAGTTGCGGGAGGAATATTAGGAGCCCTTAAAACAACACTGGGTTCTAGTGGAATATGGGAGGCGGACTTGTGAACAACTATATTGATTAGGTCCCCTGGCTCTGTAGTAGGCTGATCAAGACCCAGTTCTTTTTCCGCATTTGCTATTTCATCATTCAGAGCCCCCACAGCAGATGTGAGGTAAGATATGATAGACTCTGCTTTCCTGGGTACCTTGGCCTTCTTACCTTCACCCATATTCACAGTCAGCTTGCGTTTCCCCATTGTAAGGAGCAGAGTCACTGGCCCTGCCCTGCCTCCTCCTGCCAACGACTGCCAAAGACTGTCCCGCCCTTGTCCCGGGCTTCTCCCGGGCGCTTCCCGCGTGCTCCCGCGTCGCGGGGGTGGTGCTGCAGTATATGCGCCGCCTGGCGCCAACTCGCGGTGTGCGGCTTCCGACCGCTCGGGATGCTGGGGGTTGAAGTCCTTGTTTCCCCGATCCCCGGTCTCTGGTCTGCGGCGGCGCTCGGTGGCAGAGAGCGCCGCGGCTGCAGGCAGGCTGGGGAAGTCCTTGCCGAGGCGATGTGGGACCCCTGGTGAGCTGCTATGTCCCTAAGTACATTTATTACACTGATAAATACTATGTAGTAAATTACAACTATGAACTTCATGATCATAGCACCCCCCACCTATACCTGATGCAACATTACAATATAAGGAGGTGTCATTTTAGATCAGGCGGGCCTAATGGCTTTGTCAAGAGGCCACCACATCAATATTGAGAAGGCTGGCCTACTGGCTTTGTAAAGTGGTCAGCACATTACTTATAATAACCACATATCAGTTTAAGTTTCAATAACTTTTATTCGATTACAGTTTGTATAATCATAAAAAGTACATAGTTAATAAAAGGGACAGCCAAACATTTCATCATATACAAAGGTTTAAAAATAAGAGAGAGTTTTTAAGAAAAGACATAAAAAAGAGCTTCTTAGTTAGGTTCATGTGTTCAGTTTACAAGTTTTTGACGGATTACGAGGGTAGCCTTTAAGAACCTTGCTACAAATTTGGCTACATGCGGTGAATCCAAACGTTGCAAAAACAAAAATGCAAGGTGACACTGTCTCAGTCCGACAGATCGAAGAAGCGGAAGTATCCAAGATTTACGGGGATTTGTATAATACTTACAGAAAAGAATAACATGGATTGTTGTTTGTGGAGACATTCCATCACATGGGCAGTTCATGAGCATACGAGACCAGTTGTGAGTTACAGGGAATGAGACCAATCGGAAAAAAATATTGAACCACATATCATTATGTCACCATAAAAACCAATGGGATAAATAACCATATTTCAATAAATACATTATAAGCATTACAGTGATCATCAAAAATACTATAATTATACCATTTAAAAAAAAAGCTTTGCAAACACAACCACAAACATGTGTTAGAGTATTTTTATACATTCATCAGGCCAGAGGAATGCAGCCATACAACCCACGACTAGGAGCTCCATTCCTGAGCCAAGAAGCAAAAGCGCCAGCAGTGCAATAAAGTGGTGTAGTCTAATTTCAAGATCCCCAGACACTTAGGAAAAGTTTATAAAATATTATCTGGGTGGCTGCTGCTGCTGCTGCACCTCCTGCAGCACCCACAACATATTTTAACAATGCTGATGGTGCCCCTGCTCATTACTGAGAAATAAAAAATGCAAAACAAAGCTCATACAGAGCACTATGGGGCTCTCCTTCACCAGGAGAATGCTTATGTAAACAGCAACTTGCCCGCTGTGCTGCTTTGCACAAGTTTTCTTTTGTGGTTCTGGTATTTTTTGTAAAATCCTGGGTGTCCATTCCCACCGAACACTCGGGTGCTGCACCATGTTGGGCGCAGTAGAAGAAGGCTACTCCCAGACTGCCTTGGCCATCTCCCCGCCCAGCTGACACTTCCTTCTCAGCGGGCAGGCTGTGTTGCACAACTTGCTCCCTCAGGACGTGTGCAAGAGGAGCAGACATGGCACAGTGCCACTGGGGGTGAGGGTTTGGCAGCACTCCCCTCTCTCTCCTCCTCACCTCGAGGTCCCACAATAGGTCCCGGTTCCCAGTTAAGGTAGGGCCGGGCCTCGCTATTTCTTTTATGGTGGTCCCCGGTGAGATGTTGATCTCAGTGTCCTTATAGACATACCCTTCAAAAAAGGAGTAGTACTAATAACAAATGGGCATTGTGTTGATCCCTGGGCCTTAACTTTTCCAGGAGGTAATTATAGAAATAGTGGCTGAGCACTATGTGGTGCCATTTCTCTTTTTAAAGGGAAAATCTTCCCAGGTCCATAGCTCCAGCTCAATGTAGCCAATTCTTTCAATCTTTAACTTGCTTTGTTCCTGGTGGCGAGCTCTACCACCAACAAATTTATCAACAAAACTGCCAGCCTACAAAGGGGCACACTTTGCTGGAAGCTGGTTTCACTGGTTCCCCACGCCAGTCTTTTCCTCTCCTGGTTCTTGGTGCTCTTGCTAATGAGGATATTTTGTGCAGCCCATCCACAACCAACCAACTGATCACCCTCCTGCCCACACTCTCAATCCCCTTAACCTCCTGGCTATATTGCAGAGCACTTGGGCTGGCAGTGGAGTCCAGATCTTTCCTCACCTAGTCATCAGAGGCCACACGTGGGGCAGCACCACTAGCCCTGGAAAGACCAATCTAATCATGGGGTCAGCTGGAGACAAGTCCTCAGTTCATCTTTGCAGGGCATCAGGTGGATTCTTTTTCCAGCGGTCTACTACTCCGCTGTTGTCACCTTTCAGTTTCAGGGTATTCTTCACTGAGGGTACTGTGAATGCCACATGTATGTCTGCCTCAATCTTGTAAGTGTTGGAGACTCCTACTCCCTTCCTAACCAATAATGTTAAAGTTGATAGGGATAACTCTACCCACATTTTCATCATTTCCTGTTGCCCTAATGCAAAGAATTCCTCAGTGCCCTTCTTCACCTAAATCCAAAACACAGCAGAACCTTTCTTCCACTGTGCTGTGCAAAGCTCCTGTGTCCACCCAGAGGTGTGGCCATGGAAATTGACAGGCCCACCATTGTGGTAACTCTTAACCACCGGAGCAGCCTCCGTCACACTGGAATTGGAGCTAGCCTGACTACAGGGACAAAAGAGGGGGCAGGTAGAGGTGTTAGCTAATCTGCCTGTGACAGGGAAGGCCCGAAGTTAACCAAGTTACTGGACACAGATCCTAGGCCATTCTGTCAAGAGAAGGACAACACCTCACAACGCCCAGGGCCATTTGTCCCTGTCCTGGGAGCGATTCATAGCTCATTGCAGGGGAGCCATCCTGATGCCGGATGACAGTTTAATACTAATAGTAAGTCCGCAAGAGGCTTTCCACAGGAAAAATCTATACATTTTTTTAATCCTTTGGCTTAATAGTTAGACAAATGCAACTTTACCATTGAATTAGATTTTGAATAACTATTAAAAAGAGTTTATTAACTATTTGTATTAGCTGCTACTAAACCGAAATTAACTTTTATTGAATGCAACAATGTAGCCAAGTGTTTCCCTAAGGAAGCAGCTAGTCTTGCTACAGTGAAAATCGCATTTTGGAGTTTCTTCACTGTAAGGACATGTGGAACAATTAAATATTTACATGTCCTACTTTTCAATGGCATGCATCCAACCCTATCTGCAATAGGGGCTGCTTACAAGTGAATAATTAATATTTAAAAGTGAGGTTCAGACCTGTCAAATGGGGTCATTTTGATTGTTCAAAATTGCAGGCATGCTACCTTTATGTACCAGGCTGCGCACAGCGGTAGACTCATATGCACACAAGTTCACTTGTAACCAGCCCAGTGCCCCTTACCATAGCTGTGCCACAGCAGCCTTAACTTAAAATTCAGACACTAATAGTAAACAAGCTCTGTCCAATAACCATGCATTTACTGTGAGCATGATTTAGGTAGCAAAACTCAGTCATAGTAAAGGTCCAAAAACTGGGTAATCAAAAAATGAGAAATCCTGGTAGACTAAATGGATAGAACCCATTCGAAACATCAACCATTAATTCTAGTTACACCGTTACAATAGATACAAATTCTTATGAAGTTAGTTTTACTGCATCTGCAACAAGTAGATGCTGGCCAGCACCAAAGAAAAATTCGACAGCCTAGATGTAGGAGAATGCGCAGGATCATTAGGAGGTGCCTGAACATCCTCAGCATGTTTCAAACCTACATTCTCACAACAAAGCAGCTGTATACAGACATCATTCTGCATTGCCTGAATTCAACTGGGGATGCACTTGAGCCTAACATTGGCATTAGAACTATCCCCCCACATTCTCCTGAAATTACTAGCAGAGCTGCATTTCTTTGCCACTGACGGATAGCAGAGGAAATCGGACTATCTTTACAGCATGTCACAGCCCAATTTCTTTGAGAAAGCAAGATAGAGAATGAGAGAGAGAGATGTTGGGACCTTAGACCAGCGAATGTCAGTGGTAAAGAAAGCTTCACAGAGGTCTGATGACAGGGCTGAATGTTAATGTTAATGTTAATGTTAATAGTGCTTATAAAGCGCAACATTCATCCCAAAAGGATATCACGCCGCTGAGATTTAAAGGTGTACAGTGAGGTAGCACGAATGACTGGGAAATTTAGTCTGCTTTGGGGAATAGTAAAGTTTTGAGATTTTTCCTAAAAGTAAGGTAGCAGTCTGTGCGTCTTATATCTGTTGGCAGATCATTCCACATATTTGCAGCGCGATGTGAAAAGGCACGACCACCCATCCTGACTCTCTTTGTTCGCGTAGTGGCAGCTCTTGCAATAGATTGGGAGCGAAGGTTTCGGTTTGGTACGTAGAAATTAATCCTGTTTTTTAGGATGCTCGGGCCAGTATTATGCAGCACTCTGTGGGTGATGCATAGCATTTTGAAGGAAGCTCTTTGCCTCATTGGAAGCCAATGCAAGGCTATCAGACAGCTTTTAGCAGAGTCATAGATTTTTTTGGTGCAGACAGCTTTTGCTGCCGCATTCTGAACAAGCTGTAGCTTTGAGAATAAATAGTCCGCCATGCCACCAAATAGGGAATTAGCAGTGACTGGACTAATATCTTTCTGCATTCCACAGGAATCCATGGGAAGACCCGTCTTAACATTTTTAATAACGCAAAGCTTTTACCGCAAATTGTTGTTACATGATTTTTCATCGGCAGTACGTTGTCAATTTGGACACCCAGGTTTCTAGCAATCTGGGTCAGTTTAGGGGATGTACCGAGATTATTGGGCCACCAGGTGTTATCCCAGAGCTGTTGGGATCCTCCAAACAGGGGGATCTCCGATTTATCGGCATTTAATTTCAGGCAGTGGCTGTACATCCAATTAGATAGCTCAGTAAGGCAACTGAGCAGTCTGTTTTTGGAGTCCTCTTCACCGTAACTGCAATATGATTAATGTATGTTTAAATTATCGGGAAATAACTCTAAAGGCAGAAAAAACACAGTTTAGGACTACCTGCCCTTGCTGACACTGAAAATTACAAAACAGAGGTGCAACACTTTATGAGCAAAGTGATTTGCAATAGTGATGCAGCTACTCGGGCAACTGTCAATTGAGCAAAATGGGATGGAAACAGTTCTGGTAGTCTGGATGGAAAGAAAAATGTAACAATGAATGGTTCCAAGGTGCATGTCTTATGGTCCTAACCCAGGAGACCCTACAGCAAAGAAGAGCGCTGCAGCTAAATTAAGAATAGGTTTCTCTCAGTGGTTATCGAAGCTTCACATTAGTTTTCACCAAGGTTTGGGTCAATGATGGGGACAAGAATTCAGCAAAGAAATGTCTTTCATCAAAAAGAATCTGTAATATGTAGTAAATTGGGGGGTTATTATTTCATTCAAATATATGTGGCAAATCAAATTTGTGATGCATGAGGAGTCTAGCCTCATCCTGGTTTTCACTAGTGGGCAAGAAGATCTACATTACGGATGTACACATGAACGTATTGTAGTGACACAATTATATCAAGTGAAAATAGTTTGGTGTGTGTAGAGAAGTATTCCAGAACAAGGAGGTAGATAAGATATATATTTATTTGTAGATTAATAGGTAATAACAGGTGGGAGCCAGGGAAGCGATGTCTTCAACCTCACAGCTCAATCCAGCATGACTGTCTCACATAGAATCCACACATCATACTATTCTACATTCTGACACTCGTGGACTTAAAGCAATATACAACATAACAGTGTGCTCACTTTTGGTGAAATAATTTTTAGCTTTTACTCCCCCATCCACCCTAGGACCAGGTTTAGAGAAATGGGAGATATTTATGATACAAAAAGTATTATCTGCTCAATAGTATGTTTGAGTTTGAAGATACTCTTGTGTTTCATCTATAAGAGGACTAGAAGATATGCCGTAAAATAATGTTAGAGCAATTTCACATGTTTTCAATAAACAGATGTAATACATGGTGGCCCCTATTCACGTGCTGTGGTTTGTAGTGCATTTAGTGGTACTACAATAGTACTGCAAAATGATATTCACAAACCCACAAGTTTAAATTTCTGCTTCCACCTTTAGTATTGGAAGATATTCACACATGTAAGTTTGCTACTAAGGGCCCGATTTCGATGTCGGATGGACTCAGTCCGACATCGATTCGGTACTGGGACCGACCGACCGACCTCCTGTCAGTGGTCCCAACCCTGTCTTTAGGATGTATCTGAACACTGTTCGGTTGCAATCTTATTCTTTACAATAGGCGCATGCATTCTGACCAGAATGCATGCTCTCATTGTAAAGAGAAGAGATGCAGTTCATCCCTGCACCCCAAGGCAGGCACCTCAAGCTACCTGCCACGGGGTGCAGGGATCAAGCGAGGGCAACATAGGTGCCCCCTTGACCTTCAACCCAAGGCCGTGCACCCTACTGGGAGCCCAAAAACTCGACTTCCAACAGCCTTTCTGTGCCGGAAAGGCTGGCACAGAAAGGCAGTCGGAATCAACATTGTAATCCCTCAGGCAAAAAGAGCCGCCCTTGGGATTACTGGAGGCTTTCCGAATGGCAGACAGGCTCTCCGATCCCATCAAAAGCCATTGGGAAATCCAGTTCAGATTCCTTTCTGACCGACTACATCCAAATGGGTCGGTCGGAAATAAATCTGAACAGCCTATTACGATGATGTAGGATCAGCCCCTTAGTAGTAAATGTGAGAGGGCTCAGGGAGAGTGACTGAAAAAGAGGCATACTTGCTAACAAACTGGAGGTGTTTAAGGTGGAGTAAGTAAGTAGGGGATTAGGGAGGGATTTGGGGAGGGGCATGCACCCAGTTGGTCAGTGAAACAATTTATGTGATTATAAATATAGAATCATAAAAACTGTAGTCCAACAAACATATACATTATTTACTAAAACATGTTAAAATTTCATTTACACACAACAGATTTTAAAATTCCCAAAACAACAACACAGCTATCATAATCAGATGACATTAATAGAAAGCAAAGTGCAGTTCTACAACAACGAAAGTTGTATCTTTTTTAGTGTCTAAACGAAAAAGTTCTTAGTAAAAGATTGATAAAACTTGCAGAAGAACGTTAAATGTATTAAAGTCTGATCAGAGATTTCAACACAATGGCAAAACAGACGATTCATTGCAAATTTGGACCAAGAGAATGCACAGTAAATGGCACATGGAGCAAAGTCTAAATCTTGACAAAAGACCTATTTCCCAAATTTGAAAGTCCATTACAAGATTGGGCTCAATAGTGATCCAGCGCGGCTCCAGACAAAACATGCAAACCATCACCATACTTCTTAGGAGCTATTCACACATTACTCGTCAGTGGGGCCCTTAACACCGCAAGTCATTTATACACTAGACTAGAGGAGAACTGCTGGATTCTAGCGGAGTGTCTTATTTCATGCTAAATTTTATACACTATATACATCTACAGTTTATCGATATTAACATGGTTTTATTCTTAAGAAACATTAAAACACCACACCATTATTGTCAATGTATCTGCCAGTAAAAGTTAACTAATGGATAACAAGACCAGCTTAATTCTCCATTTATTGAATTTTTATTTTGAGATTAAATCTCCTAGCATGACCTTACTTTATTCGCTCTATTTTAGTAATCATTTAAAACATTTAGTAACCTAGAGAGAAAGAGAAGTTACATTCAACCATTTATATTTATTAGCATAACAGTTCATAAAAATAAGGTGAAGACATATTACCAAGATTTCAGGACATGGACATCAGAACAAGTCAGCGTAATTCCCAAGAACCACCTCTCTATTCTTTCTTGAATTCACCTCCCATCAAGACTCCGCACCCATTCAAAAGTTAAAGTCCAGAAAAATGTAAAAGTCTTTGCACCATATCAAAAGTTCATCAATCCGACATCATGTCGTGGTGCGAAATAAAATCAAAAGCAAGATTTTTTCTTACTTCCAAATGTCCTCTTTTATACCCTTTCACCCTAACTTATCTATCTAAGATTTGAAACTTTTAGGGTCCTCATTCATTCTCATTGGTCGAATCAAGGGGTGGATGAGCATAACTTCATCTCCTCATTGTCCATATTTCCGCCAAGTCATCGGTATAATAAAAAAATAAAGTATTAATTATTCTTTTTTCACTTGTGTCCTTTATATGGTTATTTTGGACTGGTTTCCCATGCTCACGATGCGGACAGGCAAATTGTTGGCCCTAGCTCGAACATCCAGGCCACGCTGACCTTGGCCCACGCTGTGCAGGCACAAGCTGCTTGCACTTCTCTTGAGCACAGTTGTGCATGCATAAATCATCACAGTTTCGGAGTCTCAAACACCTCCATCTTTCATGTAGGCCACATGAGCCATAATGGGAACTATTATAAAAACGAACACAATTAAACATTAATTTTCGAAGTATAGCCCTTCTGTTTACCTCCCCCCATTCTAATGGTAACCCAGTTAGATATTACCTAGCAACTTTAGCCACAAATAAGCATGATTTACTTACCATTCTCCATCATTTCTGCCACAATTTGATATACAAAAAACATATACACGGATTTTGGTTAGTTTATAATATTTGCGCACAGGACTAATACAGAACTTCACTTAATTAGTAAGTTATAATTCGCAACACAAGCAAATTAGTATCCCACGTGTATTTTCTGTGTGTGCATTCTATTCTATGTTGGATATTTTCAAAACCACACAATTAATACATATTACTGTTATGGGGAAGAGACTTTACGAGGGGTATACAATTTTTTTTTTTAACCCTTGTGCCATCAATAGTTATAGTTGTGTGTAGTATGATATAGCTCCTAGTCGAAGATGTTTTTAGTTTTGATTTCTCACTGAAACGCACCTTCTTCCCATTAAAAGTTTTCTGGTGAAGAATTGATCTGCCTTTTGAACAGATGCAGGGTTTAGGTAGAACCATGGTCTGTCAAGCTTACTCAGGAAAAATGTAACAGAGGAAAGCGTCAGTGTTTTCAAACCCTTATTACAGTTCAAACAATTAATAATAATAATAATAATAAGGGAAGTTTGTATAGCGCCTGGTTACGCACAGAAGGCGTGTCCCCGCGCTGTGGTGAGTGGAATCAGCAGAGTCACAGCCGCAAGAACAGACCGACTTACTGCATATAGAGGTGGGTTTTTAGTTTCTTCCTGAAGCCAGGTTCAGATGGCTCCATGCGAAGGTCCAAAGGCAACGCGTTCCAACTTTTTGTGGCTAGGTACCTAAAGGACCTGCCCCCGATGCGTGCCTTTTTTATCCTTGGGACCTGAAGTAGCCCTGCGCAGGAGGAGCGCAACACGCGCGCAGGTACATACCGGGTGATCAAGCCCCGCAGTGGAGCGGGTGCTTTGCCTCCCAAAATGCGGTGGCATGTGCAGAGGGCCTTAAATTCGACCCTACTCCTTACAGGGAGCCAATGAAGGGCCTGGAGGGCTGCCTTAGATGACGATCTCTTAGGGAATTTCAGGATCAGGCGAGCCGCTGCATTCTGCAGCACCTGAAGACGGTTAATAGCCTTCACGGTGGATCCCAGATAAAGCAGGTTGCCATAATCCAGGCGTGATGTAACGAGGGCATGCACCAGCGTCCTGCGGGCTGTAATAGGGAGGAGATATAAAACCTTCCGCAAGCTTTTCAGGATGCTGAAGCAGACCCCGACCACCCGGCCTATCTGAGGTCCAAAAGAGAGTTCTGCGTCGAACCACACTCCCAGGTTTTTTGCTTCTTGGCAGGGTGTAGGGACATCGCCTAGACAGGATGGCCACCACTCCGATGACCAAGCAGTCTGACTCCCCCCCCACCACGAGCACCTCGGTCTTGCTGCCGTTTAATTTGAGACAATTGGTGGACATCCAAGTTGCCAGTTCCTGCATGCAGGCCCTGAACCTGTCCACCGCAAGACCTGGCACGTGCGATAGGGAGATGACCAGCTGCGTGTCATCGGCATAGGACACTATGCGCAGGCCATGACCTTCAGCGATACGTGCCACCGGGGAGACATAAAGATTAAATAAGGTTGGGCTCAGGGACGATCCCTGGGGCACGCCCTGTCCTAAACCAATCTCCCTAGAGTAGCAGTCTCCCAGGCGGACCTGAAAGCCTCTACCTGTCAGGAAAGACTGGATCCATGCAAGTGCAGCTCCTGTTATTCCTCCATCATTCAGACACTGTAGCAAGGTGGTATGAGCTACAGTGTTGAATGCTGCACTTAGACCCGGTAGGATGACAGCCATAGTCTGGCCCTCATCCACCCCCTAACGTAATGTCTCCACTGCCGTCAGTAGTGCTGATTCAGTCGAGTGGCGGGGACGGAAGCCAAACTGGTTCTCGTGTAGGAGGGTAGCCTCTTGATAATGATAATTGATAATGTCCCCTTTATTTAGTAAGGTACAAGGGTTATTTCAGATAGAGATCCATAGGCGCAAAGGAGCCAGCTTAATGGTATATTCAACATACGTGATCCCCAGCTCCTCATGCCAGAAATAGTGTGGAGCACTGGGTGGGAAGATGAAGATGCCCAACCGTAGAAGTGATTCTCCTCAATGTGAAAGGTCTTAATATTGGTGTATTCAAAAACCCCTAACCTATAAGTAAGTATCAGAATACTTTGCTAAAAATCTCCAATATGGCAACTATGGTCTACTGCCAACTATGCGAGATTCGCAAATTTCCTGCAAAATCCGCGAGCGGAATGGATTGGGTCAAAAGTTCAAGCTGACTTTTGTAACTCTTTTAGAATGGCGCCGGCAAGCTGCCAGAGCCATTCTAAAATAGTTACAAAAGTCAGCTTCAACAGGAAGCTCTAATGGATAAAGTAAAGCAGGTGCTCAAGTTGAAGCTCAAATTCAGTTACACAATCATTAATCACCCCAAACTTGGGGTGATTAATGATTGTGTAACTTAATTTGACCTTCAACTCGAGCACCTGCTTTACTTTATCTATTAGTGCTTCCTGTTGAAGCTCTTTGTAGCTATTTTGGAATGCCGGCGCCATTCTAAGTGGAGCTGAGGGCAGAAGGGCACAAAAGTGGGACAGAGGGCAGAAGGGGACAAAAAATGAGTGGGGCAGAGGGCAGAAGGGCACGGAAACGAGTGGTACAGAGGGCAGAAGGGCATAAAAAACGAGAGGGTGGCAGTGATTAACCAGGCAAAAAAAAACCCTGCGAACATGCAAAGCGCCCCGCGAACACCCACGAACACGCAGAGCGCCCCGCGAACACCCGCCAACACGCAAAAATTAAAAAATCTGCAAATTCGCACAAACTTGCAAATTTTGCGGATCGCGAATTCGCAAATCCGCAAATTCGCGGATCGCGAATTCGCAAAATTCACCCATGCTTACTGCCAACCTCATTAAACAAAGTACCTACAAACTGTGAGCAGTTAGGTGTCTGCTACATGCAGACCACGAGTTTGAGCTGTTAAATATAACTGTCAAAAAAGGGTACTGACACACCTTCTGCAGTATCTTGCCCTTGGTGGATATTGCTCACGATCTGGAGCACTTAGGACCACAAGATATTATTTGTGATTTGGTAAAGTTAGTCACAAGATCAAGGTCACCCATGAATCTCTTGAATGCATTCACTAATTTTTTCAACCCATTAGGAGTACCGGCCATCAAGAACAGCATATAAAGGGCTGGGATAGGTCTAGAGTCCACTGATAGGACGTCCTGCCCGACTCAATCAAATCAGATTTCAGAATGTTAATGTACAGAAGAAATAAAATAGGGCCAATATGCTGTTTTGTCTTCCATGCATTCTAATTTAAAAGATTCGGTGTGTTCTCCTTTGGGCCGAAATATGACCTTGGCTGTGAGATCAGAGTGTAGTGTGGCTAAATAATCAACCAGATTATACTAACAGTCCCATATTTCTTAGGTGATGCCACAATTTGGATCCATAACAAGGTCAAAGGCTCTTGATAGATCCATGCATGCCATGTACAATGAGCAGCCCTCTGCAACAGTGTACTTGCTGATAATTAGATGTAAATTGAGCCATTGCTCCATTGAAACTAGTCCCTCGCGGAAGCCACACTGTGACTCACAGAATATTATTTTATCTATGGCCCAATCAGCAATCTTTTTGTAAATGACTCTACTTATTACCTTAACTATAATTTAATAAAGAAATGTGCCTGTAGGGATTATGACAGAAACGCCCCTTGAACAGGTTTTGTGTACCTCCTAGTATGGTATAAAACTCTGATGATGAGTGGAGCCCAGAGAATAAAGGGGCATATTACCAAGGGCATTATCGCCGCATTAGCTGGACTTTTTCCCGCTAATGCGGCGTTAATTTTATCGCCCTATTACCAAGCTGTCGCTAACACCAGTTAGCGACAGCTGGTAGGCGTTAGCGGGCATTTAGGGGCCCACCTGCATGTCAGCAATAATTATCGTTAATGACATGCAAAGTTGGCGTGCCAAGATGTTAGCGACTGAAAACAGTCGCTAACATCTCTAACTCCTATTAACAACTTTTGGAAATATTTGCGCTAAGCGAGAATATCTCCAAAAGCTAATGCCTGCTAATAGCAGTTCTTAGCCATGTTATCCAATGGAAGGTGGATAACATGGCTAAGAGCATTGTCATGATAATGCATGAATATCGCAGATTTTTCAGCGATATTCATGCATTTCGCAGGATTTTTACCGCTTTTGAGATAAACCTTGATAATATCAAGGTATCTCAGCGGTAAAAATCCTCGGTGCTCGGCGATATTTTTTTCCCGCTAACCAAGCAATAGCGATAATTAGCGCTATTGCTTGGTAATATGCCCCAATGTTATATTTATAAAGATCAACTGGTACACTGCCTGATCCACATTCTGTGCCTGAAGGGCTATGGTAAATAGTCATCACTAGTTCATGAAGATCGAACAGAACGGGGTCAGCACTGGAAGAAGCACATGAATGTAGCAAGCCAACATACTGAGTAGAGTTTGAATCAGAGCAAAAATTTGTTGAAAAGTGGAACACCGACAGAATGCTTAGGTGTCTTTAAACTAAAATGCTCTCATTAAGAACTCCCAATTGCTTAATTTCACTTCGGTCTTTCCATGTTTTAATGTTGCTTTGTAGTGACTGCTAAGTGAAGCAACCTCCTCCATTCATCTAGATTTCTTAGACGATGCACAGTGAAGATACCTATTGGTTGCTGAACATAAACCATCAAAGTAGCTTTGTTCCCAGTTTTCCTGGTGTAATGACACTTTATGTAATACACTTTTAATTATTCAAGAACGTAGAAAGTAGTGCTGGTGGACAAAAGCCCTAGTATTGTGAGCACAATTAATTTTTCGAACACTATTACTATTATATACTCCATACATTGAAATAAGTATAAATCCAGACATCAATAAAGATACCCTAAATGGTCAGACACTCACTTTTGTGGTTATGTGGACATAGAATGTCTATCATTCTCCAATGGATCATGTTGGAACAGTGCGGAAAGTTCAGTGCATCTGCATCAAGAAAACTTAGAGGACAGACATTGCTGGTTTTAATACCTGTACTCACATCATTGGGGTGTTTGTCCAGCAGCACTACTTACAGGACGATGTTATGATGCGATTGAGCACTGGCACTAATTATTACATCGCTTGGTCTTTTATGATGAAACAAAGGAATAAGTTGATCACATAGTCACCCATTATTCTCCCTTATGGATGCTTAATTTGGAT
Organism: Lissotriton vulgaris; assembly: GCF_964263255.1. NCBI lineage: Eukaryota > Metazoa > Chordata > Amphibia > Caudata > Salamandridae > Lissotriton > Lissotriton vulgaris. The sequence continues at coordinate 506,543,078 of NC_141696.1, forward strand.
ATGGGGAGCAGGCAGTGTTGCCCATATTTCATAATCTTTAATATAATGTATCTATTAAGTTTAGGAGTGATCCAGAGACCAACTATCATTGAACACCCCTAGACATGAACAATGTACACTGCTTGATGGTAGGTCTTGGCTTATTTAGTAGTATATATTTGTGTAGTGCACCAAACCCAGATAAGCATCATTAGTTGGGCCCTCGCCCCTATTCGGATACGTCCAGAACAGATGAGGGTTCTCCATCTAGAGACATACTCAGTTCCTGGTGGGATATCACATCTTGCCGTGTTGCAAGGTAGTTAACCAGCAGGGCCCAAATGTCCCTAGTTCTCAAAACAACTCTAGGTGGTTAGAGTTGTTTTTGACATTAGCCAATATTGCGCAACCAATTGCCAAGTTGGGGTGCCGAGTGTCTGCCCAAGTGGATCGCAGCGGCGTTTGCCAAGAAAAGCAAGATAGTGGACAGCTTACGGAATTCAGGGTGGCATCTTTGATACAGCCTAGCAAGGCCACCAATGGATACCACTGAAGGTTGTGGTCTGTAATTAATGCAACTGTATCAAATACCTCTGACCAGCAGGGTGCAAACTCAGGGTAGTCCCAGGACCCGTGCAATAATAATATTCTCATGTTCTTTGGGACTTAGTAGTCCCTTTCTGTGTTGAGACTTAGGAATGCTTTCACATTTTTTGGCTTCCAGACATTCACCAGGACAAATCTGCTTGTTAAATTTAACCAGGGCTCCATCACGGTCAACCTAAATCATGCCTAGACAGCAGTCTAAATCTTGCATAGACTATCATTGGTGCTTTTTTGCATTTTGACACTATTTCTACATATCCCTGGTTCCGGTTATTGGATTTTTGTTGATTTGGTGTTTTTGTCCCATTCGATTTTACTCTATTTTTCTAATTTCATTTGGGATTCCAGGGATTGGTGGTATAACATATTACTGTTTTGATTCTACATAAGTACCACACATGTTGACAAGAGGTCTGAATATTTCTTGAAGTGGGCGGTCTCCCACCATAAACAACATACCAATGTATTACAGTAACCATGTGTGTAGCCTTGGGGGAGTATTTGGGGTATGACACCCCCAAATAAATGTATTCTTGGCTGGGTAGTTGGGTCTGGGGGTCCTGAGTTGGGTCTGCTACGTCTGTGTTGGATTTTATGACAATTCTGATTTCTCTGAGTGTTTTTAACTTGTTTATTGGATCTGGAAATTCAATATAAAAATTTATTAAAAAGTATTAATTCTGAACCCTTTGAAGTACTCCTTGAATGGGTGAAAATGTGCTACTTTTGGAATTCTCAAACATTAGCAGTATTAGCCTTGGAAGCTGCACCAGTGTCAGCTGTCCAGACTTATTACTGACAAGCAAATACCCAAAAGGTGATAGGATGAAAACGTGCAGATATTTAACCACTGACAATTGTTTGAGCTACCATTCAAACCCATTTTCTTTTGTCCACCTTGCCACTCTAGACAGAGGTCCCCTAATGCATATAACTTCTGTCCCTACTCCTCATGGGAAGTGTTATTTACACACCTTCGTCATCTCATCTCTTCAAACTGTGGACACTGCTTTTTTTCGATAGGAAACTTGAAATTCACACCTCCCACATCGCATTGCTCAAGCTAAGGAAACAGTGAGTAAAGGGTAGACGCTCAATGGTAAATGTGATGATTTGCTTAGGACAGGACATAAATGCATTAGCTTCAGTAACAACTTCATTCAAAAAAATACATTGTACTGCATGTTCTGGATCCAGATTATTAAATGTACTGCTTGTCCTCTACATGCCTATAATACACAAGAAAATAGTAAAGTTAGAATACTGGAATAAACTGCCCTATCGCATTCTGGTCAGAATTCCTGTCTAAAGGCACCTCACCGAATACCTCAACAACCACAAACTGCTCAACACCACTCAGTATGGTTTCAGAACCAATCACAGCACCAAAACTGCCCTCATTGCTCCCTCGGATGACATTGCATGTCTCTGGACAGAGGAGACACAGAGGCCCTCATCCTCCTCCATCTCTCGTCTGTATTTTACACAGACTCCCCCCATCATCGCCTATACTCATAATCCAAGACAGGCACGCTGATGGGTCTGCTCTTTGTTATGTTACGTTAAAATCTTTTATATAGCACGTAGCTGCCTCAGCGAAAAGGCGTCTCGGCGCTGATGTCAGTGCAATGAAGAGATACGGGATTAGGCCGTGGGAAAGACAAATCTCCTATCAACCTTACGGAAAGACGTCAAGCTATCCAGACAACGCATCTGCATTGGCAAGAAATTCACCAATTTAGCTACCAAACAGCGAAAAGAGCATCCGCCAGCACGGAGACGCTGCACTCGAGGGACCATAACTAGTTGTTGCCCAGCTGACCGAAGTTGGCGAGTAGGTACATAGGGTACCAGTAGATTGTACAGAATCTCAGGGGAAGACAATTTTAAGATTTTAAAAGTCTGGCACAGGGTTTTAAATTCTATCTTTTTGATCAAAGGTAGCCAATGAAGGCAACGGACCGCCCCTGTCGCAGAACACGTTCTGGGAAGCCTCAGCAGGACACGAGCTGCAATGTTCTGAACGCATTGCAAGCTGCTCGTTTCTGCCTTATTAGCTCCAATCAAGAGCGAGTTTGCATAATCCAATTGCGAAAAAATGGTCGCCTGTACTATCATCTGTCGGGTTAATGGATCAAAACGCTCTCAGACCTCGAAGTAGGCCTAAGCAGGTACCCGCTAGCTACTTGGTATGATCCTGAAAGCTAAGAGTGGCATCCATCCAAACCCTAAGATTTTTTACTGCCAACTTGGGAGTGGGCACGCAGCCAAGGGTCTTCGGCCACCAATGCTCACTCCATAGTCCCTGATCTCTCCCCACCAACAACACCTCTGACTAATTGGCGTTGAGCTGAAGGCAGTTGGTGGTAATCCACTCCGCGACCATTGCCAGGCCATTACGAAATTTAGCAGCGCCCTGCGTAGGGTCGCCTGAGAGGGCCCTTGTCCCTGGCCACTGTTGCAAGGGGCTGGACGTAAATATTGAAAAGTATAGGGCTAAGAGCAGAGCCCTGAGGTATACCCTGCCCGATGGCATGGGAGCGGGAGAAAAAGGGAGGAGCGGACACCTGGAATTTTCTATCTGACGAAAATGATCTAAACCATTCCAAGACAGAACCTAAGACCCCGGCTGCTTCCAAACAATCTAAGAGGATCTGGTGGGAGACTGTGTCGAACGGGCCGTTAAGGTCAGGTAAAATCAGCGCCGCAGAGTGCCCACCATCCAGAATGTTCCGCAGATGTTCGGTCACAGCTAGGAGAGCAGTTTCCGTGCTGTGACCAGGGTGGAAGCCATTCTGAGACAGATCTAAGAGGCTGGTGTTCTTCAGAAAGCGTGTAAGGATGTTGTTAACGTGTGCCTCAGCTATTTTGGCTACCCAAGGCAGTAATGATATGGGGTGGAAGTTTTCTAATTTGGCTGGATCCAACGAGGGCTTTTTAAGTAGAGGACCTACCCTCGCCTGCTTCCATACCTTAGGGACAACTGCTGTGGTGAGCAAGATGTTAATCATCTGACACAGTGGGGCGAGAAGCGCAGGTAAGGAGTCCCTAAACTGAGCAGACTTCATAGGATCCATGGGGGAACCTGATTTGACTTTGTCGCTTAACAGGAGAAGCTCATCTTGTGAGATAGAGGGAATGGTTGCCAGAACATGCATAGGGAGGGAGCCATGTGCATCAAGACGGCCTGTGGTGGACACAGGAAGGGACTTATAAATCAATTCTACCTTATTCACAAAGAAATCATGACTGTAAGGGTACTCGTCAGATGCCCACAACCTCATCTGTGGAGTTTCCAAGGATCCTCCCTGAGCCCCACCCTGTTCAATACATACATGATCCTTCTAACCAGCATCATCAAGCCTAAACAGATTAATACCAACTCCTATGAAGACAACTCGCAACTCTTCCTCATGAAAAAGACTTCCAGTACCTGGATCAAGTTTAATGACTGAATGAAATTGCCCAATGGATGGTGACCAACTGCCTAAAGCAGAACATCGACAAGACCAAAATTGTGATCTTCAGGGAGACCATATCACCTTGGGACTTTATCTGGTGTCCAACCGAGCTAGGACCAAAACCCACCCCACTAACCACACGTTGAACCGCAGGATCATCATTGATAGCAAAATCAACATGACCACCCAAGTCAATGCCGTTTCCACCTCATGCCTTCATGCCCTGAAGATCCTGAGGAATATTTTCAAATTTCTCCCAGTCAGCACCCAGAAAACTGTCAAACACGGCCTGGTCACAAGCAAGCTGCAATTAAGGAACACACTTTATGCTGGGATCAACAAAAGACTCAACAGGAGCAACAGATCATTCAGAACTTGGAAGCCAGAATCACTCTCAAGCTTCCATGCCTCTCTCACATCACACCACATCTGAATGAGCTCCACTGGCTCCCCATTCACAAAAGAGCACATTTCTACTCTTCATCCGCACTTGCAAGGCACTATGTAACACTGGTCCAGAATACCTCAACAATTGAATCTACTTTCACAAACCTTATAGACAGCTCCCCTTGTCTGGACTCCTACGTGCCAGATTCAGCAGTTGAACCTTCTCCCATATTGCTCATAAAGCATAGAACAACCTACCTCCAAACTTGAGTACCCTCCCCACTTTCTAAGTTCTGGAAGAATCTGAAGATCTTGCTCTTCGAGTAGTCCAACTAGAACCTTGCTGTGCCTAGACTCCCACCTGCTAGGAATCAGGATACCCTCCTGTGTGATAGTGGGCTCTCCAAAACTGCATAAGGTAATGTAACAATGAGGCTTACCTAAAAGTTCTCTGACTCACCTTTGGCAGATATGCTATAGCAATGTAGCAGTCCTCAGATTACATGTCTAAGCCTTTTGTGTAAGAGCACATTTCTCTATCCTAAACACTAGTCTGTGCTGCCTTCTATTCATGCAGCCTGCCAGTGCCCAGCCTTGGCTAGTCCCCCTTCAACTTAAACAAATGCCAGGCTAGGATTCTTCTTCATGCTTACTTTCACCGCATTTAAAAATGACTTTGGAATGTGTGTGCTCAGTGAGAATTAAAAGGTACAGACACACCCATTGCCTTGTTTGCTAATGCCGGGCAAATTATGCATGGAAGTACTTTTGTGTTTGGAAGGAGAATGTGAGTGCAAAGGAGAGAGCAAATGCTTTTGCTATACCTTGCATATTAAGACAATGCCGGCAAGTAGTTCATTAATATACTATTTTTCCAGTGATCCACATCAAATGGAACATTCTCTAATTTCAAAAGGTCCATGTAAGAAATTGGGTTACTGGTTGACTGGGATGTGAGCTCTGGACAAGCAGCAACCACAATTTTTGTTAGCGTAAGGCACAAGCAAACCCTACATTAACCTGTGCTTGACCCCCTGATAGCTTGGCACAAAGCAGTCAGGTGTAACTTAGAAGCAGTATGTAAAGTTTTTGTGCAACACTTCAAACAGTAACATAGTGACAATAGATTACAGAAGGCTCCCACACCATGTTAGAAAAACAGAGCAAAGCATAATAAATAAAACAAGACCACAATGACAAAGGTCCAATCAGCACAACCAGAATGATCAATTTTTGAAGGTTTTAGTGAAAATAGCTCCAAAAAGCACTAAATCAATTTGCTCTGATCCATGTCAAAGTTACACTTTCAGGCCGACCTTGATGGAACGCAGGTAGGATACAGTCACCAGGTTATACCCGTTGAGGAGTCCCTTCTCAAGTCAATGTCAAGAGTCCCATTCACCTTGAAGAGGGCCATGAGGAGCAGAGAGAGCTTTGCTGGAGGCTGTGATGCAGCATGAAAAGCTGACTGGAACCGCTGTCGCGGTACAAAAGGGGGTGGTGATGGACGGAGCATCTGAACCAATCAAACACTCACACCCAGTCAACAGATCTGGGTTTAATCCATCACCGTTCTTTAGCCCACTCTGCCACCCCAGTTCAGACATGGCCATATGCAAATCAGTCTGACCCCGTGGGTCATGGGAACAGTCCAGCCCGAAATGCCAAGCCATGCCTTCCCTGGACCGGAAACAAGCTTCTGAGGACCGGTTTCTGGCATTTCAGCCGTCTTCACCCCGGCTTGCTTGAATCCAGTGGCAAAGTGAGCAAGGGACTCACGTCTGAGCATACCCTGCCAACTTATGGCGAACACAGCGGTACAAAAGGGGGTTGTGATGGACGGAGCATCTGAACCAATCAGACACTCCCACCAAGTCAAATGATCTGGGTTTAATCCATCACCGTTCTTTAGCCCACTCTGCCACCCCGGTTCAGACATGGCTATATGCAAATCAGTCTGACCCTGTGCCTCATGGGAACAGTCCAGCCTGAACTGCCAAGCCATGCCTTCCCTGGACTGGAAACAAGCTTCCGAGGACCGGTTTCAGGCATTTCAGCCGTCTTCAGCCCGGCTTGCTTGAATCCAGTGGCAAAGTGAGCAAGGGACACACGCCTGAGCATACCCTGCCAACTTATGGCAAACAAAGCGGTTCAAAAGGGGGTGGTGATGGACGGAGCATCTGAACCAATCAAACACTCACACCCAGTCAAGAGATCTGGGTTTAATCCATCACCGTTCTTTAGCCCACTCTCCCACCCCAGTTCAGACATGGCCATATGCAAATTAGTCTGACCCTGTGCCTCTTGGGAACAGTCCAGCCCGAACTGCCAAGCCATGCCTTCCCTGTACCGGAAACAAGCTTCCGAGGACCGGTTTCTGGCATTTCATCCGTCTTCAGCCCGGCTTGCTTGAATCTAGTGGCAAAATGAGCAAGGTACTCACGTCTGAGCAAACCCTGCCAACTTATGGCGAACAAAACGGTACAAAAGGGGGTACAAAAGGGGGTCGTGATGGACGGAGCATCTGAACCAATCAAACACTCACACCCAGTCAACTGCTGTTGGGCATTGCTGGTGCTTCACATTGGCGGTCCCCACGAATGGTCGGTGCTGGAGCGCAAAGAGTCAGGCTGATGGAGCCTCTCACTGGATCACGGTGCAAGCAGCAAAAACTCAGTGCGAATGGGCCTGTTTGCAGTTGCAAAGAGCCCAAAACCTGGATTCCAGCTCACTGTGCCACACCAAGGGTCTAGGACTTGAGGGACACCACTTGTGGGTCAAAAACTCACTAAACCTGGGTCAAGGAGCTGGTGCAGGATGTTAGGGAGCCTTTTATTTCCCTGAGGGTCAGATCAGGAGGCTCACATACTAGCCCTTTGCATCACTCTAGGAGCCTCAGGTTCAAGATGAAGTTGCAGGTCCACATCTTCCTTCCCAGGCAAGAGGGCAGCAGCCAGCAGGTCCGCACAGCAGGGCAGCAGTTCCTTTAGAGCAGTAGTCCAGCAGAGAAGTAGTCCTTTTAGCAGCACAGTATTCATTTTTCCTGGCATAATATTAACAGGTCCAGAAGTGTACTGAAGAGTTGCTGTCTGAGGTCCAGTATTTATACACAGTTGTGCCTTTGAAGTGGGAGGGAAGCTTCTAGAGGTCTCTCTTTGAAGTTCCCAGGCATCCTGCCTTCTCTGTACTGGCTCAAGATGTTATGTCCCGTAACAAGGGACAGACTCAACATCCATGTTAAGTTTGTGATGAGCATGGAGTATGAATGATTGTGAAAATGCATGGGTCCTTTTATTCTACTTTCATACTTTTAGTATCAGGGACTCACAGTTATTTTTTTGTTGATCTCGCATTTCCTTTGTGTCTTGTTATTCCATAGCAGCAGGAGTGCTATGGCCTCATTAGAGTTACAGAGAGAAACACATGATGCGAGAACGTCATCACACCAGGAAGCGAGGATTATTTTAGGAACGTCATCCTGAAGCTTGGTTTTTTGATTCCATTTCCTGGATTGGGGAGGAATACGAGGTCATCTGTGCTTGATTTCATTTCCCGCTTTCGCTGACCTTCTGTATCAGATATTTTGTGTTGGTTTTTGTGGTGCGGATCTCTGATAAGTCCCTGTGTTCTTTCCCTGGACTACTATTTTCTTGTTTGGATAAATCCGCAGACATCTCTGCAATGCGGAGTTTCTACATGATGTGTGCCTACATTTTGCTGTTGTTTTAATCATTTTCTGGACTAGTAAGCCTGCTCCTTAATTGATTATTACCTCTTTGGTTAGTGCACTGTACCCTCCTATTGCACGTTCTCTTGCTGTTGAACTTTCCTTCTTCCCTGAATGTTGAATGCTACATGATTATTATAATTTTGACTTCCTGCTGATTTTCCTGCACATTTTTCCTTCTTTTTGAGTCCTGAGGTTTACTTGTTATTTTACGAAGACGTAAAATAAATATAATACCCCACTTGTAAACAAAAGGGAAACTCTATGTTCATACTCTAGACTGGTTTATACTCATCCTATGATGTCAATAGGAGTTTTGTTGGGATTTTTTCCTTTGGATTAATGACAACTATTGCACTTTCCTGTTTTTTCTTTTTTTTTGCCTAATGTGAGTTTGAATGTTCTGTGTGCTTCAAGGTATTAAGAGAGAATGCCATCTGTACAATCATGAGCAGTAGTATGCAAGTGTTGTATGTTTCTTCTAGGCCCTATTCATGTTTTTTGTCTTTTTATTTAAGGGTGATACAGTTTACACTGAAGTAGGGATCCTGTTTCGAGCATATACCCTGGAAAAGCAACTATTCTCCAAAATAAGAAATTCTTCCTTATTTTCCCATTGTTTTTTTCTCCCCTTTCCCCTGGTGGCTTACTGCTCACCGCTGTTCTCCAGTCAGCGTGGTGGGTTAGCCACAAGGAGAGAGGACAGACTATCTGTGTTCCTGTAGTTCCTGGTTTTCAGTTGAGTGGGGCTCTTGACAGTAGACTCCTAAAGGTGGTATGCAGTTCTTTCTGTGGAAGCAGGACACAGACTGCTCAAGTGCAAGTGGGGTATTGCACAGCTCCTCCCTCTCATCCTACCAGTAATGACCTATCCAGGCACCCCTAAGCTCCCGATTGTGTGTGGCTGTCTAGGAGGAATACACAAAGCTCAACTGTCAGCTGTGTGAAGATGAGTAGTCCAGAGTAGAGTAAAGTATAACCTTTTATTGAAGAACAAGCAGATACATCTCATATCTCCAACCTCTCTCCATCAACTGCCCTTCTGCCCACATAATTCTGTAATCCTCCTGCACAGCATCATCCAGTTACCATGGAGCTGGATGCATGCACTGCAGTCAGGATACCACATCTTCTCTCTTTATAATTGACAATTGACATTTAGAATAACTAATCTGAATATTCTGTAAAAGTTAAGTAAGAAAACAGTGTGCATAAAACATATATATGAATTCAATAAATATATAGAACAACCTACTCCCTCTTTCAAAAACAAAAAAAAATATATATATAAGGATTACATTACATAACTTCTAAATCGAGCTGGAATTTGAACAGACCTACCAGCGTGTGTTGTTTTCATGTTACTACACACAGCTTGTTCTTTAGGTGCAGAAGCATTGGTTAGAGAATCAATGTTGCTGGAACCGCATACTTTCTCACACCTCTTCATCCCACATCCAATCCGTAGAGGGTGGTTTAACTTCCTTATTACTTGTAATAGGAATGTTACCCTTACATTTCGCAATTCTACTATGGTGCCAAACCTTGTCACTCAACTTAGCGTATTTGGAATATAATTCGAACACTTGTAAAGGGGAAGAAAACCTACTTTCCCCTTTTCTAACCTTGGAACCAAGTTTAATCTTTACCCAATCACCCACTTGTAGTTCAGCTTCCTTAGTATAATCTTTCTTCTCAAACTCATTTATATATGACTCTTGGATTTTCCGCAACCTAGAATGAAATAAAGCAAGAGACCATTTCCCACACACTTTTTTCTCATTCCACGCAACATTTTCTTTTGTAAAGGGTTCTCTTCCTCTAAAAATTCTGAAAGGACTATAACTAGTACATGTAGGAGTAATTCTTTATGTCCAGATAGTGCTATATAGTTCTTTCTCCCAATTTTTTCCAGCACTGATGGAAGCTTGTACCCATGATAACCCTGTTGAATCTCTCAAAAATTCCATTTCCTGCTGGATGGTAAACAGGAGTTTTCTTCCTTATAATGTAATTCCTTCCTAAAAATTGAAGAAAAGAAAATTATCTGAAATGAATTGAAGGCCATTGTCACTTAAAATGTATTTAGGAATACCTTCACGCAAGAATAATTTTTCCAAAAACATTACAACTTCCCTCGAGTCACACTTTTCCGTGATCTCTATCTCTGGCCATTTGGAATAGTTGTCGATAACAATTAGAATATACTTTGCATAACCATTATTATTTTCAATAGGACCAAGCCAATCAATGCTTAAATCCTCCCAAGGATGTTCAGGAATCTGTCTTGAACCAAGGGATGGTTTGAAAACTTGTTGAGTTTTGTCTGACTTGGCACACATGGAACATTGTTGGACAAACCTTTCAATGTCTTTGTCCAATCCAGGCCACCAAAAGGATAATTTAATTTTGGCTTTGAGTTTCGTAAAAAATACATTGTACTGCATGTTCTGGATCCAGATTATTAAATGTACTGCTTGTCCTCTACATGCCTATAATACACAAGAAAATAGTAAAGTTAGAATACTGGAATAAACTGCCCTATCGCATTCTGGTCAGAATTCCTGTCTAAAGGCACCTCACCGAATACCTCAACAACCACAAACTGCTCAACACACTCAGTATGGTTTCAGAACCAATCACAGCACCAAAACTGCCCTCATTGCTCCCTCGGATGACATTGCATGTCTCTGGACAGAGGAGACACAGAGGCCCTCATCCTCCTCCATCTCTCGTCTGTATTTTACACAGACTCCCCCCATCATCGCCTATACTCATAATCCAAGACAGGCACGCTGATGGGTCTGCTCTTTGTTATGTTACGTTAAAATCTTTTATATAGCACGTAGCTGCCTCAGCGAAAAGGCGTCTCGGCGCTGATGTCAGTGCAATGAAGAGATACGGGATTAGGCCGTGGGAAAGACAAATCTCCTATCAACCTTACGGAAAGACGTCAAGCTATCCAGACAACGCATCTGCATTGGCAAGAAATTCACCAATTTAGCTACCAAACAGCGAAAAGAGCATCCGCCAGCACGGAGACGCTGCACTCGAGGGACCATAACTAGCTGTTGCCCAGCTGACCGAAGTTGGCGAGTAGGTACATAGGGTACCAGTAGATTGTACAGAATCTCAGGGGAAGACAATTTTAAGATTTTAAAAGTCAGGCACAGGGTTTTAAATTTTATCTTTTTGATCAAAGGTAGCCAATGAAGGCAACGGACCGCCCCTGTCGCAGAACACGTTCTGGGAAGCCTCAGCAGGACACGAGCTGCAATGTTCTGAACGCATTGCAAGCTGCTCGTTTCTGCCTTATTAGCTCCAAACAAGAGCGAGTTTGCATAATCCAATTGCGAAAAAATGGTCGCCTGTACTATCATCTGTCGGGTTAATGGATCAAAACGCTCTCAGACCTCGAAGTAGGCCTAAGCAGGTACCCGCTAGCTACTTGGTATGCTCCTGAAAGCTAAGAGTGGCATCCATCCAAACCCTAAGATTTTTTACTGCCAACTTGGGAGTGGGCACGCAGCCAAGGGTCTTCGGCCACCAATGCTCACTCCATAGTCCCTGATCTCTCCCCACCAACAACACCTCTGACTAATTGGCGTTGAGCTGAAGGCAGTTGGTGGTAATCCACTCCGCGACCATTGCCAGGCCATTACGAAATTTAGCAGCGCCCTGCGTAGGGTCGCCTGAGAGGGCCCTTGTCCCTGGCCACTATTGCAAGGGGCTGGACGTAAATATTGAAAAGTATAGGGCTAAGAGCAGAGCCCTGAGGTATACCCTGCCCGATGGCATGGGAGCGGGAGAAAAAGGGAGGAGCGGACACCTGGAATTTTCTATCTGACGAAAATGATCTAAACCATTCCAAGACAGAACCTAAGACCCCGGCTGCTTCCAAACAATCTAAGAGGATCTGGTGGGAGACTGTGTCGAACGGGCCGTTAAGGTCAGGTAAAATCAGCGCCGCAGAGTGCCCACCATCCAGAATGTTCCGCAGATGTTCGGTCACAGCTAGGAGAGCAGTTTCCGTGCTGTGACCAGGGTGGAAGCCATTCTGAGACAGATCTAAGAGGCTGGTGTTCTTCAGAAAGCGTGTAAGGATGTTGTTAACGTGTGCCTCAGCTATTTTGGCTACCCAAGGCAGTAATGATATGGGGTGGAAGTTTTCTAATTTGGCTGGATCCAACGAGGGCTTTTTAAGTAGAGGACCTACCCTCGCCTGCTTCCATACCTTAGGGACAACTGCTGTGGTGAGCAAGATGTTAATCATCTGACACAGTGGGGCGAGAAGCGCAGGTAAGGAGTCCCTAAACTGAGCAGACTTCATAGGATCCATGGGGGAACCTGATTTGACTTTGTCGCTTAACAGGAGAAGCTCATCTTGTGAGATAGAGGGAATGGTTGCCAGAACATGCATAGGGAGGGAGCCATGTGCATCAAGACGGCCTGTGGTGGACACAGGAAGGGACTTATAAATCAATTCTACCTTATTCACAAAGAAATCATGACTGTAAGGGTACTCGTCAGATGCCCACAACCTCATCTGTGGAGTTTCCAAGGATCCTCCCTGAGCCCCACCCTGTTCAATACATACATGATCCTTCTAACCAGCATCATCAAGCCTAAACAGATTAATACCAACTCCTATGAAGACAACTCGCAACTCTTCCTCATGAAAAAGACTTCCAGTACCTGGATCAAGTTTAATGACTGAATGAAATTGCCCAATGGATGGTGACCAACTGCCTAAAGCAGAACATCGACAAGACCAAAATTGTGATCTTCAGGGAGACCATATCACCTTGGGACTTCATCTGGTGTCCAACCGAGCTAGGACCAAAACCCACCCCACTAACCACACGTTGAACCGCAGGATCATCATTGATAGCAAAATCAACATGACCACCCAAGTCAATGCCGTTTCCACCTCATGCCTTCATGCCCTGAAGATCCTGAGGAATATTTTCAAATTTCTCCCAGTCAGCACCCAGAAAACTGTCAAACACGGCCTGGTCACAAGCAAGCTGCAATAAAGGAACACACTTTATGCTGGGATCAACAAAAGACTCAACAGGAGCAACAGATCATTCAGAACTTGGAAGCCAGAATCACTCTCAAGCTTCCATGCCTCTCTCACATCACACCACATCTGAATGAGCTCCACTGGCTCCCCATTCACAAAAGAGCACATTTCTACTCTTCATCCGCACTTGCAAGGCACTATGTAACACTGGTCCAGAATACCTCAACAATTGAATCTACTTTCACAAACCTTATAGACAGCTCCCCTTGTCTGGACTCCTACGTGCCAGATTCAGCAGTTGAACCTTCTCCCATATTGCTCATAAAGCATAGAACAACCTACCTCCAAACTTGAGTACCCTCCCCACTTTCTAAGTTCTGGAAGAATCTGAAGATCTTGCTCTTTGAGTAGTCCAACTAGAACCTTGCTGTGCCTAGACTCCCACCTGCTAAGAATCAGGATACCCTCCTGTGTGATAGTGGGCTCTCCAAAACTGCATAAGGTAATGTAACAACGAGGCTTACCTAAAAGTTCTCTGACTCACCTTTGGCAGATATGCTATAGCAATGTAGCAGTCCTCAGATTACACGTCTAAGCCTTTTGTGTAAGAGCACATTTCTCTATCCTAAACACTAGTCTGTGCTGCCTTCTATTCATGCAGCCTGCCAGTGCCCAGCCTTGGCTAGTCCCCCTTCAACTTAAACAAATGCCAGGCTAGGATTCTTCTTCATGCTTACTTTCACCGCATTTAAAAATGACTTTGGAATGTGTGTGCTCAGTGAGAATTAAAAGGTACAGACACACCCATTGCCTTGTTTGCTAATGCCGGGCAAATTATGCATGGAAGTACTTTTGTGTTTGGAAGGAGAATGTGAGTGCAAAGGAGAGAGCAAATGCTTTTGCTATACCTTGCATATTAAGACAATGCCGGCAAGTAGTTCATTAATATACTATTTTTCCAGTGATCCACATCAAATGGAACCTTCTCTAATTTCAAAAGGTCCATGTAAGAAATTGGGTTACTGGTTGACTGGGATGTGAGCTCTGGACAAGCAGCAACCACAATTTTTGTTAGCGTAAGGCACAAGCAAACCCTACATTAACCTGTGCTTGACCCCCTGATAGCTTGGCACAAAGCAGTCAGGTGTAACTTAGAAACAGTATGTAAAGTTTTTGTGCAACACTTCAAACAGTAACATAGTGACAATAGATTGCAGAAGGCTCCCACACCATGTTAGAAAAACAGAGCAAAGCATAATAAATAAAACAAGACCACAATGACAAAGGTCCAATCAGCACAACCAGAATGATCAATTTTTGAAGGTTTTAGTGAAAATAGCTCCAAAAAGCACTAAATCAATTTGCTCTGATCCATGTCAAAGTTACACTTTCAGGCCGACCTTGATGGAACGCAGGTAGGATACAGTCACCAGGTTATACCCGTTGAGGAGTCCCTTCTCAAGTCAATGTCAAGAGTCCCATTCACCTTGAAGAGGGCCATGAGGAGCAGAGAGAGCTTTGCTGGAGGCTGTGATGCAGCATGAAAAGCTGACTGGAACCGCTGTCGCGGTACAAAAGGGGGTGGTGATGGACGGAGCATCTGAACCAATCAAACACTCACACCCAGTCAACAGATCTGGGTTTAATCCATCACCGTTCTTTAGCCCACTCTGCCACCCCAGTTCAGACATGGCCATATGCAAATCAGTCTGACCCCGTGGGTCATGGGAACAGTCCAGCCCGAAATGCCAAGCCATGCCTTCCCTGGACCGGAAACAAGCTTCTGAGGACCGGTTTCTGGCATTTCAGCCGTCTTCACCCCGGCTTGCTTGAATCCAGTGGCAAAGTGAGCAAGGGACTCACGTCTGAGCATACCCTGCCAACTTATGGCGAACACAGCGGTACAAAAGGGGGTTGTGATGGACGGAGCATCTGAACCAATCAGACACTCCCACCAAGTCAAATGATCTGGGTTTAATCCATCACCGTTCTTTAGCCCACTCTGCCACCCCGGTTCAGACATGGCTATATGCAAATCAGTCTGACCCTGTGCCTCATGGGAACAGTCCAGCCTGAACTGCCAAGCCATGCCTTCCCTGGACTGGAAACAAGCTTCCGAGGACCGGTTTCAGGCATTTCAGCCGTCTTCAGCCCGGCTTGCTTGAATCCAGTGGCAAAGTGAGCAAGGGACACACGCCTGAGCATACCCTGCCAACTTATGGCAAACAAAGCGGTTCAAAAGGGGGTGGTGATGGACGGAGCATCTGAACCAATCAAACACTCACACCCAGTCAAGAGATCTGGGTTTAATCCATCACCGTTCTTTAGCCCACTCTCCCACCCCAGTTCAGACATGGCCATATGCAAATTAGTCTGACCCTGTGCCTCTTGGGAACAGTCCAGCCCGAACTGCCAAGCCATGCCTTCCCTGTACCGGAAACAAGCTTCCGAGGACCGGTTTCTGGCATTTTATCCGTCTTCAGCCCGGCTTGCTTGAATCTAGTGGCAAAATGAGCAAGGTACTCACGTCTGAGCAAACCCTGCCAACTTATGGCGAACAAAACGGTACAAAAGGGGGTACAAAAGGGGGTCGTGATGGACGGAGCATCTGAACCAATCAAACACTCACACCCAGTCAACTGCTGTTGGGCATTGCTGGTGCTTCACATTGGCGGTCCCCACGAATGGTCGGTGCTGGAGCGCAAAGAGTCAGGCTGATGGAGCCTCTCACTGGATCACGGTGCAAGCAGCAAAAACTCAGTGCGAATGGGCCTGTTTGCAGTTGCAAAGAGCCCAAAACCTGGATTCCAGCTCACTGTGCCACACCAAGGGTCTAGGACTTGAGGGACACCACTTGTGGGTCAAAAACTCACTAAACCTGGGTCAAGGAGCTGGTGCAGGATGTTAGGGAGCCTTTTATTTCCCTGAGGGTCAGATCAGGAGGCTCACATACTAGCCCTTTGCATCACTCTAGGAGCCTCAGGTTCAAGATGAAGTTGCAGGTCCACATCTTCCTTCCCAGGCAAGAGGGCAGCAGCCAGCAGGTCAGCACAGCAGGGCAGCAGTTCCTTTAGAGCAGTAGTCCAGCAGAGAAGTAGTCCTTTTAGCAGCACAGTATTCATTTTTCCTGGCATAATATTAACAGGTCCAGAAGTGTACTGAAGAGTTGCTGTCTGAGGTCCAGTATTTATACACAGTTGTGCCTTTGAAGTGGGAGGGAAGCTTCTAGAGGTCTCTCTTTGAAGTTCCCAGGCATCCTGCCTTCTCTGTACTGGCTCAAGATGTTATGTCCCGTAACAAGGGACAGACTCAACATCCATGTTAAGTTTGTGATGAGCATGGAGTATGAATGATTGTGAAAATGCATGGGTCCTTTTATTCTACTTTCATACTTTTAGTATCAGGGACTCACAGTTATTTTTTTGTTGATCTCGCATTTCCTTTGTGTCTTGTTATTCCATAGCAGCAGGAGTGCTATGGCCTCATTAGAGTTACAGAGAGAAACACATGATGCGAGAACGTCATCACACCAGGAAGCGAGGATTATTTTAGGAACGTCATCCTGAAGCTTGGTTTTTTGATTCCATTTCCTGGATTGGGGAGGAATACGAGGTCATCTGTGCTTGATTTCATTTCCCGCTTTCGCTGACCTTCTGTATCAGATATTTTGTGTTGGTTTTTGTGGTGCGGATCTCTGATAAGTCCCTGTGTTCTTTCCCTGGACTACTATTTTCTTGTTTGGATAAATCCGCAGACATCTCTGCAATGCGGAGTTTCTACATGGTGTGTGCCTACATTTTGCTGTTGTTTTAATCATTTTCTGGACTAGTAAGCCTGCTCCTTAATTGATTATTACCTCTTTGGTTAGTGCACTGTACCCTCCTATTGCACGTTCTCTTGCTGTTGAACTTTCCTTCTTCCCTGAATGTTGAATGCTACATGATTATTATAATTTTGACTTCCTGCTGATTTTCCTGCACATTTTTCCTTCTTTTTGAGTCCTGAGGTTTACTTGTTATTTTACGAAGACGTAAAATAAATATAATACCCCACTTGTAAACAAAAGGGAAACTCTATGTTCATACTCTAGACTGGTTTATACTCATCCTATGATGTCAATAGGAGTTTTGTTGGGATTTTTTCCTTTGGATTAATGACAACTATTGCACTTTCCTGTTTTTTCTTTTTTTTTGCCTGATGTGAGTTTGAATGTTCTGTGTGCTTCAAGGTATTAAGAGAGAATGCCATCTGTACAATCATGAGCAGTAGTATGCAAGTGTTGTATGTTTCTTCTAGGCCCTATTCATGTTTTTTGTCTTTTTATTTAAGGGTGATACAGTTTACACTGAAGTAGGGATCCTGTTTCGAGCATATACCCTGGAAAAGCAACTATTCTCCAAAATAAGAAATTCTTCCTTATTTTCCCATTGTTTTTTTCTCCCCTTTCCCCTGGTGGCTTACTGTTCACCGCTGTTCTCCAGTCAGCGTGGTGGGTTAGCCACAAGGAGAGAGGACAGACTATCTGTGTTCCTGTAGTTCCTGGTTTTCAGTTGAGTGGGGCTCTTGACAGTAGACTCCTAAAGGTGGTATGCAGTTCTTTCTGTGGAAGCAGGACACAGACTGCTCAAGTGCAAGTGGGGTATTGCACAGCTCCTCCCTCTCATCCTACCAGTAATGACCTATCCAGGCACCCCTAAGCTCCCGATTGTGTGTGGCTGTCTAGGAGGAATACACAAAGCTCAACTGTCAGCTGTGTGAAGATGAGTAGTCCAGAGTAGAGTAAATTATAACCTTTTATTGAAGAACAAGCAGGTACATCTCATATCTCCAACCTCTCTCCATCAACTGCCCTTCTGCCCACATAATTCTGTAATCCTCCTGCACAGCATCATCCAGTTACCATGGAGCTGGATGCATGCACTGCAGTCAGGATACCACATCTTCTCTCTTTATAATTGACAATTGACATTTAGAATAACTAATCTGAATATTCTGTAAAAGTTAAGTAAGAAAACAGTGTGCATAAAACATATATATGAATTCAATAAATATATAGAACAACCTACTCCCTCTTTCAAAAACAAAAAAATATATATATATAAGGATTACATTACATAACTTCTAAATCGAGCTGGAATTTGAACAGACCTACCAGCGTGTGTTGTTTTCATGTTACTACACACAGCTTGTTCTTTAGGTGCAGAAGCATTGGTTAGAGAATCAATGTTGCTGGAACCGCATACTTTCTCACACCTCTTCATCCCACATCCAATCCATAGAGGGTGGTTTAACTTCCTTATTACTTGTAATAGGAATGTTACCCTTACATTTCGCAATTCTACTATGGTGCCAAACCTTGTCACTCAACTTAGCGTATTTGGAATATAATTCGAACACTTGTAAAGGGGAAGAAAACCTACTTTCCCCTTTTCTAACCTTGGAACCAAGTTTAATCTTTACCCAATCACCCACTTGTAGTTCAGCTTCCTTAGTATAATCTTTCTTCTCAAACTCATTTATATATGACTCTTGGATTTTCCGCAACCTAGAATGAATAAAGCAAGAGACCATTTCCCACACACTTTTTTCTCATTCCACGCAACATTTTCTTTTGTAAAGGGTTCTCTTCCTCTAAAAATTCTGAAAGGACTATAACTAGTACATGTAGGAGTAATTCTTTATGTCCAGATAGTGCTATATAATTCTTTCTCCCAATTTTTTCCAGCACTGATGGAAGCTTGTACCCATGATAACCCTGTTGAATCTCTCAAAAATTCCATTTCCTGCTGGATGGTAAACAGGAGTTTTCTTCCTTATAATGTAATTCCTTCCTAAAAATTGAAGAAAAGAAAATTATCTGAAATGAATTGAAGGCCATTGTCACTTAAAATGTATTTAGGAATACCTTCACGCAAGAATAATTTTTCCAAAAACATTACAACTTCCCTCGAGTCACACTTTTCCGTGATCTCTATCTCTGGCCATTTGGAATAGTTGTCGATAACAATTAGAATATACTTTGCATAACCATTATTATTTTCAATAGGACCAAGCCAATCAATGCTTAAATCCTCCCAAGGATGTTCAGGAATCTGTCTTGAACCAAGGGATGGTTTGAAAACTTGTTGAGTTTTGTCTGACTTGGCACACATGGAACATTGTTGGACAAACCTTTCAATGTCTTTGTCCAATCCAGGCCACCAAAAGGATAATTTAATTTTGGCTTTGAGTTTCGTAATACCTAGGTGACCTTCATGATTGGTAGATAAAAAATGTATGCGTATGTTTGAAGGTACTATCACTCTTTCGCCTCTACACAAATGGCTGCAATTGTCAATACTCAGTTCATCTTTGATTTCCCAAAATCGTTTCAAGTCTTCCTGTAAGCTTGATTTATTGGGCCATCCATCAACAGCACATGTGGTTACCATGTTTACAATGTTATCTATTGCATTCCTCATCCCATTCCTTTTTTGAAATGGCTTTAACCATGTTATCATTAATATAATGGACAATAGCAACTTCATAGTCATCACAAATGTCATATGAATTGTCTTGAACGGGTAAGGGAGATCTGCTAAGATAATCAGCGATCTGATTCTTCTTACCAGGTAGATACTTCACATCGTAAGAATGACCTAATAATTTGAGACTCATTCTAGCTAACCTGGGTGTGTCTTTTAACATCCCCTCTGATGTGAGTACTTTAAGTAGGGGTTTATGGTCAGTGCCCAAGGTAAATCTGGTACCCCAAATGAACTGACTGAATCTTTCGATGGCCCAGATAGTGGCTAACATCTCTTTCTCTATTACAGAAATCTTATCCTCAGGAGAGGTTAAAGAACGAGATGCGAACCCTATTGAAACTTCCAAACCCTTACCACCAATTTTGAGACAAAATAGCTTCCAACCCTTTTCCGCTAGCATCAGTAGTGATGATGCTGTGAGCTGTACAATCAAAAGAGTGTAAATGAAGAGCAGACACAAGTTCAAACCTTATCTTATCAAAATCATTTTGCAAGTCAACATTCCAGTGAAATTCTCGTTTGACCTTAACCGCATGCGCGCTACGGGTTTTCCCGCTGTGCGCTGACATTTGAAAATCGCGCGGTTCATGACAAAGCCAGCTCGTCATCCGCGCAGCGCAGGTAACGCCCATGACGAGCTGGCTTTGTCCTCCGCAGCGAAGGGGTTAAGGAGTTGTCTCAAGTTAAAGGTCTTACTAGCAAACATTTTTACGAATTTTGAATAAAATTCGGCCATACCCAGAAAGGACCTTAAATTGTCTTTTGATTTAGGAATGGGAGCGTTTTCAATGGCATGTAATAATTTCTTCTTAGGAGAAATACCACCTCCACTCACCTCATGTCCCAGATAAATTACAGAGTTTAAACCAAATTTACATTTTTTAAGTTCAGCAGTCAAACCTTTATCAGCCAGTTTGCCTAACACTTTGAAAAGTCTTCCATCATGCTCCTCTCTGTTCTTTACCATAATTAAAATGTTGTTTTGGAAGTAAGTAACTCATTCTACGTTCTTGAACAATTTATGCATGAGATGTTGAAAGACAGCAGCTGCAAAGGCTAGTCCGAAGGGCATTCTGATGAATTGGTAACATCCAAAGGGTGGAATAAAGGCTGTCAACTTATTGCTGGAGTCATGTAGTGGAATCTGGTGGTAGTCCGATGTTAGGTCAATAGTTGAAAACATTTAAAGCCATTGGTTTGAGCTAACGGTTCATCAATCCTAGGTAGAGGGAACTTATCTATTAAGATGTTCTTGTTTAGGTTCCTCAAGTCCACACACCAACGAAGACGTCCCTCAGATTTCCTTGAGAAGACCAATGGGGCCAGCCACTCAGTGCTATCAATAGGCTCCATAATGTCTTTTTTCTATAAAATGTCAAATTCATTCATAACCGCATCCTTAACACTTAGAGGGATATTCCTGGCTTTGTGACATATAGGACAGGCATCATCCTTAAGTACAATTTTTATTGAAAATCCACATAGCTTGCTGACCTCACCAGAGAAATCTTTTGGAAATTGACTCCCAATTGTATTCATGAACTCCTTGTCACCCTCCTCTAAAATAATTTCCAGTTAAATTTCCACCATTGCCAAACACAACCGACTGTCTTTTTCTCCTTACTTAATTTTACTCTGCAAGCTTTAGTAAAATGGCCAACTTTGCTACAATAATTGCATTTGGATTTGAGTGCTGGACATTTAGTATCATTGGTGTAATGGCCATTGTACCCACATCTGTAACAATTGGGAGTTCTATCAATTTTGGATTTGGTGGAAACACTAACAATGTTCTTGTTAACAGATGAAGAAGGTTTATCATTCTTTTTAAAGTGACTGTGGGATACTTTGCTAACAGTTTAGCCTTCCTCTTTATCTTTAAGTGCAACTTTCACACATCTTTTTGACATTTCTGCTTTTCTTATAATAGCAAAAATGTTATTAAGGGGGCATCTCCACGTCCATAATTTTTTCTGAATAGACTAATTATTAGAATGCATAACTAATTGATCCCTAATAACACTATTGCTAGCTTTTTCAAGGATGAAACATAATCCTCTACAGACTCATATTTACCTTGCTTCCTACACACACTGGAGGATGGTAATGAGCATCCAAATCCTCCAAGGCATCGAGGAATAAATTCTCGCTTTCAGCAGGTCCTACTTTTTTCTCCATTTTGGTTGAATACTCTGTTCCCTTCGGGGCCAAGACCATGAAGAAGCATCTTTTTATTTCTAGACTTAGAAAATGCTTCATAGTGTTCTTCCTCTAAAGCCTTGATATAATTTAAAAAATAGACTTTCCAGCCTGACCATTTAATTAAAGGTTCACCTGGATGAGGTAAAAATAGGACTGGAGTATCTAAACCTCTTTGAGAAGCCATTGTGAATATAAGCAGAAGTTGTAAATATGGTAATTATGTATTAGTACCCAATTTGATTAATAATAAGAAAAATGTGGAGGCTAGGGTAAGTAACACACTGTTTAACAATCACTGAATAAATAAGTGATAATTAAAATAAGATGCATATATCACTAACAAATGTATAACACAATATCTGCCATAAATTGTGTACATTCACTGTGGATAATTCAAAATTACAATGTGCAATAGTTATTTTAGGTGTGCACATCACCCTGAACTGGAGACATGGATGTGCAATGAACACTGTAAGGTGTGTGCATCACCATGTAAAAACGAAGATATCGATGTGCAATGAACACTGTAAGGTGTGCACATCACCGTGTAAAAACGAAGATCAACTTGTGAAGAATGCTGTGTATATCGGCATAAAAGGACCATAAACTGTACCAAAATCAAATAAGTAATGTACCTTTACTCCTTGAAGATATCCATAACGTGTGTGCCCATAACGTGTCTTCAATAAAGAAATTACAAGAATTAAAAAAAACTTGAATACACAAAATGGCGGTACGCTACATCGCATACGTGACCCGATGTACCGTGTCAAGATCCAGATGACCAGTCTTGTCTTGTGTAGAGCGCGCATTGTTTCTGCAAGCCAGTGCAGGAGAACAGCTCACGTAGAATGGCAAAGTTGCTTGAATAATGCGATCGTGGAGCATCATTGGATTTGAACAGCCGTTGGTTCAGTCTTACAATGTAAACATGTACTGCTTTTGAGCGAATGGAGCACTGTAAATGCACAAAAAACAGTGAACACTTGGCAAATGTTTCACACCAATCAGCACCATAAGGTATATCATATTCCCGGCTCCAGTTACAATTCCAACACTTCCACAATTGACTCGACAATTTCACGTGCAAAGTGATTACAGCAGCATACAACTTCTTTAAGTCAGAAATCCAACAATGTTCTGGTTAACATAATAGAGACACACGTTGGTCAAATAAAGGTGGTCAATGTACAGCCAAGTCAACACACTTTACTCACGATTGAGGTAGAAGTGAGTCACAGTTCATAGTTTTAAGGTAGATATTTCCTCTTTTTCTTGAGATTCAGGAAAGGAGTAGATTAGTTGTAATCCTTGGAGAGTGGTTCATGCTGAAGATTATGAGTCAGAGCAAACGAAAAAAAACAAAATTTTAAAATAAAGGACAGTAGCATGGGTGCACCATATTCTCTGCTTGTTGATCCCATAGATCGTCGCCAAAATGTAAAGATGAGTAGTCCAGTGTAGAGTAAAGTATAACCTTTTATTGTAGAACAAGCAGGTACATCTCATATCTTCAACCACTCTCCATCAACTTCCCTTCTGCCCACATAATTCTGGAATCCTCCTGCACAGCATCATCCAGTTACCATGGAACTGGATGCATTCACTGCAGTCGGGATACCACAAGCTGAACCCAGTCAGGTAACCCAGGTACAGGCAGCAAGCACCAAATGGCTAAGATAGGAAAATGACAACTTTCTAAAAGTGGCATTTTCTAACTTGTAATTTAAAAGGTGACTTTGTCATAAGTTAGGATTTTAAATTTGGATTCCAGAGACACCAAACATGAACTTGTTACCTGTTTTATTTGTAAATTGCACTCATAAAATGTAATAATGTAACTCTAATGATATCCTATTGGAGAAGTAGGCCTTGCAGTAGGGAACAATTAATTCAAGAGATTTTCACTACCAGGACATCTAATACGTGAAAGCACATGTTCTGTTTTTTAAGTACAATGCACCATACCCTCTGGGCTGTTTAGGGCCTACTTTAGGGGTGATATATATATTTAAAAGAAAAGGTTAGGCCTGGCAAAATGTTTTTTTTGCCAGGTTGAAGTGGCAGTTTTAACAGAACACATAAGCTGCAATGGCAGGCCTGAAACATGTTTAAAGGGCTACTTAAGTGGGTGGCACAATCAGTGCTGTAGGCCCACTGGTAACATTTAATTAACAGTCCTTGGCTACATGCAGTACCACTTTACCAGGGACTTCTAAGTAAATTAAATAATCCAAATTGGGATGGGTTTTAGGGAGGGAGCAAATGCAGTAGTAAAGTGTTCAGAGTCAGGAAAAATGGAGGAGGAAGGCAAAATATTTTGGGTAAACCACCCTAAGGTTCACAGGTCTAACAGTTGTCTATTGTCTCTGACTAGGTTTCATTGAACTTTACCAGTGCCTCTGTTGCCTAGCACAAACTATTTATTATCCAGTTGCAGGAATCTTTCTCCCTGGAATGGAGCCCACAATAGTCACTGTAGCACTCCGAGCCATAATGCTGCAGAGGATCCAGGGCAGAGTCAATGTTTTGGAGGCTGAGGGTATTGAGTTAAGTTAACCTGGCAGTCTTCCCTGGACAGAGTTCTCTGTTACAGATGGTCTAGTCAAGTGCTATCAGAGTGTGTCGTATTTGGAGTGTTTCTAAATCAGCATCAGACCTATTTTATATGTCTAGAAGTGCAAAGAGAGCTGTGTAAACTTTAGGTATTACCCTCACCTCTCTCCACTACTTCACCAATGTGGTTGGCCTGGCACTTAATTTACCATGCAGGAGAGACCTTGTAAGATCGAGATTTAGACTACTATGGTGACCAGCTGGGTCATACCATTGTTCTTATCTCAAGATTATGGTGACATCAACTCTTGTGGTGCACATCACCTGCCATTGGTGTCCATTTCCTTCCTTTTTCCTTGTTATCCTGTTATGATTTGACGGGCTCTTCCTCTTATTATCCACTGTATCCACTCATCTCGCCATTTATCTTGATGTTCCGTCTCTTTCCCCATTCCAGTATTCCCTTCCATTATGTAATTTCCCCAACCTTCCTGACATCTTCTCCCATTCTCCAATATTCAATCTCTTCATTGACTTAATTCTCAAATTCCCAATTACTCTTAACTCCCGTTTCTCATTATGTTGATCCTCTCTCTCCTCTTTTACTCTTCTCACTCATTGTCCTCTCAATTTCTCTACATTTGGTCACCCCTCTGTAAATGCACAATGCCCCTTTACATACCTTCCACCCCATCCCATTCCTATCTCATTCTACATTTATATTCTTATTTCACTTGTCTTGTTGTTCTCCTCCAGGCTCCACTGTTTCATGGGTCCTATTTTCTCCCTGTCCTCATCCATCATCTTCACACTCACCGCTTTTTCCTTACCTTCCTATTACTTTCCCTTTCATATTCTATCCCTCATTATCTATAAGAGTGGAACAGGCAGAATTTGGCCACTCTGCAATACTTGTTTAATGCCTAGTTCTGGCCAAATTCTGCCAATTACCGCACAGCAGAATGTTTTCCCTCGAGGCTCCAGAAATGCAGGCTAGCATGCGCATGTGAAAATTGTCATTCCTCAGTGTGGGCGGTCATGGTCAGATTAATGCTTCTTAAGTAAATTTGCTGCTGCTTGAGTAGATCTTTTACTGGAGCATCAGCAAAAACAACTGAAATGGCTGAGCCCTCTTGAGCGACGCAAGGTGTGGTCTGCTGTGTTTTTTCAGCTCTGCTTGCACTACTGGCGATAAATTGTAGTGCAAGCTGCGTGATGTGCATATTTTCCACCCATTGACTGAACTCCACAGATTGTTGAGGAGTTTTTATGTAACGCTACAGAACTCTGTGGGTGAAACTCCACGAGTGCTGCCCAGCCCAAAAGATCAAACCTCCCACCCCTTCCTTTCCTTACCCTTGGGACAGATATCGTCCATCAACATACTGGCCCAAAACATTCTACTACTTTAACTGTTTCTGCTTCCACTTCTTTCACTACCTTCACTTCTCTCTTCAGGCCTTTTATTTCCATGATTCCTTCTTTTTCTCAAGCCACTTCCAGCAGGAGGGTGCTCTTTATAAAATCTTCAGCAAGAAACAGATGGGAAAAAAGATGCTGGCTAAGTGTATGACCCATATTGACCATACTGAAGAGCATTTAGAATAATAATAATATTAATTAAGTGTTTAGTCAATAAAAACCATTACCCAAACTTTCGTTCACTGAATGTCATAAACGTAATCTATTTCTTTACTGCCACTATAAAATATAGACCTTGATCATTTTGTCAAGTTGTTTTAATTTAAAAAGAATATATTTAAAATCTCTAAAAGGTCATACAGCCACTTATATCAAAGATAGATATTTAATCCTTTTTTACGTTTTTTTTTTAATTTGTTATTATGCAGTGAACAAAGAATACATAGCATAGGAGATAAAAAATATAATGTGTAGCAACCCCCCTTCCCATCCACTGGCTGAAAATTTGCAAAGAGTGCCAGATCATCAAAAGCCTATTATTATAACTCATGTTAGAGCAGAAATGTCGAAGTCCAAAATATCCAAGTAGGATATAAAATGCTCCAGGGAGCAGTTGGGCAGAAATAAATCATCACACTGGATAAAATCACGTGATAAAGTGACCAGTGCAGCAGTACTTCATTGGACTAAGAACACCGCAACAGGGATAAATACTGATAGTTATAACAAGAAACATGAACAAAAGCGATCAGTGCAACAGTACATCCTTGAGAAGAAAAGATCCACAACAGAGTATATATTAAGAAATGTATCAAGGAGGCATCGGATAAAGTGACCAGTGCAATAATACAGCAAAAAAGAAAGAGTAACACACATTCAGGTAAAAAAGTTTCCTACTTTCGGTAAAGACAATCCTTAAACACTATCCTCATTTGATTCGGGGTTTGACCGGTTTAGCCAACGAATAGGAGGTTCCCAGATGATTAACCCTTTTTTTATTGCCCGGTGACCCTTATTAGAATAGATTGCTTCTTCAAGAGAAAAAATTGAATAAAACCGAGCAAGCCAATGCGCAAACAATTGGGGATCAGGGTCCAGCCAGGCCGAGGCAATGCACAGCCTGGAAGTGGCCATGGCAACGAATATTAAGGCCCCTCGTTCTTTCTGTCTATTGAGCCCTGTATGCCAAGTAAAGCAGCGGAGGGAGTTAGAAGTGTGTTTTGAAGTAGCACTTGACCTAGGAAGGATAGTATTTTATGTAGTAACGGTCCAAGTTTTACTCACGTAGAGAACATATAAATTGCACGGGCAGTGTGTACCTTTCCCAGTCCCCCAATTTGCTATCCTAGTGGGAGTAAAATATTTTTTAAAAACTGGTTTTGTAAAACTGCGCCTGAAGACTTGCAGACAGCAAATCATTTTAGGCGGATTTAGGCGCTAAACTAAAAGCATTATCAGAAATATTCAGTTTTTGTTGCCACTTGGTTGAAACTATAGACAGATCGTCGGGCATTAAGCTATTGAGAAAATTGTAAATAATACCAATGCATGGGGGTATAGTCCCACAAAGTTTCCCAATAAATTCGCATTTAGCAAAGCCTGAGGGCCCCCTGTCTTCCGAAGGAAGAAGGACTTAATAGCAAGATACTTAAAAGAGTTACTTTTGTCTAGATTATAGATAAATTGAAGTTCTTCAAAAGACAAGACCTCCTGGGGTGAACACAGTTCACCTAGTTTCTTTACACCCATATCAAATCAGGTTCGTAGGTACGATGGTCCAAAGAAATCTGGTAGATTGGGATTATTCTTAATAGGCGTATACAAAATCAATCTACCAATACCTGGGGTTGTGGGAGAGTCTTGCAGTAGTATAAGACATGATTGTAACAGAGTAGCCCAATAGTATATTCTTAAATTGGGTAACGCCCACCCCACTCCTTCCCGAGGTGGGGACAAGAATTTGTATGCCCTGCTAGGTTGAGAGAATGCCCACACAAACTGAGAAAATAACCCATCAATTCTTAAGAGTATTGCTTTATTGAACTCTAAAGGTATGGTTCTAAACAAATATAACATTTTGGGGAAAACATTTTTTTTAGTACATTGCAGCGACCAACGATAGAAAGATGTAAGTTGTTTAAATGGCTCAAAGCTTTACTTGTCACTGAGACAAGAGGGTCCATATTCTGTCCGACTATCAGGTCGGTATCAGCCAGGATATCAATGCCAAAGTATTTAGCTTTGGCCACTGCTCTTCCATCGTTCCAGGTGACATTTTTGTTGATTATAATTTGAGTTTTCTCTTTATTTAGTTTATATCCTGATACGTAACCAAATAAGTGGGCCTCAGCCTCAGGGCCGGACTGGTGCTTTCGGGCACCGGGCAATCCCCCGGTAGGCTGGGTGAGATGAGGCCGGTTTCTGATAGGGGGCCGGTTTTGTGGCTGGGGGGGCCGGTTTTCAGTCGGACCGTGAGTGACATGATGTGACACATGAGTCACTTCAGAGAGAAGTCACTGTCTGACTGACTGACTGTCTGTCTGAGTTTCAGACAGACAGTCAGTCAGACTTCCAAGCAATACTGTTACTCCGACCGAGTCAGCTCTCTGAACACAGCAGCAGCAAGTCTGATTGACCCGTGCAGTGTTCAAGTGCAACTTTTCAGGTGGAGGAGCGGAGGAGGTTCCTGAGTGCAGCACGCAAGATGGTGCACTGTCTCCTCCTCCTCCGCCACGTCTGCGCGCCTCTCTAGGGTGCGGATGATATCATTTCAGCATGCGCACCACTGGGCCTCGAGCAATTAAAGCTGTGGGTGACTGCTTGTAGGATAATGAGTGAAGACAAACAGATTTGCTCATTTATTGACCGGAGCTTGCGGGCGGACATAATTTAATTACTCTATCCTGGGGTAGCCCACCAACGAAGCCCCCCTGTGTCTGCCACCAACAGTAGGTAAGTTTAATTTTCCGGCACCAAATTAATTAATGATTCTTCATGGTGACACAAACAGTTGGCGTACGTCGCGCCCTGGTGGTGGTCTGGAGATTCCATATATGCACAGCTCTGTGCACATGCTGAGGGAGCAAGGCAGAGGCCTAACGGGATGCCGCACAGATGAGAGGGGCAAGCACAGTGCCCCGTGAAGGCCTGTAACTGTGAGACTGTGGTCTCTGGACAAGAAACCAGAGCCGGTGGGCCCTGGTGAGCGGGTCTTTAGCTGGCACCCACCACACGGCGGCAGCTCTGTAGTGGCATGGTGAGAGGGGCCGGAGAGAGGAGTGCCACCCCCAGCCCGAGTTTACTGTGATCCTGTGGGGTTAACTGCTGCAGTAATGTGGGAATCATGTGGAGTGCGCAACAGAATAGTATGGGTGGTGGTTGAAAAGTTCACACCATGAAATTAATAATTCAAGTCAATGAAATACATGTTATTTTACACCCTGAGATATTCGAAGTTGTTATTTCCAACCTCTGGTTTTAATAATGAAATAGCGCCAAAGGCAGAAACAGGCAGATCAGTAAGTATTCGGTGATGGTGTAGGATGATGGGTGTCAAAAGCCAGGGTCCGGGAAGGATAGAGTAAAGAAAGGCATCTCTGGGTGCACTCCAAGCAACATCCCGAACCACAAAGAATTTCACTTCGGCTGTGGCTACTGGTCCAGGAGACGGTGGGTCACATTCTGGCTTTAAAGCATTACTGTCTCTTAAATGCTGGGACAGATTGGGGCCACAACACACTACTGTCCCTGCGGATGACGAGAAAGATCGTGTCCATGCCGCAGTATAGTTCCCACATATACAGGAACACAATGTGGCCACATCACATCGCACTTCTGCCCCACGGATGCAGGGACAAATTAGGGCCGCAATTCGCTGATAGATACATCCCCAGGTACTGACACTAAATGTGGTCCAGTGAGAGCTTGCCAGATAACCAATGTATATGGACTTTTTAAAAAGATGTCTAACAAAGCCATTTTCTGCTTGTTCAACGTATGAGGCTCAGCCGCTGTAAATGGGACCTGGCAATTCTTGTACAGGACTGGCTGACCAGCAGCCCTGATACTGCTGCACAGACAGCAGTGCTGTAATGGGCACTGCGTGACTGCTGGTGCCCCTGGGATGAAATTGTGTAGGCAGAGAGAGGCTGAAGAGGGAGCAGGAGAAGGAGCACGTCCACATGTTGCGAGGGTCCATTGCCCATTGGTTATCACTGATGCACTCGAGTGCCACCCAGAAAGTGCGAATAAGTGCTGGCATTGGAGGCGGCCTAGGCCGGGCTCTCGACACAGAGACACTGGGCCCCAGCTGAGCATTGCAGATTTGTGTTGCCTGGCTGACAGCTGAGCAACGGTGGGCTGGCCTGATGAGTGGGGCCATGGATACTTCCGGAATAGGGCCCTGCCTGCAGGTGGTATTGAGGGGTGAAGTGAAGCTAGATGGCAAGGGGAGGAGGAGCTCGGGTCCTGGTCTGACTAGCTGTGACCAGGTGGGGCCCTAGAACCGTGAATGGAGCCTCGGGGGACTGACAGTCTGTGAATTGTGGAGGTTACCTGGATCATACGCAGCAGGCACATTCTCCCACACATCCTGAGAGGAGACCAAACTGGGACTCCAGCACCTGGAGCTGATACCACTGGAGGGGTACGCTGGACTCGGTAGATGCTTAAAAGTGGGAAAGAGAAAGGGGAGAAACTTGCTCAAGCCAATAAAATTGAGCAATACACAGTGACGAGGCCGGAGGCACTTCACGTAAACCAAGACTGTGAACAACCTACAGGAACACCTGATCAGGGGTCTACCATTGTGGAAATCCTAGTTGCAATTCAGGGCTGTCGCGTTGGAAGGGAAAATGGACTATATAGCCATTGAGATTAAACATCTGCAACTGGATCTACGGAAAGTTGCAGATTCTAACATGGCGATCGAAGATGATGTGGATTGTGGACACTCTGAAACAGGTAGGTAAGTCACTGAGAGCCCTGGAGGAAGAAATAAAATGCAGTGCCACGCATGTGGAAGAATGCCTGGGGGATGCTGAAGGCCAATTGGGGCAAAAT
This sequence comes from Lissotriton vulgaris, assembly GCF_964263255.1. Classification (NCBI taxonomy): domain Eukaryota; kingdom Metazoa; phylum Chordata; class Amphibia; order Caudata; family Salamandridae; genus Lissotriton; species Lissotriton vulgaris. Next base: position 506,574,032 of record NC_141696.1, read on the forward strand.
AAATGCTTGGCTTGCTTCCCGGAGTATGAAGAGGGCCCCTCGGTGGAACTCTTCCTGGAGAACTGAGTCACAAAATCCCTCTGACTCAGAAACTATCCAATTTCTTTTATTGAGAGGGCACATAGAGCACTGGCAGAGGTGCAGTGCTCGGGAGCGCCCACTCCCCATGATAGCTAGTCTTTTTAATTAGCGCAATACTATTTGTCAGCATGTGTCACACGCAGCCCCCCTCCAGATATGAAGATAAGTATATATTTATCTACCCTGATTACAGAATCCAGAATTTGCACAATAACATTTTACCTGTAAAAAGGAAACTGAGAGGCTGCAACATCAAACACAGCCTGTTATTCCCTGCCAAACTTTGTGTAGAATATGATGGATGTGTTCATTTCTATGAGTCCCTGCATGAGGTTCTGGAGTGGACTGGCTAGACACCCTGGCCCCGAAAAGCTCTACTGGTGCTCGAAGTTGACACCAGACCAGTACGAGCACGTGTGGCACTTCGGCCATAACAGGAAGATGCAGCTGGGGAACTTGGATAGGTCAGAACCCCTACTGGTGATCACATTCTGGCCTACTTGGTTTGCACCCTGAGGTCGGAGATTCCGGGCATGCTGGAACACAGTGCTTTTTCACAGATCAGACTGGTCCCTGACACAATGAGTAATAGCACAGATGCTGGTTAGGCTCTGCAGGTTTGGGATGGCACCAGGCAGGGCACTGAAGAGCTTTGACTTGGACATTTTCCCCATGGCTGGCGGAAGTCATGGTAGAGGACTCTCCTGCAAGTATATGCCTGTGGTGTGATGCCAATGCCCGGAAGGTCAAGATGTCCCGGGGAGGACTGAAGAAAGATGGTGATCTGGTGACAAACTGTAATGTTAAAACACTGTTTGCATGACTGTGTTTCAAATTTGTTGCTGCATGAAATTCTACTTGATGCTCCATGAGGGTTGGCAAGGCAGCTAGGGTTGCCAACATTGATGCAAATTGATATTAAATGTATGATGGATGAGTCAATGTACTGCTCTGTGGCTGGAGATGGTGGAGGGCCAGTCCTCTTACGTTCTGCAGAGTACCCCAAGTCGGTCTTGCGGATCATTAGGGACATGGATTCTCAGCCTGTACTACACCTAGTTACCACTTTAGCTGAGGAGCAGGAGGGGAGGAGGGAGGGAGTTGTACAGTGACCAGTACCCTGCTAACCAATAGTTGAGCTGGAAGGAGTTCTGCATACTCTGCCCGGAGGTGGGGGGTTTGGGTGGGACTTAGGAAAAAGTTAATTGTTTTTGCTGTTGAATTTGTTTTAAAGGAAAGTGCTCTTGATGCTCCTGAACCTCGTGATGAGAGATGAAACGACAGAGTGGGAGGGCTTTGAAAATTAGTGCACAGCAGGGCATCAGGCATTTCCCTGGAAGGAAGGCTGGAAGGGTGGGGGCCAATTTTGCCATGGTGAGGGCCATTTTTAATACTGGGGGCTGATTTTGTGGCAGTGCTTCTATATCGTCCCCCAGTAACAAAAGCAGCAGGGGGGCTGGTCTGTCAACATTGCCAGGGCTGCTTTGGGTTCCCAGTCCGGCCCTGCTCAGCCTCGATTTCAGGAATAGCTTTTCCAGGATCTGGCCTAACCAAAGCCAAAGTGTCAGCGTGGGCCAAGATTGTAGTTACTAGGCCAAATCTACTCACTGCTTGTATAACCTGGTTTCCCTAAAATTTTTTAATGAGAGGATCGATGTACATAGCAAAGAGTAATGGGGAGCAGGGACAACCTTGTCAGGTCCCCCACAAGATTTGTATGTGTTCCGTTAAAGTTCTGTTAATAGACACCTTCGCCATAGGGGTAAGGTATAGTGCTTGGGTGGCCTGGGTGGCATTAGGCCCAAAATTAATTTTCTGCATGACGCCCCAGAGAAAATTCCAGGAGACACGATCAAATGCTTTTTCTGCATCTAGAAGTATTACAGCCATTGGGTCCCCTGAAACCTGTGTAGCGCGAAGCAGAATGATGACCCTCTGAATATGCTCAGTATTGCCTTTCGCGGGAATAAACCCATGCTGCCACCTGGACACGAGACCTTCAATTCTGACGAGAGCTGTGAGGCAAAAAATTTAGAGTATACCTTTCAATCACCGTTTATAAAGGTGATTAGGTGATACAAGCCTATTTCTGTTGGAGATATGTCTTTTTTGGGGAACACAATAATCTTTGCTATAGACCAGGATTGAGGAGGGGTGGCACCATAAAAGATTTGCATATCTCCAGCACTAAAAATATCTTTCATTTGGGCAAAGAAAACCTTATAAAATTCAACTGGGATACAGTCAGGCCCAGCAGCTTTCGCGTCGGGTAAATTGGTCAGGCCTTGGCGATTTCATTCTAAGAGGGAGGAGCCTCAAGTTTCTCCCGCTCATCACTACTGAGTGATGACAGCACAATTGAGTCCAAGTAATAGTTGAACTCAGATTGCCTATCCAGTTGAACTGCTGCAGTTTCCTCTGAATATAAGCCCTGAAAGAATTTTCAGAAGGCTGTGCGAATTTCTTCCGGATTGCTAGTCATGACCCCTGAGGAGGGCCTAATTTGTTTAATTTCATTAGAGTTAGTCTGTTGTCTAGTTCTCATTGCCAACTGATGGCCGATGCTTTCGCTACACTCATATGCTTTTTCTCATGTAGCAGCCCACTTGGAGGCGGCTTTCTTGGCCAGAATTGAGCAAATCTCGACCTGGCGGTTGAGCCGTATCTACCCCCCCCCCCCCCCATCCTTAGCTTGAACAGCCAAATAAGGTTTTCTTCTTTTTTAGCTAATTTTGGTGTAGCTTCATCAACTGTGCCCTCTCCTGACTGTTTTTCCTCAATGAAAATTGTAGGGTTTCGCCCCAAACATAAGCTCTTAGTGTTTCCCAAACTACCATAACGGGGGCTGAATCTAGGTTGATATTAAGGAAGGACTGTATCCACTGTTTCATATGAGTCTGGTAACCTTCATCTAGCAGAAGTGCTCTCTCAAAACTCCAGGATGACATTTCTTTGCGGGTGATCAGGCTCTGAATATTGAAGAATAAGGGATTATGGTTAGAAAGGATGTGGGGAAGTAAATCAATTTCACTATTATGAATTAAAGAGAAGGAAACCAGAAAAAAGTCCAGGAGTGCAAAAGACTTATGAGAATTTGACCCCCAGTTGCAGGGTTAATTAATATTAAAGACCCAGCATAAGATGACATCGAGGGGACAATGTGCCAATTCTGCCGAGACACAATCTAGAATGCTATGGTCATCCAGAACACTCCCATATATAGAGCAGAGGGTGAAAGAAAAGGTGGGAGTTATACGACATTCTGCAAACACCCATCTTCCTTGGGGGTCAGATTTAACCTGGGCAGACTGAGGTAAACAATTATAGCATGCTAAAATAGCCACACCCCTAGTTGAAGTCCCTTGCGATTTACCCCTAATAACCTTGTATCCCAAAGTCTTTAAAAGATCCAGCTGAGAGCCTTCTACGTGTGTCTCTTGAAGGCACACAATGTTGGCCCCCATCAGCCATAAGCTCTGAGCAACCTTCTGCCTTTTTGGAGAATCGTTTAAAGCACAAATATTCAGAGAAGTGATTTTAAAATTTATAGAATTCATCGATATTTTAAAGAAAAGAACCCCCTATAATGAAACACTGTAGGTAAGTGTACACAAAATACATAAAATGCACGAACAGGATCCCTATTGAATCCTTGAGTCATAAAGTAAACATAGATGAAGCACATCAAGACTGGAGGCTGCCCAGACTGAGCAGATGCATAGCTCATGTCAGACTTAGAGACAGTCTAGATATGCTTGTGACATATGACTGCTCATACACATTAAACATTAGGCACATCAAAAAAGCTAAAGCAACTACTTGATACTCAGCCTTCCCCCCTGAACACCCACCCACCTCCCAAACCCTACTCTAACCTCCAAATTCCCCCCTAACAATGAGCAGTCAGGAAAACCCTGAATGATGGATACCTATTGTAACACCCCGCCACCCATCCCTTGCCATGTTAGAAAAGCCTATGTTTGACATGCAACATGTATTAAGACATCAGGCCGGTATGAGCTTTACCAAAAAGAGCTCAAAGGGGGCCTGCTGGTCCCTATAGCCTGGAACAGACCATCCCAAAGGAGGACAAGAGCTAGCGAAGAAAAGAAAAAAATAGAAAACAAAAACTGGAAAAGGGGGAAGGAAAAAAAACAAGTTTTTTTTTTACTATCTAGCCAACGAGGTTAGCTAAAACCATACTAAACCAAGAATAGCATTAGTTTGGGATGTTTCTGGCCTTAAGTCCAGTGAGAAACTCTTGAGCCTTAATTTCTGAAGTAAAAACTTGTGAAGCGCCGTTCAGTATGACCTTCAGCTTAGCAGGGTTCATGAGGAAGACCTGTGCTCCCAGTTGTTGAAATGGGGCAATTAACTGGCAGAGATGCCATCTTCGTTCCACAGTTATATGACAAAAGTCAGGTTTGGCAAAGAAAGATACCCTCTCAAAACATTTCTGAGAGTACTGTCGAGCGTGATTAAAAATTAGCTCTCTTAATAAAAATTTCCCAAAGAAAACCAAGAAGGCTCGAGGTCTTGGAGTGGTGTGGCTCACTGGTTAGAGGTGGCAGACCCGGGAGCAGAACTCGGCCCGGGACCAGGGTTCGTTTCCCGACGCGGCAGGGTCGTGGACCAGGGTCAGCGGACTCGAAAATTCTTGCCTCGGTGCCTACTCTAACCTGGGGTCCCACTCGGCAATTCTGGGCATTAGCTTGCCTAATCTCCACAACGGCCCCATGAACGCCGGGGATGCCTGGCTCCACCTTGGGGATTCCCAGTAGGGACCATGCCACAGGGAAAGCCAGGACGGGTTCCCCAGCGGTATACAGCGCTGGGACGCCCCTTTGCTGTGGCAGCTGTGCGCTTTACAAAATTTAACATTTAACATTTGTGGCTTCATTGGTAGTGCCAGACTGCTTTTTGGTGTAAAGGGGAAGCAGTGAGCTCATTGAACTTCGTGTTCCCAACACCACTCGGTCAGTTTGGGAAAGGTCCCCCTGAGAAGATTTATGATGTAGCGCTGAAGATCTTCCCCCTTCACTCCCTCCGGAATACCAAGAAGGTAGAGGTTATTTTGGCATTGCTTGTTTTCATATTCTTCCAATTTCCACATGACGCCTGTCATTTGCTCTCCCTGAGAAGTACATTGGCTCTTGAGTATCACAACTTCAGATTCAAGACTTTCAGTTCGTCCTTCCACCATGGTGACCCTTTCACAAATGTCAGAGCAGGTTTTGTTAAGTTTCGGAAGACACCCCTGTAATTTTTTGGCAGCACATTTAGGCAGCTGGCTGTTTACCCTGGCTTCTTCCTGATATTGCTTAGTTGATTAGATTATAGCGGCCAAAGAAGGTTCTGCAGTCTGATCTTGTAGGGCACAGGCAGTCGTTGCAAGTTCGCCATTGGAGGAAAAAGAGAGGTGAGACCCGGAATAGTCCCATTTCAGCTGATCTCTCTTATCTATATTCTTCCCCCTATTTTTCGCGCCCTGGTGCTACTGTTTTTGAACCTTGCTTCTCCCTTTAGAGGCATTACTGAAGTTGGATTCAGAGAGGTCACAGTCACTGGATGAAGAAGAGCTTAATTCGACTGGAGAGTTTGAACCATCTGAGACTGAGAAGAAATGCTCTCCAAGGGGGTCTGGAGAGACAGAATTTTGTAGTCATTGAGCACTAGCACTAGTACCTTTTGCATCCAAGTCATTGGAGCAAATAGCATGATCCTGGGGGCTCTGGGGATTGAAAACCAGCTGAAGTCAGCGCCGGTCAACAGGTCAGTCTCTGAAGGGAGAGGAAGGATGTCCGAGTTAAAATTAAAGGTATCTTTATGAGTCCCTTGGCTTTGGGTTCTCAAGCTGAGCTGCAAGACGAGTAAGCCAGGTAAAAGAGGAGTAGGTTGCAATTCTAGCTGCACATCAGGAAGTTTGGACGAGCTGGATGAGACTGTTTTTATTAAATCATTTGCAATACTGCCATTAACATCGTTTGAAAGTCTTGCCCCATTAGCAGGACCTGCGCTGGCCGCCACCCCCACGACAGAGAAAAATTTGGCAACTGAGGGTTGAGAGGAACCCCAATCTTTTGAGGCCTCCCACCCTCAGGTTTGTTTGATGTTTTTTTTAGGGCCACGGTCTTTCGTTTGCTTTTAGAGTTTACTTCTGCCTCTAAAGAGTGGAGTGTTGCAGTTGAAGGGCCGGAATTGGGGTTAGCTGGTGTCTTGCCTTTTGCCCCCCGGACCCCACGAGAAGACATGCTCAACTCACCCGTTAGGAGATCAGTGAAAAATACAATTGCCACAGAAAACATCCAGGCAGCGAAAAGACCAAGCAAGCAAGCGGGGCCTCTCCAGCCCCTCAGGCAGGAACGCAGCTCAATCCAAACTTCACCAGATTAGGAATGGAGGCTCTGCGCGATACAATGTTTCCTTCCAGCGCCGCGTCTCGAAGTTGTCGGGCTTCTCAGCGTTCTTGAAGTTTTTCGCAAACGCAGAGCTCTTCGTGATCGAGAAAATCCACAAGTGCACCCACAGCAGCAAACCAGCGTTGACCGATCCGAGCAAGGCAGATTCACCAGGTCAGGCCGCATAGCTGACGGCCGAGTGAACCCATGGCGCAGGCGGCTGTGAGACAGGGAATCACACAGGTACCATCTTGCGCCCCCTTTTTTATGTTTCTATTGTTGCAGCGGATATCTTGTAAACCACCAATCTATTCCTCAATAATAATCTGCCACATTAGTCTTACTTCAATACTTATTATTCAAATTGAATGTTCTTTAAATCACTTATCTAGAGAGGTAGTTGTTTTCCTTTATAGTCCCATTTCCATACTTGGTGTGCAAATTGATTCCTCTTTTGATTTATTTTTTGTGATTGAGGTCGTTATTCCCTTGCCTTTTATGATCCCCTAGGTTTAAAGTGCCGGTGCATTGTACAACTTAGTCAATAATACTTTGTTCTTACAAGTTCTGCAGCTATTGTTCCCCAATGGTACTTCTTTATTACAGTACAAGTGCCTTATGTTCGCTGTTCCATTGCTTTTATGTTTGCTTTTACGAATGTTACACCTCGGTAAATGAGTGGAATTGAGGCTCTACCTAGCCATGAAATTACTGCTTGCCTGCAAGATCTAATTTTTAGATCTCCGAAAATGTATTTCACCAAATGTTTACTTTCTTTCAAGAACTTTGGACCGACACAGAAAATATGTACCAGGGTTTCTTCCTAGTAGTTACATAGTTGATGTTCTTGGTTTGATGTCTTGTCTTTCCAAATTGGGATTTGATCTTTTGTTTCCCCTTTTCCAAATCTGTACTGAATGAACAGGTGTTTTATTGACTGCAAAACATTAGCTGTGAGACACTCCTGGGGCATTGGTTTTTTTTTTACAAATTAATCACTGTCCGGGCATGTCGTCTTAGCAAAAAGGCATTCTTGTCCAAAAATATGAGTTGTTTGACTGAAATCTTTATTACATGATAAAAGGCTTGTTTCCCAATGCTTGTACACCGAGTTTCTTGTACTTCTTATTATTTGATGGTCTGGTTTAGATGTTGGCCCCACCAGTCTTTTGTATTATTCTGTTTTAGCTCCTCTAATACCTTCCAGCACAAATGATTAATGGATCCTTTATCAGAAGCGTGAAGACTCCAGCAAAATTTTAGAAATGCACCTTTGCATTGATATTTTTGGTTCAAAAGACCAAACTCTATGCGCACTTATGCTGGGGATGCTGATTTTGGAATGTTGAACACCGATTTATATACTTTTTTGAGATTTGTTTAGTATGCCTTCTTCTCAGCGACTCCGAGCCATATGTCACCGTTGCCATCAACTGGGTGCGCATCACTGTTAACAGATGTCCCAAAGAGGGGCAGCTCAATTTCTTCTTTAGGATTTTAAAGCCATAGTTCTGTGATTGAGCTCTTGTTTGCATTGCTTCTATCTGTTATTTTTCTTTCATTTAGTGATCTACAATAAATCCAAGATATATGTATGTTTTGACTTCCAACACTCCTCCACTCCATGCTTCTTGTTTGTTGAATCTACCAGCAGTACTACTTTTGTTTTTTTCAAGTTGAGCTCTAAGTCTTACTTGTCCATATAACGTTTGACGGCCTTCGTGCTGTGCTGTATTCCTAAAGGCGTTTGGCCTATTAAGACTATGTCATCTGCATACTTCAGATATTCTATTTCTTCGTGCACCAAACTTGACGGATGTGAGTTGATATTCGTTAGTGCTTCTGCAAGATCTTTCAGGCATATATTAAATAAGCTTGGAGCTAATATGCAACCCTGTTGTAGTCCATTTTTGGAATTCATTTTGTTAGTTGCTTACGTTCCATTTCCTATTTTGAACTGAACCCAGGTTCCTGTGCAGAGCCCCTTGATTGCCTTCAAAATTCTGTTTTGTATGCCCCATGCGGCCATTTTTTTCCATAGGTGCTCCCGTAGCTCCCGGTCGAAGGCAGACTTGAGGTTTACGAAAAGCGCGAATAGCGTTGTTTTCCTTTTTTTGGCCTTTTCAGCTAACATTTCACAGACATATTTTTCCCACATTTCTGTATTATTCCCTGCATTTTGGTGACATGTCTCCCCTAGAGTCAAACTGTTTATCTGTTCTCAAATTTTTTGCTGTTCTTTTGTTTGCATGAGATGAGTAGACAGTTCCACCGTTCCTGTTGGTATCTTTTGTTTTCTTCCTAGCAGTTTTTTTTTAATACTTTGTTCTTAGGGCACATATTCTAGTTTCATCACCTCTTATTCCCTGCTTTGACTGTTTTGAAGTTCTTTTGGTTTCTTTCAGTAATTGCATTTTTTCTTTTCAGAGCTTCCTACTGTATCAAGTTTGTTTTCTGGTTCCCCCTTTCCGTTTACTATTTGGAGTGTTCGTGCTTCCATGATTTGAGAATTTTTCTAGTAACATGTTTTTTTGACTTTTCCATTTTTTTTGTCATTCCCCTTCTTTTGTTTGTTCCTTATCCCAATTTTATTGATTATCTTTTATTGTGTCCAATGATCCAGCATGTACATACACCTCCTCCATCAGTTTTTCTATCCCTTTTCCTCGCCATTTCAAGCTCTTTAAGTTAAATGTGACTGGAGGCAATATTAGCTCTTTTGTTGTGTGATTCAGCTCCGATTTGTACTTTATTTGAATACGTTTTGGGGAAAGTGATCACTCTCCGTGCGGGGGCTAATTTGAAAATGGCGTACCTGTTTCATTATACATTCACTTACTAACGTGTGATCTAATGTTGAGCACTTGTTTCCGCTTGAAAAGGTGATAGAAGCTGGTATATCACCTTTTGTATTCCCATTCAGGAGCCTTAAGGCAAGCTTTTCCAACTTGGTTCTATAAGTGTTCCCATTTTGATGCAGACTCTCTGTCTTCTTATTTTGACAAAGATTTGTGTTGAAATCTCCTGTAATTATTAGAAACGCCTGTTTATATTGTCTCTGCACTATTTTGAGTATTTTGCATAAGGTTTTCATCTGCTTCTCTTTCAACTCTTTTCTGGGGTGTATATATACATTTATTAGGATCATTACTGTTAACATCCCGTGGTCCTTCTGCCTTGGTATTCTTAAAACCTGAATCCAGTTTATCCCTATTTCTAATTGTTCTATTTGCCAATTGAAATTTGTTGAACAAAAAAGGGCAAGACCCACTTTGGAATAGCATTTATAGTTACCAACTTGAGAGTTCAGGGCACTGTAACTTTCATTTGGTTGTGACACAGGACATAGAACATGCCAGTTGGTATCCTGGGACAGATGGCCTCCTTGCAGCACGTGACCACCAGAACCAAGTCTACTCATAGCTCACATTGGTAAACATCAATATAATGAATGTAAATGTTAGTGTGAAGATTCAAAATGTCTTATTTAATAATTGAGGGGGACTTTAATCTCTGACTACTGACCCCTTCCTCTCTTTAGCAGGCCACATTTCTTCAATTCTTCCCAAAAAAATGAAGAACTGAGAGAGAATGTGCTTTGGGTCAGAGCATTTCATGTATTAGTTTGGTTGTATTTTTGATTGTTTGCTATTGCTTGGATGGGTTATCCATCAAGGCCATGACACCACTGGATGATAACATTATCCAATTTGTGATTGTATTACGTTTTGGTGATATGGCACAAGTAGTCCTTTTGTTGATTTGCAGATGCAACACATACAGCTTGTAATTGAGAAGCAATGTGTGTTCTTTGAAGAAGGTACTTTCCTGAACTGATTTAATCTTAATTGGTGATTTATGACCTTTCCGATAATTATGCCTAATATGGAATAAAGATGACACCAACAGGGGCAGCCCTGTAACCCAAAAATGGGGCTTATAAACAATAAGAATGCTACAGGGGTACAGGCTCTTAATTAAAAGAAAACATTTGTGACTTTAAATTATTCATATCAAGAATCAAAAAATGATGATTCAGTACCCTTCAGAAATGTGTCCAAAAATATATATTTTTTTGTAAGTCGCCTTCCCTGGCAAAAAAATCAGAGGATTCTACAAACCTATCATGGTATATAATTTTTTCCTTTTTTTCCACCATTTTTATTTAAGTTTGCATTAAAGTTTGTCTTTGTTATTGACATATGTTTGTGTTATTCTAGGAACACTTTTTGTAGTTTATATCTGTACAAAAATATTTCTTACTAAAGAAAAAATATTTTTGACACATTTCTGAAGGGTACTGACTCATAATTATTTTGATTATTGATATGAATCTTTTAAGGTCGCAAATGTTTTATTTTAATTAAGAACTTGAACCGCTAAAGCATTCTTATAATGTGGAATAAAGAAATGGTGTTATTTAACACATTGTGGTTCTGTGGTACTATGGTCCTGTGGTTCAGTCATTCCGAACCTGCTCAATAAAGGTCGTCGGATATAGACGATTTTGGTATTTTGGTGATGAGTGCGGTGTGTACGAGTGTTTTCGTCATAATTGATGGTGCCCTTAGTAACTTGACTGCTGAGCTCCAGTCGGATTGACTTATGACACTTCAGAATAGAGTTGTGCTTGATGCCATACTTGCAGACAGAGGTGGAGTGTGTGAACTGATTCAATCGAGCTGCTGCGTTTTCATTCCAGACAACGTTCTGTCAGTCTTCCAGGCCATTTCTAAACTACATAAGATCTCCGAGTCTGTACATATAGACAAGGGAGATTGGTCGTTGATGGGATGGTTATGGGGATTGATATCCACGGGGGATGGAAGATTCTGATGGTCATTGGGATGGTCTTAGCTATCCTTTTCCTGTTCTGTCTCTGTGTATAGTGTGCCCCTGCTATATGTGGCCTCTGTGGTACTTTGTGTGCGAGGAAACCTGTCCAGAGAGAGTTGCTAAGTACTAGGATGATGCTACAGCAACATCTTGATGATCTGATGAATATAGACCTGGATTCAGACTGACATGGGTTTGGGTTTATTGCCTATGTAAGGGCAAAAGGAGGGTCTGTGGTTCTGTGGTACTATGGTCCTGTGGTTCCGTCATTCCGAACCTGCTCAATAAAGGTCGTCGGATATAGACGATTTTGGTATCAGCGAACCGCAAATGACGAGTGCGGTGTGTACGAGTGTTTTCGTCATAATCGATCAATGAGAACACTACGTATTCAGGGATTTCGTTTGAACCCTCGGGTTCCATTTTGTGTGCGGCAGCCATTTTGTGTGGTTGTCCTCACATAGGCCGATGACTATGGCCGAACGAGTCCTTGGGACACGTACACCTTAGTTGACTTCTGTGTGACCTGGCCGAACTGACTTCCTTGCCCGAGGCTGACCTCGCTGAGCCAGTTCCTTGTTAAGCAGCTGGTCAGATAAAGATCAAAGAGCAGGACATTGCTGAGTTTATGGTACACGCACACACCCTTCTATCTTGCTTCTCATCTGTTTCTGTTCCTTCCTTTATGGTTTAATTATTGATTTGGGTTGAGGTCTTTATGATGGGTTTGTCCGGCCCGTTCGAACAGGAATGTTGGATTTTGCCTTGTCATCTCTGGGGGCTGGACAACGGAAAGTGGGATTGTCATCATGCGATATGTTTGAAATGTCGCTTTTTCATTGGTCAGTTTGTATGTAATCGATGCTAGCCAGGAATGTGATTTTCAGCATAAAAGATGATGCTCCGCTCCATGAATTTGTGCAGTCTCTAGCGAACCACCCGTGTTGTGCTTCGTAGATCTCTGTTCCTGGTTGCAGCCAATAAATTTGGTCTTTGACGTCATCAAGAAGTGTCCTGTGTCTCTGTTTGCCGAGGCAGGGGAATCCAAAGACATCGGGCGTTATCCCTGGCACCGCTGGGTTCTAAAACCCGGTTCTTCAGTTGGCGCCCAACGTGAGGCGACTTCAGCGGTACCGGTCCAAGCCCGAAGATTGTGAGGAGCTTCGTGTGAAAATTCTGGAGGAAGGCCTGCCACTTCATCGACCCCTGTATGTCATCGTGGTCCGAAAGTCTTTGCTGCGAGGTTCCCCGCTTTCCGACGGCTTCGAAGGACTGCTGCCCTGACTGTCGCCCTGTCTTGGAGCCATTAGACGATTTGTTGAGCGAGACAATAGACGGGTCTTCGACATTTCAGTTAAGTATAAGTGGAGCGTCTCCCAATCCTTAGTTTTGTTTTGGTATCCCTTCGAGGATCGCTTTGATTTGGTACCTGCAGGCCCCAAAGCAGACGGACTCGTGTATTCACGAGACTATCTATTTGAGATTTCCCTTGAAGTTTGAAGCTAGACTAGTGAGCGAAGATGCCTGGTCTTAGCAGACTTGGAAAGATATTTGGTTGTGGTTGTACTAGGGATTCCCGATTGGAGGATTCGTGTCCGGTTTCTCCGATTGGAACTCCGACCTATGAGCTCTACGTAAAACATGGAGTGGGCCCCATCACGTATAATGAAATGTGGATCAAATATACCAGGAAAGACGGTGTCCTACAGTGGCCCCGTTATGGTAGCTTTGAAATGGAGATTTTAGACAATCTCGAAGTTAAACTGTTCAAAAAGAAAGCCCGGCCGGCAATGTTTAACTCTTTCCGCTTATGGCGAAAGGAAGCCAAACAGAAAGAAATTAAGTTAGCGAAGAAAAATAAACGAGAACGAGGTATGTCAACGGTGCAAGCTGCAATACAGTTTAGGGATAATGAGGAAGAACAAGAGAGCAAACAGATGCTTAGGCAACGTAAATTAGCGGTAGACAAGTGCTATCCAGCTTTGCCACCTCAACAGCAGGATGTGAAGAAAGAGCTTGTGAAAGATCCTTTAATGTCGCATCTATTGAGTTCGCCACCCCCTTATGCGCAGAATGCTATGGCACCTCCGCCACCAGTTGTAGTTGCGCAAGCTTTGCCACCTGCGATTCTTCAACAGACAGCTCCTCTTCCACTGGCTCCTATTGCTTTGGCGCAGCCTTCTCAAGGGCCGCCGACTTTTCTACCTCCTTCGTCTGCTACTCCTACGCCTGTCTTGTATACTCCTCCTGTTACTGTTCCACCTCCGGTTTCTTCTCATTCTGCTCCGTCTCCTCTTCTTTTATCTCCTTCTCCTTCTGCTCGACAGAGAATGACTGATGCTTTTGCTGGTCTGTTTTCTCCTTTGTTGGGTTCATTGGGTATATCTCCTGTTGTAGAGCATAGGCAATCGCGTAGCCAATTGCCTGATGCTAATGAACGGACAGTGTTAGATCACTTAGCACGCAAATGGGATACGTATCCTTCGCAGTATGATCTTGAGGGTGTTATGGATGTTTTCCTTCAATTGGAAGCACCGAAACAATGATACGTTTTTGATATGGTGTGTTCTTTCCTTCGTGAACAATGGGAAGATGGTGAGGTAGGACAGACTCCACCTGAGTTGTACCTCATACGTTCTGAGTTAGCAAAAGGGACTGTTCTTGTCCAGCGCGATTATCAGCAACCTCAGCAATATCAGAGAAACTCGCAAAGGTTTGAGTCTTTTCTGTTGGATACTTGGGCTGTTTCCACGTCAGCGCAGATTTTGCCTACTGTTCTTGAGGTTGAGAAAGCAGTGGGGACGTTGTTGTCATTGAGGAGTGGCTCTCCTTCTCAGCAACTGTTTGAGCCTGATTCGTCGGTTAGGAGAAAGGCGCGTCAATACCCGATGCGTGATATTCCCCCAGTTTGGAGACCTGGTGATGCAGCTGCTCATCCGCCTGTTCTTCCACACTTTCAGCGTGTCTGGGTACATGTTCCATTGAAACGTGCTGAAGTTTTAGCTCTTAAGCAGATTTTGCCTGATCCCAGTAAAATCCGACAGGGTTTTATAAAGAGTTATCTCAAACTGCGGGTTCATGTATTATGAATCTGGCCGATATAGACATGTTGTTTGGGAATGTTGTTCCACAGCCTATCTGGGGTAAGATTCGTCATACGGATCATGCGCAGGAATTAGGTGATACATGGAATAATCTTAGAGATGCAGATAATAGACAAGTAGGTGGTGCTAAGCCAGAGGATTTGAATGCTGATCTTCCTGGTAGGATTATTGATTATATGAAGACTCTAATGCCTGAGGTGCGTGTTAATTGGGACAAGTTGTCTGCATGCAAGCAAAAGAAAGATGAGACTGTGTCCGACTTTTTCACTAGGTTCGAAGAGACATTTGTAGACCACAATGGTCAGGACATGAGCACTGAAGGTGGTCAACGGTTGTTCGTTGACAAGTTTGTTCATAATTTGCTTCCAGAATTGTGCAATAGGTTGAAGGATTCTGAGAGTGCTTGGGCTGTTTCCACGTCAGCGCAGATTTTGCCTACTGCCCATTACTATGAAAATAGGAACAAGGATGAGCTAGAGAAAGCGGATAAGAAGACTAAGGAATTGAAGACTAAAGTTCTTCTACAGCAAGCTTATCCGCCTCATGATAATCAGCGCGATTATCAGCAACCTCAGCAATATCAGAGAAACTCGCTAAGGTTTGAGTCTTTTCTGTTGGATTCTGGTGCTGCAAAGAGTTCTGTCATGCACTCTAAACTCCCTGGCGCACCTTTGTCTGGCTTAAAGAATGTTTCAGTAGGTTTTTCTGGTGCCCAGGTTATGAATCCGATTTCTAGTCCGTTGCCTATTTCTGTTGGACCTCGTAAATTCAAAGCACCCCTCATTTTGACGACTGGTTGTGGTGAGAACTTGTTAGGATTGGATTTGTTAAAGAGATTGTATGCAACGCTATATTGTTCTCCGTCAGGAGTACACCTTACATTGGGTGAGAGAGTGATCTCTCCGATGTACTTGTCTAAAGATCTACTTCCACCTGAATTGTCTTCTCCCCCTGATTCTCTTTGGGCTACTGGTCCTAATGATGTAGGTCTCCTAGAGATTCCGCCATATGTTGTGACGTTGAAAGCGAATGCTAGGTTACCACGCATTCCCCAATACAGGATTTCTAGTGATGGTGAGAGAGCACTTTTGGCGATCATCTATGATCTGATTGAGAAAGGTGTGATTGAGGAAACGAGAGGTAATGTGTGCAATAGTCCTGTTTTACCTGTTTTGAAAAGAACTGATTCTTCACAGCCTCCTGTATATAGGTTTGTGATCGATCTTCGAGAGGTGAATAAGATAGTTGTTCCGCAATTTCCTGTTGTGCCTGATATCACCGCTTTACTGACTTTGATCCCGGCAACAGCCACGTGGTTTTCGGTGATTGACTTGAAGAATGCTTTCTTCAGCATCCTGATTGCCGTGGAAAGTAGAGACATCTTTGGCTTCTCTTTAGGAGGACGAATTTTCCGCTTTAAGCGCGCTCCCCAAGGCTATTGCGAAAGTCCATCGATCTATAGTCAGGCTTTGAAAACACAACTTGATTTGCTGGTTTTACCTGATGGTGCTGCTCTTATTCAGTACGTTGACGATTTGTTAGTTGCTGCCGACAATTAATAGATCTGTAGAGAGGCTACTTTGTCGTTGTTACGTCACTTGTCTGATTTCCATCATAAGGTTTCTCTTTCGAAGTTGCAATATTGTCGACAAGAAGTTACCTACTTAGGTCACCTCTTATCGAAGGAGGGAAGGAAACTGACCCCAGAAAGAATTCAAGCCATTGCGAAAATGAGTGTGCCTACGACACAGAGAGAAGTACGTGCTTTCTTGGGTATTACATCGTACTGTAGACAGTGGATCCCTAATTTTTCGTTGTTAGCGAAACCTTTGATAGCTCTTACAGTTAAGGATACTCCAAATCCTATTCCTTGGACTGACCAATGTCAGAAGAGCTTTTCAGAATTACGCAATGCGTTGTGTTCGGCTCCTGTGTTGGGTACCCCTGACTACAGCAAGCCTTTCACAATGTATGTCCACGAGAGAGAGGTATGTGCATTGTCAGTCTTGACTCAACAATTTGGCGATAAGCAGCGTCTATGTGCTTATTTTTCGTCGACTTTGGATCCGGTAGCTAGAGCATTGCCGAGTTGTCTGAGAGCTACAGCAGCAGCGGCTGTTTCAATTCGACAGTCTGCCGGTGTGGCGATGGACAATACACTGATTGTGATGGTTCCACATGCAGTGGAAACCTTGTTGAATCGTACCAAGACACAGCACTTAACTAGTGCTCGGTTGTCGGGTTACGAATTGACCTTGTTAGCGAGTCATGTGCATATTAAGAGATGCAACACGTTGAATCCAGCCACGTTGTTGCCGATTTCAGCCGAGGCAGACAATGCCGAACAGCATGATTGTTTCCTTAGGATTGAGGAAGAAACAAAAGGGAGGATAGACCTTAGGGATACTCCTCTTCCAGAGTGTGATGGTACCTTATGGGTTGATGGTTCGTGTTTCAAGTTTCCGAATGGTGATACGACTGCAGCATATGCTGTTACGACCTTGCATACGATTGTTGAAGCTGCACATATCCCACATAATTTAGCACAAGCAGCAGAATTGATTGCATTAACGAGAGCGTGTGTGTTGGCGAAAGGTAAACGAGCGACTGTGTATACTGACAGCCAGTACACGTTTGGTGTGGCTCATAGTTAAGGACATTTGTGGAGAGA
Source organism: Lissotriton vulgaris (assembly GCF_964263255.1). Classification (NCBI taxonomy): domain Eukaryota; kingdom Metazoa; phylum Chordata; class Amphibia; order Caudata; family Salamandridae; genus Lissotriton; species Lissotriton vulgaris. The sequence goes on from NC_141696.1 coordinate 506,591,122, forward strand.
GCGTGGGTTCCTGACTTCGCATGGGACCAAGATCCAGCATGGTCAGTTGGTGAATGAACTCCTTGAATCACTCACTTTGCCATTGCAAGTAGCGATTGTGAAATGCAGTGCGCATAAGAAAGTTACGGATGATGTTGCTCGTGGTAATGCGTTTGCAGATGAAGTCGCGAAAGAAACTGCAAGAGATGTGATGAGTCGAATGTATGTTGCGGGACCAGCGAGATGGGTTCCAGATGGAAGCATGTGTGAAGATACGATTGAGAGCGTGAAATCCATCCAAGCTGAAGCTACAGAGAAAGAGTTGAATGAATGTAGAGAGAGTAAGGGTAAATTGGATTCGAATGGTTGTTGGATTGATTTGTCAGAGCATCAGAGATGGTTATTACCCGATCTGTATGTACTTCCAGTGGTTACGATGGCTCATGGATTGGCTCATATCAGCGTGAAAGGGATTTGAAAGTTGTTGGCTCCGGTTTGGCAGAATGTTGGAATTCCCAAGTGTGCAGAGAATCTGGTTAAAAACTGTATGGTGTGTTTGATGTACAATCCTGGTAAGGGAATTCCAACTCTAGCTGGTCATTTTACTCCTCCAACGTATCCGTTTGAGGCTTTGCAGCTAGATTTCATCCACATGGAGAGGTGCAACAACCTAAAGTATGTGTTGGTGGTTGTTTGCTCTTTTTCTAGATGGGTGGAAGCCTACCCTTTGAAGGACAACACTGCCTTGTCCACAGGGAAAGCCCTTTTTAAGGAATTCTTCCCTAGGTTTGGATTGCCGAGAATGATCTGGAGTGACAATGGGAGTGAATTTGTGGGTCAAGTGATGAAGAAAGTATGTGATGGATTAGGTATTCGGCAGAAGTTCCACGCTGCAAATCATCCCCAATCAGCTGGTCTAGTCGAGTGCTACAATGGCACCCTTAAACTAAAATTGGCCAAAATCCAAGCGAGCTCTGGTTAACAATGGCCAGATGCCTTGCCTCTAGCCCTTTTGTTCACTAGAATGACTGTGCATTCACGAATGGGTTTGAGTCCGTACAAAATACTGTTTGGTCGCCCGGCGAACATTTGGGGAGTGCCGAGGCCGACAAAATTTAGTGAGCTTGAACATCCTGTGTTGCTTGACTACCTGTATGAATTGACGGCTAAACTGCGTGTTTTGCATCAACAGGTTCACGATTCATTGCCACAAGCTTCAGAAGATCCAGGGCACTCCATTGAACCTGGCGCATGGGTGCTCATGAAGAATTTTCCGCGAACTAAGAACGAGCAGCCCCGCTGGACGGGACCCTACATGGTGTTGTTATCTACCCGTTCTGCAGTACGAGTGCACGGTAAAAAGAACTGGATCCACAGTGTACGCTGCAAAAGGGCTCCTTTGCCTCTGCCGTACGACCGGTGGGTCCAAAAAAGGACTTCCTGACTCTGAGACTGAGACCGTGCCTCGTTGTCTGCCCTTCAAAGATGCCCGTTTGATTGGGACGAACACTGAGAAAGAAAGTGACGATCTTCTTCAAGAAGCTGTGCCTTTGTCGAATTGTTTGAACACTTCTGAACCTGAACTCCTTTTACGTGAACAGACATTGCCTGGCAAAGAGCGTTATAATTTGAGACCGAGAGTCGCGGGACAAATAAAAAGATAAATTCTTTCCTTTACTGATTTTTTTTGCAGGTTAACTCTCCTCTGAGGAACTACTTTATTTTTGTTTTTCGAACCGCCATCCGGGTTCAGCTGTAGGGTCGCGGTTGCCGAAGTCTTTGGAGTGAAAGCCGAAGACGTTAGGTCGATGGTTCTGGTTGGTCTAATGGATTTGCCCTGGACTGACAGAAGCATTCCTTAGCATAGAACACCCTACCACCGCGAGCAGCAATTAGAGAGGATGGAGTTTTTTGAGATGGAGAGACCTGTTGAAAGAATAAGCTTTAGGAACAAAATATGTAACCTGATGAGCCGAAAATGATTTTTAATATTGTGTTTGTTTATGTTACTCAGCTTAATGATGTTTTTAATTGGAGATGTGACATTTTCTTTTCAAGTGACGTTCATGCCCACTACTCAACCTATACCTCCTCCTACCATTTCTTCTCATTCTTTTCACCCTCTGCCCGAACATGAAATAGTTAGAAGACTGGAATTTGCTAACAATTCCTTTGTTCAGCTTCTGCACCAACACCAGCTAGTAATGAACACGACAAACTGTTGGGTTTGTGCTCTGGTTAAGGGTATAGTTGATATGATTAGGGGAATTAGCTCCTAGGAGACTATTCCGAGAGATGAGACACAAGCCTTCATTGGTTGGAACATTACTGCATATGGAGTTAGTCTGAGTGTTAAGCAGCGAGCTAAAAGTTCTCCACCAATTTGGATAGTGCCCCATCAGGGTCATTATTGTCTGCGAGGTAATGGCAAGAATCCGAAAGCTCAGTTAGGGAAGAATGTCTGTACTGAGACTTATGTATTTGCGTCTCAGACTTCCCCAGCATTTCTAGCAGCTAAGGGTACCTATTTTATCTGTTACGACAAAGCATATACATGGTTGCCCCCTGACTTCTCGGGCACATGTTTTGTTTCGTTCCTGTTGCCTCCCACTTTTACAGCTACAGCAGATTACCATAAGACGAGAGTTGCTAGAGGTGTCTTCAGTAAGGAAGATACCGCAGGGCAAGAGTTGGGAGATTTCTTTAAGGGTTTTCTGCCGTTCTGGGGGCCTATGGCTAACAGCAGGAACATTCGCCAGTTGACGAGAGTGGTTGAGTCAACCATAGTCGAAACTGCTTGTACCCTTAGTAACTTGACTGCTGAGCTCCAGTCGGATCGACTTATGACACTTCAGAATAGAGTTGCGCTTTATGTCATACTTGCAGACAGAGGTGGAGTGTGTAAACTGATTCAATCGAGCTGCTGCGTTTTCATTCCAGACAACGTTCCGTCAGTCTTCCAGGCCATTTCTAAACTACATAAGATCTCCGAGTCTGTACGTATAGACAAGGGAGATTGGTCGTTGATGGGATGGTTCCGGGGATTGATATCCACGTGGGGATGGAAGATTCTGATGGTCATTGGGATGGTCTTAGCTATCCTTTTCCTGTTCTGTCTCTGTGTACAGTGTGCCCCTGCTATATGTGGCCTCTGTGCTACTTCGTGTGCGAGGAAACCTGTCCAGAGAGAGTTGCTAAGTACTAGGATGATGCTACAGCAACATCTTGATGATCTGATGAATATAGACCTGGATTCAGACTGACATGGGTTTGGGTTTATTGCCTATGTAAGGGCAAAAGGAGGTTCTGTGGTACTATGGTCCTGTGGTTCCGTCATTCCGAACCTGCTCAATAAAGGTCGTCGGATATAGACGATTTTGGTATCAGCGAACCGCAAATGACGAATGTGGTGTGTACGAGTGTTTTCGTCATAATCGATCAATGAGAACACTACGTATTCAGGGATTTCGTTTGAACCCTCGGGTTCCATTTTGTGTGGGGCAGCCATTTTGTGTGGTTGCCCTCACATAGGCCGATGACTATGGCCGAACGAGTCCTAGGGATCTGACAAAATTGAACTGAAAGGTACATCACATTGGGTGAACGAACATGTCAACTGCAGAACTCCTAATGTGATCTACCTAATAATCTGTCCATGCCAAAAGGGGTATATTGGCGAAACTGGGCGTGAAATCAGATTACGCTTATCTGAACATAGATCTGCCCTGAAAAACCATAAGAAAAATGCCCCATTGGTAGATCACTGGATCACAGAGAAACACAAAGAGGATGAAATAAAATGGTGCATAGTAGAAAAAATAAAAACCACTATGAGAGGAGGAAATTTGGACATTAAACGTAAACAAAGAGAACAATTCTTCATGTCCAAATTTCGCACCTATACCCATGGTCTCAATAGCAGAGAAGAATGGGAAAGATTGGTCAGATAACTAGCCCAGTACCACTGTAAGCTTCTTTAGGTGTGCTATGTTCAGTGCAGAGATGTTTGGTATACAATTAGTACCATATTCATCGTTTAAATAAATTAAATGACAAGGTACAGAAAATGAATATATGCATGTAAAAACACCTGTCTGCACAAATAGATGAATCAATGGTATCAGAAAATTCCATATACACAAAATGTGATTTCCTTACTGTAATAGAACATTAGATCTAAGTCTGTGACTTGTCCAAGAATTGAACATTGATCAATAGAAAATGTGATTTTATCTTCCAAAGTAGAATGTCAAGTTTGTGTCTTTGATTCGTCTATGATTTAAATAATGATTTACATAACTAAAAATGAATACCTTTGTGGTTAAATGAGAATGTAAAAGGACGTCTTGTGGTGACAACCCGGAGCATTTTCTCTTATCCATCATTTATTCTCCACCATCTATCTCTTTATACAACAAATTGGGCGTAACAAATTGGAGTCCTTACCTTAAATTCGTAAATTCCATTCAAAATGCTCCTAGTTCCATACACAAGTGAGCCTTAGGTACAATTATGTGTATTTGATGTGGACTATACTCCTTGTATTGTAAAAACAACTAATAATAATATGATACAATCTTGGGTGTATTCATGTGTACCATTATGAATTGAATATGGGGCTTGGTGCCAAAGCATAGTACACCAAAACCCTATACAATACACATCCACGTAGAGACGCCAAAAAAACTACCAAAATAAACTACCAAAATGGCGGCCTAATTTATCGGTTTCAGAACGGCAGCATGCCCCGATACATATCCACATAAGTCCGGGCTTGGATGTTACATAAAAAATGTCTATGTGGTATAAACCCCCTCAAAGTCAATATAGTGTAAACTAACTAAAAGCGAGCGTCTCGCAAAAGGAAAATGCAAATCCGCTTCGCTTTCAGTCCCTCTTCGCGATTAGTCCCTCGTCGTTTGTAGGCACTATTACGCAAGGATAAGTCTAAAAACTACTAAAATGGCGAACACACCGTGCTTATCCTAATGACCGGCACAGGTGTAGAAAGTTAATCAATTTGACAATACCGCCGCATAGGATAAAAAGACCCGTCCCGTTCCAGCTCACTAACTGACGCTGGAGACCGGGTTACCAGGCAGGTGGCGTGTAGCTCCGACTACGGAGGTAGGAGACAGGGGACGACTGGGCGCTGTGCATTCCCAGACGCGAGCCTGAAACGAGATATTAAGACTGTCTGGGCTGAGTATATCTCGAGTTCTGGCAAGCATGTATCTTAGCATAACTGCGCGAACCCGGCCCATCAGCCTAACTTTAAGCTGGTTTTGAACATTATAACATGCTTTGTTTCACATAAAGCACGCCGGATTTTTTATGCACTTTAACGCAGTCTAACATGCTTTGTCTCAAACAAAACACGCTTTATTTCTCTATGCAATTTAATTGCATTGTGAATACCTAATAGTTTGATCCTCATAAATCGGAATACAGTAATGTGTAATACTTGTACTCCACTACTATTGTTTATTCAGATAAAAGGAACTTTCTTCAATTACAAAAAAAGAAGCACTCCGTCTCCATTACGCTAAGACAAGGGCGAGGAGTGGAAAGACGCCTTATCTGATGAATACCCTGAGTCATCCAAATCAACATAAAGAACGAAACCCAACGCTCCCATTACAAAGTCCAGAGTAAGCATATGACCATCGAGTTATGTATGGGGCTCATTGATTTTTGTGTCTTAAATTAACACACTAACTGTGCACCAAATATCATTGTGTGTACACAGGTTACTCTAAGGAACAAACCTGAATTATAACAGTGGATAAGAGTCTTTCAAATCGTTCAAACCAACATAAAGAACGAAACCCAATGCTCCCACTACAAAGTACAGAGTAAGCATATGATCATCTAAATTTTGTAAGGGGCTGAGTGATAGTTTTGAGTCTTAAACTAACACACTAACTGTACACCAAATATTATTGTGTGTACACAGGTTACTCAAAGGAACAAACAAGAATTATAACAGTGGATAAGATTTATCTATCCCCAGGATTTAGACTGGCACCGCAAATTGAATACTGCGAATTGTGTAAGGAATCTTCCATTTATAGTTTAGACACCATTAGACTAAAAACTTTCTGCAAATGAAATCCCTCAATGAATGTATACTAATTGATTGTTCCATATAATTTTTAGATTGAAGAAATTCACTGTAGTCCTGAGGAAGGTGTACCATTTATCTTAAACACCGAAACGCGTCGACAATTTGGCTACTTTTTAATTATTGTTTAAATGTAAATGTGTTTAATGTCAATATAATGTGATTGTGTTTTTATATGCAAAACTGTTACTTATATCATGCTGCTTTTGATTAAGTTTTTAATAAATATGATTTTAATGAAGATTATGCTTTTTTGAAATAATTGTGGGACATGTTAGGATATATACCATTGAGGTCAGAAAAAGTTCTTTGGTGTCTGATTCCATAAAGTATTTCGGGCTTTGATTTAGGAACCACAGAAAGGAACAAACCCCCTTTTTTTTTGTTGCTAGGGACACGTACACCTTAGTTGACTTCTGTGTGACCTGGCCGAACTGACTCCCTTGCCCGAGGCTGACCTCGCTGAGCCAGTTCCTTGTTAAGCAGCTGGTCAGATAAAGATCAAAGAGCAGCACATTGCTGAGTTTATGGTACACGCACACACCCTTCTATCTTGCTTCTCATCTGTTTCTGTTCCTTCCTTTATGGCTTAATTATTGATTTGGGTTGAGGTCTTTATGATGGGTTTGTCCGGCCCTTTCGAACAGGAATGTTGGATTTTGCCTTGTCATCTCTGGGGGCTGGACAACGGAAAGTGGGATTGTTGTCATGCAATATGTTTGAAATGTCGCTTTTTCATTGGTCAGTTTGTATGTAATCGATGCTAGCCAGGAATGTGATTTTCAGCATAAAAGACGATGCTCCGCTCCATGAATTTGTGCAGTCTCTAGCGAACCACCCGTGTTGTGCTTCGTTGATCTCTGTTCCTGGTTGCAGCCAATAAATTTGGTCTTTGACATCATCAAGAAGTGTCCCGTGTCTCTGTTTGCCGAGGCAGGGGAATCCGAAGACATCGGGCATTATCCCTGGCGCCGCTGGGTTCTAAAACCCGGTTCTTCAACATGCATACTCAGATGCAAAGTGTTGTCGGCTGTTTAATTAATGTACATATTCCCGCTACAAACAAGAGGCAATTCCTCATTTTTCCATTATATATATGTCATGTGTCTTGCTTGTCTACATCACATATGCAATATGTTATATGTGCACATCATTTATCAGGAATTTGGACCTATACTTCTAACTAAGAAAATGCAAAAAAACAGCTATAAGATACTCTCTGACACAATGAAAAACAGTTCTATGGGTGTATTAGGGGCAGTGCAAGGAGGACTGCACGCAGCTCCTCTATATGTCTACCTACATGGTAATAATACTTATGTTTTCTTCATAATCTTATTTTTACAGGATTGGTCACAAGAAGTGATTCTCTCCATACCTGTTCAGGTTTGTAAGTACACACCTCCATTCCTCATGCCGTAGCATGCATGCATATATGATCTCTGATCCGGGCGAAAGCCACTTTGACCCTTAGAGGCACTTAGGTGGATAGCTGAAACATGTTGCCCTCATTGAGAATAATTGGGATCAACTTAATTCCCACAAACATTCACCACTGTATATGAGCTAATTTTAAAATCACTATTCAACATCATACACACACTGTCACAATCACAACAAATGCAGGCACCCTTGCAACATAACACAAGGGTGCCTGCATTGGCCCTAAGCAGCCACAAGTGGGCCAGCGCTAGAAAAAAACAGGAATACGTCATATAATGTTAAATACAGTGCATTCCTTCTCTTTCACCCAGTGCAGCAAGGTGGCTTGCTGCGCTGTGCTTCGTGAAAGATTGAGACATGTGCCCCTTAGTTATTTTTTGTTTTAGCCAGTAGAAATTTACATTCCTCCACTGTAGTTCTGCTGTCAAAAATACCCAGGTAAAAGTGTCGCATAAGGCATGCTGCAAATCAAAATGTTCTCTGTATTGAATGCTCTCTTGCGTCAATTGCATATCCCCCTATTCCCCATGCTGTACCTCACACTGCCTCATACTGCCCCTGAAATGTACATTACTCATTGCTTCCCTGAGACCCAGAAAGTGGTCCACCAATAAAACACAACACTCAGGGATTATTTGCGGATAACGTTTGCGGCTTCACAGATGCTCGGTATTCAGTGCTCCCCTGAGCCATATCAAGCAATTCTTCTCTGGGGTGTTTAATTTAAGGTCGCTTGGTTCACTCTGACTTGTTCTCCCCTGCCTCACCAGGCACTCCTTTTCACACATCATACTCTGCCATCTGTTGCCTGGGACTAGGCATGCATGTTTCTCTCTGAGCACTGATGTCTGCTAGTTTGTTGCTCTGTGTGCACAGATGCATGTATGATTGTTGCACTTTGCAAAATTAACATATTCCTTTCTGTTTTGTTAAAAAAAACTAAAGACATTCTAAAACATGGATTGGAAACTCTAAATTAATTGTTGATTTTATGCATAATGTTAAACATAATTACTTTTTGGGCAAAAAGGGAAGTGGCAGCGGGCTGAGTTTATCACAGTGTGCTCTTTCCTCTCGTTTTTACTAATGAAGAGTTTTCGCCTTTTCGTTTGTTGAAGAACTGAATGAATTACCTGCTGGGAATGTAACAAATAGATGATCAGATGCCCAGCTAGATGCTCCCACCAAATTGTTTGATTTTGCTTGTGCATAAACTCTTGTCAGCAAAAAAAGTACCCACCTGGACCACCCAATCAATTCTGATGGGTCTGGGTCCGGCGCAGCCGTGGAATTGCTTCTTTTTCAAGACAAAGCCACAGGAAGCAGCCCCCCCCCCCCACCTCGGGTCCCACATTGTGGGCGCCCTATCTTCATCATTAATTGGCCACCTAATGCTGCCCCTGCTTGCTGGACACTCAGCACCAACTATCGGGGGTCCTGCCAGAATTGCCGCTGCTTCAGAGAACACTGTGATTACATCTGCAATTTCAACCTCACCAGTTTTGGCACAGGTCAGGGACGCTATAGGTGGGAAGGAATTTTGTAGACTTTCTAAGCTGCTCCCGGCTCCACTTTCTGAGCATGCAGCTCCTATCTAAGAAATTGCTCAGACACAGTTGCAAGGTCGAAACTTGCTGGATTACATTGCATCTGCTTCAGGAGGTAATGTGCAGGGCGATGTAGTACACATCTCCGAGGATAGGGCTGCCTGTAATAATTTAGTAACAAACAACAATGACTTTGCTGATGACTGCTTCATTGATCCTTTATCTCTTTGTGGACTCTTTAGTATAGATATCCAGGTGATTACATAGCTACCTACTGGAGCTACAGGAGCCTCTCCTAACTTGCAGATGGAAGCTGCCACTGGCTCACAAACCTCAAATACCATGGGAAATAGAGACCCTGCAGGATCGAACATTGAATTAAAGGGCGCCACGTTGCAGCAATTGGTGACTAGAACTTAAAAAAAAGAAGACAGGCTCTGCTTGTGGTCAGGTGTGAATGGCTGCGGCTGGGCAAAGGAGGCAGTTTTTATTGAAGTAAAAAATGCCTGCATAGAGGATGATTTCTTGCAGTTCAATGGTACCACCGGTGTCTCAAATTTCAATAGAGCATTCCCTATATAGGATTTTACAACCGTCTTAACAATTTGTTCAGTACCTAAGTGCGGTGCAAGTAGTTTAACAAGTACGGAAAAGACCTGCACCCCTGAAATTTCCCTGAATGGTCAAAGTGATTAAATAGTCAAGGCCTCTGAGTCCTGTGAGCCCTCTTTTACCTCAATATTTCAGCTGATTCAGACTTATAGGAACAAGACCTCTAGGCACTATACTGAGGATAGAGAGGATAACTCTCAATTGCAGCAAATTGGGGCAGAAATTACTGGGAAAGTGTCTGACCTGTCATTACAGAAGCAGGATCTCCAGCAAAGAGTTACAGAGGCTGAGGAGGCCAAGGCATATATTACGGGGGCAGTTAAAGAGCACAAAATCCAGATCTCATCTGCTCAGCAAAAGCTGGAGGATTTGGAAAGTCTGGGGATGGTGTGTGACTATGTTAGTACCTGCGAGACAGTTGGAAGCATGTGTGCAAAAACCGTTGAGAAACATGCGCTAGAACCAGACCCATCGGCCCAACCTTTATGTCGGAGTTTACGTCATGTGGGTGGTTTATCTCTGGTCATTCATCACCACAACCAACCATGTAGTGCCGGTGTGGAAAAGAATGTCAATACTCTAGCCATGTAGCTCATCGTGGAATGGTATTGAAAAAGTGCAGTGCTCAAGTGGTACTGCACAGCGCCAGAGGGTAGTCTTACTACTTGGCGTATTTTTAATTCTTGACACACAGTATTCCATTCGAACTTTCTGCTGGATCTGAGTAGTCAATTTTATTCATCACTACCACTTGAGCACTGAACTTTTTCAATACCATTCCATACCATTCTCAACGGTTTTTGCACACATGCTTCCAACTGTCTCGCAGGTTCTAACATAGTCACACACCATCCCCAGACCTGGTCTGCTCTATTGTGTGTTTTGTAACTTGAAAATAGGGGAGCGAGCAGGCAGGTCGTAAAATATTCCCCTGGACCCTCCACACACATTTTTGTTTTACTAGGATTTGGAAAGTCACCAACGGTGGAACAACCTTAGCATTATGGGAATTCCAGAGGGCAAAGAGGGTGTTGATGTACAGCAGTATGTCATGAGACTTTTCCAACAGGATTTTCCTGATCTGGTGGATTGGGATATGGAATACTTCCAATATTTGCAGGATCTAAAGCTACATGATTTGGGGATAGGCCATGTCCTATCCTGAATTATGTGTGTATCTTTCTTCTTCAACAGGCTATCTATATGAAGGCTCACCCCTCTGCCCTGATTAAAAGGACTCTGTATCCTTCTGACTTCTGAAATTCAACTATGGATCAGAGATGAAGCCTGAGGTAAATGGTTGACCCACTTAAAGCGACTGGTGTGCAGGTCTTCCTGCTAAAGCCTGCATGGCTTAAAATACAGCGTGGTGGGAGAAGTTGCATGGGGCTATCTTTTTATTTCAAACAGCCACGTATGGGGGGGTTAGGTTAGGAATTTAGTGTTTGAGTAGTAGTCTTATCGTCCATATCTAACTTTAAAAGAATGTGCTGGAATGTAGCCGGCCTCAAATGTCAAAGAGAAGACAGATGGTTATGAGGAGGTGCCTCATATTCTCTGCATTGTGGAGACCCGTTTAGCATTCAAAGACGGGGGTCCATTGCCACAACTAGAGTACAATATTACTGCAAAACACACAAGGCGATGAACTCAATTTTGCACATTGGCAAAACATTCACCCCCAGTCACAGCTCTGGGTTTAATCCATTGTTATTTTGCTCACCACGCCACCCCAGTACAGACATGGCCATATGCAAATCAGTCTTGACCCTGTGCCTCATGGGAACAGTCCAGCCCGAACTGCCAAGCCATGTCTTCCGTGGACTGGAATTAAGCATTCTAGGACCGGTTTCTGGCTATCAGCCGTCTTCAGCCAGGAAAGCTTGACTCCAGTGGCGTAGTGAGCATGGGACCCATGTCTGGGCATACCCTTCCCATATAGGGCGAACAGCAAAATGCACAAGGTGATGGACGGAATGTTGCACATTGGCAAAACATTCATCCCCAGTCACAGATCTGGGTTTGATCCATTGTTATTTTGCTCACCACGCCACCCCAGTTTAGACATGGCCATATACAAATCAGTCTTGACCCTGTGCCTCATGGGAACAGTCCAGCCCGAAGTGGCAAGCCATGTCTTCCCTGGACCGGAATCTAGCATCCTAGGACCTGTTTGTGGCTATCAGCCATCTTCAGCCAGGATAGCTTGATCCAGTGGCTTAGTGAGCAAGCGACCCACGACTGGGCATATCCTTCCCACATAGGGTGATCAGCAAAACACATAAGATGATGGACGGAATGTTGCACAATGGCAAAACATTCACCCCCAGTCACAGATCTGGATTTAATTCATCGTTATTTTGCTCAACAAGCCACCCCAGTTCAGACATGGCCATATGCAAATCAGTCTTGACCCTCTGCCTCATGGGAACAGTCCAGCCTGAACTGCCAAGCCATGTCTTCCCTGGACCGGAATCAAGCATTCTAGGACTGGTTTCTGGCTATCAGCCGTCTTAAGCCAGGATAGCTTGACTCCAGTGGCTTAGTGAGCAAGGGACCCACGTCTGGGCATACCCTTCCCACATAGGGGGATCAGCAAAACACACAAGATGATGGACGGAATGTTGCACAATGGCAAAACATTCACTCCAAGTCACAGATCTGGATTTAATCCATCGTTATTTTGCTCACCAAGCCACCCCAGTTCAGACATGGCCATATGCAAATCAGTCTTGACCATGTGCCTCATGGGAACAATCCAGCACAAACTGCCAAGCCATGTCTTCCGTGGACCGGAATTAAGCATTCTAGGACTGGTTTCTGGCTATCAGCCGTCTTCAGCCAGGATAGCTTGACTCCAGTGGCTTAGTGAGCAAGGGACCCACGTCTGGACATACCCTTCCCATATGGGGTGATCAGCAAAACACACAAGATGATGGACGGAATGTTGCACAATGGCAAAACATTCACCCCCAGTCACAGATCTGTATTTAATTCTTCGTTATTTTGCTCACCAAGCCACCCCAGTTCAGAGATGGCCATATGCAAATCAGTCTTGACCCTGTGCCTCATGGGAACAGTCCAGCCCGAACTGCCAAGCCATGTCTTCCCTGGACCGGAATTAAGCATTCTAGGGCCGGTATCTGGCTATCAGCCGTCTTCAGCCAGGATAGCTTGACTCCAGTGGCTTAGTGAGCAAGGGACCCACATCTGGGCATACCCTTCCCACATAGGGTGATCAGCTAAACACACAAGATCATGGAAGGAATGTTGCACAATGGCAAAACATTCACCCCCAGTCACAGATCTGGATTTAATCCATCGTTATTTTGCTCACCAAGCCACCCCAGTTCAGACATGGCCATATGCAAATCAGTCTTGACCCTGTGCCTCATGGGAACAGTCCAGCCCGAACTGCCAAGCCATGTCGTCCCTGGACCGGAATAAATCATCCTAGGACTGGTTTCTGGCTATCAACCATCTTCAGCCAGGATAGCTTGACTCCAGTGGCTTAGTGAGCAAGGGACCCTCGTCTGGGCATACCCTTCTCAAATAGGGCAAACAGCAAAACACACAAGGTGATGGACGGAATGTTGCACATTGGCAAAACATTCACCCCCAGTCACAGATCTGGGCTTAATCTATCATTATTTTGCTCACCACATCAACCCAGTTCAGACATGGCCATGTGCAAATCAGTCTTGACCCTGTGCATCATGGGAACAGTCCAGCCCGAACTGCAAAGCCATGTCTTACCCGGACCGGAATCAAGCATCCTAGGACTGGTTTCTAGCTATCAGCCGTCATCAGTCAGGATAGCTAGACTCCAGTGGCGTAGTGAATATTATTGCTAGTACCACCCAGCAGGTCTCATTTTGCGGGGTCACAGTATGAAACCTTTGCTCTTTTAATTGTAAAGTGATTCGCATTGCATCTGATTTGAATGGCAGGTGGGCAATGTCTTAGATTAATGTTTGCTGGCAAAGTTTTCACTATCACCTTTGTTTATGGTCCCAGTAAAGATGACCCAGAGCTGATAGATATACTAATTTGTGAGTAAGCTTTTTTGGGATGAACAATTATTGATCATCCGTGATTTTAATTGCATTATGAGCTATCAGCAGGATACAACTAATAAAACTGATATCCCTTCGCAGGACAAAGATTGGAAGGCTATTAGAGATTCAACCAGGGTGCGTGGCTTAGTAGATTTATGAAGACTGCTGCACTCAAATAAGCTAGGATATACATATTACTCTGTCCCCATGGTCATTACTCTAGCATTGATATGCTTTTTCTCCAATAATATTTAATTAGTGATTCAAGAATAAAGCTCTGCCGTAAGATTACTTCTGATCATAAACCTCTATTGCTAACATTATAAGTCTCTGACTGCCAATAAGAGTTACAAAATGGACGTTTCCTAGATCGTTACTATTAAGCTCAGAGTAAAAAAAAAGGATGAACTCCCATTTGAGGGAATGTCTAGATATCCACTTGGCTCTGCCATCTCAAATATTGCATGGGACACTTTGAAAGCGTGCAGTTTATCTCTGAGCAGAAAAAATCTCATGAGACGCAAGATCAACAATTATATGCTGAATTTATATAATGGGAGTGAAAACATGCACATGCAATATCAGTGGAGGATCAAAATGAATCTAGGATACATTTTGAAATTATTAAATGTAGTTGTAGGACAGATTGAGTACATAGGGATAAGGCTGCAGTTGCGGTTACGGCTAAGGGGATTGCTATATTTAAATATGGCGAGAAAGCCAGGAAGGTCTTGGCCTACAAAATCTCCAAAGCAAGGCCCCAGCACATGGGTAAATAGATTAAGAATAAGGAAGGCGCCAGGTATCATGAACCATGGGATATTCTTCATAAATGTTTGCGTGTTCATTAAGAACTTTATACAGAAACCCAGTTACCGTTTATGAGGTCAATGGAGGGGTACATAGCATCGGATAGGTTGCCTAGGCTGAGTGGACCAAAGTATGTTTTACTTGAAGATAAGATTGCCTTAGGGAAATTAAAAGGGCTTTTCAAGTCTCTGCCTTCTGATAAGTCTGTAGGAAAGGATACCCTGCCGCTGTATTTTTATAGTACATTCCGCAATATATTGGCACTGGTGCTACTTACTGTTATCTTATATATCGATCATGGGGGTGATACTCCTGACTCTGGGATCCATACCTATATTACAATCTTTCTTAAAAAGAATACATCAGCTGAAAAAATGGGAGTATATCTACCAATATCTTCAATTAATTTGGATGCTAAAGTCAATGCAAAAGTGTTGGCATCAAGGCTCACCACTTGCAGCCATGATTTAGTTTCTCCGCAACAACATGGTTTTATTCCAGGGAAGCGCATTACCAGTCACATCAATAATGCTGTAGCATAGTTCGATGCAGTTAAGCATACGGGGGAACGGGTCAATATGATCCTATTAGGCGCTGATAAAGCATTTGATATGGGGCCATTGTTCTATTTATGGTCCACTTTCTAGGCTATTGGTATTGGTAATAAGTATTTACACCAGATCAGAGGCGTACATAGACTCCAGTGGATCTAGTCAGGCATATCTCATCAATGTTCAAGGTGTCTCATGGTAGTTGCCAGGGATGTTCATTATCTCCACTTTTAGTTGCACTTTTTCTCAAATCCTACCTACCGCATCTTGTTCAGAATACAGATATAGCACCAGCTATGGTTAATGAATGGGATATTTTGATTAGTGTGTATGAATATGATGTGACAGTGTACAACCAATCAAAGCGACTAAATTATTTGCTAATGAGGCTGCCAGATGTTGGGTTTTCCCTGGGTATCGCTTCAATTTGTCTAAAACGCAAATAATTATGAGCTTCATATCATTTGTTAAAAAATCTAAAATTGTCTCGGTTGCAACGTATTTGGGAATCAATATCTACTCTTGTGTTAATCCTTTAATTGATTTGAACTATTAGCAATTGTTACATCAGCACATTCTCAAGATGGAATATGGAATTGGCAACCAGTATGTATTATTGGTCATTGTAATATTGTTAAGATGAATAATCTTCCTAAATTCCTTTATCTTTTTCAGGCCATCCCTCTGATACCTTTTTTAGGGAGCTGAAAGCTTCAAAGGTTAGTGTTATATGGGGATATAAAAGGGCGAGGCAGGACATTGCATACCTGAAGCTCTCTTCATGCCAAGGGGGATGTTGACTTCCAGATTTAGGCTATATTTTCGGGCTGCTTTAGGCAACAGTTTCGGGTGCCTTTGTAAAGATTGTCATTCAGACCCTAATACTCTTGCATATCAAATCAAGACTGGTGAAGAATGGAAGCTCCTACTATGTAGGTAGCCTGGCCCTAATTACATTTAAATGACACAATTTATGAAAATCAATCTGGGGAGATACCTGTTTGGCATTCCAAACTCCATCTTGACATTTTCACACAACACTTTACCACTGATATTCTAGGATACTCTAGCTAGGCAATTACATTTTAGAGGAGTCAAATCGGTAGGCCAATTATACAATCAGGAGGGACTCAGTACTTTTGCTATGCTACAACAAGGATATGGGCTAACTCAAGCTAGCTTTTAAAAAAAATTACAGATATAGGGTATCTCCAATATAATGCGCTAGTATTATGATCAGTGATGTTGTTGCACTGTTGACATAAATACTCGGAAGATCACAAACTAACCATCTGTGATATGTATTGAATAATGACAGAATATATAGAAGACGATCTTAGTAGCTTATCTTGTAAATGGAGTCATAAGATTGTATTTTCTGTGCAGATATCTGATTTAACAGATGTGTACCAAATCTTAAGAATATATACGTTGGTTACCTTGGTTTAACTTAAATCTGCACCAATTCAGAACTATCTGTATGCTTATAGGCCAGAAAGGATAGCCAAGTGGGATACTAATGGAGGTAGGAAGAAGAGTAGCTGTCCAAGTTGTGTTTTCATGCAGCATATATTTGCTACTTGCATACATTTAGAGTAGTAATGGAGGACTATAGCTCAGTATTTGTCTCAGCATTTCCAATGTGATTTGAAATTAACTGTAAGAGACATTGGGGCATATTTACAAGCATTTTGCTGCCCCATACTTTCAAGAACACATAAAGCCACCCTGCATGACTTTTATTGTCCTTAGAAATATGGACCATTTTATGCAGCACTTTGCCCGAAAGGGGCATACCATGGGTGTTGCTGTGGGTGTTCCCAAGTAACACCCATGGCTTCTTCTTAGATTTACAACCTTTCATAATCCTGGGGATGCGTCAGAATTCTATGACTCGCCAGCAGAGGCACAGGGAGGAGAAATGTTTTAATTTCTCCTTGATTTTTCCTCTTGTGATTGTTTTTGTGCAGGAAGGTGTTCCTTCCGCAACCTTGGTTGTTACAGACCTTACCAGTAGTATCGTACCTGAATACCTGCGGAAAGCACAAGGGGATCACGTCCGGCCTATACAAAGTACTCACATCCCACCTATTTTTGCAGCCCCTATTGCGAGATCTGCGTACCAGATGTCAAACAAGGTTATCAATCTGAATGTAAACTTTTTAAGTATTTCTTCTCTTCCTGGCCTCATTTAATCATCCAAACAACAACAACAAAAAATTACCTTGGACAGTAAACCCTACTCTGTTATCAAACTGATATTGATCAACTTGTCCGTTTTTAAGGACCTCGTGAAATGTGTAGCCCCAGTGTCAACAATGTTTTTTAAACTTCCTCGTACAATTGCCACCAGACTAGCACACGACGACGTGATTCATTCCTCTGCCTTGAAAAACTGTAAATATCAAAATTAATAAATTATGCACACATTCTTAATCCAGGAACGGTGTTGATCTTGTGTCATTTAGACACCCTTGAAGTACACTCTGCCTACGGAGAGCTGCAGCCTCTTTCACAGCATGTGCAATTTTAATTAGGTAACTCCTCACTTGGCACCTTTGTATTTGAACACCGCATTTGTTCCCCCTTTGCCACTGAATATTCTGTTTTTTTTACAAGTCGTTTTGGTTAACCTCAATTGAAATATCTCCAGTATCTTCTCACATAAGAACGTAATTCCGGCCTGTCATCCAAGGAAGGCTTCTTTTCGTCTTATGTATGGGCACATTGACAATAGCTTGCAAACAGGCTCAAACTACAAATCACCAACTAATCTAGGCCCTTATTTATGAGGCCTTGCATCAGTTTTGCACCGCCGGTGCGTCACTTTTTGTGACGCACCAGCGGCGTAAAATATGCGCCTTGTTGCGCCATATTTAAAAAGTGACGCATCTAGGTAGATGCGTCACTTTTTAAACCCCTGCGCCACATTATACCTGCGTCAGGTATAATGTATGCAGAGGGGGCGTTCCCCCGCAAAAAGCCTCGTAATAGTGACGCAGTGAAATCTATGAGATTTCACTGCGTCACTTTTAGGATGCTGTTGCGTCAAAATCTTGCGCCTGCCTCACAGCAGGCGTAAGACTGACGCAAGCCCTTTAACATGGGGCTTTCCCTATGTGAAAGGACGCATTGCTGGAGTTGTGTCACTTTTGTGACACACTCCAGCAATGCGTCACTTTTGCGCTTACAGATTCATCAGAAATACTGACGTATCTGTAAGTCCTTGCGACATGATGCGTCATACATTAAATATGACGCATCATTGATGTCGCAAGGAGTGCGCAGTGAAAAGTGACGCATCGCTGTTTTCACGCAGCGATGCGTCACTTTTCATAAATGAGGCCCCTAGTACTTACTTTGTGTATCAGGAAATTCCAGCAGCAATTGGTTTTTGTCGTACAACTGCTTTTTTTTATTCTCGGTAAAATCGTTGTGTCAAAGTCGGAGAGATCACAGCTAATTATGGAATGCCATAAACTACATTTTATGACCCATGGAGATCAATACGGACTTGTTCATTCTGTCTATATTTCTTGCACAAAATGCTCGATCGACAGTAACAAATTACCAGAGCTGGAATGGAAGCTGAAAGCAGCCATGGGAAAAGTATGAAATCCGACCCTCTTCAAGAGAATTTGCAGGGTGCATAATGTGTGAGTGATGAGTATGTCTTAGTTAGATATAATGTTTTTGAGCTAATTTCTCTGGCGGATTTGAGAATTTGATTAATTTGTTGCTTCTCCTATTAAAATGAATTTACATTCAGGTTGTGTCACCATTTAAATCAATGCCCTGGCGAGCGCGCAGTGGATAGTGCTGTGGTGTGTTGTCTCAGCTTGTAACCACTTGCTTCACTTGTTTTAAACTACTATTTGTGTTGCTGTGTACTCTGCCTCTTTGTGTGCACTTACGAGGGGTTTGGGGGTCCGTCTAGAGCGACCCTTCCTTTTTGGGGCTTCACATTTGAACCCTTACTGCAGCCGGGGATATCCCACTCTCCCCTGATCTCCGCCCCGTTCCGCCACAGCAGCGTGCCGATTGAGCGGAGGGTGTGTTCTCAGGGTCAGCTGGACGGGCAAGCACTTCCCCTAGGTTTTAGTATCAAGACACTCAACGGAGGGTCTACAGGGAGATTTGAGTGATTTTCAAATCTTCCTACTCGTGCAACTTTGTGAGGGAGTCCCTTGCTAGGTGCGAAGCTGCGCACTTTCGGATCTCATTTAACGCCAACTACACCCTGTTTGGCTTACTGATCTATCGCCCGCCTGGGTCTTCCAAAGAGTTCTACACTGCTCTTATCTATGCTGTAGGACCTTTAGCCATAAGAGCGGCAAATTTCATCTGGACAATCCTCAGGATGCTGACATGGGTAACTTTCTGGCTGATCTTGCGGCATGTCAGCTATTCCAACTGGTGCCAGGTCCTACACACTCCGCTGGCCATCTATTGGACTCAGTCTTTACTAATCTTGCACTCCTGACTGTTCACTCTACCTCCCCGATGTGCTGGTCGGATCACTATCTCATAAGGATGACACTCTCTGGGGTAGTGCCCATGAGCGGGGTGTCTCAGATGTGCACAGTTAGGCGCCCCTGGTATAAACTTAATATTGCGCAATTCCAAGACCTCCTTTCCTCATCCGTGCCCAGTTTTCCAGCTGATCCAGATTCTGTCAATAAATTGTTGTCGGACTGGATTTTTAGCGCCCTCAATTCTCTTATCCGAGCAAAATGGTCTAGAAGCCGCAGTACCAAATCTAGTCCCTGGTACAATGCCTAGCTCACTTCCGTGCGCAAAGAGTGTAAAAGGCTGGAGAGAGCATGGAGAAAGAACCATGACCCTAACCTGAAGAGGCCCTATCAAACAGCAATCCAGCAATATCATAGGTCTATCCAGTTGGAACAGGCTACATACCATGCAGAGGAAATCAAGAGCAGTGCAAATCCACCCAAAAGTATTTTTTCGATACTGAAAGAGCTGAAATCATCGACAGCCCTGACTGCCACTCTTATTTCATTAGACGAGCAATGCTCTAGCCTCCATCTTTGTTGAGAAGGTGGAGAAGATCTATAAATCCTTCCCTCAGGTTTCGTCAGGTTCTGACTCCGTGTCTCGTCCTCCTACTTCTCACACTCTTACCACTTTCCCTGCCATCTCCAAAGAGAAGCTGCCCCTGCTTTGCAGCAAAGTCAAGTCTGTTTCCCCGACTGATCCTCTTAAGCCGGCTTATTTGATGAAAATGTTACCTGTGCTCATTCCTCCATTGAGTCATGTGATTAACTTATCTCTCTCTATGGCTGTTGTCCCGAGCACCTGGAAACCTGCTAGTGTGGTCCCCCTGCTAAAAAAAATTAACATGGACGCTGCCAAACCGGAGAGTTTTCACCCCATCTTCCTCCTTCCCTGAGTTTCTAAAATCTCTGAGGTCCACGTCAATACCATCTTGGCAGGGTATCTGAAGGAAAATAACATACCAGACCCCTCTCAGAAGGGTTTCCGTCCTTGTCACAGCACAGAATCTGCTCTTCTTGCTGTTACCGAACATCTGAGCTGGGCCCTGAAAGAGGATCATACCTCGGCACTTATTCTGCTCGATCTCAGTGCCGTATTCAACACGGTCTCCCACCAGATCCTGTTGAGGTCTCTGGAGGAGGTGGGCATAGTGAGCTCCGTCCTGGATTGCTTTGCCTCCTTACTTTCCAAGAGGTCCTTCCAGGTAGCCGCCCCTCCCTTTGTCTCCAGAGCTTATGCCACCAAGGAGGGGGTCGCAGGGCTCAGATTTGAGCCCTACGCTCTTTAACCTGTATGTTAAACCACTGGTGATGGTGGCTAAGAACAGAGGGCTCACAGTAGTATCGTATGCAGACGATACTCAGTTGGTAGTCAATCTCTTCGACGACATCACTCAGGACGCTTGTAAGCTCTGGAGCGATCTTGAGACCGTCGCTGAGAAGATGACTCCCAACTGTATCCAAGTCAATGGCAGCAAGTCTGAGGTACTGCTGGTGGGGAGAGACTCAGAGATGTGGAGTGAGCACGGGTTGACTGCCACTCTGGGGCCGGCACCTACCCCTAAACAGGTGGTAAAAAACCTGGGGGTTTGGATTGATACCGCCCTTAGCTTTCCAAACCAAACCAAGAAGTTGTCAGGGACTTGTTTTGGGCTATTGGGGGGCTCAAACTACTGTTGTGTTTCTTCAATCCCCCAATCTGGCAGGTTATCGTCCAGGCTTTGAACCTGTCAAAACTGGACTATGCCAGTTCCCTTTATTTGGGGGGCAACCAGTCCAAAATAGTCAGACTATAAAGGGTCCAGAATGCGGCGGCTCGAGCTTTCCTTGACCAGCCTAGGAGGTGTACTACTTCTAATGCCATTTGTCACCTTCACTGGCTGCCTGTGGCCAAACGCTTAGAGTTAAAGGCCCTCTGCATTACTTTCAAAATCCTGAATTTTTCATCTCCATGTATTCTGGCCAATCTGTATACTTTTTACAACCCCTCCCGCCAACTTCGATCTATAGGACAGAATCTTGTCACTGTCCCTAGGGTGAGGAGGGTCAGTGCTGTAGGGCACTCCTTCTGTTTGCTGGACTCAAAACTCTGAAATCAGCTCCCCACTTCTAGCCGCAGTATAAATACCTATCTGCCTTTCTGTAAAGCTGTTAAAACATTCCTCTTTCCTCCGTTGTAAGCTGTCTTTTTTGCTACAAGCGGTGCAGTTTTCTGTCTTCAGTGCCGTACCGCCCCTTTGCTGGGGCAGCCGTGTGCTTTACAAGTCGTTATAACATAACATAACTTAACATAACTTTGCGTTTAAATGGAGTTCATTATGTTTACCTGTGTCACAATGTTCTAAATATAGATACACCATCTTGGAAGTCTTTTTTAGACTGGTACTCAAATATATCAATTGATGTAAAATACCTGTATAAAGTGATAGCTGCTGACATATCAACTTTTTATTGGAATGAATTTAATTCTGTTAAGTTTATTTGATTCTGGATATCAGTCATGTAATCTTACAGCCATCCTAGGTATTAGCACGACTAATGATAGAAATTGTAAAAGAACTGCGCAAAGCAGAAACAATAGCTATGTACAAGAGACAGTATAGCTCAAATAGTGACAAGTCATCAGGATAGCAGCATGTACAGCAGGATGCCTCTCTTCACTGGTATTATGATTGTACCCACTTTCCCCATTTTCTGACGAGCTTACCTCATCCCACTCTGCCAAGACCTCCCATCTATCTTTAGAAATGGAAGAGATGAAGTGCTGTAACTGTGGGAGGGCATGTTGCCATTGTTATACCTCAAGATAAGTATTAGATCAGCGGGCCCCAGCTGGGCTCAAAATTCCAAAAGTTATCTCGAAAAATGTCTGCCATTCATAACTTTGTAAGTGGTCTCCATAGTCAAGCCTGCCATTGAGTCAAGGCTATGGGGTCTTTTTTCCTCCAGGCTGCCGCTTTTGCTAGTTTGGCCGCTCCGTGACACAACCACATAATTGCTTGGTCTCCCTCTGTCTGGTGTTCTAGTGTTTCATTTCTTATTCCCAGTAATAAATATTGCAGTGTGGTAGGGATCGGATAGCCTAGAATTTCTTTAATTTGAGCTAGGATTTCTGTCCAGAAGGGTCTGATAGTGGGGCAGTCCCACCAAATGTGTTTGAAGTATACTAGTAGGCCGCAGTCTCTCCAACACCGATCTGAGACCTCCGAGAATGTTGTTTTCAGTCTTACCGGGTGCAGATACAAGTTGTAAAGTATCTTATAGTGTGCTTCCCTAATTCCTATAGAATATTTATTTTTTACTACATCCCTCCACAATTTCTTCCACTGGTGCTCTGAGAACTCTCTCTCGCACATGGTCTCCCACAAGGTGATGTGTCTAGGCCGTGGAGACTGTAGAGTAGAGAGGAGTGCATATAAGAATGAGTTCCCTGGTGGTCTCCTCCCGCATGTCAGGTTGTAAGTCCCAATGTTTAAGTTGGAGGTAGTGTATGTGTTCGGTAGCAGATAGATTAAAGTTGCGTCGACAACTCTCGAATGTTAAAATATCATAGTTATGAAATTGGTTAGACACTCGCAGTAAACCGCCACTTTGCCATTCTTCAAATGGGCCTGTGTTGAGCGCCAGCAGAGATTCTGGGTTGAAGTGTATCGGTGTGTGCCCTGCCCACTACAGCATCCCACACCCTCATAGTTTTCTGAGTGGGCGTGCTGAGATCAGCATTGCAAGGGTGATCCTTCCTCAGCTTCCATAGCAAGTCCCACAAAGTAGGTTTCACTATTGATCTATCCGTATGCAGCCAATGTTTGTCAGACTCTCGTAAAGACCACTCAGCTATCCCCCATAGCTGTGCTGCTTTATAATATAGTTCCAAGTCTGGAAATGCAACCCCTCCTGCGTTCCTGGGGCGTCGGATTAGAGCGAATAATAGCTCTTCCATTCTGCAAGATGTATTGTGTGATGAGCGTGCATACCTTGTGAAGAAAGTCTCTGTCCAAACTTATAGGGAGGGCTTGAAAAATATATAAGAATTTTGGGGGTACAGTCATCTTAATTGCTTGAATTCAGCCTAGCCAGGATATGTATACAGGTTTCCATTGTTTCAGTTCTTGCTGTACCTGTTGAAGCAGTGCAGGGTAGTTAGCCTTAAAAAGCCCTCCCAGCCTCTGTGTTATTTCTATTCCTAGATAAGTAATAATGTGTTTGGCCCAGTGGTATGGGAAGTCTGAAAGAAGGGATTCCATTTCCTTATCAGACAGTGTCAGATTCAGTAAGGAGGGTTTCGATGCGTTGATACAGAAACCTGCCACCTCCTTGAAGGCCTGTAGCTCTTTCTGGAAACCCGACAATGAGGCACGAGGTGAAGACAATGTGAGCAGAACATCCTCCCCAAACAACGAGATCCTGTGTTATATGAACCCAAACTGTATTTTGCTTATCTCGTACGTCGATCTGATCTGGGACACTAGGGGCTTATGCTAAGGGCAAAGAGTAGCGGGGATAAAGGGTGTCCCTGCCTTGTTCCTCGGCTAAGGGGAAACATATTTGATCGCACTCCGTTCAGCACCACTCTGGATGTGGGGCAAGCATAGTTGGCCATTACCATTGTAATAAATGCTTCACCTAATCCAAATTGCCCCAGGGCCCGAAAAAGAAAGGACCAATCCACCCTATCAAATTCCTTTTCTGCAACCAGGTCCAACAGGACTGCCGGTATTTGGAACCTAGTTGCTTTTTCTATCAAATGCAGAACCCTATGAACATTATCATGTGTCTGCTTGCCTCTAAAGAACCCGGATTGATCCGGATGGATCAGTTCTGGCATTATTATCTCTTTTAACCTGCTAGTATCTTTGAATACAGTTGTACATTGATATTTAGAAGCGCCATCAGCCTGTAGGATGAGCAAAGTTGTGGGTTCTTCCCAGCTTTTGGTATGAATGTGATCAGAGCCTCTCTCATTGTGGGAGTCACCTCTGCCTCTGTTGTTACATGGTTAAACCGATAGGTCAGTTGAGGTTTGATATCTTCTGCATGTCTTATAGAAATGGGCCATTAGGCCATCCAGAACCGGGGACTTATGAGACTTCAGCGAGGATATTGCTATCTGAACCTCCTTGTCAGTTATAGAAGCACTCAGTGCCTCGTTTTGGGCCCAAGTCACCTGTGGGATAGTCACTTAATCAAGGTAAGCATTCTGTGTTGCTCTATCTGTGGGTGATGCTTGGTACAACACCACATAGAATTACGTGAAGAGTTGGGCCTTGGATTCATCAAAGTCATGCAGGGCGCCCCCACCATCGCTGATCCCCCTATGTATTCCCTCTCTCGTTTCACCCTAAGTTGTCTTGCTAGATGGGACACTATTTTATTACCATGTTCATGTAAGAGATGACACAGGAGTGTGAGTTCCGCTCTAGTAGTATATATAGCAGTGAGTTTCCCTTTCAGAGCCATTAATTTGCGGTGTGTATCTCATGCTGGTACTTGTTTGTGTATCTGTTCCACTGCTCTTAAGTCTGACTCTATGTCTGTTTTCTCTTTAACTCCTTGTTTGTTTAACCTAGAGCTGAGTTCCATGCATTTGCCTCAAAGTCCTGTTTAAAGAAGTCCCAGTTATTTAGGAGTGAAGTGTCTTCTGGGTGATTTAATTGAAAGAATTAATTAATTGTCCTTCTAAGCTTGTCCCTGAGAAGCCTATCGCATGTAATAGGTGCGGGGAAGAACCACAGCTGGAACCTGTGGGGGAAGGGCTCCCATGAAGGCATATCAAGGTGGGCGCATGATCGGAAATCGCAATGGAGTGGATCTTAGCATCTTGTAGAGTGCCCAGCAATTCTTGACTGATAAAAATGTAATCTAAACGAGAATAGGTGCGGTGCACATGGGAGTACAAGGAGCAGTCTTTTGTAGTAGTGTGTATTATCCTCCAGGCGTCTCTCAAGCCCAAGTTGTGTTTTATCTTTTTGATATTTCTAGGAAAGCTACCTGTAAGGGCGCGCTGTGAATGTGAGCTATCTAGTTCTGAGTGCTATGTGAGGTTAAAGTCTCCCATCAAAATTATCGTGCCTTCAGCAAAACCCCCAACTAGGTTCAAGAGGGTATCTAAAAAGGCGGGGTGACCATTGTGTGGAGCGAATACTGCTAAGAATGTGCAAAGTTTCCCTTTTAGTTTGCCCTTCATTATGACTACTCTCCCCTCCTTTTCGAATATTACCCCTTCAGGCTGAAATGTAAAGCTGCATGGAACAGTAGTGCCACACCCTTCTGTTTTGTGTGTGCTGCCGATTAGTACATCAAGGGGTAACTCCTGTTCTTTAGTCCATGAGTGTCCTTCTTTTGCAGATGCATCTCTTGAAAATGCCACACTTCAAATTATTGGTCAGGGACATATTTCCAAACTTTCTGCCACTTAAGTGGCGAGATTAATCCTTTTACATTTCATGGTAATAAAGAGACCATGAATGCTTATGCCCTGGAGCCCCAGGGGCCTCTGCTCTCCATGTTCCATGTCCCCTTAATGTGTGCCTGTTTTAGAGACCCAAGGTCTGGCCTCCCCGGGCCCCTTCCCCCATGGTTCTTCGGGACATCTCCTACCGACCCCGACACCCGCTTTATTGTATGACTGGTAAACCTGTCTCTCCTTCCCTGAACAATAAAAAAAAAAAAAAAACAAGAACATGACCTGTGGAAAAATTCCCCACAAATGGAATGGGATCCTACAACCCCCTCCTTGTGAGTTAGTCGGATCGTTAGCAATCATTGCGACGGGCGTTTCGTCCAGTGCCCGCTGCCACAGTTATGCGCTGTTTCTGTCACTATACATCCATAGCATTTAATGTCAGAGAGCCACCACCAAAGCTGCTCTTTCTGGGAGTTGTGGACCTCCCTTCGGACCTCGTCCAGGTAGTGAGGGGTTCTCGTGATAGTTCCTTACCCCCAACTATCCCCTTCTTAGATTCAAAATCGACATGACCACACAAATGTCTACAGTGTCCCTGTCAGGAGTTCCCATTGTCCTTGTCTCTGCTAATTCTTCAGGTTGTGCTCTCTCTATTGTGTTTGCTATGGGTTTTTTGTCTTGTGCCTGCACCAGATCTTGTTGCTTGATCGCTATTGCTCTCTGGGACCAGCAGCAGTATTCCCAGGAGTTCCATTGCTTTAAGTGTGTGACGTGTCGTGTTTTGCTGTTCAAACGCAAGGCCAAAAGAGTATGTCCATCTGAATTGAATGTTATCCGTTCTGAGTTTCTCAGTTACTGGTCTGAATTGATGATGCCACTGGATAGTGGCCTCTGCCAGGTCATGGTATAGGGAGCAGGTGAAGTCCTGGCACGTTACTTGTCTTTTTTTCATGCCACCGCATGATTGCTTCTTTAACTTTGAAGTAATGAAGTTTGACCAGGACGTCCTTTGTGCACCTGTTCACCCCTGGTGTCGGCTGGCCTACTCTGTGGGCTCGCTCAATTTTTATTTTTGCATGCCCCGACCCCAGCACTTCTGTGAATAGACCACTAACAAAGGTCTCCAGGTCTGGGCCCTCCGCTCCCACTTCCAAGTCCCGGATCCTTATGTTATCCCTTCGAGATCTGTTTTCCAGGTCTTCCTCTTTTAACAGTGCTACCTGTAGGTGTGAGCGGAGCTCTTGAAGGGCTTCCCTTGTTTCTGATTTCTATTCAGGGAGAATACAGTGTGATAGATAACCATACACTAGAATAGAATGTATGTCTTTTGTCCAGCCGGACAAAAAATTTTTTTCATAATATTTTTTAAAAGTAGTATCAAATTTAGATGACAAGTGGGCACAGCCGTGACCCACTGAACACAAGACAGAACAACGAACACAGAATTGGCCAAAAGGCAAGCCAAAATGGGTCTGTACACTTGTACTCAGTATAGACAGACACAAATTAATCATTTAACACTGTTGCACAATGTGTTATAGCTTGAGTCTGGTGCATAGGGTGTTTGGGTGTTGACGACGTTTCGATGCCAACATTAATTATAGGACATCATCTTCAGGACAAACAAATAATGCATTGCTGTCTTGATAATAATGTATCACACCTTTTTTACAATTCTTTACATACAAAAAAGGAAGAAGGGGGAGAAAAAATGGAAAGGAAGAATTTTAACCACATATGACAACAATATACTAGGCATGTTTTCAGCATAACGTTTGTGACTTAGGTGCTTGGATTTGCGTGATCAGTGTGGACTGAATTTCATGCAGAAGTGGTGACATTTCTCTGGTTTATACTGAGTGAGGTTTGAAATTCGTGTCGCAGTGACGACGTTAAAAAGGAGTTGGTTGAAGTGATGCTGATTTATGGTGCTTAGTGCAGCTTCCTCATGACATCGTGAATTATTGCAGTGATTCAACGGAGAAAAGACAAGTGAGTATGATAAAAACCAGTCGGCATAGTAAAAAACGATGAAACGGCGCAGTGCCTGATCATGAGCAAGGTGTTCCCAGTGAGTCAGGAGGAACAGAAACGGCGCGGTGCGAGAGTGAACCAAATATTCTCCTGGTTTAACGCAGAGGGCAATGGGGAAATTACCTAAGGTGGCAGAGAATCAACGGTTCGCTATAGGCGCGAGGGCGCTAGGCATCTGGACTTTGGGGGTTGCTGGCACCAGCAGGATCTAAATGAACAAGAAGCAGAAGTGGAGGTTTCTAAGTTTAAGAAGGGGTGTAGTTGACACGGGAATTGAGTGTAAAACAGAATAAATTAATTACCAATTCTGTTTGCTTAATGGCAGAAAGTCCTGTTGGGTGCTGTGTGCCAGCTGTAGGCAAATGCACGATCGGATTACCTGGAAGCAGAGAGGGGTAAACATGGGTTAGGCGTGAACCCGCCACGTTAAAGAGGTGCTGTCCAAGGAATCTGGCAATGCTACTTACTTCAGTGAGTGTGGGCAGTATCGCTGCATCTTCTTCGGAGTTTCAATGGAGACTGCTGGTTTGCAGAGGCAGAGCTGGTTCAGGCATACTATCGGTAGAAAGCGAAGAGGGACTGGTTAAGGCACACTATGGGCAGAAAGCGAAGAGGGACTATGGGGTTACAAGGGAGCTGAAAGAATGGGAAGGAGGCGGCCATTTTAAGGTGGTGTGGGTTGCCCAGGGAAGGTGCAGAGTAAGTG
This sequence comes from Lissotriton vulgaris, assembly GCF_964263255.1. NCBI lineage: Eukaryota > Metazoa > Chordata > Amphibia > Caudata > Salamandridae > Lissotriton > Lissotriton vulgaris. Next base: position 506,619,903 of record NC_141696.1, read on the forward strand.
ACTTTAAATGTGATTACACGGGCACGTACATGCAGAGTGGCACAGTTTGTGTCTTGAATACATGTTAGAAGATTCATCTTTATAAAAGGGAGGTCCAGTCTTCAAGGCGATTGAGGCCACTGTGGATGCTATTGGTTCCAATGGAGCTCTTCCTTGTTGAGTAATTGTGCAGTGTCTGCCCCTCTCGGGGGTGGTTTGATCACTGTGATAATTGTCCATTTGAGATCATTCTCAGTATGTCCATTGTCCGTAAAGTGCTCCACTAGGGGTGCATTCGCCGTTTTATACCGGATTCTGCTGAGATGCTGTCCGATCCTAATCTTGATTTTCTGGCTTGTCTGGCCTGCATAGATCATTTTGCAGGGACAGAAAATTGCATACACAACATTTGCTGAATTGCAGTTAGAGAAATATTTTCTCTCAAATTTAATTGCTCCGTGCTCAAAGGTTTTGCCTTCAACAGTGTAATCGCAACATATGCAGCTACCACATTTCACATGACCTGTAAGAGTCGGTAACCCCCATGCATCGTTGATAGTTGTTTTTTGGGGGGTTTGGGGCAGGATACATGATGTCTCAAGGTGGTCCATATAGAGTATGGCCAGGTTAGGGGCGAAAATCGCTCCCATTGAAGGGCCATAGAACTGTCCTTCAAAGACAAAAACGTTTTTAGTTAAGCAAATCTCGAGCAGTTGGAGAATAAACACGGGAGGAACATTGTGTGGGCGTGGACGTGTTTTCAGCACTTTTTCGATGACACAATGAGATTAATCATGTCCATACTGTCTTTTATGTAACAGCGTGGACCCACTTGAAACAAGGGGGTAAGGATTTTTCAATCCCTTGCAATCCAGCGATTGCGCGAAGTACTATTATACAGAACAAGGGAACCCAAAGGAAATTTAGACAGGGACCTTGGGCAATTTCATGTTATAGAGAACAGTGGTCCCAAACTGAACTTTTAAGGTATTTTAGAAAAGTTCACCTACACAGCTTCTTTATTTTAAACCCATCTCCATCAAAACACTGCAACACCCCCTTTAAACCACCATCTAAATTTTCCCCTACCGCAGTTATGATACCCCCTGAGATCCCTACATTCGAAAAACTTGTTCTGAAAGACCTTGCAGACCTTGAAACTAAACGATCTTTTGTACCTTACAACATACCATTCAAGAAAAAAATGCCTTATCCACTCTAAAAAATAACCAGTCCCTTGTGATAAAACCGGCGGACAAGGGTGGAGGGATTGTCATTCAAGAAATAGACTCCTACAAAAAAGATATCTTGCGACAACTCAATTACACTGAACATTATTGTAAATTACCTCGCAACCCTACCAATGAAATCCAGAAATTAATTTCTCAAGTCACCTCAGAAGCCTTGGAAACAGGCTTTCTATCAAAAAAGGAGCACAAATTCCTCAACACAAAGTCCCCACGGACACCAGTGATCTATTGTCTTCCTAAGATTCATAAGAACGCAGAGTCCCCAACCGGCCGTCCCATCGTCTCGGGCTGTGGTTCCATTCTGGAACCCCTCGGACATTATATAGATTACTTCATAAAACAGTTTGTCCCGGGTACTATCTGTTACATAAAAGACAGTATGGACATGATTAATCTCATTGAGGAGTTACCATTTGACCCCACATCCAGCACCATGTGTACGCTGGATGTGGAATCGCTGTATACTAATATTCCCCAGTATGAGTCCCTTTGTGTCATCGAAAAAGTGCTAGAAACACGTCCACGCCCACATAATGTTCCAACCATGTTTATTCTCCAACTGCTCGAGATAGCTGATAGGCTCATTTCAGTTTCACTGAAAAGGGGAGAATATACCTAGTGGATTCCTGCTTGGGGATCACCCCAGGAGGGCGATCCCCAAGCAGGAATCTAACCACTGGACACCAGTGAGTGGGGAGTGGCCCCCTGAGTAAGGGCCTTTGCTCCCCCCTCAAAATATTTCTGGCATATTCAGTCTTTCTTTCCCCCTGTGGGCAGATAGAGTCAATAGCCCCCAATCTGCCCCACTGGCGGGGGCAGAAAGCACACTAGCCACCAGGGATTTCTTCAGCACTTTTTGGGGTCTGGGTTGGCTGGGTTGGACATGTCAATGCCGCCACCCATGCCAGATTCCCACAGTCTTTCTGCCCCCCCTGGATGCAAATGGGAGCAAGAGCCCCCTATATTCCCGGGGGCAGAAAGCCCACTAGGCACCAGGGATTGTTGTTTAATTATATGAGTGGAGGCTACACAAAAATGGCATGCCAATACCACCACCCTAGCAAAACATTTCCACAGCCTTTTGCCTCCCCTGAGAGGTTGATGGGGGTAATAGCGCCTGATCTGCTCCTCGAAGGGGCAAAAAGCACACTAGGCACCAGGGATTTGTTTTATCTATATAGAGATGGGGGCTGCTGAAAATGGGCATGCCCCACCGCCAAAAGATTCCACAGTCTTTCTGCCCCTGAGGAGGCAGATGGGGTAATAGTCCCTGATCTGACCCCGGGAGGGGGCAGAAAGCCCACTAGGCACCAGGGATTGGGGGGTTTTATACATAGAGGTGGTGGCTGCCCAAAATGTGCATGCCAATGCCCCCACCCCCACCCCCAAAAAAATATGACACAGTCTTTCTGCCTCCCCTGAGAAGCAGATGGGGGCAATAGCCCCCGATATGCCCCCGGGGGTAGAAAGAACAACAGGCACCAGTGATTTGTTTATGCTTATAGGGGTGGGGGCTGCCTAAAATGGGCATGCCAATAGCCCCTCAGGAGGCAGAAAGCTCACTAGGCACCAGGGATTTTTTTTATGTATATAGGGGTGAGGCTGGCTAAAATGTGCATTCCAATTCCCCCACCCCCTGAAAAAACTGCCAGAGTCTTTCTGCCTCCCCCGGGAGGCAGATGGGGCAATAGCCCACTAGGCACCAGGGAGTATGTTTTTTATTATACGTAGGGGTAGGGACGGCCCAGAATAGACAGGCCAATACTTTCTGCCTCCCCTGGAAGTCAAATGGGGGCAATAGTCCCTAATCTGGTCCACAGGGGGAAAAGTCCACTAGGCACCAGGGATTTTTTTTTAAAGGTAGGGGTGGTGGCTGCTGAAAATGGACATGACAATGCCCCCACCGCCACAAAAGTATTTCTGCCCCCCCCTGGAAAGCAGATCAGGGTGTTGTGAACATATCTAGGACCCTAATTAAATATCCCCAATTTATGCCCTCATGTGGTTATAACAAATCATATCCTTATAAAGGCATAAGAATCATATCCATATTTAGTAATAGCCAATGCTGTCCAAATAAGGCAAGGCTACTTCCTTAGACTCCTAGAAAGTACAACGAGTTCTTTAAACAAAGCAAACGAACCTCCAGCAACCTGGAAATTCCCCATACTTTTGTTTTGATTTGTCCTAGAACACCTGCGAGTCTGAAAGAACTGCCAGTTCCTAATGACGGTTCTTATTGACGTCTTATGTCCAACCTTACGTCAAACACAGCACCTTCCAGGTATAAATATACCAGCATTTGCCTTAAGCAAACACACGGTGGTTTGGAGCAGAGCGGCTATCTACTTACCCGAAGCCCAGCTGATGCGAGTGCCGAAGGAAGCCGTCCCTCCCATTTGACGCACTAAGAAAGACGCTGTCTTTTCTCCTGCAGAGAAAATCCAGCTCCAGTGTTTCCAGTCACCCTGTCGGGTCACTGGGAGATCGACTCCTGAGAACGAGATACAACACGTCCTTCATTCTAAAACAAAGGTACGGAGCTGAATAGACCCTTAGAGAATTCTTGGCAAAACTAACTTAACTTAAACTGCGACTCCCTTACTCTTTCCCACGTATTAGGCTTAGGTTAGGTACACTGGGGTAGGTGTATTTAGAAGCACCAGTTGAGTACGTTTAGTCAACTTTTATCATTGTATGTAATTGTATATATGTTATCCATTTTAAGTATCATATGGCTCAGAAACCATATCAATGCTTTTACAGTATTATTTCATAATACTCCTTTTACTGTACGCACTTTACTTTATGACAAGTATTGCAATTGTGGCAATTCACTTCTCTTGCATGAGAAAGAAGACTGCTCAGTAAATAACACCTTTTATTGAAAATGCCCGTCTTTCTATTTCTCTGCACTCTGGTGAAACTAAGTATGCACGATTGACTGAGTGAAATAGTTATCTATTGTTTTCACACGACTCTGGAGATATACTCCTTATTCTGGAGGGAGCAAAGTTGTCATGTTTATGCGGTTGTCAGAAGCTAATCCCTTCTTGTCTAATCAGGGAAGTTAACTCCTCCCTGTTCATTCTAGAAAGTTTGAAGTGACCTCTGAGCTAGCTGGCATACCTAATTAAGTCTAATATATTCAGTAGAGACCTAGTTGACCTCAGTCCTACGTCTAAACTGCTGTCTATGTTATTCCAATGCGCAGAGCCTATTGGGAATATAGGAACTACACTACAAGGGCAATAGCCCCTTATCTGCCCCTGCATGTGGCAGAAAGTCCACTAGGCACAAGGGATATGTTTATGAGCATGCCAGTGAGAAATCCCACAGGCAAGGGTTGCTCCCTTTTATTTGGCGCACATTTTGGCTGTTCCAGTTATATTTTTAGTCTCATCTGCACCCAAGCTGGGACAGAAGAATGCTAGAAACTAAGAAGAGTGTGTGTGGGTGTAAACTGGAGTTTGGCTGATGGTCTGCATGCACCTTTGGCTGGCATTTTGCTAGCGGTGTGTGTTGACCTACACTTGCCTAATGGTGTAGGAGAACTCACGCTTGATGATGGTGTGCATGGAGTGACGCCTGTCTGGTGGTGTACATGGACTGGTGCTTGGCGGGATATGTGCATGGATTTTGCTTGGCTGCATGAGCGGACTGGCTGTAGCAGGCACCGGACGTTTCCCCGGTGGGTTGAAGGGGTCAGGTTGTTTTCTGGCCATGGAGGGCTGTTTTGTCACTGGGTGCCGGTTTTGCAAGCATGCTGCAATATCAGGCCCCAGTAACAACAGCAGGAGAAGTGCTTTTTACTAGCACGCCCCACCAGGCCATTCGAGCAGCAATCTGCCAGGGCTGGTTGCTGTTCTCAATCTGGCTCTGCTTGGCTGGCAGCGTGTGGGGATGGCGGAGTGTGTGCATGGCACATGGCTGCTGGTGTGTGTGGATATTGCTTGCCTAACTGTGTGCCTGGATATCATTTGGCTGGCAGTGTATGTGTATGGTGCTTTGCTGGCAGTGTGCATGGATGGCATTCGTCTGGTGGTGTGTGTAGATTCCACTTGGCTGGCGGTGTGTGTGAATGGCGCTTGGCTGGTGTTGTGCTTGTATGGTGGTGTGTGTGTACAGACCCTTGGCTGGCAGTGTGGCTTGCATGGTAAGATACCCCCACAAACCTCAGATGTACTTACAAAGTCACTTTCCTCACATTTCTGTGTGGGTAAGTTGTAAGATCACCGCGCAGGAACAAATTTCCTGCTAATCAGCATTTGCCTTGGTCTCCTGAATGATACCTCACTTGTGTGGGTCCCCAAAGTAGTGTCAGCCTAAAAACTTATAAACAAACTGCTCTTTTGGACATGCTTTGGCCCAACCCAATCTCTACCATTTTTGGCCCTTCCATGACACTTGGCCAATCCACACATGTAAGGTATCATTTTTATCAACATACTGAGGGTAACACTGAGTGGTAGGAAATCTGTGCCCTGCGATGATCCCACAACTTTCCCACACAGATATTAGAGGAAAATATGACTTTGTAGCTATATTTGAGGTTTGCAGCGCATTCTAGAAAGGACAATTTGGGGGATCAACGCAAGCCACACCTCCATGGACTTGCATGGGTGTCTAGTTTTTAAAAATGACTGTTTTGTTTGGTTCCACTAGGTGTCTGCAAGCCCGGGACCAAAAACACAGGTGCCCACCTATCTATCACAAAACAACCAGGTTTTTCAAGGGGTCAGCAGCATTTTTGATCCAAGGCTCAGCGACCATCTAGAGAAGCCTACAAAACCCACACATTTCTGAAAACTGGACACCCAGGGGAGCTTAGGGAGGTGGGGCTTGCATGGATCTCCCAACATCTTTCTACCCAGAATCACCTGCAAACCTCTAATTTAGCAAAAAAAATCATCACATTTTATTCACTTTTCTGTGTGAGAAACGGGTGAAATCACTGGGCTGTCACAAATGTCCTACCATCCAGCGTTCCCCCAGGTCTCCCGATGAAAATTGCACCTCACTTGTGTGGGTGGGCCAAGTACCCACGACAGGCATGGGCCCAAAACATATTGTGGAGACATCAAAATTACCTATCACAAAACAACCTGGTTTTGCAAGGGGGGCACCTACTTTTTTGGCCCTGGGGGAGTCCAGGGAGGTATGGCCTGCATGGATCCCCCAATGTTTTCCTACCCAAAATCCCCTGCAAACCTAAAATTTAGCTGAAATAATCACATTTTCCTCACATTTCTGTGTGGGATCACCATTTTGTCCTACCACCCAGCGCTCCCCTTGGTCCCCCAAGTAAAATGATACCTCTGTTGTGTGGGTGTCAAATGCAGAATTGCCTAAAAGCGTATTTTTTATAACAAATTAGAGCTTAAAGTTCACTGTGCTATACCCATAATCCCTATGTTTTTGGCCCTTCCAAGTTGCAGAAATATGAGGAAAATTCGTTTTTTTAAACAAAGTTTGAAGTTTGCAAGGAATTATGGGTAACATAACCTGGTGAGATCCAAACAAGTCACCCCATCCTGGATTGTCTTGGAGGTCTAGTTTAAAAAAATATCTATGTTTGCTATGTTTCCCTAGGTGCCGGCAGAGCTAGGGTCGAAAATCCACAGCTAGGCACTTTGCAAAAAAGGGTCAGTTTTCATTGTAAAAATGTGGTGTGTCCATGTTGTGTTTTGACCCATTTCCTGTTGCGGGCACTAGGCCTAGACACACAAGCGATGTACCATTTGTATTGGGAGACTACGGGGAATGTGAGGTGTGTGAAATTGTGTGGATCCATTCAGATTCCAGAACTTTCTATCACAGAAATGTGAGGAAAATTTGTCTTTTTTTTACAAAGTTTGAGGTTTGCAAGGGATACTGGGTAACAGAACCTGATGAGAGCCACAGAAATCACCCCATCCTGGATTCCCCTCCGTGTCTAGTTTTCATAAATGTGTAAGTTTGCTAGTTTTCCCCATTTGATGGCTGAGCTAGGGTTCAAAATCCACAGCTAGGCACTTTACAAAAAGTGGTCTGTTTTCACCGGAAAACTGTGGTGTGTCCACGTTGAGTTTTGGACTGTGCGCACTAGGCATACCCACACAAGTGAGGTACCATTTGTATCGAGAGACTTTGGGGAATGCAGGGTGGGTAGAAGTTTGCGAATCCACACAGATTCCAGAACTTTCCATCCTAGAAATGTAAGGAAAATGTGTGGGGTTTTTTGTTGAAAGTTTGAGGCTTGCAAGGAATTCTGGGTGGGATCCACACAACTTGCCCCATTCTGAATTTCCCTGGGTGTCAAGTTTTTAAAAATGTATAAGTTTGCTAGGTTTCCCTAGGTGCCGGCTGGGCTAGGGTTCGAAATCCACAGCTAGGCACTTTGCATAAAAACGGTCAGTTTTCACTGTAAAAATGAGGTATGTCCACGTTGCGTTTTGGGCTGTTTTCTCTCACGGGCACTAGACCTAGCCACAAAAGTGAGGTACCAATGTTATTGGGAGACTTTGTGTAATGCGGGGTAGGTGGAATTTTGTGGATCAACACACATTCCAACACAGAAATGTGGGGGAATTTTTTTTACAATGTTTGAGGTTTGCAAGGGAGTCTGGGTAACAGAACCTAGTGAAAGCCACACAGGTCACACCATCCTGAATTACCCTGGGTGTTTAGTTTTCAGAAATGTACAAGTGTGCTAGGTTTCCCTGACCTAGGGTCCAAAATCTACTGCTAGGCACATCGTGAATAAGGGTCCGTTTTCGCTAGAAAAATGTTTGAGTTTTATTTTTGACCGTTCAATTATTTAAAATCATCACAGTAAACATAAAATAAAATACAAAAAAGTAAAACAATAAAAAAAAGCTAAAAGTTGGATCCCCCCCCCCCCCATATTTCACCCTCCCCTACAGCCCCCCACCCCGCCGAACTGCATGTCTTTCAAGCCTTATTTCTGGCAGTCCGGTCCTTTTGCTTCGGCAGAAGAGCAATCGGGCTGGCTCCTCAGTGACCTTGGTTTGTTACTGAAGCACATTGTTTGCCTGTTTCTGCCTCTATGTTGTGCGTACTTATGGTAAAGCACTTGCACCTAGGGTCAGTCTGATATGATGGATAAATTTTGCTGCTCTGGGGAGGGAGTGGTTTTTTGTTTCCGAGAAGCACCAATCTGATGCCTCCCTGCATGTTCTAATGCCAAGGTTTCTAAAGGTGGGGCGAAGCATCCTTTGTCGCTCATTGATTAGTTGGGGGCAGCAACATAGTAAGTGGAGCCAGGATTCCTTTTGGTAGTTGCAAAGGCGACAAGAGGAAGCACCAACTGCGCGTGCCCATTCAGGATTGAGGTCCGCTGTTCTTAAGGCCACTAGTCTCATAAAAAGAATTTTCCGACGGGCCTGGGCCCCTAGTGCTTCATTTAGATATGGTTGGGCTTTCCCCATGATATAAGATTCATTCAGTGCCTTGGTAAGGGTGTTCTGGCGAAGGGCGTTTAGGTCCAGTTCGAACGAAATAGAGCGAACCTGCCGTCTCATGATGTTTGACCAGGTCTTGTGCGGGATTTCTGTTAGGAGCAGGCTTTGTGGTTCAATATTAAGGGTCTCTATTGCTATGCCCAGCTGGATGTGCCAGGGGGAATCCTTTTCTCTAAAGATTGTTGCCAGATGATGTTTGCGAGAGTCTTGGGGTGCTTTCAGGACTCTGATGTAGTATTTAATTAGATCCCCCTGAAGAGCCAGTTCTGGTCTGCTTAGCCCTAGTTCCAGCCGTAACCTGATGTTCCTTGCATACCTAGGTGTTTGCAGCACGATTTTGTGTGCTTTGACCTGCGCTACTGATATGAGTTTTTCAAGGTCTCCTGGAAATGCCAGATGGCCGTAATTGATGGCCGGGATTAATTTAGCCTTGAGGACCTTCAGCATGGGTTCCACTGTGGGGCTGGTTAAGCGTTGGCTGAGGCGTCTCATTGAAAAGAGTATGCTCTTGGTTTTGGCAGGTAGATGTTTTGCTTGAGTTGCCGATGTTGCCCTCTCATGCAGCCAGACCCCAAGATAGTTATAAGCTGTGGTAGTGCCAATTTGAAGATCACTCAAGGTCCAGCGCGCTAGAAAAATGAAATATGTACATGTTGCCTTTTGGGCTGTTTCCTGCCGCAGAAACAAGGCCTACCCATACAAGTTGTCATGTGGCCGATGGAGATATTGTCGACATCACTAAAATAGCATGAGCCCTGCAGCCATGATGCAGCTTTTGCGCACGTTACTAAATGGCTTTATTTTTGCAAGACTCGGTTTAGGCCTTTCAGATGAGAACTGTCAGCTGTATTCGTTCTCTGCCTGTTCCTGGAGTTTGAACATTGTGAGCAAGGTCGATAAACAATGCCCCTTGTTATTATTTTCTGGTCAGTCCCAGGCACCTAGACAAAATAGCTGCTGCTGGAGACTCGTACTTTGATATTATGGTGATGCATGTTTAGGTAGGTAGCACACACTTGTAGAGGGTTTTTCCAGGGAGAAGAGCAACACTCACCTACGATGTAGAATTACCATCTATAGTCTAAGGTATAGGGTCTGCTGACTCAGGGATCTTCGATTATATAATAATACTTTTTCTTACCAAGGGGAGGAAGGTTAGGCACTATAGTCCTTTCTCTTTTGTCTTTATATGATGACAGCTCCAGCCGCGGTCGGTAGTAGGGGTTCCTGCAGGGCGGTGACGTGGGGAGGGGGAGGGGCAGGTTGGGGGGTAGTAATGTATGGATTACGAGTATAACAGGTAAGTAAACATATAAATAAATCCAGTGAATTTTGTTGCGTGCACTGCATCACCAAATGCGATGCAGTGCGCGCAATGAAATCCGATTTATTTATTTATATGTTTACTTACCTGGTAAACTCCATGATCCACACATTACTACCCCCACCCTGCCCCTCTCTCTCCCCATGTCACTGCCCTGCAGGAACTCCTACTACCAACCGCGGCTGGACAGCTCCCTTTATGATGTATGGCCTCGCTGCAATGCTAACAATATTAGTTTTATGCATTTTTCTGCTTGTTGTGGCCCGCATACTGAATTATAGAGCACAATAGGTAAAATAAACATTTTAGTCAGTTCTTATTGTGGACAAGCAGGAGAATGTGAGCGAAAAGGTGTGTCTTGTTACCGCGATTCCTGAGAGAGATGTTGTGTTCTGGGGTGTCTAATCATTTGCTTCTTCGTGAGTGTGTAGGAGAGTGAGTGAGACACTAGTGCTAGTCGGTCCTGGGCTCGTGGGCACTACGGTGGTGGGAAGGCTTAGCTCCTATACTCCGAGGTCCCATTATCCTGTGCATAGTTCTGTGTATGTACAGAATCCCTGCAACACAGTGAGGTAACATTTTTATTTGGAGATTTAGAGAAAAACAGAATTCTTGGAGCAACTGGTATTACCTATTGACTTTCTATGCATTTCTGCCTTCCAAATGTAAGGCAATGTGTAAAAAAGAAGTCACTTTCCTATAATTCACATGCTGGTATTGGTACACATATTTTCGAGATGTGCAAATAAATACTGCTTCTAAACTATATTTTGTTTCCATTTTAGAAATACATAGGTGTCCTTGATACCTATTTTTCACTCTTTATATTTTACCACATTAATTGTTTTATACTTGGTACACAATGAAAAACCATTGCTAAAAGCAGCTCATTTATTGGCGCTGGGTTCCTATGGTTCTTCGTGAACCTACAAGTCCTAAATATCCCACAACCAGAAGGGTGCAGCGGATGTAACAGTATACTGCTTTCAAAAATCTGTCATACTTAGAAGGAGTTACAGGTGAAAATGTTGACACAAATGGTTGTTTTTTTCCAACTCATTTTCAATAGTTCTTATTTTCAACTGTTAGTTTCTATAACAAATGACCCCTTGCTGAATTCAGAATTCTGTCATCTTTTCAGAAAAGGGTAGCTTTCCAGGATCCATTATTTCTTTCACCCCCATTTCTACCACCTACTTGAAGGAGGTTGAAAGCACAAAAAGTAGCAAAAATAGGCTATGTCCCATTAAAATGCCAAAACTGTGTACCACATTTTTGTTTCCTGACAAAATTCTGCCTGTCCCTGAAAGCTGTGAAGAAGGTGATTTCAGGGACTCAAACTCTATGTTGATACAAATTGCAGGGAAAAGAACATAAACTTTCTTCAGTAGCACTTTTTCCACATTTCAAAAAAAGAATATTGCTGTATTTTGGCAAATTTCTAGGCCCCCTGTAGGGGAATCCACAAACCTTGGGTACCATTAAAATACCCATGATGTTGGAAAAAAAAGACACAAAACTGATGTGGACAACTTATTTGTATAAAATGTTACAGGGGCATAAACACAAACTACCCCAAATAGGTATAAAAAGCTTAGCATGGGGGGGCTAAAGGCCTAGCAGCGAATGGGTTAATAATATTATTAATATTGTGAATATTAATATTGTTAATATTATTATTATTATTGTGCTGATTACTTTCACCGCATTGACTAAAATGGCCGTCATGGTTTTCCTTCTTGTTTTTTTATTGGCTGCCTGTGGACGAGACTGAGACAGAAATTAAATTGGGTATTTTACTATCACCGGATTCCCAGACTTAAGTTACCTCTCTGCTGCTAAGTGCTACTGCTCCTACTGCTGTCAACAAGAAGGGAAAACATGGCATATAAGATAGTTGCTCCTGCCATGAAAGTGGCTAGTGAGGAGGAGATGTTTGTTTTCACAATAAACATCAAGCTTTCATCATTTTCCGACCAAGACGTGCAAAACAGCTGATTTGTGGTCCCCTCTCCTGAGCATCACCCCTGGATCAACAACGCTACCACCACAAGAAGACAGCAGATGTCTTTCAGTGCTATGCGGCCTGCAATCATGGCTGAAACCAGTGAGTCTGAAATTAAATTATCCCAGGACACCAGAGGCCCGATGTAGGTAAATCCCATTTACCGATTTTAAAATACCGAATTTTACCGATTTGGTATTTCAAAATTGGTAAATGGGATGTAGGTCCCAACATCTGGATTCGTTACCGAATCCTTAACAATTCTTTAATTACCGATTCGGTAAATACCGAATCGGTAATGCCCATTCATTCCTATGGGCTTTGAAGCCCATAGGAATGATTAGGCATTACCGATTCGGTATTTACCGAATCGGTAATTAAAGAATTCACAAGGGTGCAGGGGGTGTCACTTTGACACCCTCTAGCACCCCCAAAACGGGCATGTGTGCAATGTGGCACACAGACATGCCCTAAGGGCACGTCTGTCTGTCACATGGCACATGTGTACATGCACAGATGTGCATGTACACAGGAATCGGTATTTTACCATGGATTTGTATTCCATGGTAAAATACTGATTCTGTAAGCCATGTGCCAATAGAAAATTGGCTACCCACATAGCATTTTCGGTAATTTTACCGAATCGGTAAATATTACCGAATCGGTAAATATTACTGATTCGGTAATTATTACCGAATCGGTACTTATTACCGATTCGGTAATAATAACGATTCGGTAAAATTACCGAATTTGTGCACCTACATCTCCCTAGCCCTTTACCGATCAGAAACGGCCGAAAATCGGTATTTTCGGCCGATTCCGATCGGTAAAGGGCTACCTACATCTGGCCCCAAATCTTCCCAGGAAACTCAACAGGGATAAGTGTGTCCTTCACTGATTTCCTTGAATTAGGAGCAGCGCTTGATGCACAACTGGATATTGTGAGTACTTTTACAATGGACGCATCACCTTATGTCTTATGGTATGACCAATGTGTGTTCCTATTCATATAGCAGGATTTTTATTAACTAACCATTAGTCTTTTCTTGTCTTTCAGAATCACTTTTGGGGAAATATTTTCAAGGACTCTGGAGGTAGGAAGATCAGAGCAGAACTAGATCAGGAAACTGTTCAGGTAAGAGTCTTCTGTATCTTCAGAATTCAAGAGCCTTTCTGTACAACTGAGGTAGAAGCGAGCTTCAAGATCAAGCAATGGGTCAGGTCATCAGCAGGGCTTTTATAGCCTACTTTTCCAGGTGAATGTCCAGCCCAATTACGATGAGATGTAACATTTTCAGGCATTTTCAAATATCATGGCTGCAAAACCCTTATCATTCTCCTCATACTTTTAGTTCATGGTGCCAACTATCCACCAAAACTCTGTTGAGAGTTTCAATACAAGAGAGAAGATATTGGCACTTACATGAGGAATGAGTAGCATCTTGTTTAGGCAGTCATTATTGTTTAAGGATTTGCTCCTATATGTATGACAGTTCTGGTCACAACAAAGGATCATGACACAAGGATTTTCTCTAAGCCTCTCTTCATGTGAATGAGACAATGAGAGGCCCCAGATTTACGAAATGGGAGACAAGGGAAGGTAAAGGTTCTAGAAAACGATATTGGCAGAGGGAAAGATCAGTGAGTGATTGTTTATGTAGAGAGAGTTAACCTTCGGATATGCAGATCCCTTTTATTCAGCCTGTTTTTGCACCACTGCCACCTGCTTCCATCTTCTCAAAAACCTGTATCTCTCCAAGGAAGAGGAAACACAGCCTAGATCCACAACAATTTCCGGCTTTGGTCCTATGATGAATGTATCCTCCTAAGACTGGGACTTTTTTGCACTTAAACTGAAGGAGGACCACATTGCAAACTGCACAGTTTGCCACAGAACACTGAGACATTAGAAGCCATATGGACATTATGGTTCCAGGGAGGTATTAGCCAGTATGAAAAAACAACATCCAATCCTGTGGGCAGATCATCTAAAAAGATGACTGTTGCTGAGAGAGAAGAACCTGAACAGAAAGGAGGTACTGATTATAATAAAGGTGCAGTCAACACAAGAATCAGCTTTGTCCTCCAGGTGTGTGCTCATTACCTCCAGCAATGCCTGCTTGGCACAAGGAAAAGAGGGATGCCATAGTCACACCAAATCAGCCAAGCAGCCTTTCTTAACAAGGTTACCTGATGTGAGATCATTACAGAAAAACAAACACAACAACAGGCTAGCAAGGCTGTGTTTAATTAGGGGTCTCTGTTCCACAAAGCTCACAATTAAAGTCCATTGTAACAATAGGAAACTAGCCAAAATGCTAGCGCTTGACCTACTCTTTTTTTCTCTAGAATTTGTGTGGGCTCTTTGACCAAAATGGAAGGTTCCAAGTCGGACCTATTTTTCAAATATCACTTTAATACAGCTGCACCATCAAGGGCTAGAATTGCCTGATGACACAGCGAAGGAGATTCCTTTTCATTCCATTCATATATGGACCAGTTTTCAGTCCACTGAGTATATGTGCATCCCTGCACACTCAAGGGATATTTGCAAGCCCCTATCGCCACCACAAAGTCATTTTTTATGAAGTTGCGGTGGCAATAGGGGCTCAACCTTATTTACAAGGCAGGGTTAAGCCACTCAATTTGTAAATAAGGCACAGTTTCATGCTATACTTAGCATGAAATGGGAGGGCAATGGGCGTTCCACTGCAACACCCATTGATTTTGACGCTGCCCCCTACTGGCAAGGGAGGCCTAAATATGGGGCAGCACCAAAAGTAAGACCAGGGAAAACCTGGTCTTACCGTGGTGCAACGAGGAGAAATGTTTAATTTCTCCCAGCTTTTTGCTGTTTCCATGTGTGCAGTATGTGCAGCACACATAGAAAAAGCAAAATGCCATTGATTGTTTATGTACAGGAAGGTGTCCCTTTCTGCACATAAACAATCATTTAAAAAAATTCTGTTTTGCAACTTCGATGCGTTTTGCATTAAGCAGCACACATAGAAGTTACAAAACAGATTTTAAAGATTGTTTATGTGCTTAATTTAGTGCAGGGCAAGGGGAAACACAAGGCTGCACCATATTGTTGATCATATGGTGCAGCCCTGCATTTTTTAGAAGTGGTGGAGTGCATCCTTACCCTAAGGAGGCTAACGCCGCGCTCCACCTCTTATATTGTAAATCCCCTCCCCCCTGTTTCCATCAAAAGGATTCGGCAAAGGCTAGCCATTGCAACACCATTGCCGATGTGCTTGGAAGCATTTGTCGACATGCAGCAGTTGGAATGTTCTTAACCCGTTGACCGCAGCGCGAATTCTGCCGCAGTGCGGATGATTTATTGAGTGGGAGTGTTTTTGCACACGCCCACTGTGACGTCGGGTTAATGAACAAAGCTCAAACATCCTGAAGAACTCATTACTAAAGTCTATGAATGGTTTCAAACCCAAAGTCTCACTGAACATAATAAAAATAAAGGTATAATTCTACTAACACTTTTAACAAGGATTTGTGAGGAAATGAAGCCTGATTCATGGATGATGGTAAGAACATAATCCAGAGTACTGTATACCAGTGGGTGCCTTTCAACAATGTCATACATAGGGAATTTTGCAGTTTTGTTGTATGAATTAGATCACTCACAATGTTCTATAAGTTCTATAGTGACTATACATCAAAGAGTATTCATCTCAATGTGTGTAATACAACTGCTTTTGTAAGTTAATAAATATCACCACAACACACCGGGTGGTGCAAATATATTTTTATTAGTCTTACACTCACCAGCGATAATTACATATTGATATATTTCAAGAATTTATAAAATGTGCCATACCAGGAAGGGTATCCGGGCACTAGATTCATGGGAACTGAAAGCATAAGGTATAAAGAAAATAACTAGAATCAGGCTAGGAATCATGTGGATCTGCACAACGCCAGGTTTTTAAGGCATTTCATGAAGGAAGGCTGTGATTTGAGTGCGAAGCTTCTGAGGCAGAGAATTTCGGTGTCTGGCCACTAAAATGGAAAGGTGTTGACTACCCATATGAGAGTGGCAAAACTAGAGAGCTTTTTAGCCACATGTCAAAGAAAGAACAAATACAGCAAGCAAGACTACTGTATAACATCTTAGATTGAAGATAGAGAGAATCATTCTTAAGACAATCTCAAAGAACAAAGCACAAAGCTTAGAAAATTTGTTTTGGCACTAACAGCCAATGTCAGGAGCGCAGAAAGAGTGTGATTGAGAAAGCAATTTGAAAAAAGACTTGTGTATCGAATCTTTTTCTATGCAACACTGCAGATATATGAGTAAGCCTATATACACAAACTACAGTAGTCAAGGTAGCTAAGAATAACAGCCTTCAAGACCAATTGGATAAAGACAAAAGTTAAAATGGCATTGTTTTCTTATGGAGGCAAGTCTATAAAAATATAAAGGTGCAATGTTGTTAATCTGAGCAGAAATAAGGAGATCCTGATCAAAGTGAAAACTGAGATAATGCAATGCAGACACAGATGAGCTGGGAGAGTCCAGCTTGGAAGGCCGGAGTCTGAAGGCAGTTAAATCAGCTCGAGTTTCAGTGAGATCCCTACAAGTAAGCACTGTTAGGCGTTGGAATAGGCCTCAGATGATTTTTCACCTAACCTCAACCAAATGTGGGTATCATTCACATAGCACATGAGGTTGAAACAGAAAGAGTGAATGAGGGAGAAAGAACACAGTCCTTGAAAATAACGGCATACAGTGGGGCCTAAGTGTTGTAAATAAAACACCGATAGTGTAAAGCATTCACTGAAGACATGCTATTGTGTCTTTGTTCTAGTTTTCCCACTAGTACTTGAAATACGGCCAGACTCCATTTTGTTTTCTGGCGTCCATCTTGAGTGCTATACATTGCCATGTGCTCGCCATGAGGCGAGTCCTACCTCACTGATTATCACCCTTGAAGTTTGCCCAGCAACAGGCTGGCCCTTTGTTCAGCACCAGTGTTAGGCACCCCTGACTACACGAAGCCCTTTACATTGTATGTGCATGAGAGAGATGGATGCGCGTTATCAGTGTTAGTGCAGATGCACGGCGATAAACAGCGCCCTTGTGCATACTTCTCGGCAATGCTTGATCCTGTTGCTCGAGCATTGCCTGGTTGTCTTCGCTCAGTTGCAGCAACAGCTGTGTCAATACGCCAGAGTGAAGGGATTGTGTTATCTCATAAGTTGTTGGTGTTGGCCCCCCATGCTGTTGATGCCCTTTTGAATCAAACAAAGACGCAGCATCTAACGAGTGCTCGTGTGACAGGGTACGAGCTAACATTGTTGGCTCCTCACATTACATTGAAGAGATGTGCAACACTGAATCCAGCCACGTTGTTGCCCTTCCCAGCGACTCAGCCTGAGGCGCAAGAGACACATGACTGTGTCTTTGTGACTGAGGAACAGACAAAGGGTCGTATTGACTTGCAAGATACACCCTTTACAGATGTGGATGGAGAGTTGTGGGTGGATGGGTCTTGCTTGAAGTTACCAGACGGAACTACTTCAGCAGCATATGCAATTACTACGTTACACACAATAGTGGAGACAGCACGCATACCGCAGAAATCGGCACAAGCAGCAGAACTGATAGCGTTGACACGAGCTTGTGAGCTTAGAGCAGGGTTATGCGTGAATGTATATACGGATAGCCGCTATGCTTTCGGAGTAGCGCACGATGTCGGCCTGCTCTGGAAGGAAAGAGGCTTTCTGACATCACATGGAGCACAGATAATGTATGGAGAATTAGTACATAATCTCTTGACTGCATTGACCTATCCTAAGAAGATAGCTATAGTGAAATGTAGTGCACATAAGAAAGTGACAGATAAAGTGGGACAAGGAAACGCTTTTGTAGATCGAGTAGCACGTGAAACTGCGATGCAGCCTGGCTCCACTCCAATGTATGTTGTGAAGTCGCAAGCTGAGCGGTGGCATGATGCTAGGGAAAAGGTGTTAGAGATACAAAAGACTGCTACTGAGAAAGAACGAGAACAATGGTCCAAAGATGGAGATTTGGACGATGAAGGCTGCTAGAGGAATAAGCAGATGGATAGGTGGAAGTTGCCCACAGCCTTTGTACAACCTATGGTTCAGATGGCACATGGGCTAGCACATGTTGGAGCTTCGGCAATTGTGAAATTGCTTACGCAAGTTTGGGAGCATCCAGAAAATGCTAGCACAGCGAAAAGAGTAAAACAGACCTGCATGATTTGTCTCAAATAATATCCGGGAAAAGGGACACAAACTCCAGCAGGAGAATTTGAAACACCCACTGCACCTTTTGAAGTATTGCAAATGGATTATATTCAGCTGGAACGCTGCAATAATCTGAAGTATGTCCTGGTTGTGGTTTGTGCATTCAGTAAATGAATTGAAGCATACCCTACGAAGGACAATACTGCAATGACTACTGCCAATGTGCTATTGAAGGAATTTTTTCCTCGATATGGTGTTTGCAGATTGTTGTGGAGTGATAGCGGGCCCCATTTTGTGGCAGACGTTATTAAATATGTCCTGAAAGGACTAGGCATTGTGCAAAAGTTTCATGCAGTGTTCCACCCACAATCAGCAGGTTTGGTGGAAAAGTACAATGGCACGTTAAAGCTAAAAATAGCAAAAAATACAGGCTTCTACTTCTCCGACTTGGCCAGATGCTTTGCCTTTGGCATTATTGTCTATCAGATCAGTACTGCATTCTCGGACGGGCCTAACGCCCTATGAGATCGGTTTCGGGCGCCCCATGAACATATGGGGGGTGCCCAAACCAAGCTCAATGTACGATGTACCTTGTGTTTTAATGAATGACTATTTGGCACAATTAACTGATAGCTTGGTTTTCATTCATCAACAGGTTCGAGAAGCACTCCCGGACCGGTCCACAGGAGAAGGTCATAACCTCCGGCCTGGTGATTTCGTCCTCGTGAAGTCCTTTGAGAGGTCGAGCAGTCTGGAGCTGAGGTGGTGTGGTCCCGAGCAGGTCCTCCTTGCAACAAGAACAGCTGTGCGGATGACCATTCGGAAAAATTGGATCCATTCCATTCATTACCGGAAAGTGCAACCTGACCTGGTGGAGCCTGTTGTGTTGACTGACCATTGAGATGTCCTGAATGAAGAAAGAGGCCGTGCTTTGGTACCTGACGAATCTGAGGAGTTCTTCCCGGACCAGACAATCCCTGTATCAAGAAGATATAATCTGCGACCAAGAAAAGAATCTGCAATTGTGTGAGAAGTTGTCAGAACGGTCCCTAGGTCAGTGAAACGGAGAGCCCATGAGGCAAGGGGGGGGGGGATCAGCCATGCATTAGTGTAGTGACAACCATCTTGGCCCGCTGGTGAAGAAAATAACGGCTACCTAGGGGTAAGAGTTCTGACGACACTTTAGTTTCAAGAAGATACTGTGTACATATGTTTGAATGGATAAGAAGAAGATTTTTGGTTCTGTAGGTTTCATTATCATTATAGCAGTTATCGCTACAGTTATGTGGTTTGTAGAAGATAAAGCTCCTGCCCGTGAGCTATATGTTGTTTCCACTCCAGTCCCAGATGAGCACTTTTTCTATACACTCCCATATCAAGAGTTGAAACTTCGACAGTCGTATTTGAATAACACTTTCATCCAAATGTTGCGTCATACCCATGTTGCTACAGATGCTACGGACTGCTGGATATGTGGGATGATGCCAGCGCACCAAAAGAAAGGGGGAACACCGTTTATACCGCTCCCTTTCTCTCATAATGGCTCTTGAAGAGCATGGTACACTTTGCTTTTTGCTATGAGAAAACCCACGGTGGGTACACTGCTTTTCAGATTGAATAAAGAATGCCATCAAGATAAGGAAGGCTATCCACAAGCCAATGGAACTATATGGGAGTGGGAGGAATATCGATCGGACAATGAATCAACGCCTTATATCTTCACGAACTCTAGAGACACTGTTGGACAAGAGAAGTTTGTGATTTCAGTGGCCCAAGCACAAGCAGATTTATGTGTACAGAGTGTAGGCCATATTCCTGTAGGTGTTAGTGATTGTATTGTTGTATTGAATATTGATGGCCTGAACAACAGTACATTCTTAGCCTCTCATAATACTTACTTTGTATGTGGAAACAAAGGTTATTATCGATTACCAGCTGGATGGTCTGGAGTATGTTATGTATCATTTTTACTGCCACCTGTATTCCTGGAACCTGCATCATATCATAAAGATTTGAAGCTATTGAATAATGTGACTGTAAACAGATAGAAGCGAACTTTGTCTATAAATGATATTGACCAGACTGATACTAGTCTGCAACAGTATATAGATTTCAACTTAGGATTGTTTTTCTTTGTGGAAGCTACCCTGAACAGTAGGAAAATACGCCGATTAACGAGAGTAGTGGAAGCTGTTGCTAATCAAACTACTGCAGCCCTTGGGAATCTTACTGAAGAGTTGCAAATTACTAGGATTGTTGCATTACAGAACCAAATGGTTCTGGATGTGATGTTAGCAGATAGAGGCGGAGCTTGTAGAATTATCGGAAGCAGCTGCTGTGTCTTTATCCCCGATCATACTCCTTCTGTGTATAAAGCCATTAACAAATTACATAAAATTGCCTCTGATATACATGTCGAAAATGGATCTTGGACCTTCTCTGGGTGGTTTTGGACCTTGATTTCTACATGAGGTTGGAAAGTTCCCACTGGACTATGTATAATTGTTGCCATATTATTCACGTGTTCTGTATGTATTCAATGTAGTCCAATGATATGTTCTTTATGTGTTTCATTTTGTGTGCCTAATAAACGATCTGTCGCAGGGGCTACCCATCAGAAAACAATAACTAGAGAGATAGCTGACATGATGAGCATCGATATCAACGATGAGTATCTAGATTATCCAAGGACACCGAATGTCTTCAGCAAATGCTGAAATGGTCGTCTGTTGTAAATGAAACAGCGATAGTATTAAGCATTCATTGAAGACATGCTATTGTGTCTTTGTTCTAGTTTTCCCGCTCGTACTTGAAATACAGCCAGACTCCATTTTGTTTTCTGGCGTCCATCTTGAGTGCTAGACATTGCCATGTGCTCGCCACAAGGCGAGTCCTACCTCACTGATTATCACCCCTGAAGTTTGCGCAGCAACAGGCTATAAATAGTTCCGTGTGTGTCTAGCGCATGCCCAGTAGGAGTCACATCTGTTTTTGATTAGCGTAGATTGGAATGTGCATTCGGCGGGTTTCAAGAACCGTTAACTCCACCCATGTATCGATCATGTTCAAGAAATGTCCATATATGGTTGTAAATCATGTTTTGAGCTGTAACCGCCCACTTATGAGCTCCTTCTTTGTGTATAAAAGGGGACCGCATGTCTGAGTTCTGTGTGCTACCTTGTACAATACTGTAGAGTGTTGTGTGGGCTGTAGTACCACCTTTACAGGTTTATTAAACTATGTCTTTGTATTTCCAGTTTCCGTGCCAATATCTTGTGTAGCCTGAGGACTTCGTGCACAGAAGGGTGAACCCTTTGCACTTGCGGGCCGTGCTGAGGCCTGTACTCATCATAAGGTGCTCCATGGGGAAAAGTTCTGATTGAGATCAGAGAGGAGGAGACAAATCACCTGCACATTGTTTTAAAAGAGGTAATCCAAGAAAGTAATTCCCCCTACCCTTGGCATGCGAAAGGCAATGGATTAAGAGTTCATGAGAGACTCTTTTGAAAGAAGCAGAGAGAAAAGTAATACCACTAGCATTTTAAGATCATATAGTATCAATACCAAAGTGGATTTCCTACTGTGTAACCCTGTAAAACCTAATTCTGCAGCACTAAGAGTGGTATTTGGTTTCTAACAAAACTGGGAGCTGATAATTAAGTTATTTCGATAGTATCCTGATTGGAGAGGCAGTAAGGGAATGGGTCTGAAATTGCTCAGTATTGTAGGATCGATCAAACATTTTCAGCAAATGAAAAACTATTTCTTCTTTCCATCTGAATGGGGCTGAACAAAGGCAGATAGATTGGTTGCATATTTCATGTAATAGTGGGCCGATTACCTCAATATTAAGCTGAAAAAAGAAGATCAGGCAGGAGTGAAAAGAAGAACCATATGTAGGAAAGTATAGTAACTGTTTACTTCTGTAGTTTGGAGTCGTCAACGGGTACTCCTCTGCACAGAAAATGTAATGCTTCTGCGTACAAAATTAGAAGCATTTTCTTTTTCAAGATCAAAGTCAGGATGCAAGAGAAGAACATCCCTTATGTCCATGGCTGTAATAGCAAAACAAAAATGAAAGCAGACCATGCTAATAGTGCAGTCTGCTTTCACTTTTGGTCAGCTCCAGAGTGATAATCTCTGCCCCATGATCAATCGACACAGGAGAGGCAGTGTTGGAAAGGGTGGGCAAAATATTTAACAATGGGAGGTGATGGACACAGTTTCTGAATTAAGCAGAATACTCTCAACCAGTCAAGAGATCAGGGCTAGATCCAACACCGTTTTTAGCTCACTGCACCATCCCAGTTCAGAACCTGGCTATATGCAAATTAGTCTGTTCCTGTCCCAGTGCATGATGGGAACAGGGCAAACCAAACTACCAAGCCAATTCTTACACTGGGAAGGAAACAAGCTTCCGGGGACCGGTTTCTGGCATTTCAGCCGTCGTCGGCCCGGCGTGCTTGAATCCTGATGGTGCAATGAGCAAGGGACTCACATTTGAGTATACCCTTCCACGCTTAGGGTGGACAAAATATTTAACAAGGGGTGGTGATGGACAGAGTTTCTGAATTAAGCAGAATACTCTCACCCAGTCAAGAGATCAGGGCTAGATCCAACACCGTTTTTTAGCTCACTGCACCATCCCAGTTCAGAACCTGGCTATATGCAAATTAGTCTGTTCCTGTCCCAGTGCATGATGGGAACAGGGCAAACCAAACTACCAAGCCAATTCTTACACTGGGAAGGAAACAAGCTTTCGGGGACTGGTTTCTGGCATTTCAGCCGTCGTCGGCCCGGCTTGCTTGAATCCTGATGGTGCAATGAGCAAGGGACTCACATCTGAGTATACCCTTCCACGCTTAGGGTGGACAAAATATTTAACACGGGGTGGTGATGGACAGAGTTTCTGAATTAAGCAGAATACTCTCACCCAGTCAATAGATCAGGGCTAGATCCAACACCGTTTTTTAGCTCACTGCACCATCCCAGTTCAGAACCTGGCTATATGCAAATTAGTCTGTTCCTGTCCCAGTGCATGATGGAAACAGGGCTAACCAAAACTGCCCTCAAAAGTTCCCACAAGACTTAGAAGGGCCAGTAGGCTGTAGCGCTTGCTAATTCCAAATGAATATTGGTGTTGGGGACACACAATGTCGGGGAACACGAGTAGTTACTGTGGGTAAGAGCCAGAAACACATTATGTGTAATGTTAGGTCTCTCGCAAAACATCCATATGAAATATGGGATATGCTCCTCTCGCACAATCCTGGCATCTGCTTCTTAACTGAAACTTGGCTCGGACCCACTACCTATCCTTTGATTACTTTAGCTATCCCCGAAAATTATAAATTCATCCATTTGGATAGAAACATAAAACATGGTGGAGGTATTGTGATCGCTTTTAAAAAGCACTTGGCTGTCAACTGGGTGTCGACAGTTTGTAATGACTGTATGGAACTCAGACTTTTTAAAGTCGCTCTGTCTGCTTCGGACTGTTGGTATGGTGCCTTAATTTACCGGCCCCCAGGGCCCAAAGCAAAATTTACAGATCTTTTGATGGACCATCTTGCCCTACATGTCCTCCCGACCAAGAAGTTTCTTTTGCTTGGAGACTTTTACTTCCACAGGGAAAATGTAACAGACCCTTAGGTAAATAAACTCCTTTCCTCTTTAGAATTGGTGAGACGTACACAAAGGGCAGAGGGCGCTACACATAGAGCTGGCCATCTACTAGACTTGGTCTTTACCAACACTGACAATCTAATATGTGACCCTCCCATCCCCCTCCTCTGGACAGATCATTATTTGATCGCGATGAAAATGCAACAAACAGTCCAGAAGACTGCAAATCGCCCTGTCAAACAGACCCTTAAACAGAATAGGAATTAGAGTAAGCTTTCCATAGAGACCTTTAATGAAGCTTTTTCGCCAGACCTGATTACTAATATTGGAGATGTATCCTCAAAGTTAGAGACCTTTAATATTGCTGTGGAGACTGCCTTGGATGTGGTTATTCCAAAAAAGAAAGCGAGTCCCATCCAAAGGCGAGCCTCCACTCCCTGGTATACGTTAGAACTTAAAATGGAAAAGGCAAAATGTAGGCGTCTGGAAAAACTGTGGCACTTAAATAAGAGTGATGGGTTAAATTGGCCTATAGGCAAGCCCTAGCTAAATACCATCTGAATTTGAAGGGAGACCGGCGTCACTTTATTATCTCCAATATCGAAAACGCCAGAAACTCCTCAAAAACCTTGTTTGAGGTAGTGCGAGACATTATCTCGCCTAAAGTACGCAGTCAGGACCTGTGGAGTCGCAGGATTTATGTAATTCCTTATAGTCCTTTTTTCATAACAAAATTTCCAAAATCTATGAGAACTTTCCCCCATTAGGTCCATACGAGGC
Source organism: Lissotriton vulgaris (assembly GCF_964263255.1). NCBI lineage: Eukaryota > Metazoa > Chordata > Amphibia > Caudata > Salamandridae > Lissotriton > Lissotriton vulgaris. Next base: position 506,644,563 of record NC_141696.1, read on the forward strand.
ACCCCCTTCTGACTCATTGGATAAGCAAAATGAGAGTGTTGCTTGCTCCCTTCCGAATTTTGCTATGATAACAGCCGAGGAGGTAATACAAGGCTTGACGACGGCCAAATCAGGATCACCTTTAGATCTTTGTCCGCCTAAAGTAATTGCTTTACTAACAACCCGCTGCTCTCCAATCATCAGAGATATATTTAATCTCTCAATCCAGGCGGGTATTATTCCTGCGACCTGGAAGGAGGCTCTGGTTCGCCCAATTTTGAAAAAACCCACGGCTGACCCTGGGATTCTTGGTAATTATCGACCTATCTCCTTGTTGCCTCTGCTGAGCAAAATACTGGAAAGTAATATCAATCACCAACTAAGTACCAATCCAGAGGATAATCTTCTGCTGGACCCATCACAGTCCGGGTTTCGGCCCGGCTTTAGCACGGAGACCGCAATCCTGGCAGTGACCGATTCTCTCAGACAGACGGTGGATGCGGGTGGTTCAGCAATCCTGATCCTCCTAGATCTCTCTGCCGCCTTTGATACCATCTCACATACTAGGCTAGCGGGGAGATTTATAGCCTCTGGTATCAAGGGGATGGCACTCAAGTGGCCCAACCACTTTCTGTCTGAGAGAACACATACGGTGATCATGGGCCCTTATACCTCTAAAAGAAGACATCTAGATAGGGGTGTTCCGCAGGGCTCCAGCTTAAGTCCAACTCTTTTTAATTTATACATGGCATCACTGGCTGCGATTGTCGAGCGACTGGGATTCGATATCATCTCTTATGCAGATGATACGCAGCTCATATTTACCATCGGCACGAACCCAGCACTCTTCAGAGATCGTTTTTCTCCGGGATGTTGGCCATCTCTAATTGGATGACAGCCAACTATCTCCAGTTGAACCCGGAAAAAACGGAAGTGATGCTCATGGGAAAAGCCAGGGAGCTGTGGTCAGACGATTGGTGGCTGGCGCAGTTGGGTACTGCTCCCGCTCCTAAACTGACTGTAAAAAACCTTGGTTTAAAACTGGACTGGACTCTGAACATGAAAGACCATGTTGCAACTATGACGAGCTCCTGCTACTACGGTCTCCGACCTTTCAGGAACATTTTACCTTACATTCCCATCTCTCATCGTAGTCCAAGCCTTGGTAATCTGCCGCCTGATTATGGGAACGCCCTGCTAGCGGAAGTTGGAGAGACTCTACTGGCCAAACTTCAGGTAGTACAAACTACAGCAGCCAGAATTATTTTAAACCAACCTGCAGGTTCTCCTTCAACTCCTTTATTGAGGGAACTGCACTGGCTGTCAGTAAAGAAAAGATATTTTTTTAATGGCTGTTGCCTGACATATACTGCCCTGAATGAAAGAGATCCTCTGTATTTACAGAAAAAACTGCAGAAATATTCTCCCCGTAGGAAACTTAGATCTAGCTTCCAAGACCTCTTAGAGATCCCCCGGGTCAGATTAGTCCAAAGGGGAGGCAGAGCTTCCTCATTTCTTGCCCCAAAATATTGGAACCAACTCCTGTATGCAATACGAAAAATTACAAGTTATAATGACTTTAGGAAACAACTGAAAGCTTTCCTGTTTTAGTAACTCCTGCTTGCTTTCCTGTACTTCTCCTTTAGTTGCATTCTACCTAGTTAGCGCCGTGATGCCCCAGGGTGATTTGAGCACTCTATAAACTTTAACATAACATAACATATTTTCTATGTATAGCGTGATATAGGCAGACCATTGCTAAAGACCGGCATTTCATCTACCCTGAGGGCTCGATTGACTAAACACGTTGAGGTAAGGACCCACGTGACTTCAACATTCATACTACACCATTACCCTTCTACTATCCTTCAAGACACAATACACCCTTTTGTGTTTTTGTGTTTTTAAGATTGTGTGCAAACCTGAGGCATACCTTTTTAATTTATACAAACCCATTGGTCACAAGGATCCTTTATAATGGGATAGGATACACATACAGGGAAAATATTTAGAAGTGGCTTTCCTGAAGAAAGCTCTGTGTCATCGTAATGCGTTTAGACAGAAAAAATTGAAAGATTAAGAACATAAGCCACTTGGATGGAATATCCACAAGCTATAACTGAAATTTGATACATTGCATACCATTGACGCAGAAAAGATAAATTGTGTTACTGACAATTGTGCTACCAAAAATTGAATGAAGATTTACAATCAATGCTGTTGACACCCACAAAAATTATCTTTATTGATATTCTGTTAGGTATTCCTAGATTTTATCGGTAGTACAAGGATGTGAAGTTGAATAAAACCACATGAATGATGGTATGTCTGGTGCGAATGTTGTATGTTGCATATTTCTTTTCATCTTTACAGTAATGTGTGTTGTAGTGATTTAGGAGATATTGTTATCCTGTATAAAAGCATTTTCATGAATGTTTCTAATGATGATTGCCAATAAAGATTTGGATATAAAAAAGAGCCACTTTCTCTAAACCAGAAAAAAATGTGTATGAGTTGATAAAAGAATGAGTACAGTTTCAGTTTTCTTTAATACAATGTAGATATTTTCCCTGCCCTAGGAACCTTTATTTTTAGCCCAGGTCCCCTTTTTGTTTTTCATTGATTAAACTCCACACTTATTAACCTGTATATTTGCCCTTTATCTGACATTATATGCTTACTAGGTTTTACCATGACATTGAATGCAGGTGATACGCAGATTATCATCTCCTTTTCACCTAATGCCAGCTCCACATCTCAAAAATGAAACAGATATCTATAGTAAGTCACTAACTGGATGGCAGCAAGCTGCCTAAAGTTAAATCAGGACCAAACTGAGGCCCTGGTAGTTTGCAACAATCCATAATTATGGGACCAATTTATCTGGCCTTCATTCTTAGGTGAACACCCATCCCCGAACCAGAAGTGAAAAGCCTGGTTGTAACATTCAACAGTCGCCTCACCTATGCCTCGCAGGCAAAAAAGATTTCAGCTAGTTGCTTTAGCCTTCTCAGAACTTTGAGAAAAATTCTTAATTGCCTCTCCATGGACATGAGCAGAATAGTGGTTTAGGGCCTTATTCTATTGTGCCTTTATTATGGCAACCCCCTTTACCTAGGCAGCCCACTTTCTGCCACTAACAAACTGCAGACCATCCAAAATGCCGCTACCTGTATATTTGTGGGATTTCCTAAGACTCAATCATCCTGCCTGAGCGCTCGCAACTCTTCACTGACTGCCAATATACAAAAGGATTCAATTCAAGGTACTCTTCATTACTCATTGTGCCAAACACAAAGTAGGCCGATGTATTCTCCACCAACTTATCAACCCCTACCAGGCAAACAGAGAACATGTGTCGAACAAATTAGGTGTTCTCGCCGTACTAACAGTCAAAAGAGCCAGATGTGGTGGCCCTTTCTTCATCTACCTCTCCCCAAAACTATGGAACTCCTTATCTACCAGCCTTAGACTCAATGACTATCTGGTAAGCTTCAGAAAGCCACCTAAAACCTATCTGTATGCCTAAACTGTCTAACTCAAGCAAAGGCTTTTAGCACTGTGAAGCCTGTCTTGGGTAGAGAATAGAGCCTATGCTTGCCCCAACCCAGGGCATGACAGTCTTTCTGTTCTTTGTGGAGGGGATGCAGCAAGCTCACTAGATATTAGGGAAAGGTAATATTCGTTTTTATTTGTGCAGAGCAGCCCCCCATGGGCATGGACTGTGTTCTCCCACCCCGGCACAAGAGTCTTAATAATGCCCTTGGGGCAGATTTGTCAAGTTTATCCCCATGAGGTTGGTTGTGAGTATGACCCACTCAGTCATCATACTGAGTCCCCACCCATGAACAGGCACTGCAGTCTGTCTGCCAGAGCATATTGTGGGAGTTTACCGCAATTCTGCCCTCGGGAGCAAAAAGACCACCAGACACCAGGGATATATTTTTTTGTTTTAGTGAAAAAATATACAGTGTGTGTGGGACACCCTGTCTTTAGGGGCTATTCCCCACCCCAAGAGCCCCAACATCCGGTCCGCCAACCTAGGGCGCCGAACTTCCCAAGCCCCATGGCAAGCAAGAACAAATTTAGATTCTTTTGGGTGTAATTTTGATATATGAACCAGAAGAGTGGATTTATATTCAAATGTCCTCTTGCTTGTCTTGCTGAATGGCTGCACAATTCATATCCAAGCTGAGCATCCACCCATGGAGTAAACCAGAATATTGCTGAAAAATAGGTACCCAGGGTAGTCCCGGGTTGGAGTGGCCTGCATTGATCCAATGCCCTGCAAACCTCAAACTATGCCTAAAATCACACATTTTTACCTCATAAACTTCTGGAGTCTGCAGGGATCCACAATATTCCTACCATCCAGTATTCCCAGATTTTTCTCGATAAAAATGCTACTCCACTTGTATTGCTCGGCCAAGAACTCACAACACAAAAGGCCACAAAACATAACACAACATCATTGTTGATATCATCATGTCAACTTCGTAGATACTGTTACATACCAAATGTTTAGGTTTCATGGACCTCTTGCCTCACTGAATTGACACCCCACCTTCGGAAATGAAGTCATAGACATCGGGTCTGGGTGATGAGGCTGCAAACCACTTACACCAGTATGCTGAGATAATATGTCTGCTATGGCCTTTGCAACAGAGAAACTAATACTCAAGGCAACATGCTGGAATGATGCAGCTTAGAGCTTTTATATGCACATAAGTTCCAATTGGTTACTTTGTTCTCATGTAATTCAGCACTCCAGCAATTCTTGCTATCATTTACATTTCTTTCCATAATTCAGGCAAAATACTCCCCCAACAAAGCGAAAGCGTCCATAGTAGATTTGAAATCAATTTGAAGTCCTAAGGAGCCAAAGAGATATTCACAAGTGCACTGCCAATGGGCAGGGAAGAGTGGCCGGATGTCAGGTATGTTTTTGTTAATGTGTGTGGTGGAATTACCAGAGGCTGGTTGGGGTTACCCACCCCAACCAGCCTCTCAACGCAGGGTTGAAGGTTAGTTTCAGTTTTTTAAGCAGAGCACAGACAGAGACACTGGTCAAGAAAAAAATTTATGTGTGGTTCCCCCATAACATCTCTAACCTGTCTGCTCATTGGAACAGAGGATGAGGATTTTCGGGAGTATTATCAAATAAATTCGAGATGGTTATATGTCACTAACGGAGATGGATTTTACCTCAGTGTTCCAAGTGACTTCATGAAGAACTCAAGTTTTATTCTTTTTGTTTACCTAATACCACTCAGAAACCATTGCTGGAAAAATTCAAATGTACTGATAGACCACCCATCTATAATTCCTTGTTCATTTTTTGTGATTTAGATTATATGCTGGCAAAAAATGGACAGGCAGTGGACAGTATGATAAATTCAATAGAGTTGCCTTAGTCGCATTCATTACCTTAGTAATTGGAGCTTCATGGCATGATGTTTTAACTGTCTTGTTTTCATTGCTATATGAGTGTATCTGCATTTAAAGGAGGGTACTGTTGTGGTGAGTGATTTCATTGACTGTATTACTGACTATTTACATTTTTATAGCACATACTATCCACCTCAGTCTTTCAACACATGAAATGAAGGGCCTGATTCACAAACTACATTTTGTAGGTCCTAAAGTAGTACTGCAGTAGAACTACTTAATTACTACAAATTGCAATTCACAAACCTACAATTGTAAATCTCCACCTCGACCTCTCCTACACTTTATGTGGGGAGATCCTGTCACCTGCAAGCTTGCTACTAAGGGGCTGATTGATTCTGATGCGGTTTGGAAATGCTTCCCGACTGGATTAAGTTGGAAATGGTTTCCAACCCACTCGGATCGGGACAGCCCGACAGACAGAGTACAATGCATCTGGATGCTTCCCAATACGATTTGGTTTGACTCCCATTGACTTCAATGGGAGCATATGTTCCTAACCGCATCATAATTGGGCCCTGGGTCATTCCCGATCCGATTTGGAAGGAGCAAATGCCATTAGGAGGCCTTCCTAACCGCATCAGAATCAGGCCCTAGGTGGGAAAGCTTTCCAACCCGCATCAGAATCAGGCTCTTATTAGTAAATATGAAAGGAACCAGGGAACGTGGCTGGAAAATTGCTAATACTTATTACTAAATGGAAGGGCTTTAGGGAGACACAAAAACCCACTCACAAAACAGCAATTCAATTGTTATTCACAAAATGCTCTCCTAAAATTCCTGCAGCCAAAAAAGGACCCAAAATAGTAGTAAATATACTCCAGCATAGACTTGTTTAATTTACTAACTTAATATGAATGAAGTATTTAATTTCTTAAAAAATAGAAAAGTTGTTAATGTCATTTTTTAAGACATTAAAAAATCAAACTGAATGTAAAATGTTAATATTTACTTATTACTTATTAGAAATTACAAAAAGGTATGCATAGAATTAAAGTTAATGTATGTATTTTGTTTTATACATTCAAGTTATAGTTAATTATCAATTAAAAAATATTCAAATATGTTATCATTAAATAATATATATTTTTATTGATATGTAATTGTTTTAATGTTCAATTAAATTTACATACATTTTAAATACTTCCAAATTATTCGATTTATATCAACATTATTTCCTACGGGGTTCTATTTTACGTCCCTTCCTCCATTGTTTCCTTTGTAAGGGTGTTGCAGTCCCAGTGGTTGGCTATGTGTTCTGCTTAATTTAATCCAGGTCTGAGCTGGCGTACATTGCTATTATTTTGGGTCCTTTTTATCAGTAGTCACTTTACACTCATAAATGTGTCTCCACCCCATTTCTCTACTTGCTGACAGCCCGAGCCCCAAAATGGGTGAGAAACAAATGACGTTTGTGTTTTTAATAATGTCAAGGCTTGTTTAATTCATATAAATGTAATGGCAGATGCATTCACAGGTCGGGCATTATCATACTGAAATCAATGCTACTACACTGATTTTCACCTGTAAACATATTATTCCAGGTCATTTTTTAGGGACAAGTTCTTCCAGGTTTTAAGGCGGGATGTGTGTCAGGTGTCAAATACATTTATCTCATGCAACAGCACAGCAGGAGTTGCAATTCAATTTGTGAAACCAAAGGAGGTACAATAACAAACCAAAGATAGGGGGCGGGGTCCCTTCTGGTATGGAATCTGGACCTATTCTTAATAACCTGATTTCAGCTACTACCAGCACCTGTCAGCATCCCAGATCAGGTTCTGTCTCCCAGCTTACTATAGTATCCTGGAACGTGGCAGGACTGGGCAGCAAAATGCCCCACCCTCATTGGAATGATTTTATAGAGGGTTTTGATGTGTGTACCTTTCAGGAAATCTGGTCCCAGGTTCCTGTACACAAATCATGGTACGTTTGCTATTGCAGTCCCGAAAAGGAAAGGGCGCTGGTAAGGGAGTTTGATTATCTGGGTTACGATTTCCCTGGACTGTGAGATCACATCATTGAATTCGGATAGCCCAGATATTCTTGGGCTACATATTACGGGCTCTTCAGGCAAACCTATTGAGCTATACAACATATATGTGAGAGGAACAAAGGGGGGTTAGACCATCAGCTACTATTGCCCATTTGGGGGAACTATTGGACAAGTTCCCAGTACATTCAAGACTAATGATAGCAGGTGATTTCTATATTTTATTCAAAACTTTAGACTTAACCGACATAACGGGGACAATGAAGAAGACGAGATGCAGGGAGTCCAATCCCTAGACCTGCCGTCAGTTAAGAGATGGTCACAATTAGCTATTCAAGTAACTGCCCTAAACCTAGAGCATGGGCTGAGGGCAGTGAATGGGAGAAAAAAATCTGATCCTTCAGGAGCAAACACATTTAATAGAGCAAATAGCCCAACCCAAATTGATTTTATCTTAATAGACTTGAAGCTATGGAGGAGCGTTGTTGACATGATTATGGGTCACACAACCGATAGTGACCATAACCCGCTTTGCCTAAGCATGAAGCCAGTGTAGGGTAACAACCCTTATTAACTCCCACCTCTGAATATTTCAAAGGAGGTCCTCCCAACAAATGATGGCCGCAGATTGAAATGACAAAAGTTTTCTGTCTGTTAAGAAAATGTTCGGGGCCTACTGCAGGATCTGTCAGCGTGTATTCTTGAATTACAATCTCTACCCAAGAGTCAGGAACGGTTGGCAAATGTAGGTTCTGTCCACTCCTGGTTCTTCAATCAAATAGGCTCCTATTTTACCAAACCAAGACATGAACGAAGAGCCAGAAAACCACAAACGGGCCCAACAAGGATTGTAACACCCAACGGCTAAATCTTGCCTTGGCTCTTAAATCCAAAGACATCAACCAAATCAGAGCCTCTTGAAGTAGCTATAAGGCTGCTATCAATCATGCAAAGAAGGAGTGGGACGAATCCTGCTAGCAGGCACTGAAGGAAGCTTGTGCCAGCAAAGACTCAAAATTATTATGGTCTTTATTTGTTTGGGGAAACGATTCAGGGGGCTCTTTGCCTCCTAACTATATTGAAGCCCAAGTCTGGCAAGATCACTTCAAAACGCTTTATACTGATGCCGCAGATCCATCTTCTCTGGTAGACAATTTTGCCCTCCCCACCAAGCAGACATAGACTTCTTCCCTCTGAAGGAGATTGAGGGTGCAATTGGATGAATAGTTCAGGCCAAAGCCTCAGCGCCAGACAGAGTTCCGGGGGACCTCTTTTTATCTGACACTCCGAATTGGGCCAGTTACCTACTTCTTCTTTCTAAAGCCATTGCAAGTGGCACCTCTGTCCCAGGTTCTTGGATAGGGGCAGAGGTCGTCCCTATCTACATAAAAGGGGGTAGAGCCCAGCCCTGTAACTATAGGCCTATTAGCCTGATAGATGTGTTGCAAAAAGTCTTAAGCAGTGATATTGCTAAGCTTTGTCCACTGCTATTCTGGGTCAGAGTCAGGAGGACCCCGGAGTTATCATCTTATACCAACGCCATGGCAGAGGTCATCCGCTTTGACGTTTTTTATAAGGTGGGGTGGCTGAACAACATAAAGAAGCTTATATTTGGCATAGGGCTAAAAGAAGCCTGGAAAAAACACGATTCTCCCCTGCTTTGGAAAGCTGTAATAAAGAAGCACTACGGGAAATGGGTTGCACAAGCAGATCTCAGCAGGGTCGAGAAGGGTAAACTTTTACTTCACAAACAAACTAGACTTCTTGAACCCTATTTTGATCTAATACAAATAACTCAAGATAGAAAGCTTTATGTCCAACTCAGGCTTGGCACTCTCCCAGTGAACGAGGTAAAAGCCAAATGGCACACTAAAGAGCAGTGCCCTAGTAACTGCCCAGGATGCAAGGCTCCTATAGAGTCCATAGTCCATGTGCTGTTTGCTTGCCCTGCTTATGTATGCCCTAGACTGAAATGGATTAAGCCCATTGGCCAGGAACTGTGCTAGCAGAACTCTCGGGAATCTCTATGTATTTTAAAATCAGACACCAGAGCTGTGTTTCTCTGCACAGGTGCTAAGGGGCATATTATCAAGGGGGTTTATCTCCGCTTTTTTGGCTTTAAAAGCCAAGAAAGCGGAGATAAAATTATCTCCCTATTACCAAGCTGTCGCTAACACCAGTTAGCGACAGCTAGTAGGAGATAGCGACCATCTTGGGCCCCACTTTGCATGTCAGTGATATTTATCACTAATGAGATGCAAAGTGGGCGTGCCAAGATGTTAGAGACTGAAAACAGTCGCTAACATCGCTATCTCCTATTACCAACTTTTGGAGATATTCGCGCTAAGCGGGAATATCTCCAAAAGCTAACACCTGCCCTGAGCAGTTCTTAGCCATGTTATCCAATGGGAGGTGGATAACATGGCTAAGAGCATTTGCTCGATAATGCATGAATATCGCTGACTTTTCAGCGATATTCATGCATTTCGGCCGTTTTTTATCGCATTTGCGATAAACCTTGTTAATAGCAAAGTTTATCTGCGATAAAAATCGCCGATGTGCGGCGATAATTTTTGTCTCTAAACAAGTTAGAGACAAAAATTATCGCTAGTTGTTGGTAATATGCCCCTAAGTTCCTCAGCCAAAAGTGGGGTATCAGGACAAATAAAGGCAGGGTGGACACTCGACATCTTGCAGAGTGGTTACTAGCACCTAAACGGTCTATCCCATCATTCACTATATAGGGGAAACAACATCACATTTTGCTGGCCAACAGCCAAGGAGCCTTTTTTAATGTACAATTACCACTTTAATGATGTTGGGCTGTTTTGAACATTGTGTATATATAATTATTTTCTACTCATCTTCTAAATCCTACGGATGTTTTGATGGTCGTTATCTTACATTTACATGAATTTTTACTTGTATGAATGTGTTCTTAATGTGCATGGTTTTCTCTAGATTGTTGTATGTGAAACTTTTGAAGGTATTTTTGCCAAAATAAAGTAATTTGACTGACTGAATTGTGATTGTAGATCACATTTCTGACCAAAACCGAATAAGCACAAACTCCTAATGGAGACTGTCAGGATGAAGCCACAAGAGTTTGATTGTGATCTGAGTGATATGTGAATAGTAGTAATGTATTTATTTATTAGGCGCACAAATCATCCCCAAAGGGATCTCTAGGTGCAATAGCAACAGAGGACTTACCGCAGTACGATAGCAGGATTAATTGTTGAACAGCCATGCTTTCAGAAGCTTTTTAAAGAGAGTGAAATCGGAACAGGTGAGGATGAACAAGGGCAGCTGATTCCAGTGACACGGGCCATGAATGAAAAGGAGTGACTCGTTCAAATACATTTGGGACGTAATAGTAATAGATTGCTGGATCTGAGCTGGCAGATAGGAATATATGGCTGTAGTCTGTTTTTGAGGTAACAGGGTTAATTTCCGTGCAGAGGTTGAAGACTATACAGAGAAGTTTGAAAAGAGCACCTGTAGATTTATGAGATCTGGCGCAGCTCTGCATATTTGCAGAGATGCGCCAGTTCCTTTGCGTGACGGAAAAATATCCTTGTGCCACTATGGATGTGCCGCATTTACAATGCTGTGAACCAAGAGAGGTTTTGGATCCTACGTCTATCCAGCCCGGATCTCAAATACAGGGTAAACAGAACAAAGTGGCTGGATAGGGAATATCTTTCTCACAAATGTAGGTCACGCAGTCAATTTATACTACGTAGCCACGGTCATCTAAACCAAAAACTAATTTATTTCATTTTTTTGCTTTCTCAATTTTTTCAAAAATGCATGGGCAAACCAAACAACTGTCACGACAGTGAATACATGACTACAATATTTACATATATACACACATACCAATATACATTATTTACAAAGTGAAGAAAACACAATTATTTGAGACAATTTTCAAATGACACACCAAAAAGAAAAAATAAAGTGATTCAATACTGAGACATTAATAGCATTTATGTGCAATTTAGAAAAATCATACATAACAAAGAAGGTACAACCAGTCCGAAGGGTTGAAAAACCAGAGGACAGGCGGGGACAGATTGATTGGTACACCTGCCTGCCTGACAACACTGTGGTATGATGTTTACAAAGGGTTGCACCATTAGGGTCCCAAATGGTATATTATTTCCTTTCCTAGGTGCACCCTTTTAAATAACCACAGGGTGGAGGTGTCGACGCGTTTCGAACCGGATAAATGACGGTTCTCTTCAGGACGGGGACTGGGGTCAGTGTCTGTAACAATATACAGAAGAGGTGTCAGGGTTGGGGACCATAGAGCTCTTATAAAAACTTTTTAGTGACTCCACATCAAGAATTAGAATTTTACCTGCACATGGCAATGAGTGTGCCGTGATGTCGGTAAAACGCCAAGGAAGATGAGATCTCTGTAAAGACATGTAAAGGGGACTTAGCACTGTAGTCCATGTTTGCAGTTCGAGTTCTAACCATAACATCTAAAACCCACAGAGGTAAGGGGCTCATACCTGTGGTTTGCCTGTGAGAGTTTCTTTCATGAAATGTTGACCGCCACACGGGACTTACACGAAGGAATGAAGCTGCTTACATGTTGATTATTTTCTCAATCAAGCTGGGGACAACACAAGCATGGGGGCGCACAATTAGGAAACTGCTTCTACAAAGGGCAGAGCAAAAGTATCATGCCGGAATCTGTTCCTACCTGACAGGTTAGCCCGTACTACGGGTGGCGTCAGATATCAAAGGATCAGTTCGGAACTTGCTCGCAATCTGCATAGAGACAAGGCAATTGTATTACAACCCGGCGTTCGCATGGGGCCAGGGGTTGAGGAAATGCGGTGCTGCGCGCGGTTACCAAAACCCGTGGTGCACTTACTGGTTGTATTGTGATGGGATTCAATCACTCGGAAACTCCTGGCGCACGGTCTGTTTGTGTGTCTCGGCTTTTTCGGCGTATTTGAAAACTCCCTGCTCTGCTCGTTTGTGGGTGTGGCCTGGGGGCCGGGTGAAGGCTCATGGTACATGTAGTCCACGGCATTATATCAAAGAATGTTTACAGGCTTTTTTAGAATAAAAAGCAATGTTCAATGATCGCCGCTTGATGGGGCAACCTCAAGCATCTAAGGTTTAGATGCGTAGTCAGTCCGGGGCGTTAGTATTTCATGGCGCATGATACGCAGTACACGCGCTGTATTTAACAGGCTGGCAAAGTTAGGGTTATTCAGAACTTAACTACTAAAGACGTGGTGCTAAGACAATACAACGATGTTTATGTTGTTTGTATTATATGGGAAGATGCAAAATATAATTGAAAATGAGAGATAAAAACAGCAGCACAACCAAGCTCAGCCGAGAGGTTTGTAGTGATCACAGACTGGAAATTTCGGACATTTCGTTTAGGCCAGTATTGGATGTGTCGAATTTCAGGATAAGATAAGCTTCTTTCTGAGACAGACGAAGGTCAGGGTCTCCGCTGCCCCCCCTAATGACTGCTAGGACTGTCCATTTGATATCGAGAATGGAATGTTTTTTTTGCAGATAGTGTGAAACCAGAGGAGCTGTCATGATTTTGTTATTGATTCTGGAGCGATGCTGGATGATGCGCTGCCGGACCTCCTGGGTAGTTTTGCCAATGTACAACATATTGCAAGGACATTGGATGGCGTACACAACGTTCTTGGTTTTGCAGTTTGTGTGTTCTTTATGACGCCAGAACTTTTTCCCATCTGTGAACAATGACCCCTCCATGGTGAATTCGCAGACGGAGCATGTGCCACACTTCCGATGCCCAGTGACAGGGTTGGCTCCAAAGATGGTGTTCTGGTTATCCTTTTTAGGCTGTGGTCTGGTTGATGTGATCATTTGTCCAATGCTCCTGTTTTTTTTCAGAGCAAAAAGAGGGGCACCTATTTCCGGAAGAATTTCTTTGACCAGGTGCCAACTTTGCCTGATGATTTTTTGCAACTGGTTGGTGTGGGGGCCGAAGGTCGAGACACATACCATCCGATCCGTGGCAGGTTTAGATCTTTTTTCAAGGAGGTGTTCTCTAGGTGTCCATCTCGCTCTCTTCATGGAATGTTTCAGGAGCTTCTGGGGATAGCCACGTTCCTGTAATTTAGTGGTCAGAGCTTGGCCATGTAGTTCGAATTGCTCAATGGAAGTGCAATTGCGGCGCACGCGAAGATATTGGCCATAAGGGAGATTGTCCCTTAGGCTGCGCGGGTGGTAGCTCTTGTAATGGAGTGCATTGTTTTTATCAGTCTTCTTCTGGTACAACGAGCAGGACAATGCATTTTCTTTCACTGAGACCTCAACATCCAGGAATGGGAGGGTTTTATCATGATAGCTCAAGCTGAATTTGATATCTGGACTCCTATTATTCAGCCACAGATGGAATTCTTCAAGTTGTGTTGATGTGCCATTCCACACACACCAAATATCGTCAATGAATCGCAGCCATTGTCCAATGGACTCTCTGTAGGGGTTATTATTCAGGACAAATTTCTCCTCAAATTGGCCCATAAACAGGATGGCCATTTCGGGGGCGAAAGGACACCCCATCGCCGAGCCTTTAATTTGTAGAAACATTTCGTCCTCGAAAGTGAAGAAGTTTTTCTTGAGGGCTACTGTTGCCAACGCGATGATGAGTTCAGTGGGAACCCTGTGGGGGCGAGGTGTCATGGAACTGTATCTGGAGGGTCGACCTCGCCCCCACAGGGTTCCCACTGAACTCATCATCGCGTTGGCAACAGTAGCCCTCAAGAAAAACTTCTTTACTTTCGAGGACGAAATGTTTCTACAAATTAAAGGCTCGGCGATGGGGTGTCCTTTCGCCCCCGAAATGGCCATCCTGTTTATGGGCCAATTTGAGGAGAAATTTGTCCTGAATAATAACCCCTACAGAGAGTCCATTGGACAATGGCTGCGATTCATTGACGATATTTGGTGTGTGTGGAATGGCACATCAACACAACTTGAAGAATTCCATCTGTGGCTGAATAATAGGAGTCCAGATATCAAATTCAGCTTGAGCTATCATGATAAAACCCTCCCATTCCTGGATGTTGAGGTCTCAGTGAAAGAAAATGCATTGTCCTGCTCGTTGTACCAGAAGAAGACTGATAAAAACAATGCACTCCATTACAAGAGCTACCACCCGCGCAGCCTAAGGGACAATCTCCCTTATGGCCAATATCTTCGCGTGCGCCGCAATTGCACTTCCATTGAGCAATTCGAACTACATGGCCAAGCTCTGACCACTAAATTACAGGAACGTGGCTATCCCCAGAAGCTCCTGAAACATTCCATGAAGAGAGCGAGATGGACACCTAGAGAACACCTCCTTGAAAAAAGATCTAAACCTGCCACGGATCGGATGGTATGTGTCTCGACCTTCGGCCCCCACACCAACCAGTTGCAAAAAATCATCAGGCAAAGTTGGCACCTGGTCAAAGAAATTCTTCCGGAAATAGGTGCCCCTCTTTTTGCTCTGAAAAAAACAGGAGCATTGGACAAATGATCACATCAACCAGACCACAGCCTAAAAAGGATAACCAGAACACCATCTTTGGAGCCAACCCTGTCACTGGGCATCGGAAGTGTGGCACATGCTCCGTCTGCGAATTCACCATGGAGGGGTCATTGTTCACAGATGGGAAAAAGTTCTGGCGTCATAAAGAACACACAAACTGCAAAACCAAGAACGTTGTGTACGCCATCCAATGTCCTTGCAATATGTTGTACATTGGCAAAACTACCCAGGAGGTCCGGCAGCGCATCATCCAGCATCGCTCCAGAATCAATAACAAAATCATGACAGCTCCTCTGGTTTCACACTATCTGCAAAAAAAACATTCCATTCTCGATATCAAATGGACAGTCCTAGCAGTCATTAGGGGGGGCAGCGGAGACCCTGACCTTCGTCTGTCTCAGAAAGAAGCTTATCTTATCCTGAAATTCGACACATCCAATACTGGCCTAAACGAAATGTCCGAAATTTCCAGTCTGTGATCACTACAAACCTCTCGGCTGAGCTTGGTTGTGCTGCTGTTTTTATCTCTCATTTTCAATTATATTTTGCATCTTCCCATATAATACAAACAACATAAACATCGTTGTATTGTCTTAGCACCACGTCTTTAGTAGTTAAAGTTCTGAATAACCCTAACTTTGCCAGCCTGTTAAATACAGCGCGTGTACTGCGTATCATGCGCCATGAAATACTAACGCCCCGGACTGACTACGCATCTAAACCTTAGATGCTTGAGGTTGCCCCATCAAGCGGCGATCATTGAACATTGCTTTTTATTCTAAAAAAGCCTGTAAACATTCTTTGATATAATGCCGTGGACTACATGTACCATGAGCCTTCACCCGGCCCCCAGGCCACACCCACAAACGAGCAGAGCAGGGAGTTTTCAAATACGCCGAAAAAGCCGAGACACACAAACAGACCGTGCGCCAGGAGTTTCCGAGTGATTGAATCCCATCACAATACAACCAGTAAGTGCACCACGGGTTTTGGTAACCGCGCGCAGCACCGCATTTCCTCAACCCCTGGCCCCATGCGAACGCCGGGTTGTAATACAATTGCCTTGTCTCTATGCAGATTGCGAGCAAGTTCCGAACTGATCCTTTGATATCTGACGCCACCCGTAGTACGGGCTAACCTGTCAGGTAGGAACAGATTCCGGCATGATACTTTTGCTCTGCCCTTTGTAGAAGCAGTTTCCTAATTGTGCGCCCCCATGCTTGTGTTGTCCCCAGCTTGATTGAGAAAATAATCAACATGTAAGCAGCTTCATTCCTTCGTGTAAGTCCCGTGTGGCGGTCAACATTTCATGAAAGAAACTCTCACAGGCAAACCACAGGTATGAGCCCCTTACCTCTGTGGGTTTTAGATGTTATGGTTAGAACTCGAACTGCAAACATGGACTACAGTGCTAAGTCCCCTTTACATGTCTTTACAGAGATCTCATCTTCCTTGGCGTTTTACCGACATCACGGCACACTCATTGCCATGTGCAGGTAAAATTCTAATTCTTGATGTGGAGTCACTAAAAAGTTTTTATAAGAGCTCTATGGTCCCCAACCCTGACACCTCTTCTGTATATTGTTACAGACACTGACCCCAGTCCCCGTCCTGAAGAGAACCGTCATTTATCCGGTTCGAAACGCGTTGACACCTCCACCCTGTGGTTATTTAAAAGGGTGCACCTAGGAAAGGAAATAATATACCATTTGGGACCCTAATGGTGCAACCCTTTGTAAACATCATACCACAGTGTTGTCAGGCAGGCAGGTGTACCAATCAATCTGTCCCCGCCTGTCCTCTGGTTTTTCAACCCTTCGGACTGGTTGTACCTTCTTTGTTATGTATGATTTTTCTAAATTGCACATAAATGCTATTAATGTCTCAGTATTGAATCACTTTATTTTTTCTTTTTGGTGTGTCATTTGAAAATTGTCTCAAATAATTGTGTTTTCTTCACTTTGTAAATAATGTATATTGGTATGTGTGTATATATGTAAATATTGTAGTCATGTATTCACTGTCGTGACAGTTGTTTGGTTTGCCCATGCATTTTTGAAAAAATTGAGAAAGCAAAAAAATGAAATAAATTAGTTTTTGGTTTAGATGACCGTGGCTACGTAGTATAAATTGACTGCGTGACCTACATTTGTGAGCATTTACAATGCGGCGCACTGTGGCGCAAGGACAGACAGATGTGTAATGCATCTTTTGTCGGAAATGCAACGCATTGCTGGAGTAGTGTCGTAAGCACAATCAACTCCAGCAGTGGTCAGGAATGCCTATTCTGAACCATGCTGTGTCACTCCTTGCAACTGCTTCAAGCAAGCACAAGATTTTGACGCAGTGGCATCATATCACTTTTACGAGGCTTCCTTGCGACGGGGTGCCCACCCTGCATACATTATACCTGACACAGGTTTAATGTAGCGTAGGGTTTTACAACGCGACCCATCTCCCTAGATGTGTCATATTGTAAATATGTTGCATTGTGGCGCATTGTTTACGAGGTCGCTGCATCACAGAAGTGATGCAATGGCAGCTTAAAATTGGAGCTTGGGGGCTTGTAAATCTGCTCCCACGTATTTTAATCGTAGCCAATGGAGAGAGCGCAGCATGATGTCCGAAGGGGAGCGGAGGCAGGGCTGGCTTTAGCACTGGTGGCGCCCGGTGCGACAATCATTTTTGGCGCTCCTACACACTATGACCTTTTCCTCGGATTCTCCCACTACCACCAGGCAAAAGTGCCCCTCATCTCTCCAGTCATAAGTTACTGCTGAACTAAGCGACCCCCTGAGGTCAGCGTCCCCTCCAGTGGTCAGTGCCCAGTGCGGTCGCACCTGTGGCACTGCCCTAAAGCCGGCCCTGAGCGGAGGAGAGAGGGTCAAGATAAGACGTGCGGCTGTGTTCTGCTTCACCTAATTAACCCAAACTTTTCTGTCGACATTCAATATCTTAAATTGACGGGGCCTACTGCAAGGGACACTTTCATGATTACAGGGTCAACTGGATAGTGTTACCACTCCCGAGATCTGTAGGTTCCTGCTTGTTAGATAATATCATTAATAAAACTGTTAAACCTACAGCCTCATGTCCTTCTTTTTCAATAGTAGCAAATAGTTGAATGGAACTATTACCGAATCCCTTGAATTGTATGGGAAATAACTTGCTATATCCAGATGCAGAATAGAGCGGTCATAGGTTCAGAGACTAGGCCTGCCATCTGGACTCTGTTTGTCAGAGTTTACCAGAAACTCAGTCCTGAAATCCTCCGTGCCCTGCGTGTTCGCTTGCTGGCAGGGACCCGTAAACAGACAGAGCAAAGCACATTACCCAGAACACACCGAGACTGAGCTAAATAGAGCTCTTCAGTTTGAGTGAAAAACAAGCTACTGAAAAATAGCCAAATGCCAAAAGAGGCAGATGGGATATGTACACATGCCCTTAGTCGCTATTCTGTAACTCTTCGTGACCACCCGTTTTCCAATACCACTTAGAATTTAAGTGTACTTAATGTACATAGCACTGCATCATCAGAACTTTCGCCTACACTCTCTCCATTTTCTGCCAGAAAATGAATTTGTGCGTTAGAGTTTCTGTGCATAAGGTAGACACATAAAATAGGTATTTTTTCTGCTTTTATGTATTTGTGGTTACAGGACTTACTTTCATAAACAGAGCAACCACTGCCTACAGTAGTTATGTCCCATGCTTGTACATATGAACCTTATCCTGAACTTACAACTGTTCGAAACATATTTGCTTCCAACCAAATATATGAGATCTTTTTTTTCTCGAAGTTTTATATAGAGCGAACTTGACCAGAAGGTATCGGGTATCAGAGCGGTTCACATGAGTAACAGTTGTCTCACACAAGGATATATTAATTTTTGGGGACGGGAGATTAAGGGGCAGATTTATGAGGCCGTTGCGCCTCTTTGCGCCGCAATTGCGTCACATTATTTGACGCAACTGCGGCGCAAACAATGCACCCTATTTACAACGTGACCCATCTAGGAGATGCGTCACGTTGTAAAGCACTGCGCCATAAGGAGGCGTTCCTGCGCAGGGGGGGGCGTTCCTGCGCAGGATCGCCTCCTGAAAGTGGCTGAGTGAAATCTATGAGATTTCACTAAGTCACTTTCAGGGCAATGCTGCGTCAAAACCCTGCGCCTGCTTGAAGCAGGCGTAGGTCTTGACGCAGCATTGTGTAGATGGGGCACCCCCGAGCCTTGCTGGAGCTGCGTCGCGCTTGCGACGCAACTCCAGCAATACGCCACATTTCCGGCACAGATGCGTGACGCATCTGTGCCGTTTTTGCACCATGGTGCGCCGCATTATAAATGCGGCGCACCATGGGTGGCAAAGCTGTGGCGCACGTTAACTGGCGCATCCCTGGGGATGCGCCAGTTAACATAAATCTGCCCCTAAGTGATTTGCCAAGATTCAGAGAATGTTGAGCGTCGTTGCAGAGACTGGTACCCGGTTTCCCAGATTTCACTCGACCGCCGTATCCGTTAAGTGCCACTATTGCATTAAAAATGAGCACTGGCTGAAGAAATATTGAGTATATTTTCCATCACTGAACAAGAGGATAATAATTGGCATTTCTGTACCTTTCATGAAAGTGTGTTCCACTCTTCCTGCTGACCGATTTGAATCCTAAAAATCGAGCAATTAAAAAAAGTGAATATTTAAGAACATACTCAAAGAATTACAGTTTAGTTGAAAAGTAAAAAAATAATTTCACAAATCTTAAGCTGCTTTTGCTGCAGGCTGCTAAGTAGAATTAAATTAGATTGTCCTACTGAATATTTATTGGTGGTGTGTCATGTATTGTTGCAGTTCCATGAATATTAGAGCGTTTGAATGTAAAGCGCAGGAGTGTACAGGTTGCAGCTTGTGCCCATTGTTCCAAATACAGAAGTCAGCAAAATAAGCAGCTTTAGTGATTTGCTTCCCGCCATGGTCCTTATTTCAAAGGACTTTTAATGCCGCTGGTGCTGGTAACAGCAATTACTGCAGGGGTGGCTCCAGGCTCATGGTGGCCCTGGGCAGGGAGCATAGGTAGGGGGCCCCGGAAGCAGGGGTTCAGGCGGGGCGGAGCCACTTGGAGCTCAGGAAGGTACCAGCGGGCCAGCAGTGGGTAGGGAAAAAAGAAACCAATGCCCTTGACTTGGGTAACTCTGTTGGGAGGAGAGTTACCAGGAGAAATACCTAAACACTCATAATGACATTTTGGAGCCAATAAATGTATCGATGCAAACCAGCAACACACATCATCTGATTAGAAATCTTTTCAATACTCTTGGGGCCAGTTGTGAGAAGGGTTTTTGCATTTGAAAATGGTTCGAATCTCAAAATAGAGCCGTGTGTGAACAGAAAAAGCCTTTTTGTTAGTACGAAATGCAGTTGCTTCACAATTTTAGCGAACCGACCGATTACTGTATCAGTATTTATCCGACTGCAGCTAGCGAGTCGCATTTTTGATTATTACCAGTTTGGAGATAATGAAGAAAGCATTCACAAATTGTCAATTGTAACGTATGCAGCATTCACGAATTACGATTAGTCGCATAATGCTAGATTTGCACGTGCAATGTTGTTTTTTTATATATTTTTATTGATGACATGAGGACAGAGTAGCAGCAATTAAAAAACAAACTCAACATATACAAAAATTAAAAAAAACGACAGCAGGAAAATAAACTGGCAATTATGGCAGACAACAAAGGTTAATACATTTTGGGGCGGCAAGCACAAGGGGAGTAATCTTAGACAGAAAAAACTCAAGATCCATTTTAAGCAAGTATAGCTTCCTATGAGCAACTAAACAGTTTCCTTAACACATTCCTAGACAAATTCTCCCCAAATTTTTTCTAATTTACATAATGCTTTTACACCCCTAATTTTAGCGAATGCACGTTCCATATCGTATGTATCTATTCCTATTGCCCACCACTCTGCCATCAATGGTGGATCCCGTGCGATCCATGCTCGAGCAATAGCTAGCCTAGCACAAGCCAGTATAATACAGATAAGTTCTCTTGAGCTATAGTCACATGATTGTGGACCCAATAATATATCCGTAACCGTAAATTAAATAGCTCTATTAAGTTTATGATACACAGTCCTTTCCAGTCCTCCCCAAAATGTTAATAATAATGAGCATGAATAAAACATATGCGCTAAGTCAGCTGCGTATAAATCGCATTTTGGGCATCTAGTCCGATCACTACTTAAGTTACTTGTTGCCCATTTCGAGATGCGTGCAGGGGTATAGTAAAGAGAGCAAATAGTCTTGTATGATTGTAACTTTAAACTGGACGAGTGTACTGATTTACGGATAGTATCCAGTGCAAAACATATGGAATTAGCAGTAATGTTAGACCCCAATTTCTGGCTCCAGCGTGTGGCTAGTTTCCTACACTCACCGTCTTTCTAAGAGTTAAATCTTTTATATGCAAAACTGATCAATGATCTATCTTTAGCTAAGTGAATACATTCCCATATGCTAGAGTCCGTTAATTCAGTAATTTTAAGACTGCGTATAAAATAGTCTCGAATTTGATAGTATTTTAGGAGCATGTTTTCCGTCACATTGTAAAGAAGTCGGAGTCTCCCAAAAGATGAGAACCCAGTATTAACATATAAATCGCCAAGATTTTCAATACCCAATTGTGCCCAATGTCTTCCTCCCCCATTGTGAAAAACTCCTGGGAGAGCTGGATTGTCCCATAAAGGTAATCTAGAATGGTGTAACGGTATTTGGAATTTACTAACGATGGCTCTCCAAATGTATACTATGTCTCGTGCAGTCTTAGATTTAACCCTCTTAAAGTAATTTGAGTTGTTGATGCGATATAAAAACATTTTGGATTCAATTCTTAACATAAATGCATAATAAAAAAAAGGTTCCTTGTAAGGATGTATCAAACTACGAATGCGTCCCATAAATGTCGACCAGTAGTATGCTTTAAAATCCAGAAATTCAAGGCCACCTTTTCCATAGGATAATTTAGGTAATTCAATCGCACAACATGCTTTTTTTATAGCCCCATATAAGGCTGCTTAATATGCCATCTAGGCATTTAAAAAAAAATTGCTAATACATAGTGGAATAGATCTGAATAGATAGATACATTTTGGGAGAATCTTCATTTTGATTAAATTGATTTTGCAGTCTTTGGAAGGGTCACACGCCGGTTGAGCCTACCTCCCGCTTGCTGAAGCTCCACTGAGGCGTGCAGCTTGTTCGCCGTGGCTGTGGGGCGGCCGGGCTTCGCTCCGCCGCCGCAGCGCATCTCCCTGTACTTCCGGCTGGCCGGGCTTGGCTCCGCCGGTCGGGAGATAGCAAAACTACAGCCCCCAGCAGCCCTGTGACCAGGACGCCTCCCCCATCATCATCGCCCAGCGCCAGGAGGCGCATAAAGTAACACCCACTGCCGAGGACCGGGTGGTAGTCTTTGGAAGGGTCACACGCCGGTTGAGCCTACCTCCTGCTTGCTGAGGCTCCACTGAGGCGTGCAGCTTGTTCGCCGTGGCTGTGGGGCGGCCGGGCTTTGCTCCGCCGCCGCAGCGCATCTCCCTGTACTTCCGGCTGGCCGGGCTTGGCTCCGCCGGTCGGGAGATAGCGAAACTACAGCCCCCAGCAGCCCTGTGACCAGGACGCCTCCCCCATCATCATCGCGCAGCGCCAGGAGGCGCATAAAGTAACACCCACTGCCGAGGACCGGGTGGTAGTCTTTGGAAGGGTCACACGCCGGTTGAGCCTACCCCCTGCTTGCTGAGGCTCCACTGAGGCGTGCAGCTTGTTCGCCGTGGCTGTGGGGCGGCAGGGCTTCGCTCCGCCGCCGCAGCGCATCTCCCTGTACTTCCGGCTGGCCGGGCTTGGCTACGCCGGTCGGGAGATAGCGAAACTACAGCCCCCAGCAGCCCTGTGACCAGGACGCCTCCCCCATCATCATCGCGCAGCACCAGGAGGCGCATAAAGTAACACCCACTTCCTCGTCCCGCGAGGACGCGCGCGGGACGTGCCGGGCTAAGCTCGGGCAAAGGGCGGGCCCTCTGAGGCCCTCTGAGACCGCAGGAGACTGGGCTGGGCCACCCCCCTTGACTTTGTCATCACCCTAACTAAGGTAATCCCCTACTACGTTTGAGTATAAAGAGTAGCAGTTTGTACTAGCCCTGATGGAGAGTAAAAGTAAAAGTAGAGCGGTGGTAAAAAAAACTCCTATGCATACACGTTCTGCTACAAGAAAAAAACATTGGTGCCAACTCCTTTACCTACCCTAACCGCAATCGATAGAATGCTGCAGCAAACCATTGGGGTTGTTGTTAACGCCATTGAAAATACGGAAAAGAAGACTATCTTTACCAGCCAGTATGTGCCTAATAACCCAATCGCCAAAAGTAGTCAGTACACATGTTAATATCACAAATGAAACAACGTTATCACATGACTCTCTTTTGTTACAATCTTTTGCAGGCCTGCCAAGGAATGACCAAAATCAATCTGTTGTACCACTACCTTTAGAACCTACTGTGCTCTGTGTTAGGGAGAGCAGATTGTCAATAACACAATGGTATTATCCCCATCGTAGAAACAAGTGACACTAGTTTGTTAAGTAGTGAAATCGATTATGGGTCTGCCCGGCCTAAAAGGAAATCCACTCACAGTAGGAAAAGGTTGATAATCAGTAAGCAGGGTAAGACATATAGACGCAAAAAGAAGAGAGTAGTACAAATCCCAGTAGACCATGAGAGGAAGGGTGAGGTACACCAACATAGTGGAAATACACACTCGAAGGAAACACTAATCCCAACCAGTATCAAGGGACTGGTGCAAAATTTAGAGAAAACGATAAAATCCTATATTGCACCAGTAACAGAAATTCTAGAAACCCTAAGTAAAAAAGTAGGGAATTTGGAAAAACTGGGCATAGCTAACTTGGATGTTCTAGAACATCTGGGTACGCAAGCCAGGTCTCCTACAATTAATGCACCAACTGGGAGACTGAGCAAAAATACATCAAGTATAGTAACTCGAGTTCCTAGTGTGTCCACCACGGTAGTGAATTCGGTAGCAACCACAAGTGGAACGAATAGGTTAGCGACCACCTCCCCAAATATAACAACTGGGCAGAAAGCCGCTGGGGGACAAAGGGATACAGGTGATCACGTTCATAACAACAAGAATCTGCCGGTTCCCAGGCGCCACACTAATAACATCATCCCAGCCACAATTGATCTACCACCGGAATGCAGACCATATGTAGCGATCCTTGCAAATGTACCCAAACTGCAGCCTACCGAATTTGAAAATCAGGAAACCCTAAAAAATAAAACCCTGCACTGGCTTGTGAAAAACTGTGGTTTCCCAATACGAGGGGCTAGCCAGATTATTTTTTACGCTGAGGGTAGGATGGGTGGGACCAAATAAAAAGGAGATAAATGGGGATTGTATAGTTATAAATTATAGGACTACTGAATGGGCGAGAGATTCGATTTTAAATGCACCTATACCATCCAATCATGAATATAACACCACGTTGTTCCCACTTGATTATTTTTATAGGAACCAGTCAGGAAGACAAATTACAACGCACTCTTTCTAGCATCCAAGAGCTGCTCATATCAACCACCCTAATGCACCCGCCATTCCTTCTTTACTGTTTAATATATATGACAACTTTACAGTTCCAATTTACAACAGATTTCAGGTGTTCAACTCATTAGAGGAGAATGATTGACTGAATGTATCATCTATGGCCCCACACCCTGAAATTGTTGTATCTGGCGATATAGT
Source organism: Lissotriton vulgaris (assembly GCF_964263255.1). Classification (NCBI taxonomy): domain Eukaryota; kingdom Metazoa; phylum Chordata; class Amphibia; order Caudata; family Salamandridae; genus Lissotriton; species Lissotriton vulgaris. The sequence continues at coordinate 506,669,337 of NC_141696.1, forward strand.
AACCATGGAAAAGGAGTTGGGGGGCCAAAGCTGTGTAGAAGTTGTAACTGAGTTAAATTTAAACTTGACCAGCAATGAACTATGTAAAGATAATGATGCAATTGTGACAAATGTAAACGTATTTGCAGATGTTAATATGATAGAGAGTCTAGAAACATCATTATTGACTAACCATCCTGTGGCCATAAGAGGCAATCATGTCGATTCCCTTATAATTACCACCTGGAACATAGCGGGAATTGCCGCTAAATTAAGCACCCCGTTTTGGGACAACTTTATTATACAGGGCTTCGATATAATATGTCTGCAAGAGATGTGGCATAGAGAACAAATACAAGTTGATGGTTACACTTCTTATAGTGTGGCAGCAGTAGCATCTAAGGCTGGTAGAGCAAAGGGCGGCCTACTGACTCTGGTCTCCACAAAACTAACGGAATTTAATGTTGGGGGATATGTGGAGGTGGGTGAGCACGCATCAGTCTTGCGATTAACACACAGTAAAGGCAGGGATCTAATTATTGTGAATTTTTATAATAACATTGTGGGCCCCCGGGGTAAGATTGTTCCGGACGTTGAGTGTGCAATAGAAGAAGCAATCGCACGTTCAAACAAAAGCACTGTAATACTCTGGGCAGGAGATTTTAATATCAAAGCATGTAGTCACGCCCGGAAGGGGATTTGTGGACATCGGGAAGAGTACCAGGGTGGTGACAATATTATTTTTAATCATTTTCCACACAGTAATTATGGTAGTGCACTGAACAGTCTGGTAGCTAAATTAAACCTCGAGCTACTAGAATGTACAAAGAATAAAAATAACGAAAAGTGCCCCACATTTAGAGGGAGGGACGCCCACGTTAATATTTATCATATTTTGGTGTCCAATGGCTCTGCTTTCTCCAACGTCTGGGTAATAGAGCAGCCTGTGAGTGACCATAATAGTATTTCAGTGGAACTAATGGGTTGGGGCCCAAAAACAATTGTGTATGGCAGGCCTGCCCAAGGGATCACGGCCGAGAGACCGAATGGCATGAGGATCAAATGGACCAAAATAGACCCCAATAAATTGATATCATCTGTAAATGTAGCAGAGAGGTCGATTATTGCCTAGCACCGAATGTGACCACGCCTGCCTTACTCTCTAACTTTCTAAAAATAACAAGTACTGTTGAGAACTCTTTGGCCGTAAGAAATAGAAAGCCCAAGGGAAATAAAACTGTGTGGTTTGATAAACATTGTGCCCAGACCCTGAAAAAAGCTAAAAATAGCGCTTGATGATAAACCAAGAGACAAAGAAAGAGTTAGAGAAGAACAAATTAATTATAAGTCTGCCTTGGCATCCAGGAAAAAAGAGTTGCAAAATGATGCTTGGTACAAACTGGATATGGCTGCCGAAACAAAAGATCATAAACTATTCTGGGACACTATTAATGGCCCCTTCCTAAAGAATGACAACATTCCCGAAGTCAGTTCTCATGTCAGCTGCCACGCATGGATTGTTCATTTCTCAGAAATTTTCAATTCTGATTTTAATTTAGATGGGTCTATTTTTAATACAGATATAGCATCATGTTCCAAATGGCAGAAAATGCAGTTATTTTTAACTTTGGATGAAGTCACAGAGGCAATTAAAAATAGTAAGGGGGGTAAAGCACATGGGCCTGATGGGGTACCCATGGATTTTTATAAACATGAAATGACTCTATGGGCTCCAATTTTAACACGCTATTTTAATGCTGCGGTGGAAGACAGCTTACCACTGACATGGGGTCAGTCAATTATTGTACCCCTCTACAAAAAAGGATCTAGGTCCGAGGCCCGAAACTATCGTCCCATCTCACTTTTGGACTCGACAGTTAAAATCCTTAGTCGAGTCCTATTAGTGAGATTGGAAGCCTGGGCTGAGGAAAAAGACATCTTATCCCCAGTCCAGTATGGGTTTCGTAGGGGGATGGGTACAATGGAGCAGTGCGTGAACCTGGAACTCATAGTCGGCAAGTATACCAAAGCTAAAGCTGGTAATCTTTTCCTTTGTTTTGCCGACTTGAGTTCAGCATTCGATCTGGTGGAACACGCACTGCTCTGGCCTACTCTGTTGGAGATGGGTGCCCCTATTGAAATCATCCATCTGCTTTCCCGACTGTACAACAATTTGTTCAGTAAAGTTAGATTTGGAACAGATGGAGAATGCACCCCTTTTTTTAAAATCAGGAGAGGTATCCGACAAGGATGTGTACTTGCCCCTCTACTGTTCTCCCTTTTTATAAATCAGGTTGATCAAATTTTAAGACAGACTAATGCAGATGCACCTATCATTAATGGTAACCCGATCCCAATCCTCTTATACGCGGATGACGCGGTCCTCCTTTCCAGGACTCATAATGGACTGCAACATCTAATTAATCAATTCCACGTACTTACTGAAAGTAGGTAGCTGAAAATTAACAAAGGGAAGACGGTTACAATGATATGTGGTAAGAAACCAAGAAAATGCAAGCCCTTTTTCTTAGACGGGGAGAGATTAGAATCTGTCAGTAGTTTCTGTTATTTAGGTATTACTTTTTCAGGAGACGGGAGATGGGTTAATGAACGAAAAAGTGTCCTTTTTAAGATGGTTAGGAATACAAGTTGTATTTTTAGATTCGCTGCCAAATTAGGGGGACGCAGAATTTATGAAATGTTATCCATATTTAATGCAAGATGTATATCTTCAGCCATATATGGGGCCGGGGTTTGGGGGCACGATGCCCAGAGTGCTAATTTGATCCAGCGCGAAGAGAATGTGTTTCTAAAACGATTAATTTGTGCCCCGGCTACGACTTCAACTGAGATAATACATAGGGAACTTGACATGAATTATGTTAATGATTTAATTGTTCTACGTCCTCTGTCCCTATGGCGCTCAATTTGGGCAAAGGAGGAGACAAAGTTTACTCAGGATGTAATTACTGATTGTATTAAACTTGACCGCAGATCAAATATCCCCTGGCTGAGCCACATACAACATTGGTATAAGACACTGTATGGTCTAAACATTTTTAAAGATCTAACAATAGGGTCTACACTGTTGAAGCGGGAGCTTAAAGTTTCACTTCTCAAATATACAGCTGGGATTAGAACAGAAAGATATGTAAAACTAAGTACGCTTAATCTCTATCTGGAATATAATATTAATGAAGGATTCCAAACTTATCATACTGTTGTTAGTATTAATTCCCACCGTTTTGTATTGACCCGTCTCTGCTTGGGAACTGTGCATCACTTAGTGGCCTTTCCCGTGGTTAAGAAACCCGGCACCTGTCCCTGTCCCTGTGATGATAAATCCAAACAGAGCATTTGTCACTTTATGCTATCCTGTAACTTTTATACTTCTTTTAGAAAATTTTATTTGAAACCCATCTTTTTAAAATATAACACGCGTGGTATACAAACAGCGATGCAACTGATGTTTAATCTAGAGACCCCAGATGTATGTTTTTCATGTGGCCACTTACATTTTAAAATGTGTTTCTGTAAGAAAATCAATTATCGTATGACTTCATTCAATGATGCTTTTTTAAACTTTTTAAATTTGTTCTACTATGTTGAAATGAATACTTCTATCACTTATACTACTTATGGTTAGTTGAATGTAGTGAGTTAGATTTTTTTGAGTATTCGGATTTGTGCTGCTAAATGCATTTTGCACTTTGGGAAGGATGGTATTGACACTTTGCACTTTATCATGCTAATTTGCACATATATGAACGCTGTTTAATTGCTGCTATTGTATATTGTGCACTGAAAGAATGGTATAGCGCTTGCACTTTATTTTTGACATAGTTAGACCTTTTTAGTATTCGGTCTTGTGTTGCTAAATGCATATTGCACTTTAGGAAGGATGGTATCGACACTTTGCCCTTTATCATGCCAATTTGCACATATATTAATGCCGGACAAATGCTGCTATTGTATATTGTACACAGAAAAAAATTGTATAATGCTTTGCGTTTTACTTTAACACATTTTGTACATATTTTAGTGGAAGTATGCCCCAAAAAACTGATACATATGGATGCTGTCTTGTTTATTATGTCTGTTGCTATATGGTTGTATCTTTACATACCGAATAAAGCATCTTTGACTTGACTTGATTTTGCCGCTTAAACTGAGTGGAACCTTATGATATTTAAAAAAAATATTAGCTGTGTCTTTTAGCAGTAATTCATAGTTCAACGTGGCTATCTCTTCTGGGCAAGCAGACATTCTTACTCCCAAGTAAATAGCAGTTTTGCACACACCCAGAATTGGATCCTTTGGTTTATAGTTCATTATAATTTGCGTCTTATTGGTGTTCAGCCTATAACCAGATACTAAACCAAACATCCTGGCCTCCGTAATAATCCCTATCATTGCCTCAGCTATATTTGTCGAATAAACTGCAATATTATATGCATATACCGTCATTTTAAAGGTATTTAAACCAGATGAGAACGGTACTATACACGGATTGCTTTGTAATGCCACTAAGAAAGGTTCGATAGTTAGAGCAAATAATAAAGGCGGCATTGGGCAGCATTGACGGGTATCACGCAAAATAGGAAATGATTCCAACTGTATCCCTGCATAGCATACTTTGGCTCTCGATTTATCGTAGAGAGCCTTTATCCATTTCAGGAATGAGCCCTTGATGCCAAATCTATTCAACACAGTCCAGAGGTAATCCCACTACACTCGGTCAAATGCTTTCTCAGGATCAAGCAGTATCATACCGAGTGGGGTAGGACTTACCTTAGCAACATCAAAAGCTGTAAAGGCCATATTAATATGAGTCGTAGTATCCCTACCGGGTACAAATCCATGCTGTTGTGTAGAGACAAGGGCAGATATTATTGGGTCGGTTAGCCATTATTTTGGCAAATATCTTCGCATCCGTGTTTATTAGCGAAATCGGTCTATAAGACCCACATTCATCTGGTGTTTTATTCTTCTTAAGAAAACATATAATTTGTGTGATGTTCCATGACTCAGGAGCTTTCCCCTCTTGTCCAATGAGTCCAATCACTTGGCTGAGTATAGGGGCTAGTTCATCAATGCACTGTTTATAAAGCTCGAATGAAATCGAGTCTTCCCCTGAAGATTTACCGGAGGGTAGAGCAGAAACTGCCAATCTAATCTCAGCCAGAGTAACTTCTTTATTCAGCATATCTGCTTGCTCCATATCAATACAGTTCACTTCATTAGTCAGTAAATATATATTAATGTCGTCAGGCCCTGGTCATCTTTCAGCAGTATATAATTCCTTATAGTATCTAGCAAACTGTTCAAGTATTTGAAGGGGGTTATAATATGTCACGGTATCAGGGCCTTTAATGGTCCTAACTAATATTTTAGCCTTACTTTCTACCACCTTATAAGCTAATATCTTTCCTACTGTTTCTCCACTTCCATACTGGGAGAGACGATATTTACTCAATTTAATAAGATTTTTTCTCTCAGCGTCTGTTTTGAAGCAGACTTGAGGCCAATTAAAACACAGGTTAGTTCTTCTTCTGAGTTAGACCCCTGTGACAGCGCTATTGCTAGCTGTTTTTCTGCATGTAATATTTTCGCTATAGTATCATCTGTATTCTTTTTATTTTCAAAGTTTTGCCTAAATATATACTGCTGAGTAAAACCCCTAATGCTGGCCTTACAGGAGTCCCATACCATATTGTAAGAGGCTGAGCCAATATTAAGTTCCAAAAAATCTTTTATGCGGGCCTTAAGTTTAAGTATAAAATCTGTATTAAGCACCAAAAGTTGTGGGAATGAAAAAAGCGATAGTTTAATTTCTTTGTTGGTATTTTAAAAGAAAGGATGATAGAATTGTGGTCTGATGTGACCCGTGGGCAAAACTCCATGTTACTTGTTTCCAAGATATTATTTGACGCCCATGCCATATCAATGCGAGAGCATAATTTATGCACAGCTGAATAGTAAGTATAGCCGGCAACATCAGGGTGTAATACCCTCAAGGCATCTTTAATATTGCTGATGCGCCCTATTTCGATAATTGCAGCCCTGAAGTTTGATATTAATTTTGTCCATAACAGTGGGATCGTCTATATTTGAGCCATAGACCACACAAAACGTGATTTTCTTACTTTCTATAATAAGTTGGGCAAAAGTCCATCTACCATTTTTATCTGTAGAGGTTTTAATTGTCTCAGCTTTGAAATTTTTTGGGGGTAAAATAGCAACTCCTCTAATTGACACATTTAAGTCAGAGCTAACGACAACGTTATACCCTAATTCTTTAAGTACATTGCGATCCTTATAGCATATATGTGTCTCAGAAAGTAAAACTATATGCGGGCTGTACATCCTTAACTCCTCAAAAACTAAGCGCCGTTTGTTCTTACTATTTAGCCCTGCCACATTCCAAGCACGACACATTACTATATCCATAGCAGTAGCTTTTCCATCTCCCCTTGCCCCCTACACATTAGAAGAGAAAAAAAAACATAAACAAGAAGCTTTGCCACTTATCTATTTTAAAACTCGCCTCATGTCAATTTTACTGATTTTACCCTCTCGCACAACCCCACCACCCCAAACCCTCCTCCCACCCCATTCCTTACCATCCCTACCTACCCCACCCACCCCCTACTTCTTCGTAGAGGAGGATTCCTTTCTCTAACCAGCTGCCGTTGATTTGGGCAGCCAAAAGAGTCACAGCAGAACCCGCCCCTCTCTTCCAAAAACCCCACAAGTATCTCCGATACCACCGTATATAACACAAAGGAATACTTCGTTACATCAATGATCCTAAAGCCATAATTTAACAAAATAAAAAAGGAAAAAAAAAGGGTCTACTATCAGCAATTCTTAAACTGCTACCTGCGCCATTTTAGCTCTTTAACATTTTTAAATCATTATATATAGTCAGTCACTGTATTAGTATTCTCGCCTCCATTTTTCCACCATTTTTTCCGCTTCTAGGTCATCAGAAAAGAAAAATGTATGACCATTCTTAAATACTTTTAGACGCGCTGGTTCTTGTAAGAAAGCTTGACCACCCAGCGCTTCTCCATGGTAGTTTTACTTAAGTCTGATCTGACAAAAAAGTTATTGACTCTATAGTGACTGGCTTATTATGTTGAACTTTCAGCGACACCGCCTGCCTTAATAGAAAGTTACCCATATAAATCAGAAAGGGCCCGGGATACTGATTATCCTTGTTCCGTTGGACTAAGGGTAGTCTATGGACCCTTTGCAGCTGCGAGTCCCAGTCTGATAAGTGCGGGAATGCTTTTTGAAAAAACTGAACCATAAATGCTCACGGATCTCCACCTTCAGCCCCTTCCGGTATGCCAAGACTCGAAGATTTTGTCTTCTTTGTCGATTTTCCATATCCTCAATTTTATTTTGCAAATTTGCTATCTTGGTCTCATGTTTGGTAGCGCATGCCTCTGTGCGACTGGAGAGTTCCTCAGTATCTGCAACCCTTTGTTGAAGCTCTGTCACCTCTAGCGTGAGACCACCTAGTTTATTTTCCAAAGTGTTTAAAGACCGTTGCATTTTATCGTTGTCTGCAAGCATTTGCATGTAATGCTACTCAGATTTGTGTCTCTGTTCATTGAGGAATTGGACAATCAGGTTGAGTGATGCATCCTCCTTGGTGGCCCCAGACTGGTGCATGTGCAATGAACCACCAACTCAAAACAAACCAGGTACACAATAAAACCCTCACAATGTATCAACATTTCTCACCTTTGCTGCATTGGACGTGATGGGAAAAGGATGAGGATACTGGCTGGTTTGCAGAGGAGGAGGAGGACAGTGGTGTAACAAAAGGTGAGGGGGTCCCTGCAAGATATGTTGAAGGGTCCCCTCATACTCTCATCAGTAGGGGCTGAAGGTGCCCCCCATTATGGGTAATCCTGGAAGCCCCCAGTAGGGGAGCGGGGGCCTTTGTTACGCCCCCGAAGGAGGAGACAGGAGCACATATTTACAGTCAGAGTTACTCTTTTCCAACAGACAGAGGAGGAAATATTTGACAAATACATGCTAAGTAGTGCACTGTTTTAGATCTCATAGCTGACATTAAGCCACCACTAAAGAGAAACACTTTCAGAAGAAATTCTGTCCCCAGCCATCTGTAGGTATTATTCCCACTGCACATAATAGCCCCTGGTAGTTAGCATGCTGTAATTGCTGCAGCAGGTTGGGTTTCTCAAAAGCTTTATTCAGATTTTTCAGACTTTTTCTGGATGCAATGATAAGGAGAATCAATTCTTATGTTTGTTTTGCTACAACTGAACAGGAATTAGAATTAACAAAGTGTAAATGTAATAGAATAGCTAACATTCCCCATGTTAGTGCATGAATGTATGTACCTATATTGCCACATTCTCACAATGAGTATCATTTTAGAAATAGGAAGAATACACTTTCCCTCAACATCTAAGTGGTTTCTAATGCACCAAATAATAAATAGTTGCACATTTTACAGGCACCACACGATTCCTTTATATTTAGACATAGTGGTATTTATGCATTTCTTCTTAGAGGAGATTTTGGGGTCAGTTTCTCAGATGTTCATAGGTATATGATACATATGATCTCACAGATTGTTTGCTAGTTATTCTGCAACTTTTACATTATAGGCGAAAGCCTTTATGCCTTGTGCTCGCGCTCATGGTTACTTACCCTATATCTCAACCCTGCAACACAAAGTGAACACTGCTACAATGCTGCCCACAAATCCGTAAGATCTGTGATTGAAAGGATGTTTGCACTGCTCAAAAGTTGCTTTCCCTGTCTCCATACAAGTGGTGGTACTCTCCAGCATAAATGTGATATAAGTGTAAGAAGGTTGTAACACGTGCTATGTTGCCCAACATAGTGACTTGAAGAGTTCTACCAGTCATCATGTCAGAGGCAGAGCATGACTATGAGGATCAACAACAGCAATAAAATCACACAGGATGCCTCAAGGGAAAGGGAAGGGAGAGTGTGATGCGCAGACATGACAACAAATTATTTTTATTGTATGTTGCAAATAAAAATATATAATGCAACTCAAGACATCAGTTTTGCTTTTAAAATAAATCAATGTTACCTTTATTTCAAGTGTATATGTGTTAGAGATTTAATTTGTTTCTCTCAAAAGATATGTTTTTTCTACACATTGTTGACAATTCATTTTCTACAAATGTACACAAAGTAACAAGTAAATGTTAAAAATGTTGTTACGACTTCTTACTAAATCTCACAGCACTTCTAATGTATGTGGTACAAGCATTATGAGCCCCTGAGACATCACTACTTGGAGCTTTTCTGAAGACTGTGATGCCTTCTCATGATTTCTGATACAGAGACGCTCCTGAGGCTTTAAACCACTCCATTCTCACCTCCACCACATTTACCAGTAGGAGTAGTGTAAAGTTAGTCAAGTCAAGTCAATAAAACTGTATTAGGCCATGTTCTGGCCATAAAGGTGCAATTACACAGGAAGAGAGCCATAGAAATAGAGTTAGAATCTACTGTACATGTGCAAATATCAATACATAATTTGAGAGTGCATCATAAAATGTGAAACATTTCTTGTTCAGCCTGATAAAACCAAAGTCATTACTATGGCAATCCATGTTATTCCTTCTACGTACTACTCCTGACAAAAAGCTAGCAACCCCATAGCATACCAGTGGGGACGAGAGCATTTGCCAATAGATCAGGGCTGGTCTTATTTGTGCAAATTGGCACATTTTTAAAAGAAGTAAAATATGTTTAAGATCGTAATTCGTTATAGAAACCACAGAAAATATAAAGTGCACCAAATCTTGCTCTGATAAATTATCACATAAACGAGGCTTTAGGTTCCCTACCTTTGAGAAACTCTTGGGTACTGTAAGGAGCCAATGAACACAATTAAATCTAAATCTAGATAAAGAAAACGATGATGTAGATTATTGATAAAAGACCAAAATGGTTGATCTAAGATCCAGGGGCTTAAAATCACATAATGTCTACACGTGGGTTTGCTAAGTTCATTTGTTTCCATTTCCATACTTCTCTTGGTTAGAAACAGAATTTTTATGTCTTTCACTTCATCGAAATGCAGCCGTCTGGGCTGATTAAAAAGCTCTGGACGTCCTAAGGCAGACAGGTGTTGAGAAACATAACCTAACGAGGGGATGTCTAAGGCTCTGTCTAGCTTCATACAGTCCTCTGAAATGATTTGGTTGAAGTTGGACTTTGGTTTAGACCATGTTTTTACCACCATATCAAGAGGGCCACTGCAATACAATCTAAAATGTAGTCCTGCCTTAGTTCTTCATAAACCATAAAGGCAGGGGTACTAGGGGGAGCAAGTAGAAGTTTCCGTAAGCATTTATTTTTGGCCCCTTGTAGGACGTTAACCTTCTTGTAACCCCAAACCACACTGCCATACGTTTTCATAGGGACACGTTTCTCATTGTAGACCATCAAGATCGGCAATAACGGTTTTCTACCTAATCTTCTGGCAAAGTCCATTGTTGCCTCTGCCGCCATTGCTAGCATATTTTTCTTAAATGTCCGCTGTGCCACCCAAGTACCAGATTCGTCAAATAGCATGCCCAAGTATGGGTAGGTTGCTACATTGGACAACATCCGACCTAACATATGAGTAAGTTTTTCTTGTGCTTTGAATTGCCGGACGACATTATATGTGGTTTAGTACAATTAACAAAGGTCTAAAGTGACCATAAAATCGATAAAAGAGTTAACAAGACATTTCATTGCTATTAATGTCCTGGCAAGTAAAACTGCATCATCTTCATATAAAAGGACAGGGATGGGCTTGGAACTTACTCTTGGGGTGTCCCTACTAGCATCACATAACACAGTCCCTAAATTATTTATACAGAGACTGAATAGGACCGGTGCAAGAATACATCCCTGCCTTACTCCTCTATTTACCTTCCGTGTGTCTGTTAAGGAGCCATTTTCGTTATACCTTGCAGAGGTAGTTAAATTAAAATACGACCAGTGTAAGAAAGATACCAAATTTACGTCCATACCTTTTTCTAACACTAAAAGCCATAATTTACATCTATTTACTCTATCGAAGGCTGATGTCAAATCCATAAATGCAATAAACATACGACGTTTTTGGCTAAGGTGTATTTACTGATAATCATATACAAATTCATGCACTGGTCCACCGTTCCCATACCGTCCTAAAACCAAATTGCAAGTCTGATAACACATTTCTTTCTTCGAGCCAATTACTTTAACAATCTAAAATTACCTTGCCCATTATTTTTCCTGTAGAATCTAGTAAAGAAATCGGTCGGTAACATGCCGGGTCATCTCTTGCACCCTTTTTAAAAATAAGCAAGATCACCGGCGTAAACCAGGAATGAGGTAAACCGCCATAGTCGCATCATTAAAAACCTTAGGTAAAATGTTTGCCCATGAACCAGAGTCTGTTTTATAAAGGTCCACCGGTATCCCGTCAGGACTTGGGGCTTTTCACGCGGATGAATTATCAATTGCTTTCTGAACTTCGTTCACTCTAAAACCTCATGAAAGCGATAAGGTAAAGGGTTCCCAGGATGAGTCAGTTTGGACACGTTTTAAACTCATGCCAGCCATTCTGTGCACTGCCCGGAACCAGACCTACCTGCCACCAGCATTTTGGACTCGCATTCCTGTCTGCATTCTTCTTCAAGCGACGGCTGCTCTGTAGGGCCTGCCGGGCCTCAGGAACTCTAATTCCCGGCTTTCTCGAGTGGCGCACACCATCAGCGTCACTTGAAAGGGCCATCAGGCGCTTAAATTTGATTTGTGCATCCCGCAGCGCGGGACACGTTTTGAACTCTTACCGGCCATTCTGTGCACTGCCCGGAACCAGACCTACCTGCCACCGGCATTTGGGACTCGCATTCCTACCCGCATTCTTCTTCAAGCGACGGCTGCTCTGTTGGGCCTGCCGGGCCTCAGGAACTTTAATTCCCGGTATCCTCGAGTAGCGCACGCCATCAGCGTCACTTTAAAGCGCCAGGAGGCGCTTAAATTTGCTTTGTGCCTCCCGCAGCGTGGGACGCGCGCGGGCGTGCCTAGGTCTGCGCCCGTCAGAGACAGTCAGAGGCAGGGCTGGGCCACCGCTCTAAGACGCTGGACTGAGTACGGTATTTTAGTTTTGCACTGTATTTTATATTTCTGTAATATTCTTTGACTTCCTACTGGCTTAATTATGAGTAAGGGAAATCCTCTTAAAGGTAGGTCTGTGGCTGGGACCTTAGATGCCTTCTTGCTAAGAGCGGAATCTGTCCTCATTCATGAAATTCAGCTCAGTGAGCGAAGATTGTCTCTTGAAAGTCTACTTCCTCAGAGTAGACTTTCTTTGACCCCTACACTCATGGGATCAAGTCTGGTAGCCAATAATGAGATCCCCTCTTTATCAATCAGTACCCCAGTACAAGCTGTGATAGATTCACATATGAATATTGCTTCTTTAACATCGTCTGGACACAGCACTACTGGGCCACATGTTACAACCAGAGGGCAAAAGGCTAAATGTAAACGTAAGCATACACATAATGATGAATCACCATCAAATATCGTCAAAGGAAAGGGTAAAAATATTACAAAGCAGCGTAAAGCCGCTACAAAACCATTGGGGAAGAAAGGGAAACAGGTTGTAGGTGTATGTGAATGAATGGGGCAAATAGCTAGTGCTACTGAGCGGAATGAATCAGGCAAGCCCGAGGACATAATGGAGGATGAGAACTTTTGGGGTAGACTTGAGACATTGATGTCGACTCTCTTAGAACCTATTCATTTAAAAATTACTAGAATAGAAGCTTGAATAGTGAAAGTGGAGGAGTTGGTGCATAGTACATATCAATCAGGACCGACAGTTGTTACTAATTTAATAGCACATTCTCCACCTTGTGAAGTGAAAGCTCATGTTGTGGGTATGACTTCCAACCCTGTCATTGCTGGGCAACCGAAGTGTAGGAAGACTAATATTACATCAAAACATAATAATTCCACTTGTACAGTAAGTGGAGCAAGCGGAGTAAATCCAGGAGGGACGGGAGGTGGATGTAATGATGTAGTTGTAAATGGCATAAACCATCAGGGACACAAGGAAAATCTCTATAATCCATCATTAAATTTAAATTTACCCCCAGAAGCCCCACCGTACACGGTTGTTCTGGAAAATGTTCCATCATTAGCATCAAATGTATTTGAACACGTCAACGCTAAGGAATAAGTCACTTTACTTCCTTACTACCAGGACAGGTCTGAAAAACTATCTCTTCTCTGACTTCAAAATGGTCCGAAGTATTGGGTGGGTTGGTAGATCCCCTAAGTCTTTAAGTGGAGACTGTGTTGTTTTACCTTTTAGGGCACCACATCTGGTACGCACTATTATTGAGAGGGGCTTCAATGGGCCTGTTCACCCTCATGATATCAATATTCTACCCTTAGGATACCTTTACCGTCCTTTGGAACCTGTAATGAATTCAGGTACCCAGCGTTTAGTAGAAAATTACCTGGGAACTAGGCAGTTAAGATATTACACACCAATATATAATCGTTTTGAGGCTTTGAGTGGTTTGGAAAATAATTATTGACTACACTATGAGACTTTTGTAAAATTAACTTGTGATATGGAATGGCACAATACCGGCATTAAACAGACCCTTTTCCCGGGCGAAAAAGCATGTCTTACTGCTAAATGCACTGTGCGAGGCACAGGACCACTGACCAGTGGAAACAGAGCCTTACAATCCGATATCCAGGACGAGTCTCGGGGCTTTGCACCCGAGTACTCCTCACACAGTTGTTCAAATGATGTTTTGGGGAATCATGGGAGGGAGAGGGATGAGGGGCTTAGTGACCTCGGTAATAAGATTTTAACTGGTGTTCAGGTCGTCTCTAATGTTTCTTCTCAATTAGTACATGTCAATAGGACCTCGTTAGAGGGCGTAAATATTCATTTTACTGCTACGACTACTGTTGAACCCCCATCCTGCCACATTGCCTCCTGGAACATCGCTGGAATTCGATCGAAAATAAATAACCCACCATGGTGGGATTTTATCATACAACATGAGGTGCTTTGTTTCCAAGAGACTTAGACCAAGGAAGCGGTCCATTTAAATGGGTATAGGACTTATCATACCCTGGCAGTTGAAGGTTGGAGTGGGAGAGCTAAGGGGGGTCTGTGTGTGTATCTTTCTAATAGTATGAACCTAAAACAGATAACCGAGTTTGCTAATGATGATTATTACCAACTTATCGTATTGGATTTGGATTCAATTTCTTCTCTAGCCTTGGTCAATTTTTATAACAATATTCCCCTAGGATAAGTATGTAGCGTTATTTAGAATACGTCCCAATCATTGATCCGCCTAGCTAAAAGCAAAAGGAGAGATATGATGTTACTTGGTAGGGGATTTTAACTGTACGCTATGTGAAAATGTTGAAGATAATCTATGTGGGGCATTGTGGGAAGAGGGTGCAGGTTCCTCACATTTTAGTCATACTGCTCTGGGTGAACAGTTAAACAAATTAATTAACAGTTTTGACCTTGGTTTTGCAAATGAATTATTTGCATTGCCAGCTCCCATTCTTCCCACATTTATTGGCAGTGGGTGCTGTTCTACCATTGACTATGTTTTAGTTACTAGCAACCATTCATATAGCCTCCATTCTTTTTATGTCTCTGATAACTCATTAAGCGATCATTTTCCTCTCTGCCTAACCGTCACATTACCAACGAAGAAAATCTTAGGGACCAACAATAGAGATCGATTATTAGAGAACCTATCAATTGGTAGTACTAATGGTTATTGCCTACGATGGGCTATGGTAGACCAAACAGAAATGCTTAAACGAATAATTTGCAAATGTAGTTCAGAATTTGCGATTTGCCTAAGTGAAGATACCACCCCTGCCACTCTATTAGCCTCATTTCTATCAATAACAAATACAATAAGGGATTCTCTTACTAGGCAATATAAGAGTAATAGAGCTCAGAGTGCGTGGTTTGACTCTAGGTGTACACAAACTTACTCATTTTAAAAAAAAAGAATTACATAAAAAACCAAGAAGTATCTCTGATGTTGGGAAAGCTAGGACTGCATACAAATGAGTTGTTAGAGACAGGAAAAACACGATAAAGAAAGAGGCTTGGAAGGCTCTGCATTCAGCCTCAGTAGCCAATGATAGTGCAGGTTTTTGGAAGACAATTAGATCACCATTTTTATCTAAGGAAAATGGCCCTAAAATTGAGATAGCCATTCCGCAGACTCAATGGATTGAACACTTTGCCCAGGTATATGAAGGAGATGAACCCTCAGCTGATGCCTGTGATATATACTACCCTCCTAATTCGAAGGATTTATTGTTCACTCTGGAGGAAGTTGAGAGGGCCTTACATGCCAGTCAGGGCGGTAAGGCTCCTGGCCCCAACGGAGTCCCTATAGACATATTTAAGTCGATTATGCCTCTGTGGGGGCCTCTTCTTGTCCAAGTGCTCAACGCAAGTTGCAACACTCGTTTTCTACCTACCTGGGTAGAGTCCACCTTCGTGCCTATCTTCAAAAAGGGGGATAGGCACGATCCGGGATATTATAGACAGATTTCCTTGCTGGACTCCATTATGAAGGCAGCTGGCCGTGTCATATTGGAACGCCTCCTGGACTGGGCCGATGAAAACTCCATTTTATTTGATTTGCAATATGGATTTCGGGCTGGTCTAGGGACAGTTGAACAGGGCCCAAACCTTTCATTGTTGGTGGGGAAATACCCGAGGGCTAAGAAAGGAAATTTGTTTTTAGCTTTCTGGACCTCTCGGCCGCTTTTGACTGCGTGGTCCACTCCAAATTATATAAATTGCTGGGAGAATCGGGGGTTGATGTGAATATTATTTATATTCTTAAGCGTTTTTATTGTGACGCTACGGCTCGGGTTTGCTATGGCCTGAAGGGTGAACGCTCGGCTGCACTCCCGAGTCAAGTAGGGATGTGTCCTGGCTCCATTCCTTTTTAACTTGTATATAAATGGGTTGGAGGAAGCTTTGTGCAAAGATAATTTAGATTTTCCTTATGTGGCTGGCCGTTCAATCCCAGCTCTCTTGTATGCGGACGATGCCGTGCTGATGTCACGCACTCAGGTGGGCCTCCAGCACGTTGTGGACAGTTTTACCCTCTTTATGAAATAACTTGGACTAAGGGTAAACAACTTTAAAACTTCTATTATGCACTGTGGCAGAGGTTTTAGGATACATAGATAATTTTCTATTATAGGAAAGAAGCTTGAGGCTACTAAAAAATTCCCCTATTTGGGCATAGTCTTTGCACAGAATGATTCCTGGGTTCAAGCTGTATCAGTAAAGAAACTGGCGTTTTTATGCACTGCATCTGACCTCACTATCTTTGCCAAAAAATTGGGTAAAAGACCTCCTGAGGAATTAATTAAAATATATAAGGCAAAGTGTGTATCCGCAGCCCTTTATGGGTGTGGGGTGTTGGGGTTTGCTGACCCTACCCCTATCCAGACGGTCGAAATTTTTTTTTTAAATACATCTTAGCCGTTCCAAGCGGCACTTCAGAATGTATTTGCCATGCAGAATTAGGTCTTCCGTTTATATCTGATTTAATGAGACTTGAGCCTGTGCTATTGTGGCACAGGCTATGGACGAAAGAGGAAACAAAATTGAATAGAGATATAGTCCTAGATATACTGAAATCGGAAGGAGTAATGAGGATTCCCTGGTTGAGCTATGTTTACAAATTCTTTAAGGGCCGTGGAAAACCAGAGTATTTTTTAAATCCTCTTACCATCATGGCAGTGACTAGAAAGGATTTGAGGAAAGAGGGTCTTATACTGCTGGATACCCTGAGAATGACCTCTGAGATTGTAAAGCCTACAGTCCTGCATAATCAAATGATTTTAACCACTTTTAATATTCAGCCCTACTTAATTTTTGTTCCCGGTGCTTACAATAGATTTTTATTAACTCGTTTTAGACTGGGAATCTTTCATAGACTAGTCATTTTTCCTGTTATTGATGATTGGTCGCGAGACCTCTAGCCTTGTCCCTGTGATAATATTTTGCCCAAACTATGATTCATGTTATTTTATTTTGTAAATTGTATTCTACTATTAGGCGGCTGTTGTTGGTACCTATCCTAAAACAGTTGGGATTACGTCAATGTTGCCCAGCTCTATTGTCAGTACAACTTCTAGACAATGAAAGTGGTGTTCTAAGAATTACAGCCTTCCTAAAAAAATTCTTTATTGGAGGAAATGTATGTTTACTTAAATGCTCTTTTTGCACAGTAACACAGACCTTTTCCCTTCTCAATTATGTAATAATGTAATATTCAATATGATTTTATTTTGCGCTCATTATGAGATTTTACTATATGAAATTGTCTTTGTATTTTATAATTGTGTGCTTTTATGATTGCTATTTATCAATCGAATAAAGCCTTTTTTGAATTTGAATTTGAGTCCGTTTGATCTACAACCACCTCCACATAGAGCTGCTCGAAGTGGCTGACCCATCTAACTTCAGGGATAACATATTCGGTTCTCATCATGTGATCGTGCTTAAAAAAGTGGATATTTACAACCTTCCAAAATTTGAAACTATTGGCAAGGGTACTTGCCTGGTTTAAATCGTCCCATGCCTGTTCCCTTATTTCCTCTTCCCTTAGCTTTAAAGCCTTGTTCTACTCTTACCTGCATGTTTTCAACAATACGGAATCCCTAGGTTTATTCTTTAGTGCTATCATAAGGACTTTGTGGGCTTTGGAACAGTCTGCGTTGAACCATTTTGGCCCCTTGGTACTAACTGGACCTCCTTCACCAGTCAACTTATTTGCAATCTGTTTTGCCAATTTGTCAAATGCTTCTATGATCCCCTCTGGCTCAGTATGGGTGTTGAGACATTGCTTGATGTCTTCATTACCCTCTGCATATAACTCAGTAAAGAAATGCTCTGGAATGATCGTCCCCCACATAATTTTGCGGGCCTGGTCAGTTAGCTGAACTTCCCCATTCGCTACGGTCTTTGACTCTGCTACCCGGTTGATCACTAAACCTTTGAACTCTGCAATGATTGGGTTGTGGTCACTGTAGCTGGTCCATGAAAATCTTACTTCCTTTGTGTTATTAAGTAATGGAGCAGACACCACAATTTACTCAATGGTTGTCCTACAACCCCTCCCAACAAAGGAGGGTATGGTCTCCACTTCATCTGTGTGTTCTAGACAGTGTAGAATGTTGTTAGCAAAAATGCTTTCTAGCAGAGTACCTTGAGGTGAATGTTCAAAATGTACTACAGTGCCCAGGTCATCCTGTACCCACCAGTCTAGTCAGCAGTTTGAAAGGTACGATGTTCAATAAAATCTCCCATTATAATTATTTTATAATGGGTGTGTCTGGCCACTGCAATATCTTCTAAAAAAAACTCCTGATTCCTCTATAAAAGTAATTATAAAAATGTATAATCACCATGGTGAGTCTCCTGGGGAAACGTAATTCAACTGCTAACAGATTAGGGGATAGACTGAGCAGGCCCTTAATAGAGAACGATAATTTAAGTGATATTAAAATAAGCAAACTTCCCTTAGCTTGTCTTGTAGCAGAGGGAGGTGCAGCCTTAAAAAAGGAGGCAAAGCCCTCCATCACAAATGAATCCATCATGTCCCAAGTTTCTTGTAATGCAATGATATGGGCAGCTTTTAATATGGCTGTCCACGGCATGCCATCCTTTTGTGCCCTCAGCCCCGCGATGTTCCAAGACATGAAAGTACAAACAGAGGGGTCTAACTTTTTATAGTCACTTTCTGGCCGGGTCTGAGTAGACGTTTGAACTAAAGAGCGTGAGATTGTACTGGTCTTGTAGTCATTAGGGGTTGTTAGTCAGTCAATACTGTCAAGATCCCTTAAAGAGGAAAATCTATTTGTGAGGTGAGTGGACATGTTTGTGTTGGGGCACACATTTTGACTTTGCAACATTAACCCTTGCGATCGAAAGGGTATACTGCCCCTGGAGTTATAATATGTAGCCCCATCTGGGTAGAAAAAGGAGAGTGGAAGGGCCTGGATAACTCTGTGAGCATCTGGTCTTGACTTATCACATATTATAGCTCTTGCATGTTGAGGCTGTGTCACATTGACCACAATGCAGTCCCCACGCCTATCTTTATTTGTTGCTTTCCCCGCCCAGCCAATTCTTCTAGCCATGATGTCAAGGGGGGCAATAGTGCGACCATTTATTAATAAACTATCTAGCCGCTGCGTCACCTTGTTTATTAAATCAATCGTTGTTACCTTGAAATTCCCCAGCAAAGGTGGCACACCTACCAGAACGATCACTAGAGCAGTAGACTAAGGGAGTAAATGTATAATGTTGGTTCTCCCACCCAACCTACTTGGCAGGTTGGGAGATTTTAAGCCATGTGACTGTCCTTAGGACATCCCGGGCTTCTTGGTAATCAGTCACCAATATACTGTGCAAACCTCCATCCTGGGCAGCTCTTACAACCCTGTTTTTTTGGGGGGCATCTAGCGCTTCCTATGGGCCGGGCCCATCTGGAGGTTGAATATTGAGCCCATGGGGTAACTGCTGACTGCTGATTATTGGCTCTGAGACAACATGACCATCCAACTGGGCAGTTACTGGATCCAGGAGGACTGATGCCGTTTGTTTCTTAGGAAGCTCTATGGATCTTTTGCCTTTGCTCTTTTTTAACAGAGGTTCCAGCATAGATACACCCTCCCCTTGGTTGCCCTCAAGTTCCTCTGGCAAAACTGCTGATGGGGTAGGAACAGTCTCACTTTGCCCTGTCGCTGGAAGTGGGTTATGTGGAAAGACCGGGCTCTGGGCAAGTTAGTCAGTTCCAGAGAAAGTCTCCTTTCCGTCAGGGCAATTTAGTTGGACAGAACACTTGCTGCCCTGGTCAGAAATTAATCAAGAGCCGTTGCGGCCGCCATCACGCCTGGCTCCGGCATAGTTTGTTTTCTCTTACCCATGTCTTTAAGCGCTTCAGACAGTTACTCCACCACAATATACATCAGAAGGCCCCGATCCAGTAATAGAAGAACCTGGCTGATGAAGTTAAGAGGGTGGCCCAGCCCAGCCTCCTCCAGGCTCAGACAGGCACAGATAAGCCCGCCCTTGGCTCAGGCATGCCCGCGCACGTCCTGCACTGCAGGAGCCCCGGACGGTATTTGCGGGCCTCATGGAGCGAACAAAGTACTTTGGCGGCGTCCCCACCGCAAATCAGGCTGGGGGTTGGTGTTTCTGCCCCCTGCAGTCACAGCAGCAGCGGTGGCAGGATTGTGCACACACAGGCTCCCCCGAGGCCCCCCACAGTCAGGCAATGGCAGCAAGCAAACAGGTACGGCTATTTTTGAGCGCCTCCTGGCACGAACAAGGTACGTCGGCAGCATCCTCACCGCAAAGCGGGATTGGGGTTGTGGTTTCTGCCCCTCCTGCCATCACAGCAGTAGCGGTGGTGGGATTGTTGTTACATCCTAGTAAGGAATTCCAGAAGACTTGGATAGGTTACAGATGATAAGTTTATTCTTCTTAGATGGTTAGATAGGTTTTCCAGTATATATGTAATCATAGCCCCACCAGGAGCATCCTCTCTGCTGCTCAGCCCAGGATCCAACTGACAGTCCACTCACAGCATACCAAACATTCAAATGACATCACATTCACACTAACATTCAACTCACACTGGCTGAACAGCAGAGGCAGAGAAACAGGGACGATGTAAGGTAGAAACTTTAGATATAACACACCTTCCCTCTTTGTAAAATGAACAAAGAGAAAGCATATGTAAATAGCAACATTGCAATACCATCACAGTATAAGCAATACAAATTGCAGTAGAAAGATTGCAAATACACATAAGTATGAAAAACATACTAAAAATAAGAAAGGTGAAATGTGACATAAAATAAGCAATGAAGGAAAAACATGTAATAAAGTACAAAGTGAGAACAGTATGACAAATAACACAGCATGAAAGTAATACAAAAATAGAAAAGACACACATCTCCTTCCTTAGCGGAGAAAATTGAAGTAAGAAGTTTCAAAAGGAAGGAAAATGTAAAAGAACGGAAAAGCAAACTGAGAAAATTACATAAGCAAGAAGTAATAATACCACAAAACTAACAAAGAAGTAGTGCACGAGTGTGACCACCACAACTACCCCAAATGTCCAGGCTAACGCGAAGTATGGAACCACTGAACACATCAACAGGAAGAAGGAAACAAATGAAGAAATGTAAGAAAAGAAAACAGGTGGCGTACACCTAACACATCAACCAAGAGGAAGAC
Organism: Lissotriton vulgaris; assembly: GCF_964263255.1. Lineage (NCBI taxonomy): Eukaryota > Metazoa > Chordata > Amphibia > Caudata > Salamandridae > Lissotriton > Lissotriton vulgaris. The sequence continues at coordinate 506,690,668 of NC_141696.1, forward strand.
ATGTAGAAGAGGGAAAATGGTGAAAACCCATAAAAGAGAATCACCAAATTAAATGTAAGGAAAATGCGATCTGCGTAAACTGTAACACACTGGAGATAAGAGTACAGTCACACCTAAAATTTGACCACAAGTGAAGAATGCAGGGAAAGTGCGTTATGGGAAACTGAACTTCACAGCAAAGAAAATTCAGGAACACCTCAAATTAGACCACATAAGTAAACCTGCGAAAAATGTAACAATTAAACTGTAAATATCAAGTACACATGTAAAGAATCAGAGGAACAAAGAAAATGCTCCAGGAAAATGCGATCTGGGTGAACTGAACTACACAGCAAAGAAGTTCAGTCACGCCTCAAGTTAGACCACGTATAAAACTGCAGGAAAATGCGATCTGGGTAAACTGAACTACACAGCAAAGAAATTGAGTCATGCCTCAAGTTAGACCACGTATGAAAACCTGCTCACAATATAATAAAGGCACTGTAAGTAAAAATCATGTACAGAACCGAGGAAATAGAAGAAATGCTCCACATCCAAGTATAGATAGAAAATGTAGAAAACCTGCATGCCAAGCAAAATACATTAACAAAGGCCTCAGAATAAAATGGTAGTACTACAGTAAAATAAGATGACCCATTGTATAATTGTAACAGTGTTAAAAAGCATAAGAAAACATAGTATATATAGGAGCTAATAATGAAAGTGAAACAGGTTGCAAACTTGAACCAGCATAACGTGAAGAGAATCTCTGTAATTGAGGTAACAATGGCTCCTCCAGAAGGAAACCATGGCATAAGTAGAGCACAATCACTGTTAAGCGGTCTGCCAATCAGTTTGAAATCACTGTTAGTCATGGAATGGGCTGCTGAATTGCTGTAAAAACGCACCAGTATTTACTGCATATACTGTTACAGATTTGATTCCTGACCAGTAGAGGTTGTAATTAGAAGCAGTAAGGATAGGCCTTGTTAAAGGTAGCAGGGACTATGTGTCAGCTGAAAGCATACGACCTGACATAGGTAGTAAAAACACATGTCCAGTAAATGGCAGTGTATGTTAAAAGTAGTAGGAGTCAGGTAGGAGGAAACAGCAGTAGGTTGTAGAAATCAGGCAACCTATACTCTGTCAATGGCATCAGGAATCAGATAGAAAGAAGCAGGTAGCATGAAGCATATATCCTGTTTGAAGCAGGCAGTAAGACTTAGGCAGGAAGAAGCAGGTAACAGGAAATCTACGCCTTGTCCATGGGCTGTCCGGTGAAATATGGACACTGGTGGGGCGGGAGGGCGTAAAATCCTTAAGTAGGTTCGTTTTGAGTAAAATCATGAATAAAAGTACCTTTAAGAAGCTTGAAGAAGGTCCTCGCGCGTAGTTTTTTATCCCATCCTCGTCGGCAAATTTATGTTACATCCTAGTAAGGAATTCCAGAAGACTTGGATAGGTTAAAAATGATAAGTTTACTCTTCTTAGATGGTTAGATAGGTTTTCCAGTATATATGTAATCAAAGCCCCACCAGGAGCATCCTGTCTGCTGCTCAGCCCAGGATCCAACTGACAGTCCACTCACAGCATACCAAACATTCCATTGACATCACATTCACACTAACATTCCACTCACACTGGCTGAACAGCAGAGGCAGAGTAACAGGGAAGATGTAAGGTAGAAACCTTAGATATAACAATTGTGCACACACGGGCTTCCCCGTGGCCCCCCGCAGTCAGGCAACGGCAGCAAGCAAACAGGTACGGGAGCCCTATCTATTTTTTGAGCCCCTCCTGGCACAAACAAAGTACGTCAGCCGTGTCCTCACCGCAAAGCGGGCTATGGGTTGTGATTTCTGCCCCCTCGCGGTCACAGCAGCAGCGGTGGTGGGATTTTGCACACATGGGCTCCCCGCAGCCCACCGCAGTCAGGAAACGGCAGCAAGCAAACAGATACTGGTGTAAAATTAGTATATTCTTCAAAACACTGTTGACTTGCACAAGGCCATGTGCAGCATCCCCGCTGTAGTCATCCACCTCTACCTGCATGTTCACTGTGCATTGATAAAGTGGCAGTAGCATTTGACAGATGGTTAACAGATCTTGTGAACCTATGTAATCGACACTAAGCTAATGATGCCTGTATCTAATATTTACATTTCCTTGCTGTAAAACCACACATAAAGTAGTACCAATCTTCATTATTTGTTTAAAAGTTTCAGCAACCAATTTGTGTTTCTCGGCAGAAGTATCATTCAGCGTATCAAAGTCATCTTTTATGTGAGAAATGATTTCATTCATGCCCACTAACTGTGCATTGGCAGCTTTTGTTTTCTTATTTTGTTGACATTGCAGTGCAACAGGGAGGAGTTGAAGTCACCAAAAACAACTGATGTATCTACATTTATACAAAGCCGAGAACGTCTCTGTCTAGAGACGCACTATGACGGTGCTGAAGAAGCCTTCTGGGCACCTCTGCCCCATAAAGCAGGTTGGTATGTCCCCCAGGATGTTGTTTGCTCCTCTAACTCTTGTGGCAAATCTGGCAGTAGTGAGACTGCTACTATACATCTTTATGGCATGGGTGGTGGGAATAGAAGCTTTATTTGATCTACAGGATCTTAAAAACTGTGTATAGTACACAACAAAGCAACAATAGATAGTCACGCTTAAAATTATACATAGACTGCATGATTAAGCCTTTTGTATGAAATTAAAATTACTAGTCGCACTAGCGGTAATTGGTTAAAAACAGAATGTTGTCAACCAGCAAGGCCAATCCATGTGCAAATAATCATACTCTGTACAGGGTCTTTCTCCTCAGGCAGTTTTCCGGACTAACCTTACATGTATAATTAAATAAAAACATCTTATTCAACAATTATATTAAAAAAACAGAAACAACAACCTGCGCCTTGCAGCCTTTTAAAAAGGAAGAGGTCACAATACAAGTGCAAACTGAAATTAAATCAAAGAGTATCCACTGGTAATTAAAACCATGTGCTATTAAGCAAAGTAAAGTGCATGATCTCCGGCGTCTAGCGTAAAGGAGGAGTTATAAAAACATCCTGTTAAGTATGCAATTGTAATTGAGAAGATCAGCAATGACAGATGACATGTTTTTGATAGGTAAAGTTCTTGCAATTGTTAGAAAACAGTAATTGAGCTTTGTACGCTTCACTGGTCCCATCGCAGGCAAAAACCATGACATATATATATATATATATTCATATACACACTAGGTAAGAATTCCTTTCTAAAAGTGAGGTAGTCACCATACAGGAGCAGAAGTGCATACGTGTTCACAGAGTGTTTAACTCCTGTGATGCTTGCGGCCACATGCATCATTGTTGCCGTTTGCGATTCCTAAATTGCGAAAATTAAGGAATCGCAAACGGCATTGCATGAAAAATTCGCATTTATTATTGCGATTCAGTATTTTTCCTTCATTGCGTTTCACAATTTGCGAATCGCAATTAAGGAAACCCTTCCCATTGATTCCTATAGGCCAAAAGGCCCATAGGAATGAATGGGAAGGCATTGACATTTTACGAATTTCATTTTGCGAATCGCAAAATGTGAATGCAATTTCAAGGGTGCGGGGGGGTCCAAAGAACCCCTCCCTCGACCCCTGAAATTTAACTTTGAGTGCAATTTACACACACACATGACCCAAGGACATGTGTGTGTGTAAATTAAAACTTTCAAATATGCAACTAGCATGTTTGAAAGTTTTCGGTAAATTAGCATGAAGTTTAACTTCATGCTAATTTACCCCTTCCAAATAGCGAATTCGCAATTTAAAAATAATCATGCATTGCATTTAAGAAATCTCAAATTGCGATTTCTTAAATGCAATCGCAATTTTAGAAATCGCAACATGGTTGTGATTCCTAAAATTGCGAAATGCATGATGCATTCCAAATTAGTCAATTGCATTCGCAAACGGACGAAAATTGCGTTTCGCACCGTTTGCGAATGCAAATTACTTTGATGCATGTGGGCATTAGAACCAACTGGCCAGTCGGTTTGTTAGGCCAGTGGAAAATGGTAAGGAAGTGCTCTAAAGAAATCAAGGATGTTCTGTATGTTGCTACCGCAGGGGGATCCGGATGGCACTCTTCACAACAAGTCATTGGTGCACGTAGAATGGTGCGTATCGGTAGCAGAGATCGTTCGGAGGCAGACTGTTGGCTCTATAGCCTGGCTGCCTGTAGTAAACTGAGATGGACGTTGCCAAGCTAACAGGTCGGGCGGCAACTACTTCTTTTGTGATCCAATTGTTGTGACCACCTGTAGCAGTTACCGAATTTTGCAATGTTTTTTTTATTACTAGTCGATTGCTTGAACTTACGATATGCCAGATGGATAAAGATCGTAAAGATAATGTTTAGAGCCGCATTCTTTGAGTTCAGAGCTGCGATGATGTCCTGCCTACTGGTCCGGACTTCCAATTTATTCCACTCAGGTCTCAGCTTTGATCTGCGCAATCCCATTAGTGTTGGGCAGAGGCATACAACGTGTTCCAGAGATTCATCTGATTTTCCAAAGCCCCTGCACACAACCTCACCTGAAGAACTCCTCCAGGGATTTATGTGTTTCAAAAATGCCACTCTCCCATCTAAGCACCAAAAATCTCTGTTTAAGCTGCAGGGAGTATGTGCAAGCAAGGTGAGGCAAAGTAGGGGCCAACTGATAAGATATAATTACTGCACATGGATGCTTTAGTTTGGCTAAAGTCTCTGTCGGACAAACTAGAGCACAGTTGGATTTGCTTCTTAATGCTTGATTTGAATGCTGTTTTATTTGGGTTGAGAGACCACAGTTCACTTGCTGATAATTGTAGCAGGCATTCATTAAAAAATCGACTATGTGACCCACCAGGGTTGTTGGACTGATGTCAGCCCATAACAGGGACTGAAGTGAGCTGGCTCTAGCCTGCCTCAACTTGTGGCACAGGTTAAGAAAGACCCCCACTCTTTGCAGAGAGTAATTTACAAGACCAAGCTCAAGACGAATCTGGGTGGCGGACAAGGCTTTTGGTAGCCACAGCACCTTCTTGTAGATTTTAGTCACATGTTCATTAAGTGCAATGCTGAGCTTGCCCAAACAGATCTCTTAGCCATACGACAAGGTGGGACCTATCTTGGCCTGCATTACCTCAAGCATTGAAGCTAAGCAAGGACCTGTCAGATTTTTGGACAGTTTGGAGAGATTGACTTTGAGAGCCAGGGCTTTCACGGCTGTTTGATTACGATGTTTTAGTATAGTGCCCCTTGAGTCGATTTGGAAACCCAGGTATTTGTAGGTTTTTCCCGTTCAAATTGGAAGGTTGTTTTATTTTACAACCAACCGCCCCCTCTGTAAAATGTCCTGCCAAATATGACTATTTGAATTTTCTTTAGTTTACATCCAAGTTAAGAAATGTAGACCACATATACTGCCTAAGGGAATGTGTGTCGATAGCATCAGAAGGTGTGGTAGACCATTGTCTACACTGCACGAGGTGGCTGCAAGCATCTTGTATTAAAAGGTCTTGACATTAAGAGGGAAACAAGGGAATACATTCCTTACAAAATCTCTTTGGCAGAAAGGAGGGCCCTATTAGAGGGCCCTATTAGACCTGAAACATGACTCCACCTTAGTAGTGAAACCAGACGACAAAGGAGGAGGAATTGTCTTATAAGATCCGATGGACTATGACAATGAGCTGAAAAAACAGATTTACAGTCCTAATCATTGTAAGAGACTCTCCTTTAACCTCCTGGATGCAGAGAATCCAAGTATCTCCGTCGTATACACTTTGCCTAAGGTACACTAAGTATCCCCCAGGAAAGCCGATTCTGTCTGGCTGTAGCTCTGTTTTAAAGCCACTAGTTGAATACATTAAAGTCTTCATCCAAGGCTTTGTACCATTGCAGGAATCATATGTGAGAGATAGCACCTATATGGTGAACTTGACAGAAGGGATGCTTTTTAATGTGACTCAGACCTCTTGGTCACGTTAGACATCACATCCCTCTACACCAACATCCCTCAAGAAGAAAGGGGCAGATTTATGAGCCCCCTGCACCACCAGTACGTCACTTTTTGTGATGTACTGGTGGCGTATTTTACTGCTTCATATTTACAAGGACAGGAAAAGCCATCATGCGTGGCTTTTCCTGTGCTTGTAAATATGGCCCCTTTACACACAGCACTTTGCGTAAAAGGGGCATTCCTTGGGTGTTGCTCTAGGTATTCCCACGCAACACCCATGGAACCAGATACATTTCCAGATGTACGAGGAATCGTATATCTAGAAATGCGCCTGAATGCTTTGCTCCCCAGGGGAGGCGTAGTGCGGTGCAACGAGGAGAAATGTTTTAGTTTCTCCTCGCTTTTTCCTCTTTCAATGCACGCTGCATTCTACAGCACACATTGAAAGAGGAACATGCCTGTAGTGATAGTTTTTGTGCAGGAAAGTGTCCCTTCCTGCAAAAACACAATCTTGACGCAGGCATTCTTGCACCATGGTGCAAGGGTGCCTGCGCCGGCGCATGGCAGCTGCTTGTGTGCCAGCGCAGGGGAGGGCACAGGAATGCAACATATTTTTGCAAATATGTCACATTCCTGTGCCTTGTAAGTGCCGCAGAGTGACGCAGCCAAAGGGCTGCTGTTGCCACGCTGAGGCACTTCCTCGAAATATGCCCCAAAGTATAAATATAAGTGAGAATCTTCTTGAGACAAGAGAACAACCGAGGAGAATCCCTACTGACTTTATTATCTCAGTTCTTAAAATTGCGCTACAATACCACTGCATCAAGTACAATAACCAAGACTATCAACAGTGCTCAGGCACATCTATGTGGACCATTTATACTCCAAATCTGGCAAACATTTTTGGTGATGACCTTCAGCATAAAGATGTAGTCACATATACTAATCAATTTCGCTCCAACATAATCTGTTGGAAAAGATTCATTGATGATGTCTTCCTAATTTGATCAGGCCCTGAACTCTGTTTCAAAATTTCTTACAATACCTGAATAACATTCAAAGGCACCTTACCTTTGGCTTCTCATTTCACAAGGCTGAGATCACTATCCAAGGGCCTCATTTATGAGGCCGTGCGTCACTTTTACGCCGCTGGTGCGTCACTTTTTGTGACGCACCAGCAGCGTAAAAAATGTGCCTTGTTGCACCATATTTACAAAGTAGCGCATCTAGGTAGAATTGCGTCACTTTGTAAACCCCTGCGCTACATTATACCTGCGCCAGGTATAATGTATGCAGGGGGGCGTTCTGACGCAAGAAAGGGCCATAGAAGTGACGCAGTAAAATCTATAAGATTTCACTGCGCCACTTCTAGGACTCAAATGCGTCAATTTTTTGCACCTGCCTCACAGCAGGCGTAAGACTGACACAGGCAAGCCCCATGTGAAAGGACACATTGCTGGAGTTGCGTCACTTTTGTGACACACTCCAGCAATGCGTCACTCTCGCACTATACATATACTTCAAAAATACTGACGTATCTGTAACTCCTTGTGCAATGATGCGTCATACTGTAAATATGACGCATCATTGGTGTCTCAAGGAGGGCGCAATGAAAAGTGACGCATCGCTATTTTCACGCAGCGATGCGTCACTTTTCATAAATGAGGCCCCTAGTTCTTACCATTAGGCTAGAAGATGGCAAGCTCTACACCACACTCTTCAGGAAGTCCACAGTAAGAAATAGTTATCACCCTAGACCACTACGAGATGGCTTACCTTTCGGACAGTATCTCTGTGTCAGGAGAAACTGCACACACAAGGAGGATTTTTTCAAAGAAGCAACATCCTACCAGACAGATTACTCAACAAGGGATAGTCAAAAAAGATAATTAAACCTCCTCTCAAACAGGCCTGGTTCTTCCCTAGAGAAGAATTGTTCCAACCAAAGAGAAAACACCCCTCAATAAATTAGTGCATGTCACTGCATTCTGTCCTCACAAAGAGTCAGGAATCTTGTAACAAACCACTGGCACATCATACAAAGCAATGACCGCTTACTCAAACTACCTTTGTTTGCCTTTAAAAGAGGTGAAAATATCAAAGACCACCTGGTCTGCTCCACCATCAGAGGTGTTTGCCCTAACACCAACAGAACCTTGGAAGATGTCTGGGGTCTCCAGGCGTTTAAAGGACATCATCAGTGTGGGAATTCTGTAGATTCTAAGTACACGAAAGACACTAAATCTTTGAACATGGCATTATAAAGATTGACCGTAAGGCTTTTTTCTTACTGTAACTCTAAAATGTAAAATATTGTATATGATGTCATTGTAAGCTCCTGCATATAGGGCAAACCTTACAATCAGTGAAAACAAGAATATGCCAGCTTCATAGCAGGAAAGGATGCAGGGCAACCCAAACTCCCCTGGTCTTGCATTTCTTGGAATGGAACAATTCTACTGTAGACCTTAAAGGACAAGTAATAGATATGCCAATCACTCCTGAGAGAGGTGGTGACATTGCACAGAATTTGCAAAAAATGGATTGCCAATGGCTCGATCAGTGACTTTCTATACACAATGGATTGAACACTTTGGAAGAGTGGCACTCTTATGTGGCTGAACTAAGTATGTGATTTACTTGCCAGTGGCCAGGCACCCCTAATAGCATTAATACTTAACCTGTCTGTGGACATACACACTTTCCCTGGCTCTTTGATAGCCTGCCTGCTCTCCACCACCATCCGCTAATATTTTCGCGTTGATTATGTCTATCATATGCTATGATCAATATACCTGTGTCCTACACTTTAAACCTTTCCCACCGGTTTGTCTTTTGGCAGTGACACTATCCTCCCCTGTTGATATATACATTTGGTTTGGCTTGATGATAGCCTGCCTGCATTCCAAGGCCCTCACCTATCATTATCGACGATAATAAGATTTTCTTGTGATATTGTTAATGTACTTGTGTCCTGCAATTTCAATTGGGAACTGTACCATACACAAGAATTGACGGCATGAGCCTGCCATACCTCTTATTTGTCAGATTTTCTCACCTTAAATGTCTCTTACTGCCACTTCACCTTTACTTTGAACGAGAGATAAAGGACCGAGTCTGCCAACCTCCTATTTGTCTAAAGAGCTTACCTGAATCATTCCAACATGTTCTTTATGTAGGTCCTCATTACCACATTGGATAACAACATCTTACTGCCACTTCCCCAGTACTTTGATTGAGCGCACAGTCTTCATGCCATTTTTTATCTGTTCACAACACTCTTTATTCCTTAATTGCAGTTATATCTCGGACTGCTAGCTCGATGCAACCCAGCGCATGGCTTGTCTCCACAGTTACCAGAGAGCCATTAATACACTCCTGCTACAGCGTCTACCTTTTGTCAAAATTGCTCAATTTATGACACTTTTCCTTACCACCACATTGCGTGCTTTTTTCTTTTTCCCTTGTTTTCACCACTCCTTATTCTCTAATTGGATGTATGTCTCATGACTGCAAGCATGACGAAACCCGCTGTGTGCCTTGTTTCTATAGTTACTGGAGCGTTTTAGTTACACTCCTGCTATGGTGCCCACTTGTCGGTCTTGCAGTGACACTGTAGGTCTTCATCAGTGTCCTTGGGGAAAAGTGCTTCTGCATCATCCCTCGGACGTTGATAGGAATGAGAGGCTGGTGCTTGCAGCTGCTCGCGCCTCATGAAAAGTATACAAGTGTCTCCCGCACCTTCTGATGCTATCGCCATGCATTCCCTAATGCAGTATACATGATTTGCATTCATTCAACCGCTTCCTGAAGTTTTTTCTCACAACTGCTTGTGTGACAGGTGTAATGGGGCATCATTGTTCATGGTAATATCATATTAGTCGTATATTTGCATCCCACAGCTTTAAAAATGGCCTCATTCGAATCTTCTCATTTAGATTTAATGTTAATGCTCTTTATTTCTGCTTTCTTCAAGTTTCTTCTGTCTGGGTACCCCGAGTAAGCAATTTATACCTATAGAGCACCTTGTTATGTTATGTTATGTTATGTTATGCGTTTTTATTTGGCGCACAGATGCTCCAGCTAAGGAGCGTCCTGGCGCCCGACAAGGCAGCAGCACAACACAACGAAACAATAATCAAATAATAAACAAACTAAGGAAATAAGAAAGTTTTCACCGCACGGCGAAAGGAGAGCAGGTCCCTCTCGGCACGAATCACCGGGGGAAGGGAGTTCCACAGAACCGCCGCGCGAACTTGAAACGAGCGCCCTCCTGCCCTACTCCGTTTAAAACGTGGCACAACAGCCAATTCCAAGTCCGCGGATCTTAAGGCTCGGGTTGGGGTGTAATGAGCTAGGAGAGCCATAAGAATCGTTGCTGGGGACCCCTTCAGAATCTTGTACGCGACACAGAGGACCTTAAACTGGATCCACTGGGCCACCGGGAGCCAGTGCAGTGAACGCAGAGTGCTAGTGGTAGGGCAGAATCTTGGTAGGCCTACCACCACTCTAGCTGCGGCGTCCTGGATCCGTTGTAAACGCCCAATCTCTGCTTGATTCAGTCCAACCAGAAGGGAGCTCGCATAATCCAGCCTAGAGATGACAGTGGCTTGGATCATGAGCTGCCTCGTGGGGGCATCGAAAAACCTAAGCACTGGACGAAGCCCACACAAGATACCAAAGCAGCAGGCAGCCGTCCGTTTGGTATGACACACAAACGTAAGGGTAGGGTCCAGCCAGACCCCGAGGTTCTTAAGCTCGGCGACTGGGATGGGAGCAGGACCCAACTCCCCTGGCCACCATCTCTCTCCCCAAAGATCCGGTTGTCTGCCAAAGACCATGACCTCGGTCTTACTAGCGTTCAGCTGGAGACAGTTGGACGTCATCCAGCTGGCGACCGCCCGCAGTACTTGTTGGAACCTGGGGGCATCGACTTCGGCATCCCCGCTGATCGTGACCGCTAGCTGGGTGTCATCGGCGTATGACACCATCGTCATACCCCATTGCCTGACAACCTCAGCTAGCGGCCTTACGTAAAGATTGAACAACGTAGGACTCAGCGAGGAGCCTTGGGGGACCCCCAGGGTCAACGGATGGAATTTGGACTGGTAAGGTGGGACGGTCACGCTAAAGGCCCGATTGGCTAAAAACGACCGGAACCACTGGAGAGCAATGCCGGTGACACCAGCCTCCTCTAAGCGCCGCAGAAGGATCGGGTGCGAGACGGTGTCGAAGGCAGCGCTCAGGTCTAGTAGCACCAGCGCTGCCGTTTGTCCCGCGTCAAGCACGGAGCGAAGATGCTCCACCATATAAAGCAGAGCCGTCTCCGTGCTATGACCGGCCCTAAACCCATTCTGCGTAGCATCGAGGATATCTGCATGGCGGAGATGTTCCGAGAGGACTGCGTTGACATGCGCCTCAGTCACCTTTGCCGGCCACGGCAGAAGTGAAATTGGCTGATAGCTCTCAGGCTTGCTACCGTCCAGGCTAGGTTTCTTGAGGATGGGACGAACCATGGCTCGCTCCCACTTCAGTGGGACCTCGCCAGATGTGAGTGACGAGTTGATCAGAGAGCATAGTGGCGAGATCTCATGTACCGCTAGGTCTTTGAACACAGCTGGGCAAAGCGGGTCCTCTGGGGACCCCGACTTCACCTGCCGAGCCAAATTTTCGATCTGCTAGATAAGGATGCTCCTGACGTGTTTTGCCTGACGGAGACCTGGCTGCAGGATGCCGACTCGGCCGTTGTCAATCTGGCCTTCCCGCCGGAATACTCGGTATTCACTTTGAACCGAGCTTCTAGAGGCGGAGGAATAGCCCTTGCGGTTAAGTCCTGCTATTCATGTACGTGGCATGGTCAAAAAATCCCGGGTTGCGAAAGTGCAATGTTTAAGGTAGCTATTACACCTAATTTCACCCTGTCGGGGCTACTGATATATCGGCCCCCAGGGAGTGAAGTGGCTTTTAGAACGGCGCTACCTGACGCCATTAGTGAACTGGCTGCGGGATGCTCCAATTTCTCCATCATTGGAGATTTAAATCTGCACTTTGACAACATAGCTAGCCCCACGGTGTCCAGTTTTGTGGCAGATCTTGAGGCGCTCCAGCTGATTCAGCTGGTGGCACAGCCCACCCATTCAGGGGGTCATACCCTCGATCCGTTTTTTACCAATCTTACGGATGCCTGCATCTCCAGCTACACACCTTTAGCGTGGACTGATCATTACTTGATACAGATCCAGTGCCCTACACCGGCTAGACAACCTAAGCCAGTGGTGTGTACTATTCCAAGACGTCGCTGGAATAAACTCAAGCTGGACGAGTTTTTCCATCTCCTATCGGCCGACTCATTTGACATCACGGGGTCGGCTGATCAGGTCTATGACAGGTTTTGTCATTGGGTTTCCAGGGCTTTAGACACACTCATTCCCTTGGTATGCTGTAAAACTGGAACCGGCAAAGCCAGCCCTTGGTACGATGACTCGCTACGGGCACTGAAGGTTTCTTGTAGGCGTGCAGAGCGGGCTTGGCGCAAGTCTTATAACAGCATGAAGAAGGTTCTCTACCTGTCTACGGTGAAACTGTATCACCGGGCAGTATGTAGAACCCGTGCCGCCTTCTATGCTGCACAATTTAGGACAAGTTCGAACCCGTCTAAGGCTATCTTTAAGGTGCTGAAAGACCTCACGGCCAAGAAGGTAACTTCGACGCACCAGAGCTCGGTGGAGCACTGTGAAAAACTGGCAGAGTTCTTTCTGGAAAAGGTGAATGCCATTTATCGAGCTTTTCCGGTGACCACCCCCGCGGCTAATCTACCTCTTAAGCCGTTACCATCTGAGGGGTTGCATTCCTTTCCCATCCTATCACCTGATAGTCTCGTCATTTTGGAGGTTGTTTGCTGCATATCCAATGATTTCTGTAGGATCATCAAGCTATCGTGTGCTTTACTGTTTAGTATCACACTTATCCTCTCGTCCCTTGTTTTTCCCATTTATATCATAGATGTCCCTATAACTGTTAGTCCTGATGAGACCCAATATCCTGTACTGTGTTAAAACGATGTTGACACATAATTAAAATAAACAAAAAACACATCTATCTCTCTTAATTGATATTTTATAGAAAGGATTTACTAAGAATTCCTGTGGCATTTGAATACCTACATGGTTGTTTGTAGTTATTAAGTTTATGTTACCTCTTTATGTTACCTCTTTCTGTTAATTGTATGTACTGTGTATTATTGTTTTGTTTCATTACGTTTTTTTCACGTGGGACACTTTGCACATTACGTTTATTTATAAAAAAAATTAACAATTTTTTATACTTTCTTGACTACTATTTTCTTCTTCCCAATTTCGTTCTGAACAGCAATTTTGTATACAGCCTTATTTTCCTATATTGAATTCATCACTAATCAGAACAGTTGTTTTCTAAAAATTGTATATGCCCTGGTTCTTGTTAAGAAAAAGCCTGCCCCTGTTTTTTTCGAAAGAAATAATCTATATGCATGTTAAGCATAAATATTATTTTTTAACGATAAGTAATAAATATATATTTTGAACTATTATTATGCTTATTTCTGAACTAGCCTATAAAACAATTTTACAACAAAACCACTCACAATTAAACATGATCAAGCCTAAACAGTTAGCTAAATTACATACAGCAATCAAAATCATGTGTGCATTTTTGGATTTTCAGCTAAAATCACTTACCATAGAAACAAAAGCCTAGAATTGATATTTCGTTAGTTTCATCCATAAAAGCAAAGTACAGTTGATATAATTCCGTACTGACATGCATAAAGCCACATAAAATAATACATAATTAAAACAGCAGTTAGAAAACAAGAATTGCTACATAATTTACAATGAAAGACCCATATATTTTCTTAGTAGCCAAAATGCATGCAAATAACTGCTAATAATTAAAACTAAGGGAGGATTGCTATCCACCTGAAAGATTCGATAGGCCATTTTGAAATATCTCACACCCAGGGCATTGCAGATTGGCTTGATCCAAGACTACCTAGGTCTTGCATACACAGAGCCAGAAAACAGTAGATGTTCTACATCCTTAGTTGCATAATTGGAATGAGCACAGTGTAGGTATTTGTCTAAATTTGATTTCCACCTGCAAATAAACGTATTTACTTGCAAAATGCTGTTATGGCTGTCTTTTTGCTAGCTCTCTGGAGAAGGAGAATGATGGAGAGTGACTCCAGCCTATCACCCCCATAGCATAGGGATTAGGCCAATAGACAGGGACCCTGTCATACATATATAAAGGCATTTGCGTGTTACTTCCCTTAGAGTAAGGCTTATGAATTTAAGTGAGGGGTTAGATATATAAGTATTAGTCATGATTCACTCATTTGCTAACATGCCGATCTGTTTTTCATGGAGCTATGCATATTATGGGCTCCGTAGGCCTTAAACGAGACAGACTCCATTTTGCTTTCTGCCCGGTAGCTCGAGAAGGCTTTCTAGGTCAAGAGTAATGTTTTAGTTTTAAGCTGTTGTTCGCTTGGAGAGAACCGGTTCAGGCTGACCCTTATCGAAGGAATGTATTTTTCTCCACTCCGAAGACACAACTTCAGGCCGGCCGGCTGGGAAAGTGTCCTTGGTACGGGGAGGTACAAGAATTTGGTGGGCGGCAGGTTACTGGCCGTGAATTTCCATGAAGGAACGGGCTTTGATATTAGCGAAGGTGTTAGTCTTTTTGTCAGTTAGTTCGTAGGCGGCATCTAGCCGTTAGCATCTCTGCCATTATTCATTTTCATGGTGGACAAGTCGCCATCTTTGAAGTCGGAGAAAGATTTAAGACCGAAACTCTCTGAGATAGACTGAACGAGAAGTGGCGCGGAGCGCACTAAATACAGAGAGAGAGAGACGGTAGTTAATAAACAGCAAGGTTCCGAGGTCCTGAGGGAGAGCAGACGAGGTTGAGCCTAGCGGTGCAGACGTGTACTTGTGACGGCTGAGGGTGACTGCAAGGCGAGCCAGGACCCAGAGACGAGACAGGAGCCTAGATGACTGCCGAGTCCCGATTTCCCAGTAACCAGGTGATATCCGACCAATTCCTGTAGTATGTGCACTCTAATCTTTATCTTTTATTCCCTTTGCAAATGTAGTGTTGCATAGTAATGTGATTTATGTCTATTGTTAATAAATATCCTAATTCATATAGAATTACCGTGTACCTGGTGCTTATGTTCAATCTTGGTAAACGATACTCCTAGGTGAATGCTAGGCACATGAATGGATGAGTAATCCCAATCAGGTAAGTGGTGATCACATAAATAGGGAGTGAGTGAACCTTTGATGCCAAAAGCAGAGAGTACACTATACAATCTGGACCCATACTCAAAGTCATTATTGTAGTTTCATTCCGAGTAGACAGCTGAGATATTATCCCAATATATATATATGTATAGGTGTTCATAGGAATGTGGTCGTCGTTGATATGCGGCGTTAATGAGAGCACTGGGGGGTCGAACCAGTGTTTATACCCACAGGATTGTGGCTTGAGTAAATGAGAGCTCTAGGTGGTTGAACTAGTGTGTAGGTTTCGCAGGATCGCGAACGGTTTGGAAAAGGGAGCATTGGGTTCTGCAGGCCCGTGTGTAGACGCACCAGATTGTGTGTCAGATCTGCCCTAGGGTAGAACGGTCTGGGTCGGGGTGACCGCGAGGCCAACTGATGTGAATAAGATATTGTAGAAAATCTGTATATGTATATTGTCATTCCCCATTCTTAGGTGCAACCTGTATATTTATCTGTATATCTACTTATTGTGAATACGATCTAAGAAGGGAAGGTGAGTACGTTTTGGCTGGGTCACAGGGGCCCCTGGGGGCTGATCCCATCTAAACAGAAAATCCAGCCATTACATCTGGCGTCACGAACTGTTTACGAAGCCTGTGTGCATTGTGTTGTTTTCATCTTGTTGGTTTGCGCTCGGCTTGTACGTATAAAATTTTGTTTATAATTGTGTATATATATTTTTTGTGTATCATTATGTTTGCGAAAAAATCATCGTCGGTTTTCAAATTACCGATTCAGATTCCCGGCTGGGAATGTACCCCTTACGAGGCCTTGGCACGTGAGTGGGCTGATTCTACTGGTTTGAGTGAAAATTGGTCTTCATGCTTGGAGCAGGCGGAGCCTGCCGATGTGGTGTCGTGCTTGCAGAAAGCGCCAGTAGTGAAGGGTGATGAGCTTCCTATTTTAGGACGCAGAGGGTGGATTGTTCTTAATGCGTACAGAATGTTGCATGAGAAGTTTGTTCAGCTACAGAAGCAGTTTAAAGATATGGAAGGACAGTGTATTGAATTACAAAATGCACATACTCTGTTGCGTTGTCAAAATAAATTGCTTGCCGACAAACTTGAGACATATCAAACCATTGCTGAAAGAGCTGCAGTCCGTATTGCACGATATAAGTATAAACATCGTCGTGGTCGTGTATCTACGCGCAAAGTGCGTATGGTTGTAGCGAAAGCTGGAATGGATTGGAACCCCGATGAGTGGGACGGTAATATCTGGGATTCTCATACTTCTGACTCCTCGGCAGAGGAGGGTGACAAGCGTGAGTCTTCTCGCTCCGGACGTGATTGTAAATATGCTTCATGCATTGATTCAACTCCCGATTGTGACCGTGCTCGTTCTTCCCGTGTGGATGACGTAGCTTGCCCTGATTGTTCTGTTAAATCTAAGATGCGGGCTTCCTCGGAAGCTCTTCCCGCAGTTTCTGCTCACCCGATCTTTCGACGGAAATTACAACAAGCCCCTGGTAATCCGGGTGGTATAGCTCTTGACTGTATTGAAGATTTTACTCAGCAGGAGATTAGTGACATCCTGCAACGATTTAAACAACGGCCTGGTGAGACCTTGCTTACCTGGATGGTGCGTCTTTATGAGCTTGGCGCTGCCGGTATTATGCTCGATGCTGTTGATTGTTTACGGTTTTGCTCTTTGAGTTCTGATTCTACTATTCAGGACCATTTTCGGAATTATAATGGTAATGCCCAGACTTCTTTGCTCCAGCTTGCGTCTGATGGCTGTAATCATAAATATCCAACTGAGTCTGATTGGCCCTCTGATGAAAAGCCGTGGTATACTCTGCGCGATGCGTCACAACGTTTGAAGGAAGAAGTTATGAAAACGTGTATTTTCCTTAGTACTGCTGACAGATTATTGGATGGTCTTTTAACATCTTCTGTGCGTAATCGCATTATACGTACTTCTCCTGTTGCTTACAAGCAGGTCATGATGACATTATTGATTAACCAAACTGGCAATCCTTTGTCTGCTGTGCTCGAGTCTGTTCGTCAGCTTGGTGAGCTGGGTGAATGGTTTAAACCTGAAAGACAATCCCGACCTGAGGGTCGTACTGGTGGGGACTATAAGTTCTCTAGACGTGACATGTTTCTTGCTCTCATTTCTGATGGTGTCAAAAGGGAAGACATTGATGGTGAGCCTAATAATGTCCTATGGGATATGTTTCGTAAGCGTGGTTTGGATCGAAAGGAAGGTGCCCGTCGTGTGCGAAAGAATGAGTATGATCGTGGTTCGGATGACAGTGGTGATGAGAGGCGACGTGTGAATTCTGATCGCCGTGATGATCGGCGCCATGAACGTGGTGGTTCCCCCCGTCGTAATGAGGGGAGGGGGAGAGAGGATGATCGTGAGAGGGGAGGAGATGATCGTGGCTCTAGCAGACGTAGAGATGCAAGGAGTTATTCCCCTGACGTACGAAAGAGGGAGGATCGTAACAGACTCTCTGACCGTAACTCACAACTTTTTGAATCTGATACTAATCCGTTTCGTACTGGAGACGGATATGAACAAGAAATTCTGATACCCAAGAAAACTGAAAACATTTACCCTGATCTGTCTTGGTTGACGGAACGCAGGAAAAATGACTAGGAAATAGGTCAAGCTCCGGTACGCAGGTGGGCCCACAGAGATTACAGACCCTATGTAGATATTGAGATTTTTTGGAAACATCGTAATATCCAAAGGGCCCGAGCGTTAGTTGATACTGGGGCGGAGGCCACTTTAATTCATGGTAAGTCGAGAAAATTTCATGGACAGTCTTTCACAATTACCGGTCTGGGTGGTAAAGAAACACCTGCAGTTCAAACTGCACTTGAAATTAAAATTGGTAGGATTCCTCGTAGAGAATACTCTGTGTTGGTTGTGCCACTTTTGGAATACATTATTGGAATTGACATTTTGAAAGGTATGGCTTTGCATTTGGATGATGGTTACTATCAATTTGGTACTAGACAGTACATTTCGACCAGACCCGTACGGGTTGGCCGTTTACGCATGCCACCTATTAAGATCCCTTTAGCGACGAAAGTGATTTCTCAGAAACAATATCGCATCCCGGGTGGTCATGAAGAAATTACAGCTACGATTCAGGATTTGGTTGACGCGGGAGTCATTACTCCGGTCACATCTGCTTGGAATAATCCTGTTTGGCCCGTGCGCAAAAGTGACAACTCTTGGCGCATGACTGTTGATTATCGAGAATTGAACAAACATACACCTAAATTGACTGTTGCAGTGCCTGACATTGTTACACTGATTGAGAGAATTCAAAAGCATCCAGGTACGTGGTATGCTTCTATTGATATTGCTAATGCATTCTTTTCAATTCCGATTGCCCCCGAATGCCAGGAACAATTCAGTTTTACATGGAATGGACGTCAAATGACGTTCCGGAGTCTTCCTCAAGGCTATGTACATAGTCCTACGATCTGTCACCGGCTGGTGGCGGAACATTTGTCTGAAGTGCCCACGATTCCACAAGTTCAGATTTGTCATTATATTGATGACATCTTGATTCAAGGTGAAACGCAAGACCAGGTACAGTCCCATTTAGATCAAATTATTGATTGTTTGCGAGCAAAAGGTTGGGAAATTAATCCTGACAAATTACAAACTCCATCCCAAGCTGTGAGATTTCTAGGAATTAATTGGCATGAGGGTCACAGAGAGGTGATTCCACAGGTTAAACGAAAAATACTTGATTTTGCTGTTCCCAGAAATAGGAAAGAGGCGCAATCCTTTATCGGATTGTTTGGATTTTGGCGTCAGCATATTCCCCATTTGAGTCAGATCTTGGCTCCTTTGTATCGAGTCACTCGTAAAAAGAATGCGTTTGAATGGGGCGAACCTCAACAGACTGCTTTTAATCTGGCTAAAGAAGCTATTCAGTATGCTTTGGATTTGTGGCCTGTGAGTGACGGTGATGTGGATTTGAATGTGTCCGTGGAAGGTCTGTATGCCAATTGGAGTTTGTGGCAAAAGCAGGGCAGACAAAAAGTGCCATTAGGTTTTTGGACCAAAAAGTTACCAGAGGCTGGTGAGCGTTACTCACCTTTTGAAAAACAGTTGCTTGCTTGTTACTGGGCTCTGGTGGATACCGAGCAATTGACTTTAGGCCATGCTGTGATTTTGAGGCCTGAAATTCCCATCATGCAGTGGGTTTTGAGTTCACCGAAGTCCCATCGAATTGGACATGCTCAGGAGGCTAGTGTGATTAAATGGAAATGGTACATTCAGGACAGGGCACGTGTGGGTCCGAAAGGTGTGGCGGTTTTACATGAGCGAGTGGCGCAGGCGCCCTCCAATGAGGCTGAAAGTGAGTGTTCGGTTCCCGTAGTGCAGGAGTCTCCCGTGAAGTGGGGTAAATCATTTGATGATCTGTCCGCGGAGGATAGAAAACATGTGTGGTTTACGGATGGTTCTGCGAAGTTCATTGGTGACAAAAGACATTGGAAAGCTGTTTCCTATAACCCGATTACACAGAAATTGTTAAGTACAACTGGAGACGGTAAGAGTAGTCAATATGCTGAACTTTATGCGGTTCACCACGTTTTGAAACAGGAGTTACCAGGTACATGTCATATTTTCACTGATTCTTGGTCCACTGCAAATGGACTAGCGGTGTGGCTGCCGACATGGCACTCGCATAATTGGGAATTGCATTCTAAAGAGTTGTGGGGTAAAGAGTTGTGGCAAGATATTTGGGAACTGCTTCCGCAGAGTACTGTAACAATCTTTCACGTGGATGCTCATACTCCGATCGACTCCCTTGACAAATTTTTCCATAACATTGCAGATGAACAGTCTAAAATTTCTGAGGCAGTGGTTGACATGCAAGATTCTGATTTGGCGGGATTGGCGAAATGGGCCCATCAGAAAGCAGGACATTTTGGAGAGAAAGCCACTAACAGGTGGGCTGCTGATAGAGGAATTCATATTCCCTTTTCTTTAATTAAAGATGCCATTCTACATTGTCCCATTTGCCAGCATTCTAGAAAGAAAGAGGTGCCTCAAATTGTTCGAGGCCACTTACATCGAGGTAAATTGCCCGCCCAAATTTGGCAGATTGATTATATTGGTCCGCTCCCTATGAGCAGAAACTGTCAATACATTTGTACAGTGGTTGATACTTATAGTGGCCTTTTGGTCGCTTTCCCTTGCAAGAATGCTACCCAAGTGAATACAATTAAAACCCTGGAGCTAATTATTTTGTATTATGGTGTCCCATTCCAAATTCAATCAGACAATGCATCCCACTTTCGTGGAAGATTGGTGCAGGAATTCTGTATAGAGAATAATATAGACTGGGTGTTTCATATTCCATATTATCCACAAGCTTCAGGATTGATTGAGAGAATGAATGGCTTGTTGAAAGAACAGTTGCGCAAGTTGACTGATGACCGTTACAGCCAGTGGAGAGATGTCCTACTTCAAGCCTTACTGATTTTGAATAATCGTCCTTTGTTACATACTGAATCTCCTTTGATGCGTTTGTTTCCTCCACATGTTGATGCAAAACCTAATTCTGTTGCGACCACTGTCACATATTGGGAAATTACCCCCGGTGCTTTGGCTCCATGTAGAGCAACCCCAGGTTCCGCAGGCCTTGACCTGCATGCATTAAATGATGCACACTTCCCAGGAAAAGATCGAATCATTGTTGAAACTGGCATTGGTGTCTCTATACCTGCCGGTAGTTTTGGATTAATTGCCCCTAGATCTGGCCTGGCCCTGAAAGGTGTACAAGTACTCGGAGGAGTGATTGACAGTGATTATCAGGGAGAGATTAAGGTTCTCTTGCTTAATAGCAGTGAGACTGATTTGTTGATCAAAAAGTCTGACCGTGTTGCTCAGTTATTGATTATGCCTGTATTCAGTGGTGAGATCAAGAAAGGCTCTGCCCCAACGTTGCTAACTGTGCGAGGACAAAAAGGCTTCGGATCGTCTGATCTTCCTGGAGCTAAAATATGGGTGCAATCGCCTAAAAATCCTCCTGAACAGGCTGATATTATTGCGACTGGTCATGACAACACCGTTTTGGTGATGAAGCCAGGGAAAGATGGCTGGGAAGCTGTCCCAGCTGATAAATGTTACTTACGAGAATGATTAAGGCCTGTGTTTGTATTTTTTCAGATCATTCTTTGGACTGCTGCTGCAGGATGTGTCGGCGTTGGACTCCTTTTGGCCTGCTACGCCGGGAGAGGAGAGGATCCACCGACGCCGAGTGATGGGATAATAAGAGCCGCGCGGTCCGCGTGGCGCGCCTCTTCAAACTTTTGGATCACACTCGCGAAGCGAGTGACGAACTCTCCGCATTTTTGCCTTACCCCCATGAAGTCCGTCACTGACATTTTAGCGACCTGTTTGGTTGCTGTCCCTGCATCTACTGAAACTCTACACTATGTATTTAATGTATCCAATGCCCGACCTAATGTTATTCTGGGCGATTTCGCGGCCCATGAATTTTGTCCCTCGTGTACTCTTCTTCCAGACCTGGATGTCCCTATTGATTCCAGAATTACTACTTTTAATATTACCCCTGGTGATCTTTGTTTTATTATGACCTGCAATCCTAAGGCCATTTCTGAGTGTCTGCGGTTGAAACTCCAAGCCGCTACTACTTTTTCATTTCATCAACGTTTGCTGTGTTCAAAGAGACTTCCTAATTCATGTCTTTCAGTGAATAACAATATGACCTGTAAAAGTTTAGTTGTAGCCACTAGCCATTATCGTTCAATGTTATTACCAGCTGGATGGCTCTTTTCCTGCGGGAATTCATCTTGGCCCTATATTCCTGCGAATATTTCTGGTGGCCCATGTGCCATCACTAGATTAAGTTTGCTAATGTTTTCTTCACGTCCTCCTTCCCATTCTCGTATTGTTCGAGACTCTATGTCATTACATGAAGATTGTGATTCCTCTGTTCATCTTTTTTCTAGATCTGAATATCTTGGTTTAGCTTTTTCTATTATTGGTGTTCCGGCATTGGCCGTTTATAATGCCAAAACAATCAGCAAAATGGCCTGCTGGATGGTGAAGTCAATCAATCAAACGTCTGCTGTTTTATCTGATTTATTATTAGATTCCCAAGGTGAACGTAGAGCTATTTTGCAAAACCGTGCTGCAATCGATTATTTGTTGTTGAAACATGGGCACGAGTGCTCTGAATTTGAAGGTCTATGCTGTTTTAATTTATCTGACCATTCTAAAGATATCCAATCCCATATTAATAAACTCCACGACTTGACTGCAGAAATTAGAGAACACATAGATCAGGGTTTCTTTGACTGGCTTTTTAACTGGCTCCCTGACATGCATTTTTTACGACAAATTTTGGGAGGGGTTATTGTTGCTGTTTGTATCCTTATAGCAATTTGTTGCTTTATTCAGTGTATTCCTTCCCTACTACAATTTTTTAGACTTACTAAGGCTCGTAGATCAGTTAGTTTTGTTTCATATTATTCGTCTACTGACGTTAGTTCCATTCAGTTTGTGGATAATAGACTGGAGTCAAGGGGTGTAATGTTATGGCTGTCTTTTTGCTAGCTCTCTGGAGAAGGAGAATGATGGAGAGTGACTCCAGCCTATCACCCCCATAGCATAGGGATTAGGCCAATAGACAGGGACCCTGTCATACATATATAAAGGCATTTGCGTGTTACTTCCCTTAGAGTAAGGCTTATGAATTTAAGTGAGGGGTTAGATATATAAGTATTAGTCATGATTCACTCATTTGCTAACATGCCGATCTGTTTTTCATGGAGCTATGCATATTATGGGCTCCGTAGGCCTTAAACGAGACAGACTCCATTTTGCTTTCTGCCCGGTAGCTCGAGAAGGCTTTCTAGGTCAAGAGTAATGTTTTAGTTTTAAGCTGTTGTTCGCTTGGAGAGAACCGGTTCAGGCTGACCCTTATCGAAGGAATGTATTTTTCTCCACTCCGAAGACACAACTTCAGGCCGGCCGGCTGGGAAAGTGTCCTTGGTACGGGGAGGTACAAGAATTTGGTGGGCGGCAGGTTACTGGCCGTGAATTTCCATGAAGGAACGGGCTTTGATATTAGCGAAGGTGTTAGTCTTTTTGTCAGTTAGTTCGTAGGCGGCATCTAGCCGTTAGCATCTCTGCCATTATTCATTTTCATGGTGGACAAGTCGCCATCTTTGAAGTCGGAGAAAGATTTAAGACCGAAACTCTCTGAGATAGACTGAACGAGAAGTGGCGCGGAGCGCACTAAATACAGAGAGAGAGAGACGGTAGTTAATAAACAGCAAGGTTCCGAGGTCCTGAGGGAGAGCAGACGAGGTTGAGCCTAGCGGTGCAGACGTGTACTTGTGACGGCTGAGGGTGACTGCAAGGCGAGCCAGGACCCAGAGACGAGACAGGAGCCTAGATGACTGCCGAGTCCCGATTTCCCAGTAACCAGGTGATATCCGACCAATTCCTGTAGTATGTGCACTCTAATCTTTATCTTTTATTCCCTTTGCAAATGTAGTGTTGCATAGTAATGTGATTTATGTCTATTGTTAATAAATATCCTAATTCATATAGAATTACCGTGTACCTGGTGCTTATGTTCAATCTTGGTAAACGATACTCCTAGGTGAATGCTAGGCACATGAATGGATGAGTAATCCCAATCAGGTAAGTGGTGATCACATAAATAGGGAGTGAGTGAACCTTTGATGCCAAAAGCAGAGAGTACACTATACAATCTGGACCCATACTCAAAGTCATTATTGTAGTTTCATTCCGAGTAGACAGCTGAGATATTATCCCAATATATATATATGTATAGGTGTTCATAGGAATGTGGTCGTCGTTGATATGCGGCGTTAATGAGAGCACTGGGGGGTCGAACCAGTGTTTATACCCACAGGATTGTGGCTTGAGTAAATGAGAGCACTAGGTGGTTGAACTAGTGTGTAGGTTTCGCAGGATCGCGAACGGTTTGGAAAAGGGAGCATTGGGTTCTGCAGGCCCGTGTGTAGACGCACCAGATTGTGTGTCAGATCTGCCCTAGGGTAGAACGGTCTGGGTCGGGGTGACCGCGAGGCCAACTGATGTGAATAAGATATTGTAGAAAATCTGTATATGTATATTGTCATTCCCCATTCTTAGGTGCAACCTGTATATTTATCTGTATATCTACTTATTGTGAATACGATCTAAGAAGGGAAGGTGAGTACGTTTTGGCTGGGTCACAGGGGCCCCTGGGGGCTGATCCCATCTAAACAGAAAATCCAGCCATTACAAATGCCCATCCTAAATGTTATATACAATGTACAAGCCTGGGGTGGTAAACATGCATCAATATAGGATTCCAAGGCAGAAGCTGGTTTGATGGTTAAAAACTCAATTACCAATCCACCTGGTATGGCATTATGGTGACATGAATTTATCATACTTTTCCAAAACGCCTTATTGACTATGGTTTTTCTGTGTTTGTTTATCTATGGACCACCACTACCTCTCCTTCTCGAAGACCACCATACACAAACCTACACCAAGCTCCCCAAGCAGAAACTGGAGCAAGACCACTGAAAAGCCCCTCAACTCTGCCCTCAGCCGCACTCCTCCTCACACCACCACCAACGCCCACTCTGCAGCCAACAAATTCCAAATATGGCTCACAGACTGCACAAACACGCTCGCCCCCCTCCAGAACTCCGACAGACAATGCACCTCGAAAGTCTCCTGGTTCAACAATTACCTTCCAGAATCCAAGCGCACAGGTTGACGACTCAAGAAAGCTTGGATGATAAGCATAATCTTGGAAGCATGCAAAGCCTACAAGACCACCATGAAAGAACACCACTAACTCATCAGGTCCACGAAGAGGAGCTTCATCCAGGACAGAATCCTCTCCAACTCCTGCAACTCTGAGGAACTCTTCAGCATCATACAAGAATTCACCAAACCCCCCAGCGAAACCTCAGACGTCCCTCCCTCCCAGGATCTCTGCAACAAACTCGGCTCCTATTTCCATCACAAGATCAAGACACTTTATGATAACTTCGATGAACAGAACCAAGGCACGAACACAACACCAGCCACAAGCAACGCCAACCAGCCGACCATCACCGCCTGGACCACGGTCACCACAGAAGACACTGCAAAGACCATGAGGAGCATTCACTCTAGAGCCCCTACCAACCCCTGCCCGCCACACATACTCCACAGGGCCACCTTTGCCATATCACCTGAACTACCATGTACAATCAACTGCTCCCTTTAAATAGGGACCTTACCCAACAACTGGAAACGTGCAGAAGTAAAACCCCTCCTCAAGAAGTTATCTGCAGACCTGACAGGCCTCAGGAACTACAGACTCATCTCCCTTCTCCCCTTTGCCACCAAAGTCACTAGAAGATCATCAACAAGCAGCTCACAAACTTCATAGAATCCAACTCAATCCTCGACACTGCTCAATCTGGATTCCGCAGTAACCACAGCACCGAGACAGCCCTCCTAGCTGCCACAGATGACTGTTGCACTGTCCTCTACCAAGACCACACGGCAGCACTCATCCTACTGGACCTCTCAGAAGCCTTTGACACCCTTCCCCACTGAACACTAGCAGTCAGCCTCCAAAATGCCGGCATAGAAGGAACTTCCCTAGACTGGATATGCTCCTTCCTCGCCAACTGAGCCCAAGGAAAGACTCCTGCCCTTCCTCTCTGAACCCACAGAGATCAGATGCGGAGTACCCAGAGGTTCCTCACTCAGCCCCATGCTCTTCAACATCTACATGGCCCCTCTCGAAGCCATCGTCAGGAAACTCGGACTCTCAGGAAGGTCATCCTCTCACTCACAAAGGCACCCCACATCACCAGACACAGTTCCCAGAAAGGACTAAAGGACGTTGCATCCTGTATGAGCAGCAGCTGTCTGAAGATCAACTCAGAGAAGACAGAAGTCCTTGAACCACCGTCTCCATGTGGATATCACCCGGTGGCCAGGCGCCCTCGAAAAACCCTCCCACATCCACCGACGATGCCCGCAACCTCAACATCTGAATCGATCCCTTCCTCACCATGAACAAACAGATCAAAGCTGTATCTTCCACATGCTTCAACACCCTCCACATACTCTGAAAGATCTTCAAGTGGTTCCTCCTAAGCCAGGAAGACCATCCCCCACGCTCTAATAACAAGCAGACTGAACTACGGGAACACCCTCTACGCCGGAATCAACAAATCTCTACTCCACAAAGTCCAGACCACCCAGAACGCTTCAGCCAGTCTCGCCCTTGGCATCCCATGAAAAGACCACATCACCCAGCACCTACAAGACCTCCACTGGCTCCGGGTCGAAAAGAGAGTGACCTTCGAGCTGCTCACTCATGCCCACAAATTTCTCCAAAGCACCAGACCCCAATACTTCAACATAAGAATATTCTTCCACGCCCCCAAGAGAAACCTCCTCTAAGCTGACCTTGTCCTGGCCAAAATCTGTCACATCTGGAGAGCCGGAACGGAAGGAACAGCCTTCTCCTACATTGCGGCCAAGACCAGGAATGAACTACCCCTCATCATCAGACAAACACACACACTGCAAGCATTCAGGAAGAGCCTCAAGACCTGGCTCTTCGGATGACTAGGATCTGCCCGATATCCCCCCAGCACCTTGACACCCTCATGGGTGAGTAAAGTGCTTCACAAATCTCTGATTGATTGAATAATTGGTGAGGGATTGCTCCTGTAAATGCCAGGCCAAGGCCACTAAATTGTATACATTTGTACATTTCTTATGTATAAATATTATATTATATATACACGCAGACACACATATATATTTTCAATTGTTTATTCCAAATATACATGTTTAAATACACAGGTGTATGCAACACTGGCGTCTTGTGCTTAATCGCTGTACATTTGTGTTTCTGAGTACAGTTGTCATGAAGTGAATGGAGTAATCTTCCGAAGGTAAGATGCTTGTCTGTAGATCTTATGCTTGAGGGTAATGAATTCCATATTTAGCTGCTGATGAAAAGTTGTCCTTTTCCATGTATTACTTGTGGTTAAATCAAAGCAGCTTAAAGGTGGATCTCCTGGCAACCAGTAAACAGTGTAGGGCCCTCAAGGCATTGGAGAAATGGGCCTTGTAGCTTTACATCTAGAAGCAGTCTGGCAGCAGATTTCTGAATTAGTTTTAGTCTATTCATAGTTGATAGAGGTGATCAATGGCAGAGACCATTGGCGTAATCATGTTTAGACAGCACAATAGAGATAGTGGCTTGAACCTTGTGTTGAAATCCTGGTTGGGGGAAGATGCATTTTAACGTTGTCATAGTAATGAACCATGATGTTGCTAATGTATGCACTTGAGCATTCATTGATAGCTTGGAGTGCATAAATATTCCAGGGTTTCTAGCCTCCTTGGATACTTTAGTAGGATTTAGATTGTCAGACCAGGCACAGTGGGTCAACATTTTTCCAATCACCACATGTATTTTAGTTTTGGACTCATTTAAATCGAGATGGCTTCATGCCATCCACTCATCAATGGCTTGGAGGCAATTGAAGATTTCGGGGTTTAAAATTTCTTTGAAAACTTCCAAGTTTATAAAGTATTTGTGTGTCATC
The DNA here is from genome assembly GCF_964263255.1 of Lissotriton vulgaris. Lineage (NCBI taxonomy): Eukaryota > Metazoa > Chordata > Amphibia > Caudata > Salamandridae > Lissotriton > Lissotriton vulgaris. Next base: position 506,718,557 of record NC_141696.1, read on the forward strand.
TGCTCAGTTACAAAAAGAACTGTTGATGGACAGAATCCAGAACAATGTCATACATTAACCCCAGTACAGAGATCTGGGCCTAAATCCATCACTTCTTTGCTCACCAAGCCACCCCAGTTCAGACATGGCCATATGCTAATCAGCCTTGACCCTGTGCCTCATGGGAACAGTCCAGCCCGAACTGCCAAGCCATGTCTTCCCTGGACCGGAATCAAGAATCCTAGGACCGGTTTCTGGCTATCAGCCGTCATAATCCAGGATAGATTGACTCCAGTGGCGTGGAGAGCACACGACTCATGTCTCAGCATACCCGTCCCACTCGGTGTGACAAATGCAAAAACAAAAGTTGATGGACAGAATGCAGAACAATGTCAAACAGTCACCCCAGTAGAGAGATCTGGGCATAAATCCATCATTGTCCTGCTCGCCAAGCCACCCCAGTTCAGACATGGCCATATGCAAATCAGCCTTGGCCTTGTGCCTCATGGGAACAGTCTAGATCAAACTGCCAAGCCATGTCTTCCCCGGACCGGAATCAAGCATCCTAGGACCGGTTTCTGGCTATCAGCCGTCATCAGCCAGGATAGCTTGACTCCAGTGGCGTGGAGAGCATTGTTCTGCATTCTGTCCATCACCTGCTGTTTTTGCATTTGTCACCCCGAGTGAGATGGGTATGCTCAGACGTGAGTCCCGTGCTCTCCATGCCCCTGGAATCAAGTTATCCAGGCTGATGAGGGCTGAAAGCCCGAAACCGGTACTTGGATGCTTGTTTCCAGTCCCGGGAGGACCTGGTTTGGTAGTTCGGGCTGGACTGTTCTCATGGGGCACAGGGTCTAGACTGATTTTCATATGGCTGGGTTCAAACTGGAATGGCATGGTAAGCAAAATAAGCGATGGATTTAGGCCCAGATCTCTGTACTGGGGTGAATGTATGACATTGTTAAGCATTCTGTCCATCAACTGTTGTTTTTGCATTTGTCACCCCTAGTGGGATGGGTATGCTCAGACGTGAGTCCCGTGCTCTCCATACCAATGGAATCAAGCTATCCTTGCTGATGAAGGCCGAATGCCCGAAACTGGTCCTAGGATGCTTGTTTCCAGTCCAGGGAGGACCTGGCCTGGTAGTTCGGGCTGGACTTTTCCCATTGGGCAAAGGGCCAAGACTGATTTGCATATGGCTGGGTCCAAACTGGAATGGCATGGTGAGCAAAAAAAATGATGGATTTAGGCCCAGATCTCTGTACTGGGGTGAATGTATGACACTGTTCTGCATTCTGTCCATCAATTTTTCTTTTTGCATTTGTCACCCCGAGTGGGACGGGTATGCTCAGACATGAGTCTTGTGCTCTCCATGCCACTGGAATCAAGCTATTCTGGCTGATGAGGGCTGAAAGCCCAAAACCGGTCCTAGGATGCTTGTTTCCAGTCCATGGAAGACCTTGCCTGGCAGTTTGGGCTGGACTGTTCCCATGGGCACAGGATCAAAACTGATTTGCATATAGCTGGGTCCAAACTAGAATGTCATGTTGAGCAAAAAAACAATAGATTTAAGCTCCACAGATCTCTGTACTGGGGTGAATGTATGACATGGTTCTGCATTCTGTCTATCAGTTGTTCTTTTTGCATTTTTAACCCCATCAAGGGGTAGCAGGCGCTATATAAATACAAACCTCTTTCCCTGTTCCGTCCCACAACCTACCCTTCTCTATCCAAATAACTGAATAACATATCCACCACTCAAATTACTTAATACTTCACTATATATATTTGTTCAACACTAATCCTTTATGGGTTTCAGAGTAGCGTCCCACTTGCCAGAAAAGTGCTTCAACACACATCAGAGGTAACAAGTGCTACATGAATGCAAACCTTTCTTCCCTTTTATCCCTCCACTACCCTTCTCACTCCAAATAACTGACTAATATCCACCACTCAAATTGCCTTCATATTTCACCATATTAATTCAGCACTAATCATTTATGGGTTTCCAGAGTAATGTGCTTCAATATTCTGCTATCTTTCCAAATCTGAATCCAAATAACGGACTAACCTATAACTGACTAACCTATACACCACTTAAAATGTACTTGCATGGTTCACTATACTAATGCAACACTAATCCTCTATGGGTCCCGGAGTAGCGTGATACTCGCTGAAAAAGCGCTTCGACACCTCGTATGGGGTAGTAAGCGCTATATAAATGCAATTATAATACAACATAATGATGCCTGTGTAGTGGTTAAGAGATTGTATGGTTGAAGCCAACACGAGTGGATGTGATTAGCAGTTTGTAATCTCAATATAGGGTAATCCAAAGGAAATTGCCTTTTTTGAAATTGTCATATTGCACCCTCTTCCTTTGGTTTCAAGAGGTCCCTGTCTTTTTATTAAAAGCCTGGAGGAACAGCCTCAAGCAATACTGGAGCCATGTCATTACCCAACCATGATTAATGTGTCTGTGAGTAGGTCGTAGATGTGGTGCTTGTTGTTAGAAAGGGATTTGAACTTGTAGTAGGTGTACTATTAGTGATTGTGTAAACTGTATCAGAATAGCAAAATTTTTGTTTGTCTATATTGTTACCCTCATCCAACAGACTTAGAAGGCAATTTGTTGGGCTTGTTTGTGCATCGGGTGGAGATAGGGGTTGAGATTGAGTTGGTGGGTTGTGCAGTTGTTTTTGTAGTGTAGTCTTGTTGTGTATTAGGCAACGAGGCGCAAATTCATGAAGTGTGGTGTGCTGTTTATGTTGTTTATGTATATTGAGGGTAGAAGGTGAATGGGTTTGTAGTGGTGGAGGTTGAGGTTCATGTTTTAAAGCTATAAATTATTCAATTGATGAAAAGCAGGTACATGAGTGTTGTTCTGTATTAGAGGAGCTTGTGGTTGATATTAGTAATGATTGAAAATGTCAGTGTAAAGTTGATTAAGTATCCATAATATTTGTGTAGGCATAAGTGTTAGCATGACAGTGTGATTGTATTTTGTGACAGAATGTGATAAGAAATTGTATCAGGGAGATTTTGATGTGCTTGAATGTGTGTTATGTTATGTTTTGGTGGAATAATTATATAGATTGTTGTGTTTTTGTGTGTAGGATTCAAAACCAAAGTACTGGTGGGAAACAGATGTTGAAGGGGAAAGGGGGTGGTGTTGGTGAAGAGTGTATGTGGCGTGTTGGAGGGGATGAACAGGGAGAAAGAGTGTTTATAGTAGATATAGTAGGAGTATGAGCTAGATTTGTGGTAGAGTGGAGTGCAGGGAGTGTTTGGTTATGTGTTTTGGGTAAAAGGAGGAGGCGTCTTCTGGTACGAGGATATGAGAGAGGGTTGAGTAAAGGGGCTGATGATGCTGGAATGAGTTCTAGTAGTCCTGAGTAGAAGGTAGAGCTGGTTTCTTGTATGATAAAGGAGGGTGTGTTTGAGGGATTAAGGTTATGTGTAGTGTGGGTTAGTGACGTATTGGCAATGTGTGGGTTTGATGTTGGTATGGGACAACATTGCGGTTTGTGTGAAAGTGAAGGTGCCATTGTGTGGTAGTTAGAGTAGAAGGGTATATAGATTAGTTTTGTAGTGTTTAGTAAGTAACTGGTTTCAATGTGTTTGTTGTGAATGACTAGTGTGCATTTGGTGAGAGTGAGTGTGCATGAGGCTGTGGATGGGTTATGGAGGTAACTATGAAAGGGAATAAAGGGCAGAATTTCTGGAACTAAGACTGACAGCCTGAATGGGCCCAAGCAGGCAATTGCCCATGTCCTCTCTGACCGTAGCCTTGATGCCTAGGCTGAGACGACTTGGGGGAAATGCTTTTAAAACTTGGAGGTGAGGTCAGCTGATTCTCTCCCATTCTCTTAGACTGACCTTATGGGCCAGACAGGTGGCCGCCTAGCAACAGGCCAATGAGTGCACCTGTAGGAGGGGTGAATTCAACTCTCTTAGAGAAGGGGAGGAGGGAAAAACTGCCTTTTCATGCAGTAATGTTTTACTAATGGCTGGCAACATTGCACGAAAATCACACGTTTTTGCAATGTCACTTTTAGGTCTAAACAGAGGCACAGTTTTACACTGAAAATGGCAGCCTTTGACTCTAAACAAGTATTTTAATTGTAGTCAAGGGGTAGACAGTTATTGGCATGATAGGCAGACTCAGGGAGCCAGCAGGGCCAAGTAAGTGGAGAGTCAAGGGGCCAGAGAGAGCAAGCAGAAAAACGAAGAAAGACAGAGGCTGCAAAGAAGGAAATCAGAACAAACTAAAGGGGGCAGAACCCTAACGTGGAAGTGGGATCAGGGCAGAGCGGGATCACAGAGGAAAGAGGGGTGCAGAGCGGAGGATAAAGAAAGGAAAACAGATGCTGCAAAAAGGGAAAGGAAGGGAATTTAACAGATTTTAACACACAGAAACCTGTATTACGTAATGCAACAAGACAATGCACAGCTAACAGGTTCAGAGTCCAAATGTGCCACTCGGTGTACTACAAATCACAGACTAATTTCTAATTTCTAATTTAAAATATTTCTAGAGAGCAGCGTACACCTTGCGGTTTCTTGGCGCTAGGGGGATTGGCAACTGAGGGAGAGAGACCAGAAGAAAAGATAAGAGGAGATATTAAAAGAGTTTAAGAGGGGAAGGCCTGGCTGAAGAGGAACGTTTTCAGATCTCTACGAAAGGGGAGGTACTGAGTGGCAGAGCGGAGATGGTCAGGGAGTGAGTTCCAGAAAATTGGAGCCAGGGTGGAAAAGCTGGCCCGCCCCACTTTTTGCGTGTGAAACGAGGGGTCTGAAGAAGGGACTTAGAGGAAGACCGAAGTTCTCTTGCAGGTACATACGGATTGATTAATGAAGAGATAAAAGCGGGGGCAGTGCCCTGATGGGCCTGGAAGGCCATGCAGCCGATCTTAAAAAGGGAGCGTTCTTTTACAGGGAGCCAGTGAAGCTCCCTGAGAAGGGGGGTGGAATGGTGATAACGAGGAAGGCCATACACCAGCCGGGCTGCCTGGTTCTGGATAATCTGGAGTCTACGCAAGCTGTACGCGGGGATACCATGGTAGAGAGCGTTTGTGTAGTCCAGTCGCGATATCACTAGTGCGGCCATGATGATCTTAAGTGCCTGGGGGGAAAAGAAACGGGAAACAGTGCGGATAGTGCGGAGAGTGAGGAAACAAGAGGATACCACGGAACTAATTTGTGAATGGAGAGTGAGCTGGTTGTTTATTTTGACACCGAGTGTTTTGACCGTGGTGGACGAGGTAGGTGCGGGGCCGAGAGAGGGGGGCCAAAAGAGAGAGTTCCAGGGGCTGGATGAACCACCAGTGAGAACCAGCTCGGTTTTATCCGGGTTCAGCTTAAGGTGGTTGTGGTTCATCCAGTCCCTGATGAATGTCATAGTTGACTGGAAGTTAGAGACAGAGAGAGGAGAGGGGGATAGATCAAAGATGAGCTGGAGGTCGTCTGCGTAATTATAAACGGTGACCTCCAGCTGCTGGAGTGCGAACATGAGAGGAAAGATATAGAGATTGAAAAGCAAAGGGGAGAGAGAGGAACCCTGGGGAACACCGCAAGTGACAGGGAGGGGGGTGGCCGTGAAGTCGCCTAGCCGAACCGCCTGAGTGCGGTCCCTCAGAAAGGAGGAGAGCCAGACCAGAGCTGATCCCCCGATACCGGCCGCCTTGACACGGGTAAGTAAGATGGTATGGTCCACCGTGTCAAAGGCGGCGGAGAGATCAAGGAGGACTAGTGCCTGGTGTTTGTTCTCATCCATGCCCCTTCTGAGTTTGTCTAAGACTGCGACCACGACTGATTCGGTCGAATGCCTGGGACGGAACCCGGCTTGGCGGGATGCCAGTCCTCCATTTGCCTCAACATGGGCGCTAAGTGCCGCGGTGACGTGGCGTTCCATCACCTTGCCCAGAAAGGGTAACAGGGAGATGGGGCGGTAGTTGGCCGAGATGGAAGGGTCCGCGCCAGGTTTTTTCAGGATGGGCACTATTGTAGCTGCCTTTAGCACAGAGGGCACTACGCCCTGTGCCAGAGAGCTGTTGAGGAAGGCGATGGGGGGGTCAGGGCAGCCGGAGTAAATTTGCTGCAGGACTCGTGCCGGGCAGACGTCCGCAGGAGACCCCGACTTCACTTTGGGAAGTATCTCTAGAAAAGAGTCCTGAGTGAGAGGGGGAATGGAGGTAAAAGGGCATAGGACGGAAGGGGGGGAGGGATCGACGAAGGCAGACGAGGGTGGTGGGATGTTGGTCTTGATGGTAGCAATTTTCTCTAAGAAGTAGGTATTAAGTTGGTCGCAGAGAGGCTGGGAAGGAGGAGTTTGGGACGAGGTTCGGTCTGAGAATGCCAGGTCATTCACTATGCCGAAGATTTCCCTCGGTTTGTTTTCTGCAGAAGTTATTTTTGAAGAAAAGTAGGAGGTTTTTGCAGCCAGGATTGCTGTTTTGTATTTAGCCAGTGCTGATAAGAAGTAGGTTTTTGATAAGGGACTGTAATTTTTCCTCCATTGCCTCTCCGCCCGTCGGGCGCTCAGTTTGAGATCTTTTAGGTGGTCATTGAACCATCTATTGGAGTCCTTAGGTCGGCGGATGGAAATGCGGCGTAAGGGCGCCACTGAGTCGCAGCCTCCAGCCAGCCAGGTGTTAATGGCCTTGGCTTGAGAGGCAGATGATAAGCCCGCGAGAATGGGAGTGGAGTTGCGGAGTGAGGAGGTCAAGGAGGGATAATCCAGTCTATTCCAGTTCCGCGCCCAGGTGTTTTTGGTGTGCGGAATTTTGGACATCAGGTTTCGGAGAATGGAGAAGGAGATGAGGGTGTGGTCGGACCATGGGCACGGCGAGACAGCAGCCGAAGCCACAGGGAGGTTAAGGGACCAGACCTGGTCCAGTGTGTGCCCATGGGAATGAGTGGGGACGGATATGTGTGACACGAAGTTGAGGGATGAAAGGTAGTCAGTAAATTCTTTAGAGGCTGAGCACTCATGTGGGTCTGAGGGCCAGTAATTGAAGTCCCCTAGCACCAAGACCGAGGCGTAGTTGACCACCAGGTTAGCCAACAGGTCTTGAAGTGCCGGCAAGAATAAGGGCGAGGGCTGAGGAGGGCGGTACATAAGGAGGCAAGTGATGGGGGGGGGGAAAAGAAAGAGAGCGGACTACCAGGAAGTCAGCAGGGGGAATAGGGGGAAAAGGGAGTGGTTGAAAGTTCAACTCCGACCGAGCGATTAGGGCGACCCCACCACCAGCCTTGCCTGTCGGCCGGTCGGCCCGCAGGGCCACATAGGAGGGGGGTAGGGTGGCCAGGAGAACAGGGAGGGAAGAATCACAGTACCAGGTTTCGGTCAGACTAACAAGTATTACGCAATGTGTTGAATGCAAATAGTCAGAACTGGGATAAGGTCCGATTAAGAGACAGACTACAGTTGCTCCACTTACCTGCAAGTGTCTGTCTCTCAAGGAGTCAGAATCTAAGACTGTTGCATGAACTATGTATATTGATTATTTATTATGTTTTTAATGTAATTGTATTATTGTTTAAATTGTGGATATGAGTATATCATTAAACAAATACACATTGACAAATACATCGAAGCTCTCAGTTTGCATCTGGAACTCCAACAATCTCCAGACTGACTAATCAAAAACACATGCATGTGCACATATGCACATTGACAGACAGATGTGCAATGCCTTAAGAGTACCCACTGATCTACTGCAATAAAACTCAGATTCTCCTTTTTCTACTTTTTGAAGATAATTTACCCAACCCAGACTCTCTTCTTAACTTTCAAAAGTTATACATATGCCTTAGAGTAAGCTAAATGATAATGTATACACTTTAAAAGAAGTTAGGTATGGACATCATAAAGTCTTTAATTTTCAGGACAATATTGTTTTATTATAATCACTTGAAAACATATGAGTTCATATTAGACCCAGCGGTCATTTTTATTTTATTAGAACATTGGAAGACTCAGAGCTCCACTGACTCAGTCACCCATATTCAATATTGGTCATTGTAGACTTTCTGCTCAAACATTTAAATGCTTGCCTTTCGGTTTCTATCTTTTTAAATTAGAACTCATGTGAATGTACAATATTGAACACACAGAGGGTGGTATGTTCTATTAGCATTGTAGTCCTTCTGCCTCGGGCTATATCATTTGCTAAAGGCCCTCTACCACGTCAGATTTCTTTGCCAGGAGCTTGGGCATAACTCCTGTGCACGTCATTTAACAATTATTATAGCCCACGACTTCGGGCTATATTATGCTAGCATAATCATGCATGATATTAGATATTTTGTATTACAGTTGTGATTGGAAAATTCCTGAAATTTTTGCCATTATTCCACCCCCTGTAACACGGGACTTTGATTTGGGATTGCTTTAGAGTAGATTTCTTGTGTCGAGAGCACAGTTCCAAGACATTTTTTATTGCAAAATTCATCTATAGTGACTGAGGCTACTGTGTGCCCCCGAATGTATGACGGTACGACGCGGGCTATTACCACACGTACCGTTACAATGCGTGTTTTACAGCGCAAGTCGTTACCACAACTTGGGCTGTAGGGTGCGGACTTAGGAATAGTTTAATTTACTATTTCAACACCAGTCCCCGTGGATAGTAGGGAAGGTGTTGGAATAGTAAATTAACTATTCCTTGTCCTTGAGCGCCCTCCAGCGCAAGTCGTGGTTACGCGTCGTAATGGTAGCACGGGGTAACATCCGCGTCGTAAAGTATGTTTCCGCATGTAAAAGTTGATTATTGCCTTTTTTTGCCACTTTTTAAAGTCTTATGTCTGGAACATTGTATGTTATGGCTGTTTTGGATCCCACCAATAGTTTGCATATTTCCCTAGTTTTCATTTTATCTGCATTTTTGGCTGTACCATTTGTTGGCTTGTCTATCAGGCCATGGTTATTATTTTAAATAATGTAATTGATTTTTACAAACCTACCTCATGCTCTCATATGGGACCTGTCTGTCCTAGAGAGATGGCAAATATTATTGCTCATTTAATGTTGTGTTTTTTTATGTTCTGCTATTGGAGATCAGTCTGGTGGGCCCTGGTTATCATTTTTAATTAATTAATTAATATAACGGATTTAACAATGAGTGTGCTCTTGTATTGGAAGGGCAGAACATGCCACTATTCATTTTAAAAATACTTGTAAAGTGTCTACCTTTGTGATTGAGTCTGTTGAGCCACTGTCATTATGTGTAATTAATTTAATCAACTTTGACAGAAGACCCCATCAAGTGAATGAGTCTCAAACCTTATGATCAGTGGTGGCTTCTCCGCTAAGGCGGAGGAGCTTTGACCCACTGCTCTCAGAGCACTGTAAAAACAAAAATAAAATGGTAATAACAGAAGTTATTCCTGTTATTACCATTTTATTTATAGTGTCAGCCAGGTTGGGTGGGATGGGGCTTGGCTCCTGTGACGTCCAGGAGGAGGAGTGGTTGCAACAATCCAAAGTGGCCATTACTCTTGAGCCGGCCTAACAGTCATGCACACTTTGCATGTTCCCCACCAGGCTGCATTAAACAGCCTGGTGGGGAACATGCCCAGCCTCCCATTCCCCATCTGAAAACTGAGCCGCAGCGCTCAGGCCAATCACAACCCTGCATTGCAATGCAGCATTGATATTGGTCTGAGCACATTGTGATTGGCTTAGGGGAGAACACGCAGATTGATGGAAAGCGGCGTGTAGAGTGAGGCGGATTAGAAACGCAGAAATTAAGAAAACCAGGAGAGATTTACTTTACCTGACGGACACTCGTGCAAGCACACCACGAGGAGAGTGGAATCGTCTAGGCGAAGGAGGATTAATTCCTCTGGACTTCAGCAGTTTCTTGATACATGAGACATGAACAAGACTGTTTGAATCTACCTTATTAAAGAGTCGCTGTCGATTGAACTAGGATAGTTTTTCACCGCTAATACAGTGTACAATCACCACCATCGTCCATTTTTTGACAGTCACAAGATATTGTTTTTTAAAGGTCCTAGTCCTGGTGAGGCCTAAAATTATTCGTGCGGCAACGCGTCGACATTTGAATATCGAGACACCACCAAATTCAAAGGATCATAATAAAATCTCTGATTAGGAGTTGTTTAAAAAAAGAGAGGTTTAAATAGATATATACCTCATAAGGCTCCTATTTATTGTATGGTTGATCTTGTTTTTGATAGGTATGCTTCCAATATAATTTTCAAAGCATCCTTTGTCAAAAAAGAGGGGCTACGATCGATATAAGTGTGTATATTGTGTACATATGTGTATATTTGATAAGTGTAGTGAATTTATATGTGTTTTGTGTATATATGTGAAAGTGAAGTATAGATGTATATGTTGTGGTTGACTCTGAAATAAGAAGAGAAATATCTTTTGAAAGAAAAAACATCAAGATAACAAAAAACATACTAAAAAATAAAAACAAATAAATACATAACCGATCTTGTATTGTGTGATACGTTTGGACACAGAGGTAGTTTTAAGAATACAGATTGATTCTCTGGCTCATTGATTTGAGATAGCAAAGAGATAATTTATAAATCTTTTTGCTGCAGATTCGCTTATACTTTCCTTGGCATCACTTTTTTCTATGATAATGGCTTAGGGGAGCGAGCCTGGGCTCTTCCTGGTTCTGGCCACAGAGAGACGACAAGGGACAAAGGAAGAGAGACGGCTGAGGAGTAGAGATGGGGCAAGGAGGTAACCTTTAAAAACTTTTTATTTTGGAGCACCTTGTGACCCTCCAGGACCTCCACACTTGTTCCCTGACAGACGCCACTGCTTATGATTCATGGTCCTATGCGAGCTAGATGTATTCACAAAACTGCTGTCTCTCAATTTCGTTGTAACTACTGCTTCTAAGAGTTTTCATTAATTGTTAGAATTGTCCACCATGGGAGAGGGGAGTGACAGTTTCGGATGTGGTTCAGAACAGTCATTTATGGCTATCTTGACTTCTTGCTGTCTTAGTTCTGTTGCTTCGGCCTTATTCCCTGTTCAGTTCAGCTAAATAAATGACAATGGTGTGGTTAATGATCATATAACAATCTCCCTTTATTCTTTAATGGTAATCTGTGTTCAAGAATTAGTCATTTGAATTACCTTTAAATTCCCTCATTCCCACTGTTCTGTACTCTTCTTCTTATGGCCTTGCAACTGTGAAGTTTTCCTACAAAAGAATGTCCGAGTTATATATTCTACACCTGAATACTGATTTACACTTGTATTTGCACTTTCATCAGACACCCCCACTAGTGCATGTATTTATAATAAGGCAGGATTGTCTCTTTCCATTTTCATTAAAATCATGGAATAGACAACAATATTTTGACCAGTGCCATCAACCTAAATTATAATGAAAACATCATAGTTACTGGTTGAGCTGGTTTAAAGTCTAACAACAGATTTCCAAAAGTTTGTTCTCAACAGATTCCTGTATAGTATTTAATAAATGTTTATTAGAAATGAGGTTACTGGTTGACTGAGGTGTGAGCCCTGGTCAAGCAGTGACCACAAGCCAAATCAGGGTAAGGCACAAGAAAACCCCAAATTAACCCATGCTCACCCCCTGGTAGCTTGGCACAGAGCAGTAAGGCTTAATTTAGAGGTTATGTGTAAAGTGTTTTTGCAACACTTCAAGCAGTAAAACTGTAAAATCACCACACAAAAAGAACCCACACCAGGTTTGGAAATTAGAGTTTAATTTAGTAAATAAAACAAGATCAAAAGAAGGCAAATCCAATTAGTAGAACATGAGTTCTGAACTTTTGAAGAATAAACTGCAATATAGCACTTAAAAACATAAAGCTCCAACTGCGGCTATCTGGTCACGCTGTTTAAAGTTGAGGCTAACCATGATAGAGCATGGGTCGCATAAAGTCACAAATTAGTACCGCTGAATTTTTACCATCTCAAGTTTTGAGCCAAGAGTCACATTCACGTTGGAGAGGGTTGCGGGGAGCAAGGAGAGCATTGTGGGCGGTGGTCGACATGGCTCAAGGAGCAGGCTGGGCTTCACGGACAAGGAGCTTTGCATTGGTGGTCCTCCATGGTGATCGATGGTTCCTGTGCAAAGAGATGGGCTGGCAGCAGCTTGCAGTTATTTTCAGTGCTTGTTGTTTGTGTTTTTTTTACACAGTTGTTGAATCTCGACACCTCATGCTCTCTTAGGAGTCTCATGGTACCTGGGCAAAACCACATAATATTATTCAGTTAACATTTTTTTTTATTATTATCTGCCATCGTGCATCTGTGTAGTCGTCCATGGTTATTATTTTGAATTAAAGTAATATTTTTGCAAGTCTTCTTCATGCTCTCATTTGGATATCAGTGGCTCTGGAGGGGGAATGTATGACTTTACAATGGGAAACATTATTTTCCACGCAACGATTACAACGCGTAATGGTTACATTGTGGTTTTAACAACGCAAGTCATTACGTCGACTTGCAGTGGAGGGCGCTCTAGACTAAGGAATAGTGTGGATTACTATTCCAACACCTTCCCTTCTGTATGTAGACTGGAGTTGGAATAGTAATTCACACTATTCGTAAGTCCAGTGCCCTCCAACGCAAGTCTATGTAAGGACTTGCGTTGTCAAAACCGCAATATAAATTGCCGCGTTGTGTTGGTATGGTTGGTATCATCACACATTCCTTTACAACATATACATTTACAATGCATACCTTTACAATGCAGTTTTTACATCACCACATCCTTTACAATGCATTCTTTTACATAGCATGCCATTACATCTCATTTTCAGAAACTACCTTTACGAAGCATTCCATTACATCGCATTATACCTTTACAACGCATACCATTACAATGCTTACCATTACATTGCATTTAAGGTAAGTGTTGGATAGTATAATGGTGATAAATACTATTCCAACTCCGGTGAGTACAACAGTAGGGTAAGTGTTTTATAGTGTAGGGGTACAAATTACTATTCTAACGCCAGTGAGTGCAACAGTAGGGTAAGTGTCGGATAGTGTAAGGGTACCATGCGTTGTAATGGTATGCTTTGTATTGACTTGCAATGTAATGCCTACGTTGTAGTGACATGCGATGTAATGGCTGCGTTGTAATGACTTGCGACGTAAAGGATGTTGCGTTGCAATGACTGCTATGTTAAGGAGGTGCGATGTAATGACTGCGTTGTAAAGGTTTTTTCCCCTGGAGGGGCACCACATATAATTGCTTATTTTAAGAATTGTTTTTTTTCAATTATCTGCAATTGTGATTGGACCTGTTATTACTTTGAATTATTTTCATTGATTTTTGCATGCCTTCCTCGTGCTCTCATATGGATCCTAGCGGAAGACCAGAAATAATTGCTAATTTTAAAGACTTTTTAATGAATTGTCACCTGTTGTGATTGGGCTTGGTGATCCACAGTTATTAATTTTTTATGAATATAATTATTTTCATACTGCAGAGGTCTTCAAATTTTGTGGAGCGGGCCCTTGGGGACCACTGCTTTATCATCTTTAAGGCTGTTTCATTCCAAATCTAAGAAACATACTTGCTTTCCACCTCTTAATAAATGGAGGGAAGGTCAAGCAAACAAGCCCAACTGCCTGGGGACACAAACACAAAGTAAGTACAACACAAGCTATGATGGCTAAAACTTTTATTTGCTGCATTGTGTGAGTTAGGCATGTTTTGTACCTCTTCTCACAAGCAATTATATTTTTTGTGTAAAAAAAGGTTAACAGTGGAATGGAGCAGGGTAGGGGCCTGCAGAAAGAAATGGTCTAGCAGTATCTAGAGACAGAGAGAAAGGTAACACTGCAGAAAGTAGCTGTGACAGTTGCTTCAAGCAATGGTACAAAGCAAGATGTTGAAGGGATGAGTATGCTACTAAATTATAGAGGAAGAAAGATGTGCATGAACCATGAGCAAGTGTGAGGTGTAGAATCCTTGAGGCAGGTGCACTGCGGTCTATGGAGTGAGGGTAGTTAGGGGAGGCTGGGGTAAGCATCCCTGCTAATTCAAGCAAAACTAGCTACTCTAGAACAAGTTGTTCCATTGTATACCTGGACTTGAGATTCTCTGTATCCTATTTTCAAACCTATAAAAGAAGGAGTGCCAGGAGTGGGGTAACTAATTTAGGATCCGGGTACACCTACCATCTAAATAAACAAACTCTAGTTAGCTCAGTTCAGAGACAATCTCTCCTCAACACCTGGTATCTATGGCACAAGCATCCGACAATCCTCAGAAAAATGGGTGGTATGTTCATGAAGTACTAACAATGTCAAAGTCAAGATAACAGCACAATAAACTTTCCAAACCAAATAAAAAAACAGAGAACATTTTAATAAGCAAAAATACACAGAGATAAGCAAAATAAAGTAAAGTGTCGATCAAAGGTAAATGTTTCTGATTGATGGGGCCCTGGGCACAATTTTAAGCTGTATGTTTGGAACAGAAGTGGAATGTCCCAAGCGGCTCATGGCAAAACAACATTTTAGCTTGTGACTTAGGGCCATATGTAGGTAAATATATTTAACCAATTTCTAAATACCGAAATTTACCGATTCGGTATTCCAGAATCGGTAAATGAGATGTAGCAAAAAATTCACTAACATTTACTGATTCGGAAAAATTCGATTTTTTTTCCAAATCTGTATTTTCTGAATCGTTATTTACCGAATCAGTAAATACCGATTCAGTAAATACCGAATAGATTCAAAATACAAGCAATTGAGGATTCAACCAATCATGTGCATCCACCCCACCCCACAACCAGGAAGTGGCCAGGCCCATGCAGGTGCAGACAATCAGAACCTTCAGCAGAGCTGTGATCAACTGAGACCAGTGTCTGAACTGTGCTGGGCATAACTGTAGGATGGCATCCCAAGATTTACAGAGGGAAGGAGCTGATAGAAAAAGAAAGTTGACGTTCAGCACAAGTGAGCTTCAGTTGCTTGTGGAGGAGGTGGTGAAACACCACACCCAGCTTTTTGGGAAACAGTCCCTTCAGGTAGCAAAAGCTGTGAAGAGGAAGAGCTGGCTGGCAATCCAGGCGAAGGTGAACGCCATAGGGGGGAGCCCACTAGAAATTGATGATTTAAAAAAGAGATGGTATGATCTCAGGATCATAACGAAGAAGGAGCTTTCTGCACAGAGGAAAGAGGCCAGTGTAAAAGGGGGGGAGGAGCAGGGCACCTGCTCTCACTGACCTGGAGCAGCTGGCAGAGTCAACTCTGGAGCCCGAGAGTGTGTTTGGGATCAGGGATGCAGACAGCTCAGCCAGAGCTGCCACAAAACAAGGTAAGGAGCATGCCCAGCAATCCTCCCCCCTTCCCTGTCCCCCTTCCCCAATGTGGCTGTGTGACTCACACTCCAGTACAGGTTTTGGTATACACCAGCAATGCATCATGGGAGATGTAGTCATTGAAACACCCATCATGACAGTCAACGCACCAAACAACAAGGCATGCCACACACATCAGTCAGAAGCAGAAGAGGACATTGAGATAGTGTGATAGTATTGTAACTTAATACTGAAATACATGGTTGCTGGACCACTGAGCTAATGTCCATATCTGTCCACAGGAGAGTCATCCCGCAGGACAGTGCAGGAGAAGGAGGGAAGGGTACACCGTAAGGGAAGGACTGAGGATGCCAGCATGAGCGCAGGCCACAGCACTGAACCACCACCCGCACCAACACCACAAGCAGATTCCCCACCAGAGCCAGCCAGAACAGCAGAGCCAGCATCGCCACTGCTGATCGAATCACCACAGCAGGACTCTCAAGGCCAGTCAGCCTCACCAGCCTCAACTGCATCGGTAGTGGTAAGGCCCAGGAGGCATGCTGTACCCACACTCCATGTCATGGAGTCGACCTCTGACGACACAAGGCAGGGTGAGACGCCAACTGTTCCCCTGGAGGAAACCAATGCTGGGCTGCAGTCCACCTCCGAGGGTGGGCACACAAGTGCGAGAGGCCGTAGGGTCCGGGAGCGCAGTACAACTCGTCAGGGTGACGGGGTCTTCAGAGGGCTAGAGGCCACCATGGTTAAAGTGCAGCACCTGCAGGGTAAGGCCATACAATCAGTGCAAAGACAAATGCAGCACTTAAATCATAACATGGGCAATATTGACCGGGGCATCAGCTCCATGGCAGAGGGCATCAGGGAAATGGCAGAGGGAATGTGGGACATGTCCCAGTCCTTTATGGTACTCTGCAACAAACTGGATGAAGACAGGACAAGAAGGCGCAGAGAAAGGCAGTACATGCAGCAGCACACCAAGGCAGTGGACCATCTGGCAACTGCTACTTCCCTGCTCTGCAGGCGCTCTGTGGCACTGCAGGAGGGGCTTGTGCACTGCTGCACAGATGTCTCCAGGGGGATGGAGAAGGTGACATCCGCTATGGAACTGCTGCTGACCACCCAGTCATCCAACGCTGGTGCTCTAGGTGTGTGAGAGTAAAAAGACCACCAGCAGGAGCATCAATACACCACCTGTTCCTGACACCCGGAGGAGCAGCAGGAGGCATGCTGCTGGCCCTGCCTCAACATCCAGTCAGGATTGCCAGCTGCAGGCATCAAGCACTCTTGTGCGTGGGCGCAGACATTAATGCTGTCCACACCTTAATGAACATATTTTGGATGAAGTAACCCCTGACTACCTCTTAAGGTTGTCACCAATTGGATTGGCATGGTGTGCCATTTGTTAATTGTCGTAGTGCCCAGTTATTAAACTACGTCATGCACATGCAATGCCTGGCTGTGTCTCCTTACTCACTTAAAAATAGTTGTGCGTGATCCCTGCCCATCTTAGTCTCCCATCTGTTGCTGGGGCTACTCCTGCTGCGTAGGGCTCTGGCTGTTCAGGTCCATCATCAATGTCCTCATGATAAGTTATTTCAACTTCTGTACCTTTCTTTGTGGCAAGGTTGTTCAGCATAGCACAGGTTGCAATGATTTTACAACAGATGATGGGTGTGTACTGACATGCACCTCTGCTTTTGTAGAGGCAGCAGAACCTGCTTTTCAAAAGTCCAAAGGTGCACTCCACAATGTTGCCTGTTGATTTGTGTGCCAGATTTTAACGTCTCTCACTCCGGGTTGATGGGTTCAGGTAGGGAGTGAGGACAAAGGTACGCGCAGCATAAGCGCTATCGCCTAGGTGGGAAAGAGAGTGCCATTTGTTAAACAAAAAGAACACATTCATCTACAGTATCTGTCAGGGTGTGTCACAGTTATTTACCTAGCAGGCATCCTTCCCCAAAATCTCCAGCAGCCAGCCGTGTGTAGATCCCACTGTTCTGGAATATGTACAAGTCGTAGGTGCTCCAAGGAAATTTGGCCACAATGTCAGTGATATTGTTGCCAGCATCGCAGATTACCTGCACATTTATTGAGTGTGTGGACTTTCTGTTCCTGTAGATGTACTCAGTGGCTGCAGGAGGACAGATTGGAATGCGTGTCCCATCAATACAGACTATGACGTGCGGGAACTGTGCAATCTGATAAAAGTCTGTCTTGGTTTTCTGCAGTTCCGCCTGTGTGTTTGGGAAGCTGATGTAGTGGTGCATTCTCGGCATCATGGCATCCAGGAACTTTCTGAAGAAACGGGACAGGCAACTCTGAGACACCCCACCTACATCAGCTATCACCCCCTGGTAACTTCCAGATGCAAAGAGATGTAAGCTACAGAACACCTGCACATGTGGTGGTATGGCATGCGCCCTTGGTGTTGGGTGCTCCAGGAGTAGGTGCAGGTCCCTTATCAAGTCTAGGATGGTGTGGGAGTGTAGCCTGTACCTTTCATGGATCTCTGCCTCAGTAAGTTGGAGGAGTGTGATCCGCTGTCTGTAGACTTGCTCCTCCCGTCTCCAGATCCTCTCTCCTGCTGCTTGTATCTGTAGCCGCCTTGCAATGATGTAGAAAGCCGCAATAGTGATCACATGGTGCATTTTGGGATTGCTTATATACCATGTGGCTGATTACCACCTGCTTCCAGTTGGTGTTGATTTCCGACTCTTAAATACCGAATTTCATGAAATTCAGTATTTCTGATTTTACCTACATATCTTTTCTCATTTTACAGTTTCATATTTACCGATTCGGTAAATACCGAATCGGTAAATACCGATTCAGTAATTTTGAATTCGGGAATGATGAATCGGTATTTACAGATTCATATTTACCGAATCCTTAAATTTGGCCACCTACATCTCAAATGCCTAAATACCAGTCGGTAACGGCAAATTTACCGAATTTCGGCCATTACCGACCGGTATTTAGCTACCTACATATGGCCCCAGGTCTCTCAAATGGAAGTCAGTATCTTCAAAAGGGTCAAAGTCCAAGGCTGTGGCTAGTGAGGGTCCCTCGACATCTGATACTTCTTCATGGAGCTCTTACTGAAACTGTAGGTTTTGGTACCGAAAACTCAGCAGGTAAAATAGATTTGCCACCTTTTCCCTGTCCAATATTTTACTATCAGACCTAGTCACTTGTTTGGAAGTCCTCCTCAAACTCCTCCTAGAAGCTATTGCATTGCTGGGCAGGGCACACAAGCTGCATACCTTTACGACAAGGTTTGCAGAATACTTGACAAAAAGAACTGAAAAGAACAAATAAGGGTTCCTGGTTTTGACCTTTTTGGGCAAGCCTCTGCACCTTGTACCTGCCCTTCAGAGGTGGAAAAACATTACTAAGTCCCAAAGTTTTTAAGGTTTAGGAAAAGTTCTTCCTTGTTAATACTGCAGCTACTAGCTCTTCAAGGCAGGCATTTATGCACTAGTTATCCAGAGTCTTCCTCCAGCAGGGTCTTAAGATTAAGCCCTCCCAGATCCAGAAATGTTCTGAGAAGGTGGTGGATTGGGGTTTAACCCTAGCTTTATCCTGTACACTAGCTAGGGATTGAAGAAATTCTCTCAATCATAAGAAGAGAGCCAATTGAATTTCACTACCATATATCCATAAAAAGTCAGTTATGAATACACCAGAAAATATGGCCGTAGGACTGGCAACATCTCAACTAGAGGGGTTCCACTGTCCTAATGAGATCCTATGAGAAAAATTGATGAGAAGGCCTCACCCACATCATTGTGGCATGCTTCATAATATGGGATTTGGTGCTAACTTAGCAGGATAGTACCACCAAGATGGTCTTTACCTCATAATGAGGAATATCATAGAGCACTGTTCTGGATAGTACAGGAATCTAGATTAAATATTAAAACTACCTTGATGTAAACCCCAGCGATATCTCTTTAGTCAGTCGGCGCACCAGAAAGGAATAAGATCAGATGAAACAGTCATCATGTCTCCTACTGACATCTTTTGGCCCCTATCTATTGCCTAAACATTTCTAGGTGGACCCGGGTTAAAGGGGATAGGAACGTACCTCCTTGATCGGTTCAATTCAAGCTGTTTTGTGGAAAAGAAACAGAGGTGAGTAAGCATACAAACAGTATAGCACTTACATTTTAAAACAGACTGCCCTTATTGGTTCTTGGTGCACTTATAACTTGCGAAGTGGAATTCAATATATATCACACTATAACCCATATAACCCATATATACTATTCTATTCGATATTTTGGTAGTCTATATTCTGTCTAGTCGATATTATGTCTATTCTATATTTTTTACTCAATGTTATTGCTAATCGATATTAAAAACTCAATATTTTGACTGTACACCGCTTGGGAAGCTCCGATGATGAAGCATGTCACCTAAGGGCAACCTCTGGTGAGTGAGGGGACTAAAGAAAATAATTTTCTTTTCCAAACAGGTACATCCAATTGGTAAGACCTGCTCCTTTTCTGACAGGCTAGCTACTCACAATCCATGAAATATGGGTTATAGTGTGATACTTTAGAATCAAGAGGCAGCACCTAGCCTTAGCCTCTTTCTCCCTCCTTTCTTGGTGAATTCAATATATAACCAGCCTGTTACTCTTACTGTAGAAGTAGGATAGTATGTAATAATAAAATAAGATATATGCACATTGGGATTGAAAATTTAAATTTAGTTGATGAATATTTGTTATCACAAATGTATCCCGCTTCACTACTGGTGTTCTTGCTGCAACAATGCAAATGAAAGCACTGCTCTGAGGATTTTCACCATTACACTGGTTAAAATCAAATACCTTTTTTGCATGTTTCTTTCCACCTGCCTTAACTCTCTTCTCCTCTTCATATGTGTGAGGAATTCTCTTGCTAGATAGCTACCTTTGACCCTTCTGAGGGGGAGAAATGGGACAGACAGAAGACAAGAGATGGGGAGAGATGCCAATGAACACTATAGAGAAAGGCATGAAGTAAAGGAGGAAGAGCGTAGAGATACATAGGATGTAGAAAGATATGTGTGGTAGGGAGAGAAATAAAGTAAATATAGAAAGGTAAGGTTGCCAGAAGGAAACATACGGAATTGTAGAAAGATGATGATGTAGGTAGATAAAAAGGACATGAAGGAAAAAGTAAGGTTTAAGAGTGCAGTAAAGAGGTAGAGAGAGATAGACATGGAGATAGGGAAGAAGGGAATGCGGAGAGAGACAAAGGATTACAGAACTCCAAGGGGTGAGGTACAGAGAAAGGTAATGTAAATAAAAGAGATGAATTACAGAGAGTTAAAGGCAGAGAGGGTTAGCCTTAGACAGAGACTTTAGGAAAGAAAAAGAGATGCAAGTTAGAGATAAAGCTAAATAAGAGGTGTTATGAAAAAAATCACATAAACCGAGTGATGGAGAAGAGAGAAAGAATGAGAGATGGGTGAAGGGTAAAAAGATTATTGTGGTGCGGGGCGAAGAGGAAGTTGAGAGACAAACATGAAATAGAGAGTGGTGTGGTTTATATGAGGTAATGAGATGTGAGATAGAAAAAGAAAAAGAAAAAGGGATCCATTTTTTTCGAGTGAGGCCGATATAAGCGGTACGCTGGATACAAAGAGAGGACTGTAACTTTTTAAGATTGTGAACCAACTTGATTCAAGCGCAGACGCTCCCACGCCGCACCTCCACCCAGCTCTGCTGGAACAATGCTCCCTTTCCAAGATGTATCTATAGGATTGAGTTCTGTGTCAACCATGAAGCCAACTCTTGGTTACTCACCACACTGTGCGCATTGATACCCCCTTGCCCTCGTCCTGAGGAAGACCCGCAGCAGAGGGTCCTATTGACCCTTTTGCGCTAGGGTCGAAATGTCGACAACCCCTGAATAGGCCTACACCCTACCTTCACCCCCAATACCCACATCACAGATGAGATTACACTGTGAAGAAATTGATGAATGAAATGTACTGTATTTGAATATATGTACAGGGGTAGGCCGGATTGTTGAAGGGAGACCTTTTTTCTGATTTTAAGTTGGATCCCTTATGCATTAACTATTTTGAATTACCCTCTTGATGCCAACTCATTTTCTTTTGTTTCTATATTTCACTTGAGCACTCATTTTCACACCTCCTTCTTTTTGATGATAACCTTGTGGACATTACAAATTGTATATTTTGCCTTTGAACTTGTTGACCTGTTTTGTTTTGGACAAATACCTTAGCATGACTGAATAAATTGACTAATACAAGTCATCTTGAATTGGCCAATATTGTTTCTTGCCTATACCCTTATGTGCCTACTAGTACTTCTATACTCATTTATTGTTATAGAATTGATTTCGAGTGTCTAGGACCACTCTTTTCTATACCGATCGACACCCGGATCCTTTGACTCAACTGGGTTACCCCATTGATTTTAATCGCAGATTAAAGGTAGTAGATTCTTCCTCATATTTGGGAGTCATGTTTGATAAAGGTCACACCTTGGCTAATATGGTTAAACATAGGGTGGTAGTGGTGGCCAGTAGCATTGCAGCAATTACTAAATTTGTGAAGATACTGGGTACAAAACCAATAAGAGTAATAAAGAAGACATAAAATGGCAAGACAATCTCAGCTACTTCTTATAGATTACAATTGTGGGGGATGTCTCAAATTTAGCAGTTACAGATTCATGAGGGCAAAGTTCTGGAGCGTATGGTTTCTCTTCCGATATCATACTTCAATTTTTATTGTCATGCTGAATTGGATTTCCCCTTTATCAGCCATCTAGTTAGGTTTGCTCCATTAGCATTATGGCACTCAATTTGGAGGAGAAACACAGTATTTTAAAACAATCTATTATAATGAATTGCCTTCAATTAGACAATGTGCACAAAATAGAATGGCTGAATCATGTATGGTTAACTTTGAATTCTTTGGGCCTGGAGGATTTGTTTAGAAACCCTAGGGAATGCCTGCAAGTGTCCAAGAAGGATCAAAAGAAATTTTTGTGGCAAAGGTGGCATGAGAAAGCGTTTAGATAAATAAAGATAAACTGACAGTTACGATATATTGCAACCTTTCTGTATTAGCAGAGGGAGACTATTCCTATTTAGGGGAAATCCAGAATAAACAGCAGCGATATATCCTAGTAAGATTTCATATGAATCTGTTCCCTTTGATGGTGGGCTATCCGGTGGGAAAATGTAAGCACTGTGATTTGTTTGTATGCCTGTGTGATGGATTTTCGGAACAATCAGACTTCACATTATCCTATTCTGTGATTTGTATAAAGTGAAAAGAGTAAGATATATATTTCCGACACTGAGACAGTACACTTTTAGACAATATTGAGTGGCTCTTAGATTTTTCATACAATTTAGTAATCTTTTTATTTGTTTTGGAGTAGCTAGCTTCCTTCAGGCTTGTATAAAGAAAAGGAAAATTACTCCCTAGACATTTTAGCAGCAAGAATGTGATATACTTGGAATTTCTTGTATTCTATTTAGACTGTACATTTTAATGGAATTTTAGGTTTTTAACTATGATATATTGTGCTTTTATGATCTTTTATTCTTAAGATCGAATACAGTATTATGGTGACGATAAATTTAAGGCCCCAATGTCAATATTAGAAAGAAATGCCCATATGATACTCAAGTTCCTGTTTTCCAACAACATGCTTTTGTTTGTTGATCACATTGTTCTCTTATTGAGTTGACTCATTATATTTGATGGACTAAGGTAGGGTAGAAGTTGCGAGGTAAGTTAATGATTGAGAGAGGTAGGCTGTGAAGAAGGTATAGAAATGTGAGATAGTGAGGAAGGTGCGAGTGAGAAAGAGAAATGAGAACGGGAGATGAGAGAGAGTGGAGAGGTAAAAAAAGAAATGAGACAGCGGTAGAGAAAGATAAAGCAATATAGACAAATTGAGAAAGATAGAAAGGTGAGGTACAGCTAAATATGAGATTGTGTCAGAAGAGAAGTAGATGGAGGAAAGATACATGGAGGCCAGGTACAAAAGGTAAGTGAGGTACAAAGAAAGGGAATACATAGAAAAGGAGCTACATAGGAGAAAAGGTATCAAGAGAAGTATATATGTGAATGTAGGCATAGAGAGTAATTGAGAGAAGGGCAATATGCCAGAGAGGTAGAGAGAGATGAAGATGAGGGAAATAGACTGGGTGCATTGAGAGAGAGATGATGCGGACAAAGGTGGGGTAGAATGAATTGAGAGAGAGGAGGAGGAAGACAGTACACAGAGAAGTAGCGATAGAGGCAGGGGGTAATATATAATGGTGAAGAGGAAGAGGTGAGGTGAGGTAAGGAGAGAATAATAACACAGATAGATTATTTTTCAAAGTAATTGCCACCAACGGCCTCAGAATGTGAGGGTTAAGGCTGGGCAGGTCAGGCAAACACGCAACTGGTCAGATTTATTTGAAGCGCAATGCACAGTAGCACAAGGGAGAGCAAGCAGCTCAAGACAATATTTATTAAGAAGGGTCTGCTGTCGTTCAATACCCATGCACTGGCATACAAACAGACTGCCTACCACCATGCTCAAGCTTTGTATCATGGTGCTTTGCTGTGCATGTGCTGTTTAGTGTAGGATTCGTTTTCGAAGCATACTTATATCTAGACAAATTCTCAAACCTTCCACACATTGTAAATCCACTGTAGTCTGCAGCATACTTACAATGTGTGTAATGTTTGAAAAAATTAAAACATTTCTTCATGTTAGCCTATGCTCAAGGACTTGCTATTTGTTTGTTTAGGCAAAGCCCATCCTGGATATCTTAGTAGAGCGGGCTTTGTATCAAAAGCTATGGGTGCTTGCTCTAATCCACCAAATTTACACTCAAGTAACACTCCCTTGTCGTAAAGAGGCAAAAGAGTAGTGCAAAGTACTTTCTTATTTGAGAAAAGGCACCGTTCCATGGCAAAATAGCTTTTGAATTGGAATGTAAATGACTTTGCAAGAGTTTGTGCTGCTTTGCTCACTTTGCTGACTTTCTTCTGGTGCAAACACTTAGTAAATGAAGCCATAAGTTTCTAGCAAAGAACACCGAAGGGCCTTGACTCTACTCAGTAAGGCTGAGTCAGTATAACAACAAAACCAAAACAGATGCCAGTACTGAGTACTATTAGCTAAATCATTTAATATTAAGACCCATGAAACTAAACCAACAGGTCCACACTGTTTAAAGTGCCATTATTCATTTTATTTGGCAGCAAACTTTTTAATTACTTATCAAAACACTATATACACATACAAAATGTTTATTTACAGAAATACCATCATAAACATACTTAGTGAAAACCACTACACCACAGAGACACCCACTACCACTCAGTACATCCCTTCATTTATTCATTCAAAACCAAAATACATTCAACCTTCACAACACGCACACGCTTCACCGGGTAGGGCCAGACCTAACTGCTATAACTTTGTTTATACATAACTTAAAGATGGCCACGTACCAGGGACCCCTGCTGAACACCACAGGTCAAACAACCAAAAAATTATACTACAATCTCACATTGGTGCACAACCAAATCCAAACTTCCAGGTTCAACAATGTACAACAGTTATTTACAGTGCACCAGTGGACAACCTAATTTACACCTAGGTTTGTTTGACAAAAAACAACAAAAAGGTTGATGCATTTCCAACTGACAGGTTACATGGTTCTCATCAGGACCACAGTATCTACAATAGAAAGAAACACATATTCTTGTTTAGTCGAAAAGCATCTATGTCTTATGGGTAAGAAAACGCTGCACCCCATGTAAGCAGCCTTCCTTAGTTCTCCGGCAGAATCAATCTGCTATCTCAGGAATGAGGCAATAAAGGAGTGTCTAAAAGACAACACAATGACAACAACAGTCTTAACAAACATCGTTCATGCAAACAAGTCAGTCTGTCTAGTCACATCGGCCAATAGAATTGATATGCTGTTGCCAGAACTTTCAGAACGGTGCCTCCAACGAGTCTTCCCATGAATGTTTGAACTTTCCAATATCTGAACTAAATTCCAAATCACCTGCCAAGTAAGGACAGGGGTTTTAATGCTCGCTCATACTCCAGTCTAAAAGGGCATATTTGTAAAGAAAGCATCAAGGCATACCTTCTCAATGCATCTCCCCAGAATGTAACAAATGATCTTCAATTGCTGTATTTGATGTTCCACAAATACTGTAAAGAGACCGAAGCGTCTTTTAGTTTGCTTATTATTTTATATACAAGCCATTGAAGCATTAGATGACAAATTGCGCAGCAGTAGTCACCTGAGTAAATCAGCTAAGGAGCTTTCATGAACCGCCCGAACGCCTACCACAACTTCAGGGTCTGAAGTGGTACATCGCAAGGCTTTCTGGGATATCGCGGGTATCTGGGAGTTGCAGTTTTTAAGAAGGCTTTTTCCCTTTCACTGAATTTTATTGACAATTTTTGCAACGAGTCCAAATCCTTAACCCCTTCGCTGCGTGGGTTAATCCCCCACTGTGCTGGGGGGATGGGGGCGCACACAGCGCCCCCATGCTCATGATGAACTGAGCTCGTCATGAGCTACGGCACTCCTGTGCTCATGACAAGCTCAGCTCGTCACAGGTGTATTGCCTCTAGTGGAGCGCTCAGCACAGCGGGAGAATTCTCCACGCACCTGAGCGTTCCACGGGCCATGACGAGCTGAGCTCGTCATGAGCACCGGAGCGCAGTGGCTCATGACGAGCTCAGCTCGTCATGAGCGTCCAAGGAGTTGAACATAAATGCACCAGAGTGGCCAAATATTAGCACCTTGTGTCTTGGACCGAAAACGGGTCATATCGTACCATGAGGGATCACCGCTGTTGCGCAACTAAAGTTTGTAGTCAAACGTTCTTTGAGACCATGGCGGCCACAAATGTATATAAAATCAGCCGCAACGCATCGCGGGCTGTTTGGGATTTCACAGGCAGCTGGGCATTAAAGTTTTAGAGCCTTTTTCTTTTTTCTCGAACTACATTTTCTTAAAACGTCGACAATCAAGCAAAGGTGCTGCACCGTAGTACCACGTTGATCATACATCAACACATAGTGCCAGGGACAAATACCCTGTCTCCTACCTTATCAACTCTCTGCTGTTACATAACTCGTTTCCACTGGTCCATCAGTCAGGATATCAATGAAGACAGCAACTATATATTCAACACAACTATGCTCAGCACCAAGCCGAGAAAGCATGTAAACGCTAAATTACACAAAAATGAGTCCCAAAGGGCCATATTCAAAATACAAATAGTTCGTCAAAACTAATGAACAACCTTACCAAGACATGCCCCCACATAGTTTGAATTGCAAACGGTCAATTAGGATTAAAACTTAATGCGGTCGCCCAGGCAGCGATGTCACCTCTTCCGGCGAGGTAGTGAAAGTACCTTCCCCTCACTCGGACTGGCAGCAACACACGGTGCATGTCCTAATGCAATTTAAATATTTCGGAAACTTCATTAAGTTCGTGGATAGCTGTATTAAATTTAATAATTAGAAGAGCCTACCATTGGGACAACCGAGCCTCGGTATCACCACCCCGGGCATCTACCTCAATTTTGGATATTACAGTCTATTTCAGATCTCTTTCTAAGTGACCTTTTAATTTCCAATGGTTCACCAAAGGAGCATTCTCAACATTTCTCCTGATTCTTGATTTAAGTTGCGTCACTCTTTGGCAAATTTCCTGGCTGTTTTTTTCCACGTATAGTTTAGGGCAAGGACAAAGAATCCCATACACCAGGTTTTTTGATTTACAATTCGTAAAGGTTTCATGTTTCTAGTTGATACCTTCGTGTGAAAACACTGCACCTTCCAATGTCTGATCACAGCATGAAAACGATCCACATCTATGATGTCCAATCACGGGGGCTAGTCCAACTAAACTTCTAAGTGTCACTATGTCTAGTTTGGGTAACTCGGCGCGCACAATATGGTTGGCGATGCTTTTCTCCTTTTTAAATGCGAAAAGTGGAGCTTGAGTAAATGTTTTATCTAGGTTTTTCACTAGATGCCAGTTTAGGCGAGAACTAATTACAGTTGATGTACTCATGGACCTTTGTGGTTGATGAGTGACAGAACTGGTTTCTAGCAACTTCTGACTCAGGCAGCTTAAGTACAATTTCAAAAATATATGTTTTTCCATGTAAGCAATAAAAAAAGCATGTACTTCACAATAAAATCATATTGCAAAAATCAAGTAGGAAATAGTGTGGCTACTTGTTTTCTATCATTTCCCCAAGCAGGGATAGGAAATAAAGATGTTAATCCCTTCTAAATCTGTTCAAGGAAAAGTCTATAAAGGCCTAGTCTGAGAAATAGCTTTTGTCTTTTATTTCACTGTTTAAGCACAATAACCTCAATACGTAGTGTGCCCCATTTTTCATATATGAGCACCCTGCTATCTTTGACTTACAAGAGAAAAAAGGGGAAAGGTCCAGCAGGATAAATATAATACATTTCAAAGGGAAGGAAACATATTATTTGCTGCCTTCTTAGGATTAAAATCACTCTATAAGAACGGATCCTATATATTTAATTGCAAACTACAATCATAATGAGAGGCATTGCTGTGCTACAATCAAGTAGAGAAATAAGAGATACTCCCACACCACCTGTATTTCTTGCCTCTAGGGCTTCTAGAGCTCTATGGGCTGACCATTGTTAAATGTATTGAGTCATAGGCATATGGATAGTTTTATTTATCTTTTAATTAGATTATTAAAATGTATTTATATTTTTTACCACTATTCTTTTTTTTCATTTAAATATACAAAATTACATGGTTAAAAACACGTTATGAGACCACAATATGCCATAGATACATACATAAAGTTCTGCCACATGGTGACGTATGAAATATTTGTCTTGTGCAAATTAATCAAATTGGCAGTTGTGCATATGTTACGAAACATATCAATTATTGCCAGAAGTCTGCCCCCTACAGTTGACCACACATGAACATTCTCACCTCATGCACACCAAGACACTATCACACTCTCATCTCATACATGACCTACCCAAACATAATTAAACACACCTCTGGTACTAACGGCGAAAATACTTCAAAAAATGCCTGTTATTGTGTTGTAGGTTGGTATAAAAATAACCAGGTCAACGCATGTTTTGGGGGGATTTCTAATGTATAGCTACCTTCATCAGGATCACCCCTTTATTTGTTTTGAGGTGAGTGGAGGGGGTATCATCAGGGTCCCCACAGCTCACTTTAAATGGCCTGAAATGGTTCACAAAATTTTTATAAGTGAGGGCAAATATGTCCACCACGTGAACAACAGTTAAATTTGAGTATTTCCATGACAAGTACATCCAATAGGTAGCTCAGGTATCCAAAGTTACAAACTGGTAAAGTACTCTGGTATTCATGCCGTCCAAAAATTATACATGAATTACCAATGCACAGACTGCAGAATGTTTGCTGAAGAGTACTGTTTTACCACAGAAGCCTTTCTGCAAACGGGCCATGCTTTGATCGAGCCGCATCCCGTGGTGGGCGTGTGTCATAGGGAAAGTGAGAAGAAAGGCAATGGCATCAAACTGGTATTCACATTTCAATGTTTACTTGTTCAATGTTGCTTGCATATTTTACAAACATTTTCAAATGTATTGCTGTTATACCTCAAAGACAAAAAATGTCAAAGACAATCATTTGAATTGAGGTGATCATTAGGACTGCGATGCGGGAGAGTACACCATGATTGAAAGGCAAAAGAGAGTAGCCATCTCAAGGTAAAAACGCCAAATCATGGACTTGCTCAAATAGTACACAAATTAATTGCATAGGACTATGACTCAAGCACTTCCCTACAACCAAAATTTATATTTATGTTGTTTCTTCTTGCTTGGCGTGGATCCTAGAAAGTGTGGGTTGATGCGTTTCAACCTTATTATTAGTGGTCTCTTCAGGACTAAGTGGTACAAATGCTATGCAGCAAAGCAAGTGCCAGGGCTCTGCTAATAAAACAGAGTCAGAAATACGCTGCCGGCTCCCTTAGGAGGGGCTGTGGAATTCTTGTCTGCCATCAATATTGTCCTTACTTTAAATTAAACAGCCCAGGTGAGGCAATGCTAGAAAGGGAATCACAGAAGGCAGGACAACTAAAGAGGATGCCTGAAAGGAATTATATTTCCAAATCCTGTGATGTAGTGTCAGAAACGGTCAGTCATGGGTTTGGGTCGTAAATGTGGTTCACAAATCAGCATATGGCAGAGCTCATTACGCCAATGATTTTAATCCAATCTAAGTTTGTTCAGGGAAAAAGCTATAAAGTTATAGTCTGGGGGAAATTGCTTTGGCTTTCATTTTACTGTTTAGGCACAATAATGTAGTATGACCTATTTTTCATGTATGACCACCCTGGTCTCTTTGGCTTACAAGGCACATTTAAGAGTAAGTTATGACTATGTAAAAACAGGCTTTTCCAACAGGGCTAAGGCACTTATCCATGTCTTGTGTCACTGCAGTGCCCAGCCAGAGAACAGTTATGCTCCTGGCAGAAATATATTTTTGACATATATGTGAGTGGTGCAAATAGACATTGCTGTCCACATATGATATTCAACCTACCATGCGAAAGGAGCACTGTAGGGACCATTTACATTGGACTAATATGAAATAAAAAATAGGCTTAGCAGGGTGTTCCATTGTGCAGCATGCATTTTACGTGGAAGCACAGACACTTTACTACTACTGTTTGGCAGGATGAAGCACAGAGTGTCCTAAAGCAAGCTAAATCAGAAAGGGAAAAATCAGGCACCACAACACAAACAGCACTTGTCATCTAGGGGGAATGGACCCTTTCTACACCACTAATGCCCCACTGCGGGCCCTAATGTGGACCCCAAATGTTCTATATTTCCCTTCTTTATGCATAAATCGCAGTTCCTGTTGACTTGAGGGGAGGGCTGAGACATAAACTTGACACTGATGACCTTTTATTTATTTTTTATTTTGGATGTTTTATATAGCGCTAGCCTGACCGGAAGGTATTGGAGCGCTTCACAACAAGTATAGAGCAGTGTAAAAGAAGGCAAACATAGTACCGTAAGCAATACATTCAGGGTACAGATCGTAAGAGAGGATGCTGATGAGTTCTAAATACAGATTCTTGACAACCACCTGGACGAGAGGGTCAGTGACGTTAAGAACTCCGAGCTACTCCTATCTGTTCGATAGGGAGCGGTCGAGGAAAAGGGTTTTGAGCTAGCTTTTGAATTTGGGGAAGGAAAGAATAGTTCTGATGTGGGGGGGATAGAGTTCAATATTTCGGGCGCATTATTGGCAAAGGATCTGGTCGCAGTTTTTTGTTTTCGTGCTTTTAGCAGGATAAGAAGTAGAGTATTAGAACTTCTGAGAGTCCTGTTTTGACCTGCTTTTCTGACTTTGGAAGCCAGATATTTGGGTTTGCCTGTGTGACGGGCTTTGTGTGTGAGGCAAGCTGTTCTAAAGTTCGCCCGCATTTCAATTGGTAGCCACTTGAGTTCTTTTAGTGCCAGAGAGATGTGATCAAATTTCTTTATTCCAGTGGCCATTCTGGCGGCCACATTGAGGGTTGTTTTCAGAGGAGCAAGATGAATTTTGGCTATTCCCGAGAAGATTGCATTTCCATAGTCCAATCGAGACAACACCAATGCTTGGGTGGCTTGTTTGAGGTCTTTGGGTGGAATGTAAGGTATAATTTTGTTTAGTAGTTTCAAGTTAAGGAAAGCACTCTTTGCCGAGATCTTAATGTGTTTAGTCAAGTCTAGTTTGGTATCTAGCGTGATGCCTAGTGATTTACCGGAGTCAGCCAAGGTGAGGTTTCCATTGAGCGCATCGATATCTTTTAACCATTCAACCATTTGTGGATTCTCTTCTTTGTTCGAGATGAGGAGTAGTTCTGTTTTGTCCGGGTTCAGCTTTAAATGGTTGCTTGCCAGCCAACGTTGCACTTCCTTTAGTGTTTCATTGAGTCTGTGAATGTCTTTAGAAGAGGCGATTTCCTAGTAGAGTTCGGTATCATCAGCGTAGAGGTGAAAGGGGATGTTAGCTTTTCCGAGTAGGGTGGTGAGGGGTTCCATGTAGATATTGAAGAGTTGGGGGAGAGCACAGATCCTTGGGACTGGGTGAAGGTCGGATACAAAGCTTCTGGTTTTAATTCTTTGAGAGCGGTTGTGCAAGAATGAAGAGAACCAGTTGAGGACCACGTCAACGAGTCCGGCCTTTTCTTCTAGAGCCTTAAGGAGAAGATTGTGATCGACCGTGTCGAATGCTGCCGATAGGTCTAGGAGAATGAGGAGGCAACACTGGTCAGAGTCCAGTGATTTGTATACGTCATCAATTACGTTGAAGATTGCAGTTTCCGTGCTGCTCCCTTTCCTGAATTCCAACTGATGTGAGTCGAGCAGGTTGGTATTGTCCAAGTGCTGGTTTAGTTGGTGGAGGACACATCTTTCTAGGATTTTGGAAAGAAGAGGAAGGTTAGAGACGGGCCTGAAGTTATTTAAGTCATTTCTGTCCAGGCCTGGGGTTTTTAGCAGTGGAGTGACTTGTCCAACTTTCAGACAGTCTGGGACAACTCCAGTTTTTAGGGAGCTGTTGATAATCCTGCACCACA
This sequence comes from Lissotriton vulgaris, assembly GCF_964263255.1. Taxonomy (NCBI): domain Eukaryota; kingdom Metazoa; phylum Chordata; class Amphibia; order Caudata; family Salamandridae; genus Lissotriton; species Lissotriton vulgaris. The sequence goes on from NC_141696.1 coordinate 506,750,501, forward strand.
GTGGGGCTGGAGAGAGTTTCAGTTTTTTGGCGAGTTAAGCCAGAAGGGGGTCAAGGATATGAGATGAAGGTTTAGAGGTGAAGATAAGTTTGACTATCTCTTCTTCTGGAATGGGCTGAAAGAGTGACCAATGTTTAGTAGAGGGCAGGGGGGTTACCAAGCACCCCATCATGTCTTCTATGTGAAGGGGAAGAGCGGTTGGTGATCAGAGATTGTTCGATTTTGGAGATCTTGTCATTAAAGAAGTTGGCGAAGTTGTCGCAATGTTCTTTGGAGGCCAGCACTAGGGAAGTGTCGGGTTTTGAGGTTTGCTGTCTAATAATCCTGAATAGTTCCTTAGGTCTGTTTTTAGGGGCATATTATCAAGGGGGTTTATCTCCGCTTTTTTGGCATTAAAAGCCAAGAAATCTGAGATAAAATTATCTCCCTATTACCTAGCTGTCGCTAACACCAGTTAGCGACAGCTAGTAGGGGATAGCGACCATCTTGGGCCCCACTTTGCATGTCAGTGATATTTATCACTAATGATATGCAAAGTGGGCGTGAAAACAGTCGCTAACATCGCTATCTCCTATTACCAACTTTTGGAGATATTCGCGCTAAGCGCGAATATCTCCGAAAGCTAACACCTGCCCTGAGCAGTTCTTAGCCATGTTATCCAATGGGAGGTGGATAACATGGCTAAGAGCATTAGCTCGGTAATGTATGAATATCGCTGACTTTTCAGCGATATTCATGCATTGCGGCGATTTTTATCGCATTTGCGATAAACCTTGGTAATACCAAGGTTTATTTGCGGTAAAAATCGCCGCAGCGCAGCGGTAAATTTTTGTCTCTAACCAAGCAATAGCGATAATTATCGCTATTGCTTGGTAATATGCCCCATAGATTTTTTGTTCTTGATGTGATTATTGTATTTCTTCCAGATAGTTCTGAGTTTTTCATGCTCACAGGTAGTGGGCAAGCTCCTCCAGCGTCTTTCTGCAGCTCTTAGTTGTCTCCTTTCTACATTTGTGTCAGTGTCGAACCAGGATCTGGATGAAATGGTTTGATTTTTTCTTAGTTTCAGCTAGTTGGTCAAGGAGGAGTACCATGTTCATGTTATAGAGCGCTGTGAGATCATTTGTGAAGAGATCTTTGTCACTAGGTAGGAGCAACTTTAGTCTATCCTCCATGGCTCTCAAGGGGATCCGGGTGAGATTTCTTGACCATTTGGGGGGGGTCATGAGCAGGAGGCAGGGAAAGGGCTCTTTGGTTGATGTGGAATAAGATCATGTGATGGTCGGACCAGTCCACTGGGAGGATGTTGTCGATCGTGATTGGGTCTTGGTGGGCAATGATGGCATCCGGGGTCGCTCCTTTGTTGTGGGTTTCTTCAGAGCAGTGTTGGGAGAGGTTATTGTCACAAAGGAGAGTATTGAGAGATTGAATTAGTGTGTTGTTGCTTTCGTTCCAACGTAAGTTGAGATCGCCCAGAATTATGAAGTGAGTGTCTTTGAGAGCACCGTGGGCGATCAGGTCGGAAAGGTGTTCACCAAACGTGGGGGAGTTGCGAGGTGGATGATAGATAAGGTGAACAACTAGAGGGCGGTTGTCTTTAGTCTTGATGGTGATCGATAGACATTCAAAAAAGCTGTAATTGCATGGGTCCATTACCGTGGTATACCGAAGACAGTGATTCAACTCAGACCCTATTTTGGGAAGGGAGCTTATTGCAGCATACCTGGTAATCTGAATTTTATTTATCTACTAGAATCCCTCTTATAACAGCCTCTACATTTAGAACCACTTGATGTTTTTAAATTAAATAACCTAAAACACATCTTGGGGATAATGTCCTTTTTCCGCAGATTACGCATTAAGGACCACGTCCCCTTTGTCCAATATTTCGAGGAAAGGACTAGATTACATATGAACATTGCACAAAAAGGTCCTGATTTCAAGTATAACCATAAAGGTATGTTCTTTAGTCAGGGTGGGAGCAACAAGGATAGAGAGTGAGCCACCACTTTTTGTTTGTGGCCCAATAAATGTTCTAAAGTGAATTTTCTTTCTTCCTTATACAGATTTTGTCCTCTATCCTTGGACTTATGTGAAATATACCCTCTTTTGAGGTTGGACCATTCAATTCGGAACGCCACTGACTACCCACTCACAACAGGGTAAGAATTTATATAATGGCAGTGACTTTATCCCCTGTAATCAATCGAGGAACCAATAAATATCCTTGTGTAATACGACCACTAAGTGGCTGGCAACAAACCTTGAAGGGCTAACCTAGGGAATGCCCCCTCTATTATGCATCCTTTATTGGACATCTAAATGAACTAGGTTATTCAATACAAATGGAACTATCCAGACAAATCATATATATTGTGATGATACAATTAACCAGGGAGTTTTTTCACGTTAAGGGGGCACTATGAATATAGCACAAGTGTCATTATGATAAAGTAGGGTATGTGTTTTAATCAAATGTGACCCTGTAAGTTACAGAATATAGTACTGTTTGAATAATGTACAAAATTGTATATCATGTAATCCATGAATTCAAAAAAATGTATTCTAATATTATGTATGTTTACTGTAGGGTGTATTACTATATAGGGCCCTGATACTAGGACACAGCCAAAAAGTTTTACAGTCTTGATAAAGATGGAGTGACCATTTTTCCATCGAAACGAGTCGACGCATCCTCTACGTACAACTCAAGACGCCAGTACCCTAATAGCGAAAATTACAAAAAACAATTTGATGGACAGAATGTAGATCAATGTCTTACATTCACCCCAGTACAATGATCTGGGCCTAAATCCATCGTTTTTTGCACTCCACACCACCCTGGGTTAGATACTGGCTTTATGCAAATCAGCTCTGACCCTGTGCCCCATGGGAACAGTCCAGTCCGAACTACACAACCATATCTTTCCCAGACCGGAATCAAGCATCCGAGGACCGGACCGGTTTTGAGGTAACACCTCTCATCAGCCCGGCTAGCTTGACTCCAGTGGTGTGGAGGCTCTGGGACCCACGGCTGGGCTACCCCAGTACACTGAGGGAGAAAATTACAAAAAACAATTTGATGGACAGAATGTAGATCAATGTCTTACATTCACCCCAGTACAATGATCTGGGCCTAAATCCATCGTTTTTTGCACTCCACACCACCCTGGGTTAGATACTGGCTTTATGCAAATCAGCTCTGACCCTGTGTCCCATAGGAACAGTCCAGTCCGAACTACACAGCCATATCTTTCCCAGACCGGAATCAAGCATCCGAGGACCGGACCGGTTTCGAGGTAACACCTCTCATCAGCCCGGCTAGCTTGACTCCAGTGGTGTGGAGGCTCTGGGACCCACGGCTGGGCTACCCCAGTACACTGAGGGAGAAAATTACAAAAAACAATTTGATGGACAGAATGTAGATCAATGTCTTACATTCACCCCAGTACAATGATCTGGGCCTAAATCCATAGTTTTTTGCACTCCACACCTCCCTGGGTTAGATACTGGCTTTATGCAAATCAGCTCTGACCCTGTGCCCCATGGGAACAGTCCAGTCCGAACTACACAGCCATATCTTTCCCAGACCGGAATGAAACATCCGAGGACCGGACCGGTTTCGAGGTAACACCTCTCATCAGCCCGGCTAGCTTGACTCCAGTGGTGTGGAGGCTCTGGGACCCACGGCTGGGCTACCCCAGTACACTGAGGGAGAAAATTACAAAAAACAATTTGATGGACAGAATGTAGAATAATGTCTTACATTCACCCCAGTACAATGATCTGGGCCTAAATCCATCGTTTTTTGCACTCCACACCACCCTGGGTTAAATACTGGCTTTATGCAAATCAGCTCTGACCCTGTGCCCCATGGGAACAGTCCAGTCCGAACTACACAGCCATATCTTTCCCAGACCGGAATCAAGCATCCGAGGACCGGACCGGTTTCGAGGTAACACCTCTCATCAGCCCGGCTAGCTTGACTCCAGTGGTGTGGAGGCTCTGGGACCCACGGCTGGGCTACCCCAGTACACTGAGGGAGAAAATTACAAAAAACAATTTGATGGACAGAATGTAGATCAATGTCTCACATTCACCCCAGTACAATGATCTGGGCCTAAATCCATCGTTTTTTGCACTCCACACCACCCTGGGTTAGATACTGGCTTTATGCAAATCAGCTATGACCCTGTGCCCCATGGGAACAGTCCAGTCCGAACTACACAGCCATATCTTTCCCAGACCGGAATCAAGCATCCGAGGACCGGACCGGTTTCGAGGTAACACCTCTCATCAGCCCGGCTAGCTTGACTCCAGTGGTGTGGAGGCTCTGGGACCCACGGCTGGGCTACCCCAGTACACTGAGGGAGAAAATTACAAAAAACAATTTGATGGACAGAATGTAGATCAATGTCTCACATTCACCCCAGTACAATGATCTGGGCCTAAATTCATCGTTTTCTGCACTCCACACCACACTGGGTTAGATACTGGCTTTCTGCAAATCAGCTCTGACCCTGTGCCCCATGGGAACAGTGCAGTCCGAACTACACAGCCATATCTTTCCCAGACCGGAATCAAGCATCCGAGAACCGGACCGGTTTCGAGGTAACACCTCTCATCAGCCCGGCTAGCTTGACTCCAGTGGTGTGGAGGCTCTGGGACCCACGGCTGGGCTACCCCAGTACACTGAGGGAGAAAATTACAAAAAACAATTTGATGGACAGAATGTAGATCAATGTCTTACATTCACCCCAGTACAATGATCTGGGCCTAAATCCATCGTTTTTTGCACTCCACACCACCCTGGGTTAGATACTGGCTTTATGCAAATCAGCTCTGACCCTGTGCCCCATGGGAACAGTCCAGTCCGAACTACACAGCCATATCTTTCCCAGACCGGAATCAAGCATCCGAGGACCGGACCGGTTTCGAGGTAACACCTCTCATCAGCCCGGCTAGCTTGACTCCAGTGGTGTGGAGGCTCTGGGACCCACGGCTGGGCTACCCCAGTACACTGAGGGAGAAAATTGCAAAAAACAATTTGATGGACAGAATGTAGATAAATGTCTTACATTCACCCCAGTACAATGATCTGGGCCTAAATTCATCGTTTTTTGCACTCCACACCACCCTGGGTTAGATACTGGCGTTATGCAAATCAGCTCCTACCCTGTGCCCCATGGGATTAGTCCAGTCCGAACTACACAGCCATATCTTTCCCCGACCGGAATCAAGCATCTGAGGACCGGACCGGTTTCGAGGTAACACCTCTCATCAGCCCGGCTAGCTTGACTCCAGTGGTGTGGAGGCTCTGGGACCCACGGCTGGGCTACCCCAGTACACTGAGGGAGAAAATTACAAAAAACAATTTGATGGACAGAATGTAGATCAATGTCTTACATTTACCCCAGTACAATGATCTGGGCCTAAATCCATCGTTTTTTGCACTCCACACCACCCTGGGTTAGATACTGGCTTTATGCAAATCAGCTCCGACCCTGTGCCCCATGGGAACAGTCCAGTCCGAACTACACAGCCATATCTTTCCCAGACCGGAATCAAGCATCCGAGGACCGGACCGGTTTCGAGGTAACACCTCTCATCAGCCCGGCTAGCTTGACTCCAGTGGCGTGGAGGCTCTGGGACCCACGGCTGGGCTACCCCAGTACACTAAGGGAGAAAATTACAAAAAACAATTTGATGGACAGAATGTAGATTAATGTCTTACATTCACCCCAGTACAATGATCTGGGCCTAAATCCATTGTTTTTTGCACTCCCCACCACCCTGGGTTAGATACTGGCTTTATGCAAATCAGCTCTGACCCTGTGCGCCATGGGAACAGTCCAGTCCGAACTACACAGCCATATCTTTCCCAGACCGGAATCAAGCATCCGAGGACCGGACCGGTTTTCAGGTAACACCTCTCATCAGCCCGGCTAGCTTGACTACAGTGGTGTGGAGGCTCTGGGACCCACGGCTGGGCTACCCCAGTACACTGAGGGAGAAAATTACAAAAAACAATTTGATGGACAGAATGTAGATCAATGTCTTACCTTCACCCCGATACAATGATCTGGGCCTAAATCCATCGTTTTTTGCACTCCACACCACCCTGGGTTAGATACTGGCTTTATGCAAATCAGCTCTGACCCTGTGCCCCATGGGAACAGTCCAGTCCGAACTACACAGCCATATCTTTCCCAGACCGGAATCAAGCATCCGAGGACCGGACCGGTTTCGAGGTAACACCTCTCATCAGCCCGGCTAGCTTGACTCCAGTGGTGTGGAGGCTCTGGGACCCACGGCTGGGCAACCCCAGTACACTGAGGGAGAAAATTACAAAAAACAATTTGATGGACAGAATGTAGATCAATGTCTTACATTCACCCCAGTACAATGATCTGGGCCTAAATCCATCGTTTTTTGCACTCCACACCACCCTGGGTTAGATACTGGCTTTATGCAAATCAGCTCTGACCCTGTGCCCCATGGGAACAGTCCAGTCCGAACTACACAGCCATATCTTTCCCAGACCGGAGTCAAGCATCCGAGGACCGGACCAGTTTCGAGGTAACACCTCTCATCAGCCCGGCTAGCTTGACTCCAGTGGTGTGGAGGCTCTGGGACCCACGGCTGGGCTACCCCAGTACACTGAGGGAGAAAATTACAAAAAACAATTTGATGGACAGAATGTAGATCAATGTCTTACATTCACCCCAGTACAATGATCTGGGCCTCAATCCATCGTTTTTTGCACTCCACACCACCCTGGGTTAGATACTGGCTTTATGCAAATCAGCTCTGACCCTGTGCCCCATGGGAACAGTCCAGTCCGAACTACACAGCCATATATTTCCCAGACTGGAATCAAGCATCCGAGGACCAAACCGGTTTCGAGGTAACACCTCTCATCAGCCCGGCTAGCTTGACTCCAGTGGTGTGGAGGCTCTGGGACCCACGGCTGGGCTACCCCAGTACACTGAGGGAGAAAATTGCAAAAAACAATTTGATGGACAGAATGTAGATCAATGTCTTACATTCACCCCAGTACAATGATCTGGGCCTAAATTCATCGTGTTTTGTACTCCACACCACCCTGGGTTAGATACTGGCTTTATGCAAATCAGCTCTGACCCTGTGCCCATGGGAACAGTCCAGTCCGAACTACACAGCCATATCTTTCCCAGACCGGAATCAAGCATCCGAGGACCGGACCGGTTTCGAGGTAACACCTCTCATCAGCCCGGCTAGCTTGACTCCAGTGGTGTGGAGGCTCTGGGACCCACGGCTGGGCTACCCCAGTACACTGAGGGAGAAAATTACAAAAAACAATTTGATGGACAGAATGTAGATCACTGTCTTACATTCACCCCAGTACAATGATCTGGGCCTAAATCCATCGTTTTTTGCACCCCACACCACCCTGGGTTAGATACTGGCTTTACGCAAATCAGCTCTGACCCTGTGCCCCATGGGAACAGTCCAGTCCGAACTACAGAGCCATATCTTTCCCAGACCGGAATCAAGCATCCAAGGACCGGACCGGTTTCGAGGTAACACCTCGCATCAGCCCGGCTAGCTTGACTCCAGTGGTGTGGAGGCTCTGGGACCCACGGCTGGGCTACCCCAGTACACTGAGGGAGAAAATTACAAAAAACAATTTGATGGACAGAATGTAGATCAATGTCTTACATTCACCCCAGTACAATGATCTGGGCCTAAATCCATCGTTTTTTGCACTCCACACCACCCTGGGTTAGATACTGGCTTTATGCAAATCAGCTCTGACCCTGTGCCCCATGGGAACAGTCCAGTCCGAACTATACAGCCATATCTTTCCCAGACCGGAATCAAGCATCCGAGGACCAGACCGGTTTCGAGGTAACACCTCGCATCAGCCCGGCTAGCTTGACTCCAGTGGTGTGGAGGCTCTGGGACCCACGGCTGGGCTACCCCAGTACACTGAGGGAGAAAATTACAAAAAACAATTTGATGGACAGAATGTAGATCAATGTCTTACATTCACCCCAGTACAATGATCTGGGCCTAAATCCATCGTTTTTTGCTCTCCACACCACCCTGGGTTAGATACTGGCTTTATGCAAATCAGCTCTGACCCTGTGCCCCATGGGAACAGTCCAGTCCGAACTACACAGACATATCTTTCCCAGACCGGAATCAAGCATCCGAGGACCGGACCGGTTTCGAGGTAACACCTCTCATCAGCCCGGATAGCTTGACTCCAGTGGTGTGGAGGCTCTGGGACCCACGGCTGGGCTACCCCAGTACACTGAGGGAGAAAATTACAAAAAACAATTTGATGGACAGAATGTAGATCAATGTCTTACATTCACCCCAGTACAATGATCTGGGCCTAAATCCATCGTTTTTTGCACTCCACACCACCCTGGGTTAGATACTGGCTTTATGCAAATCAGCTCTGACCCTGTGCCCCATGGGAAAAGTCCAGTCCGAACTACACAGCCATATCTTTCCCAGACCAGAATCAAGCATCCGAGGACCGGACCGGTTTCGAGGTAAAACCTTTCATCAGCCCGGCTAACTTGACTCCAGTGGTGTGGAGGCTCTTGGACCCACGGCTGGGCTACCCCAGTACACTGAGGGAGAAAATTACAAAAAACAATTTGATGGACAGAATGTAGATCAATGTCTTACATTCACCCCAGTACAATGCTCTGGGCCTAAATCCATCGTTTTTTGCACTCCACACCACCCTGGGTTAGATACTGGCTTTATGCAAATCAGCTCTGACCCTGTGCCCCATGGGAACAGTCCAGTCCGAACTACACAGCCATATCTTTCCCAGACCGGAATCAAGCATCCGAGGACCGGACCGGTTTCGAGGTAACACCTCTCATCAGCCCGGCTAGCTTGACTCCAGTGGTGTGGAGGCTCTGGGACCCACGGCTGGGCTACCCCAGTACACTGAGGGAGAAAATTACAAAAAACAATTTGATGGACAGAATGTAGATCAATGTCTTACATTCACCCCAGTACAATGATCTGGGCCTAAATCCATCGTTTTTTGCACTCCACACCACCCTGGGTTAGATACTGGCTTTATGCAAATCAGCTCTGACCCTGTGCCCCATGGGAACAGTCCAGTCCGAACTACACAGCCATATCTTTCCCAGACCAGAATCAAGCATCCGAGGACCGGACCGGTTTCGAGGTAACACCTTTCATCAGCCCGGCTAGCTTGACTCCAGTGGTGTGGAGGCTTTGGGACCCACGGCTGGGCTACCCCAGTACACTGAGGGAGAAAATTACAAAAAACAATTTGATGGACAGAATGTAGATCAATGTCTTACATTCACCCCAGTACAATGATCTGGGCCTAAATCCATCGTTTTTTGCACTCCACACCACCCTGGGTTAGATACTGGCTTTATGCAAATCAGCTCTGACCCTGTGCCCCATGGGAACAGTCCAGTCCGAACTACACAGCCATATCTTTCCCAGACCGGAATCAAGCATCCGAGGACCGGACCGGTTTCGAGGTAACACCTCTCATCAGCCCGGCTAGCTTGACTCCAGTGGTGTGGATGCTCTGGGACCCGCGGCTGGGCTACCCCAGTACACTGAGGGAGAAAATTACAAAAAACAATTTGATGGACAGAATGTAGATCAATGTCTTACATTCACCCCAGTACAATGATCTGGGCCTAAATCCATCGTTTTTTGCACTCCACACCACCCTGGGTTAGATACTGGCTTTATGCAAATCAGCTCTGACCCTGTGCCCCATGGGAACAGTCCAGTCTGAACTACACAGCCATATCTTTCCCAGACCAGAATCAAGCATCCGAGGACCGGACCGGTTTCGAGGTAACACCTCTCATCAGCCCGGCTAGCTTGACTCCAGTGGTGTGGAGGCTCTGGGACCCACGGCTGGGCTACCCCAGTACACTGAGGGAGAAAATTACAGAAAACAATTTGATGGACAGAATGTAGATCAATGTCTTACATTTACCCCAGTACAATGATCTGGGCCTAAATCCATCGTTTTTTGCACTCCACACCACCCTGGGTTAGATACTGGCTTTATGCAAATCAGCTCCGACCCTGTGCCCCATGGGAACAGTCCAGTCCGAACTACACAGCCATATCTTTCCCAGACCGGAATCAAGCATCCGAGGACCGGACCGGTTTCGAGGTAACACCTCTCATCAGCCCGGCTAGCTTGACTCCAGTGGCGTGGAGGCTCTGGGACCCACGGCTGGGCTACCCCAGTACACTAAGGGAGAAAATTACAAAAAACAATTTGATGGACAGAATGTAGATTAATGTCTTACATTCACCCCAGTACAATGATCTGGGCCTAAATCCATTGTTTTTTGCACTCCCCACCACCCTGGGTTAGATACTGGCTTTATGCAAATCAGCTCTGACCCTGTGCGCCATGGGAACAGTCCAGTCCGAACTACACAGCCATATCTTTCCCAGACCGGAATCAAGCATCCGAGGACCGGACCGGTTTTGAGGTAACACCTCTCATCAGCCCGGCTAGCTTGACTACAGTGGTGTGGAGGCTCTGGGACCCACGGCTGGGCTACCCCAGTACACTGAGGGAGAAAATTACAAAAAACAATTTGATGGACAGAATGTAGATCAATGTCTTACCTTCACCCCGATACAATGATCTGGGCCTAAATCCATCGTTTTTTGCACTCCACACCACCCTGGGTTAGATACTGGCTTTATGCAAATCAGCTCTGACCCTGTGCCCCATGGGAACAGTCCAGTCCGAACTACACAGCCATATCTTTCCCAGACCGGAATCAAGCATCCGAGGACCGGACCGGTTTCGAGGTAACACCTCTCATCAGCCCGGCTAGCTTGACTCCAGTGGTGTGGAGGCTCTGGGACCCACGGCTGGGCAACCCCAGTACACTGAGGGAGAAAATTACAAAAAACAATTTGATGGACAGAATGTAGATCAATGTCTTACATTCACCCCAGTACAATGATCTGGGCCTAAATCCATCGTTTTTTGCACTCCACACCACCCTGGGTTAGATACTGGCTTTATGCAAATCAGCTCTGACCCTGTGCCCCATGGGAACAGTCCAGTCCGAACTACACAGCCATATCTTTCCCAGACCGGAATCAAGCATCCGAGGACCGGACCAGTTTCGAGGTAACACCTCTCATCAGCCCGGCTAGCTTGACTCCAGTGGTGTGGAGGCTCTGGGACCCACGGCTGGGCTACCCCAGTACACTGAGGGAGAAAATTACAAAAAACAATTTGATGGACAGAATGTAGATCAATGTCTTACATTCACCCTAGTACAATGATCTGGGCCTCAATCCATCGTTTTTTGCACTCCACACCACCCTGGGTTAGATACTGGCTTTATGCAAATCAGCTCTGACCCTGTGCCCCATGGGAACAGTCCAGTCCGAACTACACAGCCATATATTTCCCAGACTGGAATCAAGCATCTGAGGACCAAACCGGTTTCGAGGTAACACCTCTCATCAGCCCGGCTAGCTTGACTCCAGTGGTGTGGAGGCTCTGGGACCCACGGCTGGGCTACCCCAGTACACTGAGGGAGAAAATTGCAAAAAACAATTTGATGGACAGAATGTAGATCAATGTCTTACATTCACCCCAGTACAATGATCTGGGCCTAAATTCATCGTGTTTTGTACTCCACACCACCCTGGGTTAGATACTGGCTTTATGCAAATCAGCTCTGACCCTGTGCCCATGGGAACAGTCCAGTCCGAACTACACAGCCATATCTTTCCCAGACCGGAATCAAGCATCCAAGGACCGGACCGGTTTCGAGGTAACACCTCGCATCAGCCCGGCTAGCTTGACTCCAGTGGTGTGGAGGCTCTGGGACCCACGGCTGGGCTACCCCAGTACACTGAGGGAGAAAATTACAAAAAACAATTTGATGGACAGAATGTAGATCAATGTCTTACATTCACCCCAGTACAATGATCTGGGCCTAAATCCATCGTTTTTTGCACTCCACACCACCCTGGGTTAGATACTGGCTTTATGCAAATCAGCTCTGACCCTGTGCCCCATGGGAACAGTCCAGTCCGAACTACACAGCCATATCTTTCCCAGACCGGAATCAAGCATCCGAGGACCGGACCGGTTTCGAGGTAACACCTCGCATCAGCCCGGCTAGCTTGACTCCAGTGGTGTGGAGGCTCTGGGACCCACGGCTGGGCTACCCCAGTACACTGAGGGAGAAAATTACAAAAAACAATTTGATGGACAGAATGTAGATCAATGTCTTACATTCACCCCAGTACAATGATCTGGGCCTAAATCCATCGTTTTTTGCTCTCCACACCACCCTGGGTTAGATACTGGCTTTATGCAAATCAGCTCTGACCCTGTGCCCCATGGGAACAGTCCAGTCCGAACTACACAGACATATCTTTCCCAGACCGGAATCAAGCATCCGAGGACCGGACCGGTTTCGAGGTAACACCTCTCATCAGCCCGGCTAGCTTGACTCCAGTGGTGTGGAGGCTCTGGGACCCACGGCTGGGCTACCCCAGTACACTGAGGGAGAAAATTACAAAAAACAATTTGATGGACAGAATGTAGATCAATGTCTTACATTCACCCCAGTACAATGATCTGGGCCTAAATCCATCGTTTTTTGCACTCCACACCACCCTGGGTTAGATACTGGCTTTATGCAAATCAGCTCTGACCCTGTGCCCCATGGGAAAAGTCCAGTCCGAACTACACAGCCATATCTTTCCCAGACCAGAATCAAGCATCCGAGGACCGGACCGGTTTCGAGGTAAAACCTTTCATCAGCCCGGCTAACTTGACTCCAGTGGTGTGGAGGCTCTTGGACCCACGGCTGGGCTACCCCAGTACACTGAGGGAGAAAATTACAAAAAACAATTTGATGGACAGAATGTAGATCAATGTCTTACATTCACCCCAGTACAATGCTCTGTGCCTAAATCCATCGTTTTTTGCACTCCACACCACCCTGGGTTAGATACTGGCTTTATGCAAATCAGCTCTGACCCTGTGCCCCATGGGAACAGTCCAGTCCGAACTACACAGCCATATCTTTCCCAGACCGGAATCAAGCATCCGAGGACCGGACCGGTTTCGAGGTAACACCTCTCATCAGACCGGCTAGCTTGACTCCAGTGGTGTGGAGGCTCTGGGACCCACGGCTGGGCTACCCCAGTACACTGAGGGAGAAAATTACAAAAAACAATTTGATGGACAGAATGTAGATCAATGTCTTACATTCACCCCAGTACAATGATCTGGGCCTAAATCCATCGTTTTTTGCACTCCACACCACCCTGGGTTAGATACTGGCTTTATGCAAATCAGCTCTGACCCTGTGCCCCATGGGAACAGTCCAGTCCGAACTACACAGCCATATCTTTCCCAGACCAGAATCAAGCATCCGAGGACCGGACCGGTTTCGAGGTAACACCTTTCATCAGCCCGGCTAGCTTGACTCCAGTGGTGTGGAGGCTTTGGGACCCACGGCTGGGCTACCCCAGTACACTGAGGGAGAAAATTACAAAAAACAATTTGATGGACAGAATGTAGATCAATGTCTTACATTCACCCCAGTACAATGATCTGGGCCTAAATCCATCGTTTTTTGCACTCCACACCACCCTGGGTTAGATACTGGCTTTATGCAAATCAGCTCTGACCCTGTGCCCCATGGGAACAGTCCAGTCCGAACTACACAGCCATATCTTTCCCAGACCGGAATCAAGCATCCGAGGACCGGACCGGTTTCGAGGTAACACCTCTCATCAGCCCGGCTAGCTTGACTCCAGTGGTGTGGAGGCTCTGGGACCCACGGCTGGGCTACCCCAGTACACTGAGGGAGAAAATTACAAAAAACAATTTGATGGACAGAATGTAGATCAATGTCTTACATTCACCCCAGTACAATGATCTGGGCCTAAATCCATCGTTTTTTGCACTCCACACCACCCTGGGTTAGATACTGGCTTTATGCAAATCAGCTCTGACCCTGTGCCCCATGGGAACAGTCCAGTCTGAACTACACAGCCATATCTTTCCCAGACCAGAATCAAGCATCCGAGGACCGGACCGGTTTCGAGGTAACACCTCTCATCAGCCCGGCTAGCTTGACTCCAGTGGTGTGGAGGCTCTGGGACCCACGGCTGGGCTACCCCAGTACACTGAGGGAGAAAATTACAAAAAACAATTTGATGGACAGAATGTAGATCAATGTCTTACATTCACCCCAGTACAATGATCTGGGCCTAAATCCATCGTTTTTTGCACTCCACACCACCCTGGGTTAGATACTGGCTTTATGCAAATCAGCTCTGACCCTGTGCCCCATGGGAACAGTCCAGTCCGAACTACACAGCCATATATTTCCCAGACCGGAATCAAGCATCCGAGGACCAGACCGGTTTCGAGGTAACACCTCTCATCAGCCCGGCTAGCTTGACTCCAGTGGTGTGGAGGCTCTGGGACCCACGGCTGGGCTACCCCAGTACACTGAGGGAGAAAATTGCAAAAAACAATTTGATGGACAGAATGTAGATCAATGTCTTACATTCACCCCAGTACAATGATCTGGGCCTAAATTCATCGTTTTTTGCACTCCACACCACCCTGGGTTAGATACTGGCTTTATGCAAATCAGCTCTGGCCCTGTGCCCATGGGAACAGTCCAGTCCGAACTACACAGCCATATCTTTCCCAGACCGGAATCAAGCATCCGAGGACCGGACCGGTTTCGAGGTAACACCTCTCATCAGCCCGGCTAGCTTGACTCCAGTGGTGTGGAGGCTCTGGGACCCACGGCTGGGCTACCCCAGTACACTGAGGGAGAAAATTACAAAAAACAATTTGATGGACAGAATGTAGATCAATGTCTTACATTCACCCCAGTACAATGATCTGGGCCTAAATCCATCGTTTTTTGCACTCCACACCACCCTGGGTTAGATACTGGCTTTATGCAAATCAGCTCTGACCCTGTGCCCCATGGGAACAGTCCAGTCCGAACTACACAGCCATATCTTTCCCAGACCGGAATCAAGCATCCGAGGACCGGACCGGTTTCGAGGTAACACCTCTCATCAGCCCGGCTAGCTTGACTCCAGTGGTGTGGAGGCTCTGGGACCCACGGCTGGGCTACCCCAGTACACTGAGGGAGAAAATTACAAAAAACAATTTGATGGACAGAATGTAGATCAATGTCTTACATTCACCCCAGTACAATGATCTGGGCCTAAATCCATCGTTTTTTGCACTCCACACCACCCTGGGTTAGATACTGGCTTTATGCAAATCAGCTCTGACCCTGTGCCCCATGGGAACAGTCCAGTCTGAACTACACAGCCATATCTTTCCCAGACCAGAATCAAGCATCCGAGGACCGGACCGGTTTCGAGGTAACACCTCTCATCAGCCCGGCTAGCTTGACTCCAGTGGTGTGGAGGCTCTGGGACCCACGGCTGGGCTACCCCAGTACACTGAGGGAGAAAATTACAAAAAACAATTTGATGGACAGAATGTAGATCAATGTCTTACATTCACCCCAGTACAATGATCTGGGCCTAAATCCATCGTTTTTTGCACTCCACACCACCCTGGGTTAGATACTGGCTTTATGCAAATCAGCTCTGACCCTGTGCCCCATGGGAACAGTCCAGTCCGAACTACACAGCCATATATTTCCCAGACCGGAATCAAGCATCCGAGGACCAGACCGGTTTCGAGGTAACACCTCTCATCAGCCCGGCTAGCTTGACTCCAGTGGTGTGGAGGCTCTGGGACCCACGGCTGGGCTACCCCAGTACACTGAGGGAGAAAATTGCAAAAAACAATTTGATGGACAGAATGTAGATCAATGTCTTACATTCACCCCAGTACAATGATCTGGGCCTAAATTCATCGTTTTTTGCACTCCACACCACCCTGGGTTAGATACTGGCTTTATGCAAATCAGCTCTGGCCCTGTGCCCATGGGAACAGTCCAGTCCGAACTACACAGCCATATCTTTCCCAGACCGGAATCAAGCATCCGAGGACCGGACCGGTTTCGAGGTAACACCTCTCATCAGCCCGGCTAGCTTGACTCCAGTGGTGTGGAGGCTCTGGGACCCACGGCTGGGCTACCCCAGTACACTGAGGGAGAAAATTACAAAAAACAATTTGATGGACAGAATGTAGATCAATGTCTTACATTCACCCCAGTACAATGATCTGGGCCTAAATCCATCGTTTTTTGCACTCCACACCACCCTGGGTTAGATACTGGCTTTATGCAAATCAGCTCTGACCCTGTGCCCCATGGGAACAGTCCAGTCCGAACTACACAGCCATATCTTTCCCAGACCGGAATCAAGCATCCAAGGACAGGACCGGTTTCGAGGTAACACCTCGCATCAGCCCGGCTAGCTTGACTCCAGTGGTGTGGAGGCTCTGGGACCCACGGCTGGGCTACCCCATTACACTGAGGGAGAAAATTACAAAAAACAATTTGATGGACAGAATGTAGATCAATGTCTTACATTCACCCCAGTACAATGATCTGGGCCTAAATCCATCATTTTTTGCACTCCACACCACCCTGGGTTAGATACTGGCTTTATGCAAATCAGCTCTGACCCTGTGCCCCATGGGAACAGTCCAGTCCGAACTACACAGCCATATCTTTCCCAGACCGGAATCAAGCATCCGAGGACCGGACCGGTTTCGAGGTAACACCTCGCATCAACCCGGCTAGCTTGACTCCAGTGGTGTGGAGGCTCTGGGACCCACGGCTGGGCTACCCCAGTACACTGAGGGAGAAAATTACAAAAAACAATTTGATGGTCAGAATGTAGATCAATGTCTTACATTCACCCCAGTACAATGATCTGGGCCTAAATCCATCGTTTTTTGCACTCCACACCACCCTGGGTTAGATACTGGCTTTACGCAAATCAGCTCTGACCCTGTGCCCCATGGGAACAGTCCAGTCCGAACTACACAGCCATATCTTTCCCAGACCGGAATCAAGCATCCGAGGACCGGACCGGTTTCGAGGTAACACCTCTCATCAGCCCGGCTAGCTTGACTCCAGTGGTGTGGAGGCTCTGGGACCCACGGCTGGGCTACCCCAGTACACTGAGGGAGAAAATTACAAAAAACAATTTGATGGACAGAATGTAGATCAATGTCTTACATTCACCCCAGTACAATGATCTGGGCCTAAATCCATCGTGTTTTGCACTCCACACCACCCTGGGTTAGATACTGGCTTTATGCAAATCAGCTCTGACCCTGTGCCCCATGGGAACAGTCCAGTCCGAACTACACAGCCATATCTTTCCCAGACCAGAATCAAGCATCCGAGGACCGGACCGGTTTCGAGGTAACACCTTTCATCAGCCCGGCTAGCTTGCCTCCAGTGGTGTGGAGGCTCTGGGACCCACGGCTGGGCTACCCCAGTTCACTGAGGGAGAAAATTACAAAAAACAATTTGATGGACAGAATGTAGATCAATGTCTTACATTCACCCCAGTACAATGATCTGGGCCTAAATCCATCGTTTTTTGCACTCCACACCACCCTGGGTTAGATACTGGCTTTATGCAAATCAGCTCTGACCCTGTGCCCCATGGGAACAGTCCAGTCCGAACTACACAGCCATATCTTTCCCAGACCGGAATCAAGCATCCGAGGACCGGACCGGTTTCGAGGTAACACCTCTCATCAGCCCGGCTAGCTTGACTCCAGTGGTGTGGAGGCTCTGGGACCCACGGCTGGGCTACCCCAGTACACTGAGGGAGAAAATTACAAAAAACAATTTGATGGACAGAATGTAGATCAATGTCTTACATTCACCCCAGTACAATGATCTGGGCCTAAATCCATCGTTTTTTGCACTCCACACCACCCTGGGTTAGATACTGGCTTTATGCAAATCAGCTCTGACCCTGTGCCCCATGGGAACAGTCCAGTCCGAACTACACAGCCATATCTTTCCCAGACCGGAATCAAGCATCCGAGGACTGGACCGGTTTTGAGGTAACACCTCTCATCAGCCCGGCTAGCTTGACTCCAGTGGTGTGGAGGCTCTGGGACCCACGGCTGGGCTACCCCAGTACACTGAGGGAGAAAATTACAAAAAACAATTTGATGGACAGAATGTAGATCAATGTCTTACATTCACCCCAGTACAATGATCTGGGCCTAAATCCATCGTTTTTTGCACTCCACACCACCCTGGGTTAGATACTGGCTTTATGCAAATCAGCTCTGACCCTGTGCCCCATGGGAACAGTCCAGTCCGAACTACACAGCCATATCTTTCCCAGACCGGAATCAAGCATCCGAGGACCGGACCGGTTTCGAGGTAACACCTCTCATCAGCCCGGCTAGCTTGACTCCAGTGGTGTGGAGGCTCTGGGACCCACGGCTGGGCTACCCCAGTACACTGAGGGAGAAAATTACAAAAAACAATTTGATGGACAGAATGTAGATCAATGTCTTACATTCACCCCAGTACAATGATCTGGGCCTAAATCCATCGTTTTTTGCACTCCACACCACCCTGGGTTAGATACTGGCTTTATGCAAATCAGCTCTGACCCTGTGCCCCATGGGAACAGTCCAGTCTGAACTACACAGCCATATCTTTCCCAGACCAGAATCAAGCATCCGAGGACCGGACCGGTTTCGAGGTAACACCTCTCATCAGCCCGGCTAGCTTGACTCCAGTGGTGTGGAGGCTCTGGGACCCACGGCTGGGCTACCCCAGTACACTGAGGGAGAAAATTACAAAAAACAATTTGATGGACAGAATGTAGATCAATGTCTTACATTCACCCCAGTACAATGATCTGGGCCTAAATCCATCGTTTTTTGCACTCCACACCACCCTGGGTTAGATACTGGCTTTATGCAAATCAGCTCTGACCCTGTGCCCCATGGGAACAGTCCAGTCCGAACTACACAGCCATATATTTCCCAGACCGGAATCAAGCATCCGAGGACCAGACCGGTTTCGAGGTAACACCTCTCATCAGCCCGGCTAGCTTGACTCCAGTGGTGTGGAGGCTCTGGGACCCACGGCTGGGCTACCCCAGTACACTGAGGGAGAAAATTGCAAAAAACAATTTGATGGACAGAATGTAGATCAATGTCTTACATTCACCCCAGTACAATGATCTGGGCCTAAATTCATCGTTTTTTGCACTCCACACCACCCTGGGTTAGATACTGGCTTTATGCAAATCAGCTCTGGCCCTGTGCCCATGGGAACAGTCCAGTCCGAACTACACAGCCATATCTTTCCCAGACCGGAATCAAGCATCCGAGGACCGGACCGGTTTCGAGGTAACACCTCTCATCAGCCCGGCTAGCTTGACTCCAGTGGTGTGGAGGCTCTGGGACCCACGGCTGGGCTACCCCAGTACACTGAGGGAGAAAATTACAAAAAACAATTTGATGGACAGAATGTAGATCAATGTCTTACATTCACCCCAGTACAATGATCTGGGCCTAAATCCATCGTTTTTTGCACTCCACACCACCCTGGGTTAGATACTGGCTTTATGCAAATCAGCTCTGACCCTGTGCCCCATGGGAACAGTCCAGTCCGAACTACACAGCCATATCTTTCCCAGACCGGAATCAAGCATCCAAGGACAGGACCGGTTTCGAGGTAACACCTCGCATCAGCCCGGCTAGCTTGACTCCAGTGGTGTGGAGGCTCTGGGACCCACGGCTGGGCTACCCCATTACACTGAGGGAGAAAATTACAAAAAACAATTTGATGGACAGAATGTAGATCAATGTCTTACATTCACCCCAGTACAATGATCTGGGCCTAAATCCATCATTTTTTGCACTCCACACCACCCTGGGTTAGATACTGGCTTTATGCAAATCAGCTCTGACCCTGTGCCCCATGGGAACAGTCCAGTCCGAACTACACAGCCATATCTTTCCCAGACCGGAATCAAGCATCCGAGGACCGGACCGGTTTCGAGGTAACACCTCGCATCAACCCGGCTAGCTTGACTCCAGTGGTGTGGAGGCTCTGGGACCCACGGCTGGGCTACCCCAGTACACTGAGGGAGAAAATTACAAAAAACAATTTGATGGTCAGAATGTAGATCAATGTCTTACATTCACCCCAGTACAATGATCTGGGCCTAAATCCATCGTTTTTTGCACTCCACACCACCCTGGGTTAGATACTGGCTTTACGCAAATCAGCTCTGACCCTGTGCCCCATGGGAACAGTCCAGTCCGAACTACACAGCCATATCTTTCCCAGACCGGAATCAAGCATCCGAGGACCGGACCGGTTTCGAGGTAACACCTCTCATCAGCCCGGCTAGCTTGACTCCAGTGGTGTGGAGGCTCTGGGACCCACGGCTGGGCTACCCCAGTACACTGAGGGAGAAAATTACAAAAAACAATTTGATGGACAGAATGTAGATCAATGTCTTACATTCACCCCAGTACAATGATCTGGGCCTAAATCCATCGTGTTTTGCACTCCACACCACCCTGGGTTAGATACTGGCTTTATGCAAATCAGCTCTGACCCTGTGCCCCATGGGAACAGTCCAGTCCGAACTACACAGCCATATCTTTCCCAGACCAGAATCAAGCATCCGAGGACCGGACCGGTTTCGAGGTAACACCTTTCATCAGCCCGGCTAGCTTGCCTCCAGTGGTGTGGAGGCTCTGGGACCCACGGCTGGGCTACCCCAGTTCACTGAGGGAGAAAATTACAAAAAACAATTTGATGGACAGAATGTAGATCAATGTCTTACATTCACCCCAGTACAATGATCTGGGCCTAAATCCATCGTTTTTTGCACTCCACACCACCCTGGGTTAGATACTGGCTTTATGCAAATCAGCTCTGACCCTGTGCCCCATGGGAACAGTCCAGTCCGAACTACACAGCCATATCTTTCCCAGACCGGAATCAAGCATCCGAGGACCGGACCGGTTTCGAGGTAACACCTCTCATCAGCCCGGCTAGCTTGACTCCAGTGGTGTGGAGGCTCTGGGACCCACGGCTGGGCTACCCCAGTACACTGAGGGAGAAAATTACAAAAAACAATTTGATGGACAGAATGTAGATCAATGTCTTACATTCACCCCAGTACAATGATCTGGGCCTAAATCCATCGTTTTTTGCACTCCACACCACCCTGGGTTAGATACTGGCTTTATGCAAATCAGCTCTGACCCTGTGCCCCATGGGAACAGTCCAGTCCGAACTACACAGCCATATCTTTCCCAGACCAGAATCAAGCATCCGAGGACCGGACCGGTTTCGAGGTAACACCTTTCATCAGCCCGGCTAGCTTGACTCCAGTGGTGTGGAGGCTTTGGGACCCACGGCTGGGCTACCCCAGTACACTGAGGGAGAAAATTACAAAAAACAATTTGATGGACAGAATGTAGATCAATGTCTTACATTCACCCCAGTACAATGATCTGGGCCTAAATCCATCGTTTTTTGCACTCCACACCACCCTGGGTTAGATACTGGCTTTATGCAAATCAGCTCTGACCCTGTGCCCCATGGGAACAGTCCAGTCCGAACTACACAGCCATATCTTTCCCAGACCGGAATCAAGCATCCGAGGACTGGACCGGTTTTGAGGTAACACCTCTCATCAGCCCGGCTAGCTTGACTCCAGTGGTGTGGAGGCTCTGGGACCCACGGCTGGGCTACCCCAGTACACTGAGGGAGAAAATTACAAAAAACAATTTGATGGACAGAATGTAGATCAATGTCTTACATTCACCCCAGTACAATGATCTGGGCCTAAATCCATCGTTTTTTGCACTCCACACCACCCTGGGTTAGATACTGGCTTTATGCAAATCAGCTCTGACCCTGTGCCCCATGGGAACAGTCCAGTCCGAACTACACAGCCATATCTTTCCCAGACCAGAATCAAGCATCCGAGGACCGGACCGGTTTCGAGGTAACACCTCTCATCAGCCCGGCTAGCTTGACTCCAGTGGTGTGGAGGCTCTGGGACCCACGGCTGGGCTACCCCAGTACACTGAGGGAGAAAATTACAAAAAACAATTTGATGGACAGAATGTAGATCAATGTCTTACATTCACCCCAGTACAATGATCTGGGCCTAAATCCATCGTTGTTTGCACTCCACACCACCCTGGGTTAGATACTGGCTTTATGCAAATCAGCTCTGACCCTGTGCCCCATGGGAACAGTCCAGTCCGAAGTACACAGCCATATATTTCCCAGACGGGAATCAAGCATCCGAGGACCAGACCGGTTTCGAGGAAACACCTCTCATCAGCTTGACTCCAGTGGTGTGGAGGCTCTGGGACCCACGGCTGGGCTACCCCAGTACACTGAGGGAGAAAATTGCAAAAAACAATTTGATGGACAGAATGTAGATCAATGTCTTACATTCACCCCAGTACAATGATCTGGGCCTAAATTCATCGTTTTTTGCACTCCACACCACCCTGGGTTAGATACTGGCTTTATGCAAATCAGCTCTGACCCTGTGCCCATGGGAACAGTCCAGTCCGAACTACACAGCCATATCTTTCCCAGACCGGAATCAAGCATCCGAGGACCGGACCGGTTTCGAGGTAACACCTCTCATCAGCCCGGCTAGCTTGACTCCAGTGGTGTGGAGGCTCTGGGACCCACGGCTGGGCTACCCCAGTACACTGAGGGAGAAAATTACAAAAAACAATTTGATGGACAGAATGTAGATCAATGTCTTAAATTCACCCCAGTACAATGATCTGGGCCTAAATCCATCGTTTTTTGCACTCCACACCACCCTGGGTTAGATACTGGCTTTATGCAAATCAGCTCTGACCCTGTGCCCCATGGGAACAGTCCAGTCCGAACTACACAGCCATATCTTTCCCAGACCAGAATCAAGCATCCGAGGACCGGACCGGTTTCGAGGTAACACCTTTCATCAGCCCGGCTAGCTTGCCTCCAGTGGTGTGGAGGCTCTGGGACCCACGGCTGGGCTACCCCAGTTCACTGAGGGAGAAAATTACAAAAAACAATTTGATGGACAGAATGTAGATCAATGTCTTACATTCACCCCAGTACAATGATCTGGGCCTAAATCCATCGTTTTTTGCACTCCACACCACCCTGGGTTAGATACTGGCTTTATGCAAATCAGCTCTGACCCTGTGCCCCATGGGAACAGTCCAGTCCGAACTACACAGCCATATCTTTCCCAGACCGGAATCAAGCATCCGAGGACCGGACCGGTTTCGAGGTAACACCTCTCATCAGCCCGGCTAGCTTGACTCCAGTGGTGTGGAGGCTCTGGGACCCACGGCTGGGCTACCCCAGTACACTGAGGGAGAAAATTACAAAAAACAATTTGATGGACAGAATGTAGATCAATGTCTTACATTCACCCCAGTACAATGATCTGGGCCTAAATCCATCGTTTTTTGCACTCCACACCACCCTGGGTTAGATACTGGCTTTATGCAAATCAGCTCTGACCCTGTGCCCCATGGGAACAGTCCAGTCCGAACTACACAGCCATATCTTTCCCAGACCAGAATCAAGCATCCGAGGACCGGACCGGTTTCGAGGTAACACCTTTCATCAGCCCGGCTAGCTTGACTCCAGTGGTGTGGAGGCTTTGGGACCCACGGCTGGGCTACCCCAGTACACTTGTAGTGTAGTTCCTAGTTTCCCACTAGGCCCTGCGCATTGGAATAACATAAACAGTAGTATCGACGTGGAACTGCGGATATTCCAGGCCTCCACTGACTATGCTAAACTTAATTGGGTTGTGTTACCAACTAGCTCAGAGGTCACTGGAAACTTTCTTCTCTGCATAGGAAGTGATCAGCTTCCCTGGCACAGACAAGAAGGGATTCAGTTTTCCAACAACCGTGCAACATGACAACTTTGCTCCTCAGATCAAGAGTCGATCTCTAGGGTCGTGTGAAACAATAGACATAGATTTCACTCAGTCAGTCTGGTGCAGTTTACTTTCACAATATGTAGAGAATAGAGAGACGGGCGTGTATCAATAAAGGTTAACATTTATTGAACAGTCTTTCTTCTCATACAAGAGAAATGTATTGCCACAATTGCAATAACTGTTATTATAAAAAGTACGTACAGTAAGATAAGGATTGCGAAATAGAACTGTAAAAGCATTGATATGGTTTCTTAGCCATACAATGGTTTAAAAGTAATAAAACATATATACAGTCATATATACATTAGGCTAACATACTCAACTGGTGCTTCTAACTAAGCCTACCCCAGTGTGCCTGACCTAAGCCTAACACGTGAGAAGGGGGAGTAAGTAAGTAGCTTAAGTTAAGTTGGTTTTGCCAAGGTTTGTTTCAAGAATTCTCTTCT
This sequence comes from Lissotriton vulgaris, assembly GCF_964263255.1. Classification (NCBI taxonomy): domain Eukaryota; kingdom Metazoa; phylum Chordata; class Amphibia; order Caudata; family Salamandridae; genus Lissotriton; species Lissotriton vulgaris. Next base: position 506,774,905 of record NC_141696.1, read on the forward strand.
AAGGGTTTAGTCAACACCATACCTTTGAATAGAATGATGGAGGATTGGTATCTCCTTCAGGGGTCTCTCTCGATATCCCAGTCACCTGCGAGGGTAAACCGGAAGCGCCGGGACTGGATTTCTCTGCACGAGAAAGGCAGCGGCTTCTCTCAGCGCGTCGGGAGGAAGGAGGGGTGACAGCGTCCGCGGGCAGCTGGGCTGGATGTCTTCGCAGAGGACGGCTGCACGGCTCCTCAAGCGTACTGAACCACAGTTCGCGCTGTAGCGGCGATAATGGTAATCAGTAGCTTCACCACCACAGGATAGCAGGCTGCAGCGACAGAGTGCTAGTTTTTACCAACACTGGTCATGCAGGCAGCTGGCATCAGCAACAGGCAACGCTCTCAACGCTCATTGCTTAAGGCAACGTTGGTAATATTTATACCTGACAGGTGCCGGGTTTGACGCAAGTTTGCTGGACATAAGACGTCAATTAAAGATGTCACTAGGAAGTGGCAGCTATCAGTTGCTCATTAGAGTTCTATTACTAATCAAAACATAGCAAGCGGGGATTTCCAGGTTTGCTAAGTTTTTATCTTGTTGAAGAACTCGGAGTGTTATCTAGGAATATCAGATAGTGACTGCTGCTCTGTCATTGCACTAATTGGTCGCAAAGGAAGTAGCAGAGAGTCATGCTGGAATGTGGCTCTGTGGCTCTGCTCGTGTGAGGCCAGAGATTACTTTTCAGAAAATCGCACTTGAACGGTTATGCCAATATAGGGAATAAAGGGCTTTATAGCCGAATAGGGGCATAAGGTCACAGTATCGATCAGGAACCTAGATAAATACATGACACCCACTCCACGAATTCATGTCCATCAAAATTACTAAAACTAAGCAATTAGATGCATGTGTAACATTGTGTAACATAGCCCACCCCAAAATACATAAATGCATTCGAAATAGGCGTACTTGTAATACATGGAATTTAGGTACTGTACGTAGTTTTTAAAAAGCATAGTAATCATTCAAAAGGTATTTGCATATAAAATCAATGAACGATTATGCATAAAGAATTACACATGAAGTATCTCTGACAGAAGAAATGCGAGATAAATCATCACATAAAAATGCATTGTAATAACATGTGTGCTAGAGGCTGGTGTAATGTTGTTATGTCTCTAGATGTGTTTAGAAATAGAAGTGTGAAGCTTCTGTTCTCTAAGAATAGTTTTTACGTTAAGCAAAGAATTGTTCGTGCCAAAAAAGAAAAGGGTCAATATTTGAAAAATTGTCCAATTCAAAGAAAAATCAGTTTACCAAAGCTCCTGGCAGTTTTTTGTTGATCAAAACTGAAGGCCGAATCCAGAGTTCATAGGAACGCTGTGTGTCGGAAAGCTTTTCAAAAGTTATTGTTTCTCTATGGGTGAGAACATCGTATCAGACAGGCTCGCAAAGAATTGGTCTACAAAATCAGGTGATAGTTCAACCAAATTAGATAGCGCTGAAACTTGGCAGGTGTGAGAATGATTGCTGTCATCGAAGTCAGGACCAGCAATGCTCACAGCACGTTGTACCTGGATGATGTTGCTTTTGTCACTCGCTCCACTGTTACCACTTGGCTGTAGTACAGGAGTCTCCACAAATGCCGTCATCAGGATTGGTAGCCGCTGGGGACAACACAATGCGTGAGCCGTTATTGGACTTAGCAAAGTATCGACGTCCATTGGTACTGCTGATGGAAGTGAAAGACAGATGTCCAACACGCATTCCTCGCCGCAAAGCATACACCGTAGCACAGGTAAAATGCAATTTTGCCATATCGGTCTGAATGAAAGGAACCAGGTCATGTTTAGATCTCTCAGCCTGGCCAATCCGAGGACGTTAGTTATCCTGTCCCTGTAGCGCATTGCTAGGATTGTCTCTTCCATTCCCATGGGAGCTATGTCTGAGCCGAGGCTTGCCATAACGTAGCAGGAGGGTCAAAAATAGAATCCCTGCGATGAGTCCAAAAAATAGTGGAATACCACCAAAAATGGAGTGCACAAAATTAGGAAATATTCCCAAAATTGCCTGGAAGGGTGTTAGCAGTCCTGTAAAGACTGTCTTAAATATGCCTGGGATGCTCGTGGCACTAGACATGTTAAGGAGTTGGTCGAGCATTTGTACGAAATGCACGGGGCAATTTGTTGATAAAAGGTCATGGACTTCAGTAGCCGTCCTTGCGACTAGAAGATCATACGTCTCTTTAGATGACGTTATAGGCACTGTTGTCTGTAAAAGCACAGATTTCATTTTGCTTAATGTATCAATTCGTATAGAATAGAGATTCAGACGAGGCCAGATGGGAGTCACTATGTCTGGAGGCCCGCTCGGGAACAATGCTTGCATACAGCATTTGACCATGGACGTTACTTCTACTAGATAACTTAGTCCGGGCGCGAGGCCACAGCACCTGTGATCCGTTCTTAGAATGTAACTCCCGTTTACGAGTTGCATAAAGAAGGGCTCTATCTGAGTTGCAGGTGTGACTAGCTGGTGGCATGAGAGGTTGTTTGAATTTCCATCACATGCTCCGTGTAAATTAATACCCTGACACAAAAGTATACCGCTTAGTGAGTGTTTACAGTTGTCACCACTAAGAAATACATTTTTGTCGCTGTCACTATAGCAAGAATGAGTGTATGGTAATTTCCATTCGGATTTTAAGTATCCTTTACCCAATTGTTCATATTGGCCAGCAGGTATGTATTCAAGGCACTTATGAAATCGGAAAGTTGTAATCGGAATTGTGATAATTCCGTGTATTATCCATTCAATGACAGGGCTCTCTGACATTGTCAATGGTAATCGCTCGAGTTTCTCGATGCTCAAGATTGTATAGTCTGCTCCTTTCTGTGCCAAACTGATCTGTTTATCAGTAAGGTTAAAAATGGAAAACAATGACGTTGTGTTAATTAAACGCCAAGGCACATAGCCTGAACGAAGATTTTGCAGCGTCCAGCCTAGTTCTATAATAGAGCGTAATTGAGACTGGCCATGTTGTAACATTAGCAAATCTCTGTCTATCACATCAAAGGCAGATGATACAATATTGTCCAAAGAATATATTCTGGAAGACAGAGTCATTAACCCATTGTCTACCACAGAAAGTGATTTCTCCAAATTAATACGATCAATTTCTCGTATTTTTTCAGCAGTTTCAATTTGCTTTACTTTCCAAGCCTCGTTGTATGAAGCATAGATGCTGGTCGCTATGAAACGCTTCTGACGCTGTTTGCGTGGTCCAAGAATGAAATCGCGCAAATCAGCACCATCTTTTAATAAAGACAAGTGTTGCTTAATTTCAGCCAGTGTGGATGTAGCTAGCCATTCTAGGCAGAGTTTACCTACACTGTATGTTGTTATTATTCCTGGATGTTGTCTCTGGGAATATCTAGAGTCTAATCTGGTCATTTTTAAACCCTGTGTTTTATTCAGGAACCTATCTTGACAGTTATTTGTGTCTGTAGGCCAGATTAACCACTTTTTCCAATCAGGATGTGTTCTGTTGAAATGTAAAATGTGTGACACGTCTAACTCAATATCTGCCGTTGCATTTTCAGGTATTGGCTTTGGTATAGACGGTGTTTTCATTTCTTTGTTCTTAGCTAGGCCAAGACAGGATGTTTGGTGTACAGTGTCATTTAAAAATAACATTTGTTCTGGTATCATGCAGGTTCTAAATAGTGCTTCTAAGCCTTGCACCTGCCAATCTTTTGTACCCCAAATTGTTTTCGTTTCAATATTATTTTTCCAATAATCAAAACCAAATGTCATCATTTTGTCATAAAATGCTTCTGAATATATCAATTTAGAATTTGTCAGCATTGTTTTCATTCCTGTTTTATCTAACAGTTTGTAATAAAACGTTTCTGCATCACTGGTGTTAAACCCTGAAAAATATTTGAATTTCTCAAAAAATGCTTTAGAACTGCTTTTAGGTGGTGTAGAACAATGTTCCCATTGATTATACATAAAAACATTTCTAGGCTGTGCAGATTTATGCAAGTAGTGATCACCATAGTGGGTATAACAGAATAACTGCTCATAACTAGATGAACCTTGTAAATAATCATGATCTGTGAATCTAGCTGACATAACTAAATCAGACATCATGTCATTAATACTGTTAAAGTCCCAATCATCAGAGAATGTACTTGGTGTAACAAAGTCACTTAAAGAAACCTTTAGTTGATGAGGATACTTCAGGATTTCGACCGGACCATAGATCTCATACGCTGTTTTCTCCCATACTACCCCACCAGGTATTGGAATTGCTGTGACATTTACTGTTGACAGTTCTCTTTTCTTCACGTGGGATGATCTATGTGGTTTCAGGACTAGGTTGATGTTCTGACTTGCTGTGTCCATTGTAATATATTTTCCTTCAATGAATTTTCCCAAACATAGTACCATGATGAGCCAAAACAGGAGGAAAAATACACCTAGACCGAACCAGAACTCTAGCCAAGGGGAAACAAGGTAGATTTTCTTCAGTTGGTGAAAGAGTTCCGTTGCTTTTTCTTTAAAAGACTTTCTTGTTTCTGGCATCACTTCGGGGTCGTTAAAATCTTCAGAGAAGTTGTCGAAGTTGATGAAATAACCAGAGGCAGTTCTGTCAATTGATGGGATTGTTCTTTCAATCTGTCTTTCGGTAGCACTTTCTGATGCCACATTAGTGTAGACTGGTGTTGTTTCTTGACGAACTGTTTCAATCTGTGTTTCAAGAGGCACGAGTTCCATGGCATTATTGCATAGTCCTTCATTGTGCACTGCAGGCTGATCGAATGTGATGAGTCTTTCAGTTTGAACCTCTTGGATTGTTGCAAGTTTGGGTATTCTGTTGTTTCTTGGGAGTCCACTGGGCCTACTGTTGATTATAGGCCACATGCTTGTGGTTTTACCAGATCGATGGATACGATTCTGTTCTCCTTTTTACCAGCAAGGGGCGGTAGCACAACTGATCTTGTTCCGGTGACTGCCAAGACAGGTACTGCTTTTCTGTAAGAAGGCCCAAATTCCTTCTTCACCGCGATCTTTTCTCTGACTAGATCCCCAATCTTTGGAATCCAGACAGGCCTTGCTGGGGCTGTTGCGGGTGGTGCCTCGTCAGTGGTATTTGGCTGTTGCTTTAACTTTATGTTGCTTAATGATTTTCTTGTTTCATTCAGTTCCTGTAAAACAGCCAAACGGTCTTTTACTTCAAACTGCTTTGTTTCTTTTTGTACCACTGACATCTGACTATCGAGGTCCTGAACGTTCATTCTTATTCCGAACAATAGTTCGTATGGGCTGAAACCTTTCAGAGAATTTCTTGGCATGTTGTTAAGACTAGTCTGGACACTTATTAAATGTTTGACCCACCCAGCGCCTGAACCTAATACCTTCGCAGTTATAGATTGCTTTATGCCCCGGTTTTTTCTTTCTATCACACTAATGTATGAATGACAAGAATACCACAACCCAATTCCCATGCTGGCCATGGCCTCCTTATAAGCTCGAGAGCTGAAAGCAGGACCCTGGTCAGAATGGAACGTGGTAATTGCGTATGTGCCGATATGGACTCGCTAATCTTTTTTATAACTGTTCTAGCGTCAGCCGAGTGCTGGAGGCCTCATTATTTAAGTGTATTTCGTCTTAAACGTTGTACACTGGGACGCGCTTCTCTTCTTTGATTGCGCAGATAGACCGCCTTATGCTGTCTATAAGGGATCCTGAAACTATACTGGCCTGTTCATTACTGCGATCTCTGTTGCAGTTTTCACAATTTTGAGCAAAACATTGAATATCTATACTCATTCCTGGCCACCAGTACTCTGATTGTAATTCTTTCAGAGAGGCTTTGATTGTTTGGTGTCTCAGTCCCAACCCCATGTGTGCTTCCAGTAAGAGGAAGCCCCTCCTGCTCCTGTTTGGAATTACTCTATCCCCCACTCCAGGGATTCGAGCAAAAGGAACGGAGTTTGCATCGATTATGTATGCATAATTGAGTGGATAGTTTACGGGTAGTGCTGCACAGTCGCCTTTTACGGTCGTTTTTACTGCCAGCATGGTTTCCCCGTCTATATACTTATCTGTACGCTTTTTTGTGGCTACGGAAGCCGGGTTAGTTGCTTCCGTGGTGGCTGTATTAGCCAATGAATTCCCTGCAACGTGAACGCCATCACGTTGAAGACTCTGTGCGTGAATCACGTGAGTCATTTGTAGTTCTCTGTGTAAAAGAGCTACTTCGTTCCAGAGCTTTTTATGCTTTATTGTGGCACCTGTGTCATCTTTGTAGTCGTTTTCGATCCAACTCTGCAGTTTGTTGTTGAAAGAATTTACGCAAAAATGAGAATCGCACACTATAAGTGTGGGGAATTCGCGTTCTGCATTTTCGAGCGCCATCTTTAAAGATCTGATTTCAGTTCTTTGAGCCGAACAGTACTTAACTGATTCAGTTTTTGTTATTTTCGGTTTGATTTTACCGCACAGCCAACGACATTTAATGATCGCACATGCTGCATCGTAGGATTTTCTCTCTACGTTGAAATGCTGTACAAAGCTATCTGTGTAGATTATACAGGCGTATTGTGGGAGAGGCAGGATTTCGATTGGCAGAGGATATTCTTCTTCATAATCTAAATCATTCAGTTCTGTGTATTGCGGGGCGAAAAAGTATTTCACATCTTCCGCTCCTAGAGAATCTATGCACTGTATCCATTTTGGATTCAGTGACACTGTAGGCAGGTTTACTGGGCTGAATAGCGCCTCGAAGGCGGATTCCGCTGTGAGGATATTAATCCGTTTGCCGTGTGCTAGTTCTCTTTCATTTGCTAATGCGATTTGCACTGCGTTCACAGTTTTTTCTGTGCGACTGAATGTTTTTTCTGCTTGTGTGTACAAGTGAGATTTAATTGAAATTGGTACCTTTTCTCCCTCATTAGAGGTTAGGTATGTGAATCCGCATCTTCCTGGGATGACTCGGATTACCAGATCGCGTGTGTTGTCACGTGTATCTAATTTTGTTTTTGCTAACATGTCTGTTTGCAGTGATCTCAAAATTTCTGTGTGTTTTTGAGTCCAATTGATTTGTTTTAAATCAGGTTTAATTAGTTCGTAGAGAGGTTTAACCCTCTCTGCGTAATTTAGGATGTAAGTTCTTCCGAAATTCAGAAAACCTAGTATTGATTGTAAATTCTTCAGCGTTTTTGGAGCTTGGAGTACAGCGCACTTCTCTAAGAAGTTGTCCGCTAGGCTTTTCCCTTCACTTGATAATTCGTACCCTAAAAATAGTACTGTCAGATGGGCAATTCGAGACTTTTTAAAGTTGAATTTGTAACCCTCTGCTGCGAACCCAAGTATAATGGTGTTCACTCTTTTCAAGTGAGTATCCAAGTCATCATCTGTGAGATAAATATCATCTACGTAAGATAATGCTTCATCATCATAGATTTGTAGTAACTCTGTTACCCTAGCTGAGAATAGTCCTGGGCTGTTCTTGAACCCCTGTGGGAGTCGACAGAATTTTTTCTGCGACCCAAATGCGGAGAAAGCGGTCAAGTATCTGCTTTCTGGTGCAATGTTTTGACAAAAGAAACCATTAGAAATGTCTAATGTCGTTTTATATTTTTTCCTAACTATGTTATTCATTAGGGCTGCACTATGCGAGTTTTGTACTGCAAAAGTTTTGCAACATGTATTAAGGTGTCTGTAGTCCAAAACTAGACGATATGAATTGTCTGGCTTGGAGACAGGAAACAAAGGATTGTTCATTTGAGAGGTGCATGTTTCAATCACCCCCTGGTATTCAAGTTGATCTAAGATCTCCCTGACCTGTTTTTTAGCTTCTTGCTTTATGGGATACTGCCGTTGGGCAGTTGGTTCACTTTTTAGTTGGATTTTGTGAGGTGGTGAATCCTCATCCCATCCTACGTGATTTTTATACAATGCAGGTGCCTGGGCTACTGCCCATTTCCTTGCATATGTGTATTTTTTATGAATCGGTATGTGATTCGAGAAGGCAGGCATAATTACCTCTTCGCCACGAGGGCACTCCCTGACAAACTCCGGGGGCCAATCTTTTTCAGCTAACAGAATATCATAGCCTTTTGAGAGCTTATCCCAAAACAGACCCTTAATTATCCTAGTCTTATCACCCTCCATACTCAATGTTATTTCGTATATTTTATGGGGCTCGCTAAGTCTGGCGTCGGCAGTTTCAACCTGAATGTATTCATTCGTGTCCACTGTCTCCAGATGACTCATCAAGTTCTTGCGCGCTATACTGATTTCTGCTGCACTGTCCAACATTGTCAATGCCCACTCCCCGTTTTTCAACTGTGTCCTCAGTATTCTCGGCATGATTGATTACTCTAATACTGGCTACCTTCTTTTTCTGAAATTGAGATTTCTTATTTTGAGCAGGTTCCTTGTCTTTGGACTTGGTGTGCTCTCCTGGGTCTGACCGTCCTCTTCTTTCCGAATTCTGTGGAAAAGATCGAGAGGGACGTGTATCAATACTTTGATATCTATCAGGTTTTTTTATATTATCCCTATTTCTAAGGTTATATCTTTTCTCAGAGGGCTCCCGTTGGGGAGACTGGCGTTCTCGAGTCGGAGTTCTTTCCCTCCGTCGAGGAGACCTTCCTCTGGACTGGAAAACTTTTTCCTTGGGAGTGGATTGTTTGTTTCCATCCCAGCTCTTTTTAGGAGTATTTAAATTATTCTTAATAAATAATTTTTCAGGTTTTTCGAGCAGTTGGGGCTTTACTGGTTTTCCACCCAAGCTGTCTCTACCTAATTCTTCATAGCATTTCTCTATGATTTTTGCAAGCTCAACAGGATCTTTTATATCTGTTTCCCTCAACTTCTGGCGAATCGCCACAGATGCTGCTTCTCCCTTTACATTGGCTAATAATATAGCCGTGACCTGCTTGAAGTCTTTCAGTAATTTCATACCTAGATTTAAAGCTGGCTCTGGACCGAATTCATTTTGAATCTGTTTTAGCACGTCTGGTATTACCGCCATAGACGGAACACCGTGTGTTTTTGTGTAAATGGAAGCAAAGACTGTACCCCAAGTGTCGCAGTCCTCCACGTGTGGTGCGATTCCCATAGGAAGGCAAATGGTCAAGATTCTGTGTTTCTCAATAGGGGTAGTATCAGGAAATACTGCCTCTATTTGAGTGATTTTCTGGGCTAACCAGAAAGGAATTTGTTCCCGTTTTACGGGTGTTTTACCAAGACATGACTGTATGTTCTGTGGTGTAATTTTATTTGTGTTCCCCTGATGAGGGGTCAGCTGGTGTGAATTAACAGCTGGCTGGACTGTTGCAGTCCGTATTACATATTGGACTAATTGCCTATGTATTTTTATTAATGTGTTTAGCTGTGCTAACAGCTCTTCCTTAGACATTTTTGCAATGTCAGGATGTGGTGTGTAGCTGGCTAGAACCGGCCACGTGGCTCCTGGTCTACCTAGAGGACCGAGCCTAGTTATGTGATCATTGTGTTTTAGGGCGCCATTAAACCAGAGCAGGTGCTCTTGAAATTTAAGTGGAATTTCAACCTCCTCGAAAGGGGCGTACTCATCCGGAGGTTCCTCTATTTTGTAATAGTGAAACTCTTGTGTTATAGCGTTTACCGCTGGAAAGTTTATCCATGAATAGAATACCTCTGTCTGCCGATACTCGTGAGCCTCTATCACGAAAATTACTGTACCACCTTGAGGTGGCAGTCCGTTTTCTATAAGTTTTAAAGTTATAGATCTTCTTAACTGGACCGGGATGATGATAGCATCCGGGTCTGCTTGTAGGAGACTCGAGTCCTCCTCTATTAGTATGGAAGCCAGCCTAGCTGCTTCCCTTTCTTCTTCACTGTCTGTCATTTTAAAAATGCAGGCTTTGCAGAGTAGGTCTCCAAGGAGACAAAGATTAGATGCACAATATTTTGGAACACTGTATCCTTCAACGTTGAATAAACCGGAGCTTTACATAGGAATCTCTTCCTACTAAGGTCGGGCGGATTTTAACCTTTCACCCACTCCAGACGTCTATTGGAGTTTTTTACGGGAGAAAGGGGTGTGAAATATGCACGACTGAGTTACTCTACAAGTCTTACGTTAGTTTATCGCCTTACCAAACGTTGGGCGCCATGTAGTGTAGTTCCTAGTTTCCCACTAGGCCCTGCGCATTGGAATAACATAAACAGTAGTATCGACGTGGAACTGCGGATATTCCAGGCCTCCACTGACTATGCTAAACTTAATTGGGTTGTGTTACCAACTAGCTCAGAGGTCACTGGAAACTTTCTTCTCTGCATAGGAAGTGATCAGCTTCCCTGGCACAGACAAGAAGGGATTCAGTTTTCCAACAACCGTGCAACATGACAACTTTGCTCCTCAGATCAAGAGTCGATCTCTAGGGTCGTGTGAAACAATAGACATAGATTTCACTCAGTCAGTCTGGTGCAGTTTACTTTCACAATATGTAGAGAATAGAGAGACGGGCGTGTATCAATAAAGGTTAACATTTATTGAACAGTCTTTCTTCTCATACAAGAGAAATGTATTGCCACAATTGCAATAACTGTTATTATAAAAAGTACGTACAGTAAGATAAGGATTGCGAAATAGAACTGTAAAAGCATTGATATGGTTTCTTAGCCATACAATGGTTTAAAAGTAATAAAACATATATACAGTCATATATACATTAGGCTAACATACTCAACTGGTGCTTCTAACTAAGCCTACCCCAGTGTGCCTGACCTAAGCCTAACACGTGAGAAGGGGGAGTAAGTAAGTAGCTTAAGTTAAGTTGGTTTTGCCAAGGTTTGTTTCAAGAATTCTCTTCTAAGGGTTTAGTCAACACCATACCTTTGAATAGAATGATGGAGGATTGGTATCTCCTTCAGGGGTCTCTCTCGATATCCCAGTCACCTGCGAGGGTAAACCGGAAGCGCCGGGACTGGATTTCTCTGCACGAGAAAGGCAGCGGCTTCTCTCAGCGCGTCGGGAGGAAGGAGGGGTGACAGCGTCCGCGGGCAGCTGGGCTGGATGTCTTCGCAGAGGACGGCTGCACGGCTCCTCAAGCGTACTGAACCACAGTTCGCGCTGTAGCGGCGATAATGGTAATCAGTAGCTTCACCACCACAGGATAGCAGGCTGCAGCGACAGAGTGCTAGTTTTTACCAACACTGGTCATGCAGGCAGCTGGCATCAGCAACAGGCAACGCTCTCAACGCTCATTGCTTAAGGCAACGTTGGTAATATTTATACCTGACAGGTGCCGGGTTTGACGCAAGTTTGCTGGACATAAGACGTCAATTAAAGATGTCACTAGGAAGTGGCAGCTATCAGTTGCTCATTAGAGTTCTATTACTAATCAAAACATAGCAAGCGGGGATTTCCAGGTTTGCTAAGTTTTTATCTTGTTGAAGAACTCGGAGTGTTATCTAGGAATATCAGATAGTGACTGCTGCTCTGTCATTGCACTAATTGGTCGCAAAGGAAGTAGCAGAGAGTCATGCTGGAATGTGGCTCTGTGGCTCTGCTCGTGTGAGGCCAGAGATGACTTTTCAGAAAATCGCACTTGAACGGTTATGCCAATATAGGGAATAAAGGGCTTTATAGCCGAATAGGGGCATAAGGTCACAGTATCGATCAGGAACCTAGTTAAATACATGACACACTGAGGGAGAAAATTACAAAAAACAATTTGATGGACAGAATGTAGATCAATGTCTTACATTCACCCCAGTACAATGATCTGGGCCTAAATCCATCGTTTTTTGCACTCCACACCACCCTGGGTTAGATACTGGCTTTATGCAAATCAGCTCTGACCCTGTGCCCCATGGGAACAGTCCAGTCCGAACTACACAGCCATATCTTTCCCAGACCGGAATCAAGCATCCGAGGACTGGACCGGTTTTGAGGTAACACCTCTCATCAGCCCGGCTAGCTTGACTCCAGTGGTGTGGAGGCTCTGGGACCCACGGCTGGGCTACCCCAGTACACTGAGGGAGAAAATTACAAAAAACAATTTGATGGACAGAATGTAGATCAATGTCTTACATTCACCCCAGTACAATGATCTGGGCCTAAATCCATCGTTTTTTGCACTCCACACCACCCTGGGTTAGATACTGGCTTTATGCAAATCAGCTCTGACCCTGTGCCCCATGGGAACAGTCCAGTCCGAACTACACAGCCATATCTTTCCCAGACCAGAATCAAGCATCCGAGGACCGGACCGGTTTCGAGGTAACACCTCTCATCAGCCCGGCTAGCTTGACTCCAGTGGTGTGGAGGCTCTGGGACCCACGGCTGGGCTACCCCAGTACACTGAGGGAGAAAATTACAAAAAACAATTTGATGGACAGAATGTAGATCAATGTCTTACATTCACCCCAGTACAATGATCTGGGCCTAAATCCATCGTTGTTTGCACTCCACACCACCCTGGGTTAGATACTGGCTTTATGCAAATCAGCTCTGACCCTGTGCCCCATGGGAACAGTCCAGTCCGAAGTACACAGCCATATATTTCCCAGACCGGAATCAAGCATCCGAGGACCAGACCGGTTTCGAGGAAACACCTCTCATCAGCTTGACTCCAGTGGTGTGGAGGCTCTGGGACCCACGGCTGGGCTACCCCAGTACACTGAGGGAGAAAATTGCAAAAAACAATTTGATGGACAGAATGTAGATCAATGTCTTACATTCACCCCAGTACAATGATCTGGGCCTAAATTCATCGTTTTTTGCACTCCACACCACCCTGGGTTAGATACTGGCTTTATGCAAATCAGCTCTGACCCTGTGCCCATGGGAACAGTCCAGTCCGAACTACACAGCCATATCTTTCCCAGACCGGAATCAAGCATCCGAGGACCGGACCGGTTTCGAGGTAACACCTCTCATCAGCCCGGCTAGCTTGACTCCAGTGGTGTGGAGGCTCTGGGACCCACGGCTGGGCTACCCCAGTACACTGAGGGAGAAAATTACAAAAAACAATTTGATGGACAGAATGTAGATCAATGTCTTAAATTCACCCCAGTACAATGATCTGGGCCTAAATCCATCGTTTTTTGCACTCCACACCACCCTGGGTTAGATACTGGCTTTATGCAAATCAGCTCTGACCCTGTGCCCCATGGGAACAGTCCAGTCCGAACTACACAGCCATATCTTTCCCAGACCGGAATCAAGCATCCGAGGAAAGGACCAGTTTCGAGGTAACACCTCGCATCAACCCGGCTAGCTTGACTCCAGTGGTGTGGAGGCTCTGGGACCCACGGCTGGGCTACCCCCGTACACTGAGGGAGAAAATTACAAAAAACAATTTGATGGTCAGAATGTAGATCAATGTCTTACATTCACCCCAGTACAATGATCTGGGCCTAAATCCATCGTTTTTGGCACTCCACACCACCCTGGGTTAGATACTGGCTTTATGCAAATCAGCTCTGACCCTGTGCCCCATGGGAACAGTCCAGTCCGAACTACACAGCCATATCTTTCCCAGACCGGAATCAAGCATCCGAGGACCGGACCGGTTTCGAGGTAACACCTCTCATCAGCCCGGCTAGCTTGACTCCAGTGGTGTGGAGGCTCTGGGACCCACGGCTGGGCTACCCCAGTACACTGAGGGAGAAAATTACAAAAAACAATTTGATGGACAGAATGTAGATCAATGTCTTACATTCACCCCAGTACAATGATATGGGCCTAAATCCATCGTTTTTTGCACTCCACACCACCCTGGGTTCGATACTGGCTTTATGCAAATCAGCTCTGACCCTGTGCCCCATGGGAACAGTCCAGTCCGAACTACACAGCCATATCTTTCCCAGACCAGAATCAAGCATCCGAGGACCGGACCGGTTTCGAGGTAACACCTTTCATCAGCCCGGCTAGCTTGACTCCAGTGGTGTGGAGGCTCTGGGACCCACGGCTGGGCTACCCCAGTACACTGAGGGAGAAAATTACAAAAAACAATTTGATGGACAGAATGTAGATCAATGTCTTACATTCACCCCAGTACAATGATCTGGGCCTAAATCCATCGTTTTTTGCACTCCACACCACCCTGGGTTAGATACTGGCTTTATGCAAATCAGCTCTGACCCTGTGCCCCATGGGAACAGTCCAGTCCGAACTACACAGCCATATCTTTCCCAGACCGGAATCAAGCATCCGAGGACCGGACCGGTTTCGAGGTAACACCTCTCATCAGCCCGGCTAGCTTGACTCCAGTGGTGTGGAGGCTCTGGGACCCACGGCTGGGCTACCCCAGTACACTGAGGGAGAAAATTACAAAAAACAATTTGATGGACAGAATGTAGATCCAGGGTCTCCAACCAGTCGATCGCGAGCTACCGGTAGCTCGCTGAGACCCTGCCGGTAGCTCGCGCTGCATTGTGCTCAATGTGCCTTGCCACATGCACGGACCTGAAGCAGGCATTCCCACCGTGAATTATTATATTTGCGCTGCCGGTCTGAGCGATTAGTTGCATGCATAAACATTGTTCACCCCCCACCCCCGCATACAGTCCCTGCACGTCCACAGAACACGCCCTCACCCAAAGCAGCTGCTAACAGTGGCCTTCAGCTTAGCTGGGGCGGGGCGGGGTGAAGAGGATGATGTTCCTTTCCTTCCTTTGTGAGAAGAGTCTCGTGACCCTCTTAAGGGCCCCTGCCTTTTCCTCATAGGCGCCGCGCTTTTCCAGTAACGAGTGCCAAGTGCGGAGCTGCAGCGGGCGTGGCAGGGCAGAGCAGCAGGTCGTGCAAAGGTATAGAACTGTTGGGACCCGCGCCATCAGCCTTCTTCAACAATACAGCCTGTAGCCTTCTATCAACTGAGCAGCAGGTACGGCAAGCCGTGTGAGAGGCCTCTCGGAGGTCTTAACACGGATTTGTTACTTATTTTGATATCTAGTGATAATTGGCGGTTACGAGTCGCAGGGTAAACCCTTCTCTGGCTCAATCTCCTGGTCTCTTCCAATTCCAGCGTGTTGTGTGCTGAAGCGTGGGCCCCAAATCCATGCCTGCATGATAGTAGCAGTGACAGCTGTGTAATTCCTGGACTTACATGTGGCATATGATAATAGAAGCGTGTGAAGTTGAGGACCCTTGCTTCTACCTCTGACTTGTCTTTGCAAGTAAATAAAGTACAAAGTGATCGGTGTTAATATTGGGGCACCAGCTTGGTTATCAATGAGTCAGTGCCTTCCGGAGTAAACTGGTATTCGCACTCCTGAATTAAAACTCCCACGTTATCATTCTGGGGCCCTAGAGTAGAAGTAATCAACCACGTTGCAGCAGCAGCCAGTGCGGTTTTCAAACCCAATTCTAAAACCCATAAAAAAGGGTTGAGGCCCAGGGTTCATGAGATTTGACTTCTTCCCACGTCTGGTCAAATAGTAATATCCTCTGGGAGAGAAAAGACTAAGAGGCATTAATGGCGCACATTCTTCCCTCAACCCTGTCAATCAGATCACAGGGAATTAGAGGTTTGAACAGGAATCATAAACAAATCACACAAGGCAGGGTCTCGGCAGCAGCGATCGCACTCAACTATCAGCTTTAAAAAGATGTTTGAAAATGAATCATTTTGTCCTCACACATACACTTTTTCAGATTGTGAACTGAAAACACATACATTTTGCTATCAAAATCAAACCTTTCATTTTGGAAAAAGATGCGCAATCCACAAAATAAAAAGTGAAAAATTCCATGAAAAGCCCTATTTTGTCCGGCGCCACGACAGAGCCTTTCCTTTTTAGTACCAAGGCACAGGTCCTCGAACCCTGCTTTGATAAAACTTGCATTCCATGCCCTTATATCACCACCTTATGCTATGGAAGACCTCGATATACCACGCCAAATCACTACTAAACAAGATTGGGCATCATTGAGCCATGGATGTCAACAGTATGCCATGGAGGTCTTTGCCCTACCACGCCAGGGTGGTCTCCATCAAGCCACAGGTGTCACAGTATGGCAGGAATGATCATGACAGTGCAGTTGCTTACTTACACACCATCCACTTGTGTGCATGCACACGAACGTGCACACACACATTTGAGACTTTTTGTAAGATTCATTGGCATCCTTCTGTGGCCTCCAGTTTAGCACGTGACCCATAGCTGGCACCTGGAGGTGACCCGCGTCAGTTGCAGGAGACTCAGTCTGCAGGGCAAAAAAGTGAGCTACAAACGTTAAAGCAGGCCTGCTTTAAAGGCATATCTTTCTGAGTTGTTATCACTGTGATTTTTCCTCATTATGTATCAAAGTGCGATGGTGCAAGGGGGACATTCGGCCACAATGGAACATAGGAAGCCCTGTCAGGTTGTGAAAAAACCTGATACAGATACGTCACTACTTACTATCATTTCACAAGCCGCGTTTGTAAAGGACGACCAAACCTGGATAAACCTACAACAGGAGGAGTGTGATCTGGCCCTATATTGAAATGCATGAATAAGGGAAGAAGGTGTGACCATTGGTTGAGCAAGCGTGCAGGGCAGGCCAGGTCCGAGGAGGACTGGCAAACACACAGGGACTGCACAGCTAGGAATAAGGTGAAAAGAGGCTGTAAAGGCGTTCACAGAGGTCTAACCCAGGCATACCTGCCAAAACTACTGTCTTTTTTCAGCAACACAACCACCGTTTTCTGAGTCATTCAGCTTGATTTGCAGTATTTGTATGTTGTTGTGGATTTGGTGATCTGAATCTGAAAAAATGCCTTTCATTGTGCATCACACGTATTATTTTATTCATTGCTTTCAGTGTTGTGTTCAAACCACAGTACTATGGGCTCTGAAGACATAGGCTTAACCTTAACGTCAATGAAACTCGGCATGGGAGGTCTCTTGGAGAAATGCTCAAGTTGCTTGGGGTTTAGTAGCTCACGATGATTTTCACTGACCAGAAGTAGCTCTCACTACACAAAAGGTTGGAGACCCCTGATGTAGATCAATGTCTTACATTCACCCCAGTACAATGATCTGGGCCTAAATCCATCGTTGTTTGCACTCCACACCACCCTGGGTTAGATACTGGCTTTATGCAAATCAGCTCTGACCCTGTGCCCCATGGGAACAGTCCAGTCCGAACTACACAGCCATATCTTTCCCAGACCGGAATCAAGCATCCGAGGACCGGACCGGTTTCGAGGTAACACCTTTCATCAGCCCGGCTAGCTTGACTCCAGTGGTGTGGAGGCTTTGGGACCCACGGCTGGGCTACCCCAGTACACTGAGGGAGAAAATTACAAAAAACTATTTGATGGACAGAATGTAGATCAATGTCTTACATTCACCCCAGTACAATGATCTGGGCCTAAATCCATCGTTTTTTGCACTCCACACCACCCTGGGTTAGATACTGGCTTTATGCAAATCAGCTCTGACCCTGTGCCCCATGGGAACAGTCCAGTCCGAACTACACAGCCATATCTTTCCCAGACCGGAATCAAGCATCCGAGGACCGGACCGGTTTCGAGGTAACACCTCTCATCAGCCCGGCTAGCTTGACTCCAGTGGTGTGGAGGCTCTGGGACCCACGGCTGGGCTACCCCAGTACACTGAGGGAGAAAATTACAAAAAACAATTTGATGGACAGAATGTAGATCAATGTCTTACATTCACCCCAGTACAATGATCTGGGCCTAAATCCATCGTTTTTTGCACTCCACACCACCTTGGGTTAGATACTGGCTTTATGCAAATCAGCTCTGACCCTGTGCCCCATGGGAACAGTCCAGTCCGAACTACACAGCCATATCTTTCCCAGACCAGAATCAAGCATCCGAGGACCGGACCGGTTTCGAGGTAACACCTCTCATCAGCCCGGCTAGCTTGACTCCAGTGGTGTGGAGGCTCTGGGACCCACGGCTGGGCTACCCCAGTACACTGAGGGAGAAAATTACAAAAAACAATTTGATGGACAGAATGTAGATCAATGTCTTACATTCACCCCAGTACAATGATCTGGGCCTAAATCCATCGTTTTTTGCACTCCACACCACCCTGGGTTAGATACTGGCTTTATGCAAATCAGCTCTGACCCTGTGCCCCATGGGAACAGTCCAGTCCGAACTACACAGCCATATATTTCCCAGACCGGAATCAAGCATCCGAGGACCAGACCGGTTTCGAGGTAACACCTCTCATCAGCCCGGCTAGCTTGACTCCAGTGGTGTGGAGGCTCTGGGACCCACGGCTGGGCTACCCCAGTACACTGAGGGAGAAAATTGCAAAAAACAATTTGATGGACAGAATGTAGATCATTGTCTTACATTCACCCCAGTACAATGATCTGGGCCTAAATTCATCGTTTTTTGCACTCCACACCACCCTGGGTTAGATACTGGCTTTATGCAAATCAGCTCTGACCCTGTGCCCATGGGAACAGTCCAGTCCGAACTACACAGCCATATCTTTCCCAGACCGGAATCAAGCATCCGAGGACCGGACCGGTTTCGAGGTAACACCTCTCATCAGCCCGGCTAGCTTGACTCCAGTGGTGTGGAGGCTCTGGGACCCACGGCTGGGCTACCCCAGTACACTGAGGGAGAAAATTACAAAAAACAATTTGATGGACAGAATGTAGATCAATGTCTTACATTCACCCCAGTACAATGATCTGGGCCTAAATCCATCGTTTTTTGCACTCCACACCACCCTGGGTTAGATACTGGCTTTATGCAAATCAGCTCTGACCCTGTGCCCCATGGGAACAGTCCAGTCCGAACTACACAGCCATATCTTTCCCAGACCGGAATCAAGCATCCAAGGACCGGACCGGTTTCGAGGTAACACCTCGCATCAGCCCGGCTAGCTTGACTCCAGTGGTGTGGAGGCTCTGGGACCCACGGCTGGGCTACCCCAGTACACTGAGGGAGAAAATTACAAAAAACAATTTGATGGACAGAATGTAGATCAATGTCTTACATTCACCCCAGTACAATGATCTGGGCCTAAATCCATCGTTTTTTGCACTCCATACCACCCTGGGTTAGATACTGGCTTTATGCAAATCAGCTCTGACCCTGTGCCCCATGGGAACAGTCCAGTCCGAACTACACAGCCATATCTTTCCCAGACCGGAATCAAGCATCCGAGGACCGGACCGGTTTCGAGGTAACACCTCGCATCAACCCGGCTAGCTTGACTCCAGTGGTGTGGAGGCTCTGGGACCCACGGCTGGGCTACCCCAGTACACTGAGGGAGAAAATTACAAAAAACAATTTGATGGACAGAATGTAGATCAATGTCTTACATTCACCCCAGTACAATGATCTGGGCCTAAATCCATCGTTTTTTGCACTCCACACCACCCTGGGTTAGATACTGGCTTTATGCAAATCAGCTCTGACCCTGTGCCCCATGGGAACAGTCCAGTCCGAACTACACAGCCATATCTTTCCCAGACCGGAATCAAGCATCCGAGGACCGGACCGGTTTCGAGGTAACACCTCTCATCAGCCCGGCTAGCTTGACTCCAGTGGTGTGGAGGCTCTGGGACCCACGGCTGGGCTATCCCAGTACACTGAGGGAGAAAATTACAAAAAACAATTTGATGGACAGAATGTAGATCAATGTCTTACATTCACCCCAGTACAATGATCTGGGCCTAAATCCATCGTTTTTTGCACTCCACACCACCCTGGGTTAGATACTGGCTTTATGCAAATCAGCTCTGACCCTGTGCCCCATGGGAACAGTCCAGCCCGAACTACACAGCCATATCTTTCCCAGACCAGAATCAAGCATCCGAGGACCGGACTGGTTTCGAGGTAACACCTTTCATCAGCCCGGCTAGCTTGACTCCAGTGGTGTGGAGGCTCTGGGACCCACGGCTGGGCTACCCCAGTACACTGAGGGAGAAAATTACAAAAAACAATTTGATGGACAGAATGTAGCTCAATGTCTTACATTCACCCCAGTACAATGATCTGGGCCTAAATCCATCGTTTTTTGCACTCCACACCACCCTGGGTTAGATACTGGCTTTATGCAAATCAGCTCTGACCCTGTGCCCCATGGGAACAGTCCAGTCCGAACTACACAGCCATATCTTTCCCAGACCGGAATCAAGCATCCGAGGACCGGACCGGTTTCGAGGTAACACCTCTCATCAGCCCGGCTAGCTTGACTCCAGTGGTGTGGAGGCTCTGCGACCCACGGCTGGGCTACCCCAGTACACTGAGGGAGAAAATTACAAAAAACAATTTGATGGACAGAATGTAGATCCAGGGTCTCCAACCAGTCGATCGCGAGCTACCGGTAGCTCGCTGAGACCCTGCCGGTAGCTCGCGCTGCATTGTGCTCAATGTGCCTTGCCACATGCACGGACCTGAAGCAGGCATTCCCACCTGTGAATTATTATATTTGCGCTGCCGGTCTGAGCGATTAGTTGCATGCATAAACATTGTTCACCCCCCACCCCCGCATACAGTCCCTGCACGTCCACAGAACACGCCCTCACCCAAAGCAGCTGCTAACAGTGGCCTTCAGCTTAGCTGGGGCGGGGCGGGGTGAAGAGGATGATGTTCCTTTCCTTCCTTTGTGAGAAGAGTCTCGTGACCCTCTTAAGGGCCCCTGCCTTTTCCTCATAGGCGCCGTGCTTTTCCAGTAACGAGTGCCAAGTGCGGAGCTGCAGCGGGCGTGGCAGGGCAGAGCAGCAGGTCGTGCAAAGGTATAGAACTGTTGGGACCCGCGCCATCAGCCTTCTTCAACAATACAGCCTGTAGCCTTCTATCAACTGAGCAGCAGGTACGGCAAGCCGTGTGAGAGGCCTCTCGGAGGTCTTAACATGGATTTGTTACTTATTTTGATATCTAGTGATAATTGGCGGTTACGAGTCGCAGGGTAAACCCTTCTCTGGCTCAATCTCCTGGTCTCTTCCAATTCCAGCGTGTTGTGTGCTGAAGCGTGGGCCCCAAATCCATGCCTGCATGATAGTAGCAGTGACAGCTGTGTAATTCCTGGACTTACATGTGGCATATGATAATAGAAGCGTGTGAAGTTGAGGACCCTTGCTTCTACCTCTGACTTGTCTTTGCAAGTAAATAAAGTACAAAGTGATCGGTGTTAATATTGGGGCACCAGCTTGGTTATCAATGAGTCAGTGCCTTCCGGAGTAAACTGGTATTCGCACTCCTGAATTAAAACTCCCACGTTATCATTCTGGGGCCCTAGAGTAGAAGTAATCAACCACGTTGCAGCAGCAGCCAGTGCGGTTTTCAAACCCAATTCTAAAACCCATAAAAAAGGGTTGAGGCCCAGGGTTCATGAGATTTGACTTCTTCCCACGTCTGGTCAAATAGTAATATCCTCTGGGAGAGAAAAGACTAAGAGGCATTAATGGCGCACATTCTTCCTTCAACCCTGTCAATCAGATCACAGGGAATTAGAGGTTTGAACAGGAATCATAAACAAATCACACAAGGCAGGGTCTCGGCAGCAGCGATCGCACTCAACTATCAGCTTTAAAAAGATGTTTGAAAATGAATCATTTTGTCCTCACACATACACTTTTTCAGATTGTGAACTGAAAACACATACATTTTGCTATCAAAATCAAACCTTTCATTTTGGAAAAAGATGCGCAATCCACAAAATAAAAAGTGAAAAATTCCATGAAAAGCCCTATTTTGTCCGGCGCCACGACAGAGCCTTTCCTTTTTAGTACCAAGGCACAGGTCCTCGAACCCTGCTTTGATAAAACTTGCATTCCATGCCCTTATATCACCACCTTATGCTATGGAAGACCTCGATATACCACGCCAAATCACTACTAAACAAGATTGGGCATCATTGAGCCATGGATGTCAACAGTATGCCATGGAGGTCTTTGCCCTACCACGCCAGGGTGGTCTCCATCAAGCCACAGGTGTCACAGTATGGCAGGAATGATCATGACAGTGCAGTTGCTTACTTACACACCATCCACTTGTGTGCATGCACACGAACGTGCACACACACATTTGAGACTTTTTGTAAGATTCATTGGCATCCTTCTGTGGCCTCCAGTTTAGCACGTGACCCATAGCTGGCACCTGGAGGTGACCCGCGTCAGTTGCAGGAGACTCAGTCTGCAGGGCAAAAAAGCGAGCTACAAACGTTAAAGCAGGCCTGCTTTAAAGGCATATCTTTCTGAGTTGTTATCACTGTGATTTTTCCTCATTATGTATCAAAGTGCGATGGTGCAAGGGGGAAATTCGGCCACAATGGAACATAGGAAGCCCTGTCAGGTTGTGAAAAAACCTGATACAGATACGTCACTACTTACTATCATTTCACAAGCCGCGTTTGTAAAGGACGACCAAACCTGGATAAACCTACAACAGGAGGAGTGTGATCTGGCCCTATATTGAAATGCATGAATAAGGGAAGAAGGTGTGACCATTGGTTGAGCAAGCGTGCAGGGCAGGCCAGGTCCGAGGAGGACTGGCAAACACACAGGGACTGCACAGCTAGGAATAAGGTGAAAAGAGGCTGTAAAGGCGTTCACAGAGGTCTAACCCAGGCATACCTGCCAAAACTACTGTCTTTTTTCAGCAACACAACCACCGTTTTCTGAGTCATTCAGCTTGATTTGCAGTATTTGTATGTTGTTGTGGATTTGGTGATCTGAATCTGAAAAAATGCCTTTCATTGTGCATCACACGTATTATTTTATTCATTGCTTTCAGTGTTGTGTTCAAACCACAGTACTATGGGCTCTGAAGACATAGGCTTAACCTTAACGTCAATGAAACTCGGCATGGGAGGTCTCTTGGAGAAATGCTCAAGTTGCTTGGGGTTTAGTAGCTCACGATGATTTTCACTGACCAGAAGTAGCTCTCACTACACAAAAGGTTGGAGACCCCTGATGTAGATCAATGTCTTACATTCACCCCAGTACAATGATCTGGGCCTAAATCCATCGTTTTTTGCACTCCACACCACCCTGGGTTAGATACTGGCTTTATGCAAATCAGCTCTGACCCTGTGCCCCATGGGAACAGTCCAGTCCGAACTACACAGCCATATCTTTCCCAGACCGGAATCAAGCATCCGAGGACCGGACCGGTTTCGAGGTAACACCTTTCATCAGCCCGGCTAGCTTGACTCCAGTGGTGTGGAGGCTTTGGGACCCACGGCTGGGCTACCCCAGTACACTGAGGGAGAAAATTACAAAAAACTATTTGATGGACAGAATGTAGATCAATGTCTTACATTCACCCCAGTACAATGATCTGGGCCTAAATCCATCGTTTTTTGCACTCCACACCACCCTGGGTTAGATACTGGCTTTATGCAAATCAGCTCTGACCCTGTGCCCCATGGGAACAGTCCAGTCCGAACTACACAGCCATATCTTTCCCAGACCGGAATCAAGCATCCGAGGACCGGACCGGTTTCGAGGTAACACCTCTCATCAGCCCGGCTAGCTTGACTCCAGTGGTGTGGAGGCTCTGGGACCCACGGCTGGGCTACCCCAGTACACTGAGGGAGAAAATTACAAAAAACAATTTGATGGACAGAATGTAGATCAATGTCTTACATTCACCCCAGTACAATGATCTGGGCCTAAATCCATCGTTTTTTGCACTCCACACCACCTTGGGTTAGATACTGGCTTTATGCAAATCAGCTCTGACCCTGTGCCCCATGGGAACAGTCCAGTCCGAACTACACAGCCATATCTTTCCCAGACCAGAATCAAGCATCCGAGGACCGGACCGGTTTCGAGGTAACACCTCTCATCAGCCCGGCTAGCTTGACTCCAGTGGTGTGGAGGCTCTGGGACCCACGGCTGGGCTACCCCAGTACACTGAGGGAGAAAATTACAAAAAACAATTTGATGGACAGAATGTAGATCAATGTCTTACATTCACCCCAGTACAATGATCTGGGCCTAAATCCATCGTTTTTTGCACTCCACACCACCCTGGGTTAGATACTGGCTTTATGCAAATCAGCTCTGACCCTGTGCCCCATGGGAACAGTCCAGTCCGAACTACACAGCCATATATTTCCCAGACCGGAATCAAGCATCCGAGGACCAGACCGGTTTCGAGGTAACACCTCTCATCAGCCCGGCTAGCTTGACTCCAGTGGTGTGGAGGCTCTGGGACCCACGGCTGGGCTACCCCAGTACACTGAGGGAGAAAATTGCAAAAAACAATTTGATGGACAGAATGTAGATCATTGTCTTACATTCACCCCAGTACAATGATCTGGGCCTAAATTCATTGTTTTTTGCACTCCACACCACCCTGGGTTAGATACTGGCTTTATGCAAATCAGCTCTGACCCTGTGCCCATGGGAACAGTCCAGTCCGAACTACACAGCCATATCTTTCCCAGACCGGAATCAAGCATCCGAGGACCGGACCGGTTTCGAGGTAACACCTCTCATCAGCCCGGCTAGCTTGACTCCAGTGGTGTGGAGGCTCTGGGACCCACGGCTGGGCTACCCCAGTACACTGAGGGAGAAAATTACAAAAAACAATTTGATGGACAGAATGTAGATCAATGTCTTACATTCACCCCAGTACAATGATCTGGGCCTAAATCCATCGTTTTTTGCACTCCACACCACCCTGGGTTAGATACTGGCTTTATGCAAATCAGCTCTGACCCTGTGCCCCATGGGAACAGTCCAGTCCGAACTACACAGCCATATCTTTCCCAGACCGGAATCAAGCATCCGAGGACCGGACCGGTTTCGAGGTAACACCTCGCATCAACCCGGCTAGCTTGACTCCAGTGGTGTGGAGGCTCTGGGACCCACGGCTGGGCTACCCCAGTACACTGAGGGAGAAAATTACAAAAAACAATTTGATGGACAGAATGTAGATCAATGTCTTACATTCACCCCAGTACAATGATCTGGGCCTAAATCCATCGTTTTTTGCACTCCACACCACCCTGGGTTAGATACTGGCTTTATGCAAATCAGCTCTGACCCTGTGCCCCATGGGAACAGTCCAGTCCGAACTACACAGCCATATCTTTCCCAGACCGGAATCAAGCATCCGAGGACCGGACCGGTTTCGAGGTAACACCTCTCATCAGCCCGGCTAGCTTGACTCCAGTGGTGTGGAGGCTCTGGGACCCACGGCTGGGCTATCCCAGTACACTGAGGGAGAAAATTACAAAAAACAATTTGATGGACAGAATGTAGATCAATGTCTTACATTCACCCCAGTACAATGATCTGGGCCTAAATCCATCGTTTTTTGCACTCCACACCACCCTGGGTTAGATACTGGCTTTATGCAAATCAGCTCTGACCCTGTGCCCCATGGGAACAGTCCAGCCCGAACTACACAGCCATATCTTTCCCAGACCAGAATCAAGCATCCGAGGACCGGACTGGTTTCGAGGTAACACCTTTCATCAGCCCGGCTAGCTTGACTCCAGTGGTGTGGAGGCTCTGGGACCCACGGCTGAGCTACCCCAGTACACTGAGGGAGAAAATTACAAAAAACAATTTGATGGACAGAATGTAGCTCAATGTCTTACATTCACCCCAGTACAATGATCTGGGCCTAAATCCATCGTTTTTTGCACTCCACACCACCCTGGGTTAGATACTGGCTTTATGCAAATCAGCTCTGACCCTGTGCCCCATGGGAACAGTCCAGTCCGAACTACACAGCCATATCTTTCCCAGACCGGAATCAAGCATCCGAGGACCGGACCGGTTTCGAGGTAACACCTCTCATCAACCCGGCTAGCTTGACTCCAGTGGTGTGGAGGCTCTGCGACCCACGGCTGGGCTACCCCAGTACACTGAGGGAGAAAATTACAAAAAACAATTGGATGGACAGAATGTAGATCAATGTCTTACATTCACCCCAGTACAATGATCTGGGCCTAAATCCATCGTTTTTAGCACTCCACACCACCCTGGGTTAGATACTGGCTTTATGCAAATCAGCTCTGACCCTGTGCCCCATGGGAACAGTCCAGTCCGAACTACACAGCCATATCTTTCCCAGACCGGAATCAAGCATCCGAGGACTGGACCGGTTTCGAGGTAACACCTCTCATCAGCCCGGCTAGCTTGACTCCAGTGGTGTGGAGGCTCTGGGACCCACGGCTGGGCTACCCCAGTACACTGAGGGAGAAAATTACAAAAAACAATTTGATGGACAGAATGTAGATTAATGTCTTACATTCACCCCAGTACAATGATCTGGGCCTAAATTCATCGTTTTTAGCACACCACACCACCCTGGGTTAGATACTGGCTTTATGCAAATCAGCTCTGACCCTGTGCCCCATGGGAACAGTCCAGTCCCAACTACACAGCCATATCTTTCCCTGACTGGAATCAAGCATCCGAGGACCGGACCGGTTTCGAGGTAACACCTCTCATCAGCCCAGCTAGCTTGACTCCAGTGGTGTGGAGGCTCTGGGACTCACGGCTGGGCTACCCCAGTACACTGAGGGAGAAAATTACAAAAAACAATTTGATGGACAGAATGTAGATCAATGTCTTACATTCACCCCAGTACAATGATCTGGGCCTAAATCCATTGTTTTTTGCACTCCACACCACCCTGGGTTAGATACTGGCTTTATGCAAATCAGCTCTGACCCTGTGCCCCATGGGAACAGTCCAGTCCGAACTACACAGCCATATCTTTCCCAGACCGGAATCAAGCATCCGAGGACCGGACCGGTTTCGAGGTAACACCTCTCATCAGCCCGGCTAGCTTGACTCCAGTGGTGTGGAGGCTCTGATACCCACGTCTGAGCATCCCCAGCGCACTTATGGTGGAATTTGCAAACAAAACAGGTGATGGACAGAATGTGGATCAATGTCACACATTCACCCCAGTCCAAGGATCTGGGCACATATCCATCAAATGGAAAAATAAAATGATAATAACAATACGTTATTATAATTTTATTTTTCCTATTGAAGTCAGTGGGGCGACACTGCTCCTCCTTGTCGGAGGAGCCTCCAGTTTGTTTAGGACCGGGAGTACTAGAAGTCGAGGACTTTCAAAGGGTTCTCTCATATGCAGGATATAAAAAGGTGCAAGAGAAGCCACTGGTGAGATGTTGAGGTGGAGTAAATAAGAGGAATTTGGAGGATAGATATAAATAAATGTAAATAAGAGAACAAGATGGCTTTTAGGGATCCATGGAAGGCAATAAAATTAAGGGTGGGTGCAGAGCTCCGCTCTGCCCGTGGAGGTGTGCAGAGTTTTGCCTACTCCGGCTCCGCAAATTAGGCAGGGAAGCCAAAACTCCACACACTCCACGGCGGGGCGGAATTAACCGCCCGCACCTCCCACCCGCCCAATCAACAACTATTTTACAAGCTTAAAAAACACGATGTAAAGTAGTAAATTGCCTTAGCTGAGCTGCGGCCTCCCTGGGCTGCCCTCTTCCTCCATCTTGACTTCTTGATTACAACTGTGCATGCGCGAGTCCTCGAGCATGCACATTTCTCGTTAGAAATACGCATTTGCAAGCACCCGCACATGCACAGTTGTCATCAAGAAGTCAACATGGAGGAAGTGGGCAGCCCAGGGATGCCGCAGCTCAGGTAAGGCGCTTTACTACTTTAAATCATGTTTTTTAAGCATGTAAAATAGTTTATAGGGTCGGTGGGGGGCAGTTGGGAGGCGGTGGGTGTGTAGTGGAGCTACGCGGAGTGAGCAGAGTTTGTTTTAAATCCCGCACAGCTCCACTACGCCCAGGGCTAAATAAAATATGGGGCTGTGTACTCGCTAACAACAAGTACATTAAAAACGGATTGAGGTGTTACTGGGTGAAATGAACCAAAAGAAAATTATTTTCACCAAGAAAAGTATTAAACAGTCTGGGTTTTTGAGCTAGGTGAAATACCATTCATGTTGAAAATATGATTATGATATAATGACCAAAAAAGAACATCAGGACCAGTTTTAACGGGATGACTATTTCTCTATAGATTCTGAGCTATCCCAACCTCGAACGCATCTTAGTTATGTGTCAATTTCTAAAAGATTTGACTATATAATGTATTTTATCAGTATGGACGCTTAGCAAAAGGGGAAGGGGAAGGGGAGACAAATAGGGATAAAAGATTGAGAGGGAGGAATAAAGAATGGAGCAGAATAACGGAGATTGGGTTGACTTCAATGCAAGATAGCAAAGTCCAACGTGCTTTGGCAAAGCCAATAACTTGATTTAGTGCATGGAAACTGCATTTGTGTGTGACTGTGTTATCATGCCTCAGCACATTCAAGCCAGAATGATATGCTTTTCTCCTAGTCAAGACAGACGTCATATTCTCTCACAACTGCAAAATGGAAGCCTGTGGAATACTCTTGTAGGCTATTTCGAGATGTGAAAGATACCTCAAATGAGCAGTGGCTGAAGGAGTTTGATCCATACATCCTTTCTATCTATCTTTTGTATTGTTGATAGAATGCTTTATCAGACAGGGTTAGCTGTCCAAGCATAAATTTCACAGAGATAGAAAGGAGTCCATGTACCCATTCCAAACAGTAACAGTATATGCTACTTCCCTTGACATCTGCAATTCCAGACAGAATGTTCCAAATCCAATCCAAAGTGTATACCTGTGGAGAAATGATGTAGTCTAATCCAAGATGTGAAAGACACTTCAAGCAAGCATTGGCTGAAAGAAATTGACCTAAAGTAGGAAAGGCCTGCACGGGGCAGACTGAAGACACTGACAGTGTATCAGTTTAGCATGGATAAAATGAGCATTGGAAGACAGCTAAAGTTTTAGCAGTACACATAAAATTGACCTATTCTCCGGTATACGGCAGATAGAGTGGAAATTCATGAAACCGCATGAAACTTCTCATAAAGAACCCAAAGTAGATCTACTTTTTGTACAATGCACATTATAGATGCAGCAATCGTGTTTTATCTAGAAGCCAATATGACATTAAGTTGATGTTTAAGGTGTGTGATATCCCATTTGGAGAGGTAATTCCATGAGGGGGCTACCACCCAGGCCATTATAAGCAACTTGGTTTTTCAGGCCTGGTTTCACTAGGTGGGTATGTACACTTAATGAAACAGGGTCAAGAACAGGGGCAAGGGCTGTAGGTAAGGCGACAGCTCATCTCGTGTCTGAGTGCTGCAGCTTCATGGCTTCATGGGTGGAGCAGGCAATGCTCCCTTGTTTTATCCCTACTTTGACCCGGCCTGCACTGTGTGCCAAGGTTTCGGGATTCATGCCTCCCATTTCCAGGCCTCCACCACCCCCACCAATGGCATCTTCTGTCTGTTCTGGGCAGGGTAAAATCTGAACAGCTTTTTCCGAGAATCGCGGAACACACATGACATTGGAACAGGTATTCCTGGGCATGTGTGTTATTTCTAGGGGTTTGCAAACTTTGTGACATTCCCATTTGAGTAACGGTGAGAAATTCAGCAAAAACTATATGCACATTTAGCAGCATGTTTTAGTGTGACTGTATTCTGGGGTCCATTTTGGATGCAAGGATGCATTATGATCTAAAAAAATAGCAGAAAAAATGCAAGTGCTATATTCCTGTGCTTCACGATGTGTGGTGCAATGGTGTATTATGCTGTCAAGTAGGCTCAGCCAAAAAAGATTGATTACAGCTCTTCTTTTCTAAGACCACTAAAGTGACTTTCCAAGTCAGATGAAGTATAATAAACACAGCATTTTCCACCTAAAAACCCAGCCACTATAACTCTCTGAGAAATAGAACACAAATGAAATATCATAGAAAAAGGAAAGACTTCAAGAACTAAAAAGGTGATAACTATTGAAATGTCTCTGGCAGTAATTTCCGGGAGGTGTGCCAACAACCTGAAGTAACAATCCTAATTACTCAGAGCAAACGTGTGGAGGTGGTGTGGCTAATGACCAGAGCTGCCGACTTTGGAACTGGGGAACTGGTTTTGAGTCCTAACTTCTGCCTTTGTGAATCTGGGCAAATCACTAAGGGCCTAATTTAGAATTTGGTGGATGGGCTACTCTGTCACTAGCATGACAGATATCCCATCTGCAGTATTTCAAGTGCCATGGGATATAATGCACTCAGGGTCCGACTGGGTACCCAAAGCAGCCCTGGCGATTGTGTCAGACTGACCCCCAGTGTGACGCACTGCTGCTTAACAAAACCAGCCCATAGCACTGCTGCTTTTGTTACTGTGGGCCGATAGTTCAGCAGTGTTATAAAGCCAGCCCCCGGTAACAGCACCGGCCCCCACCGCTCCAAAACCAGCCCCCACTGCTCTAAAACTGGCCTCAACGCTTCCAGCTTCCTGGGCAAACTCCCAATGCCTGCTAGGGTCTGTCCAGCCTGAATGCACTTGCAATACCGCGGACCGGATATCCTTCACATTTGTGTAAGAGTATTACATCCTCTAAACCCTTAATCAGACCCTTAATCTTCCTTTGCCCCCTCCCCCCCAAAGTAAAGGATCCTAGACTTGTCAATGTAATGTGTTCCTCCTGCAAATATAATGCCCTAGGGCCAAGTTTGTGCTATTTAAAACTGCAAAGAAAAAAATACATAAAACCTAATAGAATACATTGTTTTCTAGAAAGGGATAAAACAAATTAATGTGATTCAGTGACGAAGATCTTATGTCCTAGTTAACCCAGTTTAAATGCAGTCAATGAGTAAAATATTTAAAAATGAAGCGAAAAAAATATGTTCCTTTATGATATTCTTGAGATTAGACCAGTCGAAGAAGTCTAACATTCAACTGATAGTGTGATTTAGGAGGTATTTTTGTGTACAGATTGTGCTTTGTTATTTATTGTTGCAAATGCGTAAAGCGCTCTAACAGAGGCAATGGCCTCAAATAAATAAATACATGTATAAAAAGGCCTTGGCTCCTCGCCCTGCCAATTACACTCTTCGAATCAAGAACCCTGGTGGGTTAATACCTGCCACCCATAAAGCTCCCCTCATTTCCCCGGGAAATACCATATAAGATAATACGTCCCTTGGGACAATTCATGATGTATGACCCACCTCAAATGAGAAGTGTGGACAGCACTCAACTCTGACACCATAAAGCCCTAAACTATTAGGAGTGGTAATGCAAGGAGAGTCGCACCATCACTTTTTTTTTTATGTTTGCAAGCTTTATTGAAAGAAATGATATGAAACTACAATATGATATCAACAGAGAAAATAAAATGCAGATTAAAACATGTCGAAAAACCAAAAACATACTGATGTCAGTACTAAGAAACCAAGCATTTTCTGGGTTTTAAAGGGAAGGAAGGGGGGAAGGGAGGGAGGGAATAAAAACAATGTTATAACAGAATACTGCTTAAGTAAGATTAACGGCAGGTAAGAAAAGTGCACAATGATTAAGAAAAACTACACAATATTTGAAAAACAGTATATTATAACTAAAACTGTGAACGGCAGTAAGTAAAAACAAGGAGGAGAGAGTAAAGATCCTTCAAGGAGGCTTAACATTTTCTGAGAAGAGAGAAGTGTACTTCTTTTGAGCTGAATGATCTAAGTATGTGGTAAGGGGCAACCAATAACGTTCAACATTACGAGAAGGTTTACAGGAGGAGGCAAATGCAACATCAAGTCTATGGAAATGACAAAGAAAATTCCACCAACAACGTATGGAAACCTTGGTAAGGGACTTCCAATTTGAGGTAATATGTTGAAATGCGAGAGAAAACATAAGGTCAAAAAGACCAAGTGAGTGTGAAGGGAGATGTAAAGAGTCTGAGAGACTCCCCATAAGCACAAGGGTAATGGAATATGGAAGAGAGAGTGTAAAAATGTGAGAAATGTAAGTCCAAACTTGCTTCCAGAATGCAGCTACAGAAGGACAGAAAAAGAAGACATGAAGAAGATCAGCATCAGGTGTATCACACGTCCAGCAGTTAGAGTTAGAGGAGGAAGTAAAGCGTGAGAGAGAAAGAGGAGAAAGGTAAAGTCTATGATACAGAAAAAATAAAGATTGAGTAAGGGACGCGGAACAAGAGGTTTTCAGGATTTTGGACCAAAGATTATCCCAGAGAGTAACGGGCCATGAGAAGTCCAAATCTTTTTCCCAGGAAATCTCTAATTTTATTTTGGATCGCTCAGGGTTAGGAGCAGAGAAGAATCGATAAATAAGAGAAGCCTTAGGGATAGTGGCAAGCATCACGAGGAGAGGAGATGGAGGGGAAGGCAAAGGCGGAATTAGAGAAGGAAGTGAATAATAACGGTCAAGAATAATTTCCATGAGAATATTATATTTATGTGAAAAAGAACGAGGGCAGTGGAATCATGCTTGAAATTGGGGGAAGGAGCAAGGTGAACTACCATCGAAGAGCTGATTAACCCAAATGATATCCTTTGATCTCCAAGAAGTCCAAGCGAAAGGTCTGTTGTTCTACAAGATAAGCGAATTATACCAAATGTGCGAGAGTAAGAAAGACTCACGAGAAATAGACAATGGGGAAAGCAAAGATTTCAGGAGAGAAGAAGAGTGTTTAAATAAAGGAGGAATGGTATAGGGGGATTTGGTAGTAAAACGAGAGACGTCTTGAAATGAAAAGGGCAATAATAAGGATTGTTCAATGTGAAGCCAGAGGGGGGAAAGAGGAGACTGCTCCGACGAAAGCCATCTGGAAGCTTGACGCAAAGAAAAGGATTTGTGGTATAGACGGAAATCAGGAAAGTTGACACTCCCATTCGATTTGACCTTGCGAAGAGCTAACAAAGAAATCCTAACTTTTTTGTGTTTCCAAAGAAATTTTGACAAAGCTGAATCAATACGATTGAAATAGAGAGCAGGAATATGAACCGGAAGTATAGAAAGCAAATAAATAAGGATAGGACAATCATTATTTTAATAGAATCAACACGACCCCACCAAGAAAGAAAGAGGGGATTCCAGGAGGAAAACAATTGTTCTATCCGGGAAATAACAGCAGACATATTTATTTGATAGATGAAATAGAATTGGAAAACAAAACACCGAGATATTTTATTTTGGTACTATTCCAGGCAAAACCAGTAGAAGAGAAAAAGTGAGGAAGACAAAATTTGGTTAAGGGGAGAATTTCTGTTTTATCAGAATTGATTTTATGTCCCGAAACAAGTGAAAACGCTTCAAATTCAGCCAATAAAGAAGGGACAGATGATTCTGGGTCTGAGATAAATAAAAGAATGTCATCAGCATATGCTGAGAGCTTTAATTGATTATCTCCATATGGAAAGCCAGAAATAGAAGAATTATTACAGATAGAGGAAAGAAAGGGCTCAAGGGCCAACACAAAAAGAAGAGGGGGGAGAGGACAACCCTGATGAACCCCACGCTGAAGGGTAAAGGAAGAGGAAAGCTGACCATTAACAAGAACCGAAGCCTTGGGCATAGAATATAACAAGGATATGAAAGAGATAAATTTAGGACCAAAACCATGCCATTTTAGGGAAGCAAATAAAAAGGACCAGTCGACTCTGTCGAAAGCCTTTTTAGCGTCTGCGGAAATAGCTGCCAAAGAAAGAGAGAGAGAAGAAGCTTCATTTTAGACATTTAAAAGGAGTCTAGAATTATCAGAAGTGAGACCACCCTTAACAAAGCCACATTGCTCTTTTCCAGTGAGGTGAGGCATGAAAGGATCTAAACGTAGTGCGAGCAACTTATCAAAGAGTTTATAATCCACATTGACTAACGAAATTGGGCGATAGTTTTTATAAAACTTCGAATCATAACCTTCCTTAGGAATAAGACAAATAGTAGCGTCTTGAAAAGAGCCTTCGGCCACAACAGAAGAACAAAATGATTGGAAAAGAGGAAGAAGTCTTGGTAACAAAAGATCCAAAAAATGTAAGTAAAACTGAACCGGAAAACCGTCAGGTCCCGGGGTTTTACCTTTGGTAAGAGAGGACAAAGCAGTGGAGAGCTCATGTAGAGAAAGATCTACCTCAAAGTCTGGGAAATTGAGTTGGGGAGTAGAACGTTTGGGCAACTTGTCAAAGTAAGATTGAAGAAGAGAGGACGTAGGAGGAGCTTCCGGAGTATACAAAGATTGATAAAACGATTGGAATTGGTCAAGGATGTCCTTATCTGTATGAAGGAGAGTGTTGGTGGGGAATAGACTGATTCAATAGAGGTACGCTCTTTACGAGATTTAAGGTAGTTAGCCAAGAGTTTGCCGGATTTATTACGGCTGCCATAATAATGCGCACTGCTGCGAAGAAGAAAAGAGGAGGTGATGTCAGTAGTGAGTTTATTGAAGGTGATCTTGGCACGGAGAAGTTCAGGTGACACGTGTTTGGAAGAGGAAGTATAGAATTGATGTTCCAGATGTTTTATATGGGTTAAAGGAACGAAAAGAAGAAAAAAAAGTAGGATCCGTAAAAAGTGAACAAATAAACGCCAACGAGAAGATTTAGGAAGTGGTGGAAGCAAGTCAAAGTCCGTAAGAATAGGAGCATGATCCAAAATAACAATAGGTTCAATAGAGGAGGCCAATACATTTTGAGATAGGGATGGGGAGAAAAAAATATAGTCTAAACGAGAAAAAGAGGCATGAGGAGGAGAGAAAAAGTAAAAGTCCAAGGAGTCTGGATGAGTGATTCTCCAAGAGTCAGAAAGATGTGCTTGTGAGATAGTATCCAAAAATTGTTTATGAGGCTTGTGAGGGATAAAATGGACAGAGGATTTACGATCCAAAAATGGGTCAACTGTCTGATTGCAATCGCCTCCTAAAAGGAAAAAGTCATCTTTATGTTGGATAAATTTGCTGGTGACTAATGGCCAAAAGGTGGAATCAGATTGAGTAGGGCCGTAAACATTAAACACAGTGATAGGGATTGCATTAATAAGTAACTTAGCTACAATCCATCGACCATCAGCATCCCTTTCTTCCAATAGAATTTTACATTTTTACTTTTTGTGAATTAAAACAGCAACACCATTTTTTTGTCGACTGATGGAGAAAACAAGACAGTACCAACCCAATTTCTTTTCAATTTTAACGATTCAAGGTCAGAGAGCTGGGTTTCTTGTAAAAGGACAATATCGGGGAGATAAGAGGATAAATGAGAGAGTACTCTCTGCTGCTTAATAGGATTATTAAAACCTTTCACATTCCAGGAAACAACTCTAAGTGTATTAACAAAAGAAATATAATAACTTCAAAAAGTGCAAAAGAACAAGCAAATATTAGCAAGCCCAGGAGTGAAATAAGTAAAAGAGAAAGGAAAGAAGAATGATAACACAGAGGCTTAAGGGAGAAATGAGGTAGAAAAAAAAGAGGAGAATTAGAAAAGAAGTAGGAAAGGGATAGACAGAAGAGACAGCACAAATCCAAAATGATGACTGCAAAAAACATACCTAAGAGGGAGATACAGAAGGAGGGTAGGGTAATGCCGACACTAAACAAGATAGACCAGCCGAAGAACAGGGACATAACCGCACCAGGACATCATGGAACCACAGAAAGGAGATCACAGGAAGGAGGAAACAAAGAATACAAATCTGTGGGAGGGAAGAAAGATGGTTAGAACATAAGCTTGGACGATAAAATACATTATGAAATTAAGAACACACCACAACGATGAAGTGATAAACAAGAACGATTATAGCACAAGTCAAGAACACAGCTTAAACATATAAGCGCAAAGGAAGGTTATAGAGAGCAACAACAAAACAACCAAGAGAAGGGAACATGAAAACAATTGCAAAACATCAAAAAGCATCCAAAAACTGCTCAGCCATTAGAGGAAGAGGAGGTATCCATGCTCCTGAAAAGTCCAAGTCTTATTTTGATGAGTGACTTTAAAAATGCAAGGGTGGAACAGGCCATAACGCGCTCCAAGGGAGCGCAAAGAGGGGCGAAGAGAGAGGAATTCTTTCCTTCTTGAAGCAGTAACATTAGAAACATTTTGAGCAAGGAATAGATGCTGGCCCAACCAGGAAACTTGATGTTTGGCTCTAGCTGCAGAGAGGACCGAAAGGAGATCAGTAAATTTCAGAAAGAGGATGATAACTCTGCGTGGCTTTGTGGAGGCAACTGAGCGTGGGCCAAGTCTGTGAGCTCTTTGAATACTGATCGAAGTGGCTGGCGGCATGTCCAAGAGCTTTGGAAGGAAGGAGGTGAAGAAAGTCACCGGGTCGTCCCCTTCAAGGGATTCTGGCAGTCCATAAATGCGAAGATTGTTCCTTCTATTCCTATTTTCCAAATCCTCCGTATGCTGTTGGAGGGAGAGAACAGACTTTTCTAGAGAGGAAATACGCTGTGAGTTGTATTGTATTCCAGGGATTTGCTGTTCAACTGAAGTGATCCTGGCATCCATGACCGACCATTTTTCTTTCTAGAGTTGCATGTCCTTATTTGTTTCCTCAATGAATGGACGCAATGCACGTATTTCTCCCAGAATTAACTCCATGGAGATGGGAGATAACGTTTTGTCATTGGAAGGAGGGTCGTGCTTTAGGCGTTTGGAAGAAGATGCAGGAGGTGAAGATTTATTGGAAGTAGCCTGCGCCAACGAAGATCGATGAGGTGCAGAGCCAGCCATTGTTGGTGCTGAGTTGGAAGCACACAGATCTGCAGAGGAAGTTTCCTGAGCACTCATGGAAGGAAGAAAAATACATTTTGGCGTGCGTAGTTTGACCATATAAGTGAAATATGTTAAAAAATTATCTAAGAAACGTACAGTATAGACATCTGACAATCTAGGGCCTGAGCAAGCAAAACAGAACGTGAGGCGGCTGAGTGGCAATAAAGGAATCCCGTGAGGGAACACTCCTCAAGAAGCTTGCTTATGGGGAGAGGCTCATTGATTGCACACTAGAGATGACATTATAAAAATAAAGTTCAAAGAACACACCTTTATAGAGCAAGTGCAGCCAAAAATTCGAAAAACCTGAGCATAGGTACCATTTCCGGAATATTGGCCTCATGAAGGAACACTAGGCAAAGCAAGGCAGTGACGCAGGTTATACTGTATAAATTACAACAACAAAAGGTATCCAGGAGTCACGACTCTGTGCTTTTACTCAAGACTTACCACCATGTGACTTACAAGTTAGACTGTGTGTTTATTCAAGTGTAAACGAACATTCCACCATATACAACATGCAACTTGGGTAGGAATTTTTCCCATCAGTTGCCGCTCTGTACCACCATTATCACATCATTTGGGTCCTACTTACCCAGGAGTTAGTACACAGAATCGGTCATACTGTGAAAGGTGTAGTTATTTTGTTAAATCTACTTTTTCACTTGTTTTTAGTCTTGGGGGTCTGAGAGAAACTAATAAATCACTTTTTCTACTCAGTTCCACCTAATTTTACTTACTTTCACTTTATCCTCACTGCACTGCTTCCCTCAGGTGTAATTTTTTCGACACCATATTGATACCATTGTAAACACAAATGACATCGGTCTCCTCACTCATATAGTCCTTACACCTTTCACAGTATGACCGATTCTGTGTACTAACTCCTGGGTAAGGAGGACCCAAATGATGTGATAATGTCCACAGTATGACCGATTCTGTGTACTAACTCCTGGGTAAGGAGGACCCAAATGATGTGATAGTGTTCAGTTCAGAGTCGTAAAACTAGCCCTTAGACCCTCCTTTATATAGTGTGTTTTGTATACTGTATAAATGACAGAGCACTCAATTATGAGGAAATAAAAATGGGCTGCGGCTAGAATGATGTAGAAGGAGGACTGAAGTACATGAATGAGGTCACCAGCAGCTTGAAGAGCTAAATATTAACAGGAGGCAGCATGAATAAACAGGCGCAGAGCATGAGACATCAAACTGGCAGCAAGAAAATCCTATAAGGAAGCATGCTTGAGTACGCCAGCACATGAGGTGAACGTTGGCAGTCGTTAAAATGCTTAGAAAAAAAAGGCATGGGTGATAGAACAGTCCTGCAGATAACATGCGTGCAAAGTTAGAGGAGCCATGCTGGAGAAATAGCTTTAGGAAACATTGAAGCTTATACAGGAGTATAATGGAGTGTAATGGTGAAATATGAACTGCAGTCAGGTGGCAGCCCGCCGCATCACACCGCAATTATTCCGTAATTACACTGCAAGAACATGCTCACCAGCGCACATGTTGGTCCTGGGCAGTGGCAAGAGGCAGCAGGCAGTTGAGATGAGGAAAGAAGCGCACAAAATGGCGGCGGCCCGTTCTGTTATGAGGAGAAATGGGTCGCGGCCGCAGAATAGCGCTGACAGGCAGTCAGGGCTCGAAAAAGGTCTCAGCGGAATCAGCTCACATTCCGGCAGCGTCTTCCGATGTCCCAAGTCCAGGACGAAGGCAGTAAGCGGGCAAAATTGGAAAAGACCGTCAAGATGCAGCAGAGACCCCACACTAGTCGGCCATCTTAGCCGGCACCGTAGCCACGCCCCTCGCACCATCACTTTTTAAAACATCAATTTAGCCAGTTAATTTGCGATACCCCAATACCTTTGTCTTAAACATCCAGATTCTGTTTGTAATAATGTATGTATAATGCCTCATTTGCATTGATTAAGTATGCCTGTAATGACATTTACTTTAAAAAATAAGTTAGTTAAGAAGCGTGAACACAATGGCAATTAAGGATTTCTCCTTCTCGTTGTTTCTTTCTCTATACGTTCACAATCCCTTTTCATGATAATTGTTTTTTCTCTTCCTTCTTGTAAGTGTCTTCTCACAGTGTGCATACTGTACTCGTGTTGCAACAAAACATTTATTTGTAAATACATGTTTTCATCCAGTTCACATAAATTATTTTATTGTAGGCAGATGTATGTTTGCATAGAACATTTCCGAAAGTGTCTGGTGAAGATTTTGGCAATGCAATTATACTACAAATAATACATCTAACATTTATTTTACTTTCTATATAGGAATATTTCACGAACAGTGAGGTGAGTCTGAATGTATTTATACAGCTTCCTTTTGCACAAGAAATAACGTTTCAAAAACTGAAAACAATCAAAGGGAAAATGAAGTAAAACATATTAACATGAAACATGAAAATATATATGTGGTCTCATCTATCACACTGAAAGCATAGCTCGAAATCTCAATTTTCACACGAGAAAGCATGTCTACAAGACCATCCTGTAAAAAGTTTCAATGTACTGATTTGTCTATAATGATGTTTGGGCATGTTCTCAAACAGAGACTAAATTCCCAAGCCTTAAGGTTTCATGACTGGTAACCTAGGCAATAGACTGCTCATTTTCCCTCTTCACATCGAGAAGGAGTCTGACGGTTGCAGCTCTTACCGAAAGTGATCGCGTCAGCGGCACTTAACCCCTACCCTCCCAATTTCACCACTGGCTGGTGGTGAAATCCACTGCATACATTGCAGAAGATATAATCATCAATCAACAATTTTCTAGGGTGGCGGCTGATGCCCCCTGCTCGGACAGTGTTAGAAGCAGGATCCCCACAAAAACTAACAGGTTGTCCCCCTTCCCTTGTCAGTCCTGATGAAGACCCGATACGGTTGCCAAAAAGCCAGCACCTCCCAATAGGGTTGAAACGTCGATGTTGTGTCATATATCAGTCCAGACCAAGTTTCAACCTGAAAAGAAAAACATTTGTATTTGTTGAAACAATTGAGTTCTAATTATGGACTGATTCACTATTGTTTATATTTGTCATTGTTTCATCTCACAGTCAGTTTATCACGTGTCACTACTATTCACCTGAGCACTTTTCTGTTATTTATATATTTATGTGAATTATGTGTTGGATAACTGACCTCTGAATTTTACCTTTGACAAACCAATTTCTGACTATCAAAATAGGATTTTTTTTTGGTAAAAGTCAAAAATGTAGTGTGTGGTTTCTCTTTTTTCCTTCCCTTCCAAATTTCTTAAAAATCACAAGTATTCCCAAAATACCACTGAGAATATATATTTTTTTAAAACGCATTAAACGATTGTACTAGGCAAAGAAATTGATCTATCTCCCAACAGAATCATTGTCTTTATACAATACCTAGAACCCAGGTTCTGAGGGTCACTGGGCCACCCCATTATTTTGAATGGGCATTTTCTCTCTTGGATATTGTAGTTGTAAAAGCCACTTAAATAAGACTCTTTTTTTTCAAAGTACTAATTTCTTTTGGGAATATAATGTCTTCAAATGCAGACTCAGCATAGCCTTAAACTTTATTTTTAGCCAATCTACCAACCGTTAACAAGCATTTAGAAGAAACTATATTGCGCAAGTAAATCGGACAAATAAAACCACATTATGTAGGTTGATTTTTTCCTGTACGATATAAGACCGCGTGTTTATGCGTGCAATACACAACCGTTTGCTTTAAGAATGAATGCGTAATGTATACTCCTGCACAATTCATGATTTTACCCAGATATAAAACTAATGGACACCTTTGAAAAAAAGATGTGAATTCACGTCAAAGTGTCCAAATAAGATGCGTTACGCTAGTAATTAATAAAGTTCCCTGTAAAATTTAGAAAATTTTCTTTAAGAGTCATCTTCTTCAGGAGATGTTTTAATTCGGCTTGTGCAATTTTTTTATACACCAACATAATATCACATAATTTCAACATTCTTCATCAGATAAAATGTGCAAACTTTTCACCAATTGGCATCGTACGAAACTGTGCATGCTTTTTGCCCACAGAAGAATGGGTTGAGTTGTTAATGTCTTGCCTTGAGACATTTTCTCAGGAAACCAGACATTTTGACTCAGATTTACGAAGATTTGATGCAACGGAGGTCAGCAAGCAAAATTGATGCGCTACATTGCATTACCTAGAGAGAGCGGAACTGCATCATATCTAGAAAGAAGGGGGGCAGTTCTACTCTCTCCCTGCACTGATGTACTTTCAGCAGCCAAAGCAGCCACCCTTGCTCAATAGTGCAAGGGTGTCTTTGTTGTGGCCAACAAGGTGTCCCTCCCTGTACAAAAACTAAGCTATGCGGCACACATGAAAGAGTAAAAACAAGGAGAAATAACAACAAAAATCCAATCAGTAGAACCTGAGTTATGAATTTTTAAAGGATAAACTGCAATAGAGTGCCTAAAAGCATGAGGTGACAATCGCAGCTACCTGGTCGTGCTATAACAGGTCAAAGTCAAAACTTTGAGCTGACTTTGATGGAGCGCAAGCCGGATACATTTCCTTAGATGGAGCGCAAGTCGGATGCATTCTCAGATTACTCCTGATGAATGTTTACCTCCTCAAGTCTTGTCCATGTTGGAGGGGCCACAAGGAGCAAGGAGAGCACCATGGGCGGTGAATGGCATGGCACATAGAGCAAGTCTGGTGTAGCGGACAAGTAGGCTGGTGCTTTGCACTGACGGTGCCCATGAGCGTCAATGCTGCTGTCTGACAAAGATGGCCTGGTAGCAGTTTGCACTGATTTTGGGTACAAGAAGTGTAGCTCAGGTGCAAATGCACCTGTTGGCGGTCACAAAGAGCCCAAAAGCTTGAATGTAAGAACTTGAGAACTACCAAGGGTCCAGAATCTGAGAAGAACCTCTTGAGGTCAGGATCTCACTGAAGGCTGAGTATATGCACTGTTGAGGAGCATATTATGTCCCTGAGGCTCAGTTCAGGAGGCCAGCTGACTGTTATTTTGAGTCACTCTGGGGTCGTAGGTTCAAGATATGTTGCAGGGCCAGTTTGTCCTTGCCAGGCAAGAGAGCAGCAGGAAGCTGGTCAGCACAGCAAGGTAGCCAAACATAATACATTTGTATTTGTGACATGATATTATTTTAGAAATACGCTGCAAATATTATTTGTTATTCAGTGACTCTTCTTGAGATTCAGTCTGAATTTTTTTTACACAAGGTCAAACAACACGGTGTCCTGTTTTATTGTGCACAGTCAGCAACTTCTCCTAATGTTTTTAGACATAACATGGTAGAACAGCTGCAGCTTTCCAACACAGTAGTTCTGATCACATAAACCATGTCTTGCATCCTCGGGTGGCAGAGCGAATAATTACAGCAGAGAGACAGGTCCTGGAATGGAGGCAGACTCCATGCGTAAACTGAGTTTACCCCCATGATGCAAATCACTTAATTACACGCATCAGGTATGGGGTCCGGTGCTAATCCCAGAGATCCTAATATATCCCTGTACTTACTTAGGGCCTCATTTACAAGGAATTAACGCAGCATCATGCCGCAAGCCGTTTGGCTGTGCTGTGGCGCTTTAATCCTGAAGCACAGGGGAGTTCATATGTACAACAATATGACCAATCCCTTTGATCTCCTCTGTGCTGGCACACAATTTGCTGCCATGCACCGATGCAGGCATCCTTGCACCATAATGCAAGGGTGCCTAAATTGAAGGGAATTATTGTTTATGTGCAGGAAGGTGTCCCTTCCTGCACATACACAATCTGAAATGTTGTATTTCAACTTCTATGTGTGCTGTTTAATGCAGCACACATAGAAGTTGAAAAACGTATTTTTTAAATTATTGTTATGTGCAGGAAAGGACATCTTCCTGCACATAAACAATCACAAGAGATGATTTCCGTGTTCTATGTGTGCTGCAGAATGCAGCATGCATAGAAATTGGAGAAAAACTAGGGGAATTTAAAACATTTTTCCTCGATGCGGATCCCTACGTCTCCCCTTGGGAGGCATAGCATCTGGAAATGTGACAGAAATGGGTGTTGCTTGGGAACACCCACAGCAACATCCATGGCACGCCCCTTTCATGCAAAGTTTTGCATGTAAAGGGGCCATATTTACATGGACATGAATAGCCACTCAGGGTGGCTGTAGTGTCCTTGGAAATATGGGACAGCAGGTTGTACAGCCGGTGCGGCAAAAAAAGTGACTTACGACTGGCACAGGGGGCTTGTAAAGAAGCCCCTACTTGAGGGTAGGCCTAGATAGATATACCAGTTGCATGGTTGTGTTGGCCATTGTTTACTGCTCACTGGTAATGTTGATTATGTCACTCAGTTGTATTTGTTTACTAATCGCAGCACACTTGCTTCAAAATAGACTATGATAGTTTTAATAAATATATTGTAAATGTCCTTCATGTCTCTCCCTTGTTTACTATGGACATGCATGAGTGAGAAATGAAAGGTGTTGATCTGTTTCCACGGATACCTTGGGGACTAGAGGTTCATGTTCTAGGTTTGCCGAAATCACCTGAAAACTTTGGTAAGGTTAGGAGTTCAGGTGAGGCACTGTGAGCTACTTGAATTCGAACCTACAGGTACTTATGTGGTGAAGAGACTCAGTCCCTACATTCTGACGTCCTTTTCTCCCAAAGCACAGCTCTGCTTTCAAGCAGAGTCCCTGCAACATGGCATCACCAATAATGGTCTGGTACTCATTTTGCAGGCCTCCTGAGTACTTGCGCCTGCCCGTATTACCATTACACCTCCTACGGAGATATCCGTGGGTTTGGGGATATTTCGTTCGCAGTAGTTTAGGAAGTACCAAATATTTATTGTTGTTTTGTCCAAGCTTGAACGTTTATTAGGATTACCCAAATGTGTGTTTGTATTTTGTTTCCATTACTGTTTTTATAATGGCACAGGTGTAGCCTATACCAATTGCTGACAATTGCAGACCTGCAGTATTTGCACATGTAACTTTGAATGGACTTGACGTTGCAAGCGGTGACTTTATCTTCATGGTTGAAGCCCAAGACAGCTTAGAAATCTTTTATTCTTGGGTCAATTTTTCAGTCAGCTGTAGATACTAATACACAAACATTTCATGAATAGAATCACGTTAATCCACTGCAACCATACAGAGCATATTTGCTGTTAGAAATTCCACTTTCACATAGGGAACATCATAATTGGTTCCGAGGCTGCCTTATACATATACTTGCACCTGTACGCTTTGGGCCATTTAGTAATGAAG
This sequence comes from Lissotriton vulgaris, assembly GCF_964263255.1. Taxonomy (NCBI): domain Eukaryota; kingdom Metazoa; phylum Chordata; class Amphibia; order Caudata; family Salamandridae; genus Lissotriton; species Lissotriton vulgaris. Next base: position 506,818,741 of record NC_141696.1, read on the forward strand.
GGGACACCTGGCCAGCATTAACTGGTTATACACCATTCTCTAATTTCAAAAATCTCAGTGTTAATAAACTACAGCAATTGTGCAATGGTCGTCAGACTATATAGATGCTTAACTCAGTATAATTTGCTCACCTTGTTGGCTGTCCCAGCAAGGGCCGGTCTGGCAGGGCAAGCTCAGTTGCCTGCAGTGCCAACCATATGTCCTATAATTGTTAATTCTTTTATAGGCAACATTCCCATAAATTGTGTAGAAATTCCTATTTGGATTACCAAAATAATTGATCAACTTGAAGCTGTGTTTTCCCCTATGGGATCACAAGACCAGCACAGAGTATTGAGTATGCACTTACCCGGTGGGATGGATCCCATTATAGGTGACTGCACCACTTGGCGCCCAGTCTTTACTGCAGTATATACCATAACACATGGTACTTTGTCTATGTCAGTCTTGCCGGAGGTTTTAAAACAAATACAGAGCAAACACAGGGAAGCTGCTGACCTGGATTTGGAGATGAAACTAATGGGAATCTTGACTCTGTCTAACATTAAAGTCGAAGCAACTTCTCTGGTTATATTTGAGCTGCTCATACAGGTTGCTGTATGCAACCAGGAATGTAAGCTACCTATAATTATAGCTGACGTGTGTACTTCAATGGGATGCAATGATTTGGGAGCCAGACCCAGTAAACCACAACTTGGCAAACATAGTTCTGATAAGGATACTGCCAAGCATTCTCTTAGGGGAGATTGATTGGCTCCCGCAGTTTGTCCAAACAACCCCACAGGGTGAGGATGCAATACTTCCATCTTTTTCTGCGCTTGTCCCTGAAAAATTCAAACAAGCCAATGTGGTAAAATGGACTCTTGCACTGGCCGCAGCTTTATATCGTAATCATGCTGACTGGGATTAGGGCACTCCTTATCATACAATATCCATACGGTCCAGCCCATAAGTGAAACCACAATACCCAATAAAACGAGATGACAAAGCACCTGTAAGACATCTTTGAGCATGGGTTCCGGGTCTACTTCTCCTTGCGGTCCTCGACCCTTGATCGTAGGAGAGGGATCAGGCACGGGTGCTTTGGGGAGTGTGTATCTGTCCAGTCGATTTTGCTGCACAGGTTTGCTGCCTATAGTTCACGACATTGCTCCTCAAAACCTTGTCCCAGGTGTGTCAACAGTGATGGATCACGACAAGGATAACAGTACAGACCACCCTGACACCCCACCTGGGCCTGTTGGTGATCTCCTAGGGGTCGGTCTCGTAGTCAGGAGAAGATCAGGTAGGTGCTGGCGGTTTTGGCACGTGGCTCGTGCATTCGTTTGGCTTCTGGCTGGGCTCACCCATGCCCCAACCCAAGTGGGACATGAGTACAGAGGCAATATTGAGGTGCACCCCGTGAAGGGTCAATGGTGCACACCAGGCAACAGGTTGCGATGGTGTTTCCCTCTGGGGGGTATAGGTCAATCACTGCTCCAGTCACTGTGCCGGGGAAGCAAACTATCAGGCACACACCCGTGGGAGCAGCATGTGACCCGGCTCACATTGGGTGGTGCTTTAGAGGAGTAGCGGTGCTCCTGGTCACTGCGTGCACCGATTGTGCCCTTATGCAGTTGTCGTGAGGTAGTGTGTGCTGTCGATGTCTCCGTTCTCTGAATGGGGCCTCCACCTCTTTACGACAAGATCGTGGGCCAAGTGAGGGTGCTCACACGCCGCCTCTGCCACTATGCGGGATCCCGGCTCTTGTTTTCCCTGCAGGCCGCCATCATGACTGCCGCTCTCTCAGACCTGGTATTTCCCTCTGCAGTCTTCACCCCGACGGAGTGGGGGGGAGGAAACTCTGGACGGACTACGGTCGGTGGGGCCGTAGTATCAAGGTGTCAGTCACGGGTCGGACCGCCGGGGTATCCGGGGCTATTTACCGTCTGTGTCTCCACCCGAGGCCCGGCATCTGAACCCAGCCCAGGCCTCAGTCAATTCAGTGCCTTCCTCAGGCCTCTGGTCGATGCTCGGTGTCGGTCGCTGCAGGGACCCACACTGGACACCTCCCGGTCAAGGGTGGAGCTACAGTGGAGAGGATCGCTCACCACTTTCACCACCAGGCGAGGCCCCAGCTTCTTCGCCTCACCCAGGCCTCAATTCAGACACTGCTAGTTCTCCTCCTCCGATCGATGTTCGGGGTCCGCCACCTCAGGATCTTACCATCCAGGGACTGCACCTTTGAACTGTGGATATTTGTACCGGATAGACGGGGGATGATAGGGAGTTGCAGAGCTCTGCTAAGCTGCGGCCATCGCGCTTCATGCCTTAGCCATGCCCCCGAACAATTAGTGTCATTAAACATTCTATAAATACATTTTAATATAATCCTCAATTGGTTTCTATAACTGTTGAAAAGACAAAGTATTTTTTAATGGTCCCTTGTAAGATAATTGAGCACCAGATCTAATGAAAATAACATATGACCACCATGCATGGATGAATATTGTTTCTGAGGATTTCCAATTGGAAGTAATGGATTTAATACTAATAGAGATAAGGGGATTAAAAAGTTTAGATTGAGGTTCCAATAAGGTGGATGATAGAACATAAGATTTACCAACAAGTATGCTATAAGTGAGAGTCTCAGAAATAGGAAGTATTTTTACAATATTATCCCAAACATTTTTCCAGAATCGAGTCATTATATTACATTTCAAAAGCATATGTTTGAAGGTACTGTCATAACATTTGCAGTTCAAACAAAGTGGAGTGTCTATAAGTTTAGCCTTAAATAATTTATGAGTCCATAGACAATTGAACTAAATAAAGGCGTTGGTTTGGGATAATGATACAGGAAACCATTGATAAACCAAAATTTGTCTCCATTCTTTTAACGAAAGATTCAAGGAAAGTTCTGTATTCTAAAAAGTGGATAAAAAGGCAAGGTTAGTAGCATTTGTACAATGAAGTTGTTTATAACATTTGGAGACAGTATGTTGGGAAGCAGAAAAAGTTTCAATACAACTTACTGCATCTGGAGTCCTGAATTGGGGTAGCATAATTGGAAAGGTGTCAAGCAGTGTGTTACAAAGAAGTTTATATGCAGTTACTTCGGTATGGGTAACATGAATCTGGCTTGTAGTGCAGAAAAAGATAGTAAAGCAGTATCTTCATAAATATCCTGGAGAAAGAAAATACCAGCCAAAATCCATAATTTCCAAAATGCAATTGTACGATTATAGCTCAATGTAGGATTATTCCAAAGGGAAATCATCGTAGTGTCTGATATACATGATGAAAAGGAAGCGCCAAAATCAGTAATAATCAGTTTAGTGGATGCAATGATGGGGGAGATCTTAAAACGTTTATTTTAATTAGACATGGATAGAAGTGATGGGAGAGGAAATGGTGATATTAAATTGCGCTCAATCATTAATCATTTAGGGGAATCATTAGGGTCCAAACACGAGAACCAAAGTGAGCCCTGTTTTAAAACAAATGCTATATGGTACTGGAAAAAATACGCATTCCAAAACCTCCATTCAATTTAGATAGCTTATGTTTACTGTAAGCAATAAGAGGGGGTTTGTTATTCCATATACATTTAGAAATAAGCTTATCTTTTTTTTAAGCTCATAGGGCCAATTGAATAGGGATCATAGATAAGGTATAGAAAATATTTGGAGCTAATACCATTTTAATGGTTTCAAGTTTCCCCCACCATGATAAGTGCAGAGTGGACCATTGACAATTTTTGTCTGTGATTTTGGTAAATAAAGATTCACAATTGAGAGTAACAGATTGTTTTAAAGGAAGGGAAAAGAGTATACCTACATATTACATTTTCTCTTTTTGCCAAATAATTTCAGTAATGTCTAGTACTGAGGGTGTAGAATGCACTTTTAGGGGAAAGAATTATGTTCAGAAACAGTGGAAAATTTACGTATGACATCTAAAATCGCCGGTAGAGATGTAGTTGTGTTGCTAATATATATTACAACATTGAAATATTGGGAGCTCCATTCTAGACAATGGAGTGCTCCATGCTTCTTCGGCCTGGAAAAGGCCCGCAGAGCAACATTCCAATGTTTTACAAAGGCATCTCAGGAGCTCGAGGGGATTTAAATCCCCTTGAACTTCAAGAGGCCTTTGTTTTATTTTTTAGAACATTCTGCCCTCTAGTGGCAGAATGTTCTAATAGCCTTATAGCCCTTCATAGCAGGGCTATACCGGTGTTAACCTTCACTCACTTGAAATCCAGGTTGTTCAACTTGAGAGATGAGTCACTAATTCTCTTTCGCCCCTAAAAACCTATACTAGCTCAACTGGATGTACAACTCAGTTTGGCAAGACTAGATTGCCAGGGGAATGGGGAAAAATGGGACAAAATAATAAACAAAAAAGAAACATTCCTCTGGTTATGGCTCACGGTGATTAGATGTCACTCCTTTCTAGCTTAAAGCCTTCAGCAAGTCTTACTTCTGGGAGTTGACAAGTACATCTAAAACATAAGCCAATATGTTATCACACTTCTCTTATAAAAACCATGTCCTGACTTTTTCTCTATATGTTTATAACATTAGTCAAGAAGATACCTTTGCATAAAACATGATTCTGATTCACCATAAGGAGTTTTTATGACAAAATGCTATCAGTTCTAAAATGCTATTATCCTCATCTTTAAATCTATGGAAATAAAATGACAACAATCACTGGCCTGCACTGTTATTCCAGTACACTAAATAGTATGACCTTCGCACTAACTTACTAAATAATAACTTCCAAAAACATACAAATTGTATTCACAATGTTCACTGAGTCGTAATATGCCCTCAATAAAGTTCTTTCTCTCCTCTTGTGTTTTCTTTTTATTCTCAGATTTGTGATTGTGGCGACAAAAGAGTCCCGGATTATGCTCAGGGATTCTAAGGTAAGTCATCGGAAGTTTCATTAAGCACAAATATCTGTTCTTTCAGTTTTGTAGCTCCTTTGTTATTACCAAAGTCTTGATTCTGTAAACAATGTTCTAACAATCACAGAATACACACTTGCAAAAACAAATGGAGTTGGTAATTACCTTTTTTCCTTTATGCGCGCTTTTCTCTATGCAAGCTTTTTCAAAGATCTCACTTGATTTATGATTTCTATTTCTTTTGTTGCAGATCGGATAGGTTTTCCCTCAGGACCGAAAAGGAAGATTCGCCATGTTGGTGTCGCCAGCTGGATCACTGCCGAAACACTTCTCGCTCTGGAAAGGTGCCTTAAAGACTGCAGAGGAACACATGGGACTGCAGCTGCTCTGAAAATCAGGTGAGGAAGAGGATTCAACAAGCACAAGCGAGCTCTGTTGTAATGTGGGGCCGTTTATACTGTTTCTTAGGGTGGGGTTCTCCAGTTAGGGTGTGGTTAGAAAGCATGCTTCAACTGCCATCAAGGCAATGTGCTGAGTATGCAAATGAGCCCCTGAGCTCAAACTGAATATCCAGTTTATTCCTGCATCAGGTTGTACAATGAGTATGCAAATGAGCCCCTCAGCTCGAACTGAATATCCAGTTTATTCATGCATCAGGTTGTACAAAAATGTCACTTTGGCCTATGCTTGTGCAAAAGGCCCCAACTTGAAAACCCCTCATAGTAAAATATAAAAAACAGAACATTATTCATGACAAAGTAAAAACAAAAGACACACAGGGCCAATCCTCATTACACAGTATGGGTCTGGGCGTTGTTCTTAGTACAAACCCTAACAACCGGCTATTAAAGTCCTGGTCCCTTGTTAAAGTCCTTCCCCTTCAGATTGGGACTTTAACCCGGGAGCGGGCCTTTAATAGCCGGTATAGCCCATTACAGCGGGCTATAAGGCTATAATAAGACATCATCTTCATTGGCAAAGGTTTTAAGGTTAACATCAGCTAACATCATTCCTTCAATATCAATAGAATTATGAATGTGTGAGAGGATAGGTTCAATAGCCAATAAAAAAAGAAGAGGTGACAATCTGCAACCTTGTCCGGTTCCTCTATAAAGTGAAAAGGGATTTGAAAATTGACCATTAATCAATAGTTGGGCTGAAGGGGAGCTGCATAAAGTCGTTATCATTTTCATGAAACTATTACCAAAATTAAAAGAAGAGAGCACTCGAAAAAGAAATTTCCAGTGAACTTTATTGAGCGCTTTCTCTGTATCTAAGGTTAGTAAACCAGCTGGAGAGTTAAGGGCAGAGGCTTTATCAATGACATGAAAAAGGAGTCTGGGTTATTGACAGAGAAACGTTTTGACATAAATCCAGATTGATCTATATAAATAAGGGATGACAAAACTCTAGCTAATCTGATGGCAAGGATTTTTGCAGTAATTTTACAATCCTGGTTGATCAGAGGAATAGGATGATAATTTGAAACTTTGGTATGGTCTTTATCTGGTTTAGGTAAAACTATAATAATGCCTCCGTAAAAGAGCCACCAAGTATACCAGATTGAGCAAAGGTAGTGAATAGATTATGTAGGTGAGGAATGAGAGTGTCAGCAAAGGTTTCATAAAATTCTGCAGGAATACCATCAGGGCCAGGAGATTTTTGAGGTTTAAGCAATTAGATAGCTAATAAAAGTTCACCTGCTGTGATAGGATTATCTAATTTGATTTTATCAAGCTGGGAGAAAAACAAAAAGACAAATATATATACAAAATAGGAAGGAACATACATATACAATGAGGAGACACACACGTGCAATTAAGAAGAAATCAAGGATGAGGATAGTTCACGCATACTAATAGGACTATCATAATAACAACAGGAGTATTACTGACTGAACAATAAATATACCGGCAAGTTTTTATTTTGTAATTTTTTAAAAGAGTCTTTTATAGCGCAAACTAAACCCGAGATATCGGGTATCAGGGCGCTTTACATAGCACCAGTTTCGTTACAGAAGGACACATTCATTTTTTTGTTAGGCACAGGGAGATTAAGTGATTTGCCCAGAATCACAGGATGTTGAGCGTCGTTGCCGAGACGCGAGCCTGGTTCCCCAGCTTCAAGGTCAACCACTCTAGCCACAAGCCTACATCCTCTCCCCAGAAGATATCATAGCAGTAATAAATCAAAGCAGTTATCCATAGCAGTAATAAATCATAAAGTATAAATACTAGTAGAATAACTTCCGGTTAGGGAGTCATGTGTATCCATTAAATGAGGAGAGTGGTTGTCTAGAAACGCTAGGAGGTCATCCGGATGATGAAAGGATTTGGAGATGTCACCTTTCCAAATATGCATTGTGGATGGATCAAAGAGTCCCTATTTGAAGCCAGAGTCTCTTAATCCTGGTCGAATTGCTGCAAAATCTCTTCGCATCACAACCCTCTCTTTGGGGAAGTCTTGAAGGATGCATATCCTTGAGCCATTGACTAGAAGAGAAGGTATCTCACGAGCTGCCTTCCTGATAAAAACAAGGTGATGGTGGCATAAAACCTTGAAGATGACTTGCCTGGGTTTAGTTTGACCTGGTTTACGGTGAGATGGAATACGAAGTGCTTTATCAATCTCAAATTTTTCTGAGAACTTCACATTCAACAAATTAGGCCTTGATTCTCTAAATAAAACCTGCAATCATTGCCCTCAATATCTTCAGGAAAATTAACAATGCGTACGTTATATTGCCTATTCCTGTTCTCCAATTCAAGTAATCTAGTATTTATGAAGGGGATTTTTTTTAAGCATTGGCAATATGTTATCCGTTTTGGTTATAACATCATGCAGCTTGATCTCATTATCTGCAAACTTCATTGAAAGACTGGGCATGTCTTTCTGTAAATGTTTAATTTTCATGGCAATCTTGCCAGTATTTGATGTGACAGCCTTTAATTCCTCCAGGATAGTTATAAGGGAGTGCTCCGATGAATCAACCATTTTTGACTTCAGAGGAGGAGAAATAGTTTGTTTTGGTTTATTTGCTGTAGATTTATTTTACATTCTCAATAAAATAAATAAACCCAGGCAAAAGTCGTCATAATTACAGTAAAAGTAAAGAAAAGTCATTCAAATTAGTGCAGCAGCTAAAACTAGCTGTGGGAGGAAACCAAGGCCGAAGCCGTGCTCTCTCTTCATGCAGAACTCCTCCTCTCTGACAAGAATCTTGGAGCAGGCTGAGGGAAGTCTTGGTGTAAAAGGAAGATGCAGCTTGAGGGGTTCCAGAGTTGTAAAAGTTGTTGGGAAAGCTTCTTAAATGCTCTTCTTAGGATAGGTGAGTGATATTTGTAGCAGGAAATGTTGAATTCCTAATATTTCGGCTTAATTTACCTTGTTGATTAGATAAATGAGCCGGAGCTAACTAGCGAGCCGCCATCTTTGCTTGTGCACCTGCGCGTCCCCTGGCTTTTTCTTTTTTATACATTTGTTTTTAATAAAGGAAGAGGGGAGTCACATGGCCCCCCTTCCTTGGGCTTTTTCGGCACCAGGGACCCCATGCCTTGGGGCTTGGCTACAATACTGGGTGCCCTGGTCCCACCCAGGGCACCCAGTTTCTAACATTGGAGATGTAGGGGCAGCCTGAAGGCCCTTGTGGTCCCTGCCGGCTCCCCATGGCCGACATTGCTATCATGCAGTTCCCTCTGTCCAAAACCAATCCTGCTCTGCTTCTATTAAGCAAGAGCATTTGCTACTCTTGCTTACTAGAAGAGGAGCAGAGTTTGTTATTGCTTGGCAGGAGCAGTGCTCCCACCATGCCATAGAAAACTGCAATGTGTCAGGGTTGGGCACCCCAGGACATTGCTGGTGCCAGCCTTGGGGGAGTGGCTGTCCCCAGGGCCATCTAGGGCCCCCCCACCATTTTGTGATATAGCCCTGGGGGGTGGTGGTACCCGGGGCTGCCGGGTTTGCCATGGGCGACGCCCACATTATGTGCAATTAAAACCTTGAGGAGGTGGTGACCCATGGAGCTGTAGTGGGCAGCGTGACCCCATACTTAATCACTAATTAAAACCCCAGGGATGTGGTGGCCTCCCCAGGGCTGTGGTAGGTCCATCTGCCCCTGCATCAGGTGTTATAAATCCCCCAGGGAGGTGGCGGCCCTCGGGGATGCGAGGGGATCTGCGTGGCCACCTGCAATATTTTCAAGTCCCTGGGGGGAGTCCAAGAGGCCCCCCATTTATACAACTATAACCCTGGGAGGTGGTTGGAGAGGCCATATGGTCCTGCCCTGCATTTACTTGTAATGAAGCCCAGAGAGATGGTGGTCCCCAGGCCATTAGTAATCCCCAGATGGGAGAACCAATGTGTCCCCTCCTATAGCTGCATAATGCTCCCGGGACCTGAACCACCCAGGGGCCAATAATGAACGAAGCATGGGAGCCTCTGCTTTATTTTTTCTTTTTTTTGTCCGGATAAGTGTATCCCATCGAATATGTTTTCTTTTATCATGGTTTTGGCCCTGTGGGGTCCCAGTGGGAGCACCCCAAGAGGCTTAGGAGGTGAGGGTGTTTCTACCCTGCCCCCTTTTCTTTTTACATTTTTTGGGTGACTCGGTTCAACTGAGTCCCAAGATGGCTACCAATTCTTCCTGGTTGAAGTGTCCGCAGCCAATCAAATTTCATTAGGGTTCCAGTATGCTATTGGGCTCCCATATATCTACATATTTTATTCTTAAATATCTCTGAAGCTACTGAACAGATTTACAGCAAGTTACAAAAAGCACACTTTGTGGACCAACATCTAGCTTTCTGGAAAATTTGGCGTAATTCCGTTCAGCGGTTCCGGCTGTAGTCGTGTTAAAAAAATCTAAAAAATCCCCATAGACATAACATGAGGAAAAGATAATTTCGGACCCCCCTTTATTCTCAGCCCCCTTTATGGATCGCCCCGAAACTTTCAACAAAGCAGCTCGGACCCCCCTTTATTCTCAGCCCCCTTTATGGATCGCCCCGAAACTTTCAACAAAGCAGCTAAAGTAAAGAGGAGAAGACTTTTTGAAAATGTTGTGAAGTTTCATCAAGCAGCACCAAAGTTATTGACAAAACAAAAAATGCTTTTCCTATGGAATCTTTGGTCTGAACTAAACTAACTACTGGCGCCTACCAGTATGTATACATACATATATATATATATATATATATATATATATATATATATATATATATATATATATATATATATATATATATATATATATATATATATATATATATATGAAAGCTCTACCCCTCCCGGTCCCGGGTGGGAATAAGGACAGCACACACGGGAATTCTCGATTAGAAGCAACCTTTACTTGCACAGACGCGTTTCGGAAGCCACGCTTCCTTCCTCAATGTTTGTTACACCGCAACGCGCGTCTAGGCGCCATTTTATTTCAAAATACACACACAACTCTAGATGGTGAGCATAGAGAGAGGACTGACGCATGAGCGCCATGTTGCTAATGCATGTCATTCTACAGTGGCATAGCTGTCATTAAACATTAGTATTCCACATTATTATTACTAATATTCATATTCATTTAAGAGTAAACCTCGCAAATTATAAAAGGGAATTACTCTGTAATATAGCCGTGGATCGGCAAGGAACCTCTCTCATCTATATGATGGGCCATGGAGTAAGATCTCGCCGTGGATCGGCTTGTGGCAACCCAGAGGTTGCCATTTAAGTCTCCAAGACCCCGTATCTCAGTTTTACACATCTATGCTGTATGATCAATTCCAAAATATTAAAAAGTTGCAAAATACTTAACAATAATCCTGAAAATACCAAAAGAAAAATATATACTTTGTGCAATATTCATCTGAACAATTGTCCTCTTCAATTAATTCTTAGACACGAAAGCACCATCAGTCACAGAGAGATACGCATGGCAGGCAACATTTTCATTTCGCTATTAAAACAGAAGGACAGATGTCAGGTTAAATCCTGAATTAATTAACAACGTTAATGAATTGCACAAGATGACCGGTTAAATCCACATTTGTACAGAGTTGCTCATTATTGTGTTGGCATACAAAGCACTTAGTATGTGCAAAAAATGTTGTTGATATTGGAAAAAGGGATCCAATTAGTGCAAAAAGCGTCAAAACCCTAGTATAAGTGTGCAAAATATAGCAATGTAATCTTAGCAGCAAATAGACCATAATAAAGTGCATATGTGACAGGACAGTGCATAAATAGTGATTGCGACGAAAGATGAACAACTTCTAAGGAAGTGCATGTCAAGCCACCAATACCACCAGAACAACGGAAGCCTAAGCAGCAAATATACCTGAATTCAGAGCCCTGAATAAAAATAGGTCATAAATACATAAAGGCAATCGATGTCACAGAAGGTAAAAGAAGTATCAAAAGTGTAGAAAAAGTGTTAAAATAGTGTTAAAAAGCTGGTATCAAAATTTCTTATAAATATAACAATATCTACAATCAATTTAGACAGATCAAGTAATCAATGTGCAAAGAACAGTTATATAAAGTGCTATACACAGTGCAAGACTCAACACACCAATATCAGTATATAAAATTAGAATATTGCAGCGGTTCGACATGGCAGGGGAATAAACTCAAATTGCTGGGTACATAAATAGGGAACCTAACTTATGTACCACTAGTGAGCTGAAGGGCAATGGTGTATGTGACTGGGTAAAAGATGGGTACACATATATTGGGACATCACAAATAGGGAACCTAACTTGAGATGTCTGAGAGCTTACAAGGTTATGATAATGGACTGGAAGAGAGAATGCGAGGAATGGGGTATTATTCTAAAAAGTGGTGCATTTCTTCAATGTTGTTAAGCCCGTTGGGCCAACGGGTATCCAACTCTAGTATAAACCTCGATTCCAACTTCCTAAGTGATAGCTCTCTATTACCACCTTTCCTGGACAGAGGTACAGAGCCAATTACAAAATATATATATATATAATTCACTGAAAAAACCATAGGTTATAGACCATATATAGTTCGGAATTCGCATTTACAAAACCTTATTTTACTCACACAAAACCATTGAAATTCCATATATAGTTAGTTGCACTAACTATATATCGCGCACCCGCAATCCACTGCTGAAGATGTCACATATTACATCATTCATGACATGGTCAGTGACATCACTGATGACATCACTGATGACATCTCAAATGACATCACTGATGACATCTCAAATGACATCACTGATGACATCACTGATGACATCTCATTTGACATTACTGATCACATCACTGATGATATCATTCATGTGATAATACGATGAACCTCTTCAGACTCTAATATAACCTTAGATACAATCAGTGTAAACAGACACTCACAGACTGTCACTCATCCATGGAGTTACTCACACACCTAGTCAGTCATGCAAAGAATCAATCACACCTCCATTTCCTCAACTATACAGTTATACAAACTTTACTTATTCAAACATATACTAACACATATTTACTCTCTTATACAATCCCTGATACAAGTTCACAATGATCCATACAGCCACTCACACATTCACTGGCTCTTATGCACAGTTATTTATATATGTCAACTCTCACATGTACTGTGTTTTACATATGTACTTACTTTGACATGTAGCACTGAGATATCCATTCACTCACCAATACACTCATGCACACAGTCAACCGCCCATACAGCTGTTTCCACATGCACTTTTGAAACCATACATCTAGTGAATCAACTGCTCACACATCTATGCACAGAGTCATACACCTCCCAGCCACCCACACACACACTCAGTCTCCCATACAAATACTTGGGCAACCAATCAATAACCCATATAGTTACTCATATAGCTACTTATCAACACATGCAACAATTTACAGAACAACAGACATAATGATGCACAAATTAAGACAGTTTAGTCACTAACCCATGCACTCAGTGAGACACATTTAATCACTCACTCATACAGTCAGTCATGCACCTACTAAATCCTTCATCCAGACACTTATACATCCACTCATTCTTCAATATGTAAGACATATTTTAACTTTACAGAAACATACTGTCACTGGATGTTGTCATCAGTGATGTCATTTGAGATGTCATCAGTGATGTCATCAGTGATGTCACTGACCATGTCATGAATGATGTAATATGTGACATCATCAGCAGTGGATTGCGGGTGCGCGATATATAGTTAGTGCAACTAACTATATATGGAATTTCAATGGTTTTGTGTGAGTAAAATAAGGTTTTGTAAATGTGAATTCCGAACTATATATGGTCTATAACCTATGGTTTTTTCAATGAATTTTCAAGGTTTTGTAAATGCTAATTCCTAACTATATATGGTCTATAACCTATGGTTTTTTCAGTGAATATATATATATACATACATATATAAACATATATCATCTGTATATCTATATAAATACAAACATAAATGCATGCATACATATACTTATATGCATACAGATGCATGTTATTTACATGAAAGTTGAAAAAACACTAATAAAAGCAAAGCTAAAAAGCCACCTCATTACAAACAGAATGGCTTTAACTTAAACGAGGGCGAGATCTATTGCATTTTCAATGCTTGTTTACTTTGGTTCCATCAAGAAGGCATTCAGATGTGTCACACATTTGCCATAAATTCTGAAGGTTAGCACTCTAGTTGCACATTAGATCACTGTAGTAAAGCTACTGCTCACCAGGGACGTCTGCTGCTGGTATTCAAAGTGCATGTTTCAGTCTGCATGTCAGAATTTTTTTAATGAAATAGAAGAGGATTTGAGAAGTCACTCGAAATGATCCCTAATTTTTCTTTCTGAAGCACTAATCATACTTTCTATGGCAAAATTAACCCCCTCATGTTGTTCCTTTTTAAATTGAGTGTTTTCAGACTTACCACTTCATTCCAATCAAGATGGCTTCAGGTGTGCCATACTTTTGTCATAAGTAAGACTGTTAGCGCTCTAGTTGTTCTTTAGAACACTCTGGGACATTCTGTCATTGGGCTATACTTGGGATACATCTGGGTGATATTTGGGCTACATTTAGGCTCTTTTGTCTCTGGTGGCCATCTTGGGAGACTGTATGTCAGAATTTTTTAATGAAATTGAAGAGGGTTTGAGAAGTCACTCAAAATGTGCCCTAATTTTTCTTTCTGTAGCACTAATCATAATTCATATGGCAAAATATACCCCCTCATTTTGTTCCTTTTTAAATTAAATGTTTTAAGAGTTACCACTTTATTCCAATCAAGATGGCTTCAGGTGTGCCATACCTTTGTAATAAGTAGGACTGTTAGCGCTCTAGTTGTTCTTTAGAACACTCTGGGACATTCTGTCATTGGGCTATACGTGGGCTACATCTGGGTGATATTTGGGCTACATTTGGGCTCTTTTGTCTCTGGTGGCCATTTTGGGAGACTGCATGTCAGAATTTTTTAATGAAATAGAAGAGGATTTGAAAAGTCACTCAAAATGTGCCCTAATTTTTCTTTCTGCAGCACTAATAATACCTTCTATTGCATAATATACCCCCTCATTTTGTTCCTTTTTAAATTAAATGTTTTAAGAGTTACCACTTTATTCCCATCACGATGGCTCCAGGTGTGCTATACCTTTGTAATAAGTAGGACTGTTAGTGCTCTAGTTCTTCTTTAGAACACTCTGGGACATTCTGTCATTGGGCTATACTTGGGCTACATCCGGGTGATATTTGGGCTACATTTGGGCTCTTTTGTCTCTGGTAGCCATTTTGGGAGACTGCATGTCAGAATGTTTTAATGAAATAGAAAAGGATTTGAGAAGTCACTCAAAATGTGCCCTAATTTTTCATTCTGCAGCACTAATCATACTTTCTGTGGCAAAATATACCCCCTCATGTTGTTTCTTTTTAAATTAAATGTTTTAAGAGTTTCCACTTTATTCCAATCAAGATGGCTTCAGGTGTGCCATACCTTTGTAATAAGTAGGACTGTTAGCGCTCTAGTTGTTCTTTAGAACACTCTGGGACATTCTGTCATTGGGCTATACTTGGGCTACATCTGGGTGATATTTGGGCTACATTTGGGCTCTTTTGTCTATGGTGGCCATTTTGGGAGACTGCATGTCAGAATGTTTTAATGAATTAGAAAAGGATTTGAGAAGTCACTCAAAATGTGCCCTAATTTTTCATTCTGCAGCACTAATCATACTTTCTATGGCAAAATATACCCCCTCATGTTGTTTCTTTTTAAATTAAATGTTTTAAGAGTTACCACTTTATTCCAATCAAGATGGCTTCAGGTGTGCCATACCTATGTAATAAGTAGGACTGTTAGCGCTCTAGTTATTCTTTAGAACACTCTAGGAGGCTGCAGTAGAACACAAAGGAATCAACTGACAGTCTCTGTCCTTGTTGGATGTACATGTTTTACTGAGAATGTCAGACTTCATTTTCACATGACTGAGAAAGATAATGTGAATTTACAGAAAATATGCTTTCAGTTTAGCTTATAGATCCCCTTCCAAACCACTGTGGGAAAATCATGAGATATTAGTTTTCTTTCAAACAATATTCATGATATCACAGCAGAAGGTTTTTTCACATGGTAAAATCACCTTAGAACCCACCACAATTCCTAAAACGAGTATGGTACCATCAACAAATGATTTATAATGTAACTAAAGTCCTAAAACCCTCTATTAACTACAATGCTTTTTAATGAGGTGCTATCATGTATATTGGTCCCAAGATGGCTGCCAACACTTCTTGGATGAAGTGCTGACAGCCAATCAGATCAGATGTGTGGTTAGGCTCCGCCCAGATATATATCTTTTTTAGAACCTAAATTACTCAAAATCCACTGGAGCAAATATATTGAGACCAAGCAAAGGCACCCCGGGCTAACAGTCCCTACAATTTTGCCAAGTTTCGTGCAAATCCATTCAGCCGTTCGAGCTAAAAGTGAGGCCAACCGCCCTATGGAAATTAACATGGGAAAAACGCGTTTTGGGACCCCCCTTTTTTCTCGGCCCCCCCTTGATGAAACCCCCCCAAATTGTCAGGGGCTGCTCAGAAACAAAATGTTCCATTTTCCTGAAAATTTCAGCCAATTCCGTCCACAAACGCCAAAGTAATTAGACATAGAATTTTCAAAAATCCCATAGAGAAAAAATCCTAACTATATATACCTACTGGCGACCGCCAGTAGGTAATATATATATATATATATATATATATATATATATATATATATATATATATATATATATATATATATATATTCACTGAAAAAAACATAGGTTTCACACCAGTTATAGTTAGCTGGAAATTTTACTGACATAAAACCATTGAAATTCCCACGTTATAGTTAGTTGGACTCACTATAACTTGCGTGCCTGCAATGCACTGCTGATGACGTCACATATTACATCACTCATGACATGGTCAGTGACATCACTGATGACATCACTGATGACATCTCAAATGACATCACTGAGGACATCACTAATGTCATTTTAAATGTAATGTAATGTTTTTAGTGAATGTGTGTCTTTCTGAAAAATAAATATGTTTTATTTATGTATATGTAAAGGTCGATGGAAGATTAAATGTTTAAATAACTGTCTAAATGGATTTTTTTAAATTGATTGGTTAACTGGCTTATTAAGTGTATCTTAGTGAAGACATATATTAGCGAGTAACTTTTAAATATTGAAATATATATGTATCAGTTTTTCACTTTGTGTATAAGTGGCTGCATGGGTTGGTGACTGACTCACTGTTTGTATGTGTTTTGAAGACAGCATATGTGCAGGACTGTATGGGTGGATGAGTGTGTATATGTGTGTATTAGTGAGTGAATGACTGTCTCACTAATGTCTTTATTAGTAACGACATATGTTTTAATCTAGTGTATGTGAGTATTGATGTATATAAGTGAGTATATGTGAGAGTGAGAGATTGTAAGAGTGCCTGTTTAAATAAGTATGTGTTTCTATAAGTGGTCGCTTAAGAGAGTAAGTATGTGTAAGTTTCCTTAGAAGTAAGCTGGTAGTGTGTGTTTAGTTGCATATGCAAAAAAAATGGATGTTCAATACTTTATTTGCATGTGTGAGTAACTTTTGGATGACTGTCGGTGTGTAACAGGAAGTATAGGTGTATCACTTCATATGATGAGTGAGTATATGTATGAGTGACTATATAGAACTGTTGGTGAATGAGTGGATGTGTATATAGATGGTGGAATTATTGAATTGGTTGTTGTAACTGGTATGGGTATCTCCATTATTTAGAAAATGTTAGTTTCTATTTTTGAATATGTGTTTCAAGGGTTACATTACACTGAAAGGAGGTCTGTCACTATGTCACAAGGATGGTGTCATCAGTGATGTCACTGGCCATGTCATGAGTGATGTAATATGTGACGTCATCAGCAGTGCTTTCCAGACGCGCAAGTTATAGTGAGTCCAACTAACTATAACGTGGGAATTTAAATGGTTTTATGCCAGTAAAATTTCCAGCTAACTATAACTGGTGTGAAACCTATGGTTTTTTCAGTGAATTTTATAGGTTTTTTAAATGCTAATTCCTAAATATAACTGGTGTGAAACTTATGGGTTTTTCAGTGAATTTCAAAGGTTTTATAAATGCTAATTCCTAACTATAACTTGTGTGAAACCTATGTTTTTTTCAGTGAATTTAATAGGTTTTTTAAATGTTAATTCCTATCTATAACTGGTGTGAAACCTATGGTTTTTTCAGTGAATTTCAAAGGTTTTTTAAATACAAATTCCTAAATATTACTGGTGTGAAACCTATGGTTTTTTCAGTGAATTTCATAGGTTTTTGCTAATTCCTAACTATATATAGGGCCTCAAACCTATGTTTTTTCAGTGAATTTCAAAGGTTTTTTAATAGCAAATTACAATAACCATGAAATGTAATATTTTTTATAATGAATCCTATATTGTATATTTATGTAATACTATTTTCTTTATGTATATTGTTCATGTTTTTTTTTTTTGCCCTGGAGCGCTCCCGGTGCGCGTTCCAGTGAGCGCACCGGAAAGCGCAGTCTTGCGGCGTGCCCCGGTGCACGTACCGGTGAGTGTCCCGTTAGCGCTAATGCCACGAACGAAAACATCATCGTGACGTATCGCGTAGCCGCGTCCGCGTGATATGCACGGCGTAAGCGCACCCGGAAGCACTCGAGCGCATACGATTGCGCTACCTTAGTGCCCTGGGGCGCGCCCCGGGGCGCATAGCGTAAGCGCGTCGGGGCGCGCCCCAGGGCGCGTAGCGTAAGCGCGTCGGGTCATGTGACCTAAAAATAACACTTTTCATTTGTTCAAGACAGTTTTGGTTTCCAAATGATGAAAGCCTGGGTCATGTGACCTGAAAATAACACTTTTCATTGGTTCAGGACAGTTTTGTTTTCCAAATCATGAAAGCCCCCACCTTTTTTCCTTATTCTCACTTTGCCCTTTGACTGAGGAAGACCTGTTTGGAAATCTATTAGTACCAATTTGTACTGAAAAATGGCTTCAGTAGCAGCAGCAGCAGGAGCATCCCAGCCAGCACCACCGCCACCACCACCACCACAAGGACCACCACAACACCACAGTGGTGGAGATGAAGAAGAGGAGGAGGAGGAGGAGGAGGAGAGGAGGAGGTTCCTGCCTGAAGATACAACCCCATATAAGCCAAAGGAGCACATTATCTGGGAGTTTTTTTCAATCCCAAAGGACCTCAAGAAAGTAAATGCGCCAAAGGTTACTTGTTTAATCTGTGGCACTGTACTTTGCAGGGGGAACCCTAACAAAAGTACTCTTTTGGCAATAACACCATGATTCGCCACATGCAATGCCGGCACCCTAACAACTATGCTGCGTCAGAGGTCCGAGAAATGACCAGAAACCCTCCCCAATCTTCTCCCAGCACCTCCCAGAGTAAGCAACCCACTCCATCGGGTCCAGAGACAAGGGAGATGGTCCCAAACATACAAACCCAGTTTGGACAATACAAAATCGTTTGTATATTTTGTGGAAAAAGGATTACCTATGGTGAGCAAAGCATTAAACTCATCAACCGTGCTGGTGACAACCACAATTGCCCAAAAAAAACTTAATTTTTTGCTCCAGTTGAGCCGTTTACAATTCCCTGTTTTTTGTTTGTTCCCATAAAAATAACAAAAAAAATATAAAATTGTTCATAAAAGCCAAAAAAAGTACAAAAATTTCTAAAAAAAAAAAAAAATTGTAAAACAACAAAAAGAATAAAAAAACAGTTCTTTTTAGAACTACCTTCAATTTATAAAAAAAATGCTACATTTTTAAAAAAATCTGTCATTCTTTTTTCCCCATGGTACGCTCCCCGGTTCGCTCCCCGGTGCGCGTGCCGGGCGCTCCCCCACATCAAACCTAGGGGGTCAAGGGGGTCTACCCTGCCCCCTTTTGGTGATTTCCCTCTTTGTTTTTGCCACCTCTTGTGTCTCGATCCTACGAAGACACAAGGTGGCGGCCGCTCCGGACTGTTTGGAATGTTGACAGACCTTCGAGAGCCAATCAGCTTTCCGCGCGCGAACTCGCGTAGCGCGCTGGTGCGCGCCCCGGTGCGTGTACCGGGGCGCGCTTATAGATATATATTTTTTTTTAACCTAAATTACTCAAAATCCACTGGAGCACATATCTTGAGACATAGCAAAGGCACATCGGGCTACCAGTCCCTACAATTTTGCCAAGTTTGGTGGAAATCTATTCAGCCGTTCGGGCTAAAGGAGGGTTCAACCGCCCTATGGAAATTAACATAGGGAAAACACGTTTTGGGACCCCCCTTTTATCTCGGCCCCTGCTTGACAAATCCCCCCCAAACTTTCCGGGAACGAGCAGAGCGCCCCGAGGCACATTTGAGGAAAATGTGAGGCAGTTTGCTCAACCGGCGCCAAAGTTATTCCCAATAGAACGTTGCAAATTCCCTATACAAAATAATCCTAACTATAACTACCTATACCTATACCTACTATATATATATATTCAATGAAAAAACCATGGGTTATAGAACATATATAGTTAGGGATTAGCATTTACAAAACCTTATTTTACTCACACAAAACCATTGAAATTTCATATATAGTTAGTTGCACTAACTATATATCGCGCACCCGCAATCCACTGCTGATCATGTCACATATTACATCATTCATGACATGGTCAGTGACATCACTGATGACATCACTGATGACAACATCCAGTGACTGTATGTTTCTGTAAAGTTAAAATATGTCTTACATATTGAAGAATGAGTGGATGTATAAGTGTCTGGATGAAGGATTTAGTAGGTGCATGACTGACTGTATGAGTGAGTGATTAAATGTGTCTCACTGAGTGCATGGGTTAGTTACTAAACTGTCTTAATTTGTGCATCATTATGTCTGTTGTTCTGTAAACTGCTGCATGTGTTGATGAGTAGCTATATGAGTAACTATATGGGTCATTGATTGGTTGCCCAAGTATTTGTATGGGAGACAGAGTGTGTGTGTATGGGTGGCTGGGAGGTGTGTGACTCTGTGCATAGATGTGTGAACAGTTGATTCACTAGATGTATGGGTTCAAAAGTGCATGTGGAATCAGCTGTATAGGCGGTTGACTGTGTGCATGAGTGTATTGGTGAGTGAATGGATATCTTAGTGCTACATGTCAAAGTAAGTACATATGTAAAACACAGTACATGTGAGAGTTGACATATATAAATAACTGTGCATAAGAGCCAGTGAATGTGTGAGTGGCTGTATGGATCATTGTGAACTTGTATCAGGGATTGTGTAAGACAGTAAATATGTGTTTTTATATGTTTGAATAAGTAAGGTGTGTATAACTGAATAGTTGAGGAAATGGAGGTGTGATTGATTTTTTGCATGACTGACTAGGTGTGTGAGTAACTCCATGGATGAGTGACAGTCTGTGAGTGTCTGTTTACACTGATTGTATCTAAGGTTATATTAGAATCTGAAGAGGTTCATCGTATTATCACATGAATGATATCATCAGTGATGTGATAAGTAATGTCAAATGAGATGTCATCAGTGATGTCATTTGAGATGTCATCAGTGATGTCATCAGTGATGTCATTTGAGATGTCATCAGTGATGTCATCAGTGATGTCACTGACCATGTCATGAATGATCTAATATGTGACATGATCAGCAGTGGATTGCGGGTGCGCGATATATAGTTAGTGCAACTAACTATATATGAAATTTCAATGGTTTTGTGTGAGTAAAATAAGATTTTGTAAATGCTAATCCCTAACTATATATGTTCTATAACCCATGGTTTTTTCATTGAATTTTCAAGGTTTTGTAAATGCTAATTCCTAACTATATATGGTCTATAACCTATGGTTTTTTCAGTGAATTTCATTGGTTTTTTAAAAGCTAATATCTGTAGCTGTAAAATGTATTCTTCTTTAAATCTTAAAATATATTTTACATGTTTTTTATACAATTTTTTTAAAATGTTTTTTTGTTTCGCTCCCAGTCCGCAAACCGGTTAGCTTCTCGTTAGCTCAATTTGGAGCCGCGACTCGGTCCGCGAACCGGTAAACGTTCCGTTTGCGTAACTGTTACTTTAGCATGACGTTTTGCGTTGTCGCGTAATACGTCATTTGACGCGCCAAGTTAGCGGACCCGGAAGCGGACCGGGAAGCGGCGCAAAGCGCGAAACGTAAACACAGCAGGTCATGTGACTCGGTAATAACACTTTTCATTGGTTCATTTCACTTTTGGTTTCCTAATGATGTAATACTAGGTCATGTGATCTAAAATTAACACTTTTCATTGGTTTAGAACTTTTGGTTTTTCCAAATGATGAAAACCCCTCCTTCTTTCCTCACTCTGACTTTCATCTTGGTAAGAGAAAGACCCTTTATTAACATTGAGATATGGCTTCATTAGTAGCTTCAGCTGGTTCTAGCCCACCACCTCCACCAGATCCAAGGAAGAGAGGACCACCTGCTGAAGTTATTATAGAACAAGAAGAGGAAGAACATGAAGAGGAGGAAGAGCAGGAAGACACACTGTTTTTGCCAGAGGAGCCCAGGAGGTATAATCGGAAGGAGAACTACATTTGGCAATTTTTTTAATTTCCTGAGGGCCAAAAAAAAGTAAATGCACGCTACGTGTTTTGCCGTATATGTAATGATAGACTGTCCAGGGGGACTGATAAAAAATACAGTTTCGGCAACTACACTATGCATCGGCATATGAGTAGGTGGCATCCAAACAACTATAGTGCTGCCCAGCTACGTGATGAGCAACAAAATCCCCCTGTGATGGCCAGAAGATCGGTTGTACAAGAAGTGACGGGACCAGAGGCGAGGGAGATGGTCCCAAACATACAAATGAAGTTTGGGGAAGTGAAGCAAGTGTGCGTGCGCTGTAATCAACTCATTTGCTACAGAGAAAGTAGCATTACTCTAATTATCAAAGCTATTGATAATCATGTTTGCCCGAAACGCCCCAAACAATAAATTCTTCTTTTTTTTGTTGCTCCTGTTGAGCCCTTTTCAATGAATCGTTTTTGTTTCCCCCCTCCCCCAGAAAAACCAAAAAAATATCAAAATGTTCAGAAAATACAAAAAAAATAAAAAAAATGTTCTGAAAAATAATAAAAAAGATTTAAAACAACAAAAATAGAAAAAAAAGTTCTTTTCAGAACTACCTCCCCATTATAAAAAAATTGGTAGAATTTTTGGAACTCTGCCAACCTCTATTTCTTTTAGTTCGCTTCCCGGTTCGCACTCCGGTACGCGAACCGGGAGCGAATCAAAACATTTTTTTTTTAAAAAGAACAGTAAGTATAAGGGAAGGAAACAGACAGTTATGTTAAAAGAAAGACAGCGATAGGGAGTAAACTAAAGATAGTGTTACCCGCAATCCACTGCTGATCATGTCACATATTACATCATTCCTGACATGGTCAATGACATCATCAGTAGTGGATTGCGAGTAACATTATCTTTTGTTTACTCCCTATAGCTGTCTTTCTTGTAACATAACTGTCTGTTTCCTTCCCTTATACTTACTGTTCTTGTTTTAAAAAAAATTTGAGATCAATCAGAAACAGTAACATTAATAGAGACAGAGTGAGTTCACAAGAGTGAAGAAGTATGAGAAGAGAGGGACTGAGAAAAATAGTGGAAGGAGTAGAATAATTAAGTAATAGAGAAAGGAATAAGGGAAGTAGCAAACGCAGGAAAGTAAGGATTAAACAAATGAAGCAGTAGAACTAATAGAAGTTAAATGTGATAGATTAAATGATTGATTCAGGATGACGATAAGGTGTGGCCTCTCCAAAAGTTTGTTTAAGGTGAGGCCTACTCAGGGTTGCATATCAAATTTATGCTTGTTGAAGAATACAGAGGAGATAATACATGTGAAGGCCTACCAATGAAGTAAAACATGTCCACTTCACTCTTAAACAACGGCCAGACCTCTTCTGTGTCCATAGACAGACCTAAACTTCATCTGCACAATGTCATTCGTGAACTTAGAAAACACAAGTAATGTAATTGAAAAACGTGGAGTTTCTTTTGCTCATTTCACAATCACATCACCTGTGTTGCCTTTGCTTAGGTATCTCATAGTGCAGATGTAGTCCAGCATAAAAAAACAGTACCCAGAAGTGCAGCAGTGTATGCATTAACTTTGATATTTACAGAAGCCTCAGTTTCTCCATGTCTACCTCACATTTCTAAATGTATATCATAAGTACAAAAAGTAGAACATTAATTATACATGTTAAATGGTTTATTTTTGCTGTTCTCAGAATGTATCAAATTTCACTTAAATCAGTGACTTGAAGGTATTCATCATGTAACAGCGGGGAAAAAAAACACAATCAAAATGATTGTGTTTAAAAAACCCATACAACATAAGAAATCTGAATTCAAAACTCCTTAAAATTAACTTACTTTCCATAACGTCGAAGGATGTCCTATGAACAGCGTACACTCTGTTGTGCTATTAATATTTTCAGCCCGCCACTTTCTGAAAGAAAACCTCCATCGTTTTGAAAAATATGTTACATACAATAAAAGACTTCTCACATTCTACCACATGTTTCCACATGGCCAAATCATGTCGGAGCGATTTACAACTCTTGTAATTCTTGTAATCAAATCCCGTCATTTTCTATTTTCGCAACTTTCAGAAAGAAAACATTTAAGATTACTTTCACAATCCTGGACTACTAATATTTTACCCTTCTTGCTCACTCATGTTCTACTTTTCCTATGACACTGATAGTGCTTACTATGAAGCAGACTTACTTGCATCAGGTTTATATAGTTGGATTTTTAAAATTACATTATAATTAAACGTTTTGGACCAATAATCTAGACAGCATTGCAGACTTACATTCCCTCTACTTCATGAACCTTTTGCAATTCCTCAGAGCAAATCCCGAGATTCTTTCCTTAAAATTTTGGTTTTAAAAACACCAGGTAAGAATTTTTAAGGTCAAACTGCAATTTTTTTTTGAAAGTTACAACAGAATCGTTGCAGAATGACCAGCCGTTTCTAGACTTTAAATAAGCTGTGTAATGTCCTGATGTTGTTGAAGGACCATCGTGATAGATAATTGCTGCAGTTACAAAAGTCCTTCCTGATATTGACAACTGCGAAGCAACAACATTTTTAATAAAGTTGTCAATTTTGATCCATCAGGCCTACATCGTTGGATCATTAAAATGACATACTGGCCATATCTTTGTATAAATAATGTTGACATCATTTCAGATTTACATTGGCTACACTCCATGTTGTGATCAGCTGCTTTTACTAGCTTATTAAAGGAGACTGATTTACTGTCTGGCAAAGTTAAATATATAAATCTTTCTGAGTCTACACTAGTGGTACTTGATAATGTACAGTTCTCGCAGTCATGCTGCCATTGATAAGAAAGCCCAAACAGGTGATCTACATCTACACCCTCATCTTGCAATACATCAAGCATATACATTAAAAACTCCTGACAATCCTGCTGATTATTTTCAGAGAAGTCTGTTTGACCTGAACATTCATCTAACAGATAACGAACTTCAGACACACTTTGTACTTTTGTTCGATCAGTGCTACATTTCTCTAACACAGAATTCAACAAACAGCATGAACTTTGTTCCGAATTGAACACAATCTGTTCTTTTAAAGTCTCTAGTGAAAAGAGAACATTAACCACTACATTTGCATAGCAGTTGACACCAGAACTGTTTTCAAATTTAAAACCAACAACATCTTCAACAGAATCCGTTTTCTTTCTGCTTACAATTTTCGGTTCATCGACTTTTGGGCTTTTTGCTACAACCTCCCTACTATTACTGATATTTCTTCGTTTCCGGCCTACCACACGTTTCTCAAACAAAGGATATTGAGGCAAATGTGGCGCATACTCTCTTCTTAACCTATTGTATTCCTTAACACAATCTAGATCCGCACAAATGTTTGTGACATCACAATCAATCAAGTACAATCCCGATAAAGTTCTAACTCGTGACAATGCCACATATGCCATACCCTCCTTGAACACAGAACTGCCAATATTCACCAATGCACTATCTACACTTAAACCTTGCGATTTATGGATTGTCACCGCATATGCCAAGCAAACAGGAAACTGTTTACGGCGAACATATAAGTCTTTAACAAGCAAAAACCTAGCAGAACAACGACCAATTAGCTGTACTTCCTCAATGCCATCAAATTTAATTTTTTAAAATTCAATACCATCTCTACTTCTGTATTTCTCAAAATCAACAACATTACCCATTGATCCATTTACTAGACCTCTTTCAACATGTAAATTCCTTCTCAAAATGATTCGGCAATTTAAACACACATTCAAAGTCTTTTCAAAACCCGCTGTTTTAGATATAGTCTTCTCTAATGAATCCAATTTTGATTTCAAATTCTCAGACAAAATAATTGTTGATCCCATATGCTCTATTCTGTCAATAGCTTCAAGTTTCACAATCTCTTGCTTTTCTAAATTCAACATTTTGTTGTTGGAGATGGCACATTCTGCAAGAGTTGGCATTAAACATATTCCGGATTTCTTCTCAGTAATTTTCTGAAAAATATTCTCAGGCACAACGTCTTGTTCTGGATATAAATTTGACAGTAATCGTGCATTTAAAGCTTCTTTCCCATGCTCGGTCACTTTTCCAATTCTAATATCTTGTAGAATATTCTTGTAATCTTCATCCTTTGCCTGACGCATATTTTCATGCAGTTCAGCATATTTGAAGTTTAACCATATATTGACGTTGCCAATGCTCCCTAGGCACTTCCTGGTATCTTCATGCGTGAGTATTTTGAACACAGGTTGTCCTTTTACTGGTGTCAGCTGCAGAAGATCTCCGAAAACAATGATGTGTTTGCCACCAAATAACACATCATACTCAGTTTTAAGAACTTCTTGCATTCTCAAATGCACAAAGGCAAGCATGACATTGGAAACCATGCTTACTTCGTCAATGATAAGAAGTTTCATTTTCCTCAAGACTCTTGAAACTTCACAACAAGCATCCCCAGATAACTTGTGGTATTGTAATTTGTTGTCATGCTCCACTGGCAGCATCAGTAGACGATGCAAAGTAATACCTTTAATGTTATGTGCTGCCAGTCCAGTAGGAGCGGTAACAACACAAGACAGCGATGACTCAGTCCTTTCCTGCAAATAACAAGAAATTGCTTTAATAAGGAAACTTTTTCCAGTTCCCGCTTCTCCACTCACGTACAGTCGGACAGGCTTCAACGACGTCCCATGCCGCCGGCAACCTCACGAAGTGGATCAGCAACTGCGCGGACGAACTCGCCCCGCTGAGGACCCCGCCTAGCAGACCCGGCAGCAAGAAGGCCCCATGGTTCACCGACGAACTCAAGAGCTCCAAGAAGAACCGCCGAGCCCTCGAGAAAGTCTGGAAAAGGGAACCGACACCGGACAACAGGACCTCCTACAAACTTCCCACCCGGAAACACCACCAGCTGATCCGCGCCGCCAAGAAAACAGCATTCAAGGACCGGTTGGACAACAACGCACACAACTGCAAGGAACTCTTCAACATCGTGAAAGAGCTTTCCAACCCCAGCGCAGGAAACAACGACGTCACCCCATCGCAAGACCTCTGCAACTCCCTCGCTTCATACTTCCACAACAAGATCACGGACATACACAGCAGCTTCAACAACCAACCAACGCACACCATGACCGAACAACCACCCCCCACCACCACCCTCCACGCCTGGACCCCGATCAGCACCGAAGACACCATCTGCACGATGAACTCCATCCACTCCGGATCACCGACCGACCCCTGCCCTCACCACGTCTTCAACAAGGCCGACGTTGTCATCGCACCCCACCTGCGAGACATCATCAACACATCCTTCGACACCACCATCTTCCCTGAGAGCTGGAAACACGCCGAACTCAGCGCTCTACTCAAGAAACCAACAGCGGACCCCACCGACCTCAAGAATTACCGCCCCATCTCGCTTCTCCCGTTTCCAGCCAAAGTCATCGAGAAGACCGTCAACAAGCAGATGGCCGCCTTCCTCGAGACGAACGGATCCCTCGACCCCTCACAGTCCGGCTTCCGAGCCAAACACAGCACCGAGACCGCCCTCATCGCCGCCACCGATGACATCCGAGCCCTGATGGACAATGGAGAAACAGCGGCCCTCATCCTCCTAGACCTCTCCGCGGCATTCGACACGGTCTGCCACCGCATCCTAGTACGGCGCCTCAGCAACATCGGAATCCAGGACAAGGCGCTGGAATGGATCATCTCCTTCCTCGACGGAAGAACACAGAGAGTCCGCCTACCACCGTACAAGTCAGAGGCCTCCGAAGTCATCTGCGGCGTCCCCCAAGGATCATCTCTGAGCCCCACCCTCTTCAACGTCTACATGAGCCCCCTCGCGGCCATCGTACGCAAACACAACCTCAGCATAATCTCCTACGCCGACGACACCCAGCTGATCCTCTCCCTGACCAACGACCCTGCCGCCGCCAGAGCCAACCTGCACGAAGGGATGAAAGAGGTAGCCGAGTGGATGACGACCAGCCGCCTGAAACTGAACTCGGACAAGACGGAGGTCCTCATCCTGGGCTCCTCACCCTCCGCCTGGGACGACTCCTGGTGGCCTCCCGCCCTGGGCACCGCACCCAAACCGACAGACCATGCACAAAACCTGGGCTTCATCCTGGACTCCTCCCTCTCCATGACCAGGCAAGTCAACAACGTCTCCTCGGCGTGCTTCAACATCCTACGCATGCTACGGAAGATCTTCCGGTGGATCCCCACAGAGACCAGGAAGACCGTCACCCAGGCCCTTGTCACCAGCCGACTGGACTACGGCAACGCCCTCTACGCCGGTACCACCGCCAAGCTCCAGAAGAGACTCCAGCGGATCCAAAACGCCTCAGCCAGACTCATCCTCGACATCCCACGAACCAGCCACATCTCCGGACATCTGAGAGACCTTCACTGGCTCCCCGTCAACAAGAGAATCACCTTCCGCCTCCTCACCCACGCACACAAAGCCCTACACGACCAAGGCCCGAGCTACCTCAACAGCCGAGTCAACTTCTACGCTCCCAAACGCCACCTCCGATCAGCCAACCACGCCCTCGCCGCCGTCCCCCGCATCCGAAGAGCGACTACAGGAGGAAGGTCCTTCTCCTACCTGGCCGCCAAGACCTGGAACTCCCTCCCGACCGACCTGCGCCTGACCCAAGACCACCTCTCCTTCAGGAAGAAGCTGAAGACCTGGCTGTTCGAGCAGTAGCGGCACCCCCACCCCCCCCCCCCCCAGCGCCTTGAGACCCTACGGGTATGTAGCGCGCTCTATAAGTGTCACTGATTGATTGATTGATTGACGTACATGAGCACTCTTTCTTCTCATGACTTAATCCATGATCAATTTGCTTGGTAACTTCGTCATATATTTTCCTCTGCTCAACGTTGAGTTGTTTTTCCAAGTCTTCTAAGTTAACCGCATCCTCCTGAGCATGAGCCATGGCTCTTTCCACTTCATTCATAGCAGTGGCAGCTTCATTTTCGATAATAGGTCCTCCTAGTGGATCCTGACTCAATGAAACAGAACTCTGACTGTCCTGAGAACTGTCTCTGGCAATCTCAGCTGCAATCATTGCTTCCTGCTCAATTTCCAAAGTCAACATTTCTTGATATTTGGGAAAAGCAGGACATTCTATGGTCTCCTTAGAGGCAGTGAAAGAGTCTTCGTAACAGAAGAAATCTCCAAGCAGTTCCTCTTCTGCACGCCAAGGCTTGAAAAGTTGCAAAAGTGCTAAATAGAAAAACTCCTTTTTTTCTGGAGATTCACCACTCAATTTTCGATGGTTTACTAATTGGCATTTTCTTTGCTTGACCAGACATCCCTCACTTCCAATTACAGCATACACTCCTTTCTCAATATCTTCTTTGATGTTCCTCTTGAATATGTAATTTTGTAGAACCTCATATAGACAAACATTCTCAAGGTGACTGCTTCGATTTGGATAATATGTATCCAACATGTTGGTCTTCAAAATGTCGGTACTGTTTGGCTCCTTTTCCGCCAAATACTCAATTTCCCGGACAGGTTTTAGAACTCTATTTCGCGTTGCAGCAAGACCAAGACTCGCCCAAACGATACTCCTGGATTTGGCATAGAGACTTGCTGAAGACAACCGGTCAGAACATTCGTAAGCTACGATTTCCCGATGCGACAACATATTTAAACTGAAACTGTACAACTTCTTGCTGAGGCTTTTTTCATGGGAAATATCTTCCCACATATCCTTCAATTCTGTCTTTTCTTTTTTGGTGATGTAAGATGTCACATACCGAGCCACAGCCATACAGTTGTCAGCCACAAACTGTATATCCATGTTAGCATTCCACATGGACAAAATCACTGGGTTGTAGTCGTTGATGTACTTGGACTCTTCGTTCCTTTTCAAATTGTATGTATTTTTGGGTGATTTCCTCGTCACATTATGTCGCAGAGAAGACATCAAACTGTTCACTCTTCCTTTAGAAATCACCGGTCGTGGAAAGTTGAAACGACATTTGGTGTAGAACTTGTCCTTGTTTCTGAATTTACGACGACAGTACTTTCCACAACGATGGCTTTGGAAACGTAGAACTTGTTCTCTTAGGCTTTTCTTCTCCGTTGCGTTTGGAACAGCACACGTAGAATACTGTTCTATGAAATTCATCACTAAGTCATCCGGATCTGTTCCAAATTTAGGTGCATCCTTGATCCACAGCAACATATGTATATGAGGAGCACCTCTTGCTTGGTACTCCTTTCTCCAGAAGAAATCCAACACCTCTCCAAGAGGTGGATTCTTCTTATTTGTGATGAAAGACAACATAGCTTCAAATCTATGATTGAAGTACCTGCATACATTCACTGGATCCAAAGAACACAGTTCTTTAGGACGTCTTTCTAAAACCTCATTACCTAACACCTCTTCTATCTCTGTTGTCACAAGTTTTTCTTTTTCAACTGGACAACCATCCTTCACTTCATAAGCTCGACCACTGGTGTCAACTGCAAACACCAAATCATTATCCTGAAAATAACTCTCCTCATTAAAAAATGCCTCACAACTTGAACTATGCATCCATTCTCCGAAAAAACTTCACAAAAGTTACTACGATTAACTACTCTCTTCCATCTACTATTTGATTTGAAATCAGAAATTACCTTGTTTAGTGTCCTAATTCTATTGATTACCAAAATAAACAACTTTCGCTTAATTTCGAAAGCATGATCAATAATTTTCTCTACATTTTTCTTTTTCTTATAAAATGCCACTTTCTGTTGGCCTTTCTTAATATTTTTTAATAAATTAACTATTATCCTGTTGCGGAACATTCGTTTTCGAATGTCCCTAAACTGTTGTTTCCTTCTACTATCATGCACAGAGTTATCTCTTGCTCTAGCAGTAACATTTTTCATTGGTCTTTCCTTTCCATTTAAATTGCTTCTCTTTTTCTGGACTGAAACATTTTTTGTTGAAATACTTTTTTTACTACAAATATTTCTTATGAATGATTTCGTGCTCTTACCCGGAGCTTTCTTGGTGATTTCACAAGTTTTTTGGGGAGAGGACTGCTGCAATAATAGATGATCCTGCTGTCTTTGACGTTTTCTAGCCTTTCTAATTCGATTCTTAGTTGGCATTTTTCAAATTTTGAAATGATCTGCAGTTGAATCTGTGGAAAATATAATAAAAAATGTCATTACCCACTATTACCAAACAGTAAATGAATAACAGTCATCAAAAACTTAACACCCTACTTATTATTTAACATAGCAAATCTTTTGCACCACCACTGCGTCACAAAAGTGACGCACAGTGGTACAAAAAAGGTATACACCTATCATAAATCTCTCCCTAACATTTTAAATGATTGATTCAGGATGACGATAAGGTGTGGCCTATCTAGAGGTTTGTTTGGGCCCAGATCTTTGGACTGGGGTGAATGTGTGACATTGATCCACATTCGGTCCATCACCTGTTTTGTTTGTTTGAGGTGAGGCCAACACACGGTTGCAGATGAGATTTTCGCTTGTTGAAGAAAACAAAGGAAATAATACATGTGAAGGCCTACCAATGAAGTAAGTCATGGCCACTTCACTCTTAAACAAAGGGCAGACCTCTTTTGAATCTGTGGTCAGACCTAAACTTCATCTGCACAATGTCATTCATAAACTTAGGAAACACTAGTGATGTAATTGAAAAATGTGGAGTTTCTTTTCCTCATTTCAAAATTACATCGCCTGTGTTTCCTCATTGACTTAAAATGTCCTTAAGACACATGAAAGCATTTTTTTGATTGCCCTTGCACCATTTTTGGGTAATTTTTAACATGGCTATGTAACTCCCATAATCAAAATCAAAATTTGCCAAGCACAGGTGGGAGCGTATTTACAAGAAAGTTGCCCCATGGAGAAAGCTCTTCAATTAAAATGGGAAAAATAACATCATAGACACTCAAATGCCTTTTAAATATGCTCCAAACAACCTATGAAGCTCTAGCAGTACATAACCAGAAAAGTAATTGATTTCAAAAAAATCGTTTTTAAACACAACATATAAATCAATTGTATACCTACATTCAAGAGGAAATGACTAAAAATGTCCTTAAGACACATGAAAGCGTTTTTTTGAATGCCCTTGCACCATTTTTGGGACATTTTTAACATGGCTATGTAACTCCCATAATCAAAATCAAAATTTGCCAAGCACAGGTGGGAGTGTATTTACAAGAAAGTTGCCCCATGGAGAAAGCTCTTCAATTAAAATGAGAAAAATAACATCATAGACACTCAAATGCCTTATAAATATGCTCCAAACAACCTATGAAGCTCTAGCAGTACATAACCAGAAATTTAATTGATTTTTCAAAAAACGTTTTTGAACACAACATATAAATCAATTGTATACCTACATTCAGTTGGAAATGACTGAAAATGTCCTTAAGACACATGAAAGCGTTTTTTTGAATGCCCTTGCACCATTTTTGGGACATTTTTAACATGGCTATGTAACTCCCATAATCAAAATCTAAATTTACCAAGCACAGTTGGGAGCGTATTTACAAGAAACTAGCCCCATGAAGAAAGCTCTTCAATTAAAATGGGAACAATAACATCAGAGACACTCAAATGCCTTATAAATATGGCCCAAACAACCTATGAAGCTCTAGCAGAACATATCCAGTAATGTAATTGTTTTCAAAAATCGTTTTTAAACACAACAGATCTGTTTCAGCTTACATGAGAGACCATGGAATGGGCTCCATGTACAACAATAACTTGTGTTACTGCATGCCAGATTTCTACACAGAATATACAATTACAATTTCTCAAAGAAACAAAATCTATTTGTATATCACTTGAGACAAAGCCACATTTTAAAAACACAGCTTTCTTCATCTTTTTCTCCTTAAATTATACTATTCTCTATCTAAATTAAATAAATCTTTTCTCACCTTAGCAAATACTTTTTGAGTTTCAAAACAGTCTCAAAAATACACTAAATTGTCTTCAGCAGAACAAAGAGGATGCACTCCAGAGGCTGCAGCTATAGAAAGCACAGAAATGCTGATATTCATTATACATATCTCTCATATTAGCCAATCATAACTCTTCCCTCACTTTTTTCAAATCAAAACCCTTCCCCCCTCTGCCCTCTCTGCCTTTTTTGCTTAGCAACCACCTCCTGAAAGACCTCTCATGTTTGCAAGTTCACACAACAATGTTTCAATTGAACTCTGAACTCTCAGTGCACCTGCGTATCCAGTGCAATCTTTCATTAAATGTTTTTTCCTTGACCATTCAAATTACTTCTTTCAAAGAACACATCCATGCACCCTAAATTTCTGTTTTCAGAAATGGAAATGCACCAATCACTGCTAATGAATCATTAGCACTGGAAATCCACAGTTTTTTTTCTTTACAAACTCCTACTGTTTCAACTGCCCTTTCATTACCACACTTCATCTGACTGCAGCACAACCTTCTCCCACCATGTTTAATGTCTGGATTGTTGGACATAGTTACATCCACTGGGCTCATAGGTATGCTGAGAACAGAAATTTACCTAACCTCAATTTACAAGATGTGGAAATTAAGTGGTTGGGCCAAAGAGGATTAAAATGTCACCAATTGATACCATTGGTGAAAACCTTTATGCATTTGCCAAAACCTGACCTGTTAATTGTGCACTGTGGAGGTAATGATTTGGGCACTTTGACTGGGGTAGGTCTGGAAATGCTTTTAAAGGACACCTTTGAGCAATTAATGGCACTTTTTCCTCAAACTGCCTTGGTATATTCCAATATATGCCAAATACAGAAATGGAGGTGGTCCAACCAATTTTGTCCACAAATTGAGAAGTCGAGGAAGCATGTAAACAAATCTGTTTCAGCTTACATGAGAGACCATGGAATGGGCTCCATGTACAACAATAACTTGCGTTACTACATGCAAGATATCTACAGAGGAGATGGAGTTCACTTCTCAGATGAGGGCAACAGAATTTTCATTTTGAATTTAAGACTGGGCATTGGTACCTACTTATAAGTACCTAAATGTACCATAAACCCAAAAGCTCTTCTCAGAGCTACCCTACATCTGATCACTCACATTTATTATTTTTCTCTAACTTTTTTCTCTAATTTTCAACAAACTACGCTCCCCGGAGCGCTACCCGGTACGCAAACTGGAAGCTAACCGCGCAAAATTTAAAAAAAAAATGTTTTTTCCCCGCACATATGGTCCTCCTCAGCCACCCTCAGAAAACCTAGGGGGTCAAGATACATCTACCGTGCCCCCTTCTACCCATTCTGAACATTATTTGCCCTCCATCTTGTATCTTTATTCGACCGAAACACAAAATGGTGGACTCCCGTAACGCTGCTGGTTCGCGGACCGGGACGCATACCGGGAAGCGGTCCAATAAAAAAGGTGGGAAAGTAATTCACAGAAAAACGACTGGAAACACTCTCACCAAATATACATTAGCTCATACTACATAACAATCCCTTTCATTTTCACAAATTTGACTGAAATTCCATTTAGCCATTAAGCCTGTAGACCTCTCTAAATACCGTGAGGTAAATTACTTCACAAAACACATCTAATGTGTTGGAATTGACAACCAATGAAAATGGTACTTTCATTTTCTACTTTTATTACCTGACATTTGATTGGTTATATACCTGAATATATATAAAGGAAAAGAAGGAAACACAGCCATTTTGACTGCTACTTCTTGTTGTACATTACAATTGAATTATCACTAAACTCTTCAACTTGTTTGTAAAGGTAAGTTGATATTTTTAAAACTGAAGTATATTGTGCACTATAAGTTAATATGGTAAACTTTTTCTGATAGTTATATACTATCCCTCGGTAGTAGTTATAGATTTAGATAGACTTCTCTGTTATAGTTATGGATGGAGTTAGGCTTCTCTAGGTTAAATCACAGACACTTTTTTATATTCCTACTTCCACTCTGATACTATACACTGCCAAAAGATAAATTCACTGATAAAAACTGCCTATCTAAAATTAATCCCAACAGTGCCCTATCTCTACTAATATATATTTTTTTTATCTAAATTTCAGGCAAAATGGAAGGCGAACAAAACATTGAATTTAAAATTGTCCTGCAAGAGAGCAGCCAAGAAATCATTAATCAAAATGAAAATGAATTTATGGATGAAAGTAGGGACCCGGAACTACTGCAATGTGTGGAAGCAGTAGATAACCTCCTTAAAAACGAGGACATTTTATACCCTCAAAGACTACAAAGTATATTCAATGAGAATTATGAAATTTCTGACACTGAAATGTTAGAAAGTTTAATAAATTATGAAACACAATCACAATAAAAAAAAATGCTTAAAAAATAAAGAAAATAAAAAATAATCAACAAAAACAACAAACAATTAACATACAGTATTTGAAAAGTCTATCATTCTTTTTTCCTTATAGTACGCTGCCCAGAACGCTTTCCAGTTCGCGGACTGGGCGCTCCCCACGCAAAAAAAATAAAGAAATTTTTTTTTTTTGCCCTGCTGGGCCCTTTTAAAACCTCCACATAAAACCTAGGGGGTCAACGAGGATCTACTATGCCCCCTTATGGTAATTTCCCCCTTTGTTTTGGCCTCCTCTTGTCTCTCGATCCTACCGAGAGACAAGATGGCGGCCGCTCCGGACTGTTTAGAATGTTGACAGACACCGGAGAGCCAATCAGCTTCGCATTGCAAAGCTCCGTTACGCGAAAAGTACGCGAACCGGAGCGCTACCCGGAGCGCTGTTACAGATATATATCTTTTTTTGAACGTTAATTTCTCAAAATCCACTAAAGCACATATATTGAGACCTAGCAAAGGCACATCGGGCTAACAGTCCCTACAATTTTGCCAAGTTTCGTGCAAATCCATTCAGCCGTTCGGGCTAAAAGTGAGGCCAACCGCCCTATGGAAAACTCAATGTTAAAAACGCGTTTTGGGACCCCCCTTTTTTCTCGGCCCCCCCTTGACGAAACCCCCCCAAATTTTCAGGGGCTGCTCAGAAACAAAATGTGCCATTTTCCTGAAAATTTCAGCCGATTCCGTCCACAAACGCCAAAGTTGTTAGACATAGAATTTTCAAAAATCCCATAGGGAAAAAATCCTAACTATATATACCTACTGGCGACCGCCAGGAGGTAATATATATATATATATATATATATATATATATATATATATATATATATATATTCACTGAAAAAACCATAGGTTTTACACACGGTATAGTTAGGAAATAGCATTTGAAAAACCTATGAAATTCACTGAAAAAACCATAGGTTTGACAACAGTTATAGTTAGCTGGAAATTTTACTGACATAAAACCAATGAAATTCCACGTTATAGTTAGTTGGACTCACTATAACTTGCGCGTGTAATGCACTGCTGATGACATTACATATTACATCACTCATGACATGGTCAAGTCTCTGATCTCCAACTGTGCAACGTGGCTCCCCTGTGTCGTAATGAGGTCCATAGACAAAAACTACAGGGCCAGCATTATACACTTGCACAGAACCACAAAACCACAAGAGCCACCATGTTAATATATATCCTTAATATAATAAACCTCTGAGAATAAATACATATTTCCGTGGCACCCCATAACAGAAATTTGGCGTCCTCTGACTCTGCTCCATTACCAAACACCCTAACCCCCCGCCCCCCTCACTCTTCACTAAACTCCGCACTCCACCCCACCCGGACCCCCTATTACAAACCCCCAACCTACCCTCCCTGCCCAAGCCCACCATGAACCTCAAACCGCCCCTGGAAAACTTATAAGACACAGGATTAATAAAACTCAAAGAGTAGGCAACAGGCAGATAATCTAAATAGTACATAAAGGCACATATTTTTTCCATAATACTATTGAAAAACATGTTCTATTTTTTATAAATCTATCATGAATCTGACCCTCTAGAACGGCTTTCAAAACGTGAACTATAAACCTCTACATTTCATTTTCAAACCATACACTTTCAATTACATTATTATTTTTTTTACAATTCATGTAATGTTACACACCTTTTCTAAAATACACCAGTCCCTGTTATTTATAAGGATTTATTTTCAGTCTTCATCAGTGACACTTTCTTAACATATAATGAAAATCACTGTAACTTTTTAAACGACAATGCTAACGCGGTAAAAATAACCCTCCATTTGCTTTCCTTTAAGAATGCAGACTATCTACCCCACGCATGCGTTTCTTGATATTTGCATTTGGCAGCGAATACCGACCTTGAATCGGAAGACATGAACAAGAGCTCCATTGTCACATTTAAAACTTAACGTAGCATCTGCTCACATATATATCTTTCAGTTAGCTAACATTCACAGAAAACAGCATTGATGTAAAAAAAAAGTGACCTTCAAGAAAAGCTACTTTTTTGATAACTACTAAGCAATATTTAAGTGACTAGACTCCTAGAAAATTTATCAAGTCATTCTGCTCCTCTCCACTGCATAGCCGGTGACCTAATTCTGTGGAGTTGCTATACAACCGGCAGTAATGCGCCGTTTCCTTTACCATCTTGGGAAATTCAAAATGGATGTCCCTCCTGCCTTCGCAAACGAGCCGGACCACTTAGAACTATTTCGACAGAGAATACTTCTGTACTACGGCACCTTAGCACT
Organism: Lissotriton vulgaris; assembly: GCF_964263255.1. Lineage (NCBI taxonomy): Eukaryota > Metazoa > Chordata > Amphibia > Caudata > Salamandridae > Lissotriton > Lissotriton vulgaris. The sequence continues at coordinate 506,856,434 of NC_141696.1, forward strand.
CTCAACTTTGAATACTTCATATCGATTATCATTTCGATATTCGTATTTCACCTGTGTGCAGCCTGTATTTCATTGCCTGAGCTGTGATTTCACGTGGGCCCTGGATTTATGTCTCTGCAATTTGGTACATCCTGAACCGAATTACAATCACCTCATGAATCCGTTACTTGATCATGAACAGCTTTGTTACAACGGAGGGTTTATGGCCTTTGCAGCGATACAAGGAGTTCTGGGTCATTGGAAAATATTCGCAGCGGCGCAAGATTTCCTAACAGAGAGCTACATCGAAAACCCACCGAGCTGCCCAATGATGGTAAAAGACGCTCCAATAACGACAGATCATGAATGCTCCTTTGATCTTCTCAATTGGATGGCTGACATGTTTTCAGATGATAACAGTGATTTCCTGTTAGAAGCACTTGCCGCCTACTTTGCCTACACAATGGACGGTTAACTCTTTCCTAACAGAGAACTACATCGAAAACCCACCGAGCTGCCCTGTGATAATAAAAGAGGCTCCGATTTTAACAGATCATGAGTACTGCTTTACTCTTTTCCATTGGATAGCTGACATAGTTTCAAATGATAAAAGTGCAATCCTGTTACAAGCTGAAGCTACCTATTTTGCCTAAACAATGCTTCAATAACTCTTATACGAACCATTGACGTCCTCATTTCCTTTTGCTTCCCTATATTCTTCACGTTCTTTTCCATATTTTCTTTTGAAGAACAGACCTATTGGCTTTACTAACAGTGGACATTATGATTTCGTGTTGCTTAAATTTTGGTCTTTTATGTGGACTACATTTGTTTCTTCAGCTACTCGATTTTCAACTTTATTTTTTTACAGTCTAATCTCAACAATTCTATTGCATATCTTATGTAAGGTTACTTCAAACGTACTCGATGCAAAACTCGCTAATATATGCTACATGTACCCTAATTAATGTGTAAATTTTAAACGAGTTTTTTATAACTGTAAACGCCATTTCGCATCTCAACTGCTTATTTCCATGTATTCCATGTACTACTGACAATACCAATTACTGTGTTTTTTGCAATTTCTGTACTCATATTACATAATGATTTGTCTTTAAAACAGTACATTTCTAAATAAACATTTCAAATATTCACGGTTTCTCTTTTAATCCATAATCTCAACTGAAATGATTTCATATTGAAAAACTATTCCTGGGTTCCACATAACCTTAAATGTAGACACTGAGGACCTTATTTATGAAGACCTTGCGCCGCCGGTGCGTCATTTTTTAAAATGAGAAAAAGTGACGCACCGGTGGCGCAAGGCCTTCATAAATAAAGTCCTGAATGTTTTCTTTTCTCGACCTCACTTACTGATACTAGAACCTGCAAGCCAATTACGGCCCATGAACTCTTTCTTAGTAGGTCGCGCACCGTACAGACAGTTATACCACTGTTAAAAACATTTTTTTACTGTTACCAAGCACCGCCACAGTTCCGCTTCACTCAGACTTAATCACTGCTCCCATGCTTCTACAGGCCAGACGCTATGTCATATTTCTCTCCTTATCACCCTTTCATCTCCACAATAACAAACAGTTCTCCGCCTGCCACCACAGAACAGAGTACAGATGCAGAGGCACCAAAGAGTAAACCCATCACCAGCTGCCATCTCCGGCTGTTTCCATGGTTACACCTCATTCTGCACCTTGCTGAAGGCACAGGTCAAAAGTTCATGTCTCAACGTTCTACAACAAACTAAGAAGACTATTTTCCCTCCAGAAACACCTGCCAATCCACAGCTCTGTTACATGTCTTGTTTTTTCACACCCAATAGTACTTTTCGTTTAACATAAACATTAACATGCAATGTGCTGTTCAATCTCCACTTATTACAATCAACCAATCATTTTTATTTTTTTAACCACACCCAGCCTCTTCCTTTTTCTTTATTTAGAATTTCAACTTCTAACTCCCATTCCACTTCCAGAACCGATCGGAGGACGACTACAAATCCCTTGAAAATGAAGGTCTGGCTAATAGGACACAGTTATATTCACTGGAGTGAAAAATATGCAGTAAGCAGACGAATTTGCAACCTCGGCTTACCAAATGTACACATAACATGGATTGGCAAAAGAGGATTGAAATGTCACCAATTGATTCCATTGGTGAAAACTTTTATGCATCTCCCAGAACCAGACCTTACAATTGTGCACTGTGGTGGGAACGATCTAGGCACAATCAGTGGGGTAGGTCTGGAAATGCTTCTAAAAGACACCTTTCGACAATTGATGACACTTTTTCCTCGATCTGCCTTGGTATATTCCAATATATGCCAAAGACAGAAATGAAATTGGTCCAATCAACATTGTGCACAATTTGAGAAAGCAAGGAGACATGTAAATAAATCTGTTTCTGCTTTCCTCAGAGATTATAGCATGGGTTCTATTTACCACAACAACTTGCGATACCACATGCAAGACGTCTATAGGAGAGACGGTGTTCATTTCACGAATGAGGGAAACAGAATCTTCCTCTGCAACATCAGGCTCTGCATCGGTACTTACTTATAAATGCAGAAAACACTCAATTAACACAAGGGCTCTTTTCAGAGCCACCTTATATCTAACCACTCAAACTTCTGATTTATCTCCATTTTCACTCTTGTAAATAGGTGTGCGCGACCGGGTGCGCGCACCCCGTATTTTTTTCCGGGAAAAAATTATATCTTTTTGCGTTTAACGCCCTTACTGCACACCCCGAGAAAAGCTACGCAGCAAAACAATCTCTACCTTCTCCCCTTTCCATGTTTCAACGCTTTGAAATGAACAATATATTTACTCGCAGTGACAAAATGGCGGACAAAACTTCCTGATTTCCTTCGAATCGAACGTTAACAGACGTCACGCAGCAAAAAAAAATTCCGCTCACGCGCAGCCGCTCGAGTGCGCGCACGCGTGCGCGCCTATAGATATATAATTGACTTTAACTTTAATTTTCTCAACAACTACTGAACGGATTTACACCATTCCGAAAAAAGCGTAATCTGCGAACCGGACTCTACAGTTTTGCCAAATTTCTCATAAATCCTTTCAGCCGTTCGACCTGTAGCCGAGTCTAAAGGTCCTATGGAAAATAACATGTAGAAAACACGTTTTGGGACCCCCCTTATATCTCAGCCCCCACTTGACCAATCCCCCCCAAACTTTCAGGGAAGGAGCGCAGCGGACCGAGCCATCGTCTATGAGAAATTTGCTAAGATTCTTCAACCAGGGCCAAAGTTATTCCAAATAGAATGTTGAGGGTTTCCTATGGAAAACAATCCTAACTATAACTACCCACTGGCGACCGCCAGTAGGTAATATATATATATATATATATATATGTATGTATGTATGTATGTATGTAAATATATATATATATATATATATATATATATATATATATTCACTGAAAAAACCATAGGTTTCACACCGGTTATAGTTAGGAATTAGCATTTAAAAAACCTATTAAATTCACTGAAAAAACCATAGGTTTCACACCAGTTATAGTTAGCTGGAAATTTTACTGATATAAAACCATTGAAATTCCCACGTTATAGTTAGTCGGACTCACTATAACTTGCGCGTGCAATGCACTGCTGATGACATCACATATTACATCACTCATGACATGGTCAGTGACATCACTCATGACATCACTGATGACACCATCCTTGTGACACAGTGACAGACCTCCTCTCAGTGTAAAGTAACCCTTGAGACACATATTCAAAAATAGAAACTGAAATTTTTAAAAAATGGACATACCTATATCAGTTACAACAAGCAATTCTGTACTTCCACTATCTATATACACATCCACTCATTCACCAACAGTTCTATATAGTCACTCATACATATACTCACTCATCATATGAAGAGATACACCTATACATCCTGTTACACACCGACATTCATCCAAAAGTTACTCACACACATATTCACACGTGCAAATAAACTATTGAACAACCATTTATTTGAATATAGAGTTATACACACACTTCCACCTTACTTCTATTGAAAATTACACATATTTATTCTCTTAAACAATCACTTATACAAACACATACTTATTTAAACAGGAAATCTTACAATCTCTTACTCTCACATATACTCACTTATGTACATCAATATTCATATATACTAGATTAAAACATATGTAGTTACTGATAAAGACACTAGTGAGACAGTCATTCACTCACTAACAAACACATATAGACACTCATCCACCCATACAGTCCTGTACATATGCTGTCTTCAAAACACATACAAACAAAGAGTCAGTCACTCATGCATCTATGTGCTAAGTAATACCCCCACCAAACCATATAGACACTCATACTGATACTAATAAAAATATCAAATAACCCATATACATACGCATGTAGCTACTTATCAACACATGTAGCCACTTATACACAAAGTGAAACACTAATATATGTATTTAAATATTTAAACATAACTCACTAATATTTATTTTTCAGAAAGACACATATTCACTGGATGGTGTCATCAGTGATGTCATGAGTGATGTCACTGACCATGTCATGAGTGATGTAATATGTGATGTCATCAGCAGTGCATTGCACGCGCAAGTTATAGTGAGTCCGACTAACTATAACGTGGGAATTTCAATGGTTTTATATCAGTAAAATTTCCAGCTAACTATAACTGGTGTGAAACCTATGGTTTTTTCAGTGAATTTAATAGGTTTTTTAAATGCTAATTCCTAACTATAACCGGTGTGAAACCTATGGTTTTTTCAGTGAATTTCATAGGTTTTTTAAATGCTAATTCCTAACTATAACTGGTGTGAAACCTATGGTTTTTTCAGTGAATTTCATAGGTTTTGTTAATGCTAATTCCTAACTATAAGTTTCACTTTATAAATAAGACTGTTAGCACTCTAGTTGTTCTTTTTAACACTCTGGTACATTCTGTCATTGGGCTACAGTTGGGCTACATCTAGTTGAAATTTGGGCTACATTTACAATTTTTGGTCTCTGGTGGCCATCTTTGGGCTACATTGGGCTACTTTGGGCTACATTTGGGCTACATTTTGGCTCTAACATATATTAAGCCCAATGTAGCACAATACATATTTTTCTAAAGTTAATTTTTTTACAAACCACTTCAGAATAGGGCTACCTGTCCCTACAATTATCCCATTTTTTATTTTTTTATTTTTGGGGGGAGCGCTCCCGGAGCGCGCCCCGGGGAGCGCCCCAAAAAGCGTATTTCTGAAAAGCACCCGGGGCGCGCTCCGGGGAGCGTCCCGTGAGCGCCAATATCGCAAACGAAAACATGATTGTGACGTATCGCGTAGCCGCGACCGCGTGATACGCAGGGCGTAAGCGCACCCGGAAGTACTCGAGCGAATACGATCGCACAACGTAAGCTTCCGACGCGCTTATGATGCGCGACCCCGGGCGCGTAGCGTAAGCGCGTCGGGTCATGTGAGCAGAAAATAACACTTTTCATTGGTTCATAACAGTTTTAGTTTCATAATGATGAGGCCCCTGGTCTTGTGACCTGAAAATAACACTTCTCATTGGTTCAGGACAGTTTTTTTTTCTAAATGATGAAAGACCCCACCTTTTTTCCTTATTCTGACTTTGTCCTTTGACTGAGGAAGACCTGTTTGTTGCTCTCTCTACTTTTTTGCTCCAAATAATGGCTTCAGTAGTAGCATCAGCTGGTGCATCTGCCCCACCACCACCACCACAACCACCAAGAGGACCAGCTCCAAATTATATTGGTGGTCAAGAACAGGAGGAGGAGGAAGAGGAAGAGGAGGAGGGGAGAAGAAGATGGCTGCCAGAAGAAAATACACCTTACAAACCCAAACCACACATTGTATGGCAGTTTTTTTCAATCCCAGAGGGGAAAAAAAAGGTGAATGCGCCCAAGGTGACTTGCCTCATCTGCAATGATGAACTTTCACGGGGCAACCCAAACAAAAAATATTCTTTTGGTAACTATACCATGATTCGGCACATGACCAGAAAGCACCCAAACAACTACTCTCGTGCAGAGTTCAGGGAACTGGCCAGTAACCTCCCCCAGTCATCAAGGACCCCCTCCCAAAGAAACCAACCCACTTCATCAGAACCAGAAACATCCGAGGTGATGCCTTGCATTCAGCCGAGATTTGCTGATTTTAAAATCACTTGTTCTGCATGTGGCAAGCTTATCGCCTATGGCGAAAAAAGCGTTAAGCTCATCGTCCTTGCAGGTGATAATCACAAGTGCCCCAAAAAGAAGTAATTTTTTGGGTTTTTTGTTTTTTTGCTCCTGTTGAGCCAGTTTCAATTCCCTTTTTTTGTTTCTCCCCCTAAAAAAATACAAAAAATATATAAAACTGTTTTGAAAAGCCAAAAAAAGTTCAAAAAGTTCAAAAAACACAAAAAAAATATAAAACAACAAAAAGAAGAAAAAAAAGTTCTTTTTAGAACTACCTCCAATTTCTAAATCAAAACTTCATTTTTTAAAAACTCTGTCACCTTTTTTCCTCGTAGTACGCTCCCAGGGCCGCTCCCCGGTGCGCGCACCGGGCGCTTCCCCCGCGCAAAACGAAAAAAAAAAACATTTTAAATGCCCCGCGGGGCCCTTTTATAGCCCCCATATCAAACCTAGGGGGTCAGGGGGGGTCTACCCTACCCCCTTATGGTCAATTCCCCCCTTTGTTTTTGCCACCTCTTATGACTAGATTTTACCGATAGACAAGATGGCGGCCGCTCCGGACTGTTTAGAATGTTTACAGACAACTGAGAGCCAATCAGCTTTCTGCGCGCAAGTCGCGTGTCGCGCCCGGTGCGCTCCACGGTGCGCGTACCGGAGCGCGGCTACAGATATATATATTTTTTTAAACCTAAATTTCTCAAAATCCACTGAAGCACATATCTTGAGACATAGCAAAGGCACATCGGGCTACCAGTCCCTACAATTTTGCCAAGTTTGGTGGAAATCCATTCAGCCGTTCGGGCTAAAAGTGAAATCGACCGCCCTATGGAAATTAACATGGGGAAAACGCGTTTTGGGACCCCCCTTTTATCTCGCCCCCCGCTTGACGTATCCCCCCCAAACTTTCAGGGAAGGACCGGAACGCCGCGAGGCCATTTTCAGGAAATTTTCAGGCAGATTCGTCAACCGGTGCCAAAGTTATTCCAAATAGAATTTTGAGATTTAACATTGAAAAAAATACTAACTATAACTACCTACTGGCGACCGCCAGTAGGTAATATATATATATATATATATATATATATATATTACCTACTGGCGGTCGCCAGTAGGTAGTTATAGTTAGGATTTTTTTCAATGTTAAATCTCAAAATTCTATTTGAAATAACTTTGGCGCCGGTTGACGAATCTGCCTGAAAATTTCCTGAAAATGGCCTCGTCGAGCTCCGGTCCTTCCTTGAAAGTTTGGGGGGGATTCGTCAAGCGGGGGCTGAGATAAAAGGGGGGTCCCAAAACGCATTTTCCCCATGTTAATTTCCATAGGGCGGTCGATTTCACTTTTAGCCCGAACGGCTGAATGGATTTCCACCAAACTTGGCAAAATTGTAGGGACTGGTAGCCCGATGTGCCTTTGCTATGTCTCAAGATATGTGCTCCAGTGGATTTTGAGTAATTAACGTTCAAAAAAATATATATATCTGTAGCCGCGCTCCGGTACGCGCACCGGGGAGCGCACCGGGCGCGACACGCGACTTGCGCGCAGAAAGCTGATTGGCTGTCAGTTGTCTGTAAACATTCTAAACAGTCCGGAGCGGCCGCCATCTTGTCTATCGGTAAAATCTAGTCATAAGAGGTGGCAAAAACAAAGGGGGGAATTGACTATAAGGGGGCAGGGTAGACCCCCCCTGACCCCCTAGGTTTGATATGGGGGCCATTAAAGGGCCCCGCGGGGCCTCCAAAAAAAATTTTTTTTTTGCGTTTTTCGCGGGGGAAGCGCCCGGTACGCGCACCGGTGAGCGCACCGGGGAGCGCTCCAAGGAGGGTACTTTGGAAAAATAATCACTTTAAAAAATTGTATGTTTATTAATTGTTTTTTTTAATTTTATGTAAGTACCTACATGTATGTACCAATGCAGAGACTTTCATTTAATGTACACCATCTGCTCTGTAGATATCTTGCATGTTGTTATTGTATGTTTTTGTGGTATATGGAATTCATAACATAGTCTGTCTGGAAAGGAGAAACAGATCTTTTAAGCACTCCCTGAGAATTTCTAGGGGATCATGAGTAGTCTATCCTGCTCACTTATGAAAATGAGGTGTAAAATATTCATATGAGATAATATAGTGGGAGAAAGGTAGTAACTATGAGTAAACTTACTATGTAACAGAAAAATAGTTGAACAGTATACTATAAGTCTCACTTTATATTTTAAACATTTTTGGTAATACTTTATGAATTACATATAAAAAAGAATATTGTCTGAAACAATTTGAAATTATTAAAGATAAATTTATTCCTCTGATTCTTTTTCATAATTTAATAAAATTTCTAACATAATATTGTCCGGAATTTCCTCATAATTATATGTACATGATTCCATTTCTTCCAAACATTCTATAAACTGTTCATCCAAAGAGTCATCCATGAAATCAACTTCTTTTTTTTGATCTTCTGGTTTTTCCACCTTTACTTTGATAGAAGTATCATTTGCCTGATTTTCTCCTTCCATTTTCTTTCTGAAAATTGCATACAAATTAACTATATTAGTAGAGTTAGGGTACTGTATACCAGAGAAGCCTAACTCAATCCATAACTATTACAGAGAAGTCTATCTCTATTTCTAACTATTAAAGAGGGATAGCATATCACTAACAGAATATTTTTTCAGAAATTAACTTAAAGTGTACAATATACTTCCATAATAACAACTTACCTTAGAGAAATCAGTTGAAGTTGTCAGTGAAATTTGTTTTCAAATGTACTTCTGGAAGCAGTAGTCAAAATGGCTGTGTTTCCCTCTCTTCTTTTATATATATTCTTGTACTTAACCAATCAAACGTCAGGAAATAATCGTAGAAAATGAAAGATACTTTTTAATTGGTTGCAAATTCTAACATTACAAGTGTGTTTTTGTCATGTAATTTACCTCAGGATATTTAGACAGGCCTGTAGCCTAAATGTCTCAATGGAATTTCACCAAATTTGGGCAAATGGTAGGGACTGCTATGTAGTAGGGCGTATTCTATATTTGATGAAAGTGTCTCCATTGGGTTTTCCGTTAATTACTTTCCCACCTTTTTTTATTGTGCGCTTACTGGTGCGCGCTCCGGTGCGCGCACCGGCAGCGTAACGGGAGTCCTCCATTTTGTGTTTCGGTACAATCGAGACACAAGATGGAGGGTAAACAATGTTCGGTATGGGTAGAAGGGGGCACTGTAGAGACTTCTTGACCCTCTAGGTTTTCTGAGGGGGGCTTAGGAGGCTCATAAACGTTAAAAAAAAAAATAATAATTTTAATTTTCCACGGGGGGCGCGCCCGGTGCGCGCACCCTTAAGCGTACCCGAAAGCGTACTTTGGTGAAAAATAGTGAAAAAAGTTAGAAAAAAAATAAACGCTTTGAATGATCAGAGGTAGGGTAGCTCTGAGAAGAGCTTTTGGGTTCTGTGGTTGATTTAGGTACCTACAAGTAGGTTCCAATACACATTCTTAAATTCAGGAGGAATATTCTATTCCCCTCATCTGAGAAGTGCACTCCATCTCCTCTGTAGATGTCTTGCATGTTGTAACGCAAGTTATTATTGTATATTGAACCCATTCCATAGTCTCTCATGTAAGCAGAAACAGATTTATTTACATGTTTCCGTGCTTTCTCAAATTGTGGACCAAATTGGTTGGACCAGTTCCATTTCTGTCTTTGGCATATATTGGAATATACCAAGGCAGTGTGGGGAAAAAGTATCATCAATTGATGAAAGGTGTCCTTTAAAAGCATTTCCAGACCTACTCCAGTTAATGTGCCCAAATCATTACCTCCACAGTGCACAATTAACAGGTCAGGTTCTGGCAGATGCAAAAAGGTTTTCACCAATGGTATCAATTGGTGACATTTTAATCCTCTGTGGCCAATCCACTTGATTTCCACATTTGATAAATCAAGGTTATGAAAATTTCTGCTAGCTGCATACCTTTGAGCCCAGTGGATGTAGCTATGTCCAATAATCCAAACAGAGTACATGATGTGAGAAGGTTCTGGTCCAGTCAGATGAAGTGTGGGAATGAAATGGCAGTTGGAACAGTAGGAGTTTACAAAAAAATAATTGTGGAATTTCTCTGCTCTTGAATCACAAGCAATGATTGGTGGATTCAGATAGTTGAAAACTGAAAGTTAGGGTGCATGGTTATGTTGTGTGAAAGAAGCAATTTGAATGGTTTAAAAAAAGTCACCAAAAGCAAAAATACCCTGTATAGGCTGCTGTATTGAGAGGTCAAACATCCTTGCTGAGTTAATTTGCAACATTGTAAGATAAACTTTTGAACCTTACAGTTCAGTTAGGAGGGAGTTGCTATGGTAACAGATAGAAAGGTTTGAGAGGGGGATGGGTGTTGGTTTGAAAATAGTGAGGGAAGAGTTTTCATTGGTTGAATTAAGGCATATGTGTACAAAGATAGAGATTTTCTATGCCAGTCTTGGTTTCAGTGTATTGAGAGCACACCTTTTCCTCTGCTAAAGAAAAATTGGTGTGTGTGTCTGACACTGTTTTCAATCTCCAAAAGCATTTGTAAAGGTAAGTAATGATTCATTTAATTTAGATAGAGATTTATTTGCTCTATGGAGAATATTTGGAAGCAGATAGTTATGTTTTAGAAGTGAAATTGTATGTTAGTATATAAGTCCTGCGCAGTGTTTCTTTCATGTTATTCAAAAATCGATTTTGGGTGCAAATGAATTGTATTTTTATTTGGCTTTTTTTATGATTGCCATGTGCAGCTAGTGCATCACTTTAAACATGGGTAATAAGTGATGCACTGGTGGCGCAAGGCCTTTATAAATCAGACCCTGACTTTGTTTGATGATATTGAGTGGTTGTACATAGGTTCTGCGCAGTGTTTCTTACATGTTATTCAAAAATCGATTTTTGGGTGCAATTGATTGGTATATGCATTTGGCCCTTATTTATGAATGCCATGTGCAGCTGATGCATCACTTTAAACATGGGTAATAAGTGATGCACTGGTGGCGCAAGGCCTTTATAAATCAGACCCTGACTTTGTTTGATGATATTGAGTGGTTGTACATAGGTTCTGCGCAGTGTTTCTTACATGTTATTCAAAAATCGATTTTTGGGTGCAATTGATTGGTATATGCATTTGGCCCTTATTTATGAATGCCATGTGCAGCTGATGCATCAGTTTAAACATGGGTAATAAGTGATGCACTGGTGGTGCAAGGCCTTTATAAATCAGACCCTGACTTTGTTTGATGATATTGAGTGGTTGTACATAGGTTCTGCGAAGTGTTTCTTACATGTTATTCAAAAATCGATTTCTTGGTGCAATTGATTGGTATATGCATTTGGACCTTATTTATGAATGCCATGTGCAGCTGATGCATCAGTTTAAACATGGGTAATAAGTGATGCACTGGTGGCGCAAGGCCTTTATAAATCAGACCCTGACTTTGTTTGATGATATTGAGTGGTTGTACTTAGGTTCTGCGCAGTGTTTCTTATATGTTATTCAAAAATCGATTTTTGGGTGCAATTGATTGGTATATGCATTTGGCCCTTATTTATGAATGCCATGTGCAGCTGATGCATCACTTTAAACATGGGTAATAAGTGATGCACTGGTGGCGCAAGGCCTTTATAAATTAGACCCTGACTTTGTTTGATGATATTGAGTGGTTGTACTTAGGTTCTGTGCAGTGTTTCTTACATGTTATTCAAAAATCGATTTTTGGGTGCAATTGATTGGTATATGCATTTGGCTCTTTTTTATGATTGCCATGTGCAGCTGATGCATGACTTTAAAAATGGGTAATAAGTGACGCACTGGTGGCGCAAGGCTTTCATAAATAAGGCCCTGACTTTGTTTGATGATATTGAGTGGTTGTACATAGGTTCTGCCCAGTGTTTCTTACATGTTATTCAAAAATCGATTTTTGGGTGCAATTGATTGGTATATGCATTTGGCCCTTATTTATGAATGCCATGTGCAGCTGATGCATCACTTTAAACATGGGTAATAAGTGATGCACTGGTGGTGCAAGGCCTTTATAAATCAGACCCTGACTTTGTTTGATGATATTGAGTGGTTGTACATAGGTTCTGCCCAGTGTTTCTTACATGTTATTCAAAAATCGATTTTTAGGTGCAATTGATTGGTATATGCATTTGGCCCTTATTTATGAATGCCATGTGCAGCTGATGCATCAGTTTAAACATGGGTAATAAGTGATGCACTGGTGGCGCAAGGCCTTTATAAATCAGACCCTGACTTTGTTTGATGATATTGAGTGGTTGTACTTAGGTTCTGCGCAGTGTTTCTTACATGTTATTCAAAAATCGATTTTTGGGTGCAATTGATTGGTATATGCATTTGGCCCTTATTTATGAATGCCATGTGCAGCTGATGCATCAGTTTAAACATGGGTAATAAGTGATGCACTGGTGGCGCAAGGCCTTTATAAATCAGACCCTGACTTTGTTTGATGATATTGAGTGGTTGTACTTAGGTTCTGCGCAGTGTTTCTTATATGTTATTCAAAAATCGATTTTTGGGTGCAATTGATTGGTATATGCATTTGGCCCTTATTTATGAATGCCATGTGCAGCTGATGCATCAGTTTAAACATGGGTAATAAGTGACGCACTGGTGGCGCAAGGCCTTTATAAATCAGACCCTGACTTTGTTTGATGATATTGAGTGGTTGTACTTAGGTTCTGCGCAGTGTTTCTTATATGTTATTCAAAAATCGATTTTTGGGTGCAATTGATTGGTATATGCATTTGGCCCTTATTTATGAATGCCATGTGCAGCTGATGCATCACTTTAAACATGGGTAATAAGTGATGCACTGGTGGCGCAAGGCCTTTATAAATCAGACCCTGACTTTGTTTGATGATATTGAGTGGTTGTACATAGGTTCTGCGCAGTGTTTCTTACATGTTATTCAAAAATCGATTTTTGGGTGCAATTGATTGGTATATGCATTTGGCCCTTATTTATGAATGCCTTGTGTAGCTGATGCATCACTTTAAACATGAGTAATAAGTGATGCACTGGTGGTGCAAGGCCTTTATAAATCAGACCCTGACTTTGTTTGATGATATTGAGTGGTTGTACATAGGTTCTGCCCAGTGTTTCTTACATGTTATTCAAAAATCGATTTTTGGGTGCAATTGATTGGTATATGCATTTGGCCCTTATTTATGAATGCCATGTGCAGCTGATGCATCAGTTTAAACATGGGTAATAAGTGATGCACTGGTGGCGCAAGGCCTTTATAAATCAGACCTTGACTTTGTTTGATGATATTGAGTGGTTGTACTTAGGTTCTGCGCAGTGTTTCTTATATGTTATTCAAAAATCGATTTTTGGGTGCAATTGATTGGTATATGCATTTGGCCCTTATTTATGAATGCCATGTGCAGCTGATGCATCACTTTAAACATGGGTAATAAGTGATGCACTGGTGGCGCAAGGCCTTTATAAATCAGACCCTGACTTTGTTTGATGATATTGAGTGGTTGTACTTAGGTTCTGCGCAGTGTTTCTTATATGTTATTCAAAAATCGATTTTTGGGTGCAATTGATTGGTATATGCACTTGGCCTTTTTTTATGATTGCCATGTGCAGCTAGTGCATCACTTTAAACATGGGTAATAAGTGATGCACTGGTGGCGCAAGGCCTTTATAAATCAGACCCTGACTTTGTTTGATGATATTGAGTGGTTGTACATAGGTTCTGCGCAGTGTTTCTTACATGTTATTCAAAAATCGATTTTTTGGTGCAATTCATTGGTATATGCATTTGGCCCTTATTTATGAATGCCATGTGCAGCTGATGCATCACTTTAAACATGGGTAATAAGTGATGCACTGGTGGCGCAAGGCCTTTATAAATCAGACCCTGACTTTGTTTGATGATATTGAGTGGTTGTACATAGGTTCTGTGCAGTGTTTCTTACATGTTATTCAAAAATCGATTTTTGGGTGCAATTGATTGGTATATGCATTTGGCCCTTTTTTGTGATTGCCATCTGCAGCTGATGCATGACTTTAAACATGGGTAATAAGTGACGCACTGGTGGCGCAAGGCTTTCATAAATAAGGCCCTGACTTTGTTTGATGATATTGAGTGGTTGTACATAGGTTCTGCGCAGTGTTTCTTACATGTTATTCAAAAATCGATTTTTGGGTGCAATTGATTGGTATTTGCATTTGGCCCTTATTTATGAATGCCATGTGCAGCTGATGCATCACTTTAAACATGGGTAATAAGTGACGCACTGGTGGCGCAAGGCCTTTAAAAATAAAGCCATGAGTTGCTATTGTATAAACTTAAATATGTTGCAATTTATTGTTTATATTGTTTGCTTTTTAACATTACTTTGTTGTTTGCTAATAGTGGTCTTTAATGTGTTTTTTTAACAGAACAACAGATTCAAATCAACTTCTGAAAAGGAAGCAAAAATGCCATCAAGGCAAAGAAATATCAAAAATACCATACGGAAAAGGAGAACATCAACAACAGACTTTATGGAATCCTCTTCAACAAGTACTTCAAAAAACACCAGAAAAGCTTCTGGTAAGCCAATTAAGTCCTTTCTTCGCAACATATGTCGTAGGAAAAAAAATGAAATTGCTAATGTGAATATACAGAAAAAGTCAACAAATATAAAAAGGAAAGAGAAGCCCACAAAAAATGTTTCCATTGGACCAGGAGAGAAGAGAATGGTTAGCAATAGAAGGGTAAATGTTTTTAGGGACATTCGTAGGCGAATGTTTCGCAATAGGGTAGTTTTAAATTTGCTAAAAAATGATAAGAAAAGTAAACTAAAAGCTGCTTTTTACAAGAAAAAGAAAAGTGTAGAAAAGATTGTTGATCAGGCTTTTGAAGTTAAGAAAAAATTATTTATTTTAATAATCAATAGAATTAGGATACTTAATAAGGCAATGGATGTTTTCAAATCGAACAGTAGATGGAAAAGAATTATTAATCGGAGTAATTTTTGTGAAGTATTTTCTGGTGAATGGATGCATAGTTCAAGTTCTGAGCCTTTTTTTAATGAGGAGAGTTACTTTCAGGAAAATGATTTGGTGCATGCAGTTGACACCAGTGGTCGTGCATATGAGGTGAAAGATAGTTGTGTGATGGAAAAATAGAAACTTGTATCTAGAGATGCAGAAGAGGTGTTAGCTGATGAAGTTTTAGGGAGACGTACTAAGGGTCCAGTGTACACATGGAAATGCAGTAGTATTTGTAGTGTGCGACAGGAATCAATTGATTTGCTTCGAAATTTCTTACGTACATATAGTAAAAAAAGTCTCAAACAAAAAATGAAGATCCTGCAAGAGTTAGATCCTTGCAGAGTGAGAGAAAGCACAGGTTTGCAAGGGCATTCACTAGCATGTCTTTCTAGAAAAGTTTGTCGGAGTGTTTTTCATCATTTTAGGATGTTAGCCGTGCATCATAGTAACGTAAGGAAATTAGTGAGGAAGTTGTATTATGCAAAAAGTCCTGCACTTAAGCTTAAACAGTTAAATAGTGCTCTTTTGCATGGATCTGAAGTGGATGTGAAGACTATTTGTGAAGAAATTGAGTTTTGTTATTTTGGGAACAAAGAGGACAGTGTAGAAATAGATATAGTAATGGATGGTAATGCAGAAGATAATGGACAAATTTCAAGTATTGAAAAGTTTGATGAGGAAATTATCAAGTTTAAGGTGAAATCAATTGAGAGGCCTAATGTAACTTGAGTGTGTTGTCGACGGACTCATTATAAAATTCAGACTAGGTTAGTTGATTTATATGCAAAAAGTGAATTGGAAAATAATAGTGAATGGGAGGATTTTGTAAGTTATTTGTTGGTGGAGAATTCTTTTGATTTGAGTTTGGATCAGCGTATTTGCAATTATTGTTTGAAAAAATTAAATGAAAATAGAATGCCTGCAAGAGCAGTTTATAATAATCTGCAGTTGATAGATATTCCTTCTGAATTGATGGATCTAAATACTTATGAATCTATTTTGATTCAATGTGTCCATCCTTTTCAGGCTATTGTACGCATGGAGCCTAAGACAGGGAAATTGCCTCCATCAGATTTACTGAGAGGATTAAAGGGAAGAGTTGTTTATTTGCCTCTAGATGTAAAGAAAAATATTAATACAATTGGTGTAGAAAGAGTAGAAGAAGATCCTTTAGTTATTCTAGTTAATGGGGTTCCAACAAAGAGTAAGAAAATGTGGCAAGATTTAGTGGATGTTAAAAAAGTCAAGAAGGCAACGTTGTATTTAGTTAAAAACAATGAGTACTACAAAAATGTAAGTGTTGGAGTAGAGGAAACAGCTACAGAAGAAGATAGTGATTCTTCAGTTGGTCAAATTGAAAAAGTTGATGTGTCTAGAACTGAAGAAATATATGAACATTATACTGTTCATCCTTTGCATTCCAAAGAAGTAATGGGAAATGCAATTGACTTGTTTCAAATGAAAGCAGCAAAAGGAAGTCCCATTAGTGTATGGGAAGAAAGTTTGGAAGCTCGTTGTTTTCCACAATTATTTCCAACAGGTTGTGGTGGACGATATGATGATCGATCAGTTCAAATTCCTGCAGCTGAATACCGGACTCTAAGATTATATGCAGAAGATCCAAGGTTTCGTCAATGCATTCCTTATTTATTTCATCTACTGTTTGAAAGTGATTTGTCTGGGCTTTCTTATGCAGTTAATCATATATTAAAAAGTGGACCTCATTTGCAGAATGTTTGTGCAAGGGACTTTATGGAGAAAGTTAATCTGCAAGACAGTATTTTGGAATCTCAGCTAATCAATCTCATGGCATGTCAACGTGGAACCAACGAGTATTGGTTTCGTCGTCATGGAGAATTGAAATGTATGCTAAGAAACTTAGGAACTCCTACATGGTTCCTCACTCTTAGCTGTGCTGAGTATGCATGGGACGATTTACTTCAATTTCTACGAGAGGCAAATGAAAACATACCAAATATAGAATTGAAAACACCAGGAGAACTGTGTTCTTTAGATCCAGTGAATGTTTGCAGATATTTTAATCATAGATTTGAAGCTATGATGTCTTTTATTACCAACAAAAAAAATCCTACCCTTGGAGAGGTTTTGGATTTCTTTTGGAGGAAGGAATATCAAGCGAGAGGTGCTCCTCATATACATATGTTGTTGTGGATTAAAGATGCACCCAAATTTGGATCAGATTCAGATGAAACAGTGATGAGTTTCATTGAAGAGTATTCAACATGTGCTGTTCCAAAATCTACTGAAGAAAACAATTTAAGGCAACAAGTTTTACGTTTTCAATCTCATCGTTGTGGAAAGTACTGTCGTCGAAAATTTAAAAACAAGGAAAAGTACTACACGAAATGTCGTTTTGCATTTCCTCGACCAGTGATTTCTAAGGGAAGAGTAAATAATTTGATGTCATCTCTACGACATACTGTGACGAGAAAATCTCCCAAAAACACATATAATTTGAAAAGAAATGAAGAATCTAAGTACATCAACGATTACAACCCAGTGATTTTGTCCATGTGGAATGCTAACATGGATATTCAGTTCGTTGCTGACAACTCTATTGCTGTGGCTCGATATGTGACATCTTACATCACCAAAAAAGAAAAGACAGAACTGAAGGAAATGTGGGAGGACATTTCACATGAAAAGAGTCTAAGCAAGAAATTATACAGTTTCAGTCTGAAGATGTTGTCGCATCGAGAAATTGGAGCATATGAATGTTCTGATCGGTTATCATCAGCAAGTCTCTATGCCAAATCAAGAACAATCATTTGGGTGAGTCTTGGTCTTGCTGCAACACGAAACCGAGTTTTGAAATCTGTACAAGAAATTGAATATTTGGCGGAAAAAGAACCAAACAGTACAGATATTTTGAAGACAAATATGTTGGATACATACTATCCAAATAGAAGTACTCACCTTGAGAACACATGTTTGTATGAAGTTCTTCAAAACTACAGTTATAAGAGGAACATCACAGAAGATATCAATAATGGAAAATATGCACTCATTGGCTATGAAGGATGTCTAGTGAAGCAGAAAAAAGGCCATTTGATTAATCATCGAAAATTGAGTTGTGAAGTTCCAGACAAAAGAGAATTTTACTATTTAGCTCTTTTGCAACTCTTTAAGCCATGGCGTACAGAAGAGGAACTACTTGGAGATTTTCTGTGTTATGAAGACTCTTTTAATGCAACTAAGGATACCATAGAATGTCCTATTTTTCTAAATTATCTGCAAATGTTGAATGAAGAAATGGAGCAAGAAACCACAATTGCTGAAGAGATAGCTAGAAACAGTTCTCAAGATAGTCAGAGTTCTACTTCATTGAGCCAGGATCCACTAGGAGGACCAATTATCCAAAATGAAGCTGCCACTGCCATGGATGAGGTGGAAAGAGCTATGGAACAAGCTCAAGAAGATGGAGTTAACTTAGAAGATTTGGTAAAGCAACTAAACATTGAGCAGAAAAAGATATATGATGAAGTCACAGAGCAGATTGAACATGGATTCAGACATGAGAAAAAAGAGTGCTCATGTATATTATTTGACCCTGTCCGACTGTATGTAAGTGGAGAAGCGGGGACAGGAAAAAGTTTTCTCATTAAAGCCGTTGCAAGTTATCTGCAGAAAAGGACTGATTCACCACTGTCTTGTGTTGTAACTGCTCCAACTGGTCTGGCAGCACATAATATTAAAGGGATTACTCTACATCGTTTATTGATGCTGCCAGTTGAACATGATAATAAATTGCATTACAACAAGCTATCTGGAGATGCGTGTTCTGAAGTTTCAAGAGTCTTGAAGAAAATGAAACTTCTTATCATAGATGAAGTAAGCATGGTCTCAAATCTAATGCTTGCTTTTGTGCATTTGAGAATGCAAGAAATTCTTAAAACAGACTATGATGTGTTATTTGGAGGAAAACACATTATTGTTTTTGGAGATCTATTGCAGTTGACTCCAGTAAAAGGACAACCAGTGTTTAAAATGCTCACGCATGAAGATACCAGGAAGTCCCTTGGAAGCATTGGAAATGTTAATATATGGCTAAATTTTAAATATGCTGAACTGCTTCAAAATATGCGACAGGCCAAGGATGAAGATTATAAAAATATTCTACAAGATGTAAGAATTGGAAAAATGACTGAGAAAGGGAAAAAAGCTTTGCATAGTCGATTAATTTCAAATTTGTATGCAAATGAAAACATTCTTCCAGAGAATATTTTTAAAAAAATGACTGAGAAGAAATCTGGGATATGTTTGATGCCAACTCTGCAAGAATGTTCCATCTTCAACCAAAAAATGTTAGACTTAGAAAATGAAGAGATTGTGAAACTGGAAGCAATAGATAAAATAGAGCATATGGGTGCAACAATTGTTTTGTCAGAAAATTTGAAAACTAAATTGCATTCATTGGAGAAAAGTATTTCAAAAACAGCTGGTTTTGAAAAGACTCTGAATGTGTGTTTAAATTGTCGTATCATTTTGAGAAGGAATTTAAATGTTGAAAGCGGTCTGGTTAATGGAGCAATGGGTTATGTTGTTGATTTTGTGAATTACAGAAATAGAGATGGAATTGAATTTTTAAAAATAAAATTTGATGGCATTGAAGAAGTACAACAAATAAGTCGTTGTTCTGCTAGATTTTTACTTGTAAAAGACTTATATGTTCGCCGAAAACAGTTTCCTGTTTGTTTAGCGTATGCGGTGACAATTCATAAATCTCAAGGTTTAAGTGTAGATAGTGCATTGGTGAACATTGGAAAATCTGTGTTTAAAGAGGGTATGGCATATGTGGCATTATCTCGAGTCAGAACTTTATCAGGATTGTACTTGATTGCGTGTGATGAGACAAAGATTTCTGCCGATCTAGATTGTGTTAAAGAATACAATAGGTTAAGAAGAGAGTATGCTCCACATTTGCCTCAATATCCTCTGTTTGAAAAACGTGTGGTAGGCCGAAAAAGAAGAAATGAGGATAATTGTAGTGAGGTAGTTGCAAAAAGACAAAAAGTAGAGAAAACTGTAATTGAAAACAGGAAGAAAAAGAATTGTGGAGAAAATGTTGTTGGATTTCAGTTTGAAAATAGTTCTGGTGTCAACTGCTATGCTAATGTAGTGGTTAATGTTGTTTTTTTCTTAAAAGTTTACAAGAACAGATTGTTGAAAATCGGGATCAAAGATTGTGTGGTTTATTGAATTCTGTGTTTCAGAAATGTAGCAGTGGTACACCACAAATAGAAAGTGTAACGGAAATTCGAAATATTTTAGATTTGTGTTCTGGTCAAGATAAATTTTCACAAAACATTCAGCAGGATTGTCAGGAATTTTTAATGTATATGTTTGGTGTTTTGGAAGATGAAGGAGTAGATGTAGATAATCTTTTCAGTCTTTCTTATCAATGGCGGCATGACTGCCACAATTGTAGTTTATCAAGTACTACTAGAATAGACACTGAAAGATTTATATATTTGACTTTACCAGACTGTAAATCAGTGTCTTTTAAAAATCTAGTTAAAGCAGCAGATCATAATATGGTGTGTACCCAATGTAACTGTACAATGCTGTCCACATTATTTATACAAAGGTATGGGCAGTATATCATTTTAGTTTTCCAACGATGTAGACCTGATGGAACTAAATTGACAACTTCTATCAAAAATTGTGTGGCTTCTCAGTTATCAATTTCTGGAAGGACCTTTACAACTGAAGCTATTATTTATCATGATGGACCTTCGACCACCTCAGGACATTATACATGCTACTTAAAATCTGAAAATGGATGGAGTTACTGCAATGATTCTCATTTAACTTATAAACAACGTTTGCCTTATGACTCTACAAATTCTTATCTAGTGTTTTTAAAACCAAAGTTTTAGTAAAGGGAATTGGCCTTTGAAGACGGGAATAGTTAATAAAAGTTAGTTAGTTAGTTAGTTAATCTAATATTTTAAATTATTTATCTCATGTAGATACTTTAAGTGGATCTCAAAGTAAAAAATACCGATATATCAGACACAAATTGGCCGTGAGGATTGTGTATGGTATGATGTTTTTAGATCTTTTTTCATAGGAAGTCGATGAAATGGAACTCATAAGGAACAGCAGACTTTTTTTCTACCAAAAGGACCTTCACTATCTTCTACTTGGCCTCATGGAAAAGTAAGTGAATCAAAGATTAGTGTACATATATGAGATGTATGTTTGAATGGGTTTTTTTAAACACAATCTTTTAGATTGTGTTTTTTTTTTCCCGCTGTTATATGATGAAGACTTTGAACTCACTAATTTAAGTGGAATTCAATATATTCTGAGAACAGCAAAAATAAATAATGTAACATATTGTAGAAGTTATTGTGTAGTTTGCATTATGTAATTTATATTGTGTTCACATTGTTATGCACTCATTTTCTTTTTCACCCTTATTTACCTCTCTTTACTAATTTACACTCTTTTTTCATTGCTGTTTCTTTACTGTACTTCATTCACAACTTCTTAATCTAATAGGAACTATCTGCATTTCCTCAGTTCCTTCCACCACTTTTTATCTTTTTTATATTCTCTTAGTACCACTGCTTTAGTTTCCTAACCCTCTTTCTCTTTCTCCATTTTTTTTCTTTCACACTCATTGTACTGTAGTTCAGTTAGTTCTTCCTTTTGTCTTTCTTTTACTCTCTCTCTTCTTTCTCTCTATTACTCCCCATGTGTTGCCCTTATTCACTTATATGTACCCTCTTTCACCCCTCTTTACTTATATTCACTGATATTTACTTTCCCTCAATCGCTGCTATTCTTTTCCTCTGATTCCGTCACTACCTGTCATTCTCATACTTAACTGTCCTTCTTTTTACTTTCAATATCCATTTATATTCTCCCTTAACCTCTACTTTAGTGTTCTTCCTATTTCTTCTTTCTTTTGCTCCCTTATTCATTTTTCTTTTCTCAGTTACTTCCTTTTACACTTTTTATCTGTCTTACTATCTATTACACAGTCCCTCCTTCATTTTTTTTTCTTTTTTTTTGTTAGTGCGCTGACGGTACGCGCACCCGTGCGCGCACCGAAAGCGCACCAAAGTGAAATATAAAAAAAATATATTTTAAATTAAAAATATTATCTCAATATACATTATAGTGTTCATTTTTACAAAAACATACTTTAGCAATTCACTAAAAAACACATAGGTATGAGTCTGTATAAAAAGTTAGGAATTAGCATTAAAAAAACCTATGAAATTCACTGAAAAAACCATAGGTTACACACCAGTTATAGTTAGGAATTAGCATTAAAAAAACCTATGAAATTCACTGAAAAAACCATAGGTTTCACACCAGTTATAGTTAGGAATTAGCATTTAAAAAACCTTACAAATTCACTGAAAAAACCATAGGTTTCACACCAGTTATAGTTAGCTGGAAATTTTACTGATATAAAACCATTGAAATTCCCACGTTATAGTTAGTCGGACTCACTATAACTTGCGCGTACAATGCACTGCTGATGACGTCACATATTACATCACTCATGACATGGTCAGTGACATCACTCATGACATCACTGATGACACCATCCTTGTGACAGAGTGACAGACCTAATTTCAGTGTAATGTAACGCTTGAAACACATATTCAAAAATAGAAACAAACATTTTCAAAAAAATGGAGATACCCAAACCAGTAACAACAGCCAATTCAGTAATTCCACCATCTATATACACATCCACTCATTCACCAACAGTTCTATATAGTCACTCATATATACTCACTCATCATATGTAGTGATACACCTATACATCCTGTTACACATCAGCAGTCATCCAAAAGTTACTCACACACATACTCACACATGCAAATAAACTATTGAACATCCATTTATTTGCATATACATTTATACACACACTACCACCTTACTTCTAAGGAAACTTACCCATACTTACTCTCCTAAACAATCACTTATAGAAACACATACTTATTTAAACAGGAACTTCTACAATCTCTCACTATATATACTATACTCACTTATATACATCAATACTCACATATACTAGATTAAAACATATGTCGTTACTAATGAAGACACTAGTGAGACAGTCATTCACTCACTAACACACACATATACACACTCATCCACCCATACAGTCCTGCACATATGCTGTCTTCAAAACACATACAAACAGTGAGTCAGTCACCAACCCCTGCAGCCACTTATACACAAAGAGAAACACTGATACAAACATTTAAATATTTAAACAATACTCGCTAATATATGTATTCACTAAGATACACGTAATAAGCCAGTTACCCAACCAATTTTTTTTAAAAAAAACATCCATTTACACACGTATTTAAACATTTATTCTTCCATCGACCTTTACAAATACATATATAAAACAAATTTATTTTTCAGAAAGACACACATTCACTGGATGGTGTCATCAGTGATGTCATGAGTGATGTCACTGACCATGTCATGAGTGATGTAATATGTGACGTCATCAGCAGTGCATTGTACGCGCAAGTTATAGTGAGTCCGACTAACTATAACGTGGGAATTTCAATGGTTTTATATCAGTAAAATTTCCAGCTAACTATAACTGGTGTGAAACCTATGGTTTTTTCAGTGAATATATATATATATATATATATATATATATATATATATATATATATATATATATATATATATATATATATATATATATATATATAATATATATATATATATATATATATCAAAAGAACACCTCCGCTTTACCGGGGGCCACCGGTCCTGCAGGGAGGGCTCTAGCCAGGAACAGAGATCCTGGAGAAACTGCGCTTTCAGCCACTCCAAAGAGAAGAGCCCCCACAGTGTCTAATGATGCAGAAGACTTTATTCGTCACACCCTATGCAACATGCTCGTATCCTTACGCGTTTCGACGTCACAGACGTCTTGATCACAAGTGAACACAATTATTCAGACTCAGTGGTCACGTGCCTGCTCCACATACTTCAGGCCCCATAATGCATCGCCTTGGTTATTTTAGGACATGCGAGTATTGGAGTCTTGCTTAAATAGCGATATTGCCAGCTACTGTCCTTGGTCGGTGCAATTTAAAATTCACGTTTGCTTAGTGCAAGAGTTCGTTGCTTAGTGCAAAAGTTGCCTCAAGATGTTAAATTTTATGCTGCATCCGCACTGCTTCCAAGAGAGGCGTTGTCCTCTCTTATCTCCCTTTCTCCTACACCCTTTGCCGAATTGCTACGGAAGTCCATTTGTGCTGGCAAACAGGCGAGGAGCGGTCCATGCCCCCTCAATAAACATCAAAAGAACACCTCCGCTTTACCGGGGGCCACGGGTCCTGCAGGGCGGGCTCTAGCCAGGAACGGAGATCCTGGAGAAACTGCGCTTTCAGCCACTCCAAAGAGAAGAGCCCCACAGTGTCTAATGATGCAGAATATATATATATTCTGCTCCTTCTTCGTACAATCCACTCCCAGGAAATGAGTAACAGCACTCACGGGGGGGATTTTCAGATGTTTATTCTCAACAAAACAGAAGCATTTTGGGTTGCCTTCGTCAGTGTTTACCAGTGACTCTTCGAGGGGCCATTTTGAGTATTTGCATCATGATACATTCACATAGAAAGGAGACTATTATTTGTCACAGTGTATGCGCGCCATTTGTAAATTCTAAATAGCATTCATTCAATGTCTATTTACATATTTACAACTTTTCATGTATAATCACATCATGTTTACGTTTCTTTCAATTATTTCGAGAGGTCTTATATACAAATTTAAATATTCGACATGACGATTCACACATTATACCGTGTATTCTTCACCCTGACTCCTGCCCTGCTCAATCTAGCCGTGGATCGGCTTAGCCACCGTTTTGATTTTGCCAATATCTATTATGTATTCTTCTGGCAAAGACGGCGGTTATTAGATATAATTGGTTTAATTTGAATACATTCCTATTGCTATATTAACCGGGACTTACGGAATTATGTGGCTGTGTATCAGCTGGTTCCACTGTTTAAATGTCTCCAATATTCTCAACTGTAATTTTGGGTAGTTGGATCTATGTACTATTTACACAGATGTACTTCTAGCTCCTCCCCTTTGTTCAACCCATTGGGTGCCTTACATTGTAGATGTATAATATAGCAGGATTCAAGTCTCCGCAACATCAATACACTGTCCCCTCCTCTTGGGTCCAGCGGTACGTGATCTACGGCAAAATACTGCAACAGCTCCCTGTCGCTATTATGTTTAATGGAGAAGTGCCTTGATACTGGGTAATTAAAATCCTTATTTACAATTGCCAGCTGGTGTTCTAGAATCCTGATTTTTACACTATGTACAGTGCTGCCTATATATCGTAGCCCACAAGGACATGTGAGGCAATATACGGCATGGGTGGTGTTACAGGTTAGAAACTTATTGATGGTCTTTTCTTTTTGTCCTGAAAAAATATTTGTTTTTCAGAAAGACACACATTCACTGGATGATGTCATCAGTGATGTCATCAGTGATGTAATTTGAGATGTCATCAGTGATGTCATCAGTGATGCCAATGAACATGTCATGAGTGATGTAATATGTGACGTCATCAGCAGTGCATTGCGGGTGCGCGAGTTATAGTTAGCTGAACTAACTATAACGGGGGAATTTTAAAGGTTTTGTATGAGTGAAATGCCCAGCTAACTATAACATGTGTGAAACCTATGGTTTTTTCAGTGAATTTCTAAGGTTTTTTTTTATGCTAATTCCTAACTATAAAGTGCCTGAAACCTATGTTTTTTCAGTGAATTTCAAAGGTTTTTTAAATGCTAATTCCTAACTATAACATGTGTGAAACTTATGGTTTTATCTGTGAATTTCTAAGGTTTTTTAAATGCTAATTCCTAACTATAACGAGGCTAAAACCTATGTTTTTTTCAGTGAATATATATATATATATATGCACTGGAAAACTAAGCACCCACTTCCCTTATAAAGAAATGGAAAGTTTACATCTCTGCAGCCTCTCTTATTTTTCAACGTATTCATTTTCCTCTCAATC
This sequence comes from Lissotriton vulgaris, assembly GCF_964263255.1. Classification (NCBI taxonomy): domain Eukaryota; kingdom Metazoa; phylum Chordata; class Amphibia; order Caudata; family Salamandridae; genus Lissotriton; species Lissotriton vulgaris. Next base: position 506,882,746 of record NC_141696.1, read on the forward strand.
AACACATCATCCACAAATACACACACCTACTTACTGCCTTTCTTGGCTGGGCTTATCAATTATTCTTCTTTAATTCAAATTCAAAGTCAAGGCCCCTTATTCAGCCTTCTTCGTAACTACTTCCCATCAATAGCAGTGGGTAATTTCCACACTTCCGTCCTTTCCTCCGTCCTTACTACTGCACGCTATGTGTACTTTATGCACTAGCTTGTTTCCTTAGATGTGCTACTCCTTTCTCTTGCTCCCACTGTGGAATCCAAACCCTATCTGTGTAATGAGCTGGAAATCCAAAGATTCTCTTCACTGACAAGGCAGTGGGTAGTTTGCGTGTCTCCAACCTTTCTTATTTATTACCTTTTTCATCTTCCACTCAATTAACACATCATCCACACAAACACACAACTACTTGCTGCATACATTAGCTGTAATTATCAACTATTCTTCTATTTCATATACCTATTCAAAGTACAGACCTTTATCAAATATTTTTATTGTAACAAGTCCCCCAGCCGAAGACATTGTAAATTTGCACACTTGCTCCATTTCTTGGCTGAGGTTATCAATTATTCTTCAATTTCATATTCTGATTCAAACTCAAGGCTCTTTATCGAGCCTTTTTGTTGTAACTACTGTTGCAGGAATTCTGCTCCTACACAAAACTGTGCGTAAAGACTTAGGACCTCAATGAATTACGGTGTACCAAAACCCACCTTAGTACCCAAACCCCCTACCAGACTAGTAATCAACGACTCATTGGTTCTTTGTCCTATAGCAGAAACACCAATGACTAGTCAACCCAGAACATGCAACTTAGATTACCTCAAGTAAGACAGATAAAAAGAGCACTGTTTCGTTATAGTCTTACACCAGTCCAAAACAAGGAGTAAAGAAAGACATGTGCAAGTTTGAAATGTTTATTTCTAACGCCGTAATCTCATGCACAGTACCATAGATAATACAACCAAATATATAATCAGAAACAAAGTTGTCAGCATTGTTACTATTCCATAAAATACAAAGTGAGAAAGCATCTTCTATTGCTAATGGGAAACAGGTTTAAAATATACCTACATTTCACCCTCCCTACCTACCAGGTTAGTTTATAACTACAGAAGGTCTAATAGGATAACATGGACGGTCCCATACCTCTGGTACTCAGCATTAAAGGATCACATTGAGTTCTACGCAAACTGTCAGGATACCGATGTTCTACAACTGTGTCTAATTATGCCTCCACAATACATTATTAAACGCGCCAGTATCAGACGTGGCCACACCTGCATATGTGTTATAGGTCGAACGTGCAAGGATCATTCCAAATAACAGACACAGTATCCAAGATAACCTTGATGTTCCATGCTCTCACTATACACACTAAACTAGCGAGCGAGGCAGTCTAGAAATGTAGCATAACAAATTATTCTCATGTGAAACAAAATACTCAGCCTTCTCTAAACAATATCAAAATTGCTTGTCGTGTGCAAAGCAGAGCAGGAAAGCAAAAATGCTGTTTAAGCTTCTAATGAACCCATGCTAACTTAACACGGTGTGAGTGCAAGGCTCAGCCCAGGACACCCTCCCTCGATACAACCATGTGATATAAATGTGGGCAAACTAGGAACGCAGAGTCCATGCCTGAAAAGCAGAGTCAAGTTCAAATTTGCAGAAAAAATGATTCGCTGTTTGATAGAAAACAGTAACTAAATAATAAAGAATAGGTAGAAAAATCAAAGAGTCTTAATCCAACAGCGTATAAGCACAGTATGTAGCAACAGCCTCCAAGAGGAAGTCATTGTTCTCATCTGAAAACATTTCAGCCATCTAATTCAATAGTGGGAATGAACATACATGTTCCTCAACGAACGGAGCCTCTATCACCATCGGAGGAAAACTCGGTCATCTTCAATGTAACTGCGTGCCAAGAAGTCATGCGCCACTGCAAAAACATTCCAACGTCCCATTATTCCATGTATCGCTGCTAAGGCCAAAATCCCGGCGCCTGAACAGAGCAAGTCATGAACCATTAAGGGGCTCATCAGCTGATCATAATCCGCGTTAGGAGACACCGGACTGCAGAGACACAAATCCAGGGCCCAGTCGAAATCGCAGCTCAGGCAATGGAAGACAGGTTGAACGCATGTGAAAAAGGAGAATCGAAACGATAATCCATAAGCTGCACTCAATGTAGCCAGAGGCAGCGCTCCGTAATTACTAAGCATTCGGTTGCGGAGCAGCAACAGCCGAGAAATATTGTCATGTGCCGGAGGATGTGCATCCATGTTTAAGTAAACAAATTAATAGAAACACACCGGCAACTAATGCGACTACCAAAGTTCCACCAAAGATGCTGGAAAAAATCGAATGAAAAAATGCAGAAAAGACACCAAATATAGTTTCAAAAGAACTCACAAGACCACTGCTTCTGACTTTAAAAAAGTAAGGTAACCCTGTAGTCAAGGATGCATTAAAGATACTCTGAATTAACTCCCCAAAATACAAAGGCACTTCTGTATTTAATAAATCATACACTTCTGTGGGGGGGTTTACTACATGAAGGACAAATGTTTCTCTAGCAGATGTAGGAGCGACCTCTTTTTGAGACAATAGCGCTCCTATACGGCTCACTTGGTTGACTCTTCTTTCAAGGTCGGAATCGACGGCCAGATGGAAACATCCAGCTTCCCATGCAGAGGAGTAAGCACAACTTTTTTTTAGCAAACCACACGCTCAGTTACCATAATCATGTAACATATGCCTGGTAACATTGCACAACAATCTGCATTATTTCAAATTAAATAACTCATGTTTCCAGTAAACTGAACGATGGTCTGATAGCAGGTGTCACAGTGCCTTTCAAAACTCACACCAAATTAGGCGCATCTTGATTACAAGAGCCATGCAATTGTATGTGTCTACAAATTAAGGAGTAATGTGGTGCTATTGTGCAATCCTCGCCATTCACATAGACTTTTTTTCCCTCCCTCAGACACCTATATGTAATTGATGATAACCAAGCTTAATGGAGATAAGCGCTGCCTAAACATCCATATCTGCCTATAGCATAGTATTACATGCAAACCTCAAACTTAAACAGGCTAAAAAGTAACGTTATGATACCGTGGATAAGCCACACAGCTGAATCAGATCTCCAATGGGTGACCACTTCTAACCATTCTCATAGCGTGCCCTGTGCTCTGATTTGACAGTGAGAGAGTGATCGCACGATAGTTTGTACTGCCAATCATTCTCAGCATATGCTACAAATACGCTTTTATGTTACGCGTCTGTGTGACATCATGTACAGCGCCCCATACGCAAAGACGCAAATGTTTTTAATTGTTTAAAAACATATATTTATGTATTTATTGAACATACTAACAGAACACATTATCTAGGAGAATTCTGAAAACATTTTTTTTAAAGTTCCGATAATCCTACATTACTTTTAAAAGCAATTACACCAATCGCGGTGAAAAGTAATGCGTACTCCCATCCTAAGAACACTCTAATAACAGCATGACAGTACGCAAAGCCATGTGACTATAAAAGAAGAAATTTCATTGGTTCATAACACTTCCTATTACAACTGTTGAAACTTCCATCCCAATTTAAAAATTCTACTTTGACTTTCTAAAAAGAAACATCTCTTCTGAGAATCTTGTCAAATAGAATGAAGTTTAACATATTAAAAGCAATCGACTCATCTTCCAGCCATTCTTCAGAAGAATATTTAATTCCTGAAGAAACTCAAAAGAAGAGGAAAGAAGATCTAATTTGGCAGTTCTTTACTTTTCCAGAAGGGCAAAAAAAGGTTAATGCTCCAAAAGTAACCTGTAAAATTTTCCAAACTCTTCCAAGGGGAGATCCATCTCAAAAATACTCCTTTAGCAGAGCAAAGATGGAGCGACACGTAAAGAATTTACACCTCAACAACTTTGCTCGAGCTGCAACACAGAGGTTGAAGGACAACCCACCTGCTACTGCACCAAGCACATCAACAGCTGCACCAGCATTTTCAGTAAACAGTCCATGTACACAAATTCATCCTGATTTCGCTCAAGTTAAAATTCTATACATTTATTGCAATAAACTTTTGTGTTATGGGAAACAGTCTATTGACCTGATAAAACGCAGGAAGCAGGAGCATCACTGTCCTCGACATTACTTTTTTTTCATTCTTTTCTTCATGTTGGACACTTCCAAGCCCCCCTTTATAGAAAAAAATTGACCCCAGGATTTGCCCCCCCCAGGGAGCTAATTAGTAATAAAACAAACTTCTAGTTTTATTTTCCTTTTCCACCGCATATGAGTACAATACGCGTACAACGCAAGTTTTTTATTTTTAAAATTTTTATAAATTTGCGCCTAAACATCCATGTAAGACCCCCTGAGCAGGCCTAGAGGGTCGACATGTTTCTACCCTACCCCCTTTCCTTATTTTTCAACTTTGTTTTACTGTTTTCTTGTGACTCGGTGCTACCGAGGCACAAGATGGCTGCCAACACTTCCTGGTTTGGAGTGTTGACAGACAGTTGACATCCAATCAGCATGCAGCTTGTGCTCGTAATTGTACGGATTTCCATAGGCGTGCTGTACTTTGTCTCTAGATATCGCTATGATTTTACTTTTGATTTTCTCAGGAACTACAGAACAGATTTACACCATTTAACAAAAAGCACAATTTGCGAACCAAACTCTACCTACCTGCCAAATTTGGAGTAATTCTGTTCAGCCGTTCGGGCTGTGGCCCTGGCTAAAGGTCCCTATGGAAAATTGCATGGGGAAAACACCTTTTGGGACCCCCCTTTTTCTCGGCCCCCGCATGACGAATCACCCCCAAACTTTTAGGGAAGGAGTGAAGCGGAGCAGGCCATTTTCTTGGAGAAATTTGCGAAGATTCGTCCACCGGCGCCAAAGTTATTCCAAATAGAATGTTGTGGATTTCCTATGGAAACTAGGTCCTAACTATAACTACCTACTGATGACCGCCAGTAGGTAATATGTATATATATATGTATATATATACATGTGTGTGTGTGTGTGTGTGTGTGTGTGATAATATCATGTTCGCCCCTATGTATTTATCATTAAACAAGGACATGTTTTTTTGATTTGCTCATTATTCTGATGCCTTGCATGTAATACTGGTCTAAAATTGGTGCCTAATATAGACATTATCCTATAAGAATATGCACATTTAGCTATATAATGCTCTAATGGATCTGTAATACATTACATAGAAATCAGAAAGGGCATATGTCAATTTAAGATGCTAAAGTATGACATGTCCATTACAAAACCCAGTCGTTTAAATTCAATGCATCAACTAAGTAATTAGTGACAAGATGTGCATGTGGGTTTAAATAATATCTTGTTTATTTCAAATGCAAATTAAGCAAAGTGCAAATTAGGTGTTAATTAACATTTATAATTAGCAGGATGCCATTTTTAATTGCTCACATGTAGTAGATTGGTCAGACTAAATGCTTTAGATCTGCATACTTTTTTTTCTGCTGCCGTTTCAAACCAATTTACTCTTTATATCTGTGGTCGCTGGTGAACTTTTAAAATGCCCGATTAACACTGAGAGGCACAAGCAAAGCATGCAAGCATAACCACCTCCCACAGGAGCGACTTGGGGTTACTTCACGAGAACATTTTGAAAAAAATGATCACAATGTATTTGACTGGAAAAAAAAAAAGATTTGACTAACATTTTTGAAGGGGCACTCATGAAAAAGTTATTATAAAACTACGATAGGTAGAAGAAAGTGCCACAGAGTGCAGGTTAATGATGCCATAAAATCAAGCACACAGCAATATTTTTTGTGGCAATATTATCCTGACATAGATTAGAAAGCCACTAACGTAGTCCTCAATTTCATAAATGCTGCTTTGTACCCAGATACCAGTGTTTAAAAGTCTCATTTGTTCCCAAAACAACGTCCATTCTTTACACTATGTTGATCCTCAAACACACCATCCTATTCTGAAAATATATGAATAAAGACATTTTTCTGGCAAACAGTCCCTCGTCTGAAAATATTTATGTGAACGAAGTGCAATTTTCAATTTTGCAGCTCTAGCAAATTCGGATTCGTCAAGCCCATTGTAATTTTAAGAAAACAACAGTTTTTCCCCACGCATCACCAGCTTGTCATTTTCTCTCACGTTGCAACCATAATTACTCTTGTTCCTTTTCAGTAAATTAATTCATTTTGTCCACATATTCACACACACATTTAGGTGCACAACCGGACACACATGGATACACTGGCCCACACACACAAACACAACTGGCGACGAGCGGTGGCCACGACCCAAGCGGTGTTGATATATGCCCTTTGAGCGCTGGGAGCACTGCACAAGTGCGTGGAGCGCCTGGCAATGATCTGGTTGGCGCGGTTCAGGAGCCTACCCAGACCGCGTTCACTGTGGCACATCGCGATCCTGGTGCCTACCCCGGTCGCATCTGGTCCGCTGAGGAGTATGGGGTACTGAGAGCCCCCCTGACGTTAGAGCGGCACAAAAAGAGTATGGGGCACCTGTGATACCCCCCCCTGACGTCGAAGCATCACGGAGGTCCCGCGTGGCTTAATGTGCGAGAGCGACCTGGGAGCCCACCCCAGTCGTGCGGTGCTTAGCCAAATACCAGTGGGTGAGTGTCTTCTGTTCGTGCTCCGGTTACTGGGGAGGTCCGGTTGCCGGAGGAGCTGCTGCCGGTGTGTAAAAGGCAAAATCTTGTGGGGCGCGAGAGTTCGCGGTGGCCATCTTTAAGTCGGGAGCCTGCACCAATCCCCTGCGAGGAAGTCCCGGTGGCCATTTTGAAGTCAGGCATATTCCCTAACAAAGCATCAAGCATTGGTAACTGTAACTGAAAAGTCTGTATTACATCAAGCATTGGCAAATTCAATTGAAGAATCAAAAAATCATCAAGCATTGGCAAATTCAATTGAAAAATTTGAAAATCATCAAGCATTGGCAAATTCAACTGAGATATCGGAGAATCATCAAGCATTGGCAAATTCAATTGAAAAATCAGAACATCATCAAGCATTGGCAAATTCAACTGAGAGATCGGAGAATCATCAAGCATTGGCAAATTCAACTGGAAAAACCTGAACTCCATCAAGCATTGGTAAATTCAACAAAAAGGCTGGAAAATCATCAAGCACTGGTAAAAGGCAACCGAGAAGTTTTCAAATGCAGCTGGGGTGTGTTCTCTTGCATATTGGTTAAATCAAGCCCTCACAAGTTCAAGTCAGGTACATTCAGTGGGGACTTGGAGTGTACTTCGTTCGAACAACAGAAAGAGCTGTCGTCTCAGTTGGTGGACAGAAGGAAACCTCCTCACCATGTCTACCACACCACCTCTTCAAGCAGGTCCGGTGCAAGCCAAAGCTGGACAGACGGGGGTGCTTGGAGTGTCATTTCTGCGTCTACCTGAATCCTTGGTCCTCGAAACAGGAGGAGGTATGTGTCTTCGTTGGAAGGAGTGGCTTGAAGATTTTGAAGACTTCATGTAGGGTTTGCACGTAACGGAAGCCGGCCAACAGCTGATAGCACTACGGAATTCAATAGGTAAAGATGGCGGCCAAATTATAATGGAATTACCTGCAGCTGATGCAGCATCTTATGCTGATGTGTGTGAAGCGTTGAACCAAAAATTCTTGCACAAAAGAAACATTGATTATGGGAGATGCACGTTTAACCTAGCTGCTCAAGAAAAGGAAGAGTCCATGCGCGCTTTCATCACACGTCTCAGACAATTGACACGGTATTGCGAGTTTGATTCTTTCTCGACTGAGGATGCCCTTCATCTGAGAGTCATCAAAAGCTGTCAGTCTGAATCACTGCGGCGGAAGCTGTTAAAGAAAAGCTACTCTCTGGATGAAATCGAGGAGATGACACGGGTGCATGATCAGGCTCAAGAACATGTCAAAAAGATGGAAGCAGGGAGAAGTGAAAAGCGTGAACAAGCTTTCAGACTTCAATCTCGCAATACACGCAGATAATCTCCAGCGAAACCGAGGTCATCCCGGTCCAAAATGCAACAGCAATCTGTGAACCGCTGTGGCTATGACTTTCTTCACACAGACGGATGCCCCGCCATGGGTCAAAAATGCAGGAAGTGTGGTGGGGAGAACCAGTTCGAGAACATATGTGGAACCTACAGGAAGGACAAACAGAGAGATCAGGAAAGTTCTTCTCGACCATCGAGCACGCGTCACCATGTCAAAGCAGTACGTGATCATAGAGAATTGTCAACGGATCATCCCGCTCCAGCTGTCAGTCCCGTCGGAGTTACCGATCCCAACGCACCTCTTCTCAAGAATCAAGGTCACTGTCTCCCATCTCGCAGGACAGTGATGAATATATATGTATGGTTGATGACCCCGACCGTCTGAAGAAATACCCTCGGCTCAGCATTCAAATTGGCACGCACTGGACCAAATTTATGATGGACAGTGGAGCCTTTCTCAACTACATACCAGTGGTGGAATATCAGAGGATGAAGTTACCACCGCAACTAAGCCCTGCTCATGTGAGAGTTTACACCTAGATGTCCAAAAAGCCACTCCCCTGCTTGGGAAAATGCTCAACACGTCTCATGTATCAAGATCGCACCATTCCTGCCTACATTCATGTCATCAAAGGGCCAGAGGCTGACTGCCTTTGAGTCTTCTGACTGCTGAGCGGCTGAGACTAGTGGACATTTTACACAAGGTGGATGATGAACTTGATGTGGTTCTAAAATTTCCAAAATTATTTGCTGGCCTGGGAAAGATGGCTCACTGTCAGATTCGATTACACATTAACGAACAAATAGCTCCAATAGCCCAACACCATAGACGGATCCCTTTTCATCTCCAACAGGCGGTCGAACAGGAACTACAGGATCTGATCCAAAGCTGGCATCATTGAAAGGACGGATGGACCTACACCCTTGTCTCTCCCGTAGTAGTCGTGCCGAAGAAGGGTGAACCTGATAAAGTCCGTCTGTGTGTTGATATTAGGGCGCCCAACACCGCCATTGAAAGGGAAAGACACCCCGGGCCACATATCAGTGACATGATTGCATCACTCAACGGGGCAAAGATAGTCTCCAAACTGGATCTTAATAAAGGTTACCACCAACTAGAGTTACACGAGCAGTCACGTTACATGACAACTTTCTCGATGCATATTGGTCTCTTCAGGTACAAGAGACTCAGTTTTGGCGTGTCTTCTGCCGCTGAAAATGTTCAAGAACCCATTCAAAAAATGATTCATCACATCCCTAATGCCCTAAATTACAGTGATGACATCCTGGTTTATGGGTCCACAACACAAGAACACAACACCGCACTAGCTCGAGTCTGTCATGCATTAATGTAAGCCATCCTCACACTAAATAAAGCAAAGTGTGAGTTCCATAAGTCCACGTTGAAGTTCTTTGGCTATATCTTCTCACAGGCGGGGATGAGACCGGATCCAGATAAAGTGGCTGCGTTGAATGACACTCCCAGTCCCCGTGATGCAGGAGATGTTCGCTCCTTTTTAGGGATGGCCAGCTACTGTGCCTGGTATATCCAGGACTATGCAACCATCAGTTATCCCCTGAGACAACTCACAAAACAAGGTCACCCATTCCAATGGTCGGCAGCCTATGAACAAACATTCGATGAGATTAAAACGGCTGTGGAGTCAGCTGACAACATGGCTTATTTTGATCCGAAGAAGAAGACAGAGATCATCGTTGACGCCTGTCCCGTGGGACTGGTAGCCTTTCTAGCTCAATATGACTCCGACAGTGACCAACGGTACATAATTGCCTATGCCATCAGAAGCCTGAATGAGATGGAGAAAGCAAATTCACAGCCCGAGAAAGAGAGCTTGGCTGTTGTGTGGGCCTGTGAGCATTTCCACATCTGTATATATGGGAAACATTTCACACTAATCACCGATCATCAGACCCTCATTACTATCTTTGGCAACCCTGGAGCTAAGATGCCACCGAGAATAGAACGTTGGGGTCTTCGCCTCCTAAAATACACTTTTATGATTGTGCACAAGCCCGGAAAAGCAGAAAACCCTGCTGATTACATGTCAAGGCACCCCAAGGAGACAACCAAGTGTAGACCGTCCGTGGCCGAGGAACAGGTATGTTTTGTGGTAGATCAGGCCCGGCCACCAGCTGTCCCCCTCGAGGCCATCCTGGATGCCACTCTTGAAGATGTCACTCTACAAGATGTAAAGTGTTGCATACACAACAATGACTGGAGGCACTTAGAGGTCAACCCTCCTAACAGTTCAATTGACAGACATGAACTTGCCGCTTTCAAGCACTTGAAGGAGGAACTGTCGGTAGCCACCAATGGCCTGCTCTTATGAGACAATCAAATAGTTATCCCAAGACACTTACGGCAAGGCATTATTAATCTGGCACATGAAGGCCACAGAGGCATCGTGGCCACCAAGCGAGCACTGAGGGAATGGGTCTGGTTCCCAGTCTTAGACCAAATGGTAGAGCTCACATTGAAGGACTGTCCCCAATGTCAACTGGTCAGTCGACCTGATCCTCCCACATCACTGCAAATGTCCTGATTGCCGGAGAGATCCTGGTTCCCATGGATGAGTATTCACGTTTTCCTATTGCCCAACTCATTGCATCTACAAAAGTGTCCAGTAGAATACCTGTCTTGTATAAAGTGTTTGCCGCCTGGGGCATTCCCAAAATAGTGAAAACAGATAATGGGCCTCCATTCAACAGTCAAGATTTCATGGACTTTGCCAAAAATCTCAACTTCAAGCATTGCAAAATCACACTTTGTGGCCTCAGGCCAATGGAATGGTAGTATGATGTATGTCTACACTAAAGAAAGCCATTCAACAGGCTGAACTGTCACGGAAAGACACTCAAATGGTTTTAAATGAAGTTCTGCAAGCTTACAGAAACACGCCCCATTCCACTACCGGTGAGTGCCCCGCAACCTTAATGCTGGCTTGGCCGGTGCGCACCAGAATACCCATGTTTGACTGGAATGATGGAGCAGTGTCACAATACTCTGATCTAGATAACATAGCTCTTACTGACCGACTCAAGAAGGAAAAAATGAAGACTTATGCGGATCACCGTCGGCGAGCTGCACCCTCCCTGATTCAAGAAGGTGACTGGGTACTAGTAAAACAAGAACAGCAAAAGAAAACAGACTGTCGTTATCATGAAACTCCACTAGTAGTCACCAAACAAAAAGGAACCCTGATCACTGCTGAATCGGATGAGAAGAGAATCACCCGAAATGTGGCTCCCTTTCAGAAATGCAGTCCTCAAGTTAAAGAACTGCTTACGGATCCTGTCAATGGAGAAACGAAACCTAGTGAGACTGAAACCAGTGACCAGACGTCGAGAGTGATCTCTGATGGAAGAGAATCTGATGGTCTGGATGTCCACAACCGTCCCCACCGAATCATCAAGAGACCGAGTCGTTTGATTGAAGAACTGTAACTATGTGACATTTTTTTTAGTTATATGTTGAAAGAGGGCTGGCCTAGTTAATTTTGTTAAGAAAGGGGGAGATGTAATGTTTGCATTAAGTTGTGGGCACTAGGACCTCCTCGGCTGAGGAGGCGGGATGAGGGAGGGACAGGGGAAGTGTAGGAGCTGTGCCCTGGAATGGGCAGTTGTAGTCAGGGATTGAGAGAAGAGAGGACGTGAATAAAGAGTAGATAACAACTCATCCATCTGAGTCTGTGTCCTTTGTAGCTAGGACACTACAACAGGGGGGTCTTTAAGTCACATACCTGTGGTGTTGTCTGCCTGTTGGCAGTTTGCTAAGTTCTTCAACCCGATAGTGGAGTAGTCACTGTTGTTTACATTCTTTCCCTGTTTCAATGTTTCCTAAATTGAAAGGGGGATGTCCTTAGTTTCATTCCTCTCCCAGGCTATTCGTTGCTCCTTACCTATATTGCCTACCATTGATAGTTACTCTTCTCACTTCAAATATTCTAGTAGGTGAAGTAACCTAACAGTGATCACACCACTACGGTGAGTACAGACATTAACACTTTCTGCATTTCCACTGTCTCCTATCACAGAGTAGATGACAGTTATAAGAAGCCTCCTGATTTCTTTGGTCTGCAAATAGAATTTTCTTGGAAGTGGCCACCGAGAGTTTTGTGTGAGTCATATGGTGTTACTGCTTCCGGAGATAGGCTCCGGACCTTAGTGCACATTACCATAGATTGATTCAGTACTTCTGTGGGGCAAAGACGGCCCTCGTGTTATATGAGAATAGCATTTGCTTTACGCCCCTGGTAGGTGTGTACAGAATTCAACAGAGGATATAGTTACATTTCCATTAAAACATATTTTTTTTAAATGGAAAGCAAAACATTAAGTTGCCTCCTAGTTCAACACATTCGCACTTAACTTAAATTCCTTTTTTAAAGAAGCGAGCTGCAGATAATTGCAAATGACTGCTTCCAGAAACATAAACATACACAATTGCCACCTCTCTAACTCCTTCACAACAAAAAATAAACAAAACGACCACTACAGTGAGGCCTTCTAACATTCTTCCTACCAACTCAAATGCAAGCCTAGACTACTCTGCACAGGGATATTTCCATCACTCAACATAATTGACAGTTTAATGATCAATGGTTAAACTTTTGGGCTGATCCAAGCTAAGCCTAGTACGTCCATGTAAGCAATTAACTAAATATGGGTGACCCCCTCCAAACAAAAAATATGTTTTCCTGTGGCTGACCAGACATTTTAGTGCACTCCAATACTTTAATAGTAAAAATAGGATGTCTCAAAGGTCCTTTCAATATTTGATGGCACTATTACTATGATAGTTAGACCTGGCTTTTACAGCGGGGTTATCCCCAGATTTTTTCCTTTGTGGCCTTTGTTTCTGACCTATTTGTCAGTTTTATTACTCTGGGAACTTTACTGATCAGTGCTAAAGTGCATATGCTCTCCTTTTGTAAATTGTTGTTATGGATTGGTGTTTCCATAATTGGCTTATTTGATTTACTAGCCAGTCCCTAGTACAGTACACTGTGTGTGCCTACAACCTGTACATCAAATGCTGCTAGTGGGCCTGCAGCACTGGTTGTGCCACCCACATAAGCAGCCTGTAAATATAACTCAGGCCTGACATTGCAGTGTCAGTGTACAATCTAATACTGCCATGTCGACTTGGCAAGTGCACCCACCTGCTAGGCCCTAACCTTCCCTTTTCTTATGTTAGTCACCCCTAAGGTAGGCAAAAGGTACACCAGTGGGCAGGGTGCAGTTTATGTGAAAGGTAGGACATGCCCTGGTGTGTGGCATGTCCCCGACAATGAAATAATGCCAATTTTGTTTTTCAATATTGCAAGGCTATCTGTTCCCATAGGATAGAATGTAGAGTTTGCTTATAACATCTTATAGGCCACCACCCCTGGGAACAAGGTAGGAAAATAAAGTTTAATATGCCTGAACTCAGAATGTTAAAATGCATCTTTTAGTGAGGGAGATTTTTTTCATTCCGTGTTTGAAAATAAAACTTTTAGAAAGTAGGTATTTTCTTGCTTAGCCAGCCAGTGTGCCTCTGCTGTGATGTGTATTGACTGTCTGGATTTGGAGTGACAGGGGCTGGGGGTGTGCAGTGGCTCCAGAGAGTCTTGATGAGTCAGCACTAGGCTGAATAGGCCTGGTCTGCATTTAGAGTGGTGGGAGGAGTAGCCCCTGCACCTGAATAGGGCTGTGCCTGCCTTCCACAATGATGGCTCTGCCCCCATGTGGTATGTCTGGAGCCAGGACTCACACTGACCATGGAGGTTGTTGTGAACTTGCAAAGTGCAACAAAAATACAACAGAGTATTGGGGGGTCCTAGGGGAGTTAGTTTATAGACAATGTGAGTACCTTGTCCCCCAACTACTACTACAAAAAACAAGAGAGGTACTGAGAGTCTGTGAAATGAAGAAATGACAGGACCAGATTGTGTCCAGTATAAGTGTTCAGATCAAACCATTGATCTTGAGCACATGACACTATTATGTCATGGAGGTGAGGATAGGAAGATACAGGGTTTAGAAAGTAAGAACATAGTACCCATCCGCCCACTCATCAGTGGAATTTCGTCATCTGGGTTGGTGAAAAGAAAGGTGTCCTATGGGCTTCTCCTCAGGGAGAGTCTGAGGTAGCCAGATGTTGGACCCTTAAGAACCACATCCAACCAGCAGAGGATAGTGTGTGAGTGGAAGGGGCAAATAAATGTGCAGTGCTCAGAAAAGAAAAAGGAAACTAATCCTAGTGATTAAAAATACCTACTTTGATGACATAAGAAGACTTTTATTCGGTGTGACCATCAAAGTAAATGACGCAAAGCATCGCCAATCTGTGCAAAGCCTCTTGGAACCGACGCCGGGCGACACAAAGCTGTGCCGCGCAGCCCCCACCACCACGCTGGATGACGCGAAGCCTCGCAAAGCAACGCCTCACCTCCAGTGCGCAACACATTGCACTTTGGTGCCAAGTCCACAAGAACATGGGGGCTGCAGTAAGAAACTAATTCATCACCTCCCCTGGAGTAAAAAACGGACAAATCATCTCACCTGGAGTAAGGAACTGACGCACCACTTTCACTGGGCTTAAGGAACCAATGCATCAACTTCACTGTGGCTGTTTTTTTTGCTTGTGACTGTGACACATCCAAGGTCCTTTTTTTTTGTTCAAAGTGTTGCGTCCATAGTTTGCTATGGACTGAACTGTTTTTGCCTTTTAAGGATTACATTTCGATTACTGTATTGTGGTTTTTTGTCATTTTGATCTTTTTTAATTAATTAAAGTTTATGTATTTTACTTTAACTGGTGTAGTGTCCATTTGTAGTGTTTTCACTGTATTACTGTATGCATGCACATATACTTTACACACTGTCTCAGAGATAAGCCTGTCTGCTCGTGCCAAGCTACCAAGTGGGTGAGCAGGGGTTATTTTAGAAGTTTATCCCCCTTACCCTGACTAGAAAGAAGTGTCCCTACTTGGTCAAAGGTTCAAACCATTGCCAACTAGAGACCCTCATTTCTAACATTGGTGGCCAGCGGTGAGGATCTAGACTTGCATTTGTGTCTTACATATAGTGATTGGTGTACCCTACTAGTAGAGTACAGACCATTACGCAACCATATACTACCTTTGGAATTTGGTAGTTGGAACTCTGGTTAGTTGTTGCACCTGTTGGGCCGTGTCAAAATGGAAGTCAACTTTTGGCACCTGCACATCTACAAAATGAGGGAACTAAAAGTCTTTTGCAAGGAGAGGGAGAAACCTGTGAAGGGGAGATCAACAAGGCAGGATTTTGAGGCAGCCCTGCATAGCTATGAGGTGCTACACTCGAAAGCAACACTAGCAGATGACTCTGAGGAGGAATCTGAGGGGGAGGATCCCCAGCCAAAATACCACGAGGGCAGTGTCCCTGAGGAGGAAACATTTTGGGAAAGATTGGCCCATGAAGAGAGGAATTAGATTTGGGCTAATGACCAGAGGTTGAGGCAGCTAGACCAGGAGTGCGAAGAGATAGAGCAAGCCTTAGCTGAAAAAGAAATGTGTGTAGCTCAGGAAGTTAGCTTGGCTGGGTTAAAGGTGGAGTCCAGCTCAGATGGTGGCCGCAAATAGGTGTTATATATTGCTGAGGAATAAGTACACACACCCAGAGATGTGGCTCCTGACTTGAAGGAGGGGGTTGACATACACCAGGGGGTTCAGGTTTATGAGGTAGCTCCAGTGGTGTACAGTGTCCCTGAAGTTGATTGGTGAACTCGCACAGGGTATCATACTCCTAGTGGTGGGAGTGATGCTCTACTGACTCTAGATGAGAGGTGCAGGGAAATGGGTTCCCCCATGATAGAAGTCCTGGTCTGTGAGTTTGATTACCACCCAGAAGAGTGTGAGTTGAGTGACAGAGGCAGTCAGACACTGTCTTGCCACTCTCAGGAGAGTGATGTGGGGTACTTGTGCGAGGCACTAGATGGGTAGCTTGGTTAACACCTGTGTGGAGCTGTGTGATTCAATTGGTGGGGAGCATATTTTAAGTCCCAGTTTACCAGAGCTATGCCAACATCTGGTGGAGTGTGAGTTCTCTGACCCCAGTGAGCACACACTGGAGGCAGATCTTTTGGTGGATTCTGGAGGGTCTGACAAAGCATCTGAGGGTGATCCTGAAGGAGGTGGTTCAGGTTTTCCCTAACCAAGTGAGGTACGGGCCGGTTGAGATGGCCCAATATGTCCCAGAGTAGTGGGAGGGGTGTAGGATCTTGTGTTCTGTCTCAGAGGAGAAGGAGTGGGAGTGGGCTGTGTCCAGAGATGCCCGAAGCCCAGTCTCAACGCCTGGTTGGTTCCACGAGGGAACACCAGGAGGGTGTCCTAGTCTGTAACGGGAGGCCATTCCCTGAGGGAGATCCCAAGGTGTCAGTTGAGCTGTGGGAGACTACTGTAACTAGCATCCAACAGCTGTGTTGTCTGGCAGTACCTCTCTATTTGCTTGAGTCTAGAGAGAGGGATAAGGGGGGTGCAGTCTCCAGTCGAAGGACCAGGGGGTCAGTGGTCGCCAGCGCTGAGGTTGGAGTCCCCCAGGACTGACCCTGGTGAAGCCACTGCTGGCCTGGGGGATCTTCATGCTCTGTCAGGTGGACTGGGGGCAGGGGACCTGCATGAGGCAGACTCTTACCCAACTCCATAGGAGTGTGTTTCCCTTGGGGTGGGGTTGTTGTACTACCCCAGACGTCCTGGGTTGCCAGGCACAGGTCCAGCATATGGGTATAGACCCTGGGTTTGAGGGCCAGGGTCAGGGTGTCCCCTGACCTAGAGGAAGGGCTGACTGCCAACAGTACCCCTATTGGGTTGTCTTCTAGGGGTACCACTCCAGGTGGGAGGGTACTGGGCCCCAGTGAGGGGGCGGGGAGAGGGCAGCCTCACCACTGACCTCTGCCCAGTCAAAGGGTCCAGACCCTACAGTGGGAACCCAGTTGCAGGAAGGAACTGCTGAACTGGTGGGCAAATTGTGCAGGACACCTGCCACAGGTACCCTGACAATTCTGGAAGAAGGGAAACCGCTCTAGGTGAGAGGGAGCAGAGCCCAGAGGAGGAGAACTGGGTGTGGCAAAGCCCACCCCAGTCTCTTGTCCAGCCACTGGGTACAGGTCTGGGGCTGATGGGTCAGTGTCAGGATGCCATCCCTGACCTGACAGGAGGTTACGTGGACAAAGGGTGCCAGGCACCAGAGGCTACTGCCGCCCACTCTCTGATGCCTCAGAGGTTTGAGAGCCCTGAGAGGCATAAGGCCTGGGTCTCTTCAATGACAGTTGTTAGTGGCCACTGTGGCTTGCTGTCCTGATGGACAGAGTTTCCCCTGGGAAGGGGACAGAAGTCACACCTCAGGGATGGACTGGGCCACATTACTGTGTTGGCCATGAGGTACTGTCTGCCTATTGGGACCCAACTGTGATCAATCTAAGGTTAGATGCTTCACAGATAGTGTCCACAGCTGAGTACGCATCAATCATCTCAACCAAGCCTAGAGGGGCCAAAAAGGAAACCCAGGTAATTACCACCTGGTGACCCTAATAGATAATAAAGCTAAATATTTTGTGTAGATGCTACTAGAAAAACTCCAGTTGTGGGCAAAGGATAACTCCATAATTCCTGCGAATCAAACCATTGTTTACTAAGAATACATGGACTACAACTAACATCATGGCCTCTCCTTCTTGAACGACTTTGCAATAACGTACACTCAACCGGTGTATCCATGTTTCTCAGACAATGAATCTGCCTTTGAGAGGGTAGAGCAGGGGAAATTATGGGAAAAAAACTGACAGAAAGGAAAATCCTAGCTGGGCTTTTATGGACAATACAATCACTTCATAATAACATGTGGATTCGGGTCAAGCTGGGGGTTGAGGGCCATTGCAACACCCAGTGTTTAAAGCAGGGCTAAATGCTGACATTAACCTTTTTAACCTGTTTCTTTCTCTAGTTCCACCAAATTTAAACAAGGTTAATAATCATGCCACGAAACAGGGAAGAATCCATCTCTCCAACTTACTCTAAGCTGATATCCTAGTGCTAATCAGAAGGACGAGGGTGGTGCTACAATGGAATGCTCTAAGAGTAATGGGTTAACAATAAATATAAAAACAGCCATAACCCTAAAAATACAAACAAAAGAGTCAATAAAGTATGGTTGGGTTCTGGAAGAGTCAAAATAGAGTTTGCCAATGCCTATACCTATCGTGGAGAGCTTTTTTAATGACAGTAGAAGGTTCAGCAACGAAATAGACGAAATTAAAAGGAAGGTCTTGGCAGCCGACCTGAGGGCCCTGCATAGGAAACTGAAGGGGCCTTAGCTAACTCCTTTATTACAAGTCTCTAAAGCCAAGGTTCTCCCAACGCTGACCTATGGGAGCGAGGCCATTAAACACCAGCATAGCATCACTCTGGACAACACAGTAACAAATGTCTACAGGTCCATCTTTTCTCGTGCCGCATACACATCTCCTGCACAGATCAGATTGGAGTTTGGTTAAGTGAAGCAAGATTTGGCACTGCAAGTGGCTTTCATTGACTGCTGTCACAGCTTCAAGCTAGCAAGGGAGGGCTCTCTAGGTCATTATCTTTGGCTGGAAATTCAAGGGAGGGCACGATCACCAGTAAGAGCCTTTTTAAATCTGGCTCTAACTAAACCCAGGCCTTCGTAGAACTGAACTGAAAAGGATAATAAAGTCGAGCATCAAAACCCTTTCCCTTTTGGAGGACAAAGCCACCTTATACAAACATAGTCAAGGATGGGCAATACTAAATAATTACATGAAGCCTAGGCCCACCGAGCTATTTAGGAGAAGTTTAAGATGCAGTTTGGGGGTCCTGTCTGTACTGAATCACTACCCCCTTGGAATAGAAATGAAGGGCTGGAATACTGTAGGCTATGTGGTCAAGGGTCCCGAAGACATCACTCATTTGATGGGCTGTGCAATGCTGCCCTAGAAGATCGCTTTCCTCTTACACAGGAAATCCAAAGAAAGAGGAATAAGGACATGCAGAGAGGTTGTGGTAGCCTGTTTTAACCCTACTGACCCTCCACTGAACTGTGCAATGGCAAACTTCCTCCCAAAAGTAGATAAAAGGAAGCTGACCGAAGAGCGGGATGAAGCTGCCAAAGAATACAACATTTTCCAGCTATAATGACAAGAATTTTAGATTCTATTAAGGACACTGAGGCGAGGATTAAGCTTCTCAATTTCTTTACTACTCAAACAGCAGCCAATGACAAAAAAAGTATTTTTAAAACTTTTTTCTGTTTCAGGAACAGACTCCAACAGAGTTAATTCTATGGTGCTTCAATTCAAGGAAATCCTTGCTGTTGGCGGATGGTCGTCTCGCCTGGGACCTGTTGAGAGTTGCTTTCCGTTGGGAGCCTGAACTGCTGTGTTGTCATTCTCCATTGGGAACCAGGACTAATACTTATTTTTTCGGACATTTAGAGCTGCTGATTGCAAAGAAAGCAGTAGTCAAGACGGTGCCTCGTTATTTTGTATGCTAACCTCATATGTGATTGGTTAATGAAGGAGGCACGGTTCAAAGCCTCATGGGATGTGTAGTTTTTTCAATGTTTACTTTTTTCTCATTGGCTGCCGTTTGAGTAGTAAAGAAATTGAGAAGCATAATCTGAGCCTCTAGTCCTTCCATAGAATTATTGTCATGAAAGCCGAGTGGCGTCTTCTGGGAAAACAGCTGGGGACCTGCACATTGTACTACATGAGTGAAGTGACATCTGCAGTGCAGTTGACATTGCACGTCAGAGTCCGTAAGGGTGAGGTGGTGCTCTCAGGCCTGGCATTATAGTGCTGATAGTGCTAGTACGTATGATCTCTCCCTTTCCCGGTACTGGTACTTTTACAGCTATCCCACCTACCGAAGGAATGTCTAGGGAGTCCAGTATCAGGAGCACACTAGGCTCACTGGCACTAAGTAGGCACAGACACTTTAACAGCTAGTTAGCTTTCAGGTTCTTAGCAGTTAAGGATCAGCCTGGGAGGGCGGACACCGGCCAACACTAGTCATGCCAGCACATACTTTACAGGTTTAATCACCTTATAGATAATTTAATTGTTCATAAATCTTGTAGCACAGGAATAGGAGCAGCTAAGATTTAAAAGTAACAACAGGAATACCTCCAGCAGGGGCACTTGTACAGCAGGTCAATTGCCGTGAACAGCATGGCCAGAGAACACTTTCAGAGCATCGGATCCAAGTGTATTCCTGGCACATTAGCGCTGTACTAGAACAGGCACTTTAAGAACTGGCTTTCTGCTACAACCACTGCAGAAGATGTCGGACATTTGGGCGCCTGCAATTTATCATCTTAGCCTCAGGTACTTTATTAGCCAGTCAAATTGCACTGTACATAGTAGCTTAGAAATACACTTAAGGTAAAACAACAGGTGGGCGCTTAACTCGCAATTGCACTTCACTACCGGGAGCCTTACTTTATTGTATGATCGCTGCTACTAAATAACATTCTATTCCACTTTACCGAGACTTCCTACATGGACAATTCTCAATTTGATTAGGCAGCACTGGGAAGCTCCCAGTTACTTTTACATTTTACATTTTTGATAACAGGGAATGTTCTGCCAACAAATATGCAGTTTGGGGCATGTGTACCTCATTTATTCTGCCCCCTTTTTGAGTCTGATTTTATTAACTGCATTCGTTCTTTTAAAAATATTTTTCATGTTACTGCGAAATATTGGCTGTGCGCAATTTTAATGCCTGCATTTAATTTGTTTAGCGATTAACAAGTGTGTATGTTGTGTGACAATTGCAATTGTTTTAATTAATCAAGCAATTAATCAAATAAATCAATCAAGAATATATGGAGAAAGTGCTTCTATTTAGTACTCATTTTAGGCTTAGAAGCAGTAGATGTTTATAAGTTCCACAAGTGAACGATACTGCATTAAAATACCAAAGTGATATGATAATATGACACTTGATGAAGAACTGGATCAGATAAGAACCGGAGGATCAATCTTAGAATACGTCCGCCAATTGTGTTTTCAAAGGGAAATGGCCTGAGGTAGGACTAGAGCCCAAGTCGCTCTCCTCGCTATTGGGGGATGTAAGGATCATGGCACAATCATAGAGATAGCCCCTTCTCGAGGCTGTGGTACGAGATAGATGGTTTTAAAAAGTTGACGATAAGACGCCAGGTCACGGAACGGTCGTAAAAATGTTCTGTGATTATAAAGACTTGCAGGGACGCGTCTACATGGTCTCCGGTTCTTATCTGATCCAGTTCTTCATCAAGTGTCACATTATCATATCACTTTAGCATTTTAATGTAGTATTGTTCACTTGTGTTCATCCACACTGCGTGTTCGGACTACGTTCTATCTGTCATTGGAATTTGTTGTGGCTCTTCCTGAAGAAGGCGTCTTGTACGCCGACACGTGCGTAGAGGAACTTATAAATATGTACTGCTTCTCAGCCACCAGTGGTTTTACCACATGAATTGTCAATTTTGTCCTTGTTTTTCGACTCACTGACAATTGCTTGTTTCATGCTTTAATTAGTTAATGTTGTATCATATTTATATATTGTATGTCATGCAATCCATGTTTTAATATTCAGGTGTATGTCAGATTTTTAACCTTTATATGAATAAAATGATACACTTTTAACTGTGTTGTGTGGTATACTGAGCTCAGTCTTTAACTACAGGTGTGGTTCCCACCAAATGGAAACAAGCCTTGGTTTCTCCTCTGCTGAAAAAACCATCCTTAGACCCGGAATGTGAAAAAAACTATAGGCCTATTTCTTTGCTACCTTTCCCCTCAAAAATTGTAGAACGCACTGTTAGCACTGCTCTCTCTGCATATTTGGAACAAGCTAATGTACTGGAGGAGGCACAATTCGGCTTTCGACCGGCGCACGGGACCGAGTCAGCACTGGAGACGGTCATGGACGAGCTTGGAGGCGGACGGACAGGGGTCAGGCAGTGGCATTGGTCATGCTTGACCTGTCCGCCGCCTTCGATACTGTAGATCAGAAGCTCCTGCTGGATAGACAGAGTGGGGTCGGAGTGAGGGGTCACGCCCTACAGTGGTTCCGCTCCTTTCTGCAAGACAGACAGCAGGCGGTGTCTCTTACCCCTTTTCAGTCTGTTTTTTTCGAGATACAGCATGGTGTGCCTCAGGGCTCAGCGATCAGCCCTACTTTATTTAATGTTTATCTAAGACCTTTATTTGATGTTATTAAAGCACACAATATTAGCATAGTAAATTATGCAGATGATACCCAGTTGATTCTTTCTATGGAGGGTGAGAATGCGACCTCTGGGGAGGTATTTCATGAGTGCCTTCGGGATACAGCCTCCTGGTTATGAAAAAACTCATTGCAATTTATTGCCGGCAAGACAGAGGTGATTTACTGTGTAGCATCTAAGATTCCACCCCCCTTTCCTGACAATTTCTGGCCTCCAGTTACGCCAATGACAAAACTGCCATGCAAACAGCTCGGAACCTGGGCTTTAAATTTGACAGTAGACTTACGTTAGAAGCTCAGGTAATTAAGACAACGGCTTCTTGTTTGGCAATAATCCGGTCTCTTCTGGAAAAAAAATCCTTTACTCCCTTTTCAGGCTCGGGCTCAAGTTGCACGATGTACAATACTTTGCAGGCTTGATTACTGCAATGCCCTTCTGCTAAACTCTATGGTAATTGTACTGGATAGACTGCAGAGAATCCAGTCAACAGCTGCCAAACTAGTACTGGGTCTTCCTAGAAGAGCCTCGGCATCTGCAGCCTTAGCAACACTCCATTGGCTTCACTTGAGACAGAGAGTACAATTTAAATCTCTCTGTCTGGTTTTTAAAGCCCTTCATGAGATTGGTCCTCTATCCCTGCGTAAACAATTTGACTGGTACACCCCTTCTAGAAGTCTTCGCTCCTCCTCGCCAAGACTGGTGAGGATACCTAAATTTAGAAGAGTCCGAATGGGAGGTAGACTGTTTGAAGTGGCTGCGGCCAAGCTCTGGAATAGTTTGCCCTGTGAAATCAGACAAATTCAGGAACTTCTCCCTTTCAGAAAAGCCATTAATACCTGGCTATTTCCTACATTCTAGTTGCCGCCACACTGTACACACTTCCATTCCTTGAGCTGTTCAGCACCAGGATGCCTGTCAGGCGATAGTGCGCTTTATAAGTTCCATAAAATAAATAAATAAATGTAGTTATCATCTCCCCATGTATAGGACTTTATCTTCATATGGTCCCTAGTTGCAGAGGAATGGTTCCTTAGCATTATCAGTATCCTTGGCAGTACTGCTCCATGCACATTTTTATAGGCTATTTAGACACTATTTCCACCTCTATTTAGAGTTTTCTTTACATCGCCCGTCACCTTTCGGTGCCTTTACGCAATTTATTCATGCTCCATTACTAACCCAGGTTTTCTCAGTATTTCAGTTTCGTCTGCCCATTCTCCAAGAACCCTTCCTCAAACTACTGACTCATCAGAATCCCCTTAATCTTTTTTAAGTGATGTCAATCAATCAATCAATTAGACATTTAGAGAGTGCAGCAAATCACCTGTGAGGGTACCGAGGCTCTGGATCTGTATGTTGCTACATGGGAGTTTGAATAAAAAAATATCCAGATCTTAAGTTCTCTTCTGAATTATTGGAGTGATGGTGTAGTCCTGAGGTGCAAGGGAAGGTTGTTAAAAGCCTTGGCTGTCAGGTGTGAGAAGGTGCGTCCTCTGCCTTTTGCTCACAGATCCGTGGGGTGTCTTCGATGGAGAATGAGGCCGATTGGAGGTGTCTGGTTGGTTGGTGGAATGTCATGAATTTGATAAAATATGCTGGTCCTTCATTGTGCAAGGCCTAGTATGAATGAGTCAGCACCTTGAACTGGTATTTCTTCTGAAATTGGGGGATAATGTAGCTTCTTGAGGTGGGGTGTGATGTGGGTCCTTCAGGGGAGGTCAAGTATGAATATTGTCTCTGAGTTATGTATTGTCTGGAGCCTCTTCAGGAAGTGTGCAGTGATCCCTACATAGATTGTGTTTCTATAGTCCAGTCTGCTGGTGATGAGGGCCTGCATGATGGTCCTTCTGGTGTTTACCTGGAGCTACCTGAAGATTTGCGTAGCATGCAAAGTGTATGGAAGCAAGCAGATGACACTGGGTTTTATTGTTTCTTCATGGATAGGTTGTTGTTTAGGACTATGCCAAGGTTGCATGTGTGGTCTGTTGTAAGCATGGGTGGAAAATCTGTTCCGCTCGCGGATTTTGCGGACTTTTGTAACTCTTTTAGAATGGCGCCGGCAAGCTGCCAGAGCCATTCTAAAATAGTTACAAAAGTCAGCTTCAACAGGAAGCTTTAATAGATAAAGTAAAGCAGGTGCTCGAGTTGAAGCTCAAATTCAGTTACATAATCATTAATCACCTCAAACTTGGGGTGATTAATGATTGTGTAACTTAATTTGCCCTTCAACTCGAGCACCTGCTTTACTTTATCTATTAGAGCTTCCTGTTGAAGCTCTTTGTAGCTATTTTAGAATGGCGCTGGCAGCTTGCCGGCGCCATTCTAAGTGGGGCTGAGGGCAGAAGGGCACAAAAGTGGGACAGAGGGCAGAAGGGGATAAAAAATGAGTGGGGCAGAGGGCAGAAGGGCACAGAAATGAGTGGTACAGAGGGCAGAAGGGCATAAAAAACAAGAGGATGGCAGTGATTAACCAGGCAAGCACGCAAAGCGCCCCGCGAACACCCACGAACACGCAAACATTTTAAAAAACGCAAATTCGCACGAATTTGCGAATTTTGCGGATTGCAAATTCGCAAATCCGCAAATTTGCAGATCGCGAATTCGCAAAATTCGCCCATGCTTAGTCTGTTGGAACGGGTGGTGTGCCAGGCTCCCTGGGCCACCATGAGACGTTCCATGGAGAGGTATTGCTCCCAAAGATGAGGGCATCTGTTTTTTATTAGTTGAATTTGAGACAGTTGTCCTTCATCCAGTCTGCAACGTTCATCATGAATCTGTGGAAGTTAGATTTTGTGGTGGAGGGATCTTCAGGCAGTGAGAGGATAAGCTGTGTGTCATCTGCGTAGGAGAGGATGTTGAGTCCATGTGATCTGACTGTGTCAGCTAAGGGGGTCATGTAGGTGTCGAGGAGGGTCAGGCTGAGAGATGATCCTTTGGGGACTCCATAGATGTTCTTCCTGGGCTCCGAGGTGACCAATGGGAGATGGGTCCTTTGGGCTCTGTCAGTGAGGTATGCGGCGATCCAGTTGAATGTGTTTCCTTGAATCCTGATTTGATGGAGTCTGTTGATCAGGATTTGGAAGGAGACGGTGTCAAATGCTGCAGACAGATCTAGGAGGATGAGGGATGCTTTTCCCCTGTGGTCCAGAAGCGCTCTGATGTCGTCAGTGGTTGTGAACAGGGCTGTCTCTGTGCTGTGGTTAACTCCAACTCCAGATTGGGAGGGGTCCCGGAGGTTGTGGTATTTGAGGCCCAGGAGATGTCAACATGCACATATATATGTTACATTGTCAGCGAGTGTCCTCCCTTGTCAATCAATCAATAAATCAGGGAAATTATAAACATGTTACTCATCTGTGGGGGTTTCAAGGCACTGGGTGAGGGGGGATGCAGCTCTGGTCAGTCAAAGAGCCAGGTCTTGGGGGCCTTCCTGAAGATGTGCAGAGTGGGGGCGAGCCTGATGTTGATCGGTAGCTCGTTCCAAGCCTTGGCCGCGATGTAGGAGAAGGTTATTCTACCCATTCTTTCTCTGTGGATGCGCGGGGGTTGGGCAAGGTCAGCGGATCGGAGGTTCCTATTGAGTACGGGGAAGGAGATTCTGTCATAGAGATATTGGGGTCCAATGTTGGGGGAGCATTTGTAGGCATGGGTGAGTATATTGAAAGTTTCTCTGTTCCCAAAAGGGAGCCAGTGGACGTTGCGCCGGTTTTGGGTGATGTATTTATGTTGAGGGATGCCAAGGATGAGTCTGGCTGTGTTGTTCAGTATGGACTGGAGTTTGTGGAGTAGAGACTTGTTGATTCCCGCATAAAGGGCATTTCCATAGTCCAGTCTGCTGGTTAAGAGTGCATGGGTGACGGTCTTCCTTGCTTCAGGGGGGATCCATTTGAACGTCTTTCGGAGGATGAGGAGGGTGTTGAAGCAGGTGGAGGTGTTGGTGTTGGCCTGTCGGGCCATAGAGAGGGAGGAGTCAAGTATGATGCTGATGTTTCGGGCATGGTCCATGGGGGTGGGAGCTGCCAAGGGTGGTGGGCCACCAGGAATTGTCCCATGCAGAAGGCGAGGGTCCGAGGACGAGGACCTCTATCTTCTCAGAGTTTAGCTTCAGGCAGCTGCTGCTCATCCAGGATGCAACATCTTTCATTCCTTCCTGCAAGTTGAGTCTGGTGGTGATGAGGTCATTGCTGAGGGAGAGGATGAGCTGGGTGTCATCAGTGTAGGATACTATGCTGAGTCTGTGATGTCTGACGATTGTGGCGAGGGGGGCCATGTAGATGTTGAAGAGCTTGGGGCTGAGCGACGAGCCTTGGGGTACTCGGCAGGTGATTTCTGTGGGTTCCGAGAGGGAGGGTGGAAGTCTGATTCTTTGGGTTCTGCTGGTGAGGAAGATGCGGAGCCAGTCGAGGGCAGTTCCCTAAATGGCGGCTTCGTGGAGTCTGGTGGTGAGTGTGTGGTGGGAGACGGTGTTGAAAGCTGCAGATAGGTCGCATAGGATCAGGGCTGTGGTGTGTCCTTGGTCAAAGAGGGTGCAGATGTCATCTGTGGCGGTAAATAGATTGATCTCTGTGCTGTGATTGCTGCAGAATCCAGATTGGGAGTGGTCAAAGATGGAGTTTTCTTCAATGAATTTCTTTAGGTGGATGTTGACGGTCTTTTCTGTGACTTTTGCCACAATGGGGAGGAGGGATATTGGTCGTAGTTCTTAAGGTCTGTTGGATCTGCTGATGGCTTCTTAAGTAGGGGTCTGACTTCTGCGCGTTTTCAGTCGTCAGGAAAGATCCGGTTTCAAAGGTGTTGTTGATGGTGCATCGTAAATCTGGAGCAATGGTGGCAGTGGCTCTGTAGAATATTGTGGGGGACAGGGATCAGTGGGGGCTCCTGAGTGGATACCTTTCATGGTTGATGCAGTGTCTTTGGTGGTGACCGGGGTCCAGGAGAAGATAGTGGGCTGGCTAGCATTGCAGGAGGATGGAGTGTCTGGTCATTGAAATTGTCGGAGAGGCCCTTGATCCTCAGATGGAAGTAGGAGCCAAGCTTGTTGCAGAAGTCCTGGAAGGGGGTGGTCTGTGGTTTTGCTGGGGTTTAGTGAATTCCTGGATGATGCTGAAGTGTTCCCGGAGTTGCTGGAGTTGGCGAGGATCTTGTTCTGGATGAAGGTCCTTTTGGTGTATCTGATGCAGTATTCTGTCATGGCGTTCTTGTAGGTGGTCTGGTGTTCCAAGGATTTGCTGGTTCTCCAGTTCTTCTCGAGGCGTCTGCAGGTGTATCTGAATTATTGGAGGTCAGTGGTGAAGCAGGTGGCCTTTCTGGGGCACTGTCTGATGGGGTTACTTAGGATTGTGAGCTTATCTGTGCAGTTGGAGATCATCTGTGGTGTTCTTTGGCTGTGAGGTTGGAGTCGGTCGAGGTGGTGGGGGGTCGTGGTTGAGGGGGAAGTTGAGCTGCTCCTTGGTGATCTTGCTCCAGTTTCTTCATGGAGGGCAGCAGCAGGTTTGGGGGCAGTGGGTTTGTCGATGTGGAAATGTATGCAGTGGTGGTCTATCCATGGGGGTTATATGGTGTGGATGTTGTTACCTCCTGAGAAGATGGGGTCGAGGGTGTGTCCTACCTTGTGGGTGGGGGTGGTAAAGAGTTGTTTCAGACCAAGGTTGGTGAGGTTTTCCAGGAGGGTGGCGGAGTTGTGGTTGCTTAAGTTGTCAAGGTGGAAGTTGAGGTCTTTGATAAGTATGTAGTCCATGGAGGTGATGGGGTGGGGCGCGATAAGGTTGGTGATGGAGGTGGTGAATGCAGTTCAAGGTCCGGGAGGTCTGTAGGTGAGGGTGCTTCTGAAGGTCATTGTGGGGCTGGTCTGGATCTGGAAATGGAGGTGCTTGGTGGTGGGCAGATTGTCGCTCAAGATGGAGGACGTGAGTCAGAGGGAGATCTTGTGTCCTATGGCAAGTCCTCCTCCTGGACAGTTGTGGCGGTCCTTTCTCTAGATTTTGTATCCGTCAGGGATGGCGGTGGCAATGTCTAGGGCAGAGGCGCAGTTGGTCCAAGTTTCTGTGAAGAATGCAACTTCTAGTGAGAGGGTGTCGAGGAGGTCCCAGATCTCTGCATGTCTGTGCAGGGGGTGAACATTGAGGTTTGTGCCGTATTACAATTCCGACCAAGCTTTGCAAGCAACATCAGTATGTTCCTGTGCTGAATCTGCAATTTGACGATTTTCCATTGAACTCAGAACTACCCTCTGTGGCCTTCTTGAATCTGGGGATGTAAACATTCGAGCTCATTCCGAGCCTGAGACATCCGGGCGAGAGCCTGCATGCAACGTTTCTTCTACTCTAAAGGAGAATCCCTTCGTATTATTTAGGACCAGAAGTCGATACTTGACCCGATCCATAACAACATGTGATGTTTTGCAGTGATAGAAAGCCGCAACAACTCAATTTTTATCTAGTCAGGTAACTATATCCAATATATTTCAGTCATTTTTTTGAGCAAATCCCTGGTTGTGACGTCCTCGCCCACCTACGACCTGTATGTGAGGTGTCTCCCCCATATACACAGAATACATATGGGCCGGTCGTCTTATTATAGCGCGAGCCTTACGGCTTAACCCTCAAAACTATCTTGATTTCATGACATGTTCCTGCATATATACATAGTCCTGCTTAATCCTTCCTGAAGTAAAGATCTAGTTGAAGCCACAGTACATCACTGTTCACCATCAGAATCAGCTCCATGTGTAGTGGACAGCTACCTGATGAAGGCATGTGTGCCGAAACGCGTGTTGTAGACATCTGCCGCACTGCCTGAGTCAACGTTTTCGTCTATCATATGGATTTGTGTATATTTATGATTGTTGTTGAAATTAATTCTCTGTAATGATCAATTTGATTCCTAAGTGCATATTTGAATCATTGTTTTGTCAATTCAAGTATGAATCTTATATATTTAAAAAATGAATAAATAAATTTATCATGTCAAGTTTTTGTATATGTACATCATGTTCTTATAGGGTGCCTATTAAGTACATGTCTATATCCCAGACATAGAAAGGTATTCTCTTGAATAGAAATGGTTGATATTGCTTTCTAGCTATAATTTTCCTATACTAGATGTAAAATTTTACATCTGCACAAAGAGTTAAGATTCTTCCATCGCTCTCCCCTTTTAAAAAGTATAAATTAAAAAAATAACATTGTTTTACTTCAGATACTCCAGATACTCCAACCAGTCAATGTCCTGGGGAGATCCCCAAATTTTCATAGTTGAAAAGCGTCAACTTCAAAACCAAATGAAAAATGTCACTAGAATGTATGATTAGATGGGTTCAATATGAGCACTGATTAAATATTCTCCACTGCCCCATTTCTTGATCATCTTTCCTTTCCCTTTGCTATTGGTAGTCAAAGTTTGGGAAAATAAACTAATACAAACAATGCCAGATTACACATATGATATCTTTGATGGACTGTGTTAGACCTGACAGCCATAGGGTGGTATTGCTCCCAACTTTTTGCCTTACTCCTCTATGTTCTCCTACTTTGTTATTGCTGGTCTTAGGTCTCTGAAGACTCTACCACTCCTAGCCAGTGCTAAAGTGCATGTACTCTCTCCCTAAAACATGTTAATACAGGTACACCCCAATTGGTATATTTTATTTACTTATAGGTTGCCAGTAAACTGCCCGACATGAGCCCAGGGCTTGTCATTTAAAATCCACTAGTGGGCCTGCAGCACTTATTATTCCTCCGACTTACGTAGCCCTCTAACCATGGCTCAGGACTGCCATTGCAGAGCCTGTGTGTTCAGTTTGCACTGCCATTTTGACCTGGCAAAATAAAACTTTTTGAAGTGATTACACCATGCAGGTAAGTGTAAGAGCACGTATTTTATTAACTGTTCATCTCCACAGCTTCCAGGAACTCATAACCTCCTGAAATTCAAACCATAGCATTCTATTGTCATGACAGTGACATCATAAGCATTATAGTTTGGATGGACAGCGTGCAAATGGGAAACTACTACAACATCTCCTCTCTTTCGAGAAACATATAAAAGAAAAGAGAACAGGCAAAAGTGGAGGAAAATAAAGAAACAAAAGAGGAAAGAAGGTAAGAATACACCAAAGAACGAGAAGAAGAGAAAGCCAGAAGGAGTGCTTTTTTTAGGTATAGAAGATAAAATGAACAAAGCGTCCACAAATACATTCAGAAATAAAAGAATGTAAAATAGACCAACTATTTAAACATAGCGGATGTAAAATAGACTAAAGATTTAAACGTTTCTGCGGGACACTCGTCGTACCACTCCTCCGTGGAGGAGCATATCGCAGATAGGTGATCACACCAAGCAGGTAAGTCTAAGAGCACGTATTTTATTGACTGTTCATCTCCACAGCTTCCAGGAACTCACAACTTCCTGGAAATCAAACCATAGCATTCCATTGTCATGACAGTGACATCATAAGCATTACAGAGTGGATGGACAGCCTGCTAATGGGAAACTACTACACTTTTCCCAGCCCAAACTTTCCCGTTTTATACTTATAACTCACCCCTAAGGTAGGCCCTACAGAACCCAAAGGGCAAGTTGCAATGTATTTAAAAGGCAGGCCATGTTCTTTTAAGTTTTACATGTCCTGGTAGTGAAAAACTCTGAACTTAATTTTTCGCTCCTGCAAAGCCTATCTTTCCCGTATGATTACACTAGGATTACCTTACTACATTTTATAAGTGTAATTCCCCAATTGTGAAGAGATAGACTTTTCAGACTTTGTATCTCTGAAATTACAATTTAAAAACCAAACTTTGGCAAAGTCGGATTTAAATTGCAATCCTAAAAATGCCACATTTATACAGTTTGCATTTTCTTAATTTAACAAACAAAAATGATATGTCCCTGTTGTAATTATTAGTCTATTACTTAATTCTCCCAATTATTACTTCACTCACACTCACATACAATCAACCCAAACTGTAAGTCCTGTTTTTCGTAAAAAAATATCTCCTCCTTTATTAAAAAATGTTTTTTCAAATACAATAGTAAAATCAATTTAAAACCCAACAGTTCATAGTGTATTATACAGGAGAAATCACAAAAAGTTATTCTTATATTCTGAACCACTAACGCATATACATGGTAATCCATTTCCTTCTGCTTTTGCTTAGTTTTGCAGTATAAATAGAGTCTCATATTACTTTGTTCCTGTTGAAGTGTATGCATGGACAGCAGTATTTCGATAATAACTTTACCTGTGAATCCTCGCAAGAATCATTAAAAAGGATACAGATAATGAAAAAGCAATACAGAAAAAACAAGTTGTCGAGCCAGCGTTTCAGTGGACTTGTGTTGATTGACACCCCCTTCTTCAAGACAAGCTTATTTTAGAAAACACAATGTTTTTCACTCTAAAAGTACAAACATTAAATACATCAAAATTCAATACAGGAGGACCACTTATAGATTAAAAAAAAACAGAATGATAATTATCCCATACGTAATGTACCAGTACACATCTTCCAAACAACCCTCTTATTCCTCTATTGAAACTACTCATAAACAAGTTTAAAAACTTCGTATTATCACCTAAAGACAAGCATTCTATATGGAAAAATTGTGTTCATGGAAGGGTGCTATCATTTGTTCCTCCTTCATCTTCATTAGTGTGCTCCCGCAATTCCTGTTAGAAGTTACTCACTTCCGATTTATTCAATGGACCATATGGGTGTCTTCCCAATATCTGGGTGATAAATCACTTCCAGTGAGTTTAAATAACCAGATTGATTGGCCAAGAGTTCCTCTCTTTTATTCCTTAATTCTGAAAGGATACATATCTGTATCATTATCCTATACATTAACTTCATCATAGTTTATTGTTAATTATACATGCTGCAATGCAACAGCTTACCCTTTATTTCAATCTTTTTATATCCAATCATTCCATTAGTAAATGAGCTATTGTAGTCTTAATCTCTTTAGAATAGGGTTGTAAGGGCGCCATTTGTTGCTACACCCATAGAGATGTTCCTACTTTTGAGGTTCCATTTAGTATCCCTCAGCCACAGTATCTATAAAATATACAAATATGTATAAAGTTAGCATCAAGGCAAATCTTAACTTTTTGATTCTCCTGTGTTATATAGCCTGAATCATGCTTATCTAACAAATTATTAACCCCTTGGCTGCGGGGTGTTTTCCCCCCGCTGTGTGGGGGGAGGGGAGCCCCGCGCGGCGCCCCTGTGCTGTTGACGAGCTCGGCTCGTCAAGAGGCACAGCAGAGCTGCCCTTGTGACAAGCTGAGCTCGTCACACCACACCCGTTTTAGAACGTTCAGCACAGCGGGGAAATTATCCCCACGTGCGAACGTTCCAATGGCTGTGACGAGCTCAGCTCGTCATGAGGGCAACTCAACCGTCCCCCATGACAAGCTGAGCTCGTCAACAGCACACAAGGGGTTAATACATCATTAACTATTACCTCCTAATATTAAAATATTGTGCCCATTTTTATTAAGAGAAAGGAGCACTCATTTGGGAACCATAGATCTAATGTTTGTGATGTTTGCTATTGTAGTCATATGGTTTAAGACAAAAAAAACATTTTTTTTGTCCTTGGGTACTATCCTGGGCAGTATGATAAATATAGCTCTTATATTAGCATGTTAATTCCCCCTTGAAAGACTAAAGAAGTTTGTATCCAGCATAAATCATACTTTGAGGTAGCAAGGGTGTGTTATTTGTTTAAAAAGATATAAGGATACCATTGTCTCACACACGGTAACTTGACAGTTAAATCATGTATCTCTGACACCTTTTGAGACTTGGCAGCCCTTTCTCATTAGTTGATTTCCAGACGGTTGTGTTCAACCCTCTATTTACCGAGAAAATGCCTATGTTCTCGTTGCCAAATAGGCCTTCATATGTCCAGGCTTTAATTAACACTTGTAGCATCTATGTTCTCTCTCCCAACTCGATCGCGAATCACCCGCTTATTGGTGATTTGCGATCAAGATGTGGCTGAATATATATCCGTTTCTCATTTGTGTACTCAATTACGCGTGC
This sequence comes from Lissotriton vulgaris, assembly GCF_964263255.1. Classification (NCBI taxonomy): domain Eukaryota; kingdom Metazoa; phylum Chordata; class Amphibia; order Caudata; family Salamandridae; genus Lissotriton; species Lissotriton vulgaris. The sequence goes on from NC_141696.1 coordinate 506,916,094, forward strand.
ACCTCGTAACTGAGTACCAAGAGCTTCCAGGTCATGCAACATAAATGATCCGTTTAGCTCGTTAATCTGTCCCTCATCTTAAAATGTCCCTTCCCTCGTCGTACTCATGTTTAACATTACATTTCGGTGCATAGGAATTGTAAAACTGTGAGACTTTATCTTTATTGTTGTCCTCTTTGGGGGACATTATTACGATATATTACTGTTTCTCAAAAATAGAAAGCTCCTTAGAAAAGACTATAACCTAATTCTTTTCCTTTTAAGTGGTAAAAGTATTTTGTGTTAAGTGAAGACATTTTTAGGGAAAGCTAAAATATATAGTACAGTATCATATAGATAAATTATATAGGCCCTATATACATTCATTGTAAATAGCTCAACCATGTAATAGGATGTCCTATAAGTAAAGGGTTTTAGTCCTATATACATTATTGAGGGATGGACGATTAATTTAATAAAAATTATAACCTAAATCTGATTTTCTTTTGTCATTGCTTAAAAATGTATCAAAATTAGTTCAAATGTGTGGAAACATAATGGGGGGATCCTACGCTTTCTGATTGCGGTATGCTCGTACATTAGAACACATATTATTCCCCCCAATATACCGACAGATGTTATTGCTTACCTTTTAGTAAGCAAATATCTGAAATGTGTAGATCATCACGTCTCCTATATCTCAATTCAGATTAATACGGTATTGCTCTAAGGTGGCAGGAGATCATGAAGACCTATTCTATACAGTATGTTCATATAGCATCTTTTCTTTAAAATTCTTTCCCATTCCTCCCTATTATTCAGACCACATATATATGTTTTAAATTTGCTCATATAAAATTGTTCCGTACATCTATGCATTTTATCAAAGTCCCCTTCCCTCCTAGTTCCGGTTATTCTTTCCAGTATGCACCACTCAATGTCATCTACCTTGTGGTTACGTTCTAGCCAATTTTCTGTCAGGGGGGCATTTCTTTTGCTTGTTCTTAGGGCTAATATATGTTCATTGAGGTGTATCTGTATTGCTCTGCCTGTCTAACCAACATAGCCTTTTTTGCAGAGACATACAATTAAGTATATGACATTTTTGGTTTTATAATTAAACATTGTATTGAAGGTGTATTTAGTTCCGTCATTACAATTTCTTTCCCTAGTATGATGGAACTAGAGTTAATGCAGGTACTGCATTGATAATTGCCTATCAGTATTTAATTATCATCTATACCTCTCTAATGTTCTCTGTATGTATGAACTACACGATTTCTTATAGTCCTGTTTGAGCAGTATGCAAAAAGAGGTTTCTCTATTTTTTCAGTTTTTTTTCTGAGAGGATAGACCAATTTATATTGATCAAGTTCTTTATTTCACTACTCATAGTTGAGAAATTAGTCACGCAAATTATTCTATAATTTTTGGTGGTCTTTCCATTTCTATTCTCGAAAAGATATCTCTATTAAAATATTTTGCTCTCTTGTAAGCCTGTCTAATTATCTTTTTCGGGTAACCTCTGTTTCCTTTCTTTCAAGGTAGCTGCGTGCGTTTCAAAGTCAGTCCTATTTGAACAGTTTCTCTTCAACACAAGAAACTGTCCATATAGTATATTGCCTTTCCGACATCTTGGGTGGTTCATTTCATAGTGGAGGATTGTGTTTCTATCTGTGAGTTTTGTGTAAAGTTTGACTTCTAAGATTCTGTCCATTGCTATAATTTTGCTATATAAAAAGTCACAGAATGCCTGACTCATTGTGAATGGAAATTTAAGATTGTAGTCTCCACAGCTTAGCCATTGTATGAAGATCTCCAGAGTTTCTTTATCGCATTGCAAGAAAAAGAACAAATCATCAATGAAGCACGACCAGTGTAAAACATTATCAAAAAAGGGCGCTAGTTCCTTGAGGATGTGCTTCTGTTAAAGGCTTCTAAAGACAAACATGCCAGGCTGGAAGCACAGGTAGCCCCCATGATAGTCCCTTTTATTTGGCAAAATAAGTCACAGTTGAAGAGAGAGATGCTGTTCTTTAGAAATATTTCTGTCAATTCAATTACTAGCTTGACCCGAGGTGTAAGGTAGCCCTCTTCATCCTGTAACAAGTTTTTTATCATCTCAACTGTATCTGTCTGGGGAATTTTTGTGTACAGGGCTTCGATGTCCAAGGACACGAGCCACTGGTCCTCAGGATCAAAAATTAGTCCTTTCCACCTTTCTTATAATATCTGTTGTGTCTTTTATATATGATTCCTGCTGAGATACAAGGTGTCGTAGTAATCGATCAACATACTCAGAGGTTGAGTTAGTGAGTCAATACTTAAAACTATTGAATGCATCGGCGGGTCCTGTATGTTCTTGTGGAATTTTACTCCATATAAAGCTGGAAGAACTGGGTGTTCATTATAGAAGTATTCATATTCCTCTTGACAATTAATTCAAGTCAAGTCAAGTCAAAGGATTTATATAGCGCACTACATACCCAGAGGGTCTCAAGGCGCTTAAGAAGGGGTGGGGAGTTACTTGTCAAATATCCACGTTTTAAGTTGCTTTCTGAATGCTAGGTGGTTCTGGGTAAGGCGAAGGTAAGTGGGAAGAGAGTTCCAGGTTTTAGCTGCCAGGTAGGAGAAGGATCTACCTCCCATGGTGGTCTTGTTGATGCGAGGTACAGTGGCAAGGGCTTGGTTGGAAGATCGAAGCTGGCGGGAGGGGGTGTAGAAGGACAGTCGTGTGTTGAGGCATTCTGGTCCGATTTCGTAGAGTGCTTTGTGTGCGTGGGTTAGGAGCCGGAAAGTGATCCTCTTATTGACGGGAAGCCAGTGGAGGTTTTTCAGGTGACCAGAGATATGTTCTTTACGCGGGATGTCTAATATGAGCCTGGCAGAGGCGTTTTGGATTCGTAAGCACATTTTTATTTTTTACAGTAGATTAGTCCATTCAGTGCGATTAGATGGTCTATAATGCTCCCTGACAGCTAAACGTGGCATCATTCTATTGTTATAGTCATCTGTGTTCATAACAACAATACTCCAGCCTTTACCCCACGATTTGATAGTGATTCTTGTACATTTTTTAGAGTTTTCAAAGCGATACAAAGGTCTTGTGGGAGATTTTTGTTATTGTAACCCCGCTTTTTAAGTAGGTTCTCTAAACCTTTTTCAATAACTCTCTCAAAAGTCTATACCCCCTTGACTACTATTTGTCTGGAAGGAGTCCAGGTTGAAGCTGGATTTAACCCAGACCAATTTTCTTTTTGCATAGAGTCCTTGTTGGCAAAGAATTTCTTTAACGTAATTTTTCAAAAAAGATTTCTTACATCTTTCTGTATTTCAAATGTACTCTGGGGGGCTGTTGGAGCAAAGCCTAACCCTTTCTCTAACACTAAAATATCTTCACTAGTTAGTATTCTAGTTGAACGGTTTATTCAGGGTGCCTTCCTGCTGATTAGTCACAGTTCTTTTGGCTCTGTTTCATTATCCTTATCATTTGTAATGGTTCTTGTGGCGATTCATAGATGCGGAAATGTTCCACATGTACTAGCACCATTTTGGGTATGGAATTCCCCCCCAAAAAATGTCGTTATCTGACACATGGATGTTACAAATTGCAAAACAAAAACTGTGAGATATTGTGCCACATTTAACGCGCGAAAGACCAATCAGGAATTCAAGAAACGCATCATACAACATAAATGCCAGACCCATCCTTTTGCTGAGATGAGCTATCCAAAATTGGACATGAAATGCACTGTTCTCAGACATGTGAAAGGCCCAAATTCAGAAAACTCTATTTCGATTAGAAGCTTACTTCAATCTACGCCTTGGGACCATGGAGGATGGTTTGAACGAGATGACCAAAATGTGTAATATATTTATTTAACACCATCTCTTCTGCTTATTCGAGCATTGTTGAAGAGCAAGAGTCTGTAAATTCTAAAGTGTAAAACACATGCAAAGCTGACTACAAAGAATATTGCATACCAGGGTCCCAAGAGATACGTTTTCTCATATGCATTGATTTACGACCAAGGCAATGACTTTCCCCCTTTTTGGTGTACATACACTTTGTGTTAAACATAAAGGGCTAGATGTACGACCATGTTATTTTGCGAGTCACAAATTTTCATTTCGCAAAATGACATGTTCAACAATGTCAGAGACACTGTTTGCGATTCTCAATAGGGTCGCAAATTGCATGCCTCGTCAATATTCATGAGGCACATGCAATTTGCGATCCCATTGAGATTAACTGGTCCTCCCAGGTATGGTGGCCTGCTGGGCTCAGCAGACCTCCATGTCTGGACCTGCTTTTAAATAAAGCAGTTTTTTTTAATGCTGCCTGTTTTCCTTAAAGGAAAACGGGATGCATTTAAAAAAAAAATGAAACCTTTTCGATTCATTTAAGGTCATTTAAGGTCAGGCAGTGGTCCCTGGGACCACTGTCTGCCCTTAAGAAATATTTTACCATGCATTCCCAAAGGGAAAGAGGTCCCCTGGGGACCACCTACTTGAAGTAAGTGGTAAATTGCGACTGTTTTGCGACCGCAATTGCAGTCGCAAAACAGTCATACATAGGGCTAAGAATCGCTATTAAGAAGGGACGCCCTTGAAACGCCTCTTCATAATAGCAAGTCACAAATCCTAATTTGCTAGTTGCAAATAAATTGCGACTCACTAATTAGGATTTGTACTTGGCCCTTAGGTATTTTTGCATTCACAAATGGGTCACAAACCCGTTTGCCCATGCAAAAATACTTCGTACTTCTGGCCCAAAAAATCCTTTTGCCAAACTATTGTTCATTTTATAACTGCAAGTCCCAAGAAGCTTAGAACAAGTGACATGTTGCTTTTACGTAAAAGTGAACTCATGTGACCAAAAGTGGCAAGCAGTGTTCTGATCCCAAACACTCTAGACCCTGCACATGGTTGTTTACAAGTGAATTCTTAAAATGTGCTCATTCCACATGTTATGACTTGTCCAAAGAGAGATAATGAAACCTCCAAACAATTAGGACATCTGCAAGACCTCACTCCGGGGGCAAAAGTCCGGATGGGCACAACACATGAGTTAAGTGAGGTATTTCATGGGATGTTGCCCCTGTGCCTTTTAATTAAATGTAGACATTTGTGGTTACTCACTGCTTCCCTGTTTCCATCACAGAGTCATTTTCAAAGGTCCCAGCTCTCAGAAACACCTTCAGTAAAAGATGGCCCCTCAGAAGGTTGAAAAACATTGGCATCATAAAAACGGGAATGAGGGTGGCCTATTCCTAATGAAAAGAAGGCATAAGGCTTGGAACTGAAAGAATACCCAACCCCTGGGCTGATTTAATTCCAGAAATTAATAACAATGGGGTTTTTTGGTTTAGGGTATTTGACTGAAAAGGACAAATATATATTAGACAATTTTTATGTTTTTTCATGTTTGAAAATAAAATGCATATAATGGATATTTTTTTAATCTGTATGTCTTTATGATACTGTGTTGTAGGTTTGATTTTTTATGATTTGTGATTAATGTTTATTGCAGAATAATACACTCAGAAATATATAAATGTATTATTTCTTATTCTTTTTCTGCACATTACAAATAAAGAGTTTCCAAGTAGGTCTTGATAAAAAGATTTAAAGTTGTGATATGAAATCAAATGCATATCCCCAGAGAAAGGATGTGGTATATTGGACATGATTTAAAATTGATTGATGGTTGTTAGGGGTATTTTTTGGTTACAACTTTCCAAAAGTGGCATTTTCAGAATTGTGACAACATCTGACTAGAGGGTTTTAAATTACATTTCTCCAGACATCAATCTTGACATTCCAATCTGCTCTCAATTGAAAGTTACCACTTATTAAATGTAATAAGGTAACCCAATGTTATCCTATAGGACAGGTAGGGCTCTCAGTAGTGAAAAGAAAAGAACGTAGAGAGACAGTCCCTCCAAGCTTCTCTCCTGTTAAAAGTTTGACAATGCTTTACTTTGTGTTCTATGCGACTCATGATTGACAAATGTTGTTTGTAGATGTTATTATAGTTACCCTGCAGACAACTGAATTTGTCTTTCCCTCTCTTTCAAAATATGATTGAATATCCTTGGAATGGTATCTAGCAGATATATTGCATACATCAAATGCTTCGTTTTATATAGATTGCATTGTTATCATTATGTCGCTTCTCTATTCTCCCTTGTCAGGTCGAGCTACAATGAGGTGGCTGCTTACAGATGTTTACACGTCCGATTTTGTCAGCTCTGCAAGCATGTAGGAATCAGCTGGGTCACTGCCCTGCGTGAAGACAAATGTCACCTGTCCTCGAAGCACTGGGGTTACCAAAAGTCCCCACACAGGCTAAATCTTGACAGATGAAGGAGGAAAAGGTATGTATGTAGAGTGAGGCCTCAATTTTCATACAGTACTATTTCAGGACAAATTGCTAAACAACAGTATATTGAAGTTCATCTCTCTCGGCATTTGGTAGAAAAGCTGATTCATGCAGCATTATACCTACTTGACATAGAGCACAAGAAATATCTTGAAAACCTAAAGCATGCAGAGCAGACTTCAGACTCAAACCTTGAACCTGCACATGGACCTGAATACAGGAATAGTTTATTTTCAGTTTCCAAAGAGAGCTGAAAACGTTGATTGATGGTGCAGTTTCTGCTGCTCTAAAAGAACACCAACTACATTCAAAACAGCAGAGAACTATGGAGGGGTGTGCTGAAGGCGTAATAGTTTCATTATCAAAATGAAAATAGGCACTCGGTGCACAGTCAGCTGAGCTTGAGGGACATATTAGAAGCCAATCATGTCAGACATAATAGAAGTCAATCCATGATTTTGCTCAGAACCTGACTGTTCAGCTCTTTGTTCTAACCTCTGTGATTTCTAGGGAATCGGTGCCTACTTTAGCGCTAGACCATTACAAGCTAATGTGGTAACCCAAAATGCGTCAAAGCACCCCAGTACAGTGCGGTAAGAACAACAATTGGCCCTGGGATACCTCTTTGGAAAAGCCAAAAAAGCAATGACTCTTGAAGTTAATTCACTTAGTCATTCAAACGGTTTTCTTATAATCACTAAACAAGAGAGTAAATACTCTTCAGAAATACACCAGAGACAAAGACAAAACAACTGAATTCTGGAGACAAAATCTTCTTTATATTATATTTGTTTTGGAAATAACGTACCCAATAAAACATATGAAAATATATCTCTAGACCGTTGCTCAAATAGGAAGTGCAAGTAAAGCACTGTTTTCATTTTGTTCTACTATTTATAGGACAAAATTCATACTTGCATCCAAATTAGATACAAGGATGCATATCACACTAAAGTACAGCTCCAAAAGCCAGTTGTGCATTTCACATAAGTAATTTCGCTCAATTTTTCCAGCATTTTGAGGCACTACACAAAAGCAAATGACAAGAAGTTCACACAGCCCTACAACATATCTTTCATACCTGTTAGACCTGGCTTGTCCAGTGGATTTATCCCGAGACTTTTTGCTTTTTGGCATCCTGTTTCAGGCCCTGTTTTTGTTGATTTTATGACTCTGGGCACTTTACCACTGCTGATGAATGCCAAAGTGTACATGCTCTCCCTGTAAATTGTGTTTATGGATTGGTTATTCGATTATATACATATTTAATTTACTAGTTATTCCCTAGTACAGTGCCCTTTGTGTACCCACGGCCGGTAAATCAAATGTTGCTAGTGGGCCTGCAGAACTGATTGTTCCAGTCACTTGAGCAGCCTGTAAATGTAACTCAGACCTGCCATTGCCGTGTCTGTTCACAGTTTATTAACTGCCATGTCGACCTGGCAAGTGCACCCACTTACCAGGCCCTAACCTTCCTCTTTCGTACATGTTAGAACCCCTAAGGTAGGCCTATGGTAGCCCCATGGGCAGGTGCAGTGTATGTGAAAGGTGGGACATGTACTGAGATATGTGACATGTCCTGATAGAGAAATACAGTGTATTTAATTTGTCACTATTGAAAGGCTCTCTTTACCTTAGGATGGAATGGGAGTTTATTTATAACATCTTGTAAATATAAGTTATCATTGGGACAAGTTATAAAGGTGGAGTTTAGTAAGCCTGAACTAAGAATATGAAAATGATTTTTTTAGTGAAGATGATTTTTATATTGCGTGTTTGAAAATACCACTTTTAGAAAGTGGGTATTTTCGTGCTTAGCCATCCCCTGTGACTCTACTGGTCTGTGGTTTGACAGTATGGCTTTGGAGTGACAGGGGCTGGGTATGTGCATTATCTGAGAAAGCCACCGGGGGGGTGAGGTGTGCCCTGTCTTTCCTGGATGAGTCAGGGCAGGGCTGGAAAGACCTGGGCTGCATTTAGAGTAGGGGGAAGAGATTTCCTTTCACCTGAATGGGCTTGGTCTGCCTTACACAAAGCTGTCTCCACCTCCTGCCGAGAAGCTGCACCACACAGGACAGAACTGGTTAGGCCTGAGCACAAAGCCTCTCCGACACAGAGAACAAAGAGAAAGGGACTATAAATCTTTGGGACCTGACCCCTCAACTTTAGTTGGAATTCAAGAGGAACCTTTGCCAAGGAGAAGAGCTGGAGAAACTGAAGGAGAATAAGCATGGGCGAATTTTGCGAATTCGGGATCCGCAAATTTGCGGATTTGCGAATTCGCGATCTGCAAAAAATTCGCAAATTTGTGCAAATTTGCGGATTTTTGGGTTTTTTGCATGTTTGCGGGGTTTTTTGCGTGTTCCCGGGGATTTTTGAGTGTTCGCAGGGCTTTTTGCGTCTTTGCGAGCTGCTTGCATAGCGAAGTTACGCATGCAGTCGTTTATGGGAGAGGGAGAGAGAGATAGATAGATAGATGGATAGATAGATAGATCGAAAGAGAGAGAAAGAGAGGGAAAGAGAGAGGGAGAGAGAGAACGAGAGAAAGAAATGGAGGCCGGATCTCTGAAGGGCCAGATTCCTGAGTTTTTATTTTTAGCAAAATGCATATGAAAATTGTGCTGTAAAGAGACTTTAGTTTAACCCCTCCTGACAACTCAAAATGGGTGTATTTGCCATCCTCTCCCTTCTTCCTGTTTTTTATATCTGTAAGTGCTTCCTGATGAGATTTAATTCCTTGGACAGGTGCCTCGTTGCCTACTTGTAACTATTCTCTGACCCTGCTTCAAGGGTCAGAGCAGGGTCAGAGAATAGTTGCAAGTAGGCAACGAGGCGCCAGGAAGCAATTAGCAGCAGGTGTCCAAGTTGAAGTTAATTTGTTTGTAACCCTTTTGTAAAAGGTTACAAAGAAATTAGGTTCAACTTTTGCACCTGCTGCTGTAACCCTTGCTTGGCTGAAAATTCGTCCCCGCTGATTCGCGGATTTTACCGCGATTTCGCGAGACCGCAAATTCGCCCGCGAAACGGATTTTACGCCCACCCTTAAAGGAGAAGTACTTCCCCTTTGCTGTGTGATGTGGTGGTTGGCCTGCAGTATCTGTTTCCGCCAAAGAAAGGACAAGGACTTTGCTGTGTGAAGTGTCTCCTGCTTGAGGAAGATCTCCAAGGGCTTGAAGTAGAGCTTGCCTCTCGTTCTGAAGTCTCAGGAACACAAAGACTTCACCCACAGCTCCCCAGAAATTCTTTGCTGGGAGTTCTGAGCTGCCAAGAGGTGCCTGAAGCTTTTCTGGACCTCTGGAGGTTGTTTCTGCTGTTGGGAGCTGGAAAAGGCATGCACCGATGAGAAACGCAATGCATCCGCCGCTGTTTCCGATGCATACTGAAGAAATCGATGCTGTGCCTGCCAGTGGCAGGAGAAATCGCTGCACTCCACATCAAGGGCACCGATCTGCAAAGTCTGAGATCACTGCCCTGATTCCAACGCAGGCCCTGCTGTGCAGCTGCAAGAACCAATGCATCGTGGGACCACGGCTGAAGAAAAGGTGAACAGCCATTACTACGCAGTTATTTCCCCGCATGTTATTACATGGCATGCATTACAACGCATGTGGTGTAACAACGTGAAGTCCATTCCTACGCATGTGATTACATCGCATGTGGTTTTTACAATGCATGCAATGTAATGGCGAACCACTTCGTTGTGAGGAAACTGAGGCTGTTCCGTTTCTTCACAACGACGTGCACCGTGCACCGCCCCTCAAACGCAGGAACCAAGAGAGAGGAACCACAAGGAGAGAGAGGCAAGGGGGATTGGGATAGGGGTTGGGGTTATTTTTTAAAGTAGTGTTGGGGTAGTGTTGTTATGTTTGTGTAGTGTAGGGTTGTGTTTTAGGAATTAGGGTAGCATCGAGGGTCGTGCAGGGTAGTGTTTGAGTGTAGGGACTGGACTGGGGTGGGGGAAGGTTGTGGTAGTAGTAGTGTTTTAGAGTTTAGGGTAGTGTTGTGGTGTTTGTTTAGTGTAGGGTTGTGTTTTAGGATTTAGGTTAGTGTTGGGGGTCGTGCAGTGTAGTGTTTGAGTGTAGGGACCGGACTGTGGGTAGGTCTTGCTGGGGGTAGAGTTATAGGGTTAGGGTAGTGTTGTGGTGTATGTGTAGTGTAGGGTAGTGTTTTAGGATGTAGGGTAGTGTAGGGGTCATGCTGGATGGTGTTTGAGTGTAGGGACCGGACTGGGGGTCGGGGGAGGGTCATGCTGGGGTTAGTGTTCTAGGGTTTGGGGTAGTGTTGTAGTTTTTCGTGTAGTGTAGGGTAGTGTTTCGGGTTTAGGGTAGTGTCGGTGGGGTCGTGCTGGGTAGTGTTTGAGTGTAGGGAGCAGACTGGAGGTGGGGGAGGGTCGTGCTGGGGGTATTGTTCTAGGGTTTTGGGTAGTGTTGTGGCATTTGTGTAGAGTAGGGTAGTGTTTTAGGGTTTATGGTAGTGTCAGGGTGTTGTGCAGGGTAATGTTAGAGTGTAGGGACTGGCCTGGGGGTCGGGGAGAGCCGTGTTGGAGGTAGTGTTTTGGGGTTCAGGGTAGTGTTGTGGTGTTTGTGTAGTGTAGAGTAGTGTTTTAGGATTTAAGGTTGTGTCAGGGGGTCGTGCAGGTGATTGTTTGTGTGCAGTGACCGGACTGGGGGAAGGGGGAGGGTCGTGCTGGGGGTAGTACTTTCGGGTTAGGGTAGTGTTGTGGTGTTTGTGTAGTGTAGAGTAGTGTTTTAGGGTTTAGGGTAGTGTCAGGGGGTCTTACAGGGTAGTGTTTAAGTGTAGGGAGGTGCTGGGGTACTTGTGGGACTTGGCCCTTTTTATGGCTAGATTTCCCTAAACTTTTTGCTGTTCCCCTAGACCTTTTTTTCTGACATGTGTTGCCAACTTAGATGCTCTGGACACTTTCCCACTGCTAAACAGTGTCAAAGTGCAAGTTTTCCCTGTCTGAAGTGCAATGGTGATTGGTTGTCTATTATTGGTATGTTTGCTTTACTAGTAAAGTCCCTTGTGAAGTGCACTATGTGTGCCAGGTCTAGTAATGCAAATGCTACTGGTGGGCCTGCTATATTTATTTTAAGGCAACAAGGGAACCCAAAGAAGTCGACCAGGGACCTTGGAAAACAATTCTTTTGAGCAACAACGGTCCCCGTAAAGGGGGAATATGCAACCAATAAATATAGACTCAGTTGTTACTATATTCAAAGGACATATCCAGCCGGACAGAGGTCTGATATTTACTTAATAGAGAATGAAGACATTTTAACAAAACCTCCTGCTGATGATCCGCTTATCCTCTTACAGGATCGAAACGCCATTGACACTGTAAAACACCTATACACGGAAAAGCTTGTGTTCATTGAAACTGTAAAGGTTTACTTTGTGATTCGTTCTTTCTTTTTGTCACTGTGTATTCCCTATGTGCAACAAACTGAAAAACTTTGCCTGAGCCCCATGTGTTGTTTCCTTTTTCTCCCCTGTTTTGTATTGGTTAAGTAGGACACAGGCTTGTGCCCCATTTTATGTATTGCTTTGTTAACATTTCTTTATTTTCTATTAAATACCCCACCTCCAGTCCAGTCCCTCTCTGCCGCTTTCAACACTGTTCCTCACCAGCTTCTCCTCACCCGGCTGTCATCCATTGGCGTCACTGGTTCAGCCTTAGAGTCTCATTTCTCTACAACCGGACCCAGCAGGTATGGCTACCCCCCTTCTCGTCCTCGGCCAAGCTTTTTTCCACCGGGGTGCCTCAGAGGTTGACTCTAAGTCCGTTATTATTTAATATCTATCTGACTCCTCTGATTTTCCTGGCCGAACAACTGGGTGCTAAAATAATAGCCTATGCTGATGACACGCAGCTGTTGTTTACCTGGTCGGCCACGGATCTGGACACTTCATATGCCCGGACCTTTCTTTCTTCAGTCTTCAATTGGCTGGCTTCTTCCCAGCTAAAGTGCAACAAAGACAAATCTGACATTTTACTCTATGGGCAGTTCCCTCAAAATTTCAGAGAGTCCCTGTGGCCTTCGGACGTTCCACCTCCCAGCTCCGTTGGCAATCCGGCAAAAATCCTGGGGTTGTGGTTCGGGGAAGATTTAAAATTTGAGGAGCATATTAAGAAACTCACTTGCGACTGCTTTGGTACTCTTATAGCTCTCCACAAATTTTTCCTCATCTCCCCAGAACGGCCAGAGAAACAGTGACGAGAGCCCTCATTCTCTCTCGACTTGACTACGCTAATGCCTTGTTCATCAGCAAGTAGTGTGGCTCACTGGTTAGAGGCGGCAGACCCGAGAGCAGAGGACGGCCCGGGACCAGGGTTCGATTCCCGACGCAGCAGGTTTCCGGACCAGGGTCAGCGGACTCGATAATTCTCTCGCCTCGGTGCCCACTCTGATCAGCGATCACACTCGGCAACTCTGGGCACTAGCTTGCCTCATATTCACTAACGGCCCCACCAGACCGCCGGGGATGCCTGGTCTCACCCTGGAGATACCCATTAAGGGACCATCTCTCAGGGAAGCCAGGAAGGGTTTCGCAGCGGTCGAAGCGCGGAGGTACCCCTTCGGGAGTGAGTCCTGCGCTATATAAGCACACAATTAATTAATTAATTAATCCCGACATATCTGACTAACCGCCTTCAGATAATACAAAATGCGGCTGCCAGACTCCTTTTTAACATCTCATGGAAGACTAGCGTCCGCGACCATCTGCGCAGTCTGCACTGGCTTCGTTACTCAACGGATTATGATTAAGACCCTCACTTTTGCCCACAGAGCCATTTACGATCGGGCCCACTTTACCTGAGGAACCGTTTTTCTCTGTATCTACCTACCCGCCCCCTCCAGTCTGCCACTCAATACAGGCTGGTTGTTCCACATTTCAAACGAACCCACCTTGGTGGACATTCTATTGCCGTGAAAGCAACAGTTGCCTGGAATACTTTACCTCTGGCTCTTCGCGCCAATCAGAACTTCAATCTCTTTAAAAAAGCACTCAAGACCCATCTCTTTAAAATGACGCTTTAAATCTCTCGCCACCATCTGTAATATCTGCCTCTCCACATCTCCTTCCTCGCCCCAGGATACTCCAGAGTAATTGAGCGCGCTACAAAACAACCCATAACATAACCATAACATAAGTAAATATCAGACCTCTGTCCGGCAGGACATGTCCTTTGAATATATTAACGACTGAGTCTATATTTATTGGTTGCATATTCCCCCTTACAGGTGGGCCTGCAGCACTTATTGTGCCACCCACTCAAGTAGCCTTGGAAAGGGAACTCAGGCCTGCCATTGCAGGGCCTGTGCGCAGTTTCCTAAACCGCCAAGTTGTTCTGGTAAGTGCACGCACTTACCAGACTCTGCCCTTCCGTTTCCATACACATCAGGCACCCCTATGGTAGGTCTAGAGTACCCCCTGGACAGGGTGCAGTGCATGTAAAAGGTGGGACATGTACCAAGGTGCGTGTCATGTCCTGGCAGTGAAATAATCTCCATTTTGTTTTCACTGCTGAAAGGCCATCTTGCCCATTACAATAGAATGTGGAGGCTGTGTAATATGTTTTCCAGCCTATCTCCCCAAGGGCTTGAGATGTAAAAGTGAAGTTTAGTATGCCTGAACTCACCCTGCAATAACACATATTTTTATGAAGATGGTTTTTGCATTATGTGTTTTTAAGCCACTCTTTTAGAAGTGGCTGGGATTTTGTGCTTTAAACATTTCTGTGTGTCTATACCTGGTTGTGAATTGACTGGCTGGATTTAAAAGCGATAGGATCTGGGGAAAGTCTTGACCCAGGGAAGGAGGTGAGACAGCACTGGCTGACCTGCATCTCCTGTGTAAGAGGAGGAGTAGGCCTAGCGGTGAAAAGGCCTGGGCTGGTGATATAAAATACTTTTTTCCCATCTCATGCTGAGTGATTGAGAATCCAGACCACCACTAATCAAAGGGAGAAGGTGTCACTGGTAGGGAGGCACCCAAAACTTGTTTGAGCAGGGGTCTGTGCCCCCTGCAATACAAAGACTTCAAAGCCATTGAGGGGTATAACTATGCAAGCTAAAGCCTCTGAACTTTGGAGAATGGCTTGATCAAGTTTGAACAAGACTGGAGCTACTTTGTGGATCAAGAGGAATCAATCAATCAATCATATCATTTGTAAAGCGCACTTCTCACCCATGAGGGTCTCAAGGCACTGGGGTGGGGAATGCTGCTATTGCTCGAAAAGCCAGGTCTTGAGGAGTTTTCTGAAGGTCAGCAGGTCTTGGGTCTGCCGTAGGTGGACGGGGAGGTTGTTCCAGGTCTTGGCGGTGTGGTGGGGGAACGATCTGCCGCCGGAGGTCGTTCTTCTGAAGCGGGGGACTGTGGCAAGAGTGAGGTGGTGCGGAGCGGACTTGGTGGGTGGGGGTGTAGAAGCTGAATCGTCTGTTGAGGTACGTTGGTCCGGTGTTGTGGAGTGCCTTGTGTGCGTGGGCAAGAAGCTTGAAGGTTATCCTCTTGTTGACCGGGAGCCAGTGCAAGTGTCTCAGGTGGGGTGTGATATGGCTGTGGGGAGGGATGTCGAGGATCAGGCTTGCAGATGTGTTCTGGATGTGTTGGAGCTGTCTCAGGAGTTTGGCCGAGGCTCCTGCGTAGAGGGTGTTTCTGTAGTCCAACCTGCTGCTGAGGAGGGCCTGGGTGACCGTTCTTCTCGTTTCAGTGGGGATCCACTTGGAGATCCTGCGGAGCATGCAGAGGGTGTTGAAGCAGGAGGAGGAGATGGCGTTGACCTGCTTAGTCATGGAGAGGGTGGAGTCGAGGATGACCCCTAGGTTGTGTGCGTGGTCGGTGGGTGTTGGGGCGGTTCCCATTGCGGTCGGCCACCAGGAGTCGTCCCAGGCCAAAGGGGTGGATCTGAGGATGAGGACCTCCATCTTGTCCGAGTTCAGCTTCAGTCGGCTGGTCCTCATCCATTCAGTGACAGCCTTCATTCCTTTGTGAAGGTTGGTTTTGGCGGTGTGGGGGTCCTTGGTGAGGAGGAGGATCAACTGGGTGTCATCGGCGTAGATGATGTTGAGGTTGTGCCGACGGGCGACGTGGGCGAGAGGTGCCATGTAGATGTTAAACAGAGTTGGGCTGAGGGATGAGCCCTGGGGTATGCCGCAGATGATCTTGGTGGCTTCGGAGCGGAAGGGGGGAAGGTGGACGCTTTGTGTTCTGCCGGAGAGGAAGGAGGTGGTCCAGTCCAGGGCCTTCTCTTGTATCCCAGCTTTGTGGAGACATGTTCGTAGTGTGTGGTGGAAGACCGTGTCGAAACAGGCTGACAGGTCCAGGAGGATGAGGGCCGCCGTTTCTCTGTTGTCCAGCAGGGACTTGATGTCATCGGTGGCGGCGATAAGGGCAGTCTCGGTGCTGTGGTTGCTGCAGAACCTAGACTGGGAAGGGTCCAGGATGTTGTTCTCCTCGAGGTAGCGGGTCAGTTGTTTGTTGACGGTCTTCTCGATGACCTGAGATGGGAACTGGAGCAGGGAGATGGGCCGGACGTTCTTGATGTCCTTGGGGTCCGCCTTGGGTTTCTTGAGTAAGGAGTTGATCTCTGCGTGCTTGTAGTTCTCGGGGAAGGTTGCTGTCTCGAAAGAGGTGTTGATGACTTTCCGGAGATGGGGTGTTATGACTGTGCTGGCTTTGTTGAAGATGTGGTGTGGGCATGGGTCTGACAGAGATCCAGAGTGGATGGTGTTCATGATCTTGATGGTGTCGTCATTGATGTTGCTCCAGGAGAGCAGGTGGTTGGCGTGGATGGCGGTCGTGGGGGCGGAGGCCTCAGTGGTTGTCGGGGTGGTCGTGGAGTTAAAGCTGTCATGGATGTCTGCGATCTTGCGCTGGAAGAAGGTAACCAGCGAGTCGCACAGGTCTTAGGAGGGTGGGACGCCGTTGGTGTTGGAGCTGGGGTTGGAGAGTTCCTTCACAATGTTGAAGAGGTCTTTGCTGTTGTGCGCGTTGTTGTCTAGGCGGTCTTTGAAGGTGGCCCTTTTGGCGGATCTGATGAGGTGATGGTGTCTGCGGATGGCGTTCTTGTGGGCTGCGTTGCTGTCTGGTGTTTCTTCACGGAGCCAGATCTTCTCCAGCTTTCAGAAGGTTTGCTTGGAGGCCCAGAGGTCTTCAGTGAACCAGCTGGCTTTCTTTTTGGTGTGACTATTGGAGGGTTTATTGATCGGGCGAGGGTGCTGGAGCAGTCGTTGATCCACTGTCTGAGGTTGCGGGCAGCGGTGTCGGGGTCGGTGGGGTCGGCGGGTGGGCTCTGGGCAAGGGTGGTGCTTAGCTGGTCTTCTGTGACTATGCTCCAGCAGCGGCGAGTCATCTGTTGGGTCCGGTGTGGCGTGGTGGGTTTCTTGAAGGTGAAGTGGATGCAGCGATGGTCGGTCCAGTGGAGTTCGGTGGTGTGTTTGAAGGAGACGTTAGGGCTTGCAGAGAAGATGGTTTTAAGCATGTGGCCGGCGGAGAGGGTGGGTGTTGTGACAAATTGTCTGAGTCCAAGGTTGGCTAGGTTGTCGATCAGGGTAGTGGAGTTGGTGTTGTTGTTGCTCTCGAGGTGGAAGTTCAGGTCCCCGAGGAAGATGTAGTCCGTGGAGGCGAGGGCGTGTGTGCTGACGAAGCCGGTGATGGAGTTGATGAACTGTGGTCGGGGTCCAGGAGGTCTGTAGATGAGGGTACCTCTGAGGGTGGTGTTGGGGTCGGTGTGGATCTGGAAGTCCAGGTGTTCGGCGGTGCTGAGGGTGTCATTGGTGTTGGTCGAGACTCTGGGAGTGTTCCTGTGTACGATGACGATTCCTCCTCCTACTCCATTGGTTTGGTCCCTGCGGGTGATCTTGTAGCCTTCCGGGACAGCTATTGCTTTGTTGGGTGCCGAGGCGGGGTTCGGCCAGGTCTCCGTCATAAAGGCGTGTCCGGGGAGGTTGAGTCGAGTAGGTCCCAGAGTTCAACGGCGTGTTTGCGTGCGGAGCAGGTGTTGAGAAGGATGCATCTGAGGTGGTTGGGTTATTTCCTGGTCGGCAGCATGGTGAGGCGGATGCTTGTGAAGCTGCAGTTCTGGCAGGTGAAAGCTCCGCGGGTGCGCTTTGGGGCGGCCAGGAAGCAGGTGTGTGATTGTCCGGTGTTGAGTGCGTGGAGGATTCTGGCATTGTAGCGGTGTCAGGCGTTGTGGCGTTCACGGGGTCCAGGGGTCCTGGCCCTGGGCACGGTCCAGGCTCGGAGGAGCGCAGACGGGCTTGCCGTAGGCGCGCCAGTGGCCCACCTGCTGCGCGGCCTCCATATTAGGGGATGTGGGATGGAGGAGCAGCTGTAAGGTGGGAGCAGGGCGGCTAATGGGATTGCAGGGGGGCAGGGACGCAGCGGCGGGAAAAACAGGTTTGGGCCGTGGGAGAACCGGGCACAGGAAGGAAAAACAAGTTTAGGCAAGAAAACAAGCACAGGCAGAGAGGAATAAAAACGAGTCTGGGCAAGAAAGCAAGTACAGGCACAAAGGAGTAAAAACAAGTCTGGGCAAGAAAGCAAGTACAGGCACAGAGGAATAAAAACAAGTCTGGGCAAAAAAGCAAGTACAGGCACAGAGGAATAAAAACAAGCCTGGGCAAGAAAGCAAGTACAGGCACAGAGGAATAAAAACAAGTCTGGACAAGAAAGCAAGTTAGGCACAGGGGAAAAATACAAGATTCGGCAAAAACAATGCAGGCGTTGCTGTGTGTTGAGTCCTGAAGTAACTATCCTCAGGGGCCTGAGGTGAGCTGGCTCCCTGTTTGGAAACACAGGAACACAAACGTTACCAGAGAAGACTCCCAGATACGCTGTGGGTGGTTGTGCTCTGTCTAGCCTGAGACCTTTGCAAGTTGTGCCCTGTGATCTTGGGCACTGGGAGTTCCAAATGAGACTCTGAGACGTGGTGTGCGTGTGCTCTGTCTAGCCTGAGTCTTTCGAGAGGATTGTCCTGTGAAAGTGTGTGCAGAGGAGCTAAGTAGGTCTCCGCCACGCTGTGTGCATGTGCTTGGGCCGGCCTGAGACTTTCACGTGGATTGGCCGATGATTGTGCACACCAGAAGAGTGAGTGTGCCTCAGCGACGCTGAGTGCCTGTGCTGTTCGCAGCCTGAGACCCTCACTGGAGGTGCCCTGTGATCGGGGGCACCGGGAGATAAAGTGCGTCTTAAGCAATAATGTGTGTGTGTACCTTCTACTGCCTGAGAACTGCGCAAGAGGTACCCTGTGATCGGGGGCACCGGAGAAAGTGTGTCTCAGCGACGGGGAGTGTGTGTGCTTTCTAGTACCTGAGACCTGCGCAAGTTGTGCCTTGTGATTGTGGGCACAAGAAGATCAAGTATGTCTCTGGGATGCTGCGTGCGTGTGTCATGCGTAGCCTGAGACACTCGTGAGGAGTTGTCTGGTTAACATGCGCCCGGAGTTCTCGTGAATCTTTGTAACTCTGAGTGTGGGTGTAGTGTGCAGCCTGGGATCTTCCCATTGCCCAGAAATTCAAAGATTGCATCAGAGGCCCAAGTCGCTGGATGAGGAGAGAAGTGTGGGTTTGTGCCCCCCAGGTAACGTGTGTCGACTCCTGGGGCGGAGCGCGGGCTTGGAGGGAGACGCTCTTGGCCTCTCTCTCTGTTCTACATTGTGAGCCTCTGCTTCGGCTCGGATTAAGGCCCGTGTGCCGAGGGAGTGGCAGCACAGGGGCCTGAGTGCAAAGCTGAAGTCACTGTGTTCTATCTTACCCATGTGGGGGGGTATCTGTGGCCGGAGACTAACTGCAAGCCAGCACGAGTGGCGGAGAGAACGCCGGAGGCACGGTGAACGGTACTGGAATAACTTGCGTATTGCATAACTTCTGCGTAGCGGAGTTTCTGATGATTGCATAACTCATTGCTTTATTTCTGCACAAAGGACTGCCTGTTTTGTCGTATTGACCATTGTATTAATTTGCCTAACAAACTGCCTGATGGGTGTGTAGTATTGCACTGGGTTTGCATAAAAAACTGTCTGATAGATGTGTTACGCCTTGTCTGAATCCTGCACCACAATCTGCCGGATTGTTGTGTTACACATTGCATTAGTGTTGCATACTGAACTGCTGGACATATGTTTTCCACTTTGCATTAGTTTTGCAAATCGAATTGCCTTATAACCATATTACACGTTGCATTGTTTTTTCCCACCAGGGTACCTGAAGGGGGATGGTACGTATTGCATAACGGGGGCATAACTGTTTACCACGTTGTTGCTTTACACATTGCATTATAGTGACAGTACGAATCACCAGATAACCGTATTACGATCTGCATTATTCTTATGTTATGAAGTACCTGACTGTTGCATATCGAACTGCAGAATACGGCATTTGGAGTACTTAGGATTGTTCAGTTTCGCTCAATATTAATAGGCCAGGGGGAACATTACCCCGATGCATATGTTGGTTTAGTATTATGTGGTTGGATCGTATATCGTTTTATAAACATATACTTGTTTTCTATGAAACTCGTGTGGAGTCTATTTGTGGTGTCATCATTATATCGCTGTGAGCGTAATTGCAAATACTTTACACATTAAGCCTTGAAGATAAGCCTGGCTGCTCGTGCCAAGCTACCAAGGGGTTGGAGTGGGGTCTATCTCTGGAGGCGACCTGTCTTTTCCCTAACGTTGGGGCTCACGGTCCCTGCTTGGCCGCGGTACCTACCTCAGCCAACCAGGGATCTTGGGAATTCTAACAGTAGTGTATTAGGGTTAGGGTAGTGTTGTGGTGTTTGTGTAGTGTAGGGTAGTGCATTAGGGTTTAGGGTAGTGTTGTGGGGTCGTGCAGAGTATTGTTAGGAATGGGGGCCTGGGGAGTGTTGTGCAGGGATACTAAATTAGGGAAGGGCAGGGCAGGGTAGTGGGACTCACCTTTTATACTTTTACCATGAGTATACCTTTACCACAAATGCCTTTGTATTGTAATGGCATGCGTGGTAAAGGAAGATGTTGTTGTAATGACAACGCGTAGTAATTTCCGGGTTGAAATGACACATGTCGTATTACTATGCGTTGTAATGAGTCATATTCCGGAAGAAACCAACGCAGCACCATTGCTGCCGCCACATCAAGATCTGATGCATCCCCAATCCTCACGCACCACACCGGGATAGCAAGTTTACAAGGACACTGGGGCCACAATAGGAAATCGACGCATCACTTCCCCTTCAGTAAGAAACCGATGCATCACCTCCCCTTCAGTAAGGAACCGACGCATCACCTCCCCTGCGCTGCAGTAAGAAACAGACACATCACCTTCCCTGCACATAAGGAACTGACACATCACCTTCCCTGCCCGTAAGGAACCAACACATCACCTTCCCTGCGGCTGTTCTTGCTTTTGATTTTGACTCATCCAAGGTACTTTGTGTTGAAAATGTCCCATCTATAGTTTGCAATGGACAGAACTTTTCCTACTTTTAAAAGTCATATTTTCAGTACTGTATTGTGGATTTTTGTTGCTTTGGTCGTGTTTGATTTAAATAAAGTTTACTTCGTTTTCTAAACTGGTGTGGTGTCCATTTGTAGTGTTTTCACTGTATTACTCTATGCATGCACAAATGCTTTACATACTGCCTCTGAGATAAGCCTGTCTGCTCGTGCCAAGCTACCAAGGGGGTGAGCAGGGATTATTTTAGAAGTGTATCCCCCTTACCCTGACCAGGTAAAAGGGTCCCTACTTGGACAATGGTGCAAACCATTGTCAATTACAGACCCCCATTTCTAATAATACACAACACAAACTTTGCTAAAAGAACTTCAGGATTTACATGATGCAATTCAAGCAGGGAAAGATGGTAATGCTCAATTAGCATCTATAGAATTGATGATAAAGTTCCCGTTGGATGCTACTTAAATAGATTGTGGTCAGTGGTGACAGCTTCAGGGGCAGTCATATCATCAAGTCTTCACATATGTACGAAGTCTTGGAAAATGGAATGATCACTAAAGGCTCTTATTACACATTTTCAATTTCTGAGGTAATAAATTGACTTTATGCATATTGGTAAAATGACTTGAGGACCAGGCAAGAAAAATATATCCATGTTTATGGGGGTGGGGGGGGGCAATCACTGGGTGGTGGGAATGATTTTAACTATCTGTTGTTGTGTTTAATTGTTCTGACAGCCACAGGTCAATTGTTCACTCCTGAAGCTTAGTAGAGGGGCTGGAGCACTATTTAATTAGTCCCAGGCTATAGGCAGGGGAACAATTTCTCCTTTCTTTAATATTTATAACACACAGTGTGTACCTGTGCTGTTATATGGTGCTGAGATATGGGGATGCCATGATGTTATCACCTTGCAGATCTAGGAAATCTATATCTGCAGGTAGCTCTTGTACCTGCCCCTCATGAGTTCCCATTTTAATATGCACTCAGAACTTAACCTCCAGTATACATCCGACAAAGTTAATGTGGGGCCCCTTTAACTTTGGGTCAGTGTGTGGGCCAATTCCAAGGCTAGTCTGAATAGAGACATCATTACAGACTGCCTTAAACTGGATAAGGGCCTCTCAATTCTCTGGCTGGCTTATATAGAATTTTTTCAACGCATTCAACCTACCTGATATATTCAATGCACCTCTCACTTTGAGAGAATGTGATAATATTATGGGAAACTCCGTTTTTTCATTTTCAGA
This sequence comes from Lissotriton vulgaris, assembly GCF_964263255.1. NCBI lineage: Eukaryota > Metazoa > Chordata > Amphibia > Caudata > Salamandridae > Lissotriton > Lissotriton vulgaris. The sequence goes on from NC_141696.1 coordinate 506,938,152, forward strand.
GATTGAAGAATGAGTTCAGCATCAAAGAATATCTCACGTTCTCTGGAGCTGAAGAGCCTGTACGATATTGTGTAACTCCCCTTTCACACTTGGAGAGATCTTTACTTGTTAGGTCTTGCCTAGCGTTGCAGCACATGCATTGCTCGCTCTGCTAGATATATTGTAGTCAAATCCATTTCGGAAGGGGAGTGGAAGCTCCGCCATGTTTTTGATTGGTGTGCATCACACTTTATGCTAAACGCTTGCTTTCTATTAGAAGTGAGGCTTGTTTGTTCCCTCCCTGTCTGCTTTTTGACTTGCCCATCCAGACTGGATCGTGCACTTGCTGCGTGACAAAGTCTCCTACATTAGTCAGTGAGTACCTTTTTTGTTTCTTCATTTGCACAATGGTGACAGCTTATATATATAAATGTTTTTTAATTTATTTAAGGAGTGTGATGCCAGCTAGGGACACCGCTCTCACTTTAAAAAAAATATTTTACTTTTAATAAATGCCTGCAGGGGGACTGATGTAATCTGATGTTTGAAGGTTACACAGCAAGGGTTCTGGTGGCATTTACAAACCACTCGACCTTTGATCTTGAGGCGTCTTATCTGGTCAGCAGAAAGCCTCAATCGGGGCATGATACAGTTTAATTTGTTATGTACCCTAATGTATATAGCGCCACAGACCCATATAGCGCTGCTGCGGCGTCGTGGAGACTGAAAAGCCTGGCTCCTGCTTGTCTCCCTTAGCTGTAATTCAGGACCTTTGTGGCATATGTGTAACTATTCTGAGGTTCAGAGCAGGGTCACATAATAGTTGCAACTGGCAACTGAACTCTGGAGGGGCCCCTCAGGAAGCACTACAGGAAATGGCTACTAATGATGAGCCTGAACTTTTGAACCTGGTAAGTTGTTTCAGTTTTGCTAAGATCGTATTTCTGCAATTCAGCGCTTATTCGCGGGGCGCAAAGTTGTACTGGGAAGCCGCGAACTCACGCGAACAGTGCGAGCAAGCCATAAAATCCGCTGCTCGCGGATTTGCGGATTTTGCGGGAGATTCGCGAATCTCGCGGATTGCGAATTTACCGAAAATCCGCAAAATCCGCGAGCGAAACGGATTTTCCGCCCATTCTTAGTTGTAACTAATTTTGCAACAATGAAAGCACTTAGCAAGTGCAAAAGATCACTAATCAGGAAGCACTAAGGAAGCAGGTGCCAGCTAAAAAAATATTCTGTGACACATTAATCAGCCCCAAATTAATTCAGGTCACTTGAGGCAGGGAAGGCGTGCTTTGCTTTGCCACAATAATGTACACTGGACAACCAGAGGGTGCTGTGATGAAACAGACGGTGGCATGGGTGGGCCAGAGGGTGGCATGAGTAGTCAGAGAGTGGCAGTGGTGACAGAGAGTGGCATTGATGAAGAAGAGTGTCCCAAACAGGCTGGACACGTAGAAACAACAAGTTCGCAAAACTTGCGACCCGACAGGTAAGTTCGCGTTTGCGAAATTGTACAAAACCCTCGCGAACTGGCAGAAACCCGCGCGAACACAAAAAAAATCCGCAAATTCGCGAGAATTCGCGGATTTTGCGGATTGCGAGTTCGCAAATCCGCAAAATTCGTGAACGCGAGATTTGCAAAATTCGCCCATGCTTAGTGTGAACCTACGCCAGCCGTGGCTTGTGGTTCTGCCTAGCAGAGTGCCTGTGTATGTCCAGGGAGGGGGGGGCTGTAGGGGTGTTTTAGGAGTCAAGTGGCCCATCTGGTGCTTTGTTGAAGACACAGTCCAACACCCGACGACCATTTTCACAACCCTGGATGTGCAGTCCGGTCTCAGGCAGGCCCCACACCCTTCTTATGCAGCACTTTGTGTTTGGGACATCCCTGCTACAACAAAAATGTTGTAGTTGCTCGTCAGAGCCTGGACTGTACTAACTGTACGGCGGGCTTTACGTGTCCGGGAATGATCGACTTACAGGCTTGCACACTGATTAAAGAACTGGCATCTTATTACAGACATAAACATACTTTAAAACGCATCCCATTGTTTTTACAACAGTGGGATAGCTCAGTGTGTTGAGGGTCTGCGGTAGGAATTTGTGCGTTACCTGCGCATTTCCTGCAAGGCAGGCCTTCGTTTGCTGTAAATGAGCCCCACTGAGTTGTCCAGTTGTCTGTAACACCTATGATTTCTACTTGTGGGCACCCTGTTTGCGGCCTGTATAGTTATAAAACCTGGGGTTCCCCTTGTGTTTTCTCTGATGTACTATTGATTCGACAGAGACTGGCCTGCCAATCAGAACACAGCTTGAACCAAAATAATTTAAAATAAGGCATGGGCCGTCATGGAGGTAGCAACCGTTATGCACGGGCAGGGTGATGTGTGTGTACATATAACCAGGGACTGAACTGTACCATGTTTGGAGTTCTTCCTTGGTTTAAAATGGCTAAAATGGACAGCTAATTTAAACAAGCAACAGGTCTTGCATTTGCGAGATTTTGAGCCATTGGCATTTTATTTATTTATTTATTATTTATTTATTATAAGTTTTGTTTACCGCTAGCTGGACCCGAGGGTATCAGAGCGCTTCACATCAGGTACAGCAATGTGCCTTAACGGCGATGGACGATTGATAACTGGGCAGCTCAAGAGGATAACAAAAAAAACAAACAAAACAAACATACAGATCAAAATGATTACAAGGGTTAGGGGAACTATGAGCATCCCCTTACAGTTCAGGTGGCCTCCAGGAAGATTGCTTTGAGTAAAGTCTTGAATTTTGGGAGGAATGGATGGGCGAATTTTGCGAATCTGGCGTTCGCGAATTTGCGTATTTGCGAACTCGCAATCCGCAAAATCCACGAATTCTCGCGAATTTGCGGATTTTTTTGTTGTGTGTTCGCAAGGGTTTCTGCCAGTTCACGAGGGTTTTGTACCAGTTCGCAACTGCGAACTTACTTGTCGGCTCGCAACGGTCACGACTATGTGTTTCTACGTCTGGTTCATCATCACAGGTTCCCAGCACCCTCTGTTTCACCACTGCCACCCTCTGTTTCACCCATGCCATCCTCTGGTACATCAATGCCACCCTCTGGTTCATCATCACTGTAGATTATAGAGGGGGAAAGCAAGCTCACCTGCCCTTCTTCAACTGACATGAATTAATTTGGGGTTGATTTATTAATGTGTCACTGTTTTAAAATTCCAGTCTGGCAACTGCTTCCTTATCTGTAATTTGCTTTCTGTTGCAGTGCAATTTTTTTTTTCAGGACCTTTGTGGCCTACTTGTAGCTATTCTATGAGCCTGCTGTGAGGGTCAGAGCAGGGCCATACAATTGTTGCAACTAGCAACTGAACTCTGGAGGGGCCCCAGTCAGGAAGCACTACAAGAAATGGTTACTAATGATGAGTTTGAACTTTTGCACCTGCTGAGTGCTTTCAGTTTTGCAAAACTCGTTTTTCTGCAGAACAGAAACTGTAATGCCCCAAACAAACATAGGCAACTGAACTCTTGAGGGGCCCCTCAGGAAGTAGTCAAGTCAAGTCAAGTCAAGGAATTTATATAGCGCACTACATACCCAGAGGGTCTCAAGGCGCTTAGGGAGGGGAGGAGGATTACTTGTCAAATATCCACGTTTTAAGTTGCTTTCTGAATGCTAGGTGGTTCTGGGTAAGGCGAAGGTAAGTGGGGAGTGAGTTCCATGTTTTAGCAGCCAGGTATGAGAAGGATCTGCCTCCCATGGTGGTCTTGTTGATGCGAGGTACAGTGGCGAGGGCTTGGCTGGAAGAACGTAGTTGGCGGGAGGGGGTGTAGAAGGACAGTCGTGAGTTGAGGCATTCTGGTCCGGTGTCGTAGAGTGATTTGTGTGCGTGGGTTAGCAGTCGGAAAGTGATCCTCTTATTGACGGGTAGCCAGTGGAGGTCTTTCAGGTGACCAGAGATGTGTTCGTTGCGCGGCATGTCTAATATGATCCTGGCTGAGGCGTTTTGGATTCGTTGGAGTTTCTTCTGGAGTTTAGCGGTAGTGCCTGCGTAGAGGGTGTTTCCGTAGTCCAGTCGGCTCGTGACCAGAGCATGGGTGACTGTTTTTCTGGTTTCGGTGGGGATCCAGCGAAATGTTTTTTTGAGCATGCGAAGAATGTTGAAGCAGGATGAGGATACGGCGCTGACTTGTCTGTTCATTGAGAGTGAAGAATCCAGGATAACGCCTAGGTTCCGTGCGTGGTCTGTCGGGATGGGTGCTTTTCCAAGGGCTTCCGGCCACCAAGAGTCGTCCCATGCAGAGGGGGAAGTACCTAAGATGAGGACTTCTGTTTTATCTGAGTTCAGTTTCAGACGGCTGTGTTTCATCCATTCGGCAACTTCTTTCATTCCTTCGTGTAGGTTAGTTTTGGCGGTGCTGGGGTCATTGGTGAGAGAAAGGATCAGTTGAGTGTCATCCGCGTAAGAGATGATGTTGAGGTTGTGTTGGCGGGCGATGGTCGCGAGGGGGCTCATGTATACGTTGAAGAGGGTGGGACTGAGTGAGGATCCTTGTGGTACGCCACAGATGACTTCAGTGGCCTCGGACTTGAATGGTGGAAGGCGGACTCTCTGGGTTCTTCCGGTGAGGAACGAGGTGATCCATTCAAGTGCTTTTCCTTGTATTCCGATGTTTCTGAGGCGTTGTAAAAGGGTGCTGTGGCAGACTGTGTCGAAGGCTGCAGAGAGTTCGAGGAGGATGAGGGCGACTGTGTCTCCATTATCCAGTAGAGTTCGAATGTCGTCTGTTGCTGCGATGAGGGCGGTCTCAGTGCTGTGTTTTGCTCGGAAGCCGGACTGTGAGGAGTCGAGGGATTTGTTGGCTTCGAGGAAAGCGGCGAGCTGGTTGTTGACAGCTTTCTCGATTACTTTGGCCGGGAATGGAAGGAGCGAAATGGGGCGGTAATTTTTGAGTTCGGTGGGGTCCGCTGTGGGTTTTTTCAGAAGGGCGGTGAGTTCAGCGTGTTTCCAGCTTTCCGGGAAGGTGGCGGAGTTGAAGGAGCAGTTGATGACGTCTCGGAGGTGCGGTGCTATGACGGAGTCTGCTTTGTTGAAGATGTGGTGAGGACATGGGTCTGTGGGGGATCCTGAGTGGATGGAGTTCATCAGGCGGATGGTGTCCTCAGTGGAGATTGGGTTCCAGTCGTTAAGGGTGTTCAAGGGGGGAGAATGTTCAGCATATGGTTGGGTGGGTTGGTCTCCGGGTTGGTTGTCGAAGCTGTTGTGGATGTCTGCAATTTTGTTGTGGAAGAATGAGGCTAGGGAGTCGCAGAGGGCCTGAGAGGGGGTGATGTCGTTGGAGTTGGCCGAGGGATTGGTAAATTCCTTGACGATGTTGAAAAGTTCCTTGCTGTTGTGGGCGTTGTTGTCAAGTCGATCCTTGAATGCTGTTTTCTTGGCCTTTCGGATTAATTGGTGGTGTGTGCGGGTGGCGTTTTTGAAGGCGTCTTTGGTGCTAGTGGTTGGGTCTTTTTTCCAGGCCTTTTCAAGGGAGCGGCAGAGTTTCTTGGACTTCTTGAGATCATCGTTGAACCATGAGGCCTTCTTGCTGCCAGGTTTGCTTTGACGTTTTTTCAGTGGTGCTAAGGTGTCGGCGGTGTTGGATAACCATAGGGTGAGGTTGGCGGCGGCATGGTTTGGGTTAGAAGAGTGGGCTGGGGTGTTTAAAAGGAGCGATGAGGAGATCTGGTCGATGGTGATTTTGTTCCAGTTTCTTTGCAGAGTTGGTTGAGGGTGGTTGGTGGGTTTTGGCTTGTTTTAGGTGAAGTGAACGCAGCTGTGGTCAGTCCAGAGGAGATCTGTAGTGTGGCTGAAGGAGACATGATTGCTGGAGGTGAAGATGGGGTCGAGTGTGTGACCTGCGATGTGGGTGGGGGAAGTGACCAGTTGTTTAAGTCCGAGGTTGGCGAGGTTGTCCAAGAGGGTGGTGGTGTTGCGGTCGTTGATCTTTTCAAGGTGAAAGTTGAGATCTCCCAGAAGGATGTAGTCTTTGGAGGGGAGCGCGTGTGGAGTGATGAAGTCCGTGATGTCTTCACTGAATTTTGGGCGGGGTCCTGGTGGTCTGTAGAGGAGGGTGCCTCTGAGTGTGGTCTTGGGGTCGATGTGGATCTGGAAGTGAAGGTGTTCGGAGTTGGCGAGGTTGGCATCAGAGCTGGTTGAGATGCGGATTGATTTTTTATGGACGATAGCGATTCCTCCTCCTGTGTGGTCGGCACGGTCCTTGCGTGTGATTTTATAATCTTCAGGGATGGCAATGGTGATGTCTGGGGCGGAGGAAGCGTTCATCCATGTTTCTGTTAGGAAGGCGACGTCTGGAGAGATGGTGTCTAGTAGATTCCATAGGTCAATGGCGTGTCTGTGGACCGATCGGGTGTTGAGCAGGATGCATTGTAGGTGGTTGGGGTCGGGAATCTGTGGTGTGGTCGTAGCGGAGATGTTATCGGTGCCGATGAATTTGCAGGAGTAGCATGAGAAAGGTCCATGGGTGTGTCCAGGAGCGGCTTGGACGCAGTTGGGGGCGCGACCGGGGTTAAGGGCTAGGAGGGTGGCGGCATCGTAGGTAATGTGGGAGGGCTGGGCAGCTCGAGGGGCAGGGGGTCTGGCGCTGGGCGCGGTCCAGGCACGGACGGGCGTAGACGGGCTTACCTTTGGCGCACCTTCGGCGTGGCCGTAGCGCGTGGACGCTGCGCGTAGGGGCATCTGCCTTAAATGGTGGATGGGGCGGAGCGTGGGAGGGGCCGCTGGGAGGCGGTATCGGGGAGGGTAGGCGGGCCAGGAGACTGCACAACAAATGGAATGGGAGGGGAACGTGAGACGAGGCAGAGGGCACAGAAGTTCCAAAATGATTAAACAAATGGCGCAGAAGCTATACAATGCAGCAGTATCAGGCAGCACCTTGAGTTCGGCGAGAAAATACCACGATAAATATTATGAAAGCACACAAATGCACAAATCAGGGGGCGTGACTCAGCGCTGGTTAAGGTAGAGAGCGCCAGCAATAACAAGCGTTACGATACCACAGAACAGTTCCCAACAGCGCTGGGAGGAGGTTCACGCTCGGGGTCTGCAAGCAGGAAGCGTGGAGGAGCGTCCGTGATGGACAGGGTCCAGACGGTCACAGCGCTGGAAGGGGGGAGGTCAGCAAGGTATTCGTGGGTGGGAGGGGCCGTTGGGAGGCGGTATCGGGAGGGTAGGCGGGCCAGGAGACTGCACAACAAATGGAATGGGAGGGGAACGTGAGACGAGGCAGAGGGCACAGAAGTTCCAAAATGATTAAACAAATGGCGCAGAAGCTATACAATGCAGCAGTATCAGGCAGCACCTTGAGTTCGGCGAGAAAATACCACGATAAATATTATGAAAGCACACAAATGCACAAATCAGGGGGCGTGACTCAGCGCTGGTAAGGTAGAGAGCGCCAGCAATAACAAGCGTTACGATACCACAGAACAGTTCCCAACAGCGCTGGGAGGAGGTTCACGCTCGGGGTCTGCAAGCAGGAAGCGTGGAGGAGCGTCCATGATGGACAGGGTCCAGACGGTCACAGCGCTGGAAGGGGGGAGGTCAGCAATGTATTCGTGGGTGGGAGGGGCCATTGGGAGGCGGTATCGGGGAGGGTAGGCGGGCCAGGAGACTGCACAACAAATGGAATGGGAGGGGAACGTGAGACGAGGCAGAGGGCACAGAAGTTCCAAAATGATTAAACAAATGGCGCAGAAGCTATACAATGCAGCAGTATCAGGCAGCACCTTGAGTTCGGCGAGAAAATACCACAATAAATATTATGAAAGCACACAAATGCACAAATCAGGGGGCGTGACTCAGCGCTGGTTAAGGTAGAGAGCGCCAGCAATAACAAGCGTTACGATACCACAGAACAGTTCCCAACAGCGCTGGGAGGAGGTTCACGCTCGGGGTCTGCAAGCAGGAAGCGTGGAGGAGCGTCCGTGATGGACAATGATGAGTGAACCTTTGCCCCTGCTGAGTGCTTTCAGTTTTGCAAAACTCGTTTTTCTGCAGAACAGCAACTGTAATGCCCCAAACAAACTTACTTGTGAAAGTTGATTTCTAATCCAAGAGTGATCCAAAGAAAGTCAAAAGGCCTCAAATCCAAAAAAGTGCAGGCAAATGTCAACCTGAGGAGTTATTCTGATAATAAAAAATTTCAGAAGGTCTATGCCGCTTGCTAGTGGATTTCTTGTGCAGAATTGCAAATTTTGTAATTTCGCGAGTGCGAGATTGTTGCTGCCTACATATTCGCAATTGCGAACTCTCGCGATGTGTCGCCAAACTCCAGCGGGATCCCACAGCAAGATCCAGTATGGCGCAGCACTCGCAAAATATCGAGAAAAACAACTTGGCAAACGCTGAATGGCGGTAAGTGAACGCCGCACGCCGCCATATTGTATCGCCAAGAAAAAAAATCAGCGGCGTGCAAATTTGCGGATTTTTGGTAAACTCGCGAGAGTTCGCGGATTGCGAATTTGCCAAAAATCCGCGTGCGGAACGGATATTCCGCCCATGCTTAGTGGGAGGTCAGTCTGATGTGGGGAGGGCTGGCGTTCCATATCCTGGGTGCATTACCTGCAAAGCATTTGCTTAAAGTTTTGCATTTCCTCGATTTCAACGGAATGAGAAGAAGCGTGTTGGAGCTTCAGGGTCCTGGACTGGCCAGCCCTTTTGAGTTTCGCTGCCAGGTATTCTGGTTGCCTGTGTGGAGGGCTTTGTGTGTAAGGCATGCTGTTCGAAAGTTTGCTCGTTGTTCAATAGGGAGCCATTTCAGATCCTTGAGCGCGGGGGAAATGTGGTTGAATTTCTTGGTTCCTGTGACCATTCTAGCCGCGGCATTGAGGGTGGTTTTCAAGGGGCCTAGGTGTGATTTGGCTGAGCCGGTCAAGGTTGCGATTCCATAGTCAATTCTGGAGAGCACCAGAGCTTGAGTGGCCTGTTGGAGGTCCTCGGGAGGCAGGAATGGTTTTATTTTGTAGAGAAGTTTCAGATTGAGGAAAGCGCTTTTGGCGGAGTTAGCGATGTGTATTTTCATGTTTAGTTTGGGGTCTAAGGTGATACCTAGGGATTTGACCGAGTCTTTTGGCTTGAGGGTGCCATTGATAGCGTCAATGGCTTTGAAACAGAGAGGTTACGCAGCAGCGTGTGCACTAAGTAAACTGAATTATCTAGTGAAACAAATGTGATTCAATGCTAGAAAGCTTTTCATTGCGTGCAAAAGGTAGAAGGTCCTGCTAAACCTTTAATCTGAAAGCGAAGGGAGTTTCCTGAGAATTTCTCAGGAGCCTAATGCACTGCCCGTTCACTCGAATGAGTGTAAATGGTAAATTTTCAAACAATTCTACTATATTAATCATAGGAGATTCCAATTTAACATTATAAACATGCAATAATAACAATTCAATAAAACTTCGCAAATGCCGTTGATGAATTGTTGCTTGGTGATTATTTAATTAGTATTATTTAATTAGTATTCATGCATCACAAATTACAGAATTTCAGCAACATTGTTTGTTTATGCGTCCCAATGCATTTCGGGCTTAACAATGAGCCCTTCGTCAGGGGAATCTACAAAACGATAATTTGTGTATTAATATACATTACTGGCAGAAATATATATAGCACATCATACTAAGAGAGCAAGAACTTGTATAATAATCAATACTATGAAGTTGAAAAATAGATCCGAAAAGACCAAAAGTAAAGGCCCATGTCACCATAAGTAGCTAAAGGTGGGTGAACGGAGAGACCAATGAATTACGTGAAAAAGGCTCCAGAAAAAACATGCTAAGATTCGTGCACCAAGTCGTTAAAAAGGTGAGAGTGCCGTGAGGGTGGTATTGGAAGTGAAGGCTTACATATCTTGCCGGGAGCGTGAGATGAGAATGGTGAGAATCGATAATACTTCGAAAAAGGAGCTGGAGGAAAAAATGCAGGAGTTATACAAAGGTGGTCTAGTAATCCGAAGGGTGCGTGAAAGAGAAGACAAAGTTACTGCTCACCCGTAGGCGTACACGAAGTTTGACCGTATCGTGTGAGGAGCTTCCCTGTTAAAGAAAAAGGCAGTGAGTGGACTGTAGTCTCGTCGAGACAAGATTAGCCTGCTCTAACAGGAGTGCGGGAAGAATCTTACCGGATGAGGATTAACGTCTGCTCGACAAGCTGTTCAGTGATTGCGGCATGTGAAGCCAAGGCGAATACGGAAGTGCTCGGTTATGTTAAAAAAAATGGTAATAGAAAGAGGACTGCATGCGTGTGCGCCATCTTGAAACTAGAGGTGAGGAGTTAAGTAGAAAAACTTAGTGACATGCCCCAAAGAATGATAACAACAGTGTTGATCGCTGTATTAGTTTAGATCTGAAAGATGCGCTTCAGGGTAGGTCCAAGGGGTATCTTAATGAGAATATAGTCACTGTGTGATGTAAACGAACTATGTTGTTAAAAAAACGATGTTAAAAAGACAATGTCAAAAACATAACAGTAGTATGCTGCCACTCAACGTGTGCACAGACTGCATAATGATAATGGAAAAAGACGAAATTAATACAAAAGTCAGTGATGAGCCCAAGGTATAACTTCTTACATGAAACATGCTAATTCAAACTTATCATTTAACCCTGTGGGAGTCAAGGTTTGCAAATACCAAATCCAATGTGATTCTCGCTGTGAGAGTGTTTGTGCTCGATCACGTTAAGGGTTAGGTGCAATGACCTGCAGGATGCCAAATTTTAATTGGGCTATGTTGTGTCTGTGGGTAAGCCAATGTATGAGTACGAAGTCTGGACTCAGTTGTCATCTGGGTTCCCTTCTCGTCTGTGCCTTGGCTCATCTTAGGATCACCCCTGCAGTCACGGATACACGTCTGCACCGCTATGCTCTGTCTCCTCTGCTCCCCTCCAAGTCACTGGAACCTCCCTCTTGTTCTCTGTTTCGTCTGTCTCACTCTTGCCCTTCTGCACTACTCCTCTCTCCTCTCGATCACGAAATATCTTCACCTTCCGACTTCGATCTTATAAATCAGTTACTGCCGCTATAGTATTTGTTCGCTCCGCTAACTTCTTCACTCTGCATGCTCTGATCTCAGTATCAAAGCTCACTAGCTGCTCCAACTAAAGTAACTTCTTTCTTTCTGAGAGATTATCAGCCTTCGGTCTTTTCGGACTTCAAAATGGCGACTGCCTGCTTCAAGTTGATTAACTGCAAGAATGCTAACGACTAGCTGCCGTCTACTAACTGACTGAATGAACTCTCCTCCTCTCTGTACTTTCGCTAATATAGAACCTTTGTTCATGCATGGAAATTTCTAGCCAGTAACCTGCCGCCCACCAAATTCTTGTACCACCCCGTGCCAAGGACACGTTCTCAGCCGGCCGGCCTGATGCTCTTAGCCATGTTATCCACCTACCATTGGATAACATGGCTAAGAACTGCTCAGGGTCAGGTGTTAGCTTTTGGAGATATTTGCGCTTAGCGTGAATATCTCCAAAAGTTGGTAATAGGAGAGAGCGATGTTAGCAACTGTTTCCAGTCGCTAACATCTTGGCACGCCCACTTTGCATGTCATTAGTGATAAATATCACTGACTTGCAAAGTGGGGCCCAAGGTGGTCGCTATCTCCTACTAGCTGTCGCTAACTGGTGTTAGCGACAGCTAGGTAATAGGGAGATAATTTTATCTCCGCTTTCTTGGCTTTTAAATCCAAAAAAGCGGAGATAAAGCCCCTTGATAATATGCCCCACAGTATCCTATTTCCGTCTGGGTCTGCTCTAAATTTTCAGCTGTCGAATTTTTTTGATTTTCTGCTCAACCCTGGACAGATATTCCACTAATCTGCAATTCAACTGTAGGTCTGTAGGATTGAAGCTAAATAAATTATGGAAACCATAAAAATCCCAATTCCCTTCGGCTTTCTGGTAGGACTTTTTTACTTTTCTGTTCAATTGAGATTTCCTTTACTAAATGCATCTGCTTGATGCCTCAACTGTCCATGAGTCGTATCCTTTTTTAAATTTATATTGGTCAAGATATGTATCCCAGGACAATAAAATGCCAAAAATCAAAGCAAGCACTACTTCCATTTTCAGCCTATTACACTAGGCTAACACTTTTCAACATAAGCACTTAAAAGAGTGGAGGGAAGTGAAGAAAGTAAAGGAGGAGGAGTACCTATAGCTACAAACAAGATTGTATGTATGTTTTTCCATTTCTATGTATCCAATGTTTCTTTTTATTGACTTGAAAGACTGCCTTCTGATGAATAAAGAAACCCATGTCGACTTCACGCAGTTGCTGGACTTGACGTCATCCGAGTAATATAATTACACAGTTGTTATATTGAACAGATGATATTTGCTACAGAATGTGCCACCTTTTATACTCCAAATACCATCCTTACGAAGAATACTTTCTGCGTGCTCCCATGCAGTGCTCATTTCACCCTGTAAGTCCTTGAATCAAATAGGAGTAACTCCTCAGTATGGTGCTGTACTGGATGGTAATTCTACCAGAATAGTGTTGCCCATGTTTTTTTATTATTGCGAGCACTTTCATGTTTCAGAATATGGCTGTTTTTCCTGTAGGGTTGGTTTAAGTTGCTTGACAGTGTGATGTGTGTCCATTAAAACTGAGGGATGTTTCAGAGAGGTAGAGTTGTACATGACCAGACATTCTGATGTGATGAGCTAGCTAATTTGTTATTTTATTTTTATGAATTTACGAGAAATAAAGCGATTGTCTTGCGCACGCACGTGAGACACAAAAATTCAGCAAATAAGTACTTTAACAGATACTTCATGAAATGAACGGACTTACAAACTCAGATTTTGGTTGTGTATCCTTGAAATAATTAGATGAATGTCTTTTCTTCATGTGCCCCTGTGTAATTTGGGAATAAAGCAAACATTTGGCCTAGAGGTATTGCCATATATCTTGCATCATTCACATATGAAAAAGGTAAAGGGGCTTGGAAATGTGCTCTATCAATAGTTGATCAATATTAAAAAGGTTATTTATATGTGACAAATGGAGTAGACAGTAACATGAAAGGTTATGCCTGGACCGGGTCCCTTGGTCACTATGCTACTGGATTTAAGCTAGCCTGGCTGATGAGGTGTGATACCTAGAAACCGGTCTCAGGATGCTTCTTTCCTGTCCATGGAGGACCTTGCTTGGCAGTTCAGACTAGACTGTTCCCATGGGGAGCTGGGTCAAGACGGATTTGCAAATGGCTGGGTCCAAACTGGGGTGGCATGGTGAGCAAAAAAGCCAATGAATTTGTCCCAGATGTCTTGACTGAGGTTGAGTGTTTGAAAAGTTGCAGCACTCCGTCCATCCTATTATGTTTGTTATGGTCACCCTAAGTGGCCAAGGGTATTCCCAGACATAAGTCCCTTGCTTGCTGTGCCACTGGATTCAAGCTACCCTGCTTAATGAGGGGTGATACTCTGAAACCAGTCCCAGGATGCTTGTTTCTGGTTCAGGGAGGGCCAGGCCTGGCCGTTTGGGCTGGACTGTTCCCATGGGAGGCAGGGTTAAGACTGATTTGCTTATGGCTGGTTCCAAACTGGGGTGGCATGGTGGGCAAAAAAACAATAGATTTAATCCAGATCTCTTGACAGTGGATGGGTGTTTGAAAAGTTTCAGCACTCCATCCTTCATCTTGTGTTTACAAATGGAGAATAATCACATTGATCAAATGGATGAGTAGAAACCATAATGTAAAATTATATTAAATATGTGTTTATTGCAATGAGTTTGATAGGCAAGTCCTCATTTGTATGACAGTAATATGCATTCTGCAAATTGCCAATTTGTGAGTCAGTCAGGAGAATCCACAAGTCTCTCATAAATGGGACCTGAAAGTTGTAGTAATGATGGGCTGGAGTGCATGCTGCCTGACCGACAAACCCTGAGAAATTACAGGGTACGTACCTTACCTGGTACTTCTTTTAACTTTGGTTCCCAGACCTATCTGAGTTCAGAGACAGGCACTTATAGTCAGAAGCCAGCCCTCATTTCTCAGCCCAAAAGATGGCTGTGCCCAAATTTACTTATCAGGTGCAGTATACCTGTCTGCACTGTGGTGCACCCTCAGCACAGACCAGGATAGGCAACATGATCTCAAGGGCCTGTTCACCATGCGGGTGCAAACAAGTATTCACTTTGAGCACAGCATTTGTGAAAGGCAAACTGCCTATTTGAAGAAGAGGGTCAATTTTTCACTTTACACTGCGACCTGAGTTCACATTGAAGAGGGTGAGCAGGAGTGTAGGTTCCATTATGGGTAGGTGCAGTCTAGGAGTGCTACCAATTGGATGGTGATAAATGAGGGTTCCCTAGGACCATCTTGTCCTCCTCCCAAAAGTACAAATGTAAGTGCACCTTTGGACACTTTTTTGCCAATGTGTCCATATCTGTAATATGACGTAGGTGTAACAGTATAGGGTTCTGACATATGCACAGGGCAAAGACCCCATTGAAACATGGGGCCTCAGTTAGAAGGCTCATGCACCACTGGAACATCACTTTTAATGATGCTCTGGCGGCTCACATTGCAGTTCCATATCTTTAAGGCCTCGTAAAGCCACTCTGTCTTGCATTTCATGGTCTTGTAGTTATGGTGTGAGGCAATGCAGCATAAGTCAGCTGCATTTCCTCACACTGCAATGGGGAGGTGTGCCATGGGCATTACGGTGTACCTTCTTTAGTCTCATCGTAGGAAATCCCTCCTCCAGACTTACCATGCAAGTGCCGTAGGCACTTCCTAAAAAGTTAACAGTCTGAAGTGAGGTGAGTATCTTGAAAAGTGAAGCTGACTTCTAGATGTATTTCAATTATTAGGTTAATGTACTACATGGTAGAAAGTACTTAAAAAAGAGATTGCCCTGACTTTTGATATCCCACTCCAGTTGCTGAGGCCGAGCAGGATCTAAAGGATGTCGGGCCAGATGTATGAAAGGATTTAGCCTTTCTTAATGGACAGAATAGTAAGTTTAGTCCATTAAGAAATGCTAAATTATCTTTTCATGGGCCAGATGTACGATGCATCGGGCCATTTATGACCTGTAAAATGCATTTTCCTATGTACCATCCCTATTTTACGAGTCAATAACCTATTACTGACTTGCAAAATAGGGGTTGGGAGTTGCTATTTGGAAGGGGCATGTAAAAGGTGTCCCTTCCTAATAGCGAGCCACACTGGTATGTCTGAATGTTTTGCAACCGGGAATGCGGCCGCAAAACATTTGCAGATTACAACTAATTTCAAATTGGTGGTCAACCATTCACAAACAGGAAGGAGTCTCGAAGGGACCCCTTCCCTTTTGTGCATGGTGGCAGCAAGATTTTTTCAGAGCAGGCAGTGGTCCCACGGACCACTGCCAATTGTAAAAAAATATAAAGTCAACTTTTCATTTTTATTTTTGAAATGCATCCTGTTTTCCTTTAAGGAAAACAGGGCGCATTCAAAAATTAAAAAAATATTTAAAAAGCAGTCACAGACATGATGGTCTGCTGCCCCAGCAGTTACACCATCCCTGTGAGTGCCGGCCATTCCCAATGGTAAAAGCAACAAATGATAGACGGAATGCTGAACAATGCACACATTCACCCCCAGTTAGAAAGATCTGGGTTTAATCCATTGTTCTTTTGCTCACTACACCACCCCAGTTTGGACCCAGCCATATGCAAATCTGTTTTGATCCTGTTCCTCCTTCTAAAGTAACTTCTTCTTGGAAGCTGACCCATCTCCACAGTAACAGGACCTATTTTAAACTGAAACTTCATCACAACTGTTTCATTTGCCTCCTCTCTTTTTAGTTTGGGTATGGATATACCCTCCTCCTCTATCCCTAACTATGCTAGGGCAACATCTAGCTTACCCACAGTGGTCATCCAACACATGAGCAGCCCCACCATGACCAGAAGCGTGAGGGAGCTTAACTTACTTTTGGCTATGGGATCTGCTTATATGAAAAATAGGGGGACCAGGAGCTGTATTTAAAGAGGTCCTGCACCCAAGCTCCGGTGTAGAAGGTGTTGAGTTCCGAATGGGGAAAGGGAGGTCTTTTCTTTGTGATGCCCTCACACACCCTGAAGGATGTCATGCTTCATCATTGGGCCAAGCTCCTTGTCTGGCCGGCGCAGCAATGCCCAATGGGTTCCCGTAAATGGGGCTCTTTGACGGCGATCTTTTGAAGAAGCCTTAGGGTGAATGCAAGTGTGAGGGCTGGGTAGTGCACAAGGGGGTGGGTTAAAATATGTCTAGAGCTGTCCTATTCTTGTATTTCTTTATTGCTGTGGTAGCTCAGGCTTAATTAAAAGGTATTGCAGCCCTAGATGGATATAATGTACCTATAGGGCTCTCATGTTGTAGTGGGTCGACATGTTTGTGCAGGTACTGCCCCTAGCGAGTCAGGTGGCACTTCATCAGGACCATAGAAAACTAAAGGTGAGTGGTGCACTAACGAGAATCTGGTTCTCCTAATTAGGGGTGATGACTGGGAAAGGTGGAAGATACCCTAGTAGTCTATTGTCGGGGTAGGAGACCTGGTGAGAAAGGGGGAGAAAAAGAAACAAGGGGGAAAAACAAACAACCAATGGAACTTTAAGCGAGACAGCAACTCATTAGGGTGCTACGTAGACACAAATACAATGATTTAGACTACAGGCTTGATGTGGTAAAGCGGACGCATGCATGTGTAATCTAAATTAGATTGTAGCGGTACCCATGCATTATTTTTGAGGATATTGTTGGCACAAGGGTGCAGGTGAGTGCATGTACTAGAGATGCACTAGAAAGCTTGAAGCTGGCACACAATTTATTAGTGAGACCATCCATGCAGCCTCAGGCCAAGGCGTAGCTGTGTGCCATAGCGGTAGGAAGGACTATAATGCACACGACGAGCTGGGTATGAGAATGCTCGTGAATGCCCGAAGTTGTGAGAAATTACATCTAAGCCAGGCGGGGTGCATACTTAGTTGAAAACGGCGAATGGCAATGTAGGAGGCGTGGGTTGCTAGCAACATTCACATGCAGCTTGAGCAAATGCTCATAGGTGCCTAATTCAAAAGTAACAGATAAATGGTGCCCAAAGTGAAGGTCAATACATGGATAAGTAAAAGTAAAAAAGCCAAATGCACATTTACACAAAATAGGCAAGTGCCGATAATGGACTAACTGGAGCGCAGCCATGGAGGCATTAGGTGACTCACCCGAGGTAAGATAGCCTACAGCTGATGGGGGAGGCAGAGCACGTCGTTTCTCTGTAGCTGTAAGAAGAATAGGTGGTCAAGAGGCAAGCAGGTATACAAGGCTTACCAGTGTCCATGCGGCGTGGAAGCGTCGGTATACTTACAAAAGGGTGGCAGGCGGACTTCGTCTATCTTACCCTGCTCTGGACCCCGTAATGGTTACTTCCGGGTTAGGAGTTTAAATACACGATGAGACGTCGGCAGGTTGCAGGCGCTCGAGAGGTAAACGGGGCAGCCATCTTGGGAGTGGTATTTTCAATGCAGCTTTATTAGTCGTGTTTGGAGGACACTCGCTCTATTAGAAGTTGGTGAAACTAGGGGCCAAGTATAAAATAAATAAAATAAAGGGGGCAACCGTCTAACATTGGTTTTGGTGAGGCAGCATGAAAGTGCAAGGAGGGTATTGCGCATTGGGTGCAGCATTAATAAGAATTTCATCAGTGGTGGCTGTGTGAGTAAGCCATGCGCGGAGATTTCTGAGTAGCACTAGTAGTCACAGGCATGTGATGTTCCTGTTGGCTAAAGTATGGGTGGAAGTTTAAATAAAGGCAACATAATTTAAAGCAAGCATGAAAGGCACTGTCAAGAAACATGGCATAACCTACTCAGGGAGGCAAGATGGACCTGGTGCTAAAAGGAGTGGATCAGCAAGTTCTAAAAAGGTTATGTGGTACATGTGCTGGAAAGGGGGTTTTTATCATAGCTGGCCACTTTTGGGGGTGTGTGTAATGGCTGATATGACGGATTATGCCATGATCCCTGAGTGCGAGGGGTGATTGCCCAATGATGGAAGAATGGTAAGGGGCCTCATCTGTGGCAATTGAGTTCAGCCCATGAGATGTCATCATTAAGGCCCAGGGTGCCAGATGAGAGTTTGAAACCCCAGTTCTGTTCCTTCCTGAATAAAGCTTCCTTTGCGATGTTAGGTAAGGCTTACATGATAGTCCAATGTAAGTCATTGGGGGTGTGGTTATGTTCTTCATAGTGTGCACGCTTTTTTGTATTGGTCTTTCTACATCTGATGTTGCTCCTATGTTCAGTCATCCTTGTTTTTAATTGGCGGGTAGTCATACCTATATATTGTAGGTGACAAAAGCAGGTGATAAGATAGATACAGTTGTGTGTGTTGCAGTTGGTAGGCCTGTTTTGCCTCCATGTCCATGTTGCAGTTATTGAGATGGTCTTTTTGGCTTTGATTAGGGGACAGACTACCCATTGTACGCATGGGTAGTGACCTGTGACTGGGGGAAGGTTCCACAATGTGTTGGGTGGCGCTGCTTTTGTCTTTTTTGGTCTGGTGTTTTATGTTAGAAGTACGTTTGAAGGCAAACCTAGGTTTAGTAAGGGGCTGTTCTCCTACCCGGAGGATTCTACAGTATTTATTGATAACCCTTTTTATCATGTTTGATTCTGATGTGTAGGTGGTAACACATGTGATTAAGTCAGAGTCAGGTTTTGGGGGTGTATCAAGGAAGGCTGCGCTGTTGGTGTTGTGGGCTCTTTTCTGTGCATTTGTTATTTTTCTGATGGAGTATTGTCTGTTGGCCAGGTGTGTGCTAAGTTCAGAGGCTTGTCTTTTGAAATCCTCTATGGTGCTGCAGTTTCTACATAAACATAAAAACTGACCGTATGGGAGATTTTCCCTCAGAGCTTTTGGATGAAATCTCTGGTAGGGTAATAAGCAGGGGCTGTCAGTGGGTTTTCTATAAGTGGCGGTATCCAGTTTTCGTATTTTTTCATGATCAAGAGGTCAACGAAAGGTAGTTCTTATTGGGAGCTGTTAGCAGTAAATCTGAGATAAGGGTTAAGACTGTTTATCCAGGTTAAGAAGGCAGGGATGGTGTCAGTATTCCCTTTCCAAAAGTACCAGGACATCGTCTATATAGCGGAGCCATAGTTGAACATTGTCCAAGAATGGATTGGAGTCAGTGAGCACGTGCTTGCCCTCAAAGTCTGACATGTATAGACACGCCAGACTCGGGGCAAAGGTGCTGCCCATAGAGGTACCCTGGGTATGGTGGAAGAGACGTTCCTCAAATTGGAAGAAATTTTCTGGTAGTGCTATGTGGGCCCATTCCATGACGAAGCTTATGGGTGTTGGAGAGGATTACCTCTACTACCTCAAGCATGGCCTTTTGAGGAATGTTGGTGTAGAGGGCATCAATGTCTAACGTTATTAAGACTTCTGGTTGAGTGCCCTCTAGGTTGGTTGCCTCTATCAGTCTGAGCACGTCTCTGGTGTCTTGCAGAAATGTGGGTTTAGTTTGGACTAATGGTTTGAAAAAATGGTCACAGAACTTAGAGAGGGGTTCCAAGACTGACCCTATGCCTGAGACAATGGGTCTCCCGGGGGGGGGGGGAGGGGGGGGGGTTGTACCCTCTTGTGGATTTTGGGCAGAGTGTAAAAATAGGGATTCTTGGGCTATAATTGGTGAGGAAATTGGCCTCATTATTGGTAATCCACCCCTGATTGATGGCTGAAGAGACTAATAGGTTGATGCTGGTAATGAGGCGTGGTGTAGGGTCCTCTGCTACGGGGATGTAGTAGCGGGAATCAAGGAGCTGCCACAGGCATTCTGTCCTGTAGTCATTAGTGGACAAAATCACAATTGCTCCTCCCTTGTCCACCTCTTTGATTGTGATGGTAGGGTCATTGGCCAAGGTCTTAATGGCCTATGATTCTTGTTTCGATGTGTTAGAGAAACCTGCCTTAGTGTGGATTTCAGAAATTTCTTTCAGGACCGCTCTCTCAAAGGACTTCCGGGTGGACCATGCTGGAGTTTAGGGTAAAGGTGGAAGGTTTGCATAAACCAGTGTCAACTGGTAGACCTTCTGGTTGGTTACCAAAGTAGGCTTTAAGGCGTATTTTTCTGAACAAATTTTGTAGTTCGCAGTTGTTGCGAAAATTGTCAATTTTAGGGGTTGGGACAAAACCCAAACCTTGTTTGAGTATGGTGGTTTCCACATCCATGAGTGGTTTTTCAGAGAGGTTCACAATTAGCTTTTCTTCTCCAGATGGCTTATCAACTCCATGTGCATTTGTTGTGCTTGATCTTGCCATTGTACTTGCTTGGGCTGGTTCTGGTTCATTCTTCTTTTTCTGCCTCGCCCTCTGCCCCAGCCTCTGCCTAAGAAAGGTTGTGGTTGGAAGGGGGCAAACAATGGTTGGGGCCCATGTTGTAAATTATGATATTGCCCCATCGGCAGACCCTGGTAGGGAGGTGGCGACGGACGCTGGTATGAGGGTGGTCCATATCCGTACATCATATTTATAGAAAGTTCTTGATTACTGATGTTGCTGGTGCCATCCTCAGCTGTCAGTGCTAGAGTTGCTACTTGAGGAGTAGGGGGCATATTATCAAGGGGGTTTATCTCCGCTTTTTTGGCTTTAAAAGTCAAGAAAGCGGAGATAAAATTATCTCCCTATTACCTAGCTGTCGCTAACACCAGTTAGCACCAGCTAGTAGGAGATAGCGACCATCTTGGGCCCCACTCTGCATGTCAGTGATATTTATCACTAATGACATGCAAAGTGGGCGTGCCAAGATGTTAGCGACTGGAAACAGTCCCTAACATCGCTATCTCCTATTATCAACTTTTGGAGATATTCGTGCTAAGCGCGAATATCTCAATTAATTACCTCAAATGTCAGAAGGGTGTGTGACTTATAACACAATAATGTCTATTCAATTTATGCATTTTACTGTAATACTGTGCACAATACATCAATACATATTTGATTTTATGTGCTTTTATGATTCTCTAAACAGAAATCGAAAAAAGCTTTGTTTGATTGGATTTGATTTAGTGACTTTGTTGGAGCTTTTTCTCTTGACATTGAGTGGATCACCTCGCCACGCTCGATTTGAGTTTGATGACAGCAGATTGCTTCAGCAGGATTCCTCATCAATTCCTGGAAGTCTTGTTGTCGATAAAAGCTGCAGAGCTTCAGCGGGGCAAACCTGAATTTCAGGCTGGCGTTGCTGGCTTGAATCTCGACGATGGGTCGGTCACCCTATGGATCTTTTTAGTCAAAATGCTTCAAATGAGCCCAGCTTTCTGGAGATGCCTCCAGAAGGACCTTATGGGGATTCCTAAGTGTCCACAACACCAATCCAAGGTTCTAGATTCTCTGAGTTGCTCCCCTGGGACGTTGGAACTACAATTCTCACAATGCACCTACCTAAATCCTAAAAATTCCAGTTAGAGTTGGTCAGCTGGGTTCTTCTTGGTAGAGAGGATGCAGGTGGAGCTCTTGTAACCTGTTGCTGTTAGGGAGGCCACTCCATCAACTTTCACAGCAAGACAATGTCCTTTTAAGGCTGAAGACCAAATTGTGGAGCAGGTACAGTCCTTATGAGTGAAGTCCTCTCTTGTACAGTCCAAAGGTCCAGCAGGGATATCCTTCTTCTTCTTGTAGTTTCAAGGTGGGGATCTGAGTTGCTGGGCATCTCTCCCATATTTATCCATGCTTTTGTGGTGACAAGCTGGAGGGCAACCCTGACCAATGTTGTATTGGGTGCCACTATCATGTATTGGAACTTCCTCCAAAGTGTGGAATATTTATGTCCCAGAAAGCACTGTTCGTCAAATTCCAAAATTAAGAAAATCTCTCCTGGAGCTTACGGTCTGGCTAAATCAACCTACAGGTGTAGCTAATTTTCCCCAACACTCTACTTCGAGACCCCTGCTAATTCAGTTACAGGGGCTCCCATCTGGCTGAGGGTGCAGGAAGTGTGGTGGGCCTGGGTCCTGTCCTAAGTGTCTTTCCCTCTTTGAAGACCCATTTGGGTACTCTGCTTCTTCCTTCCTTTTGCTCTGCAGCTGCAGTTCTCCTCCCACCAGAGGTCCTCTATGTCTCAATACAGGACACTTCACACCTCATCAGAGCAGTTTGGCTCAGCCTGTGAAAGGCTGGCAAATCAGGAGAGGCTTCTAGAAGGCTGGCAAAATAGAAAAGCAAGTTCTGTAACTTTTTTTTGTCATAGTTATACCAAATCCTCACTTGGCAAGTTGTAGGCTGCGTTCTATAATTTTGACACATTGAAGTGTCTATCTAGCCCACTACTGGCAATAGTTAGACTTTATGAAAGTTTAGTAACGCTTTCCCATGTTAGCCTATCCAGCTAATACACTACATTTGGGAACATAAATTGGCAATTTTTCCATCCCCAGGGCTATAAAACATCTTTTATAAGTCCCTGATTATAGTTACAAGGCACCCTACCCCTGAGGCACCATGACGCATTTGCATGTAATTTTAATTTAAAAGAAACCTAAAAAAGCAGGCTGACTTAAAATGGCAGCCAGCCACACAGCAGTGCACATTTAAGTGCCTTAAATCTTCTTCTTGCTCATTGCACCATCAGGATTCAAGCAAACCGGGCCGAAGACGGCTGTAATGCCAGAAACCGGTCCCCGGGAGCTTGTTTCCTTCCCAGTGTAAGAATTGGCTTTTGTAGTTTGGTTTGCCCTGTTCCCATCATGCACTGGGACAGGAACAGACTAATTTGCATACAGCCAGGTTCTGAAACTGGGATGGTGCAGTGAGCTAAAAAACGGTGTTGGATCTAGCCCTGATCTCTTGACTGGGTGAGAACTTTCTGCTTAATTCAGAGACTCTGTCCCTCACCACCCCTTGTTGTAAATATTTTTGTCCACCCTAAGCGTGGAAGGGTATTCTCAGATGTGAGACCCTTGCTCATTGCACCATCAGGATTCAAGCAAACCGGGCCGAAGACGGCTGTAATGCCAGAAACCGGTCCCCGGGAGCTTGTTTCCTTCCCAGTGTATGAATTGGCTTTTGTAGTTTGGTTTGCCCTGTTCCCATCATGCACTGGGACAGGAACAGTCTAATTTGCATACAGCCAGGTTCTGAAACTGGGATGGTGCAGTGAGCTAAAAAACGGTGTTGGATCTAGCCCTGATCTCTTGACTGGGTGAGAGCTTTCTGCTTAATTCAGAGACTCTGTCCCTCACCACCCCTTGTTGTAAATATTTTTGTCCACCCTAAGCGTGGAAGGGTATTCTCAGATGTGAGACCCTTGCTCATTGCACCATCAGGATTCAAGCAAACCGGGCCGAAGACGGCTGTAATGCCAGAAACCGGTCCCCGGGAGCTTGTTTCCTTCCCAGTGTAAGAATTGGCTTTTGTAGTTTGGTTTGCCCTGTTCCCATCATGCACTGGGACAGGAACAGACTAATTTGCATACAGCCAGGTTCTGAAACTGGGATGGTGCAGTGAGCTAAAAAACGGTGTTGGATCTAGCCCTGATCTCTTGACTGGGTGAGAGCTTTCTGCTTAATTCAGAGACTCTGTCCCTCACCACCCCTTGTTGTAAATATTTTTGTCCACCCTAAGCGTGGAAGGGTATTCTCAGATGTGAGACCCTTGCTCATTGCACCATCAGGATTCAAGCAAACCGGGCCGAAGACGGCGTAATGCCAGAAACCGGTCCCCGGGAGCTTGTTTCCTTCCCAGTGTAAGAATTGGCTTTTGTAGTTTGGTTTGCCCTGTTCCCATCATGCACTGGGACAGGAACAGACTAATTTGCATACAGCCAGGTTCTGAAACTGGGATGGTGCAGTGAGCTAAAAACCGGTGTTGGATCTAGCCCTGATCTCTTGACTGGGTGAGAGCTTTCTGCTTAATTCAGAGACTCTGTCCCTCACCACCCCTTGTTGTAAATATTTTTGTCCACCCTAAGCGTGGAAGGGTATTCTCAGATGTGAGACCCTTGCTCATTGCACCATCAGGATTCAAGCAAACCGGGCCGAAGACGGCTGTAATGCCTGAAACCGGTCCCCGGGAGCTTGTTTCCTTCCCAGTGTAAGAATTGGCTTTTGTAGTTTGGTTTGCCCTGTTCCCATCATGCACTGGGACAGGAACAGACTAATTTGCATACAGCCAGGTTCTGAAACTGGGATGGTGCAGTGAGCTAAAAAACGGTGTTGGATTTAGCCCTGATCTCTTGACTGGGTGAGAGCTTTCTGCTTAATTCAGAGACTCTGTCCCTCACCACCCCTTGTTGTAAATATTTTTGTCCACCCTAAGCGTGGAAGGGTATTCTCAGATGTGAGACCCTTGCTCATTGCACCATCAGGATTCAAGCAAACCGGGCCGAAGACGGCTGTAATGCCAGAAACCGGTCCCCGGGAGCTTGTTTCCTTCCCAGTGTAAGAATTGGCTTTTGTAGTTTGGTTTGCCCTGTTCCCATCATGCACTGGGACAGGAACAGACTAATTTGCATACAGCCAGGTTCTGAAACTGGGATGGTGCAGTGAGCTAAAAAACGGTGTTGGATCTAGCCCTGATCTCTTGACTGGGTGAGAGCTTTCTGCTTAATTCAGAGACTCTGTCCCTCACCACCCCTTGTTGTAAATATTTTTGTCCACCCTAAGCGTGGAAGGGTATTCTCAGATGTGAGACCCTTGCTCATTGCACCATCAGGATTCAATCAAACCGGGCCGAAGACGGCTGTAATGCCAGAAACCGGTCCCCGGGAGCTTGTTTCCTTCCCAGTGTAAGAATTGGCTTTTGTAGTTTGGTTTGCCCTGTTCCCATCATGCACTGGGACAGGAACAGACTAATTTGCATACAGCCAGGTTCTGAAACTGGGATGGTGCAGTGAGCTAAAAAACGGTGTTGGATCTATCCCTGTTCTCTTGACTGGGTGAGAGCTTTCTGCTTAATTCAGAGACTCTGTCCCTCACCACCCCTTGTTGTAAATATTTAAATCTTCTGGGCCACTAAACCCACATGCCCTGCCATATACTTGGAACTGATAGGTAGGTTGTCAGTACCAATTGAAATTATATCTCATTTCCATGTACCTTTTGCATACAGCAAATATCCTGAGGATGGTTAGAAGACCCCAGAGCACAATCAGAGTCATAAAACCAGCACATAGCAGTCAAAAGTGGGGCCATAAGTGGGGGATGCTGCAAAAAGCTCTGGTTTCTCCCAGGAGGCAAGCAAGTAAGCCCTTTTTAATATTTCTTTTAATTGAGCAGAATTTTATTAAGAAAAAAAACACTTAACTCATCAATCATGATTACAAATAACCATAATGGGGGAAAACACAAATGAAAATAACATTCAGAAAAATACATTTTGAACCTATTGATAAATGCAGGATACCTAAAAATTTATTTGCAAGGTTTCCGAAAAGTGCAAAGTTAGATAAACATTTTAGAAAATATTCATTACTGCTGCTCCTTTTAGATATAATAAAATATATATCCATCATTTATAAAGTGCATATAAAGTTGAACAATATTCATTATGACAATTCCTTCCTGATATAATAAAGTGCTTAGAGAAAAAAACAATAGTATAGAAAAGGAACCCCATAACTCTATAAATTCAGAATGAAAAGATATTCTGACAATAAAGTGCAGCAAGCAAGCAATGATGTTTTCAGTCCACCTGGATTAAATCAGCAAAAACCATATCATAATAAAGAAGAACTATGGCCCGACCTGGAGGTATAACATTTTTTAATATACAATACCTACAGCTCTTAAACAAAAATGAATACCATCACGGAAATGGATACGGACTTCAGGGACACACGATGTTGAGCGCGGTGCCTTTTTGTCCGGAGCTTCGGCCTGGAGGGGAAGCAGTCCCGCTGTGCCGCAGCTTATTAGTCCTGAGCTAGCTGAAACACCTAGAGTGTCTTGCAAAGCCGGAGCAACGCGCGGAAGTTTTACAGCACATCGAGATCAGGTGATCAAATTTTTTGTGAATATCCCAGTGCATGCCCACCTTCCTTCCTTGGAATCGACACACTTGAATACATAACTACTTATCCAACGTGATGATCTTCATACAAAGAAGAGTTTTGGTCGTAGAACTTCCCTGATGACCGTCGGGGATGTCAGCACTCCTGTGGATCACTTCTGACTTGTGAGGGGATTGGAGCTGGAGCTCGGCCGGAGCGGACACCGAGTCAGCCATAGGGTAAGTCTCTCTCTTGCCGGTCAGCTCGAATCTCTCCTTATGGTGGCGGTGATCCATAGGCATAACAGGGAGAGCACCCCCTCCGTCCAATGCTATGAAAAGCCAGATGTGCAGAGAGTGACCCGAGCCCCTAGGGAGTTGTGTGAAGTCTGGTCGGCACCTGCGGGTGACTTTTGGGGAGTGAATGCACGTGCTGAGAGTCCCGTATGTTATTGGGGACATATGGTGCTATTCATATTACTCGAGCTGCCTTTGCCGCATAAAAAATCATATCACAGGACTGAGGAGAAAGTGACGGTGCCTCTGTTGATGTGACGGAGCGCAACCACCTGCTGAAATCGCCTACGCGCAATGAAGGAAGTGGAAGATGTTAACTATCTGCGATCCCAGATCTGAAGGTCGGGTGGAGTCTGACAATCTAACCTGACTGGAATGGTGATTCTGATAGGCAGTTTGAAACTGTTATCACTGATGTCGCCCATTTTCTTTGCCTTGCTCTGATGCTGTTGTTTAGCATCCATGCTGCCCACTTACGACTGAAACTAAAGAGGGGTTCCTCCCTTCCTTGGCCTCTATGCCCTGCAGATCATGGAAAGTGACAGAGGACTACCTCCCATCGAAGCCTGATGCAGTGAAAGAGTTCATAGGACTACTGGCACAACTGCGCAGCACTTAGTGCCAGCTGCACCATTTAGGCCCTCCATTGAAGATGCCCAGCTGCCGAGCAAGTAGTGGGCAGCTGCCACGTTTAGGCTTGTGCCAAGTGCGCACCGGTGACTGTTGCTGCATTGGCTGGGCGCCCTGTCTTAGGCATTTTAGCCCCTTAGAGATGGCCAGTTGACCCAGGGGACTATTACATTTGTAGGGTGCAAGGCCAGAGAGTGCTTCTTATAGGTGCTAGGAAATGTTATGTTTGTAGTATGTTTTATGCACCTTGATTTATGCTTATAGATGTGCTTTTATGCTCATTAGGCTTTTACCCACTACATCTCGACTTTTCTACGTTTCAATCATGTGCCTGCCTAACCCCACCCGAAACTCTAAGCTTGTGCGTTATGGACCAAACTCCTGGTCCATTAACTACCCTAACAAAATGACCAGTAATGCTAAAAAGAACTTCAAACACAGGACTCTAAAACAACACCCGGAAACACTCATTGTTGATAACTACCACTCGGGGTCCAACGGCAGCACAAAAACTAACTTAATTTTTTACACCAATCACCCGCCTAAATGGAAAAACACCTTCTTTCTTCACCTGCAAGTCGCCTAGTCTGTAATCATTCCCTATGGTGAAAAAATCTCCACTACAATATCCTCGACCTTCAAAGGGGAACTCACCATTTCCATCTACAGAACTGGAACAATTCTCATTTAAGCAACCGAGCAACAGACCCGCACCTCACCACCTTTGACCGCCACTTCCCCACTCTTCATTCCTCATTAACTCAACTGAGCCATCAAACCCTATCTCCCCCATCCCTCACTAATAACGTGGAACTGATGCAATCTCCCTGCCCTGAAGACCCTCTTCTCAACTCATGGACATCCTCCATCACTCACTACAATCACACTACCCCTGTCATTACTCTACGACGCCAAGCACCCACCACGATCACATCAACTGAGCACACCAGGAACGACAAACTCACAACTAACAAACTCCACAAGGCAGATCTTGACAGTTTGGTCTATAACCCTAGCCCTTCTGCGACTGGAATCCCCTCAGACAATCCCCTCCCCACCCCTGATGATCTGAACCCTCCCTCACAATCTTCCCGGACTCCCTACACAGTCCCTGTTCCCCTGACCTTGACTCCCCCCGGGTCTAACGCCAGTTCCAATCCTATGTTCTCTCTCCCCCTCCCTCATCTGCACACTTCCATTCCACTGTTTCACTCCCTCATACTAAACCTACCTCCACCGCTAATCTCTCTGACATGACCCAGAACTCAGACACCCAGTTTAGAATTTCTCTCCCTCCTCACCTGGACTCCAGTCCCACTTCTCCTCCTCTGAACTCCTCGAATGGGAACTTGACTAATCTGGCTCCCTGTGTACAACCTCTCCCCCTCCTAATCCCAGGGACTCCATCCTATCCCTGCCCCCTTTTAAATCCCCCTCCTTAGACCCAAGTCAGTCCAGACCCCTGCCTAAAACCCCAAACGTTTTCAGTTCAATAA
Source organism: Lissotriton vulgaris (assembly GCF_964263255.1). Lineage (NCBI taxonomy): Eukaryota > Metazoa > Chordata > Amphibia > Caudata > Salamandridae > Lissotriton > Lissotriton vulgaris. The sequence goes on from NC_141696.1 coordinate 506,966,567, forward strand.
CACAGCAACTGAACAGAATGGAGATGAAAATGAACTCCCTTACTGCTGATTTCCTTCATTTACAGCAAAACCACCTCAACAGAGCCAAGCCACCGTGCTCCCTCACCCTGGGTATTTCTGCCCCTACCCCACTCAATAAACCTCCCATGGCCCGAATCAATACACCCCTCATAGCCCCCCGGAGCACCCCTCGACCCCCCAGTCCAGCAGCAAGTCAGTCACTTAGTCCCAACTGGGATAGCCCGCCCTTTTCGGGACCGAAACCAGATGAGGTCAATGACTCTTACATTGCGTCCAAACAAAAGTCTGCCCCTTTCCTCATCCCTGTTATTACTGGCACAAACAGAGTCCCTAATACTGTCCACTTGCCTAGACCCCCTGCTCAATGCACCTCTGTATACCTAACTCCCCCCATCTTCGAGGCTTCCCGCCCTCTCTCTTGTATGCTCCTAAACTGCAGGTCAGCAGTAGAACACGCTTCTGACATCGCTGAAGCTCTTCTCGCTGAAGAAATTGACATTGCTTTGCTCACTGAATCCTGGCTCAATATCTACTCTTCCCCCATCCTTGGCATGCTCACCCCCCCAGGGTACAACATAATCAGACAAGACAGGCCGATCAAAACGGGGGGGGACTAGCCATCATCCACAAAGCTGGAATACAGAATACCAATCTCAAACCTGCAGAATACCTATCGTTTGAATACCTGGGTGTCGAACTCACCACTAAGGGCACCTCATCCATCAAATTCCACACCATCTACCATCCACCTGGAGAACGTACTCTTTTTCCCGATGAACTAACAGACCTAATAACACGGTTCTCCTTGACAGATACCAAAGACGTGTTCCTGGGTGACCTCAATATCTACTGGAACTACCCAAAACACTGCACTGTCCTGAACCTATCCAACCTTCTGGAAATACATAACCTCAAACAACTCTGCAATAAGCCAACTCACATCAAAGGTGCAACACTAGATACGATCATTACCAACAACGAACTGGTCTCTCTCAGAGCCATTTCTCTTTGACTGGTCTGACCACCACCTCATTCTGTTCAAGATTGACACACCGTTAAGGAACCAACCTATTCGTGATGTCAAACCTAAACTCTTGACCAGAAACATCAAAAAAGTCCCTTTATCCAAACTTGATTCCATGATTCATCCCCGTCCTCAACTCCATCCCTCATCATGGACAGCTGATGACCTCACTTCACACTTTAACTCTAAAATGACAGAGGTTTTAGACCAAGTAGCTCCACTCAAACTCAAACAACAGAGGCAAAACAAATCGAAACCCTGGTGTAATGTGGAGCTAAACGATGAACGGCGTCAACTCAGACAAATGGAAAGGGCTCGGAGGCTTAACCCCTCGACCTTACACCTAACACAACTTAGATCTGCTCGGCATGCATACAAAAAACATATTTTCAGTGAAAAGGTGTCCTTTTTCCGCAGCCAACTAGATCTGGCGAAAAACAGACTGAGAGAAGTCTTCAGCATTGTCAAAAGCCAAACTAACGGCACCCCCTCTCAAGATATCAAAGCCACAAATGAGCGATGTGAAGAAATTGCCTCCTTCTTCACTGATAAAGTCTCTAAAATTGATCAATCCTTCAGTTCATACAAACCGCAAACACTCCTTCCCTCACAACCTATCCCCCTTCTACTTCCCCTGACCACGCAGAAAGAGTACTGTATAAAGGCAATCTGACCGGCATCCAGCTAAAAAACAATGTGCACTGGCCCGACTTTGAGCTAATGGCGGAAAACGAGGTCTTCAAGATGATTTCTCAGCTTAAACCTTCCTCCCACACCATGGACCCCTCCCTTCCACAATCATAAAAGAACTCAACCACACCATTTCCCCTTTCTGGACAAAAATCATCAACGCCTCTCCCACCTCAGGCTGTGTCCCAGACTCCCTTCAACTAGGACAAATCACGCCCATTCTTAAGAAACCAGGAGCCGACCCTAAGGATCTTAACAAACTCAGACCTATCTCAAACCTCCCATTCCTGGCAAAAACATTGGAGTCATGTGTTCTCCACCAACTCAATAAACACATTGATGAGTTCAACCTCCTCGACAACTTTCAATCGGGATTCAGGAAAGGTTGTAGCACTGAAACAGCCATACTCAACGTCTCGGACGACATTCTCAAAGCCTTTGATGATGGTGATGCCTGCCTACTCATCCTTATTGACCTATCTGCGGCATTCAACACCGTTAATCATCCAGCTCTTCTGGAGACCTTGTCGAAGAGCTCCGGCATAAATGGAACTTTGCTAAAATGGTTCTCCTCTTTCCTCCGGCATCTCTCGCAACAAATTAAAATCACTCCTGTCTCTCGAAGCCTACAAAGGTCACACTTGGGGTACCACAAGGCTTGATCCTCTCCCCATCCCTCTTAAATCTCTTCATGGAGCCCCTCACAATCATCTTGAAAAAATCTGGAGTGAGTTACCACCTTTACCCGGATGCATCCAAATCTATTTCAAAATCAAGTCCCCGATGACATCCAACACCTCAATTTTACTCGAACGGAGATCCAAACTTGGTTCAACGTCATCCACTTAAAGCTCAACCCAGATAAAACAAAACTGATCCTATTCTCTCCAAAAAGCAACCATCGTCCTATCCAAGAGTGGCTCAATAATCTAGTTGCCCTAAACTGCCCCCTCGTTCTATCCGACTCAGTTAAGTCTCTAGGCATCACTCTTGACAGGAACCTATCAATGGAGGCCCACATCTCAAACTCTGCAAAAAGTGCTCTTTTCTCTCTAAAGCACCTCAAGAAATTGAAACCTTTTCTGCCCCATGAGGACCTCAAGACAGTAATTCAATCCCTGGTTCTCTCTAAAATTGACTACGGGGACGCCATCCTTACAGGGACTCCAAAAGCTCACCTAACCCCTCTAAGGGCAGTGCTGAACATGGCCACTCGACTTGCATCTGGAGTAAAAAGATTTGATCACACCACTCCAGCTCTCAACTCCCTCAAATGGCTTCCCATGGAAGGGAGATGTATTTACAAACTGGCCTGCATAACACACAAAACCCTCCACTCTCCGGCCCCCAACTACCTGAACAACAAACTGGTAAGAGCAGGTCAAACCAGAACACTGAGAAGCTCCAACTCACTCCTTCTCATTCCACCAAAAATGAAAAAGAAAACCACCCAATTCCGATCGTTTTCTGGCAACGCTCCCAGGATATGGAACGCTCTCCCTGGAGTCCTCTGATGCAACCCCTCCTTCTCTTGTTTCAAAAGGGACCTCAAACTCCCTCTCCGTAACAAATACTTTCCGGAACAATGTCAACTAACATAGAACTCAATATTCCGAATTGACTTCCATTCAAGGATTGTTGGTGAACGGACTATGCTATTCACCTTGGGGTTTTTTGCACAGTTATTTATTGTTCACGCTGTATTCTTTATCCGTGGCTTGCTTACTGACTGTCAGCCTTCTGGGTAAGGCAAGGCCCTTCTGTTTTTCACAATGTGTATTTGAAGCGCTCTGATACCTACGGGTCTAGCTAGCGCTATTCAAAGCTTTTAAATAAAAAATAAATAAGCAAAGAGCTTAGGGGCCAGGAGAAGTGGGACAAGAACTCAATCACTTGCAGGGAAAACCCCAATCAGGGTTGACCTCACAAAATGTTGCTGAGAACGACTCCCAGCCCAACTCTTTGAAACAGAAAATGAAATCTCTTAAGAGAAATCTGTGAGGTGCTTGCAGATAAATTTAAATTCTTATCTCAAAGGACACATGCATTAGAGCCCTCAGTTGCAGAGCTTGGAAAGAGCACAGTAAAATATTGACACTTTTGAAATTCAAAGACTCCCAAGACAAATTGGAATCCTTGGAGGATGCGATGCAAAATAATATCAGAGTGCTGAATGTACTGGAAGGAAGAGAGGAGGATATAAATCTTGTAAAATTGATCTACTTAAGTCTTGTGGTGCTTTGGAAGGCTTGGCTGAGGTCCTGAAGCAGGACAAACAGGGGGTCAATCGAAACCCCTTCAGGAAGGTCACAAACAGAACATAGCCACAATGAATCCTAGTGAATTTCCATACATATTCTATCAAGGACAAGACCTTGAATACAGCTTTGAAAGCAGGAAAACTGTCTGGGGTTTCTCCTTCAACAGCAGATCCGATATTTCACAAACTACGTTGAACAGGCAATGGGAGCTGAGGATTGAATGAATTAAAAAAGTTTGGAGGGACGGCACAGCTAAAATTCCCAGCTATCCTCTGGGTGATGATAAACAATAAAATGTGTGATTTGAGAGATAATGAAGAGGCAGGCATTTTCTCTTTTTTTCTTTAGAGATTTGACTTATTTTGCAGAGCTGCCAGTTCCTTATTTTTTGTATATATTGCTCTCTTTAGTATCTCTTAACTTTTATGGTGGTTTAGTTTAAGTTGAATTCCACTTGATCTCTGGTATGGCCAAAATGTCTAGGTTAGCCAAGAAGAGTAGGGACAGGGTTCTCCAGGGGAAGGGTAGGGGTGTTGGGAGAGGTTGGGAATGTACAGGGTGGGAGTACATTGGAAAAGAAACAAAATAAAAGTCCTATAACCTTAACAGTCCTTCAAGAATTTGAATCACCACAGATTGAAACATTTAGATTGGTGGAAAGTGAATTCAAATCCTGTCACAGAACTTTAATGGGCTACGTAACGGTATGTTCAGAACAAACATGTCACACGAAAGGGGTGATTATCTTAACGAAAAAGAGAACAGAAGTTTCCATTGTAGACAGGAAAGCGTATAAGAGGGGAAGATGGGCCATCATATCTGCACAATGGCCACACAATATAAAAAGATGGTCGAAGGCTTGGAATACAAGATAGTAGCATTGGAAAAAAAGTGTAGAGATCCAATGGTTGGAGAAGAATCTCTGGGTAAGTGGCAAAAAGTAATGCAAGATCATAAACTTAGTCTCACTAATATTGTGGAGAATAGGGTGCAGGCACGCTGGGAAGCTAGTAAACTATCACACTTTAAATATAATAAGAATGTGGGGATACTCCTACCATGGCAGACCAAGGTAGACCTCACAAGAAACAAAATCAGTGAGATAAAATGTAGGAAAACAGGAGATAGTTTAAGAGAAACTCGGGGGTGGAATTTTTCAAAAATCTATATACAGAGGATTTGTGTGTCTCAGAGGATCAGGTTAAAAGGTGGTTGGAAGGACAAAGCGTATGAAGGCTTTCAACAAAACATAAAGAAACCCTGGATTAGGAAATAACCCCAAATTAGGTACTTTAGTTATTAAGAAGGGAAAAAAAGGCCAAACAGCCGGGTCTGATGGGCTTCCTAACGAATTTTATTTAAAAATAAGTTATCTATTATGCCCAATATTGACATAGTTCTTCATAGATATTTGGGATGAACAAGGCCCATCCCCAAAATCTTGAGAGGAGGCAGTAGTTACTTTGATCCTAAAACCAGGGAAAGACCCATGTTCTTGTGAATCCTATAGACCAATCTCACTCCTGAATTGCGACTATAAGGTCTATGCTAGTATCCTGGCTAGTAAACTGAGTACAATAGTAGATAGGTTGACAGAGGAAGATCAAAAGTGTTTCATGAAAGGGAGATGTATGCATCATCTAAGCAATGAGTTAATAGGGACAATTGACTTGGCAACGGAAAGTAAAACCCCTCTTGCGATTAACACACTAGACGCTACCAAAGCTTTTGATAGGGTGAATTGGCAATATCATTACATCATGCTGAATCACAGTAACAAGCGTACTACATTTTGTAGGGCTGTACGGCTATTTAAAGGGACACTTCAGCAAAATGTTTGCTGAATGGAAAACTTAGATCAAGTTTCAAGATAACAAGAGGAACAAGACAGGGTTGTCCCCTCTCCCCATTGCTGTTTAATTTGTACATCAAGCCTTTTGCTGAAAAGATTAGGCTAGAACAACAGATCGCCCCTTTTTTATATGGTACTTGGTCAAACAAAGTCTCTTTATATGCAGACCACGTAATGGTATATACACAAGATCTGACACCAATGCTGGAAAGTTTAGACCTCCTGATCGCAGAAATTGGGAAAGTGGCTGGGTATGAGGCTAACTCCTCTAAGACTGTGGTGATGTTGTTGAATATGGAGGAGAATCATAGGTTGATTAAAGGGTAATAAAGTACCTGGGCATAAGGGTGGGAAATCATGAGGAAAATAGGCAGAATTAAACTTTCATAAGGTAACAACAGAAATAAATAGACTTTTAACCAGTTTTTCCGACCTTCCATTAATGATATTTGGAAGTACTAATTTAATTAAAATGTCAATACATCCGAAATGTAATTTCCTTTTAAACATGATACCCTTCCATTTTAAAGAATATCTGGTTACAAAGGTTTCATGGCAGGATAGACTCATTTATATGGGCATCCAAAAGCTCGAGAATCGCAAGAAAGAAATTGCGGAAGAAGTTTGACATAGGTGGCACTGCACTGCCAGACTTTCTATTATATGTGTGGGCTTTCCAGCTGAAACACTTAAAATGTTTGTTATCTGACAAGGCAGGCTTGGGGATTGACGAGCTTTGAGAGACTATGTTAAAGGAAGTGGGAAATGGTGAATCCAAATTTATGTTGAATTTTGTAGGTCAGAAGTATTTTTAAAAAATACGATTAAAAGTGTTGCAGGCGGCCCAATTGTGGGCACAGATTTGGCGCATAACAAACCTGTCATATATGCAGGTATGTGCCAATATGGGACTTTGCGGGTTCCCTGGAGGATTTGAAGGACAGGCTTTTGGTTAATTTAAGAGTAGCAGGGATCACTGACTGGGATCAGATTTGCCAAGAGGGTCAGTTATGTTCTTGGGAACAGTTCCAACAAATAACCCATAAATCGGTGCCCAAGTTCAAGTTTTTCCTACTACAGAGTTGAGCCCGGCCGATGGAAGTAGAAAAAGGTGGAACCAATGAACTGGGAGAACACTTGATTAATAGCCTGCAATAAAAGAAGGTGGTAGCAACTTGGTATGAGATAATTATGTATAACTCAGAGAAAGGGCAGAGCACACCGAACTACCTTTGGGGTGAAAAAACATCAAATATAAATCTCAATCAATTCTGGCAAGTATCTTTACAGTTATTATATAGGCTGGTCAAATAACTATATTTAAGAAGGAACCATCTTTTTTCCCTCCACAGAGCCTACTGGACCCCAAAAAGGCTAGTGAAATTCAAGGGATCCAATGAGGTATACTGTAAGAAATGTGGCTTAAAGAATGCTGATGATATTCAAATGTTTTATCCTGTCCCAATATTCAGGATTTCTGGAAGGATGTATGTACATTTGTGAATGACCTATTGCACACCCATGTGGAGGTAACCCTTGTATTAATTATCTTTTGGTTGTCACCGGAAATTGGAGATCAGTTAGGATATGGGAATAAATTGATGTTCTACCTAATATTACTGGGAAGAAGACATATCTGTAAATATTGGATTCACTCAGCATCCCCTTCAAAATCTGAATGGCTTGAATCAGTATTTTACGTCTATAGGATGAGCTTAAGTCACTCCTCCTCAAAAAAAGTGGTTGCGTTATGGTAACCCTTGACAAACTAGGTAGGAAGGAACGATAGAAGATAAAAATGTCCTTGTTTAAATATAATATTGAAATAAGCAGGCCCAATGTGGAACGAGTCCGATGAATACAGCCACCTGGGGAGAAGACAAGGTAGCCAACATCCCCTTTCCAAAATACTGTCATCTCGAAGGTCCCTTGAGGATAAACTACTAATATAGAAGGGAAACTTGGAGGTTTTCAGACGGAAAAAAACATGGCATATGAGTCGGTGGCACAATCAGTGCTGCTGACCCACTAGTAGCCTTTAATTTATAGACTTTGGGCACATGTAGTTCCCTTTACTCAGGACTTATAAATACATAAAAAATGCCCATAGTGGATAGGCCAATGTTACTATGTTTAAAGCAGAGAGTACATCAACTTTAGACTGGTTAGCAGTGGTTAAGTGCCCAGAGTCCTAAATCCAGCAAAAATGAAGTCAGCAAAACAGGAGTCAGAAGACAAAAAGAAAGCGGAAACTACGCCAAGGATGCCAGATATAACAAGGTTTCTTGACCATTTAACACTGCAAGAACTGGAAAGTGATTATCTCTGAGCTGAGTGACGCAAGACAAAGGACAGTGCTTTGAATCCACACTGTAGGTGTGATGTAAAATGTGCTCATCTGGACTGCAGACCATTGATTGCAGTTGTCTCTGTGTCATGACATTTGCCTCTGTGATATCACAGTAATTGATTCAGTGTGCTCATGGTCCATTAGCCACCACGGTAAGTGCAACCCCTCTTTACTTCAATTAAATTCGCCTTTCTAAGGCACCTTCACAATTTCCTACTGACTGAACATTCCTACTGAGGCACAATCAGCAGCCCTATTGAACAGGTGCAGTGCAGACATATGCAATGCAAGCTTCTCTCACATTTAGAACAGGTACAACACACACATACATAGTACACACTTTCCTCACACACCGGCCAGCAACCTTACGCTGGCGTGAAGTTCCCTGACTTTTTTTTATCACTGGTGACAGAAATGTAAGCTTCCATGGCAGACAAACTAAGTTCAGAACAAGCATTTGAAGTTCATGCTTTCCTTAGATAACCACAGAAAATTCATAGCAAGGGCAACAGTACAAACGTCTTTCACCTGAAGTAAAATGACACGCCTCACCTACACAGAGCATGTAAATTGCAATCATCTGCAGTGCAAGCTTCCATCGCATACAGAGCAAGTACATCACAAGCATCCACTGTGCAAGTTTCACTGACACTCCGCAGACAGAGTAGCACCTTTATTGCACAATTAAGATGTACAGTTTGGGCAATGGTGAAAGCAGTTAATGATTCCCTCACACTCAAAGCAGGTGCAGGTAAAACACGTGTATTTGCAGTGCAAAATTTCCTCAGCTCTGACACATAACAGTCCCAACAAAGCAACAAAGACAACAGTGCAGACAGATTGGATAAGGACTGGCAACAGAACAGTGCATTTCTCTCAACTATATAATTGACGCAATGCGGTCATCTGTAGTGCAAGTTTCACTCTGCTTTCACACAGAGGAGGCCCAGCAAGTGAAGCAATGTGAGGTTCAGGACAAAACCAGGGGCCTCATTTATGAAAAGTGACGCATCGCTGCGTGAAAACAGCGATGCGTCACTTTTCACTGCGCACTCCTTGCGACACCAATGATGCGTCATATTTAGTGTATAACGCATCATGTCGCAAGGACTTACAGATACGTCAATATTTCTGACGTATCTGTAAGCGCAAAAGTGACGCATTGCTGGAGTGTGTCACAAAAGTGACGCAACTCCAGCAATGCGTCCTTTCACATGGGGAAAGCCCCATGTGAAAGGGCTTGCGTCAGTCTTACGCCTGCTGTGAGGCAGGCGCAAGATTTTGACGCAACAGCATCCTAAAAGTGATGCAGTGAAATCTCATAGATTTCACTGCGTCACTATTACGAGGCTTTTTGCGGGGGAACGCCCCCTCTGCATACATTATACCTGACGCAGGTATAATGTGGCGCAGGGGTTTAAAAAGTGATGCATCTACCTAGATGCGTCACTTTTTAAATATGGCGCAACAAGGCGCATTTTTTACGCCGCTGGTGCGTCACAGAAAGTGACGCACCGGCGGCTCAAAACTGACGCAAGGCCTCATAAATAAGGGCCCAGGTTACAGTTATACACCCACACCCACACACGCACGCACACTGCCCACACACACATACACACAATTTCATTCACATAAGCACAGAGTAGTAGAGTGGTCAGATGTTGTTAGGCCTGCAATCATATACCATTAGGTACAGGAATTCAGTTGCAGTTCGGTGGAGACAGGCCAATTCAGTTAAGAGTAGGCGGTCAGGTGTGGTTAGGTAAAGGGGTCAGTTGCTGTTAGACTTTGGGGTCAAATGTTGTTTGGTTTACGGGGTCTTTCAGGATCCTATTCAATAAAAGGCTTAGCTTGCCTGAAGGTTTCATGACATGGGGCCACTTTTCAACTGTGTTTGTGGTGAGGTGAAGTTAGGCACTGGATGTTAAAGACAACAGAGAGAAGATGGCATCTAGGTATAGACGTGAGATCATGGAAGCCACAAGGCACAGTTGTCTTTTTATTCAAAAAGAAGGAGTTGGAGAATACAATTTAAATGGCAAGTGTTATGTCAAATAAAACGTGTAGTATTGAAACATATTGACTAATGAAAAATACTGCATGGTATTTGAATTGTAATATTCCTTCAAATCACCATTTTGAGGTTTGCCCTAGGCAGATGACAGGCTGTAATGCATTAGGAATGATGTAGTAAAACTGCATAATGTACTGTGTCGAGTTGGTATTAGGCCAAAGGTACTTCCCAAAGTTCTTTTTCACAAAGAATTGTTTCACTGCAGAAATTATCTGTCAACAAGCTATTTCGTAGACAGATTTATTGCAATGGCATTAAAAGGCAGTAGCAATGTACAAATATAGAAACAGTACTTTTTGCATTGGCAGAATAACACCATGAACTGACTGCACTTATTTTACATATAAATCGTAAACGCCCTTGTTGAGAGGTGTTTGTATCTTTGTTCTTAGCCTAGGTACTACACAGTAGCATTCAAGAGAAATCTTGTATATTATGACTGTGGGAGGCCCAATATGACAATAGCCATCAATAGTGTATTTCTACACATTTTCTATGTAAGCACAATTTACAGGAGGGATGCAGTTTTAAATGTACTGGTTTTAACACTGTCAGTCAGTCGGGTGCTTGTAAAATGTCAAAATACAGTTTGTGTTTTAGGTAAGTGGTATTCTTCGAGAATTATCCTATCTGTCGACCTCTCATTGACCCTGTTCAGCCTGGACCTGAAAGCCCTCCGTTTTATGAAGAGGGCAATCATGAACCTTTGATTTCGGTCTGGGCATGGTGAGCAGCATATTTGCATGTGCTAGCCTCGCCCCTTCAAGGCTCCTTGTGTTTTAGTCTCTTGACTTGCTATTATTATTATTATTATTATTATTATTAAGCGCATGGCTACCCTCAGGCATCCCAGCGCTATCATGCGATAGACAGGACTTAGGAGATCTAGAAAGTGTTCTGGAATAGCCATCGTTTTAGTTGTTTCCTGAACGTTAGGTGGTTGGGGTTGGACACACAGACACTCTGCTTTGTTCTAGCTGATTTGTTCTAGAAGTGGAATTATTAGTCCTTTTCACTCCATTTTGCAGAACCCAGTCTCTATTTCTGCCTTCAGCTCCTCCCTCTATATTTTTCCTCAAGTCTTGCTAAACTTTCACTCTCCAAGATTGCTCCTGTACGAAAGTAGGATCTGCTTTGTATGGTTACCCCTACTTTTTGCTGATGTGATGCTGTTTTTGACTAGTGTGACTGGGATCCCGCTAACCGGACCATAGTCTATCAGCTTTCTCCTTAAACTGTTGTGTTCAGTACCTAGGCACATCCAAGAATGGATACTGGGGTACCCTTGTCAGTCCCTTGTATATAGAACCCATGTACTCAGGGCATATGTACCCCAGAAGTCTCCCATGGGCTGAAGGATGCATTATGCCACCCATGAGAGACCATTAAAAATGGAACTACATACCTTCCATTGCAGCCTGTGTAAGTTGGTGCATGCACCACTTACTAAAGATATAGGTTTATTATATCTAAGGGTCAATGCACTTGAAACCTATAAGTCACCCCTCTAGCAAGCCTTTACAATCCTGAAAGTGGGGTGCTTGGTTCTAAGTGGGAGTTTGCCCCTGCATGAGCAGAACACCCCTGCATCCTATGGAGTCCATTGTCCCGGGTTTTCAGTAAAGCAGCCATATACTATATAGAGGGGCATTGCATGACCGCACAATGACCATCTTGAAAACGACTGCCATGAATCCTATCATGTTTGGTATCAAAAATGTTGGAATCATACTCCCACACCATAAACGATGTGAGAGGTATTATGCCAAGTACCGGGACAGCCATCCGTTAGGCTCTCAGTTTTACCAATGCCAACATTCTAGTCCGGGACAGCACAAAATGGTTGCTGAGACACATTTCAGCCCTTCTGCTGCTGAGCCAAGCTTGAGCAGAGGAAAGCTGAACAATAGGCATCCTGTCACAGGGAGGTGGCTTCCCAGACAGGATTTAGTGTATTAGGAATGGGTGGGTGCGCTTGCCAGTGCGTGAAAGTCTGCATATGGGGCACATTTGGTGTCCCTGTGCATAGTCCAGTTAAAACCAGTCCTGAGAGCCGTTGGCTCCTGCTCTGGCGTGAAACTGGACAATGGACATGGGAGTAACCTTCCCCCTGTCCAGACCCTCCCTTGGGAGGGTCCCCTGAATCTTCCCAACCATTTCCATAGCATACTTAAGGGCTTATCTGGGAATAGGTCCCTAGATTTGTTGTGGGATAAGAACTGAAACCACTGCTCTTCTACCGTCTGGGCACTCTGGACTTCGATGGGCTTTATTTGGGCCTGAATTAGTCTCCCTTCTAGTCTGCTGCATTGTCTGTGCCTGTGCATCATAAAAGAACCTTCCTAGGCCTGTGAAGCATCAAGGACAACCAATGTAATCACCCATGGAGTGAAGGAATCATTCTCCTGCATTTGCATGCACCGCATCGAAGACAAACAGTCTGCAGATGCTGAGCTCCTCTGGACTCTGTGGGCTCTGCAACACAGGTGGTGGTTTTACACAGATCCTGAGGCCTGCTCTACCCTCTCACCAAGTTTGAGGCGAGTAGTCCTTGTGGTGTTGCAAAAACAAAACCACTGGGTGCCCCATCCCTTTGCAGTTGCAAAGGCTTGTTGACATCTTTGCAAAAAGATCTTCTGGCTCCAAGTAGCCCCAATCTCAAGCACCTCCAGTGACCAGAAACTCTGGCCACACCGCATCATGTGAATCATGACCTGCATCTTTTGTTGAGCTGCTTTAGGTCCTCTCGTGAATCCAATGCCTCCGGCTTGTGGGTGCACTTGAGGGTCACGTGTGTTTCTTTTGGGCTCCCCTGATTGCTCAGAGCCTGCCCTGGCTTCCCTGCTTGTGGTGAGTCTCCAGGACCTTGCTGGTCCCAACCGTGCACCTTCTTGACTTCCTGCATGGGTTGCATTTGCTAAGGATTGCCGGTGGTCCCACCGGACACTGGCCCGTCAGCATTTGACATCCTTTGTGTGACAGCTCATATCTGGGTCCAGGTTGTCCTCAGCATCGCCTGGTCCTCGCGGCTGCATAGTCAAGGCCACTGTCATCCTTACTGAGGGACCCAACATCAGAGGGCATTTGTCTTCAAAGTCCCTTGGTCATTCCCGAGTGACATAGACACTGTCCCCTCTGCTTTCAGGTACTCCTCGTCAAGAATGCCCATTTGGATTCTCCCGAACACTTCCTCATCTTTCAGCAGCTGAACTTTGCTGAAGTACTTCATAGGGTTTGATATTGGTTTCCGATGCCACTTCACCCCTATGCACCCGGCTTCCCTGGGATAGGTAACTTGGGAACTATGGTATCCCCGGGTGGGGTGGCTCTCCAACTTTCTGTCTTCCATGAGGCTTCTTCAGGGTCCACTGGGAAGGGTCCAAAATCTTTAAAATCCCAACCGCGACTTACACATAGACTTGTACGGAGCACGCAGTCATGTTCACACACTGCATAGTGCTCCGTTGTGTCCCTATCTACTTACCTTGGGTCGTTCTGTGGGTCCCCAGCAATTCTATGTCCTCTTGACATTGTCCTGACTCGAGACATGGTTCTTATACCATTTTCTTAGTATATTGTCTGGTCCCCCCCCCTCCGGGGCCCACTGTGCATTAGTGCTATTTACTGTGATTTCTTTGCTAAAGTATTGTGTGCTTTGTGTCTATCTCCATATAGGGTATACTGTAACATACTAGAGAGTGTTATATAATAAATATATATTTTTATAAAAAAGTTTGGGTGGTTCCTTTTAATTTAATCTATACTATAAGATTGCATTCTGGTAAAACAAGCTTCTTTACACTCCTTCAAGACTAAGCCGGGAGAGTGATCTCCACAGCTACCACTTGGATAGCTTTCCAAGATTGTCTGAGAACTCTTAAATCACCATAAGGGTTGTATGGACTGATGCAAGGTGCCCACTTACATTAGTTGACATTATATACCGGGGAAGCCTCTCACAGCTCCTTAACTTTGCCCTTTAACTTACTCTCTCCCTCACTACTGTTAAGCAGAGAAATAGGTCTATCTCTCCACATTGTCTGTATAAAAACTGGAAGAGGACTTCTCCCCATCTAAGAAGTAGCCCTTTCCTTTGCCTGCTATGTGGCATTCATCATGTAGTGGCTACCTCCTGTATTTACATATAGCATCCTCTAGATCTCTAATCTACCCATCCCTATTTTGGACCCACCCCATCTCACTGCATGAACATGATCCACATGTTCCTTAGCCAAAGGTGCCTCCAAGGTGGCAGCCAATTTGGAGGGGAATTAATTTGTGCACAAATTCTTCCTAGTTGCTCAAATTAGTACAGTTTAAGGAATATCCAATCTTATCTATTAAAAAAAGTGTTATCCAGCCGGGTAATGTCCCCCGATAGCACAGCTGAACTCGAATAAGGAGGTTCCTCCAAATCTTATTTAGTGAATAGTCAACAGGCAATCATTGGAGTATTGCTTATTCAACAATTGTTTGAAATCAAATGTTATTCCTTCCAAAGAATGATAGAGCTAGCCCAATGCATTTCAGGTAAACCCTTCGTCAGGGGAAATTATGTCCCTGTTCCGACATTAGAAGAGTATCCCGTGAAGGAAGACTATTCTTATCTATACTCATCTCTCATCCCCACTTCTTAGGACACTGTTCATACCAACCTTTGACACAGTGCTGCTTTTTAATAGGCTACCTTTTTAGAACGGACCCTGGAAATCCATCCTCCAGCCTCCCTTATTTCCCTCATCCCTTCCTTCCTCATCTTTTCCTACTCCCTCTCCTTTTTTCCCTCCATGTGAGCATTACTTACCCTTTGTTCTTCTCCTCTCCCTCTCTGGACTTTGGGGTCCCTAGCCATGGATCCCCTCACACGATGACCACGAGATTCCAAACTGGTTCCAGCTGGTTGTAATGCCTATACTGTCATATACCCCCTAAATTATCTAAAAGCGCTTCCAAGAATGTTAAACACAGGCTCCTCAAATCTTACCCAGAAACTCTTATTTTGGATACCTACTTCTGAACAAAAAAAGGAGCTATCATAAGTGATTTTATCTTCCACACTAAAAGACTAGCATAGTGGAGAAAATCCCTTTACTCTCTGCTATGGATCACAGCATCCACTAAAATCTCCCATGATCTCAGACTCTCTGTAGTTCCCTCAAGCACTTGCCAAGCAGAGGCAACCATCTCCCTTTATAATAATGGGATTATTCCCATCCAAGCATCCAATTGCAACCTGGAACTAATGTATGAGATATTCTCTTTTATCAAAAGCTATGGAACAAAGCAGGTTTCCTCCCCGACCCAAACTCAGCCTAACCCTGCAGTTAGACTATATCTACCTCTTGCTGTACCCTCCCCGCCCCATTACTTATATTGCTCCACCCGTATCTCCTTCTCCCCATCCACCCGATCAGTTCACTCAAATCACGCCCTCCCTATTAGCCCTGTAGCTTGATTCAACCTACATTAGTTGTCCTTTTATTTTGAGCCCTATTCACACCTCTAGAGCACTGATCACAGAAATACAGTGCCTCGTACCCAACACCTTTGTCTCATCTCCGGCGTTGACCTTTGAACATTACCCCGTGGTCACTACTGATATGCATACAACACTCCCTCTGGCCCAGACTATGACAGTTGCTAATGCAGAACCCCCACACATTACCAGCAATGTAGCTCCTGTCTCTACAGCACACCTTATCAAAAAGTATATGGAACCCACATCTCCGCCCCTCACTCGTGGCTCTATCCATATCCAACCCTCCCTTCCCCTCTACAGGCTTTCCCATCTCAGCTGCTACCTAACACCATATGCTGAAGCACCCTCTCTTCTGCTGGCCTCTTGACCCACATTTCACCCTCCTGCCCTGACACAATACTTATCTTGAAACCTACTGAGATCTCCCTGGAGCTTCATCCACCTAAGTCTGACTTGCAAATGCCTAATATCCATCATCTCTGAGCGAGCTAATTAGTGTTATCCCACCAGGCCACTAGATAAGAATAGACACTTCCATTCCGAATCCAACAACAATCAATGGGATCTCAATAATCTTAATGTCTCCTCATCTGACCTGGAGAATAATTCCCTACCCCAATGCTGGCACCTGGCCCATCAGGGTGAAATAAACTCTATTGAACAATAATTTTGACTCCCCCCTCCACTGTTACAATTCCAAATACTACAACACCCCAGTCAACCTAGGTCAAATTCAAACTATTCAGACCAATCCACATGGAACCTAGGCCCAATCCTATAGCAATAAACAATTCCCACCTCAAGCAAATGTCCATAATTCAGGCTCCCTCGCTGTCACCATTCCCCACCTGAAATGTATGCTGCTCAATTGCAGATCGGCATCTAGACATGCAGGAGATATTGGTGACCTTATTCTTACATATGATCTCGACCGCATAGTTCTGACTGAAATATGCCTAAATGACTCTTCCACACCAATTCCCAATATTCTCATACCTCCCAGTTATGATATAATCAGATTAGATAGGCCAATGAGACCAGGTGGGGGTATCACATGCATTCATTGTAAAAATCTCTCTGTGAAGTAAGCTCAAAATGACACTCTCACCACGTGTGAATACCGTGGCATTGATGTCCTGCATAATGGTAGACCTCAATGCAAATTGCATCTTTTCACCATCCTCCCATTCATTTAACAAATTACTGAAGCTATCATGACCAATTCTGGTCTACCCAATGCCCAGGTCTTTATTGGTGATTTAAACCTATACTGGAACAGCCCAAATGACCAAGCAGTGATTAGCCTAAAAACCTTACTAACCAACCTGATCTAAATCTGCGACAGTCCTACTCACAACCTGGGAGCGATCCTGGATCTAATCATCGACATTGCCAATTCCAATCAACTTGAATATATTGTTCCCTGTGATTGGACAGACAGGCCACCACTGCATAACGTCCCACATCACTGAATCAATGTTCTCAAAAAAGGCTCACAATAAAAAACCCAGTCACTGCAAAAGAAGCATTTGAAACATAAACTTGATCGAACTGTCATCTATCAGCAACTATATCCAATCCCTCCTGAAGATATGTCTGTTGTCCTGGTCCTTACTGATCATTATAATAACTCAATGACAAACACTCTAGATGCTATGGCACATCTCCAACTTAAAGGAAGTCCTCAAAAGACTCCAAGCCTTGGTACAATGGTTGCCTAAACTCTGAAAGACGCAATCCTAGATAGCTGAATGATCATGGAGATTCGCCCCTCTCTTGAACTCCTCAAGTATCTGAGATCTACAAGAAGCATTTACAACAAACGCATACATAGCGCAAAAGCAAACTTCTTTAGATAGAGCTGGACAATGCCAGAAACCGACCTGAAAAACTGTTTGATCTTGACAAATTTAAATCTAACAGGCAATCCAACCATCGCTCTGGGTCTAACCTGCTGCCTAACAGCCAAGTACTTGACGCCATCTTCCTGGGAAAGACGGGAATGATTAAAAGTGATTTAAGATCTGCATTGGAACTCCTCCCAAGGAACTCGCCCATAAGCCCACCCTCAGGACCTAAGTGTCCAGGTCCCACCCCCAAAAATAAGGATTTGTGGAGCACAATCAAATCAGAAATTAATATACTAAAAATCCTGTCAACATTAAAGCCTTCTAACCACTTCAGCTATCCACTTCCCTTGAATCTCTTCAGTCAGATTAAAACCTCTCTTCTCCCACTCTGGACCTAAATAGTAAATGCTTCATTGCTTTAGGGCACTATACCAGACTGCCTCATGTCTGGACAGATAACCCCCATTCTAAAAAAATCCCACTGCAGATCACACTAATCTCAATAACCTCCACCCTATCTTCAACATCCTGACTCTTTCACAGCTCCTGTAGAAATGTGTCCATAGCCAGATATGCAATCACAATGATCAATTCCAATTCTTAGACTAATATCAATTTGGCTTCTATCCGGGCCACAGTACTGAATCTACCCTAACTCACATATTTGATGACACGTTGCATGTGCTTGATCATTGTAATCCTACTTGACCTTTCATCAGCATTCAATACGGTCAAACATGACATCCTCCTTGACTTACTGGAATGCAGGATGTGGATTTCTGGTCGGGTCCTTGACTGGATCGCCTCCTTCCTCCACCATAGATCCTAAAGAATAAAGATTAATCATTCCCTGCCCAACACTACACCTATCACATTAGGTATTCCGCAGTGTTCCTCGCTTTCCCCCACTGTCTTAAACCTCTTCATTGAGCCATTAACTGAAATTCGAGATCATCAAACATCAATTATTACATGTAAGCTGACAACACCTAACTTTACCTGAAAATCTCCTCCCTTGATATTAGGTCTCTTAACTAAACCCAACAAAAAAATTAAAACTGGTTGACCTGCAACCAACTAAAGCTAAATACTCTTAAAACAGAATTCATGTAGTTCTCAATTGCTTTCCACACATTATATTTTTGAATTAAATCATTGGGAATAAAAGTCAACAAGAATCTTAACATGTAGGAACACATCAGCTCAGCCACCAGAGGAGCTAACTTCCAAATGAGCATCTAAATAAATATTAGACTCTTCCTCCCTCTGATTGCCTTCAAATCAGTTGATCAAGCCCTAGTAAAATCCAGGTTGGACTATGGAAGTGTAACACTTTGTGGCCTTCCTAGGTCAAAGATGGCTCCCCCTAGGGCCTCCCTTAACTCAGCTGCAACACTCATTACTGGTTCTAAATTAAATAACCACATGACACTGATTTGAAATTTATAAACTGGCTCCCTTTTGAATCAAGAATTCAGTACAAAATTGCATGCATGACACACAAACTCTTACATTTCAACACCCAGAGGTACACTGCACAAAAACTAGAGCTATCTGGTGGTGCGAGAACCTCAAGAAGCAATACGGCTCTACTATTGAAACCACACAAATTTAAGAAGAAGAAAACCTAACATCTGGCCTTCTCTGGCATTGCCCCTACCTTCTGAAATCTGAGGTAACCTTTCATCTGCGGCTTTCAAAAAACAAGTGAAAGTAGCATTGATGGACAAATGTCTGCTCTCGCTCCCTGGAAGTCTGGCACCAATAGTGCACACGGGATACACCTGCGATCTGTTGCCTGTCACCATGGCTTGTTCTGTTTCCCATTTTGGACTAGAAGGAGTTTCTTACCCCGCCTTGGTACTACTACTTCCTATATTGTTTGTGTGAGTGTTATTATCACTTATGATCGTCTGCTGTACCTGGTCTCTCACTCTGAGCTTCTGTAAAGTGCTCTGATATCCACTTTGGTCATGTTCGCGCTAAATAAAACTCTAACAAAATAAATATAAATACATAAATATATGAATGGAGCCCGGCTGACTAGTACACGTGCTGCATCCGTTTCAAGTTTCCAAAATAATTGCTGACTTTGTAGATGTGTTTGTTCAGATTCACTGTATGCAAATTTTTTTTTATATGGACATCGAGCAAATCTGGCATGAATGTGGCTCTCAGGAACTTATTGTGGACCCTGCTAGTGTAGGGAATACACTGTCAGTATAGGATTGCCTATGACTTTGATACTGTACACTGCCCCAGGTCTCCCTCACTTTGATTCCTCTTGTTTTCTCATTTGCTGTCAGTTGTTTATATTTTGTTTATCTGCAAAATCAAATATTATGCTTCACTTACTCAAGTAATTTGGGGCCAGATGTAGGTAATTCATATTTACCGAATCTTAAATACTGAATTATACCGATTCGGTATTTAAGAGTCGGTAAATATGAAGGGGAGAGATGTAGGTATTACAGATTCTGTAAATACCGAATCGTTAAGATTCGGTATTTACTGAATCTGTAAATACCGACTCTGTATTGCCCATTGATTCCTATGGGCCTTAAAGCCCATAGGCCTACCGATTCTGTAATTACAGAATCGGTAAATACCGAATTTTGCAAGGGTGCAGGGGGTTCACTTTGACACCCTCTGGCACCCCAAAAACAGGCATGTGCGCCATGTGGCACACAGACATGCCCTAAGGGCATGTCTGTCTGTCACATGGCTAGGTGTGCAGGCACACCTGATTTCGGTATTTTAACACTCAATTGGATTGGGTGGTAAAATACCGAATTTGTAGGGCCTTTGGGACTCAGAAGAGTCCCACCTACATCTGGGAATTACCGAATCGGTAAAAATACCGATTTGGTATTTTACAGATTCTGTAAATTTTGCGATTCGGTAAATTTACAGAATCTGTAAAATCTGGCCCCCTACATCTCAAGATGCCAAATACCGGTCGGAAACGGCCGAATTTGGCCGTTTCCGACTGGTATTTGCCACCTACATCGGGCCCTTGGATACTTGATTTCTGATTTCAGTCGAGAGCAATTGAGGCTGTAGAGGATCTGATTCATAAAAGGGGGACCCTTGCTCATTGCACCATCAGGATTCAAGCAAACCGGGCCGAAGACGGCTGTAATGCCAGAAACCGGTCCCCGGGAGCTTGTTTCCTTCCCAGTGTAAGAATTGGCTTTTGTAGTTTGGTTTGCCCTGTTCCCATCATGCACTGGGACAGGAACAGACTAATTTGCATACAGCCAGGTTCTGAAACTGGGATGGTGCAGTGAGCTAAAAAACGGTGTTGGATCTAGCCCTGATCTCTTGACTGGGTGAGAGCTTTCTGCTTAATTCAGAGACTCTGTCCTTCACCACCCCTTGTTGTAAATATTTTTGTCCACCCTAAGCGTGGAAGGGTATTCTCAGATGTGAGACCCTTGCTCATTGCACCATCAGGATTCAAGCAAACCGGGCCGAAGATGGCTGTAATGCCAGAAACCGGTCCCCGGGAGCTTGTTTCCTTCCCAGTGTAAGAATTGGCTTTTGTAGTTTGGTTTGCCCTGTTCCCATCATGCACTGGGACAGGAACAGACTAATTTGCATACAGCCAGGTTCTGAAACTGGGATGGTGCAGTGAGCTAAAAAACGGTGTTGGATCTAGCCCTGATCTCTTGACTGGGTGAGAGCTTTCTGCTTAATTCAGAGACTCTGTCCTTCACCACCCCTTGTTGTAAATATTTTTGTCCACCCTAAGCGTGGAAGGGTATTCTCAGATGTGAGACCCTTGCTCATTGCACCATCAGGATTCAAGCAAACCGGGCCGAAGACGGCTGTAATGCCAGAAACCGGTCCCCGGGAGCTTGTTTCCTTCCCAGTGTAAGATTTGGCTTTTGTAGTTTGGTTTGCCCTGTTCCCATCATGCACTGGGACAGGAACAGACTAATTTGCATACAGCCAGGTTCTGAAACTGGGATGGTGCAGTGAGCTAAAAAACGGTGTTGGATCTAGCCCTGATCTCTTGACTGGGTGAGAGCTTTCTGCTTAATTCAGAGACTCTGTCCTTCACCACCCCTTGTTGTAAATATTTTTGTCCACCCTAAGCATGGAAGGGTATTCTCAGATGTGAGACCCTTGCTCATTGCACCATCAGGATTCAAGCAAACCGGGCCGAAGACGGCTGTAATGCCAGAAATCGGTCCCCGGGAGCTTGTTTCCTTCCCAGTGTAAGAATTGGCTTTTGTAGTTTGGTTTGCCCTGTTCCCATCATGCACTGGGACAGGAACAGACTAATTTGCATACAGCCAGGTTCTGAAACTGGGATGGTGCAGTGAGCTAAAAAACGGTGGTCTAGCCCTGATCTCTTGACTGGGTGAGAGCTTGCTGCTTAATTCAGAGACTCTGTCCTTCACCACCCCTTGTTGTAAATATTTTTTCCACCCTAAGCGTGGAAGGGTATTCTCAGATGTGAGACCCTTGCTCATTGCACCATCAGGATTCAAGCAAACCGGGCCGAAGACGGCTGTAATGCCAGAAACCGGTCCACGGGAGCTTGTTTCCTTCCCAGTGTAAGAATTGGCTTTTGTAGTTTGGTTTGCCCTGTTCCCATCATGCACTGGGACAGGAACAGACTAATTTGCATACAGCCAAGTTCTGAAACTGGGATGGTGCAGTGAGCTAAAAAACGGTGTTGGATCTAGCCCTGATCCCTTGACTGGGTGAGAGCTTTCTGCTTAATTCAGAGACTCTGTCCTTCACCACCCCTTGTTGTAAATATTTTTGTCCACCCTAAGCGTGGAAGGGTATTCTCAGATGTGAGACCCTTGCTCATTGCACCATCAGGATTCAAGCAAACCAGGCCGAAGACGGCTGTAATGCCAGAAACCGGTCCCCGGGAGCTTGTTTCCTTCCCAGTGTAAGAATTGGCTTTTGTAGTTTGGTTTGCCCTGTTCCCATCATGCACTGGGACAGGAACAGACTAATTTGCATACAGCCAGGTTCTGAAACTGGGATGGTGCAGTGAGCTAAAAAACGGTGTTGGATCTAGCCCTGATCTCTTGACTGGGTGAGAGCTTTCTGCTTAATTCAGAGACTCTGTCCTTCACCACCCCTTGTTGTAAATATTTTTGTCCACCCTAAGCGTGGAAGGGTATTCTCAGATGTGAGACCCTTGCTCATTGCACCATCAGGATTCAAGCAAACCGGGCCGAAGACGGCTGTAATGCCAGAAACCGGTCCCCGGGAGCTTGTTTCCTTCCCAGTGTAAGAATTGGCTTTTGTAGTTTGGTTTGCCCTGTTCCCATCATGCACTGGGACAGGAACAGACTAATTTGCATACAGCCAGGTTCTGAAACTGGGATGGTGCAGTGAGCTAAAAAACGGTGTTGGATCTAGCCCTGATCTCTTGACTGGGTGAGAGCTTTCTGCTTAATTCAGAGACTCTGTCCTTCACCACCCCTTGTTGTAAATATTTTTGTCCACCCTAAGCGTGGAAGGGTATTCTCAGATGTGAGACCCTTGCTCATTGCACCATCAGGATTCAAGCAAACCGGGCCGAAGACGGCTGTAATGCCAGAAACCGGTCCCCGGGAGCTTGTTTCCTTCCCAGTGTAAGAATTGGCTTTTGTAGTTTGGTTTGCCCTGTTCCCATCATGCACTGGGACAGGAACAGACTAATTTGCATACAGCCAGGTTCTGAAACTGGGATGGTGCAGTGAGCTAAAAAACGGTGTTGGATCTAGCCCTGATCTCTTGACTGGGTGAGAGCTTGCTGCTTAATTCAGAGACTCTGTCCTTCACCATCCCTTGTTGTAAATATTTTTTCCACCCTAAGCGTGGAAGGGTATTCTCAGATGTGAGACCCTTGCTCATTGCACCATCAGGATTCAAGCAAACCGGGCCGAAGACAGCTGTAATGCCAGAAACCGGTCCACGGGAGCTTGTTTCCTTCCCAGTGTAAGAATTGGCTTTTGTAGTTTGGTTTGCCCTGTTCCCATCATGCACTGGGACAGGAACAGACTAATTTGCATACAGCCAAGTTCTGAAACTGGGATGGTGCAGTGAGCTAAAAAACGGTGTTGGATCTAGCCCTGATCTCTTGACTGGGTGAGAGCTTTCTGCTTAATTCAGAGACTCTGTCCTTCACCACCCCTTGTTGTAAATATTTTTGTCCACCCTAAGCGTGGAAGGGTATTCTCAGATGTGAGACCCTTGCTCATTGCACCATCAGGATTCAAGCAAACCGGGCTGAAGACGGCTGTAATGCCAGAAACCGGTCCCCGGGAGCTTGTTTCCTTCCCAGGGTAAGAATTGGCTTTTGTAGTTTGGTTTGCCCTGTTCCCATCATGCACTGGGACAGGAACAGACTAATTTGCATACAGCCAAGTTCTGAAACTGGGATGGTGCAGTGAGCTAAAAAACGGTGTTGGATCTAGCCCTGATCTCTTGACTGGGTGAGAGCTTTCTGCTTAATTCAGAGACTCTGTCCTTCACCACCACTTGTTGTAAATATTTTTGTCCACCCTAAGCGTGGAAGGGTATTCTCAGATGTGAGACCCTTGCTCATTGCATCATCAGGATTCAAGCAAACCGGGCCGAAGACGGCTGTAATGCCAGAAACCGGTCCCCGGGAGCTTGTTTCCTTCCCAGTGTAAGAATTGGCTTTTGTAGTTTGGTTTGCCTTGTTCCCATCATGCACTGGGACAGGAACAGACTAATTTGCATACAGCCAGGTTCTGAAACTGGGATGGTGCAGTGAGCTAAAAAACGGTGTTGGATCTAGCCCTGATCTCTTGACTGGGTGAGAGCTTTCTGCTTAATTCAGAGACTCTGTCCTTCACCACCCCTTGTTGTAAATATTTTTGTCCACCCTAAGCGTGGAAGGGTATTCTCAGATGTGAGACCCTTGCTCATTGCACCATCAGGATTCAAGCAAACCGGGCCGAAGACGGCTGTAATGCCAGAAACCGGTCCCCGGGAGCTTGTTTCCTTCCCAGTGTAAGAATTGGCTTTTGTAGTTTGGTTTGCCCTGTTCCCATCATGCACTGGGACAGGAACAGACTAATTTGCATACAGCCAGGTTCTGAAACTGGGATGGTGCAGTGAGCTAAAAAACGGTGTTGGATCTAGCCCTGATCTCTTGACTGGGTGAGAGCTTTCTGCTTAATTCAGAGACTCTGTCCTTCACCACCCCTTGTTGTAAATATTTTTGTCCACCCTAAGCGTGGAAGGGTATTCTCAGATGTGAGACCCTTGCTCATTGCACCATCATGATTCAAGCAAACCGGGCCGAAGACGGCTGTAATGCCAGAAACCGGTCCACGGGAGCTTGTTTCCTTCCCAGTGTAAGAATTGGCTTTTGTAGTTTGGTTTGCCCTGTTGCCATCATGCACTGGGACAGGAACAGACTAATTTGCATACAGCCAGGTTCTGAAACTGGGATGGTGCAGTGAGCTAAAAAACGGTGTTGGATCTAGCCCTGATCTCTTGACTGGGTGAGAGCTTTCTGCTTAATTCAGAGACTCTGTCCTTCACCACCCCTTGTTGTAAATATTTTTGTCCACCCTAAGCGTGGAAGGGTATTCTCAGATGTGAGACCCTTGCTCATTGCACCATCAGGATTCAAGCAAACCGGGCCGAAGACGGCTGTAATGCCAGAAACCGGTTCCCGGGAGCTTGTTTCCTTCCCAGTGTAAGAATTGGCTTTTGTAGTTTGGTTTGCCCTGTTCCCATCATGCACTGGGACAGGAACAGACTAATTTGCATACAGCCAGGTTCTGAAACTGGGATGGTGCAGTGAGCTAAAAAACGGTGTTGGATCTAGCCCTGATCTCTTGACTGGGTGAGAGCTTTCTGCTTAATTCAGAGACTCTGTCCTTCACCACCCCTTGTTGTAAATATTTTTGTCCACCCTAAGCGTGGAAGGGTATTCTCAGATGTGAGACCCTTGCTCATTGCACCATCAGGATTCAAGCAAACCGGGCCGAAGACGGCTGTAATGCCAGAAACCGGTCCCCGGGAGCTTGTTTCCTTCCCAGTGTAAGAATTGGCTTTTGTAGTTTGGTTTGCCCTGTTCCCATCATGCACTGGGACAGGAACAGACTAATTTGCATACAGCCAGGTTCTGAAACTGGGATGGTGCAGTGAGCTAAAAAACGGTATTGGATCTAGCCCTGATCTCTTGACTGGGTGAGAGCTTTCTGCTTAATTCAGAGACTCTGTCCTTCACCACCCCTTGTTGTAAATATTTTTGTCCACCCTAAGCGTGGAAGGGTATTCTCAGATGTGAGACCCTTGCTCATTGCACCATCAGGATTCAAGCAAACCGGGCCGAAGACGGCTGTAATGCCAGAAACCGGTCCCCGGGAGCTTGTTTCCTTCCCAGTGTAAGAATTGGCTTTTGTAGTTTGGTTTGCCCTGTTCCCATCATGCACTGGGACAGGAACAGACTAATTTGCATACAGCCAGGTTCCGAAACTGGGATGGTGCAGTGAGCTAAAAAACGGTGTTGGATCTAGCCCTGATCTCTTGACTGGGTGAGAGCTTTCTGCTTAATTCAGAGACTCTGTCCTTCACCACCCCTTGTTGTAAATATTTTTGTCCACCCTAAGCGTGGAAGGGTATTCTCAGATGTGAGACCCTTGCTCATTGCGCCATCAGGATTCAAGCAAACCGGGCCGAAGACGGTTGTAATGCCAGAAACCGGTCCCCGGGAGCTTGTTTCCTTCCCAGTGTAAGAATTGGCTTTTGTAGTTTGGTTTTCCCTGTTCCCATCATGCACTGGGACAGGAACAGACTAATTTGCATACAGCCAGGTTCTGAAACTGGGATGGTGCAGTGAGCTAAAAAACGGTGTTGGATCTAGCCCTGATCTCTTGACTGGGTGAGAGCTTTCTGCTTAATTCAGAGACTCTGTCCTTCACCACCCCTTGTTGTAAATATGTTTGTCCACCCTAAGCATGGAAGGGTATTCTCAGATGTGAGACCCTTGCTCATTGCATCATCAGGATTCAAGCAAACCGGGCCGAAGACGGCTGTAATGCCAGAAACCGGTCACCGGGAGCTTGTTTCCTTCCCAGTGTAAGAATTGGCTTTTGTAGTTTGGTTTGCCCTGTTCCCATCATGCACTGGGACAGGAACAGACTAATTTGCATACAGCCAGGTTCTGAAACTGGGATGGTGCAGTGAGCTAAAAAACAGTGTTGGATCTAGCCCTGATCTCTTGACTGGGTGAGAGCTTTCTGCTTAATTCAGAGACTCTGTCCTTCACCACCCCTTGTTGTAAATATTTTTGTCCACCCTAAGCGTGGAAGGGTATTCTCAGATGTGAGACCCTTGCTCATTGCACCATCAGGATTCAAGCAAACCGGGCCGAAGACGGCTGTAATGCCAGAAACCGGTCCCCGGGAGCTTGTTTCCTTCCCAGTGTAAGAATTGGCTTTTGTAGTTTGGTTTGCCCTGTTCCCATCATGCACTGGGACAGGAACAGACTAATTTGCATACAGCCAGGTTCTGAAACTGGGATGGTGCAGTGAGCTAAAAAACGGTGTTGGATCTAGCCCTGATCTCTTGACTGGGTGAGAGCTTTCTGCTTAATTCAGAGACTCTGTCCTTCACCACCCCTTGTTGTAAATATTTTTGTCCACCCTAAGCGTGGAAGGGTATACTCAGATGTGAGACCCTTGCTCATTGCACCATCAGGATTCAAGCAAACCGGGCCGAAGACGGCTGTAATGCCAGAAACCGGTCCCCGGGAGCTTGTTTCCTTCCCAGTGTAAGAATTGGCTTTTGTAGTTTGGTTTGCCCTGTTCCCATCATGCACTGGGACAGGAACAGACTAATTTGCATACAGCCAGGTTCTGAAACTGGGATGGTGCAGTGAGCTAAAAAACGGTGTTGGATCTAGCCCTGATCTCTTGACTGGGTGAGAGCTTTCTGCTTAATTCAGAGACTCTGTCCTTCACCACCCCTTGTTGTAAATATTTTTGTCCACCCTAAGCGTGGAAGGGTATTCTCAGATGTGAGACCCTTGCTCATTGCACCATCAGGATTCAAGCAAACCGGGCCGAAGACGGCTGTAATGCCAGAAACCGGTCCCCGGGAGCTTGTTTCCTTCCCAGTGTAAGAATTGGCTTTTGTAGTTTGGTTTGCCCTGTTCCCATCATGCACTGGGACAGGAACAGACTAATTTGCATACAGCCAGGTTCTGAAACTGGGATGGTGCAGTGAGCTAAAAAACAGTGTTGGATCTAGCCCTGATCTC
The DNA here is from genome assembly GCF_964263255.1 of Lissotriton vulgaris. Classification (NCBI taxonomy): domain Eukaryota; kingdom Metazoa; phylum Chordata; class Amphibia; order Caudata; family Salamandridae; genus Lissotriton; species Lissotriton vulgaris. Next base: position 506,994,426 of record NC_141696.1, read on the forward strand.
TTGACTGGGTGAGAGCTTTCTGCTTAATTCAGAGACTCTGTCCTTCACCACCCCTTGTTGTAAATATTTTTGTCCACCCTAAGCGTGGAAGGGTATTCTCAGATGTGAGACCCTTGCTCATTGCACCATCAGGATTCAAGCAAACCGGGCCGAAGACGGCTGTAATGCCAGAAACCGGTCCACGGGAGCTTGTTTCCTTCCCAGTGTAAGAATTGGCTTTTGTAGTTTGGTTTGCCCTGTTCCCATCATGCACTGGGACAGGAACAGACTAATTTGCATACAGCCAGGTTCTGAAACTGGGATGGTGCAGTGAGCTAAAAAACGGTGTTGGATCTAGCCCTGATCTCTTGACTGGGTGAGAGCTTTCTGCTTAATTCAGAGACTCTGTCCTTCACCACCCCTTGTTGTAAATATTTTTGTCCACCCTAAGCGTGGAAGGGTATTCTCAGATGTGAGACCCTTGCTCATTGCACCATCAGGATTCAAGCAAACCGGGCCGAAGACGGCTGTAATGCCAGAAACCGGTTCCCGGGAGCTTGTTTCCTTCCCAGTGTAAGAATTGGCTTTTGTAGTTTGGTTTGCCCTGTTCCCATCATGCACTGGGACAGGAACAGACTAATTTGCATACAGCCAGGTTCTGAAACTGGGATGGTGCAGTGAGCTAAAAAACGGTGTTGGATCTAGCCCTGATCTCTTGACTGGGTGAGAGCTTTCTGCTTAATTCAGAGACTCTGTCCTTCACCACCCCTTGTTGTAAATATTTTTGTCCACCCTAAGCGTGGAAGGGTATTCTCAGATGTGAGACCCTTGCTCATTGCACCATCAGGATTCAAGCAAACCGGGCCGAAGACGGCTGTAATGCCAGAAACCGGTCCACGGGAGCTTGTTTCCTTCCCAGTGTAAGAATTGGCTTTTGTAGTTTGGTTTGCCCTGTTCCCATCATGCACTGGGACAGGAACAGACTAATTTGCATACAGCCAGGTTCTGAAACTGGGATGGTGGAGTGAGCTAAAAAACGGTGTTGGATCTAGCCCTGATCTCTTGACTGGGTGAGAGCTTTCTGCTTAATTCAGAGACTCTGTCCTTCACCACCCCTTGTTGTAAATATTTTTGTCCACCCTAAGCGTGGAAGGGTATTCTCAGATGTGAGACCCTTGCTCATTGCACCATCAGGATTCAAGCAAACCGGGCCGAAGACGGCTGTAATGCCAGAAACCGGTCCCCGGGAGCTTGTTTCCTTCCCAGTGTAAGAATTGGCTTTTGTAGTTTGGTTTGCCCTGTTCCCATCATGCACTGGGACAGGAACAGACTAATTTGCATACAGCCAGGTTCTGAAACTGGGATGGTGCAGTGAGCTAAAAACGGTGTTGGATCTAGCCCTGATCTCTTGACTGGGTGAGAGCTTTCTGCTTAATTCAGAGACTCTGTCCTTCACCACCCCTTGTTGTAAATATTTTTGTCCACCCTAAGCGTGGAAGGGTATTCTCAGATGTGAGACCCTTGCTCATTGCACCATCAGGATTCAAGCAAACCGGGCCGAAGACGGCTGTAATGCCAGAAACCGGTCCCCGGGAGCTTGTTTCCTTCCCAGTGTAAGAATTGGCTTTTGTAGTTTGGTTTGCCCTGTTCCCATCATGCACTGGGACAGGAACAGACTAATTTGCATACAGACAGGTTCTGAAACTGGGATGGTGCAGTGAGCTAAAAAACGGTATTGGATCTAGCCCTGATCTCTTGACTGGGTGAGAGCTTTCTGCTTAATTCAGAGACTCTGTCCTTCACCACCCCTTGTTGTAAATATTTTTGTCCACCCTAAGCGTGGAAGGGTATTCTCAGATGTGAGACCCTTGCTCATTGCACCATCAGGATTCAAGCAAACCGGGCCGAAGACGGCTGTAATGCCAGAAACCGGTCCCCGGGAGCTTGTTTCCTTCCCAGTGTAAGAATTGGCTTTTGTAGTTTGGTTTGCCCTGTTCCCATCATGCACTGGGACAGGAACAGACTAATTTGCATACAGCCAGGTTCTGAAACTGGGATGGTGCAGTGAGCTAAAAAACGGTGTTGGATCTAGCCCTGATCTCTTGACTGGGTGAGAGCTTTCTGCTTAATTCAGAGACTCTGTCCTTCACCACCCCTTGTTGTAAATATTTTTGTCCACCCTAAGCGTGGAAGGGTATTCTCAGATGTGAGACCCTTGCTCATTGCGCCATCAGGATTCAAGCAAACCGGGCCGAAGACGGCTGTAATGCCAGAAACCGGTCCCCGGGAGCTTGTTTCCTTCCCAGTGTAAGAATTGGCTTTTGTAGTTTGGTTTTCCCTGTTCCCATCATGCACTGGGACAGGAACAGACTAATTTGCATACAGCCAGGTTCTGAAACTGGGATGGTGCAGTGAGCTAAAAAACGGTGTTGGATCTAGCCCTGATCTCTTGACTGGGTGAGAGCTTTCTGCTTAATTCAGAGACTCTGTCCTTCACCATCCCTTGTTGTAAATATTTTTGTCCACCCTAAGCGTGGAAGGGTATTCTCAGATGTGAGACCCTTGCTCATTGCACCATCAGGATTCAAGCAAACCGGGCCGAAGACGGCTGTAATGCCAGAAACCGGTCCCCGGGAGCTTGTTTCCTTCCCAGTGTAAGAATTGGCTTTTGTAGTTTGGTTTGCCCTGTTCCCATCATGCACTGGGACAGGAACAGACTAATTTGCATACAGCCAGGTTCTGAAACTGGGATGGTGCAGTGAGCTAAAAAACGGTGTTGGATCTAGCCCTGATCTCTTGACTGGGTGAGAGCTTTCTGCTTAATTCAGAGACTCTGTCCTTCACCACCCCTTGTTGTAAATATTTTTGTCCACCCTAAGCGTGGAAGGGTATTCTCAGATGTGAGACCCTTGCTCATTGCACCATCAGGATTCAAGCAAACCGGGCCGAAGACGGCTGTAATGCCAGAAACCGGTCCCCGGGAGCTTGTTTCCTTCCCAGTGTAAGAATTGGCTTTTGTAGTTTGGTTTGCCCTGTTCCCATCATGCACTGGGACAGGAACAGACTAATTTGCATACAGCCAGGTTCTGAAACTGGGATGGTGCAGTGAGCTAAAAAACGGTGTTGGATCTAGCCCTGATCTCTTGACTGGGTGAGAGCTTTCTGCTTAATTCAGAGACTCTGTCCTTCACCACCCCTTGTTGTAAATATTTTTGTCCACCCTAAGCGTGGAAGGGTATACTCAGATGTGAGACCCTTGCTCATTGCACCATCAGGATTCAAGCAAACCGGGCCGAAGACGGCTGTAATGCCAGAAACCGGTCCCCAGGAGCTTGTTTCCTTCCCAGTGTAAGAATTGGCTTTTGTAGTTTGGTTTGCCCTGTTCCCATCATGCACTGGGACAGGAACAGACTAATTTGCATACAGCCAGGTTCTGAAACTGGGATGGTGCAGTGAGCTAAAAAACGGTGTTGGATCTAGCCCTGATCTCTTGACTGGGTGAGAGCTTTCTGCTTAATTCAGAGACTCTGTCCTTCACCACCCCTTGTTGTAAATATTTTTGTCCACCCTAAGCGTGGAAGGGTATTCTCAGATGTGAGACCCTTGCTCATTGCACCATCAGGATTCAAGCAAACCGGGCCGAAGACGGCTGTAATGCCAGAAACCGGTCCACGGGAGCTTGTTTCCTTCCCAGTGTAAGAATTGGCTTTTGTAGTTTGGTTTGCCCTGTTCCCATCATGCACTGGGACAGGAACAGACTAATTTGCATACAGCCAGGTTCTGAAACTGGGATGGTGCAGTGAGCTAAAAAACGGTGTTGGATCTAGCCCTGATCTCTTGACTGGGTGAGAGCTTTCTGCTTAATTCAGAGACTCTGTCCTTCACCACCCCTTGTTGTAAATATTTTTGTCCACCCTAAGCGTGGAAGGGTATTCTCAGATGTGAGACCCTTGCTCATTGCACCATCAGGATTCAAGCAAACCGGGCCGAAGACGGCTGTAATGCCAGAAACCGGTTCCCGGGAGCTTGTTTCCTTCCCAGTGTAAGAATTGGCTTTTGTAGTTTGGTTTGCCCTGTTCCCATCATGCACTGGGACAGGAACAGACTAATTTGCATACAGCCAGGTTCTGAAACTGGGATGGTGCAGTGAGCTAAAAAACGGTGTTGGATCTAGCCCTGATCTCTTGACTGGGTGAGAGCTTTCTGCTTAATTCAGAGACTCTGTCCTTCACCACCCCTTGTTGTAAATATTTTTGTCCACCCTAAGCGTGGAAGGGTATTCTCAGATGTGAGACCCTTGCTCATTGCACCATCAGGATTCAAGCAAACCGGGCCGAAGACGGCTGTAATGCCAGAAACCGGTCCACGGGAGCTTGTTTCCTTCCCAGTGTAAGAATTGGCTTTTGTAGTTTGGTTTGCCCTGTTCCCATCATGCACTGGGACAGGAACAGACTAATTTGCATACAGCCAGGTTCTGAAACTGGGATGGTGGAGTGAGCTAAAAAACGGTGTTGGATCTAGCCCTGATCTCTTGACTGGGTGAGAGCTTTCTGCTTAATTCAGAGACTCTGTCCTTCACCACCCCTTGTTGTAAATATTTTTGTCCACCCTAAGCGTGGAAGGGTATTCTCAGATGTGAGATCCTTGCTCATTGCACCATCAGGATTCAAGCAAACCGGGCCGAAGACGGCTGTAATGCCAGAAACCGGTCCCCGGGAGCTTGTTTCCTTCCCAGTGTAAGAATTGGCTTTTGTAGTTTGGTTTGCCCTGTTCCCATCATGCACTGGGACAGGAACAGACTAATTTGCATACAGCCAGGTTCTGAAACTGGGATGGTGCAGTGAGCTAAAAACGGTGTTGGATCTAGCCCTGATCTCTTGACTGGGTGAGAGCTTTCTGCTTAATTCAGAGACTCTGTCCTTCACCACCCCTTGTTGTAAATATTTTTGTCCACCCTAAGCGTGGAAGGGTATTCTCAGATGTGAGACCCTTGCTCATTGCACCATCAGGATTCAAGCAAACCGGGCCGAAGACGGCTGTAATGCCAGAAACCGGTCCCCGGGAGCTTGTTTCCTTCCCAGTGTAAGAATTGGCTTTTGTAGTTTGGTTTGCCCTGTTCCCATCATGCACTGGGACAGGAACAGACTAATTTGCATACAGACAGGTTCTGAAACTGGGATGGTGCAGTGAGCTAAAAAACGGTATTGGATCTAGCCCTGATCTCTTGACTGGGTGAGAGCTTTCTGCTTAATTCAGAGACTCTGTCCTTCACCACCCCTTGTTGTAAATATTTTTGTCCACCCTAAGCGTGGAAGGGTATTCTCAGATGTGAGACCCTTGCTCATTGCACCATCAGGATTCAAGCAAACCGGGCCGAAGACGGCTGTAATGCCAGAAACCGGTCCCCGGGAGCTTGTTTCCTTCCCAGTGTAAGAATTGGCTTTTGTAGTTTGGTTTGCCCTGTTCCCATCATGCACTGGGACAGGAACAGACTAATTTGCATACAGCCAGGTTCTGAAACTGGGATGGTGCAGTGAGCTAAAAAACGGTGTTGGATCTAGCCCTGATCTCTTGACTGGGTGAGAGCTTTCTGCTTAATTCAGAGACTCTGTCCTTCACCACCCCTTGTTGTAAATATTTTTGTCCACCCTAAGCGTGGAAGGGTATTCTCAGATGTGAGACCCTTGCTCATTGCGCCATCAGGATTCAAGCAAACCGGGCCGAAGACGGCTGTAATGCCAGAAACCGGTCCCCGGGAGCTTGTTTCCTTCCCAGTGTAAGAATTGGCTTTTGTAGTTTGGTTTGCCCTGTTCCCATCATGCACTGGGACAGGAACAGACTAATTTGCATACAGCCAGGTTCTGAAACTGGGATGGTGCAGTGAGCTAAAAAACGGTGTTGGATCTAGCCCTGATCTCTTGACTGGGTGAGAGCTTTCTGCTTAATTCAGAGACTCTGTCCTTCACCACCCCTTGTTGTAAATATTTTTGTCCACCCTAAGCGTGGAAGGGTATTCTCAGATGTGAGACCCTTGCTCATTGCACCATCAGGATTCAAGCAAACCGGGCCGAAGACGGCTGTAATGCCAGAAACCGGTCCCCGGGAGCTTGTTTCCTTCCCAGTGTAAGAATTGGCTTTTGTAGTTTGGTTTGCCCTGTTCCCATCATGCACTGGGACAGGAACAGACTAATTTGCATACAGCCAGGTTCTGAAACTGGGATGGTGCAGTGAGCTAAAAAACGGTGTTGGATCTAGCCCTGATCTCTTGACTGGGTGAGAGCTTTCTGCTTAATTCAGAGACTCTGTCCTTCACCACCCCTTGTTGTAAATATTTTTGTCCACCCTAAGCGTGGAAGGGTATTCTCAGATGTGAGACCCTTGCTCATTGCACCATCAGGATTCAAGCAAACCGGGCCGAAGACGGCTGTAATGCCAGAAACCGGTCCCCGGGAGCTTGTTTCCTTCCCAGTGTAAGAATTGGCTTTTGTAGTTTGGTTTGCCCTGTTCCCATCATGCACTGGGACAGGAACAGACTAATTTGCATACAGCCAGGTTCTGAAACTGGGATGGTGCAGTGAGCTAAAAAACGGTGTTGGATCTAGCCCTGATCTCTTGACTGGGTGAGAGCTTTCTGCTTAATTCAGAGACTCTGTCCTTCACCACCCCTTGTTGTAAATATGTAGAGAATCTGAGATATAGAAATGGGCCTTTCCAGATTAATCACTTATATCAAAGTATGGGTTGATTTGGTAGTGCCTAGCAATGACAGGCTTACCTCTTGGAGCAGGTACTGCTCTGACGTCCATACCTGTAACATGCCAGAGTGTCAGGGGGCAGGTTTACTATTTTGTTCTTGCAATGCAGAGCAGCAAGGCAACTTTCTATGCTGTGGTGTGTGAAAGGGAGAGACTAGAAATATGCCATATCTACAAATATATGACACAATTCTGCTCTATTCCAGCACTGGCATAGTGTGTGCTCTATAATGGCAATGCAGGTACCCTTGCTCCATGCTGCAAGGGTGCTTGTGTAAAGATCAGGATTGTTTTAGTGTATGAAAGGGTCCCTTCCTACATTATAACAATCCTGAGAGGCCTATTCCTCTTTTAATGTGCGCGGAAGAAAGAGGAAGTAACCAGAAAAAAGATAGATATTTCTCCTCATTAGGCCTCTGCTGGGTAGGCGCACCATTATGGCGCAAACGCAGTTTTTCAATTTTTTTTTCAAAATCCAGGTTTGCGTCAAAATAGATGGTTGAATCCATGGGAGCACCCATGCACTACCCATGTAATGCCTCACAGATGCAAAGTAACACAAGGCAGCACTATGTTGCAGCTTCAGCTCCTGCAGGTAAGTGCAGTGGGGAGGTCAGGGGGAGCCAGGGGAGAAGTTGACAGATGATGGAATAGGATTTATTTATTTATTTTATTTTCCCTATTCCGTCATCTGTTGACTCCCCACTATGCCCTGCCCCGCCCCGCCGCGCTTTCCTGCAGGAGCTGAGACTGCTATGTTTCATTGCTTTGTATTCATGAAACGTCAAAAGCCACGTAAATCTACTTAGTGTGGCTTAGTAAATGCTAAAAAGGATTTTGCATTGGGGCTGAGCACCAAAAGTGACACAACCCTGTTGCAAAATCTTAGTAAATCTGGGCTCAAAAAGTCTTGCCCTAACCTTCGCTTGAAGCTCTGCTTGAAAAATACAAGTCTGATAAAATTGTTATGAAGAAGCTTTACTGTGGAAACCTTAGAAAAGCTCTTCAGTATAGATCTCATAAATGTCTACTGCTAATATTTAGGAATTTATTTCATGATTAAGGAAACAACATGCACATCCATCTTTGTTTCAAGGGAGACCACAGTCAAGCGTAATTTTGTCAAACAACATTAATAATATTGAGTTCATGTTTCACAGACTTGACCTTGTTGATCCATCTTTACTCAGAGATTGACAGTATAGAAGAGATATCACCGCCACGAGGGGTTGTTAGATAACTTGCTAGTGTAGTTTTCCATTTATGTGTTTAAGATCCTTTCAATATTCAATCTGAGGTTCCCCCACTACATGTACTTCTGCTGCGATGTTGCTATGTATGTGAGTCTTCAGCTTTTGGTATGTTTGACCGATATAAAATAAATTGCATGGAAACACTATTGCATACATTATTTTACAGGAGTTATAATTCATGAACTTTGTTAGAGTACATCTACTGGCACCATTTTAAAATATTTATGTTTCCAAAGAAAGTCTGCACACAATACCGGCTACCTTTAAAATGCCCCACATTTGGTGAAAGCCCACATTATGAATACAATGTCGGGGGAACTGGTGTTGGGAAGTGCGGCTCTATCCACCCTATGGCATATACTTAGGGGGAAACAACCTTTACAGCGCAGTCAATAAATCGCACTACCTTTACATAGCAGTCATTACATCGCAACATTCTTTACATCGCATGTCCTTATAACGCAGCCATTACAATTCATGTCACTACAATGCATGTCATTACAATGCATGTCACTACAACGCAGGCATTACATCGCAAGTCATTACAATGCATACCATTACGGAGCATAGTACCCTTACACTATCCAACGCTTAGCCTACTGTTGCACTCACTGGAGTTAGAATAGTAATTTTTACCCCAACACTATCCAACACTTAACCTACTGTTGCACTTACTGGAGTTTGAATAGCAATTATTACCCCTATACTATCTAACACTAACCTTAAATGCAATGTAACGGTACGCATTGTAGTGGTATGCATTGTAAAGCTATGATGCAATGTAATGGAATGCAGTGTAAAGGTAGTTTCTGAAAATGCGATGTAATGGCATGCTATGTAAAAGAAAGCTTTTTAAATGATGTTGCAATGTAAAAACTGCGTTGTAAAGGCATGCATTGTAAATGTATGCATTGTAACGTCATACATTCATGTTTTGAACAGTAGGCAAGAAGTATCTGGTACAATGTCCGAATATCTGTGTACAATTTTGGTTATCTCTTTAAGGCAGGGGTCTTAAAACTGGGGTTCTTCAATTGATGGGGGAGCACCAGGTTCTGGGTAAAAGAAGTATTATACTGATAACAGTCTATTGCTTTCAGCACACAAAAAATGAGCGGCAAGAAGCTGCTCTGTAATGGGCCATCACTAACATATTTTGTCATTTATATCCTAGCTGGGAGTATCTGGCAAAAGGGAAGGGACTCCAAATATTCTTCAAAGCACCCATGTCCAATTATCACTCTGAGGATACTTTTACACATATGAAGGCCTGCCTGAACAGAATAGTATGTTTGGCAATCATGTATTTGATTGCATTTTTAAAACTGCAACAGAACTTAACCGCAATGTTTAAATAAGTCCAGACATATTTAAAGATTGCTAATTTAATAGAAAAAATGTGAAAAATTCTTAAGGGGGTTCAGTATCAACAAGTTTGAAGACCACTGCTTAACGGGCAGCACACAGGTATACACAGAGATCGTTTGAGAGCCAAAAGGTGTTCTTTCTGGTAGAACCATGCTATTTATTGTATTTTTCTACAGTCTTAATTGATATGCCCACTTATGTAGTTATTGCTAAGAATTTCGAAATGAAAAAAAAATCTCCTGTTTAGTGTTCAGTTCAGTTCAAATTACTTTATTTTGGCCACCAGGACCATAAAAGGAGGAACATTGAAAAACATGCACTTTATAATATATTCTAATTACATCATCAGTAAAACAAATCCAAGATTAAAATATATACAATTATACAAACATTATATAAAAAGTGATCTATTAATTCATATTTGTGCTTAAAGATTATCTCAAAGATATATAACAAATGTGCCTCTTATTTATAGAAGGAAGTACCATAATGTCAAATAATTAGTGAGAGATGCCGAAGAGTGCAAAATCATAGTACGCTGCAGTGCGTTCAAGTGGCATGGTGATGTACGGCTTTACTTCGAATCACCCACATTGCAATCAGAAACTTGGCAACGGAAATAACTCAAACTGAGTGAGAGTTCGATCTAAGGATGCTAAAGCCTCTTGGTGGGTATGTACTCGGAGTAGTCTGCGTTCTGATGTAAGCCAGGTGTGGCGAGGTGATACATAGACAGACAAACAATATGTAGGAGATACTATATTTTGCAAAATTGCAGGTGGGACAACAAGTGTCTCCTTTGCCGCCCCATTCAGAAGTGAGCTTCCTTAGTGGTACAGTGCCTTTGCAAAACTGAATGTACTGTTTCCTATGCAAGGGAATGGTCTCCAGATCCCAAAAGGGCTCAAACTCCCTTGCAGAATTGATGTCCATGTATTGGCTGGTCAATCTAGAGCTGACGGCTCTCTGTGATTCATCAGCCATCACATGTGCCCAATATTTCTTTTTCAGTGCAGCCTTTGTTGAGAAAGCAGTTATGGCCTAGCAATCCCATAAGTCCTGCCGCCCCAGAGAGTAAAGTTGTAATTTCTAGTTCATAAACCAAGGGATTTTGCAAAAAGTATTGGCCTTCATAACATCCTTCCCACTAGCAATATAATGAGGGAGCTCAGGGGTAGTCCAAAACCGTCTCCAGAAAAGCAGGGTCCGTAAATGTAATTCATACATCACCCCTGTGACCCCCAAATCACTAAACAATGGACATAATCGATTGCTGGATGGGAGGAGACCAGGTTCCTAAGGACTTTGCGCTCAGCTTTTATCAAATACTCATAGTTAGACAAACTCCCACAGGTCTGCACCACATAATGCTGAGCCCAAAGCCTTTGCCTCATAGATCTCCTTTATTAGAGTAGTTTCTACGCATCCTCAAGAAATGCCTAAAGGGATGGTTATCCCAGAGGGTTGTAGGATGATGACTTTGGTGCTAAATTAGAGCTGGTGGTTGCCAGTGGGGTCCACATACAAACTTCTACACAATCTAAACCCTGCTTACCAGAACAGTTGCATCAAATTCCACACTCTGATCAGAAAACTCCACTCTGCTGGCCTCCTACTTTACCACATCCCCGACATTCAAAGAATCAGAGACGGCGGGCACACTTTCCCATAGTTGGCTCCCAAAGCCTGGAACAACCTCAACCTGCACATCAGAGCCGCTACTTCAGCCATTACATTTTGCATGACACTGAAAACCTGGCCACTCCATCAGGTCTCATTGAGGGCCAAACCATCCTTCTTCAGGTGCAAGGAATCCTTCATTGTTGAGCTGCATTCCATAAAAATACACATAACATAACCTGACATAACACAGATTTTTAAACTCTATTGAATCTTTATAGGTAAGAAGTAGAGTCTACTGTATTAGGTAAGTGGTACTCACCAGTAGTTGGTTGGGGTTGGAACTGCAATCATCTCTACCTTTTGTTACCTCTCATATGGTGCAATTATTTCTGGTCATGAGGAAGAGCCATTTGGCTGTCAATGTTTTTAGCAGTTGAAGCATTCCCAATTTCAAGTGTTTTTGGTGTTCTGAAAGATTAGAGTCACTAGCAGCGCACAATGCAGTAAAGTTTCCTTTGTCCACTGATACATCTGAGTTGTATAACCAAAACACTGCTGTCTTGCTCTGCACAGTTCACGTGCTGTGCACCATTCTATTACTTTCATTAGTCACTTGCACATCCTTGCACATGTCAGTTTGCACTGTCTAGCACAGAATTTGCACTGGAAGCCTTCTCTAAATTAATGTTTGTTCAGTTGTGTTCCTTGTTACACCACCTATCTCATGCTCGTTTCTATGAATGCTTTCCTTGGTTGTGAGTCCAAAATATTAACCCCTTCACTGCGGCGGCAATTCCGCCGCAGTGCTAGGGGGTGGGGGGGCCGCGCGGCTCACCTGCGCTTGTGACAGAACCGCTCCGTCACGCGCCTCGGGAGAGCTGTGCTAGTGACAGAACGGTTCCGTCACGAACGCGCCCGCCCAATAGAACGTGCCACGCAGGCGTGTCGAGCGGGCCGTGACGGAACCGTTCCGTCACTAGCACAGCTCACCCGAGGCGTGAGACGGAACGGTTCCGTCATAAGCACCGAACGGGTTAAAGGTGAGCCAATGAAACCTTTAATTAATATAATGGCTAGCCTCTGTGTGTCCTTCAGTTTAAAGAAGTGTAGCATACTTACAGTATATATCACAACAATGACTACTTACCACATTGCATGCCACATGGGTGAATGAGCATTAACAGAGGCAGTTTTGGTTTGCTTTTCCCCAAGACCTGTTTAGGGGAGACCGTGGTGTTAGGACATTGTTTATTCATGGCTTTTAATTAGCCTAAAAACATACTATGCTTATTGTCAGAAATGTGGGTTCAACCAGTGAATACCTCCAGTTTTTCATACTCGGACCCATGTTTTTTTGTACTTCTGATGAGGTGTGGAACTAATGGAGTTTCACACACTAATGCTCTGTTTAAAAATGGACTTGAACTGCAATCATCTGTGCAAAGCTTATAAAATTAGGTTTGTTGCTGTGTATTTCTGGAATGGTATGCAGACAAAATATCGATATTTAAATATCGATATACAATAATATTGAAGTTTAAATATCGAAGGGACATAATATAGAAGGTAAGTAATATCGATAGATGTTAATATTGCTATTAATAATATTGATGTTTTAAATATTGATGTTAGTAATATTGATGTTAATAATTTCGATTTTACTAATATCGATTTTTACATTAATTTTATGTATCTTACTATGTATTCATTATGTTTTACATTTATTTTTATGTAATTTAATTAAATTTTGTATTTTAGTGCTGTAGTGGGTTGTGGGTTTACAGGGGAATAGGGTGGGAAGTAATTTCATTATACTACATTAATTATTAATTAGTAGGAATTATAAATTAATTTTAATTAATTGGTAATTAATTTTTATTAATTGGTAAATAATTTTCATTAATTGATTAATTGATAATTATGTTCTGTAGCTGGTTGTGGGTTTATAGGGGAATAGGGTGGGAAGTAATTTAAATTTAATAAGTAATAATGTTTTTTAATTAATTGATTTGTAAATTATATAACTGTTAATTAATTATTGATTGGTAATTAAATATTATGACATGTTTTTTTATTGATTTTTATTAATTTTTTTAGTTAATTATTTATTGCTAATCATGTTTTTAATAATTGTGTATTGGTATTTGTAAATGGTTTATATTTATTTAATAGTTACATTTTTTATTATTTAATACATTTAATTATAAGTATGTTTATTTTTACCCCTACGCTATCCAACACTTTCCCTCCTTCTCTTTCACTCTCTGGAGTGGGAATAGTAATTGTTACCCCTATGCTATTTATTTTTATTTATAATTACATTTGTTAAGCGCGCAGCTACCCGGAGGTTTCCCGGCGCTAAGGCAAACTGAACGGTATAGAGGGTGGGAGGGACATCAGACCAGAAGTCTAGGTGTTGAAAAGCCAAGTTTTAATTCCTTTACGGAATGTCAAAAAGCACAACTCAGAACGCAAAGATTGGGGTAGGGAGTTCCATAAGGAGGGTGCCAGCAGGGAAAACGAACGTCCTCCCATTTTGGCTCTGTTGACGCGCGGAGTCCTGCACTTGTTCTGAGTGGACGACCTAAGTGTGCGGGGGGGAATGTATTGCTGCACCAGAGCAGAAAGATAGTGAGGGGCTCTTTCAGTCATGATCTTGTGCATGTAGCAAAGTGCTTTGAATTTAATTCTGCTCTCGATTCGCAACCAATGCAATTTACGCATATGCTGTGTGACCGAGGATCTGGCAGGCAGGTGACAGATAAGGCGAACTGCCATATTCTGTACCACCTGGTACTTCCTGGTTACCTCCTTGCAGGCACCCAGGAGTAGGATGTTCCCATAGTCCAGGCGTGAGGTTACAAGAGCCTGGACTACAGTCCTCAGGGTGTCAGCAGGCAGCATCCACGTGATTTTCCTCAGCCACCTGATGATGGTGGTACAGGTGGCAGAGACTTTCACCACGTGTTGCTTGAAGGATAGTTGGTTGTCGAGGAGAACCCCAAGATTGCGAGCTGACCCGGATAGAATAGGTAGGGGGCCCATCTCCGGTGGCCAATGTTGCGGGCCCCAGAGCGAGGTGTCAGAGCCAAACAGGAGCAGTTCTGTTTTGTCCCCGTTTAATTTTAATTTGTGCTTCAGCATCCAATCAGATATTTGTTTCAGCCCGGATTGAAGAGAGGAGGAGGGGAGGTTTTTATTGGTAGAAAGTGAGTAGATGACTTGAGTGTCATCAGCATAGGAATAAATTGTGAGACCGGCCTGTTCCGCCAAAATAGCAAGAGGTCTCACATACAGGTTAAAGAAAAGGGGACTAAGGATAGACCCTTAGGGAACATCGTGTGTGGAGGGGAGTATGGACGAGACAGATGTGGAAGAGAAGACTTGGAACGTGCGATCAGAAAGGAAGTTAGCAATCCAGGCCAGGGCAGAGCCACCGACCCCAACAGCCTTCAGGGAGGACAACAAGATGGAATGGGAGACGGTGTCAAATGCGGCACTCAAGTCAAGCAAGATGAGTGCCACAGTCTCCCCATTGTCCACCTGACGTCTGATGGTCTCCGACACACCAAGGAGAGTGGTTTCCGTGGAGAAGCCAGCCCTGAACCCGGATTGAGAACCATGAAGAAGATTAGAAGTTTCAACATAGGAATTGAGCAGGGAATTGACGTGTTTCTCCAGGATCTTGGAGAAACATGAAAGCAGAGAAATAGGGCGAAAATTAGATGGGTTGTTGGGATCTGCGTTAGCCTTTTTTAGTAATGGGACCACCATTGCGTGCTTCCATTCGTTTGGAACAATCGCTTCTGTTAGTGAAGCGTTCAAGACATCCAAAATAATGTGGAGTAGGGCTGGGTCCAGAGAATTCAGAATTTGAGGGGGCATTGGGTCAAGGGGGGAACCAGATGTGATGTCTTGGAGATACTTTTTCAGAAGCGTGGGGGAAATAGGATCCCAAACGAGGAGTGGGGGAGTGGTGGGGGTAGAGCAGGGGATGGTAACAGGGGGGGAGTCGCGTAAAACTTGATCAGAGAGAGTGGAAGCAGCGGGAGTTGAATTAAAAATATCATAAATCCTATCAATTTTCTCGAGGAAGAAGTTGGCTAAAGCATTACACTGGGCAGTGTCCAGACAGGGGTCCTTGGGTACAGAGGACGCACCTGACAGCTCTTTGACTATTTTAAACAGGGCCTTGGGTCTATTTTGAGGCGTAAGTATAGTGCTGTTAGCAAAATTGGCTCTGGTGATGTCACAAGCCGAGTGGTAGGCTTTAAGAGCAGACTTGTATTTAGCTTTGTGCTCTGGGTTGTAATTGGAACGCCATATGCGTTCCAGTTTTTTACAGTTGGATTTTTCTTGGCGAAGGGAGTCATTAAACCAGGGTGCCAGTGGGTGATGGATTTGTGATTTATTTTTTTGAGTAGGGAGACAAGAGTCCAAAGCAGTTGTCAGCCACGATCTAACCGCAGGTAGCTCTTTAATAGTCATGCTGGAAAACGTGGGTTTTGAATTGGCAAGAAGAGAGTTTAATTTGTCTACGTCTAGACGTTTCCAGTTCCTACTGGCTTTGTGAGGGAGAGCAGGATTAGAGGAGTTAGCCACAGTCGTTTTAATTGACAATATAATGGTCCGACCAGGTGACCGGAATTGAAGATTGATAGGAGATGCCAGTAAGGTTAGAAATGATGGGGTCTAGAAGATTACCGGCCTTATGGGTAGGGTCGGAATTGTGAAGGTGTAGATCTAACGCTTCAAGATCCTGTAGGGGGCGTTTAGAAATGGCACACGAAGCAGAGTTGAAATGAATGTTTAAATCACCATTGATAGTAAAATTAGTAGATTGTGCTAAAAACGGGGCAATAAGTTCAGGAAGTGAAGCAGCCCAACTGCTAGCAGAGCCCGGCGGGCGATAGATCAGGGTACCGGTTAAAGTAAAATGAGGGGAGAGAGTAAGTTTAAACAAACCAGCTTCACAGTTTGGAAAGTCAAGGTCTTCCCATTTGCAGGAGAATTCTCTCTTGAAAATAATGGCAATTCCCCCGCCATCTTTAAGAACTCGGTTTCGCCCCACAAAGGTGTAATCATTGGGGAGAGCCATGGCGATGTCAGGGCCAGAGCTATCATTTAACCAAGTTTCAGTGGCAAACATGGCAGCTGGACTAGCCGTCTCCAGAATGTCGAAAATATCCCTCCTGTGTTTCGAGAGAGATCGACAGTTAATGCTGATGAAGCTCAGAAGGGGGCAGGAATTGTGCAAAGTAGAAGGAGGGGTATACTTAGGGGAGGGGAAATTCCAGAAGGTAGAGGATATGCAGTCAATGCTTGAATTGAGAGAGTCCAAGGCGAGGGAGCAGTGTGGGCAAGTGATAGGCGCATTTTGGCAGTTCAAGACAATGTCCGAGGGACAGGGTAACCCCCGCAACCGAAGTAAGGCGGTGTGAGAATAAGACGTAAGAGTGCGGGCAAAGGGACTGGTCCCTGGGCCCGTGCTGGCGCAGACGGGCGCAGACGGGCAGGACTTTGGCACGACTTCGGCACGAAGTCGGCGCTCCCGCTGCGCTTCCGCCATTGAGTCATGAAATATGCAAGGGGAGAAACTCACTAGACCGCTAACCTGCCAATTGGCCAGCAGGGCCGAAGTGAGTATGTGGGGGCGTAAATGAGATTGTGCTCGTGTGGCCACCGCCAATAATTAAAAGATTAGATGAAGGGGCGTTGCACCAGGACGGCGATGAAATACAGGTACACTTTGTTATTTACATCAACAATTGTACCAGGATCACAGGCGCTAAGGCGCGATTATTAAAATAACAATTGATCTGTTAGAAGTTTTAAAAGTTGTTCAATCATGCAATCATGCACGGAGCCTCTGCAGCCTCTCTTACCAGCCGATTAGCCCCGACTGACGCTAGCGCTGGATTTAAGTACAGCTGAGTATTCCACTCACTAGACCGCTAACCTGCCAATTGGCCAGCAGGGTGGAAGTGAGTATGTGGGGGCGTAAATGAGGTTGTGCTCGTGTGGCCACCGCCGCTGCAAACGGCACAAGCCGTGGCGGATCGGTGCCGGGGGCCAAAATACAGCGTGAACACAATGCCAATAATTAAAAGATTAGATGAAGGAACGTTGCGCCAGGTAGGCGATGAAATACAGGTACACTTTGTTATTTACATCAACAATTATACCAGGATCACAGGCGCTAAGGCGCAATTATTAAAATAACAATTGATCTGTTAGAAGTTTTAAAAGTTGTTCAATCATGCAATCATGCACGGAGCCTCTGCAGCCTCTCTTACCAGCCGATTAGCTATCCAACACTTTCCCTACTGTTGCACTCTCTGGAGTTGGAATAGTAATTTTTACCCCTACGCTATCCAACACTTCCCCTACTGTTGCACTCTCTGGAGTTGGAATAGTAAATTTTACCCCTACGCTATCCAACACTTTGCCTACTGTTGCACTCTCTGGAGTTGGAAAAGTAATTTTTACCCCTGCGCTATCCGACACTTTCCCTAATGTTGTACTCTCTGGAGCGGGAATAGTAATTTTTACCCCTACGCTATCCAACACTTCCCCTACTGTTGCACTCTCTGGAGTTGGAATAGTAATTTTTACCCCTACGCTATCCAACACTTTCCCTACTGTTACACTCTCTGGAGTTGGAATAGTAATTTTAACCCTTACGCTATCCAACACTTTCCCTAATGTTGTACTCTCTGGAGTTGGAATAGTAATTGTTACCCCTACACTATCCAACACCTTTGCTACAGTTGCAATCTCTAGAGTTGGAATAGTAATTTTTACCTCTACCTATCCAACACTTTCCCTGCTGTTGCACTCTCTGGAGTGGGAACAGTAATTTTTACCCCTACGCTATCCAACACTTTCCCTACTGTTGCACTCTCTGGATTTGGAAGAGCAATTTTTACACCTAGGCTATCCAACACTTTCCCTACTGTTGCACTCTCTGGAGTTGGAATAGTAATTTTTACCCCTACCCTATCCAACAATTTCCCTACTGTTGCACTCTCTGGAGTGGGAATAGTAATTGTTACCCCTACGCTATCCAACACTTTCCTCACTGTTGCACTCTCTGGAGTTAGAATAGTAATTTTTAAACCTACGCTATCCAACACTTTCCCTACTGTTGCACTCTCTGGAGTGGGAATAGTAATTTTTACCCGTACGCTATCCAACACTTTCCCTACTGTTGCACTCTCTGGAGTTGGAATAGAAATTTTTACCTCTTCGCTATCCAACACTTTCCCTACTATTGCACTCTCTGGAGTGGGAATAGTAATTGTTACCCCTACGCTCTCCAACACTTTCCCTACTTTTGCACTCTTTGGAGTTGGAATAGTAATTTTTACACCTACGCTATCCAACACTTTCCCTACTGTTGCACTCTCTGGAGTGGGAATAGTAATATTTACCCATACGCTATCCATCATTTACTGACTTTTTTAAATTTTTACACCTACGCTATCCAACACTTTCCCTACTGTTGCACTCTCTGGAGTTGGAATAGTAATTTTTACCCCTACCCTATCCAACACTTTCCCTACTGTTGCACTCTCTGGAGTGGGAATAGTAATTGTTACCCCTACGCTATCCAACACTTTCCTCACTGTTGCACTCTCTGGAGTTAGAATATTAATTTTTAAACCTACGCTATCCAACACTTTCCCTACTGTTGCACTCTCTGGAGTGGGAATAGTAATTTTTACCCGTACGCTATCCAACACTTTCCCTACTGTTGCACTCTCTGGAGTTGGAATAGAAATTTTTACCTCTTCGCTATCCAACACTTTCCCTACTGTTGCACTCTCTGGAGTGGGAATAGTAATTGTTACCCCTACGCTATCCAACACTTTCCCTACTGTTGCACTCTTTGGAGTTGGAATAGTAATTTTTACACCTAAGCTATCCAACACTTTCCCTACTGTTGCACTCTCTGGAGTGGGAATAGTAACTTTTACCCGTACGCTATCCAACACTTTCCCTACTGTTGCACTCTCTGGAGTTGGAATAGAAATTTTTACCTCTACGCTATCCAACACTTTCCCTACTGTTGCACTCTCTGGAGTGGGAATAGTAATTGTTACCCCTAAGCTATCCAACACTTTCCCTACTTTTGCACTCTTTGGAGTTGGAATAGTAATTTTTACACCTACGCTATCCAACACTTTCTCTACTGTTGCACTCTCTGGAGTGGGAATAGTAATATTTACCCATACGCTATCCATCGTTTACTTACTTTTTTAAATTTGTATTACATTTTTATTAATTGTTTTTTATATTATTATTTAATGTATATAAATGTATTTGTAATTTATTATATTTTCATTTATTTATAAGTTATTAATATAATTTGTTAGTGTTATTAATAATGAACTATATACTATGTATTATATCTTTATTATTTGTTTTTATTACATTATTTATTAATTTTAAATATTATAATATATTTTAACTATGTTTATTACATTTATAAGTATTATTTTGTTAATAGTACATTTTTTTTATTAAAAAAACGATATTTTTAAAAAAAACGATATTTTTGACATCTATATTGTTTTTCAATATTTTTGTACTTACCTTGTTTGAGATAGGATGTCGATATTATTGTCATCGATATTTTTTTGCGATATTTTTGTAGGTAGATATTTTTGTAGGTAGATATTTTTGGATTCAATATTTTGTCATATATTCGCTGGAATCCGGGGCTTTGAGCAGGTTATGTTTGACATGTGTTCACAAACATGTACAGATGAAGACTGAGTGAGAAACAATGCTGTCTGAATCAGCCTGGCTTCTGCATAGAGGTAGCATTGTGGCAGATGGAGTCCAGACTACATTGTTCTAATTCAGTTGGTTCTGAAAGGCACAACTCTATTTCTTTTGGGTAACGTTTTTAATGTGTAATGTATTTGCCGTGTTGTGCACTTATGTTTAAACTATGTTCTTGTAGGGAGGCTGTCGGCGGTCTTTGAGTGAACATGTGGTGAGTCTCCTCTGCCTGGTGTTCTCGGGTCTGCCAGGCTTGTTTAAGAACCCCCCTGATGCGCATGAGAACAAGGGGAAAGTGTGAAGTAATGCCTTGCAACAGAAAATAGTCCTGTGGCTAAAGATACTGGCCGAAGAGCAACATTTTTAGCAACTGAAGGCATGTGCAGTGGAGGAGAGGAGATCTCAGCCAACCGGGTTCCCAGCGCAACTTGATATATCCATAGTGAATCAGCGGTGCTACAGTTTGGGTTACTCATGACTGCAGTGAGGAGACTGGTAGATGAAGATGCTAACATGGGAGGCTGGTATCAAGCTATCCTAGATCCACTGTGGTTGAGGTTTACTGGTGAGTGGTAATGGCGGGCCTAAGGTGGGTAAGGCTCACATGAAAACAGGTGGGTGCGTGCCTCAGTGCATTAGATTGGTTCTATAATGCTCCCATCACTGGAATACTGATGGAGATAGCATAGAGGCCTGCTGGCATAAAGAGATGATTCAATTAATTGTAACAGGTGGATCTTGAACATTAGCGAAGATTGGCAAAGACAGCCATAAGAGGGGTGAACTCTGACTGAGTAAACACCCTCAGCTACATAGAGGTCTTTTAGGCCCCATGGAGCCAAACAAATCACACTACCATAGCATAAGAACCTGTAATGGAACAATAAAACTGCCAACAACTCTCCAACACAACCACATAATATTTTCAGGACTTAAGAGAATAGTCTCCTCCTTGGTGATAGCTGAGGTTCTCCCTTGTATCCTTCAAGAGGAACAGCTAGAGATCGCCAAGTCTGGGAGCCTAGCAGGAATGGCAGCAAAGTAGGCAAATAGGTGGCCGGAGCGAGGGAGTCCCAAATCTGAGTTATAGAAAATGTATCTTGTGGCCAGATGTAAGACCCTTCCAATTTGGGAGTCGCAAATTGCGTCGTTTTGCGACTCGCAATTTGTGACTCGCAAATAGGAATGTTCAACCGTGTCACTGGCACTGTTTGCGATTCCTAATGGGGTCGCAAATTGCTTGCCCCATTAGTATTTATGAGGCAGGTGCTATTTGTGACCCTATTAGGAATGGTTAGCACTGGGTCAGCAAACCACCAGGTCTGGGACTGCTTTTTAAATAAAGCAAGTTTTTTAAAAATTGCAGTCTGTTTTCCTTGAAGGAAAACGGGATGCATGGAAAAAAAGAAAAATTAAACATTACTGTTTCAGTTTTTAATAGTAGGCAGAATGCCAGTCACAAAGGGGAGGGGTCCCCCGAGAACCCCATCCTGTTTGCGAGTGGCTTACCACCTACTTGAAGTAGGTGATAAACGGCAAATGTTTTGCTATCTTAATTGCGGTAGCAAAACAATGGTACATACAATTGGGACTCGCAAATAGGAAGGAATGCCCTTGGCACTGCCCGGTAATAGGTTACAGACTCGCAAAATATGGTTTTACATGGGCCAGACCTATTTTGTGGTAGCAAACGGTCCGATTTCGCATTTGTGACCGCAAAAAACAGTTGTACATCTGGCCCGCAGTTCATTGCAATTCAAATAAAAACACACACACACACATATATATATATATATATATATATATATGAAAACGTACGCTTGAACACCAGCAAGCAATTAGGAGCCAAGATTTTACGTATTCTGCAGCAAAGCACTTCTATGACAAACATGAAAGTTATCCTGGTTTACTGATGTATTTTGCAATAGATAGGGTTCCCCCGAACATTATAGGAGGTAACAGAACTATTATAATCTTAGACATCTGGAATCTAGATACATTTTGGATTTGAATACCAAATTTCCTAATGGTTTGAATAGGGATGAAGAGTTAGAAGTACATTTGGGGTGAAGGATTGCCTTGTCATCTCCCTATTCCCCATACATTGTATATTGCTGTACCTTATCTATGGTTCTTACCGTTTTTATGGTTTTTACTATTTTCACTGTTTATACCGAGCCCTTGGGGTTGTTACCTGACATTATTAGATTTTATATTTGCACTAGAACACCTTATATTTCTTAGCACCTTGGACATCTCGCTCTGAGTCTCTTCATGAATGTAACCTGATGTGCGTCTATACTGTGATTGAAGATATTAGTAGGAAGGATCCCCATGATTGATTTTTTGCACTTGACACTTAAAGTATTCAGATTTTTTTTTAACAGACATTGACATTGATTCTATCTTTGAGAATGATTGGATTGATAGATATGCTGGTATTATTGACATGAATTGATTACAAAGGATCTATATAGATATCTTATTTTAAGAGAATTGATCAATTTGATGTTTTTGCATGATAATTATTAATTTGTGTATTTTTCAAGATATTTATCCATATTTATTCTTCTATTTTAGGATTTACAAATGTATTATCTGTGATATTTCCAAATATCTAGAGGCTGTTGCATATGGCACACTGCTACTGTAAATATGCACTTTTGAATCTTATATACAACCAAGACGTTTTGTATATTTAGAGCTAAGCTATTGTACCTGTTCGAATATGTAAGTTAATGTTTGATATTTTATCAATTGACTTTTTGGTGCAATGAATTTGGAGTGTGGTATGATGGGATGATCATGATATTTTGGAATAGGTAATGCTTAGAAGTGTCTTTATCCAAAACGTTGCTTTGAACCAGACTGGGGCAATGGCCAAAGAGATTAAGAATGAACTATGATGCTTCTAATAGATTAGGGCACTGACCCAAGAGGTTCTCTCCTTAAGGATTTCCTGAAACGGATCAAGAATTATTGGTTGACACAATTTTGAGCCGTTTTGTTTCTTTAATTTCAATTTTTATTTTAATTAATAATATTGTATTTATGGGTGAAAAAAACCTGCAAAAAAATTACTTAGGAAAATTACAAAAATGATATGAGTAACGTAACCAGCGCAATATGCAGTATGCATAGAGATGGGGATATGGTTAAAACGGTTGTTGTTTATTTTATGTCTATATGCACTGTAACTTTAAATGTAAAAAATGTATGGCAACATGTCTTTGAGAAAGGCTGGGATCAGCCGAAATGACCAGAACAGGCACCATGGTTGTTCAATCTTTGAGGTGTCTCTATTGTTCTTACTAGTCTCATGCTGAGCTACCGCCATAATACCTTCAGGTGAATGTTTTGCGCTCTACAAATCTTTTTTTCATTTCATGCTGTGAGCTAAATAAAGAAATTCTGCTCACCAGAAGATCCCAATTTGCTTCTTCATGAGGAGTTATTTGAAGGGAAAATAAAATATACATATATATATATTTCTCGGGGCTCATTAAGAGCTTGAACTATGCATGATAGGCAGCGCGCGTCCATTGGAGGACTAATTTGAATACTTCATCTCCCACAAAGCATCGCAATTCATACAGAATTTATGTAAACTATATTCTGCTGAACTGGAAATGGAGAAGCCACGCGTACTGAGCCTGCATTGCCCCAGAAGAATGTGGGCAGCAATAGTGTCCGGTGAAAACGACTGCCTGTACCTTTAAATAAAGCCATATGGGGAGAAAGCTCACCTGTGCCTGAGTGTGATTCATTCGTTGGAGCTTCCCCATGAGCAGAACATATATATATATATATATATATATATATATATATATATATATATATATATATATATATATATATATATATATATATATATATATATATATTCACTGAAAAAACCATAGGTTTCACACCAGTTATAGTTAGGAATTAGCATTTAAAAAACCTATTAAATTCAATGAAAAAACCATAGGTTTCACACCAGTGTTTCTCTTTGTGTATAAGTGGCTGCAGGGGTTGGTGACTGACTCACTGTTTGTATGTGTTTTGAAGACAGCATATGTGCAGGACTGTATGGGTGGATGAGTGTGTATATGTGTGTGTTAGTGAGTGAATGACTGTCTCACTAGTGTCTTCATTAGTAACAACATATGTTTTAATCTAGAATATGTGAGTATTGATGTATATAAGTGAGTATAGTATATATAGTGAGAGATTGTAGGAGTTCCTGTTTGAATAAGTATGTGTTTCTATAAGTGATTGTTTAAGAGAGTAAGTATGTGTAAGTTTCCTTAGAAGTAAGGTGGTAGTGTGTGTATAAATGTATATGCAAATAAATGGATGTTCAATAGTTTATTTGCATGTGTGAGTATGTGTGTGAGTAACTTTTGGATGACAGCTGATGTGTAACAGGATGTATAGGTGTATCACTACATATATGAGTGACTATATAGAACTGTTGGTGAATGAGTGGATGTGTATATAGATGGTGGAATTACTGAATTGGTTGTTGTTACTGGTTTGGGTATCTCCATTTTTTTGAAAATGTTTGTTTCTATTTTTGAATATGTGTTTCAAGCGTTACATTACACTGAAATTAGGTCTGTCACTCTGTCACAAGGATGGTGTCATCAGTGATGTCATGAGTGATGTCACTGACCATGTCATGAGTGATGTAATATGTGACGTCATCAGCAGTGCATTGCACGCGCAAGTTATAGTGAGTCCATCTAACTATAACGTGGGAATTTCAATGGTTTTATATCAGTAAAATTTCCAGCTAACTATAACTGGTGGTTTTTTCATTGAATTTAATAGGTTTTTTAAATGCTAATTCCTAACTATAACTGGTGTGAAACCTATGGTTTTTTCAGTGAATTTCATAGGTTTTTTAAATGCTAATTCCTTTGTATATCGAGTTTCTAACCTTTTTTTTTTTTTTTACAATTTGCTGTTTTTTTTAAAGTATTCATTTTTTTTATATAATTTTTTTCTTTTGCGCTCTGGGTGCGCGCTCCGGAAAGCTTTCAGCTAAGCTCTCCGGTAAGCTTTTCCGTGAGCTCATCTGAAAGCGCACCCAGAGCGCTACTGTCGTTCGTGAAAAAAAATATGAATGAAAAGTTAATAATAATGCAAAACATTTCGTACCATACAAATAAAATTAGTTTTTTGTAATAAGGAAAATGATTATGCATTTCTGTAAAAGTTTGATGACGTCACTTCGGCGCGCAACGTAAGTGCCCTCGGAAGCGCCTACGTTCGCGGCGCGTAAACACACGCAAAAGCGCCTACGATCGCGCCACGTTTGCGCCCCGGAAGCGCCTACGATCGCGCTGCGTAAACGCACCGGAAGTGCTCCGGAGCGCGTAGCGTAAACGCGTCGGGTCTTGTGACCCTAAAATAACACTTTTCATTGGTTGCTAACAGTTTTTTTTTACAATGAATGAAATCCCCACCCATTTCCTTCACTTCTTCTTTCACTTTTGTGACTGAATGACCTGCCTTTTTGCTCTTGCATATTTCTTGGATAATCATGGCTGCCAGACCATCCAGCAGTGAAGATGAGCCTGAATTCATTGATGAAGAGCCTCCTCAGCTGAAGGTCAAAGAGCATTTCATCTGGAAATTTTTTAAGTTTCCAGCAGACCAGAAAAAGGTGAATGCACCAAAAGTGGAGTGCAGGATCTGCAAACAGGTCCTGTCACGGGGTAACCCCCAAAAAAAGTACTCTTTTGGCAACTTTACCATGATTCGCCATGTGGAGAGGAGGCACCCCCAGAATTTTGCCCGGGAAAGTGTCAGGGCTCTGGCACAAGAGGTTCCCAGAGATGGGGCCTCTACATCAACCGGAGGAGCAACTTCTTCTGGGAGAGAGCAATCGCAGGAGCAGGTGGCAAACATACAACCTGCATTTAACCATGGGGTCCTCAGATGCAGATACTGCAATCAACTCCTCACCTATGGGGAGCAAAGTGTCCTGCTCATGGTTCGAGCATTGGAGAACCATCGCTGCCCTTCCCACCCCTAATTTTTTTGTTTTCTTTTTGCTCCTGTTGAGCAGTTTCCATTCCCTGTTTTTGTTCCTGTTCAGTTAAAAGAAGAAAACCAAAAGTTCTTTTCAGAACTACCTCCAATTCTCACCAAAGAGCTATATTCTTAAAAAAATGAAGAGTAAGTGAAATATAGTGCATTGATAATTGAAAGGAGAATGAGTAAGAAAGAACAGAAAGGTATGAGAGGTGAAAGGAAGTGAAGTAGGAGGAATGAAAGAAGGTGAGTGTTAGAAAAGAAAGTTATGACACAGTGAATAAACTGGAGGCCTCATTTCTGAAAAGTGACGCATCGCTACGTGAAAACAGCGATGCTTCACTTTTGTGGACGCACTCCTTATGACATTCCAGATATGTCATATTTAATATATGACTAATCAATTCGCAAGGAGTTACAGATATGTCAGTATTTCTGACGTATCTGTAAACACAAAAGTAACGCATTGCTGGAGTGCGTCACAAAAGTGACGCAACTCCAGTAATGTGTCCTTTCACATGGAAAAAGCACCATGTGAAAGGTTTGCTGTGAAGCAGGCGCAAGATTTTGACGCAACAGCATCCTAAAAGTGACGCACTGCGTCATTATTACCAAGCTTTTTGCAGGGGAACACCCCCTCTGCATGCATTATACGTGACGCTACTTTTAAAAAGTGACGCATCTAGGTACATGGGTCACTTTTTAAAACTCTGCGCCACATTATATCTGCATCAGGTATAATGTATGCAGAGGGGGCAATCCCTCGCAAAAAGCTTCGTAATAACGACGTACTGAAATCTATGAGATTTCTCTGCGTCACTTTTAGGATGCTGTTGTGTCAAAATCTTGCGCCTGCCTCGCGTCACTTTCATGTTTACAGATATGTCAGAAATACTGACGTATCTGTAACTCCTTACAACATGATTCATCATACATTAAATATGACACATCTGGAATGTCATAAGGAGTGCGCACAGAAAAGTGACGCATCACACCAGCAGTGTTATAAAATGTGCCTCGTTGCACTATATTTGAAGGACGCAACAGCATCCTAAAAGTGACGCAGTGAAATCTCAAACATTTCACTGCGTCGCTACTACAAAGCTTTTTGCGGGGGAACACCCCCTCTGCATGCATTATACCTCACGCAGATATAATGTGGCGCTTGATTTTAAAAAGTGACCCATCTACCTAGATACGTCACTTTTTAAATATAACGCAACGAGGCACATTTTTTTACACCACTGGTGCGATGCGTCACTTTTCTGTGCGCACTCCTTATGACATTCCAAGTAACGCATTGCTGGAGTGCGTCACAAAAGTGACGCAACTCCAGTAATGTGTCCTTTCACATGGAAAAAGCACCATGTGAAAGGTCTTGCGTCAGTCTAACACCTGCTGTAAAGCAGGCGCAAGATTTTGACGCAACAGCATCCTAAAAGTGACGCAGTGAAATCTCAAAGATTTCACTGCGTCGCTATTACAAAGCTTTTTGCGGGAGAACACCCCCTCTGCATGCATTATACCTGACGCTATTTTTAAAAAGTGACGCATCTAGGTACATGGGTCACTTTTTAAAACTCTGCGCCACATTATATCTGCGTCAGGTATAATGTATGCAGAGGGGGCATTCCTCCGCAAAAAGCTTGGTAATAACGACGTACTGAAATCTATGAGATTTCTCTGCGTCACTTTTAGGATGCTGTTGCGTCAAAATCTTGCGCCTGCCTCGCGTCACTTTTATGTTTACAGATATGTCAGAAATACTGATGTATCTGTAACTCCTTGCAACATGATTCGTCATACATTAAATATGACACATCTGGAATGTCATAAGGAGTGCGCACAGAAAAGTGACGCATCGCACCAGCAGTGTAAAAAAATGTGCCTCGTTGCACTATATTTAAAAAGTGACGCATCTAGATAGATGCGTCACTTTTTAAATATTGCGTAACAATGCGCATTTTTTTACACCGCTGGTGCGTCACAAAAATTGACGCACAGGAAGCGCAAAACTGGCAGCGCAAGGCCTTCATAAATATGGTCCTGGATTTTCCCCGTGCTTCGCCGGTGCGCGTACCATGCGCTTCCCCCGCGCAAAACGAAAAAAAAATAAAAAATGTAATGCCCCGCAGGACCCTATTTTAGCCCCTACATCAAACCTAGGGGGTCAGAGGGGGTCTACTCTTCCCCCTTATGGTCATTTGCCCCTTTTTTTTTCAAACCCCTTGTGTCTCGATTTTACCGAGACAAAAGATGGCGGCCGCTCCAGACTGTTTAGAATGTTTACAGACACCCAAGAGCCAATCAGCTTTCTGCGCACAAGTCGCGTGTCGCGCCTGGAGCGCTCTCCGGTGCGCGCACCGGAGAGCGCCTATAGATATATATATTTTTTTGAACCTAAATTACTCAAAATCCACTGGAGCACATATCTTGAGACATAGCAAAGGCACATCGGGCTACCAGTCCCTTCAATTTTGCCAAGTTTGCTGGAAATCCATTCAGCCGTTCGGGCTAAAAGTGAAATCGACCGCCCTATGGAAATTTACATGGGGAAAACGTGTTTTGGGACCCCCCTTTTATCTCGGCCCCCGCTTGACGTATCCCCCCCAAACTTTCAAGGAAGGACCGGAGCTCGACGAGGCCATTTTCAGGAAATTTTCAGGCAGATTCGTCAACCGGTGCCAAAGTTATTCCAAATAGAATTTTGTGTTTTAACATTGAAAAAATCCTAACTATAACTACCTACTGGCGACCGCCAGTAGGTAATATGTACATATATATATATCATTGCTCGAAGGTGTCCACCTTTGAGTAGCACGCGAACAGCAGCTTAGTTTTTGTATAGGTGAGGACGGGGTTCCACTCGTAGACGCCGCTCCGTACGGGATCTGCCCGACACGCTTCAAAGCTCCATCTGCTTCTCTTCAGGGGCTTTAACGGTAGCGGTGTGCGCAACCACCGACCCACTTCCCCATTTTATGTATAACACACCCACCGATGGGAGGCTCAAATGAGACTGTGCTTTCTGGGAAGTGTGGTCCGGGAAGCACACAATCAAGTCCTGTATGGACTCCACAAGTGGGCCCGTCCTTGATTCCAAGTACGACTGCTGCTTCACATTAGTGACCCCCAGGGTACCGGGGTGGTGCGTACTCCGCGGCTGGACGGCCGCGTATAAATCAATGCTCGAAGGTGTCCACCTTTGAGTAGCACGCAAACAGCAGCTTGGTTTATGTATAGGTGAGGATGGGGTTCCACTCGTAGACGCCGCTCCGTACGGGATCTGCCCGACGCGTTTCGAAGCTCCATCTGCTTCTCTTCAGGGGCTTTAATGGAAGCGGTGTGCGCAACCGCCGACCCACTTCCCCATTTTATGTATAACACACCCACTGATGGGAGGCTCAAATGAGACTGTGCATTCTGGGAAGTGTGGTCCGGGAAGCACACAATCAAGTCCTGTATGGACTCCACAAGTGGGCCCGTCCTCGATTCCAAGTACGACTGCTGCTTCACAGTAGTGACCCCCAGGGTACCGGGGTGGTGCGTACTCCGCGGCTGGAAGGCCGCATATAAATCAATGCTCGAAGGTGTCCACCTTTGAGTAGCACGCGAACAGCAGCTTGGTTTATGTATAGGTGAGGACGGGGTTCCACTCGTAGATGCCGCTCCGTACGGGATCTGCCCGACGCGTTTTGAAGCTCCATCTGCTTCTCTTCAGGGGCTTTAACGGAAGCGGTGTGCGCAACCGCCGACCCACTTCCCCATTTTATGTAAAACCGTCCAGCCGCGGAGTACGCACCACCCCGGTACCCTGGGGGTCACTAATGTGAAGCAGCATGTACACATGTACACTTTTTAACAGCGGTTCAAACTACTGTAGCAAAAGAAAGAGCCCTGGCCCAAGGCAAGAGAATAACTGTTTATACTGCAGAATCAGCCCTTGAGGCATTAACAAGTTCACGCAATCTGAATACAGTGGCATTGGATCCAAAATGGGTACAATGGAAAACTTCCCTTGCTACAGAAGACGTGAAATACTATTTTGACCCAAAACTGAAAAAACTAGATGATCTAACAAGAATATCCTCTGCCAATCGAAATTCTGCCTCTGGAGCGGTACACATGTGTAATCTACATGGAGAGATTTGCACAACACTACGATGTAGAGGAAAAATCCTACAATGCAGCGTGCGCGATTGTTAAAGGTCGCTGGCGCTCTGGTAAATTCAAACCGATGATTAACAAAACTGAATCAGTCAGAAATTGTTCAGCTCAGCGAGCTGAAATAAGATCTTTAAAGATGGCGCTTGAAAATGCCGATCGTGAATTCCCAACACTAATAGTGTGCGATTCGTATTTCTGCTGCAAGTCTTACAACAGTGACATGCAGACATGGAGTAAAAACGGTTAGAAAGATGACACAGGTGCCACAACAAAGCATAAAACGCTTTGGGAACAAGTAGTTATTTTAAAGAAAGAACTACAGAAGACTCACGTGATACACGCACTGAGTCATCAACGTGATGGCGTTCACGTTGCAGGGAATTCATTGGCTAACACAGCCACAGAGGAGGCGGTCCAACCGGCTTCCGTAGCCACTGAAAGCATTCAGAAAAACACATAGATGGGAAAACCATGCTGGCGGTAAAAGCCTCATTAAAAGGCGATTATGCAGCATTACCTCTCAACTATCCACTTGGTAAGTCATACATAATTGATGCAAACTCCGTTCCTTTTGCTCAAATCCCTGGAGTGGGGGATAGAGTAATTCCAAACACGAACCGGAGAGTTTTCTTGATTGAAAGCGCACACATGGGACTGGGTCCGAGGCACCAACAGATCTTGAAATCTTTAATAGAATTACAATCAGAGTACTGGTGGCCGGGAATGAGCGTGCAAATTTACAGATTTGCAATGGATTGTCCAGACTGCAACAGAGATCGCAGCTGTGAACCGGACCAGATTATTGCCCGGACATCTTTGTTAGAAAGCTTCAGGCTATCTATAATACAGAAATCCAACCAGAGAAATGCGTCCCAATAATTATTAAGACCAAATTAACTTAAAAATGTAGACCACCAGCACCCGGCTGACACCAGAACTGTTATAAAAAGATTTGCGAGTCTTAATCGGCATATACACAATTGGCATGCTACATTCTGATCAGGGTCCTGCGTTTAGCTCTCGAGCTTACAAAGAGGCCATGAACAGCATGGGCATTGCATTGCGGTACTCTTCTCCCTTCCATCCTGAGGGAAAATGCGGTAGTGGAAAGAAAAAAACGGGACATAAAGCAATCTATAACGGCGAGGGTATTAGGTTCGGGTGATGGGTGGGTCAAACATTTAACAAGTGTCCAACGTAGTCTTAATAATCTGTCAAGAAATTCTCTAAAAGGTCTCACTCCATACGAACTATTGTTCGGTACTAGAATGCACATTCAGGATCTTGACTGTCACACTTCAGTGGTAGAAGAGAAATCCTTTGATATCAAAGATCGCTTGGCTGTTTTACAGGATTTAAATGAAACAAGAAAAAGCCTGAGTAACATAAAGTTGAAACAACAGCCGACAACCACTGAAGAAAAACCACCTGTCCCAGCAAGACCTGTCTGGATTCCAAAGATTGGGGATCTGGTCATAGAGAAGATCGCGGTGAAGAAGGAATTTGGGCCTTCTTACAGAAAAGCTGTACCTGTCTTAGCTGTCAGCAGAACGAGATCAGTTGTACTACCGCCCCTTGCTGGTAAAAAGGAGAACCGAGTTGTATCCATCGTCCTGGTAAAACCACAATCATGTGGCCAGTAATAAGTAGTAGGCCCAGTGGACTCCCAAGAAATAGCAGAATACCGAAGTTTGCTACAATCCAAGAGGCTCATGCTGAGAGACTAATCACATTTGATAAACCTGCAGTGAATAAAAAAGGACTATGCAATAATGCCATGGAACTTGTGCCTCTTGAAACCCAAATTGCGACAGTTCCTCAAGAAACACCAATCTACAATGATGTAGCCTCTGACTATTCTAATGAAACAAAGAAAAAATCAAAAGCAAATGAAAATCTGGAAATGATTCCAACAATTGATAGCACTGCATCTGGCTACTTCATCAACTTCGAAGACTTTTCAGTAAATCCGAGTGAGCATGAAGAAACGCCTTTCAAAGACAAAATAATTGAACTTTCTCTCCAACTAAAAGAAACATATCAGATTTCACCATGGGTTGAATTTTGGATTGTGTTAGGTGTACTTACTCTCCTGCTTTGGCTCATCATGGTTCTATGTTTGGGAAAATTCATTGATGGAAAATATAGTACAATGGACACAGCAAGTCAGAACATCAACTTGGTCCTAAAGCCTCACACATCCTCCCACATTGAGAAAAGAGAACTGTCATCAGTAAACATCTCAGCCAATCCAACACCCGGTGGGGTAGCATGGGACTGAACTGATTATGACATTTTTGGCCTGGTTGAACTCTTAAATATATCCACATCAGTTCAAGGTTTCATTAAGTGACTTTGTGACACCAAGTACTTTCTCTGATGATTGGGACTTTGAAAACAATATTACTATGATGTCAGATTTAGTAATGTCAGCCAAATTTACTGAACATGATTACTTACAGGGTTCATCTAATTATGAAGAGTTATACTTTTATAACCACTTTGGTGATCACTATTTGCATAAAACTGCACAGCCTAGAAATGTTTTATCTTATAACCAATGGGAACACTGTCCAACACCGCCAAAAGGCAGCTCGAAAACATTTTATGAGAAATTCCATTACTTCTCAGGGTTTAACAACAGTGATCCAAAAACGTTTTATTTTAAAATGTTAAATAGGACAGGAATGAAAACAATGTTGACAAATACTAAATTGATTTATTCTGAAAAATTTTATGACAAAATGTCTACATTTGGTTTCGAATTTTGGAAAAACAACATTGAAACAAAAACAATCTGGGGTACCAAAGATTGGTAAGTACAAGGCCTAGAAGCATTATTTAGGGCCTGCATGATCCCAGAACAAATGATATTCTTGAATGACACAATTCAACAAACTACTTGTCTTGGCCTAGCTAAGATAAAAGACTTAAATACACCATCTATTCCGAAACCCATAACTGATAGTGATAGCACTACAGATGTGGAGATAGACATATCCCATATTTTTCACCAAAACAGAACACATCCTGATTGGAAAAAGTGGTTGATCTGGCCAACAGACACAAATAACTGTCAAGATAGATTCCTGAACAAAACACAGGGGTTCAAAATGACCAGGCCAGACCCAAGATGCTCCCAGAGACAACATCCAGGGATAGTTACAACATACAGTATAGGGAAACTATGCCTTGAGTGGCTACAGAAATCCACACTGGCTGAAATTAAGCAACACTTGACTTTACTTAAAGACGGTGCTGGCTTGCGTGATTTCATATTGGGACCACACAAACAGCGTCAATAACGTTTCATAGCGGCCAGTATATATACGCTGCGTACAATGAAGCTTGGAAAGTAATGCAAATTGAAACAGCAGAAAAAATACGAGAAATTGATCAAATTAATTTGGAAAAATCACTTTCTGTAGTGGACAATGGGTTAACGACTCTGTCCTCCAGAATATATTCATTGGACAGCATTGTATCATTTGCTATTGATATAATAGAGCAGGACTTCCTAATGTTACAACATGGTCAGTCTTAATTACGTTCTATTGTACAGTTTGGTTGGACGTTGCAAAATCTGCGTTCAGGCTACGTACCATGGCATTTAATCAACACAACTTCATTATTCGGTATCTTTAACCTTACTGATAAACAAATCAGTTTGGCACAACAAGGAGCAGATTATACGATCCTGAGCATTGAAAACTTGAGAGATTACCATTGACAATGACAGAGAGACCTGTCATTGAATGGATAATACACGGAACAATTTCAATTCCGATAACAACTTTCCAGTTTAAATACTGCCAAGAGTGTATACCTGCAGGCCAGTATGAAAAGTTGGGTAAAGAATACATCAAATCAACATGGGATTTACCCTATACACACAGATGTTATAGTGAAGGGAAAAAGGATGTATTCCTTAGTGGTAACAAATGTCAAAAATCACTAAGCTGTACACTTCTGTGTCAAGGTATTAACTTGCATGGAGCCTGCGAAGGGTCTTCAAATAACCTTTCATGTCACCTGCATGGCACGCCTGCAAAACAGATAGAGCCATTTTTTAGACAGCTTAGTAATGGGAATTGCGTTTTAATAAGTGACCACAGCTGTTGTGGGATGGTACCAGGGAAAGCTTATCTCGTGACCATAACTTCCAGGGTCGTTTGTTGTATGCAAGTATTGTATCCACACAGCAATCCAGATATGGGGGCTGCGTTATGGCCTTCATTGAATATCTCTTCTATTCGAATTGATACTTTAAGCAGAATGAAGTCTATTCTTTTACAGACAACTGTGCCTCTAACGTCATCCAAAGAAACGTATGATCTGCAAGTGGCAAGGACATCAGCAGAGATATATTCTCTTTTATCGACAAATTGCCCGTGCATTTCGCAGAAATGTTAAGCCAAATCTTAAACATGTCTGATACCAGTGGCATCGCACATGTATTTAAGACAATTTTTTCGGGACTGTTAGCACCCTTTGAAACAGGTCAGGGCATCTTCCCGAATTTTGTCCATTCCGTCTTTGGCAGCCTACCCTTAATCTTGGGACTCGTGGCAGGAATTTTATTTTTGTTCCTTCTGCTCCGATATGGCAAGCCAATCCACAGACAAGACTCTAGCAACGATGGAAGAAATGATCCTAGCAATACGATACCGAGACCGTATCACTAAGGTTCTCGGATTGGCCCGGCTAAGAGATCTAAGTAAAACCTGGTTTCTTTCATTCAGACCAATCTGGCAGGATTGCATCTTACCTGTGCTTCGATATCTGCTATGCGGAGAATAATGTGTGTTGGACATCTGTCTTACACTACCATCAGCAGTACCAAAGGATATTGATACTTTGCTAGGTCCGGTAACCACCCTTGCATCGTGTTGTCCCCAGCGGCTACCTATTCTGATGACGGCATTTGTTGAGACTTCACCACTACGAGTAGGTGAGGGTGAGGTACGAAAGGAAAGCAGCACCAACCAGGTACAACCTTCTAGGAGCATTGCTGATCCAAACATCGATGATAGCAATCATGCTCCCAAACTGCACAGTCGCAGCATTTTCGAAGTTGGTCGAACTTTCACCTGATGTTGTAGACCACTTTTTTGGGAGTCTGTCTGATATGATGTTCTCTCCAGTCAACAAGAATAACTCTTAAAAAACAATGATCACACAGCGTTCCCTGAACTCTGAATTCGGCCTTCAGTTTTGAAAAACAAAGCTACTGAAAACATTTGGAACAATTTTTTCCCCGGAAAGCGAAATTATTTTTTCCATTTCCAAAATATTTACCTTTTTTTGGCACATGGTACTCTGCTTAAAGTAGAACTATTCTTAGAGAACAGAGCTTCTATTTGTAGGATACTAGAGACAATATTTTACCTCAGCCTCTAGCACATATACAGCATTTTGTATAAATATGTGATGGAATGGTCTTGACCTTCTTTTCTGTATTCAGAGCCATTTCATGTGTAATTTTCGCAAATCATTCAGTTGATATATATATGCATTTAAATTAATGATGACACTGCTTGAAAAGCGTACAGTACCAATACTCATTTTCGTGTATTTACCATATACCATTTCAAATGCGAAATATGGATTTTGGGGTGGGTTGAAAAACACACATGCATTGTTATATGTTTATTATTGCTTAGTTTTTTAGTAATGATGGACATTAATCCGTGAAGTGGGTGTTGTATTTCTATCTAGGACCCTAATTTGATATTCTCGATTCATGCCCTTGTGCGGTTATAATCAATAATATCCTTATAAAGGCATAAGAATCATATCCATATTCAGTAATAGCCCATGCAGTCCAAAGCACAGCACGGCTACTCCCATCGACTCCTAGAAAGCACAACGCGTTCTTTAAACAAATCAAGCCTCCAGCAGCCTGGGAAATTCCCCCCTGCTTTTGTTTTGATTTGAACAAGAACTCCTGTAGTCCAGAAAGAACTGTTAGTTCTTAGTGACTTCTTATGTCCAACCTTACGTCAAACCTGGCACCTTTCAGATATAAAATACCAACATTTGCCTTAAGCAAACACACTGTGGTTTGGAGCAGAGCGGCTATCTACTTGCCCGAAAGCCCAGCTGATGCGAGAGCCCACGGAAGCCTCCCCTCCCCTTTGAGGTGCTGGAGAAGCTACTTTTTCTCACACCGCAAAAATCCAGCTCCGGTGTTCCCGAGTCACCCTTGCGGGTTGCTGGGAGATCGAGTCCTGAAGAAAGAGATACCAGACCTCCCACCCACATTCTATTACCAAGGTACGGAGCTGACTAAACCCTTACAGAGAATTCTTGATTCAGATCCTTGGCAAAAAACAATCTTAACCAACTTAACTTAAACAGCTACTTACTTACTCCTTCCCAAGTATTAGGCTTAGGTCAGGTACATCGGGGTAGGCGTAGTTAGAAGCACCAGTTGAGTACGTTAGTCAATGTTTTTATGTATGTATATATATTTTATCTATTTTAAAGTATCATATGGCTAAGAAACCATATCTATGCTTTTACAGTATTATTTCATAATACTACTTTTACTGTACGCACTTTACTTCATAATAAGTATTGCAATTGTGGCAATTCATTTCTCTTGCATGAGAAAGAAGACTGCTCAATAAAATAACACATTTTATTGAAAATGCCCGTCTCTCTATTTCTCTGCACTCTGGTGAAACTAAGTATGCACGATTGACTGAGTCAAATAGCTGCCTATTGTTTTCACACGACTCTAGAGATACACTCTATTCTGAGGGAGCAAAGTTGTCATGTTTGTATGGTTGTCAGAAGCTAATCCCTTCTTGTCTAATCCGGAGAGTTAACTCTTTCCTGAACATTCGAGAAAGTTTCTAGTGACCTCTGAGCTAGCTGGCGAAACTAATTAAGTCTAATATAGTCAGTAGAGACCTAGTCGACCTCAGTCCCACGTCTACACTGCTGTTTATATTATTCCAATGCGCAGAGCCTATTGGGAATATAGGAACTACACTATAGACCATCTGCCGGTTTTCCGCCCGGTCGATGAGTCTTCCAGGCAGAAAAGCTGTTAATATGGTGGCAGTGTCTGGTAGACACCACCATCCATATTAAGATACATGCGGGCTTTTGTCTTTCCTTGATGGCAACGCTGCTACGGAAAGGCATGCAGTCTTCAACATTGGGGGCCCGTAGCGGGCCCCCAGGGATTCTGGGGGTGCACATGGGGGGGAACCTATGGTACCCCCTTGCATTTCAATGTACAACGTGGCAGGCACCGCGCGGTGCCTGCCACCATGTGCATTGAAATGCATTACTTGCATTTTTAGCATTGCGGCGGGTGGTGCATTCAGCACCCCACGCCCCCGCCGCAATGTCAAAAATGTGGGATGCGCCCACCAATGCGGCAGGCGCATCATAATTGTAGTTGGGGGACCGCCACATGCATTGCGGACGGTTCCATTTCCCCAGGCTATGGCGGGCGGACAAAGTCCACCCGCCATACTAATGAGCCCCTATATTTCTTATAATGCTTGAGAAGGACATGTAGGGGAAAATTAGAAAGAGTAAAAAGAATAATAGAAACCAGCATCAGCTTATTGGTGTTTAGAAGGCCCCACCAAGACAAGTAAAGAGGATGCCATTTAATAGTTAGAGAAAAGATTGTCTGAGTGCAATTGTCCATATTAATTGAAATAGAAGAGGTGAGAGAGGACAAGATATTTAAGTTGTTTAGATTGCCACATAAAATGGAAAGAAGAATAATAATGACTAAAAGTGAATTTATTAAGGGGGAGAGTTTCACTTTTGCGGTATTCAGCTTGTAGCCAGAGACAGATGAGTAAGAATCAACTTCTGATGCAAAAGCAGAAGTGAAGAATGAGGTATATATATACATAGTAACATGTCTAGTATACTCAGCCAATTTAACCTGTTGTGAGTCATGGATGAAACCATGAATATTAACATTCTGGCAGATCCGAGATAAAAATGGTTTTCATGTTAAATTAAAAAGGAAGGGGAAAAGGGGAAAACCTTGATGAACCCCTCAGTTTATGTTTTTTAAAAAAAGATGGCAGGTCATTAGCACAAATGGCTGCCTTAGGGGAAGTATAAAGGAGAAAAATGAAAGCCATCATTTTCGGTCCAAAACCAAACCATGTTGAAGACTGAAGTAAAAAAGACCAAATAACATGATCAAAAACTTTTTCGGAATCCAAGGCAATGGTTGCTAAAGTGTCGGGTAAGCTAGCAGATCTAGAAATAATAAAAAAAATAAAACACGAGTACTTTTCGAAAGATATCTGCCCTTGATAAATACGGATTATTCCTTGCCTATAAGATCAGGAAGAAGCACTTCCAGAGTAAAGCTAAAGCTTTAGAGAAAATTTTATAATTTAAGTAAACTAAAGAGATGGTTCGATAGATTTTACAAAAGTGTGGCTCTTTACCCACTTTCGAGACTAAACAGATGAAGGCATCCAGAAACGAGCCAGAAGAGGTAGCCGAATTAATGAAAGAATGAATTAACAGACAACGTTTAGGAAGAAGCAATTTGGAAAAGTGTCTATAGAACTAAGATGTAAAACCATCCGGCCCTGGAGCCTTGCCTTTTTTAAGGGAAAGCAATGCAAGCTTAAGTTCTGTTTCAGTAATATCCATCTCTAGGGAAGAAAAGTTGACTTGAGAATAAGCCGGCTTTCAAATAGAGGATCGATAACTTAAAATTACAGGATCCGATTGAAGACAATCCGGCGTGTATAGATTTTTATAAAATTGTTGGAATTGAGCTAGAATATCCTAGTCTTGGTGGTGAGAAGAGCCACTTTCATCAATAATTGTTTCTTTAAAAAAAATGTATTGTCTTTTTTCAATGCATATACATGATTAATCAACAAAGCACCTACTTCGCACATGATCACCCACCCACCCTAACCCACCCGACCCCACACATGTCAACAGTAACAAACAAAGTCCTTTTGTTTAGATTGTTCCATCTTACATAAACCATCAACTTCATAGGAGCTAGAATAATAGAAATAGTTTTCCAAAAACAGTTCATGAAACATCCAGAGTCCTAAAGTGCTGAGTGCTAATAACAATTCCATATGCACCTAGCGGTATATAAAGTGCCCTGTGCAGAAGTGCAAAGTGCAAAGTGCAAATGCGGCACCTTAAAGTTGACAAAAAATTCTATGAATCTCACACATGTAAACAAACTATTATGCACACATGTAAATAATAATTTCTAAACATATACAGTTCTTATAGGTTTGTTTGCCCGGGCTCCTGATTTGGCAGCAGTGATACCCCCCGCCTCCTTCATTACGATTACACCTGGCAAGACCATTTAGACAGTGGTTCCCAGATTACCAATCTCTTTTTTATGGCACAAATGCCCTTCTTGGCATATATTGCTTTTCCCAAGTTATAAATTGGTAGTAAATTGACCAACCACTGCTCAAAAGAATGGGGATTGAGATCCAGCCATGCAGAGGGAATACATAACCTATGTATAACCATAGCAGTAACAATCAGGGCCCCTCCCTTATCTGTTTCTATAGTATCCTGTACTCCAATAAAATAGTAGAAGGTGTTAACAGGACTTTCTGGGATAAAACTACCTTAAGAAAGCCCAGAATATCTTCCAGCAAGGGACCGAGCTTCACACAGGTTGCAAACATATGTACAGAGTCTGCTCCCTGCTAAAAACACCCGGTGCACTTAGTACCTTTGCCTATCCCCCATTTTGCAATCTTAGTCGAGGAATAATACGAAAAAACATGTTTTCAAAAACTGGACATGCAAGTTAGCCAAAAGTAAATCACTTAGTGCAAAGCGAAGAGTTGACAGGAAAACATTATTCGTAATGCCTAATTTCTGCTGCCATTTCCCAGAAATCCTAATCAAGTCATCAGGCATTAAGCTATTAAGAATGCCATAGATGGTCTCAATTCGTGGTGCATTTGGCTCGGATAGTTTTTCCATTAGCTTACGTTGTAAAAAGTTCTGATTTAAAAAAATCTTTTTGACTAAGACCAAATTTTATTTTAAGGTCTTCGAAGGCCAAAACCCATCAGAGGAGTGGAAAGCTCCCAGTTTATTAGCGCCTACTTTGAGCCAAGTTGAGAAGAAGTAGCCCCCAAATATATCTGGCAGCTTCACGTTGTTTCTTGTGGGAGTATAATAATTCAGTTTCCCAATCCCTAATAATTTACGGATGGCAGTGAAAGCCTTGTAGGTCCCCAAAAGGGTCTTGAACCTTACTACTTAAAATATCTGCATTCTAGTTGTCACCACAAACATTCCTAAGCTTCTGGGCCGATTAAAAGCTCAAACAGGGAGGGAGGCTTCATCGTTCATGCTTTGGGATGATCCTGCAACAATACAAGATATATTTGCATGATGGTGGCCTAATAATGTAGTTTTAAATTTGGGAGCCCCATCCACCTCTCTCCCTGGGGAGTGATAAACACTTTAAAGACCTTCTATGCTCGGAATTGGCCCATACAAACTGTGAAAAAAGATTATCAAATTTGTTTATCAGTAAGTTTGTAAATTCAAGGGGGATAGCTCTAAAAAAAATAGAAAATCTTCAG
This sequence comes from Lissotriton vulgaris, assembly GCF_964263255.1. Classification (NCBI taxonomy): domain Eukaryota; kingdom Metazoa; phylum Chordata; class Amphibia; order Caudata; family Salamandridae; genus Lissotriton; species Lissotriton vulgaris. The sequence continues at coordinate 507,034,971 of NC_141696.1, forward strand.
GAACAAAATCATTTTTAAAAGATTTCACCGCCCACTAAACAGAGATGTAGATTATTTATCCGGTGCAATGACTTCTTAATCTTTGAGGTTAGAGGTGCTAGATTTTCTTCAACAATTGTATTAGTATTGGCCAGAATATATTCCCCAGATATCTACCCTTGGTAACCACTCTGTGGTCTGTCCATTTGATTTTCTCATTCACGATTATCTGAGTTTTTTTCTTTTTTAATGCATAGCATGGGACCTCCCCAAAATGTTGAGCCTCACGTTCTATTGCCTCAATTGCCTTTGCGGGATCTGGTGCCACATGCACTAAATCATTGGCACCAGCCATAATTCAGGTGTCAAATACATGTCTGTGTATTGAGGGAATCTCCTGGGTATTTTCTAACTTCTTGATGAAAGGATCAATATACATTGCAAAAAGTAACAAAGAACAGGGGCAGGCTTGACGGGTCTCCCGTGTAATTTTAAATTGTTCTGTCTGCACCCCCTTGATCATGACCCTAGCCATGGGATTTATACATAAGGCTTTAATAGACTGAATAAAACTGGGACATAGCCCCATCCTCTGCATGAGGGTCCACAAGAAAAGCCAGGAGATCCGATCAAAAGCCTTTTCAGCATCAAGACATATTAAAGTCATCGGGTCTCCTATAACCTGTGTAGCATCAAACAGTGTAATAGATCTCCTTATGTGGTCAACAGTCCTTTTTTTAGGAATGAATCCATGTTGCCATCTTGAGACTAGTCTTTCAATAACTACTGATAGTCTGGAAACTCGGATTTTAGAATATATTTTAGAGTCTCCGTTGATTAAGGTTATTGGACGATAAGAGCCCATTTCCTGGGGAGGTTTATCCTTTTTGGGAAAAAAAATATTTTTGCCAGTGACCAGGAAGAAGGAGGGGCTGAGCCCATTAAAAATGTGTTCCAGCAGTGTTTTAAATATGTCTTTCATCTGGCGATAAGTACTTAAAAAAATGCCACCATAATAAGATCAGTGCCCACAGCATTGCCATCCAGTAAACTGGTTATGGCGGTGGCAATCTCCTCCCAAGAAAGGGAACCTTCTAAAAATGTGTGGTCCTCCGTGCTTAGACTTGATATTAAAATTGTGTCTAAAATGTTATCAATAACTTTTTGTCTATTTGCTACTGTGCCTGCGCCTTCCTCAGTTTACAAAACTTGGTAAAACTGGGGGAAAGCAGTTCTAATTTTAGCTGGCTCAGTGATTACCCCGACAGCTAGGTCTCTTTGAATGTATATCATTATTCATGGTGTACTGTCTAGTTCTCAAGGCTAACTGGTGGCCAATTTGCTTGCTAAATTCATGGACCTTTTCCAGAGCAGCGGCCCACTTGTAAGCAGCTTTTTCAGCAAAAATTTTGCTGATTGATGTTCTAACTACTGAAACCTGCTGCAAGTGTGCTGGCTTGATTGCCCTCTTTTGCTGAGCTGTCACAATAAGTTTTTCTTCAGCACTTGCTCATTTCTTTTGGAGCTCTTATATTTGCTTTTTTTTCCATTTTATTCTTCCTTAATGAGAACTGGAGAGTTTCCCCCGTGTACACACCTTTAGAGCATCCCAGACCACCCCAGTTTGGTCTATAACATACCTCTAACAAAGGTTAGAGGTATGTTATAGTTGAGAACTAAAATTTGAAAATATCTTAGAAAATTCCTTAAAAAAACAAAGGGTACAGGGTCGTTATTGTATAAAAAACGATTGGAGATGCACTGAAAAAAACTAAGGTTACAGGGAAGTTATGGTTAGGCTCAGTCCTGGATTATTAATGCAGCCCTGGAACACATATAAAAGTGTTTTTTATTTATATTTGCTGTTTGACGTATGCACACATAAGTGCTAAAAATACTGGGGTTATGTATTTTTGCTTATGTTTGTACTGGCTAGGAGATCAAAATACCGGTGGTGCTGGTAGAAATCCAAACATCTGGCAACCCTAATCAGGAGACTGAAAGTTTATTGCAGGGTCAGCTAAATATTTATTTCCTCCACCCTCCATCCCTGATTGATGCCATAATAGCAATAGTTACGCTGATATCTGAAACTCCTCGCCAGCTGTCAATACAAATCCGAATTATTCCTAGTGCACGGGAATACATACTGCATTCAGACAACTCACTCTTCTTTCTCTCTGCTCACGCTTCACTTTTACGCTCACCCTGCATTCACAGTAATTACACTGCACTCATACTTCTCACCCTTCTCCTACCCTGCACACACATGACCACCCTGCTCACCATGCAGGCACATGATGCTCCACTCACTTGTCACCTTTCCAACTCCTCCTACACTCCCAGCAAACTGGCTGCATTCACACTGTTACCCTGTACTCATACTGTTCATCCTCCTCTTACCCTGTGCTCACACGAGCACATTGCTCACCCTACACTCACAGTGACCACACTGCACTCATGCCATTCTCCCTCCACTTACCCTGCAGTCACATAAGCACACTGCTCACCCTACACTCACAGTGATCACACTGCACTCACACTGCTCACCATGCACTAATGCTTTTCACCTTGCACTTACACCAGCACACTACTCTGCGTGCACTCCTGTGACACTTCACTCACCTGTCATTCTCACTGCTCAATCTGCAATTTCACTCAAACAAATATATCACCCATCATGCATTCATTCTTCCCACTCTGCACTTTCACCCACACCCAAACTCATATGTCAAATCACTCACCCTGCAGTCACTCCTCTTACCCAACTCTCACAATGTCATATTGCTCATTGCTCACTCACATAGGCACTCCTGTCACTCGCACAGCTCACCCTTCACTCACATGGGCACAGCACTTCCTCTGCATTCACACCGTACAAACAAGCACAGCACTCACTGTGGAGCCACTCATCCTGAACATCCTCCTCTCACCCTGCACTCAGAGAGACAAACCTCTCAGCCTGCCTTCAAACAGGCATTCTGTTCATCCTGCCTGCACACAGAGATAATGGTCTGCGCAAATTATAGAGATATTTCACTCAGTCTGCATGAACTCCTCTCATCATGCATTCACCAGTCTCTCTCACAGATCACCCTTCACTCTTGCTGCTCACCCTGCACCACACACAGGCACCCCACTCAACTTTAAAATGCTCACACCACCCTGCACTCACTCATCTCACTCTTCACACACTCCTCTCACCCGACACTCACATGAGCCCTTCTCACATTGCATACATACAGCTTTCCTGACACACACTCGCACCAATCACGCTGCACTCACTCGCAAAATTCACCATCACCCAGCACTTACATGAGCACACCTCTTACTCTGCACATATAAGAATTACACAACTCTCGTGAATATACACTTATTGTTACAAAGGCACCCACAGAATACCTGTTCTTTCTATAGTACTAGAAGCCTACTTTCATCATCAGGATACTTTATTTGGTTGCAAACCATCAAAGGAACAAAAGAACGACCATATAATACGTACCACAAATTTTGCTTCATTCATTAACTTGATATATAAATATAATATAATGAATAAAACAATAAAATGCACCCACAATATGATTTCATTACCGATGTTACTCTAAAACTCTCAAAATAATCCATCAAGCTATAATCTTACTTCTGCGAAAAAATACAATTTAAATTCTTCCTAGTGCCTAATGGATAAAATGTGTTATGTATTGAAAAGTGCAACGTTCAAAAAAGTGTTTTAGAGAGAAATAGCCAATAAGTAAAAAAATATAAAACATATATACATGATGCATAAATACTTAAAATTGTTTTCTCAAAACAACTCATACAATGAGGATACTTTAATTTACAATACTTTCAAAAAAAATCTTCTCCCACTTAATGCAGATGTTAAACAACTTAAAACAAGAACCGTCTCACAGAAAAAACAACCAGACAAAATCTATCAGTCATTGATATTCTTTTCGCCTCATGGTGAGTCGGGAGCAGTGATGAAGCCTGTGTGAGGAGGAGCCGCGATCCAGCCACCTCGCCACTGTTGCATGCTGGGAGAATCCTGATGCTCTGCACTCGGCGCTCATCGCAGGAACAGCCTGTCAGCTAGTCAACCGAAATAGACCGCTGAAGCAGGAGCTGCGGACAAGAAACCAGCCAAGTCCCATGTCCACATGTAAAGCACGGAGGCTTTACCCCTCGTGTAATCGATCAGAGACATATGCAGAGATCCACCCGGTCGTTCACTCGCCGATCAGCAAACAGGTTCTGCTCACAGCCGCGGTGTCAGCGGCTCTCTGCATAAGTCCAGGAATTCCAGGAATCGTAAAGTGGCAAACAGCGCGGACAAAAACGAGAATCGGCAGCCAACAGCGAGGATGACGACAAGAGGCCAGAAAACAAAACTGAAGCCGGCCACGATGCAGACGAAATGCAAAAAGGAAGGAGTGAAGTCAGACCTACCTCCGAAAGGTAAGAGGGACTTGGGGGCTACTTAAAAGACTGGCAAACCGAACCTTATGAAGGAGGCTGCCTCCGCCGATACCGGCCGCTCCCCCTCAATTAGCAAGCATTTCCCTGTACTGAGAACTAAAATACCAGCAGGCAATGGGGGCAGCGCGGTCAACAAAGATTACTCCAACAGTACCCCCCAAGTCTCCTCTACAGAGATGGAGCCACAAATACCGCTGATCTCACAGGAGGCAAACTTAGAGACCTGGCAAAACAATGTGGAAGGAGGTAATGAGCCTCAGCTAACTCCCTCTAGTGCGGCCTTGGTAGGAGCAGAAGAGCAGGGAAAGAACCTGAGTGCTGTGATTAACTACGGGGGTCCACAGCCTCAAACTCCAGATCCTAGTGACGAATATTTCTATTCCGTGTCAGATGGGTCTTTATCAGACACAGGCAAAGAAGGCTCCTCTTCAACAGAAGACTCACTGTCAGAAGAGAACGGTAGCGAGGAGGAGATAGCTCCAAGCAAAACGGCCAATACTGTCATGAAGAAGAGACAGTCTAGGCGGAAGCGGAATCAACTAAAGTGGGACTATTCTGACTCCCCTAGTCTACTCTCACTTGGGAATACCCCCAGCGCACCACCACTTGTGACAGCCTCTTCTGCCCCGGATAGGAGTAGGGGTGAAGTGGATGCACCCTCTTTAACATCAATCCTAAACTCCATTAAGGAATTCCAGGAGGAGGTACACTCAGAAAACCTCTCCGCCAAAGCCGCTTCCAAGAAGCTGCAAAGTGGGATGAGGAAACTTAATAAAGCTTGTACAGACATTGGGGACCTGGTTGCAATGGTGGAGGCCAGGACTGAGATACTTGAAAGGGAGGCCACAAAGGCTAAAGAACAGGGGTACTCGCATGAGGCATGCCTAGTTGACTTAATGACCAAACTAGAGGACCAGAAAAACAGACAACGCCGTAATAACCTGCGACTACTGGGCATTCCGGAGGGAGTTGAGGGAGAAGACCCCAGAGGGTTCATAGTCAAACTTTTACGAGCTGCATTCCCCACAAAGACTAATTGTAATTGGGACTTGGAAGTACAAATGGCCCATAGATTCCCTTTTAATGTCAAGACCAGGCGGGGCGAGAACCACACCAATGATAAACCCAGGGTCATCTTAGTCTTCTTTGGAAACTTTCTACTGAGGCAGATGATTTATGATAAGGCAAGACCAAATTTACAGAAAGAGGCAAATGAAGTAAACATTTTTGCAAAACCAGACTTTTGTCACGCAACTGTCGAACGAAGTTGGAGGCTGCGCCAGTTAATCTCCCCATTCCAACAGCAAGGGGCACAAGTTTATCTAATGAACCCGGCCAGATTGAAGGCTCTGCACGAAGGAAAAATGAGAGTGTTCCTCTCAGAAGTCAGTGCTGGAGAGTTCTTAAAGGAAATCACGGAACGGAAAGCGATTAACTGACTTATGTTCTAGACTATGTTTTACACTAAGGTTTTAGACATTAGGATCCCCAGGCCTCTAGTGGGTTTTTTTTCTTGTTTTTTTTTGTGGTTGGGTGGCTGGAACTCACACTTGACATCCATCATACAAGGTCATCTTGACTGCTCAATAAGGGTGGGGGTTGGGGGGGTGGGGGAGGGGGCACCAAAAGTATGTAGAGGGAAGGGCACAAAGGGCCAGTTTGAAATAGGTCACAAATCACTAAGTAACTCTATCAAAGAAGTTGAGGAAAAAATAAGAAATAGGCAGAATAAGTTAAGAGAATCATTAACTCAAGATGAATGACATAAAGAAAATTAAAATAATATCTGTTAATATTTGTGGACTTAATGATTTGGCAAAAATGCAGAAAGTTTCACAAGGGTTGCGGGCACTGGGCCCGGATCTGATTTGTCTCCAGGAGACACTTATCGAAGGAGCCCATAAAACATCTTTTTAACTCACTAGGGTATAAAGTAATTGGGACTACAACTCAAGGTACCAGAGTGAACGGTGTAGGGGTGTTAGCAAATCACAGGCTTGCTTTACAAATAGAAAGGGTCAAGGCTGATAGTCTTGGGAGATGGGTAATTGTGGGCTGCTCTTTGGCATCAAATTACACTTTTACACTGTGCCCTATTTATGGGAGCAACCTAGATGATCCGGGAGTAATTAACTGGGTGACAGGGGAGCTAGCACACTGGCCGACTCCCATCATACTAGGTAGAGATTTGAATTTAAACCTACCTACCTTCTGGCAATCAGAGAAGAACTGGAGATACACTGGGAGAAAGCCAAGGGTGTTTCAAGCCATGCTAAACCTGATTGAGACACATGGTCTAGTCGATGTCTGGGCAGAATTGAGACCCAACCAAGAGGGATTTACTTTCTTCTCTGCTCCCCACGTGTCACTCACAAGAATAGATTATTTTCTCATTTCTTCATCCCTGATCAGTTCCTCTCACATTGAGATCCCACCCAGATATATGTTGGACCACAACCCATTAATGTTAATCCTGGATGGTTTAAAGCCCGAAAGCAAGAATATAACCTGGACTTTTGAAAAAGCGCTTTTGTGTTATGTCAAATACAAAGTATATATGCAGAAGTGGATTCAGGAGTTCTTTAAGGCAAATTAAGGCTCAGCCCCTCTTAGGATAGTGTGGGACTTATTCAAGGCCGGGGTTAGGGGCAAGACCCTTAGCTTTTCAATAAAGAGAAATACAACCAAAAAAGAACAGGTGCAGAAACTCCAGGATAAACTGACAGCAGAAGAAACTAATCTAGCTCAGGCAATAAAAATAGGAGGGGGAGTAGAGGCAATCCAACATGTGGTAGTGGCAGAGAGATAGGCTCAGTCTTCTCAGAAAGAATAGCCGCGAAGTAGGCTGCGACTAGGGGGAAAATCTACAAATGTGGGGAACAAATAGGGCACCATCTAGCGTTAGCGATTAGGCAGCAGACAACAATGAATACAATAACCGAAATTAATACCAACATGGAGGGGGCTACAAAAGACCTTGGGAAAATACATAAAGCCTTTGAAGGGTTTTACAGGGATCTCTACACCGAGGAAGATGTTAGACCCTTGGAAAACAGGAGTATAGACATTGCGGAATATTTAGGTCTTATACCTATGGCTAAACTCAACCCACAAGTACAAGAACAGATGGAGCACCCTCCCCATGGGAAGAGATATTAAGCGCAATTAAGAGCCTGCCGGATGGCAAGGCAACTGGTTTAGATTGTATTCCTGCAGAATTCTACAAAGTCTTTGAGCCACAGATTAAAGAAGTTTTTACACTAGTGGTTAGCTCAATCTTTGGTGGCGCACCCCCCCCCCCCCCCCTTCTTCATAGTCCCTTGCAAAAATCGTAATTTTTGCAAAGAAAGACAAATTTCCACTTTAAATGGCATCCTATAGGCCAATCACTTTAATAAATACGGACTCTAAGATATTTTCTAAAATATTGGCCAATAGAATCTCCCAAAACATACAGAGCTTAGTCTCCGATTTGCAGGATGGGTTTATCCCTAAAAAAGGAACAACCAAACATGTACGAATAACAAGTATGCTTTTGATGCAGCAAAGGTAGCAGGAGACCCTATCGCTTTAATACTGCTAGATGCCGAAAAGGCTTTTGATCGGGTCTCCTGGCTTTTTTTATGGGAGGTTTTAAAACGAGCGGGTATGGGCGCCAATATGCTGCAGGTGATTCAGGCGCTATATAAAACCCCTACGGCCAGAATCATGGTTAATGGAAAGCTGACAGAACCAATAGAAATCTCACGTGGGACGAGACAGGGATGCCCCTGCTCCCCACTTTTGTTTGCCCTATATATCAATCCACTCATCAGTAAAATAGAAGCAAACCCAGAAATACCAGCAGATATTAGACATGGCATATGCACCAAAATCATGCATACGCCGACTATCTGGCGATTGTCACACCAGACCCTAAAAGATCCATTAAGGCCCCGGAGAGTGAAGCACGGGAATTTTGGAAAATATCAGTGTATGCTCTAAATAAAATAAAGACACAGATAATTCTGAACGAAAACATAACCTGGTCTGATAGACCAGTTGTTTCCAAAGCAAAATATTTGGGTGTGAATATTACGGCCAACATAGACTCAATTGTTGAAGAAAATGTGCCCTGTACCTCGCAGTCCGAGACATAGGGGGAGCTTCCCGCACAAGGTGAACCAATGTTCACGCATGAGGGTGCGCTGTGGTAGTTGTGGTGGCCCGAATGATACCCACTGGGTCCCCGCTCCAGCTGCAACTTGACCTGAGTGGTATGTTTTCACTGGTACCGATGGGTGGTGGGCGAGACCTCAGTGGGATTAGTTGGTGGTGTCCAACCGCAGCACTGAATTGTTTGCCCTTGAGGAGATGCCAATGCTCCCCTCAAAATCACTTTCCCTCCAAACTCTCCCTCTCTAAAAAAAAACCCCTTCCTCACTTATCTTTTACAGATACTTACCTTACAGCTCAGATCCCACGAGAACAGTCTGTGGGGACCAGCACCAGGTACTGAGGGTAAGTCCACCAATGATAAGTACCTTTGTTTTTCTCTCCCCCCTAACCCTTTCTTAGAGCTCATATGGCGCCATATTCCTCACAGTACCAACCAATATAATCTGCCATATGTTTGAGTCATGATATATTTGTTGGAAACCCAATACGGTCAAATCGAACCATTTTTGAACCTTCCTTAGATGTTAAGTATTCTTTCTCCTCTCTCCATTTAGTTGTTAAATCACATATCCCGGGGGGGGGGGTTAATCAGCACTCCACACTAGGGGTCTAGGGTTTTTACACTTATATACAACATTGACTTTTCGATACGGATAAGTCTGCGGAGAACATTCATTATTTTATGTCTATCTTTTCTCCCTTTAGGGTGGATTCCTACGCAGGAACTCCTCCTGTTCCAGTCTCCGACCCCCACAGGTTGTATATTCCACACTCCTCAGCCCACATTGGGCTCACCATAAGTTTATGTGCACAACCTAGGTCCTGAAGAATTGCCGATAGGGCATGAAACATGTTGACCTGATCACAGACGAGGGTTGAACGGGACCAATCCCCATAGCTTGTTTGAGTCCCGGTACCCCTCCCTTCACCTATTTTAACAAGGTGGTTAGCTACATGAATAAATTGATCGGAGTAGACTATACTGACCTTTTTTAACACACATCCCCTCACGCTCACTACTTCACAACTTGGGCCCCTCACACGCACTCGATCAACGGCCAGGAACAAAAGAACTCCACAAAAGTGGAGCACTGTGTGCTACCCGTCAGGCATTGCAGTGCCGGCTTGACGTTGGAGCAGGAAGCCGATGATGACACGAGACAACTAGCTGGCGACATGACAACAGCTGTTAAGCCAGCAAGTTGTGTGAGGCATCCCTAGTTCCGATAAGGGATACCTTTCCCTGACCCTCGTATATACCTGTATTTAGAGAGAGGAAGAGAGACCACCCCATCATACTAACACTACTCCCTTGGGGAACTTTGTGCATCTTTTGGTTAAAGAAGAAAATGTGGCCCCATTATCTTTAGACACTAAAAAAAGCAGTCAAGAAAATCGATAACTTACACTTAACTATAATTGGCCGGTGTAATGTAGTAAAGATGACCTATTTTCCGAAGTTATTATATTTCTTCAGAACAATCCCCCTAGAATTCAACAATGGAATCCTCCAATTATTTGAACAAATATTTTGTCAATTTATATGGTCCTATTCAAATACAAGGAGATCATACAAACTACTGTCCCTTCCCAAGGAGAGAGGAGACTGGGCGCTGCCAAATCTTAAGCTATATTGTTGGGTGACTGTGCTACAGTATAGTCCATTTTTACTACATGATATCATTGGTCAGGCACACTCAGGGTTACCCTCCCCATACATAGCTCTACTTGGGGAAAACAGCAAAGGATGCCTATGGAGGCAGCTTGAGTTTGGGTACTTTAAACGTGTTCGGTTTAAGTCTTTAAAAAACGCATACCGGGTCTTTTCTACTTTCCGGAAACTTTTCGGCCTCGGCAGACTGAACTACTACACCCCTATTAAAAATAACCCAATGCTTCGTTTAATCTTTGATGATCATATTTACAGAAATGGTATAGTGCAGGCGTAACTAAACTGGGGGACTTGAATACCTGGAATGGGATCCGGCCCTTTTTGGATCTCAAAACGCAGTTTTTGATTAAAGAAAATCAGATCTTTCACTACTAAGCTGTTAAAATCTTTTTAGATCACAAGACTGGTGGCCTAGCTGGATTTGATAAAGTAGAAATTATTGACAGAATACAGGAAAATAAACCACTCCGGATTGGAGCAATTTACTCTAACCTGAATGATAAGATGCAAGACGATCTGGGGAAAAATGACGCAAAGTGGCAAACAAAGCTGAACATTAACCAGAACGTCTTTTGCACTGCACTGAATCTAGCTCATAAATATTTACTATCCACTAAGTTGCAGGCTCAAATTTATAAGACATGGTTTTTTCTTTATATTATACCTAACAAAATAGCAAAGTGGGGAACTGGAAGAGGAACCCTATGCCCCAGATGCCTGGAATACTCAGCGGATCAGGTGCACATGTTCGCCACTTGCCCAAACCTAAAACCACTCTTAGAACAAATGCAACATTAATTTTGGGGGTGGTGCTGGGACAAGGTATACAATTAACTCAGTCTGTTGTTCTACTGGGGCTGGATGATAGTACTCGGTTTGGGGGCCCTTTAATTTTTGTAGCGATGACCAAATATAGGATTTGTATTGCGGCCCACTGGAAAGACCCGAATCCCCCATTGTTTGCTCAGTGGCAGGCAAGACTATCAGCGACATGTAAACTAGAGAAGGCTATTTACGCCAAAAAAGGCAAACAAGCCAAAAAAAATGGAATGGCGTTATGGGAACAGTTAGGAAACTGGATAGATTGGGTGCAAAACTAGATACCTGCATTAGCAAGCGTTTTTTTCCTTTTCTTCTTTTTCTTCTCTTCCAGCAAACTAGCGGCCTCACTTTGCAGGATTCTACTTACTTTTCTTGCCTATGTTGTTTAATTACTGGGTATTGTGTGGTTGAAGTATTTTTCTTTTGTTGTCCTGACTTGCATAGGGAGGAAGGTATTGTATGGTGCCAGGGTGGGGGAGGGGGGGTCTTGGAAAATAAAGTGATGCAAACACTGTCAATGGTTTTTCTTTGTGACGAAAAAATAAAAATAAAATTATTTTTAAAAAATGAATAAAAAAAAATAAAAAAGATATTCTTTTCGCCTCTCTAAAATGAAGTACCCCCAAGGACAGACAGATTGGTCGCACCCATTATCTGCTCGCCCTATGATATTCAGGACATACAAACATCACATTATCAAGAGTCTCAGGATTCATGCTACAAACTGGGCATGAATGAGGGGAGGAGTTATTATTCCAATATTTGCTGGATGATCGAAGGTGCAAGCAAACTATTATAAATCTGATAAACAAGCTCTTGGCCATTGGTGGTGTAATAATGTTCATGTATTTTTCAAAAACTGGAGTAGGTTTAAATGCCAACAACTGCTCGGTAAGACTGCCTAGAAAGCCCCTACTTGTCTCTTGCCACACTTGGGGCCAATAGGCTGATTTTAAAATCTGCTTATCAGCCCTACAAAGTACTTCAGGCGAATCCCACATTCTAATCAAACCCAATTTTTTGCACCAGTCACACATAAACCTTAACCAAGGGATCTCCATGGCGTGATCCAAATTCATTGCATCGCTCACAGAATCTCTGTATTTGTCTAATTCAGGAGCAATCCACAGACAAATCCAGAACAGTAATGATTTTAAGTTCGTCTGGTCACATGCTCTTTTCAACCCTGTGTCAAAATAGAGCAGGACCAAAGGGGTGCTTGAGGGGCCAAAAGCAATGTTCTCACAAATGAGTTCTCCATCACTGCAAGCCTCGAGGTGTCAGTGTAACCCCAAACTTCAGCGCCATACTTTGCAGCGCATTTGGCCTTCGCTTGATAGACTTCCAAGGCCAGGGAGATAGAACGTGAATATGTATTTTTCTGAAAGCATAGAATAGCCTTTGATCTATGTGATATTGTGAGGGCTCCTATATGTATTGGTTGGGCTCACTTAAAATTGTCTGACAAGGTCAGCCCTAAATAATTGAAGCTAAAGACCCTTTCCAGATGGTCATTCCCCACCATAACTAGACTGGTCTTGCTAACAGTCTTACCAAAGTCCATGAATTTTGTTTTTGCAGCGATTAATTTTAAGCCTTTGTGGCCACAGAACTCCAAGAATGTATTTTGCCATTTATTTTGCCAGTTCTGTAATTCCATCAGAGACTTAGAAATGAATAATCAGTCATCTGCGAACAAAAGTATTGGTGTTTTAGCCCCGTTAAGGGTCGGGAAGTCATATACACACTTTGTCAGATCTCACATCATTTATATATAGGGTGAACAAGTAGGAGCCAAAACAACCCCTAACGTACCCCTCTTGGGACTGGGATGGGCCCTGTCAACTCACCTCAATTACCCCACATAACCTACATGTAGTTTGTTTCATGCAACCTAGTTAGTAGCTCTATTAACCCACATCCACATCCCATGCCTGCCAGTACTCTCCATAGGCTCTCCCTGGGTATCAGATCAAATGCAGCACGAAGATCGACAAATGGCACTTAGAGTTTCTGGTTGCCCAACAGGACATATTTCCAATAAAGGAGGGCAAATTTAAAAACCTGATCTAAAGTACTAACTCTAGCATGAAATCCTGCCTGAAAGATTCTACTTACATCGATCAACAACAACGGGACTGGTGCAAGAGGGGAGAGTGACTGAGAATGTGGGATGCACAAGGAGGGAGACTAGGGTGAGGCTTTGGGGTGTGGTGCTGGACTCAGAATTCACCACAATGCTTCATTCCAAGTATTTTTTTTTTTTTACATTGTAAGTTGTGTCTCAAAAACCGAAAAAGTTTTTCTGGATAGAATCCATGGTTGTTGAAGAAGCCAAACCTTTCATGAGATCAGTTGGATGCTGTGATATTACATGTTAGTAGGTGGATTAGTTATTTTCCAATACTGTAACTGCTTGATCCACATGTGAGACCAAATATTAGCCCCTTACAGCTATTTTAAGGAAGTGCACTTTTAATTCAACCATCATACAGTAAAAAACATTGACAAGGCAATACATTAATGTGTTTGAAATGCGTATAGAGAATATGTTCTCATTAAGCTTCACTAAAAGGCAAGGCAAGAATAGCAGAAGCTGCAGGGCAAGATTTCTAACACATTAATAATGTGAGTGGCGGTGTGTCTGTGTGTGAGTGAGACAGAGTACAAATTAACAAAAGAGTACAAGAGATTTAGGGCCAGACGTACGACCATTTTTTGCAGTTGCAATCGGAGATCGGCCCGTTTGCGAAAATAAAAGAGGGTCCTGGCATGCACAAACGCAATTTTGTGAGTCACCAACTCGCAAAATAGCGTTTGCTACTCTCGCTATTAGGAAGGTGCATCCCTTCCTAATAGTGAGTCTCAATGCAATGTACTATTGTTTTGCGACCGCATTTGCGGCCGCAAAACACTTGCAGTTTACCACCTACTTCAAGTAGGTGGTAAACTACTAGCAAATGAGAAGGGGTCCCCAGGGGACCCCTTCCTCTGTGTGAGTGTGTGCAAAAATATGTTTTAGGAGCAGGCAGTGGTCCCAAGGACCATTGCCTGCCCTTAAAAAATGAAACTGAAAAGTTTCATTTTTCTTTTTTAAATGCATTCCGTTTCCCTTTAAGTAAAACAGGCAGCATTTAAAAATAAAACTGCTTTAGTAAAAAAATCAGTCACAGACATGGTAGTTTGCTGACCCCAGCAGGCCACAATCCCTGGGAGTGATAGCCATTCTCTATGGGGTCGCAAATTGCGCTTGTCTCATTGTTAGACTCTGCCCCATTGGCGTGAGTCTCCCTTCCATTTTTTGCTGTTGCCTCATCTGTTTTTGTTGGTCTAGATGCTTTGGGCACGTTGCCACTGCTGATCAGTGCCAAAGTGCAAGTGCTCCCTACTGTAAAATGGTGTAATGGGTTAGTGATTCTATGATTGGTTATTTGATTTACTTGTCTGACCCTAGTACAGTGCACCATGTGTGCCCAGGGCCTGTAAATCAAATGCTGCTGGTGGGCTTGCAGCACTATTTATGCCACCCGCAGAAGCAGCTTGAAAAATATAGGCCAGGCCTGCCACTGCAGAGCCTGGTGCAGTCTGGGACTGCCATGTCGACTTGGCAAGTGCACACAATTGCCAGTCCCTAAACCTTCCCTTTTCTACATGTTATTTGACCCCTACGGTAGGTCCAAGGTAACTCAATGGGCAGGGTGCAATGTATGTAAGAGGTAGGACATGCCCTGATGTGTGTGACATGTCCTGATAGTGAATTACAGCAAATTTGGTTTTTCACTGTTGCAAGGCTACCTGTTCCCATAGGCCAGAATGGGCAGTTTGATTATAACATCTTATAATCCTAACTGCCTCAGGGCAACTAGGTAGAAATTCGAGTTTAGTATGCCTGAACTCAGAATGAGAAAATACATCTTTTAGTGAAGTTGGTTTTAACATTCTGCGTTTGAAAATACCACTTTTATAAAGTAGGTATTTTCTTGCCTAACCATCCAGCCTGCCTCTGCTAGGTTGTGTATTCCATGTCTGGTTTGTGAGTGACAGGGGCTGGGGTGACTCCAGGAGGCAGGGTGAGTCAGCACTAGGCTGAATAGACTTATCTGCATTGGGAGTGGTGGGAGGAGTAGCACCTGGGCCTGAATAGGGCTGTGCCTGCCTTCCACAATGCCGGCTCCACCTCCTGTGGTTTGTCTGATGACCCTCGCCCACACTGACAAAGGAAGAAGTTGTGCACTGGCAGAATGCACCCAGAACTGCTTTGGACTAGGTACTGCCTTCAGAGACAAAGGATTTGTGTGTATAAAAAGGGGGACCCAGACCACAGAACTTTAGATCACTTCTGGGAAATCAAGAGGAACCTTTGCCAAGGAGAAGAACCCGGAGAAGCTGGAGGAGGATTACTGCCCCTGTGCTGTTTGCTGTCTGGGGTTGGCCTGCTGTGGTTATTTGTTGCAAGGAAAGGAGAAAAGGACTTTGCTGTTTGCTTTGTCATCATGAGGAAGATCTCCAAGAGCTTGAACTGAGCTTGCCTCCTGTCTGAAGTCTAGAGCACGGGTACTCATAGTACGGCCCGCGGGCCAGGGGCGGCCCGGCAAGCCTTCCCTGGCGGCCCGCGGACCTTGCAGACATGTACCCGTGTTAAAAAATATTTTTTTTTACAGTGTCAGCAAAAACCCCTGCGGCAGCGCGACTCAGACTGCTGCTCTGTGGGGGCCGGGCAATTCCCTTCGTAGTCAGAGTGGGGCTGCAGGGGGGCTAAGAGGTGACAAAGCCTCATTAACAAACGAAGTGTCTTTTGAAGATGTGTGAAGTGCTCCGGTGAGGCAGTGTTTGTGTGTGTGCCTGCCCAGAAGCTGTCTCAGCCCGGGCACACACGGGCAAGGTGGAGGGAGGGAGACAGGGAGGGAAAGGGAGGGCGAGAGACAGGGAGGGAAGGAGAGTGATGCCAGGAGAGTGAAGGCAGGCGAGTGATGGCAGGAGAGTGAGGGCAGGAGAGTGAGGGCAGGAGAGTGAGGGCGAGGGAGAGGTAGAGCGAGGGAAGGAGAGAGTGAGGACGAGGGAGAGGGAGGACGAGGGAGAGGGAGGGAGAGCAAGGGAAGGAGAGAGTGAGGGAAGGAGAGGGCAGGAGAATGAGGGAAGGAGAGAGCGAGGGAAGGAGAGAGTGAGGGAGAGGGAGGACGAGAGGGAGGGAGAGCAAGGGAAGGAGAGAGCGAGGGAGGGAGAGAGCGAGGGAGGGAGAGAGCGAGGGAAGGAGAGAGTGAGGGAGAGGGAGGTCGAGGGTGGACGAGGGAGAGGGAGGGAGAGCAAGGGAAGGAGAGAGCGAGGGAAGGGAGAGAGCGAGGAAGGGAGATAGCGAGGAAGGGAGAGAGCGAGGGAGAGTGAGGGAGGGAGAGTGAGGGAGGGAGATTGAGGGAGAGTCAGGGAGGGAGAGTGAGGGAGGGAGGGAGAGGGAGAGTGAGGGAGGGAGGGAGAGGGAGAGTGAGGGAAGGAGAGCGCGAGGGAGGGAGATTGAGGGAAGGAGAGAGTGAGGGAGAGTGAGGGAAGGAGGGAGAGGGAAGGAGGGGGATGGAAGGAGGGGGATGGAAGGAGGGGGAGGGAAGGAGGGGGAGGAAGGAGAGAGCGAGGGAAGGAGAGAGCGAGGGAAGGAGAGAGCGTGGGTGGGAGAGTGAGGGAGGGAGAGTGAGGGAGGGAGAGTGAGGGAGGAGAGAGTGAGGGAGGAGAGAGTGAGTGAGGGAGGAGAGAGTGAGGGAAGGAGAGAGTGAGGGCAAGGAGAGGGCAAGGGAGAGGGAGGGCGAGGGAAGGAGAGAGTGAGTGAGGGAAGGAGAGAGGGGGCGAAGGAGACAGGGAGGGAGAGTGAAGGAGGGAGAGGGAAGGAGAGTGAGGGAAGGAGAGAGTGAGGGAGAGTGAGGGAATGAGGGAGTGGGAAGGAGAGTGAGAGGGAAGGAGAGCGAGGGAGGGAGAGCGAGGGAGGGAGCGAGGGAGGGAGAGCGAGGGAGAGGGAGGGAGGGAGAGCGAGAGAGGGAGGGAGGAGAGAGTGAGGGAGGAAGGAGAGAGTGAGGGAGGAAGGAGAGAGTGAGGGAAGGAGAGAGTGAGGGAAGGAGAGAGTGAGGGCGAGGAGAGAGGGAGGGCGAGGAGAGAGCGAGGGAAGGAGAGAGCGAGGGAAGGAGAGAGCGAGGGAAGGAGAGAGCGAGGGAAGGAGAGAGTGAGGGAAGGAGAGAGTGAGGGAAGGAGAGAGTGAGGGAAGGAGAAAGTGAGGGAGAGAGGGAGGGAGAGGGAAGGAGGGAGAGGGAAGGAGAGTAAGGGAGCCCGCCAAGAGTGAGGGAGCCCGCTAAGAGTGAGGGAACCCGCTAAGAGTGAGGGAACCCGCTAAGAGTGAGGGAGCCCGCTAAGAGTGAGGGAGGGAGACAGAGTGAGGGAGGGAGACAGAGTGAGGGAGGGAGACAGAGTGAGGGAGGGAGAGAGCGGGAGGGAGAGTGAGGGAGGAGAGAGTGAGGGAGGAGAGAGTGAGTGAGGGAGGAGAGAGTGAGGGAAGGAGAGAGTGAGGGCGAGGAGAGGGCAAGGGAGAGGGAGGGCGAGGGAAGGAGAGAGTGAGTGAGGGAAGGAGACAGGGAGGGAAGGAGAGAGGGAGCGAAGGAGACAGGGAGGGAGAGTGAAGGAGGGAGAGGGAAGGAGAGTGAGGGAAGGAGAGAGTGAGGGAGAGTGAGGGAATGAGGGAGTGGGAAGGAGAGTGAGAGGGAAGGAGAGCGAGGGAGGGAGAGCGAGGGAGGGAGAGCGAGGGAGAGGGAGGGAGGGAGAGCGAGAGAGGGAGGGAGAGGGAGGGAGGAGAGAGTGAGGGAGGAAGGAGAGAGTGAGGGAGGAAGGAGAGAGTGAGGGAGGAAGGAGAGAGTGAGGGAAGGAGAGAGTGAGGGAAGGAGAGAGTGAGGGAAGGAGAGAGTGAGGGAAGGAGAGAGTGAGGGCGAGGAGAGAGGGAGGGCGAGGAGAGAGGGAGGGCGAGGAGAGAGCGAGGGAAGGAGAGAGTGAGGGAAGCAGAGAGCGAGGGAAGGAGAGAGTGAGGGAGAGAGGGAGGAAGAGGGAAGGAGAGTAAGGGAGCCCGCCAAGAGTGAGGGAGCCCGCTAAGAGTGAGGGAACCCGCTAAGAGTGAGGGAACCCGCTAAGAGTGAGGGAGCCCGCTAAGAGTGAGGGAGGGAGACAGAGTGAGGGAGGGAGACAGAGTGAGGGAGGGAGACAGAGTGAGGGAGGGAGACAGAGTGAGGGAGGGAGACAGAATGAGGGAGGGAGGGAGAGAGAGGGAGGGAGAGTGAGGGAGGAGAGAGTGAGGGAGGAGAGAGTGAGTGAGGGAGGAGAGAGTGAGGGAAGGAGAGAGTGAGGGCGAGGAGAGGGCAAGGGAGAGGGAGGGCGAGGGAAGGAGAGAGTGAGTGAGGGAAGGAGAGAGGGAGGGAGGGAGAGAGGGAGCGAAGGAGACAGGGAGGGAGAGTGAAGGAGGGAGAGGGAAGGAGAGTGAGGGAAGGAGAGAGTGAGGGAGAGTGAGGGTATGAGGGAGTGGGAAGGAGAGTGAGAGGGAAGGAGAGCGAGGGAGGGAGAGCGAGGGAGGGAGAGCGAGGGAGAGCGAGGGAGAGGGAGGGAGGGAGAGCGAGAGAGGGAGGGAGAGGGAGGGAGGAGAGAGTGAGGGAGGAAGGAGAGAGTGAGGGAGGAAGGAGAGAGTGAGGGAAGGAGAGAGTGAGGGAAGGAGAGAGTGAGGGCGAGGAGAGAGGGAGGGCGAGGAGAGAGCGAGGGAAGGAGAGAGCGAGGGAAGGAGAGAGTGAGGGAAGGAGAGAGTGAGGGAAGGAGAGAGTGAGGGAAGGAGAGAGTGAGGGAGAGAGGGAGGGAGAGAGGGAGGGAGAGGGAAGGAGGGAGAGGGAAGGAGAGTAAGGGAGCCCGCCAAGAGTGAGGGAGCCCGCTAAGAGTGAGGGAACCCGCTAAGAGTGAGGGAACCCGCTAAGAGTGAGGGAGCCCGCTAAGAGTGAGGGAGGGAGACAGAGTGAGGGAGGGAGACAGAGTGAGGGAGGGAGACAGAGTGAGGGAGGGAGACAGAGTGAGGGAGGGAGACAGAATGAGGGAGGGAGGGAGAGAGAGGGAGGGAGGGAGAGAGAGGGAGGGAGAGAGAGGGAGGGAGGGAGACAGAATGAGGGAGGGAGACAGAGTGAGGGAGGGAGAGAGAGGGAGACAGAGGGAAGGAGGGAGAGGTAAACAGAGTGAGGGAGAGGGAAACTGAGGGAGAGGGAAACAGAGTGAGGGAGAGGAAGACAGAGATGGAGAGGTAGACAGATGGAGAGGTAGACAGAGATGGAGAGGGAGATATAGAGAGTGAGACATTCAGAGTGAGTGAGACAGAGGGAGAGAGGGAGTGAGCAAGACAGAGGGAGAGAAAGAGTGAGACAGAGGGAGAGAGGGAGTGAGACAGGGAGAGAGGGAGCGATACAGTCAGAGTGAGGGAGACAGATGGAGACAGAGACAGAGGGAGAGAGAGGGAGGGAGAGAGAGTGAGGGAGAGAAGGAACGAGAGAGAGAGAGAGAGAGAGAGAGAGAGAGAGAGAGAGAGAGATGTGTGTATGCCGGGTCTGGTGGCTCAGTGGACGAAGGCGTCCGCTGCGGGGACCTGTGATCAACCTCATGGTCACAGTTTTTTTTCTTGTTGCTCTAGCCCCGCCCCTTCCCCCACTGACCCCGCCCCCACCAGTGTGGCCCTCGGACATAAACCACACTGTAAATTTGGCCCCCTAGAGAAAGTTTGTGAGTACCCATGGTCTAGAGGGACACAAAGACTTCACCAACAGCCCCCCCTGATTTTTCCTTGCTGGGAATTCTAACATACAGAGAGTTGCCTGCAGTTGTTTAGGACCTCTAGAGACTGTTTGTCGCTGGGAGCTGGAAGGTCGACGCCACGAGGAGAAGCGTGTTGCCGCTGCAGCAGTTGCCGTTGCATCGCCGAAGAAGCATGCCACTGAGCAGCTGTTCGCCGTTGCATCGCAGATGAAGCGTGTCGCATCACCGGAGAAGCGTGCTGCTGCCACAGAGGTCACCATCGCATCACCGGAGAAGCGTGTCGCAGGGCCTGTTGCGGCTCCAAAGATGATAAATTTCACTGCACGGCCGTCGGGCATGCATGCATCGCATCCACGTTGTCGCATCGCATAAAAGATGCCATTTTGTCACATCGTATCAAAGATGCCATTTTGTCGCATTGCACCAGATCATCGCATCGAGGCGCCATCTTGTCGCATTGCACTGGATCACAGTAAGAAACTGACGCATCGCCTCCTCTCCGGTAAGAAACCAACGCATCACCTCTCCTGCGCTTCAGTAAGGAACCGACTCATCACCTCCCCCGAAGCATCACCTTCCCTGTGACTCTTTTGGTTGTTTTGCGTTCCACATACAAGGTACTTTCTGAGTAAAGTGTTACTTTTACCATCTGCATTAAACAAAGCTATTTCTACCATTTTAAAGTCATGTTTATTACTTTATTACGGACTTTTGTTGTTTGGTCTTGTGTTAAGTCTCGTAAAGATTACTTATTTTTCTAAACTGGTGTGGTGTTCATTTTTAGTGTTTTCACTATCTTACTGTATGTGTTCACAAATGCTTTACATACTGCCTCTGAGATAAGCCTGTCTGCTCGTGCCAAGCTACCTAGGGGGTGAGCAGGGGTTATTTTGGAGTGTAGAACCATTACCCTGGCTAGATGCAAGGGTCCCTATTTGGACAAAGGTACCTACCTCTGCAAACTAGAGACCCCCAGGTCTAACACTCATAAATGTTAATGAGCATGAAATTTGGGACCCCATTGGGAATCGCAAACAGTGTCTGAGACACTGTTGTACATTCACTTTTGCGAGTTGAAATTCGGCGCAATTTGCGACTCACTAAAGTGATTGGTCGTACATGTGGCCCATAGTGAGAATGTGTGTGTGAAAGAATATATGTTTGTATGTATGTTTTGTGTGCAAGTGTGCTGATCTGGCATACTGGAGGTTACTCTTCCCTTACGAACAAGAACACTAATAGTATATGGATGGGGAGGTGTTACCTATGGCGAACTGCAGGCCTAGATATGCTTCTCTTAAGGCACCATCATTGGCTGTTGGTACTCAGCTGTCTAATTGAGAAGACTGCTAGCCCAGTCATACCCAGTGGCAGGGACACAGAACACACACCACCACACCTGGCCGAAGTCCCGGTCATGATACACGTATTTCTTAGCATATGGGTGGATCAATAGCAAAATGCTGGAACTGATATTTGAGGTGAGTCTTGTCATAAGATTTCTTGTACAGATTTTTTGGGGGCCATCAAGGGACAAAGGCTGACCCTTTTATACCAGAGTGCAATTTTAGAGGTACCCATGACAGTGGTTGAAGTATCCATGGTAGATTTCTGTCACTGTCCTATTGAATGTACTCCTTGGCATAAGGGCTCACCCATGAAATTATGATGACCTTGGTATAGTGGAAGAATGTTTGAATTAAGATGTTTGAAAAAAATGAGACCTATTTCTGGGAAAGCCCAGGCTTCCTTGGGGCACCATGAAAATACTGGAATATGTCATTAATGCCCTATAGGATCTGTGGCGTTTTAACAAATTTGATCCCAAAAGTTAAAAAACATTCTCTGGGTAAACGTCTACTCTCCCTTAAATAATCTACAACAAATCTATTAACTTGTTTTGCTTGCTGGGATTTTGGGGAAGTATCACAACCCAACACTTACATAAATACTTTTCCTCATATAATGGCTATGAGGTTAGCTCTGACCCATTTCTGGAAATGCATGTCATGCTCCATTGCTGGGAGCAGGACTGGCTTTAGGGCCGTGCACCCAGTGCAGCCACACCTGGTGTTGACATTTATGGTGGGGGTGTGTGCTGTGTTCCAAAATATTTTTTGGTTTAAAGGCACATGAAATTACTTGTGCATCAGGCAGTTGTCAGGCAACAGTAAAAATGTCAAGATAACTCTGGTGATTAATGTTCCTACTGGTGAATGTTTTAAATGTTATCTGGTGACAGTTTTGGCTCATCATAAAGTAGTGCATAGGGTAAATGCTCATGCTGGTGAGAACGTGCACCATGCATATCACAGAAGTGAATATGAGTGATCTATGTGTAGCACTATAAACAAGCATTTGCAATGCAATTGGTCTCGCATTCATGAGAGTTTGAGCTATTATTATTGTAAATGACAATGCCATTTATGTATATGTTCTTTGTAAAACAGACAAATAAAAGGAATTGTCATTTACAATTCCAATACCTTAAATTCTCGCAAATGCAAGACCCATTGCATTGCAAATGCGTGCTATTAAAATCAAAAAAAGTGTTAGGAGAAAGCATGTCAAGCCTGCAACAGAATTTGTAAACAAAACGGAGTTTGGTCCTGGGACAGAGGGGCAGCTGGACCTAATATAAACTGGAAAAGTGAATATGCTAGCCCTCAAACCACTTTTTCTCACAACTTTTGTGAATACAAACAGACAAAAATATTTTGTTTGTATGGGTGAATTTATTTTACCCTTTTCATAAGTTTTTAGTCTTTTTTATCAAAACATTTTTTCATAGGTTCGCATTTCCTGATGCAATAGTTGGAGAGGAAGAAATCAACGTGATTTACACCGACTTTTGGGAACACCGTGCTAAGGCCTCGGTTCGCCGCCCACGCGATAACAAAGGAGCTACGGGCTGGCGGAGCAGTAACTCTTTCTGCTCGATAAACATAATTTCCAGGCTGCAGCAGCCCTGCCTGAACAGCGGAAATAAGTACAGCGCTCAAGGAAACATTAGCTTCATTGCTTTTCATAACGAAAGAACCTCTGTTTAAACCAAAGCCCTCACCTGAAAAATGGCACTGCGGGACCGCGTCTTCCATTTCTGAGAATCTACATTCAAAGAGCCCTGAGGAGAATCTGAGCTTTGACTCAGATTCGAAACGCGTTGGCAAATAACAGCAAAATAGGCATCCCTGGTTTAACATTCTTATGTTATTGATTCACTAATCTGAACTAATTGTTGAAATCTGAAATTTATTTTCTTGTTGCCTCTTTTGTTGTTTGACCCTGATTGGGCGTCATAATAATTTGATTCTCCACAAAGAATTATTATTTGTGGTTGTTTAAACTGATATTCTTTTTCAAAAGAAGCTTGTATATATAGCATGTATAGATTTTGTGGATTACTTGTATATATGTTAGTTGTTATAGTGGTATGAAAGTTGTATGCATGTGAGCTGTAAATATTGTAAATGTTTGTTTTGTGACTTTTCTCACCTATGAAAAAATGTTTTGATAAAAAAGACTAAAAACTTATGAAAAGGGTAAAATAAATTCACCCATACAAACAAAATATTTTTGTCTGTTTGTATTCACAAAAGTTGTGAGAAAAAGTGGTTTGAGGGCTAGCATATTCACTTTTCCAGCCTGCAACAGAAGGCAGGACTACGCTATTTAAATAAATAGTGCTCAGAGGCTGTAATTAAAGCCTACATAGCAACAACACATGTAACAGGGGGTGTCCTCATGGGAGATTCCAAAATGAGACAAGGCAGTATGAAGGAGGAACTACTAAGCCTCTTGGCCAATGAACAGCCAAAATTTACAGTGGACAATGACACGAGCCAATGAAAAAGGTGGCCGGAGTTTCAAGTCCCTTCCTTAATACTGCATGCCTGGCAGTGCAGTGCATGCACTGCCCAGACTCGACCTAAAAATGAAATGTTCGTCAGAGAGAGGCTATAGAAAGATGAGGTGCACTGTTGGGGAGTGGTAATTGTCAGGTGGACCATGAGATGACCCACATGCAGGAGGATGATAGGAGGGGCACACACATAAATTACGGACAACCACGCATTAGCTAACTCGTGTGCACCGGAAGTCTCGAGTGACCCTGGCCCGTTTATTTATGCTCTCTCGCCACGCCTGGCCAGAGATTGTTACATTGTGTGGTGGTGCTTCCATGGCTCCGTCCAGAGGGGACAGAGAACTAGACCGCTGCATACCATCCTAAGTTAGTCTTTTCAGCCAACACTAAAATATTCTTAGCATACAAAGTCTGCTAGCCTATGGCTGGGCCTGGGATTAGGCCTGAGGTGGTATGGATATTGGCGGCCTTCCCGTTCTTGTCTAGGACTCGCTGATCCTCTGTCATTTGGGACACTCTCGGGACTAAGAGTCATAGATGACAATGGCCTCATTGGACTTGGAGCGGAGTTCTCGCTATAGTCGTGGTCTGTGACGTTGGACTGTGGTTCAGGACTCGGCGCTTGTTCTGTGGCTTGCGGTGTATTGATCGGTGATGGAACTTTCTTAAACCATGAGATGTTTCTTGTTATCATTTCCCCATCACGTTCGACGGTGAGGGCAGTTCCTTTTGTTGATTTTACGGTCAACAGCCTTGGCTCATATGGGGTGCAAAATTTTCCTCCATTCCGACAGTTCCGTATTAGCACTGAACAACCTGGTGTTACTACTCGGGCTCGTGCCCTTCGTCAACAGCTTGCCTTGTCGTTGGTTAGTTGTCTTCGCGCTTGGGTGCCTGCCGGGTCATATGGCTCAGGAGTCCAGTTGTCGGCCATAGGTAACATGTCGCGCCGAGGTCCTGCCAGCATGAGCGACCATGGAGATCGTTGATTCATACAGTGCGGCGTACTTCTGTATTCCCTTAAGAATTGTTGGAGAGCAACTTCCGGATCATTTTGTTCAGCTGTTGCTATGCGCAATATTATGTTGGCAGTGCGCATGAATCGTTCTGCCTCGCCATTGGCTTGTGGCCACTGGGGGGTGATCCGGTGATGTTTGACGCCCAGTCTTTTCAATGAGTCTTTGAACTCACTGCCTTGAAAAGGAGGTCCGTTGTCTGCCTTGAGGCCATGTGGCAGACCAAATAGGGCAAACAACTTTTCTAGCACCGGATGTAGATTGTTGAATGCCGTCGATGGCAGCACATTTACGATTGGATATTTGGTGTAACTATCGATTAGGACAGCTGTTACTCTTCTGCCGGGGAAGCTTCTGAAATCAAGGCTCACCCATGACCATGGCGATGGGGCCGGATCTTCAGTGATCACTGGTGCTGGGGGCTCAGAATTGCCAGAGAGTTGACAGGTTCCGCAGTTGCGTACGACGGCTTCTACACTGTCTTCTAGCCCCGGGAACCACACCTTCTCTCTCATTCTTGACTTCATCCTTCCGATGCCCTGGTGACCTTCGTGTGCAAGAATTGTCGCTTGTACTTGTAGTGATTGTGGTACTACAATACGTGAACCTCTTAGGACGATTCCGTTCTCCGCCATATTGAGCTTGTCTTGAACTTTCCAGAATTTTCCCAGGTGGGTTCTGCCGTTCCCTTGAACAGGGGTACGAGGGGTTGATGGTATGTTACTACCCTGAATTAGTGGCCGCTCACGTACAAATGAAAATGGTTGCATGCTTATTTGATGGCCAGCGCTTCTCGCTCTATCTGCGAATATCTGGCTTCCGTTGCGGTGAGTGCTCTACTTGCGAAAGCCAGAGGGACCCAGGGCCCTGGTTCAGTCTCTTGGGTGAGTAGAGCTCCTAGGCCCACCAGGCTAGCATACACAAGTAGCTCTGTTGGGCGAGTGGTGTCGAAGTATGCCATGGTTGTGCTATCCAGCAAAGCTGATTTAAAGGCTTTGTCTTCTTCAGGGTTCCACTGCCATGGGGTTTCTTTCTGTGTGAGGTTTCGCAATGGTTCTGCAATTGTTGCGCGGTTTGGGATAAATCTCCTGCAGTATGTTGCCATCCCCAGAAAACTTCTCACTTCGGAGGCATTGGTTGGAGCAGGGGTGAGTTGTATTGCTTGGGATTTCCTGGGGTCGACTTTGACACCCTCTGAACCAAACACATATCCGAAAATGTCGATTGTCTTGCGGAAGAACTGGCATTTTTCTTTGTGAAGGGTCACGCCATGCTCTGCCATTCGCTGAAGGGTAGCTCGGAGTCGACTGTGGTAGTCCTCAATTGTTGCTGAGTCAATAAGGATATCATCGCTCACATTAAGGACACCTTGGGGTCCTGACAGAATTTCCCTCACTGCGTTTTGGAATATTTCCGCTGCAGACTATATCCCAAAGTTCAATCTTTTATACCGGCAAAGTCCAAGATGGGTCGAAAATGTGGTAATGTATCTGCTTTCTTCTGCAAGCCTCAACTGATGATATCCAGCATTTAAATCTAACTTTGAACTCACCCTTGAGGCGGAAAGCCGGGGGTTCCTTGCGCTCCCTTGCGCGCTATTGTAACACGTTGAAGCGCTGAAGCGCTGCATATACTTTTTGGGAGTTATTGACAACTAATAACTATTTTAAAAAGTGTACATATCTTAATTGTGGTGATTTTAATTTGGAGCCCCTACCTGTTGCGAGATTTATATCGCTTGAACACTTCTCCGTGGGAGACACAGCGCCGCTGTTGCTAGGCGCTGGTCACTTCCCTAGTTACTGGAGACGCCATCTTGGGCCGGGGAAGGCTCGCGCTGAAGCTCGCAGCCCCTCCCGCCCTCCCAGGTACTTAAGGGACGCTTATTTTATCATTCGGGAGATTTGCTTGAACTCACCCTTGAGGCGGAAAGCCGGGGGTTCCTTGCGCTCCCTTGCGCGCTATTGTAACACGTTGAAGCGCTGAAGCGCTGCATATACTTTTTGGGAGTTATTGACAACTAATAACTATTTTAAAAAGTGTACATATCTTAATTGTGGTGATTTTAATTTGGAGCCCCTACCTGTTGCGAGATTTATATCGCTTGAACACTTCTCCGTGGGAGACACAGCGCCGCTGTTGCTAGGCGCTGGTCACTTCCCTAGTTACTGGAGACGCCATCTTTGGCCGGGGAAGGCTCGCGCTGGAGCTCGCAGCCCCTCCCACCCTCCTCCCACTCACCAGGATGTATTTAAACCAACGTCCTTCCCATCCGCGCAGCGGGAGGGCGCAGCGGGCGCGCCGGCGGCGCGGCGAAGGCGCGCCAAAGGCGCGCCAAAGGCGAGCCCGTCTGCGCCCGTCCGCGCCGGAACCGGGCCCAGGGCCATGACCCCTGGCCATTGTCCATTACCTCCTCGAAGGACGTACTCCCCCAGTCAACTCAGGAACTGCCGTCCCCCACAAGACCCTCTATGCGTTATATTTGATCAACATCATCTTGAGGGAAATGCCTGCCAATGTTGTTCGAACTGTGCCGCCATAATATTCAATGGCCATGACCTCCCTCGCAGGAAACCAATTAAAACTCCTTGTACCTGCTCTATGGCCCTCATTAATGTTCGCTCATTAGGTAAGCATCGACATGAAATAGCAGAGCTTATAGAAGATAAACAACTAGATTTACTGTTTCTAACAGAAACCTGGTTGGACAATGCTTCCGATCCGGATTTAGTTATTGCTGTTCCACATGGGTTCTCAATCCATAGACTGGACAGACAACGCAAAAGAGGGGGAGGGATAGCCATAATTGCCCGGGAGACTTATGTAGTCAGAACTAACGAGATACCGCTCCTTTCGTGTGAGGCTCTCCAATTCTCCATCAGACTTACTCCCTCTGTAAATTTTAAAGGCATCCTTCTTTACCGTCCTCCAGGACAAAGGTCAGCATTTATCTCTGATATCGGTCACATTCTGGAAACAGCTGCCCTGGATGGTTCATTCACCATATTAGGTGATTTTAATTTTCATTTTGATAAAATTGAAGACAATGATACTGCCGCCCTTCAGGCATGTCTAACAACATTCGGATTTTCCCAGCTAGTGAAAGCCCCTACCCATGAAGGAGGCCACACATTGGATGGCATCTTTACTAATTTAAATGATTTACAGATCTCAGCCATCTTCCCTATCATTTGGTCAGATCACTTTGTTATAACGGCCAACCTAACCAACTATGCCCCAGGATTAGCTAAGGAAAATGACAACCATCGCCAGACCTTCCTGGATTGGAAAAATCTTGACAGCAATAGTTTACAATCGCTTCTGATCAAAACCAGTCCGTCTCTGTCAAATGATGCTAAAATGGCTATTTCTCAATATAACGAGTGGGTTGCTTCCGCGACCACTCTACTGGTTCAGTCAAAACAATGCTCCCGAAATAGATCATCCCCCTCTGCCCCCTGGTACTCGGAAATTTTAAGGGCACAAAAGCAGCTGTGCCAGAGAAATGAGAGGAACTGGCACAGACACTATTCCGAAGAGGTTAAAACAACATATAAGCAATCGGTCACTATATATAAAAACATGATCTTAGATGCTAAGAAGAAGTTCTTTTCAGAGAAAATTGAACTCTCTAAAAACTCAAGCAAGGCTCTGTTTGAGACCACCAAACAGTTGGCCGGATGCTTACCTAACTTACAACCCCCCTCTTCCCAATCATTCTGTGATGCATTGGCCAATTATTTTTACAACAAAGTTAATGATATTTATGCTGTCTTTGCCAACTGTGAAGAGACAAAACAAAACACTGCTCCTGAGATGGTGAGCTCCTCCATGGTTGGCCCATCTCTTTCCCAGTTTAATGAGGTCTCTATTAATCAGGTTAGGGACATTGTGTCATCCATCAAATCAGGCTCTGCCCTTGATCCCTGCCCTTTTAAAGTACTGTTCCCAGTATCAGAAGTACTGCTACCAGCTATTACAACCATCTGTAACACAATGATTAACACAGGTGTTTACCCCTCTGACCTCAAAAAGACGCTATTAAAGCCACTACTAAAAAAACATAACCTAGATAGGAACGAGCTTAAAAACTACCGACCAATTGCTAATCTGCCTATCTTGGCTAAAGTTGTTGAGAAGGCCCTAAATATTCAACTATCAGCCTTCATAGAAACCCATAATCTACTGGATGATTCCCAGTTTGGCTTCCGCCTAAATCACGGGACAGAGACGGCCCTGATCAAGGCTACTGAGGACATCAGAACCATTCGTGATGCGGGTGGTACAGCAGTCTTGATACTGCTCGACTTATCAGCGGCATTCGACACGGTCGATCATGCCATCTTGATCGACCGTGTCGAAGCACTGGGGATTCGACACAGGGCTAGGACTCTCCTGGCTTCTTTTCTTGCTGAGAGAACCCAGGTAGTCACCATAGGGCCCTTTCAGTCCACCACCCTGTCCTTGCCGTGCGGTGTACCTCAAGGCTCATCCCTGAGTCCGACACTATTCAATATATATGTGTCGGACCTTGCCAAAACCATTCGTGCCCATGGGATGAGCCTTACATCTTACGCCGACGACACTCAGTTGGTTTTGGCTATCAGAAATGACGGCCAAAAAATCGCTGATAACTTAAATCTGGGTATGCAGGCCATAGGGAACTGGATGGCATCTAATTGCCTTAAATTGAACTCGGATAAGTCCGAGGTGGTCATCTTTGGAAGTTTAACCCCAGAATGGTCCTCCCGCTGGTGGCCACAGTCTATGGGTCCTCCCCCCACCCCTGTCAGCAAAGTGAGGAATCTAGGTGTCATGTTTGACGATCGTCTCACGTTTTTCCCTCATGCAAGCCAGATTGCCTCCTCTGCTTTTTATAAGCTACGAATCATTAAAAAAATTCTCCCCTTCCTTCCAGTTTCTGCTGGTAAAACCCTGATCACCTCTTTGGTCCTGTCCACTTTGGACTATTGTAATGCCCTATTTCTGAATTCCCAAGAAAAAGTTCTCAATAAGCTGCAAACCATCCAAAATGCGGCTGCCAGACTGTTGGGTGATGTCCCCAAGTTTCAATCAGTCTCAGGAACCATCAGAGAACTTCACTGGCTCTCCATCAGGAACAGAGCTAAATTCAAAGCCTTGTGTATTGTCTATAGGGCGTTGCATAATCAGGGACCAGCCTTTCTTACGCAACAACTTGTTCCCTATCGGCCCACCAGATCTCTGAGGTCTTCTGACCTCCTCCAGCTGGAAATACCCCGTACCAAACTGGTCTCATGGGGCGACAGAAGATTTCTCGTCTCAGCACCTAAGCTTTGGAATACGTTGCCACTATCCATAAAGAGCAGCCCCTCTCTGTGGTCCTTCCGAAAGCAGCTTAAAACGTGGCTATTTGATCAATAATTACATCCCTCTCTAAGGCAGATTTCAGCAAATACTTAGCGCCAAGACGCCCACGGGCCTTCGCTGCGCTTAATAAGTGTTTAAATAAATAAATAACTTTGAGAACCATTGTGAGCCATTAAGGTCAGCCAGAATGTCGTCAACCGTTGGAGTTAGGTGTCTCTCTCTCTTTATGGCTTGGTTGGGCATTCTCATATTAATGCAGATACGAATCTTCCCTGGCTGCCTCGGTTTTTCGGCGATTACCATGGGAGATACCCACTAAGTTGGCCCTTTCACTTTCTCAATTAAACCTTGTTGTTCCAGCTTTAGGAGTTCTTGTTCGACCAGTGGTCGGAGATGGAAGGGTATCCGCCTGTGTCTCAGCGCAACAGGTTGTACTGCTTTATCTATATGCAGCTTCACTGGGGGTCTTTTTATGTTCCCTAGTCCTTTAAATAGTTGTGGAAACAGGTCCAGGATGTCATCGGTTTGGAGGAGCTTCACAGCATTTGCAAAAGCAATCAAATTCAGGTCTTCGGCAGTATGACTCCCGACTAGTATGTCCGCTTCTCTGTCAACGACATGGAATGTTGTTGTGACTTCTTGAGTTTCTGACTTCACCTGGACTGACATCTTTCCTTTCGAGAGAAGTGGCTCCTGGCTCCCATATGTTAGATTTCTGATTTTAGATGGGGTGAGCGGCGGTCTTGGGTTCAGCTTCTTGTAGTGTTGCGATCCCATTACATTGACTGTCACTCCGGTGTCAATCAGACCGATTACTGGTGATCCATCGATCTCAATATTGCATTTGGGTTGTGGTCGGCGTCTCCGCTTGAGATCGCTTGCAAATGACACAAAGTAGCACTCTTCGACTTCTTCCATAGAGGAGTCTTCCAGGCATTGAGGGCGGTGAGTGGTGGTTTTTACCGATCGTGAGGTAGTGGGCTCTTCCAGTCAGAGGTGTCTTACAGCTCCTGTTGGCGTCCTCCTCCCTGGGTTTCCTCTGCCTCGCGCTGCACACACTCGCAAAGTGGTTAAGGGATGCCACACTTGGGGCACGTCTTCCCTCTCGCCGGGCAATTATCTAGAGGGTGCTCTTCTTTCCCGTAATACCCACACTGTGCTCGTCGTGCTGTCCTGGCAGGCCATCTTCCCCGCCCACCACGAGATGGTGTGCGGATTGCATCAACTCGCTCTGCTTTGACTTTGGCTGGTTGATCTGCCTCTGGGTTGAGAGCCGCCTCCATCGCAGATGATCTGATGTCAGACAGCTCATGCGAGCGGGCTAGAATTAGAATGTCCTCTAACGAAATGCGGGGCTGGCGGAGAACAAAAGTTTCTTAAGAGTTTTATTGCGGCAACCTTGGATGAGTTGTGATGTCACTTCTTTGGCCTGATCATCGTCGGTGCACGTGCTTGGTAGCTCTCTGAGACGTGCATGGTATGTGTCTATAGATTCTCCTTCTCTCTGCCTGGCCTATCTGAGTTTGAAACGCTCATGATCGGGGTTAAGTTGGGGGTCAAAAGGAGCGTTCAGAGCCCTGACCGCAGCATCATAGTCAGTGGGCGCGCCAGTGTTCGGGAGGTGTGTAAACAGTTTGTATATTTTGTCTCCAGTGAAGCAGATATCTTTTTACTGCTCCATCTCTCTCTCTTGTTGCTACGAAGTTATTTTCAAGGCGGGCCAATCAACACGTTCCACTTAGGTGACGCGGTGGTCGGGTCACTTAGTTCGCTGAATGGAGGGAGTGAGTTAATTTGGGAGTGCACTGGAGGTGGTGGCGCAGGCAGGGCCGCAGGCTGTTGAGACGCTGGAGCAGGGGCGGCCTTAGGCATGTGCAAGCTGTGCACCCGCACAGGGCCTCCAAACCCCAAGGGCCCCCATGCCAATATATATCCTTAATATAATAATCCTCTGAGGATGGATACATATTTGCGTGGCGGCCCCGGGCAGGGATTTGGCAGCCTCCGGCTCTGTTTCACTTCGAAACAGCCTGACCCCGCCCCCCTCTTCACTGGCCTCTGCGCCTGCGTTCCTCCTGGTTCCTGATTGGCTTCTGTTTTTCCCTACCCACTGTTGGCCCGCTGGTACCTTCCCGAGCTCGAGGGGGCTCCACCCCGCCCGAACCCCCGCTTCCGGGGCCCCCTACATATGCTCCCTGCCCAGGACCACCATGAGCCTAGAGTCACCCCTGGCTGGATCCGCTGCGTTTGACACTGTGTGTTTCTCTGTAGTGACTCTATGTGTCTTGTGCAGGATTTATGTTGTTTTTACCAAAGCTTGTATGTTGGTTTTTGCTAATGCTTGTCGTCTGCTTAGGCTCTGATATCTTTGCACTTGCCAATATTTGTCAGTTTAAGCTTGGCTTTGCATGTTTTGTGCTGGCCCTATGTTGATTGTGCCAATGCTTGTTTGTTAACTTTGCCAATGCTTGTTGTTTGTTTAGATGCCTTTTGGTGGGTGCTGAGTGGCTTGTGTTTGTCTTCTGTTCTTTTTCTTTAACTGCGTGGCAGACTGCTGGTTATTCGGTTTCTTTGTGCTCTCTTCCCCGTGTCTAATGGAGCTCTGCTGGGCCTCCGGCCCTTTTGCGTATGCGCACACTCCTCCCAGCAAATACGGGATATCTGGAGGTGCTCTGGAGGCCTTCGGCGGCGTGCGCAGGTATTTCATTTTGGTCAAAGTCCATGCGCTGTGTTGCGTTGTGCGCTGCTCACCGACTGTCTGCTGCTGGCTCAGATTTCCTTTGCGCATGCTGCCGCTACTGTCAGTCGGCCCAGCAAGTGCTTCTCCCTTTGTTCACGGAGCGCGTGGCCTCTTCGTGGCACGGGCTAGGCATCCAACCTTCGTTGCCAGTGTCAGGTGGACCATGAGATGACCCACGTGCAGGAGGACAATAGGGAGGGGCACACACATAAATTACGGACAACCACGCATTCATGGGCGTCCGCAGGGGGGGGCAAGGGGGGGCACTTGCCCCCCCCTGGATCACCCGGCCAATGTCTGGTGCTGAGTCGAGTCAGTGGCATTTTTAATTTCCTCTTCAATTCCCCAGCATTGTTTGTTATATATATATTAAAGAATGGATGATGATCGTCGATCGGAGATCGGAACTTTTAATTTTGTGAGCATGCAGGCCTCTTTTTTGTATAATCCGCAGCAGCACCATTAAAATTCCTATGACATCATCATGGCGGCAGACGGAGAGTGCTGCGCCACCTATCCTACGCTGCATGCGCAGCTCTTACGCTGCAAAGTACCGCGCCCGCCGCGCCCACGCGTAAGGTCACACAGCCCCCACCCCCACAGTGGAGTGTAGTCAGTGGTCGTGTTTGTTTCCAGGCCAGGGCCACCCGTGACATCGTAGGAGCAGGAATTCGGGAAAACGGCCGGCAAGATTACAACGCTATTGAAGGCCCGGGCTTGCCTGCTCCCAACCCACAGCTTGAAGTTAAAAGTAAGTGAGTCATCATCCTGGTAATTTTTGAAAATGTCTCCAGTATCCCTGTGCGCCCTTGCTACCAGGATCGATTTGAAGCAATGACCTTCAATCAAACACAGTAGAGCTAGCCAGGCCTATTCACAAACTACATTTTTTAGTAAATATCGTAGCACTACAGTAGTACTATTCGTGTACTTGTACCACAAAATGACATTCACAATCACAAACATATCACTGGAGACCTCCGCCTCTCTTTTCTGTGTGAAGAGATCTGCTGCATAGATGTAGGATTATACTTTTTGTCGCCTATGTAGGCAGGACAAGGGGGAGTACATGGAAAATGGGGAACACTTACTCCTAAATGAGAGGGCTTTAGGGCAATTTAATGAGGAATTTAGATATGGGCACGCTAATACAAACACACATCTACAAAAAGTCCACAGCGTCCATCTTAGAGGTAGTACAGGCTCTGGGCAACCCTGTGAAATCAGAAAAGCCTTGCTAGAATCTGTAAAATGTGAATGTAGCTTGTTTTTATTATCCAGTTCCACCAATTCCGACTGAGTGTGCACTAAGCTCCAGACTCCTCAGAAAATGTTGACCACATGGGTAGATTCCGAAGTCAGGATACTTCCCTTCGACCCAAACACCTAACCAAGACTGAGTTTAGCACCCTGAGCTTAGTTCTCAGGAAACTAGCCTGAAATTGTATTTACTGAAATCTAGCATTAGTTACCGGGCCATCAAAATTATGAGGTCTGCGTAAACACAGCAGATCTGTCTTATTTCCCACTGAGTTTTCGGATGTTAAGTATATCAAATATTTCAGGGGAATATGCAGGAGCGTTACTAGGTGAATTAAACTCAAAATTACTGAATCACCTGGGCAGACTCATTTCTCATTGGAACCCCTGAGTTCCACTGAGAATAGCCATTACGTCAGCACTCCTACAATTAATTCGACCACCGGCAGTAACCTTAACGTTTGGTGTGCTAAATTATCACGTGTGGCTCCAGAGCATTCGTACCGAGGACCCTAGTGTTACAGATAAAGACAATTTGTTTCATCCAGCGCTACAGTTAAAAGATAGCATGTCCTATAAACTGCACAAGAGATATCCTTGTGCAAGCCGCGTGGAGCTATCCACGCCCTCATATAATCCATATGCATATTCCAAAGGTAGCTCAGTAGACTGATGTACCTTCAGCACAGATCTGTTTGTAACCTTCTGGAGATAGTACAGTGGGTTAATGCACCTGCCGGAAAGTTCTGCGTATTAGTTGAGAAAGATTGCTCTGTATGTTACTCCACCTGCTGCGGATGTCAGGTTTAACTCCTAGTAAAAGAGATTAGGGTGTTTAACGTGCTTCTGCAGACATCGAGGTATAACGTGCAGATCAGTTGCCAGTCCTGGGCAGCTAGCTTGATGGGTACTTACTGTCACTATTGCCGAGATATCTGTGTAGCCTGTTGGCCACTAGCGAAATACCTCAGTGGTCTCTGTAAAATCTCTCTAAAAAGGGAAAGGGTCTGAACAACATGGGCAGAGCCACGCGTGCCCTCCAATGGAGGCACAACCACGCATATGCCTTAACCAAATGTGGTTAAGGCCATGCATGGTCTAGATGCTGATGTGGGTGGACCCAGGATCAAGAAGGATTGGGAGAGGACGCAGTGAGGTTAGTGGGGATAGTGGCGGGTTTTGGGGCGGGGGTAATTTTTAAGGGTTGGGGGGTCGTTTTTAGGACTCAGGGTTAGGACTGTGGTGTGCACTGCAGCGTCTGTGCATTTCTTGTCTTCCTATGCTGTACAGCCCTGTCCTGTGTTGTAAACCACTGTGTTGTACAGTTAAATTGCATGCATGTGCATGATTGTGGACATGTATGTGGTAGTGTGTACATTATATAATCCTGGGCCCCTCGTCGATCCATTGTGTGCTACATAGCCATGTGCAACGTATTGTTACATGTACTTTGCAATTAGATGTTTTTTTCATTATGCATTTATGCAATTATTCACTTCCAGCCAAGAAAATGATTTTTCCCTGTGAGTGTTTGCTTTCGGTAGGAGTTTCTTACTGTTTTTTCAGACAGAATATCTTGTCTAGTGCATAATTTGAATTGAGTTGCTTCCAGGCGTTATAGCAGGATACAATTGGATTGCATTTAAAGGCAGTGCAAGTTTCTTTTAGTGGAAGATAATGGTGTTCAGTGGGGGAGAAGATGTGGCACTATGGACAGAGCTGCCGAATTTGAAACTTGAGAACCAACCAGTTCAGCCTACTCTCCTAAGGGAGCACATTCCCATGCTAGACCTTAGAAGGCCCTGCTAGACCTTAGAAGCCCTGATGTCTTAGCACAAGCAGGTGGACCATAGCGGTGTCAAATGTGGGTTAATCTTGAAGGCCTGTGCACCATAATCCATACCGAAGTTCACCTTCAGTCTTATGGGCAGGCCTACGAAGCAGCACACCCTAGTGCAATAGTGAGTCTGTCACAGAGGTCACAGGACCCTGAGGCTAGTCCGCATCACCAATTGGTTCCTTCTTTGGCCTTGTTTCTGCAGAAGTAGTGCAACTCACCAGGGATCGGCAATGAAAGATTTACACGCACACCAAAGTAAGTTTGCAAGCTTTAGGGCCTTTCTGCTTCATGCACAAGCACCTTTAACATGCGCTGTCTGCTTTGGTGCCACACAATTATGCAGCAATGGAGGACAAAATTATGTTCCAGTGTAAGTGTTAACTAAATTATGCAGCCAAAAAAGGGCTGCAGCGTAATGCAGTACATTTTCTGATCCTTTATTAGTTTGACATTCTTACACATACTAACCGTCTTTGCAAAGATGTAGCCTCAGTACCAGTGCTGTGTAACATACAAATGCAGCAGTGAGAAAGGTGCTCAGTGAACCTTTGCAAAGGGTCTCCACTTCGCAGCAACAGAAGTCACATTTTTTTAGTAATTTCTGATGCATTTGAGCTACAAACAATTTTTAGTTAGAATGATCAGATTATGCAGCAGATGATGTATTATGGGGCAAGTATGGCAGAACCATAATTATGTGGAAAACATTTGCAAACTACAATATTTTGCCATTAATGTTTGAACTGTTCTTGTGGAAAAAGGGAGAAGTGCTGATGACAAATGGCTTGTGATTCCACTTTTAAGCGTATTTGGAACATTCTGTGATTGGGAACATATCACTGTGAATGTATTGCAATGTCAAGAACTCATACTAAACATTAAATAAACATGTGTATCCATTGGTTGAGTCAAATAACATAATAAGCTGTAACTGGTCAGTGAATTGCCAAAGAAATACTAATAATTGGGATGTATTGTATTGCTTTTTCCTGCCACACTTCTGACTATGCTCACTGACCCAATCCTCTGCTTATTCATGCACTCTGATTCTGCGCCCACAGTTCCACTACATTTTATTTCCCCCCACTTTGACCACTGAGAACACTCTTCGGTCCGACAGTGTAGAGCCTGATCGTACTGTGTTTCTGTTGTTTCAGCAGC
Organism: Lissotriton vulgaris; assembly: GCF_964263255.1. Lineage (NCBI taxonomy): Eukaryota > Metazoa > Chordata > Amphibia > Caudata > Salamandridae > Lissotriton > Lissotriton vulgaris. The sequence continues at coordinate 507,072,114 of NC_141696.1, forward strand.
TAGTGCCAGGAAGAGTCAGGGAGGTGCAGTGCTCCACAGACAGATGTAGGTACGTCATCTGTAGTAGGTACTGGGTAATCGCCCAAAGATATGTCATCAGTAGTAGATAATGGGTAATCGGATATCTACCAAAGGCCACAAAAGAAAGAGATGGCTGTGGCACAATAACCCTATGGTGTATGAGATCATATGTGGCCTGCTTCCTGCTCCTCCTGCGCCCCAGTTTTTCTTGTCTACCACCTGGCACACATCATGTCCGAGGATGGTAATGATGCTAACATTTTGCCCCCCCCTGGAAAAAATTCTGCAGACGCCCATGCACGCATTAGCTAACTTGTGTGGACAGGACATCTCGAGCGACCCCAGCCCGTTTATTTATGCTCTCTGGGCACGCCTGGCAAGAGAGTGTTACATTGTGTGGTGGTGCTTCCGGGGTTCCGTCCAGAGGGGACAGAAAACTAGACCGCTACAGTAATGAGGGAATTCATGGTGGAGAAGGAGGTTATGGAGAGGAGAGCACCAAAAAAGACTGTAAAGGCCGCCACCAGCGCTCGAGATGGCCCTCGGTGGGAGTCTTGCCCCGCCCCCCAACCCACGAAGCTTGGGTCTAGTTGCCCCCCTGCTATCTATCTGTGTGTACGTGTGTGTTTTTCCACGTGCGTTTTTTTTGCTGCAGTAGAATCAGATTCTTCTGGCTGCGTCTCTTGTGAATCTTCACTCCTTCCTGCTGGGGACCTATACAAACTATGCTCTGTTTTCATAACTCGTGCAAACGAAATAATGCCATGGCAGAAACAGTATAGGCAGGTGCACAGAGAGTAAAATGCCATGTATGGTTACAGCACGAACGTCAAACCACAGCACAGTTTAACAGTCTTGCGGAAACACTGCTTAATGATTCTCTATTTTCATTCTGTGTTTTACAGAAGAAAACGAGGGGCCGTGCTCAAAAGGTCGAGTTGTTGTAAATGTATCTCGCTTGATTCAATTGAAAACCTTTTGCTCTGGATCTGGTTAAATACATGTTTCGCTTCTTCAAAAATATTTGTTATTTGCTCTACCTGAAATAGTATTATTTTGACTTTCTATAGGTGAAAATTAACTAGGGTCTTATTTACAAGCCCTTGCGCCTCCGGTGCGTCACTTTTTCCCATAATAAAAGTGACGCGCCGGCGGCGCAAGGGGGTTGTAAATAAGCCACTCGGTTTCTTCCAGTGCCTAAACTCACCTATGTAGTTATGAAGAGTTATGAAGGGTTCCCTTGCTTAAACCTGCTCTTGTGTACTTTTACCGGAATACTCCTGGAGGCACGCCAAGCTTAGAAAATAAATGGTACATACCTAGATGCCAAAACAGAAAAAAATTCAAAAGGCAATAATATCTGAAAGAGAAGCTTTCAGCAACAAATGCGTTGCCTTTATCGAGGCAATCCTCGCACAAAATGTTTAACATATCATCATCAAACCACACTGGTTCTCTCGTGCAGAAAAGCGCTCATTGAATATTAATGCAGGATCGTGCCAGACTTTGATGTTTGTCCGAAAGGTGGCAGCAGTGAGCTAAATCAGACACACGCAGACGCTCATTCTTTCAACAGGAGCAGACAGCAGATTAGGGTGCCCTTTATTTCAGTTCATTTCCCAGCCTGGCTCATGAGCGACAATATTGAAACTCACTCACCCTGTTTGTTTTCCCTCTTTGGCTCTCTTGGTCGCCTACCCTGCGTTGCCTTTTTCCAGTCCCTGGATAAATCACTCATCGCCTTTTTTACGCCTTATGTCAGACACGGATTAAACGAACAGGAGTTCTTCGACCACCGGGAACCTTACAAAATGGGGGAATTTGGGAACTTCCCCACGTTGAGCTTTTCACGCAGGAAAAGTTGAGATACTTCTCGTCAAATAGACAGCTGAGCTAAGGAGCGGAGTAGGTGAGTGGCATTTCACCATTTCGGGATGTTATTGTGTTCAAATGATTGCAAATTATAAGTACTGCACTTTGAACCGTGGTCACAAAAAGTCATAGTTAGAATTGTTATAACAGTTAATTTCAAGCAACTGAAAATTAAGTTAACTTTATTTTTGGACAATAGGAACTTTAAAGGATGTAAGGTGATTTTGAGTTGGCTTGTTCAGCTGTTTTCATTTTAAGATGCCCCGTGTTCCTGTGTTCACTTGACCGTGTGGTCTGTCTTTAGGTGAAGTAAGATAACGATTTAAAGCTTTGCACGGCGCTTTAATCGATATTTGCAAGGTAATAAGGCGCTGCAGTTTGTCCTGTCATTAAATGCACTCTTCATGGGCATTCCTTCAAAGGAAGTGCCCAGCTCAGTGGTCGTAGAAATAGACTGTTACAATGAAAGTGATACAGTTGTTACAATGAAAGTGATACAGTAACTTGTGTGAAAACTGCCGCAGACGAGTTTAAGGAGTGCAATTCTACCTTATGTCTTTCAGCCCGCAAGGCACTGAGTGGTGTGCGTTTTTCTTTGGCATTTGGCAGTTTTTGATTATGTAAAACAACGAAGTGTTATCTTCACATAGGGATGCATTACGTGAATTTTTATAGGTGCCTTTGACAGTTGGTACTGCTCAGAAAAGAACTTTCCAGAAGTCTTGCAGGTCTTGATGACGTTTTTACATAAACACGTGTTTTGTGCATTGCCACACTGAAAGCGGTATTACAACACTTTAGGAACTCTGTAAAGCAATATAATTTGGTTTAATGTTTGCAGATCAGCAATGCATGGGATGTGGACTAAAATTAACCATATACAGCACAGCCAGAATAATGAACACAATTATAGCTTGACTAAACAGTGTGTAAGCAAGAGGCTGTATGTGCATGGAGTTAGGTCTGAGACAGGGGATAAGCAAGAAGCCAGATATGGATGTGTAAAGGAGTATTTTATGTAAAGAATATAGAATAAATTACTTAGAGACAGTGCTTAATTTGTTTAAAAAAAAAAAATCAGTGCCAGGGCCCTCGTCAGGAGGCCGCTGCAGCTTGCACCATACATTGCCCCTGCTATGCTGCCAATGATAGCAACAAAACAACTACTAACCATCACAAACCCACAAGTGCGACAATTCGGACTATTTCAGTCCCCCAGAGCTATAAGAATGGCTTGGGCGGCAAGTAATAGTCATTATTAATGTAAATTGAATTGTTATTAACTGTTGTTGTAGTCTTTCTAAATTAAGCTAAACAATGTGACGAACCCACTGAAAAAGAGCGGAGAAGACTTTATACAACCTCACTGCAGCCGGGACTACGAGGACCCGCCACAGGTTCATTGTGGGTCTGAATCTTGACGAAAGTGTGACTACAGAGGAGACCCCTCCTGAGCCCCTTACTTCTGCCTAGCACTACACCGTAGTGTTTTTATTCAGTGTCCGTAAGTATACCAACACCTACGCACAGTACCACACACCTTAGCGCGTGTGTTAGTTAGTATATTCACGTGGCGTGATTTGTTTGCCACTCACAACCACCCACCTGGTCCTGAAGAAAGCCCCTCCATTTTGTTTTAGTTAGGCTGAAACATGTTGACCTTTACTTGACAACTAGGAGTAAATCCCTCCACTGGTTGCCAATCTTGTTTTCAAACAATATCCTGGGCCGTCGTTAATAAACTTATCAGACAAGGATTCCCAGAGATACTTTTTAACTCACACCTAACACATTACCCACGACACCCACTCCTCAGTAATCAGGCCTCATAGTAAAACCGGGGGGCCGTCGGCCACCCGGTTGGGACCCAATGATGAAGCATGACACCAACTAGGTTGGTGTGTGAGGGGTCTTTTCAGAAACCCTAATGGGTCCCAGAGACAGCTTACCAGAACAGTGGGGTTGTATAAAGTTTTCTCCCCTCTTTTTCGGGGGGTTTATCCACATTGTTTAGCTTAGTATCGAATTGGGAACAAGGACACACCCCTGCAATTTCCTTGCTCTCTCCTTGTTTCACAGGTATTTCTAAATTAGCCAGATCATGGCCACCTGGTGGCAGACTGTCACAACCGCCGGTGTTGAAAATTAACTGCCGGTGCCGAGCATCGGAAACAACTGACTCAAATTAAGCACTGCTTCGAGAGGCAGTACATGATAATTTAGCACAAGAAGAAATCAAAACAGTAGCCTAGTGCAAAATTAATGCATCTGACAGCCTCTGCGCGTGCTGCTCGGAGGCCGCAGAGTCGAGTTGCAGGTTTGACCTCGTTGAGTCTTCGTTCTGAGGGCTTGAGCGTTTGGAGCTTTGGCTTGCTAATTATTTTCAGGGCCTGAAAAATGTGACATACTTGTGCACCTCTATGTGTACATTGAGGATTATATCTGTAGCCTTCATTTGCGTTCTGCAGCTGCTTGTTCTTCAGAAAAGGTAGTGTAACCATTAAAACAAGCTTTTTGTTCATATGCACGCTTGTTTTGTTAGTGCCTGGCTGGAACTCTAGTGCAGTCATTATCACCGCCAGACAGTGCACCGCGACTCCGGTGCATACCCAACAAAAGAAATCCAAAGTGGGTTATTTTCTGCCATTTATTTTAATTGCAAACATTAAAACATACGTGCCGACCAGATCAGGAAACCATTGCCGGCGATGGGACCCTGCCTCTTATTGTTGTGTGTGTGTGATTGCGATAGAACTGGGTTAGGTGCTGAAAGTTAGAGGAGCTTGCACCGGAGGCTAAGGCAAGGGAGAGACATGGGGAAGCAGGTTCGAATCCCTGGGCTCAGCAGCACCCTTTGAATTCTGGCAAATCTGAGTGTGCCTGGAAAAAAGCTTAACGTAGTCTGTATCTGCCTGCTGCGAAGTGCTCCTCTGTCTGTCCACGTCAGGGTTCCCACCATGTAAAAGTGCAAAAAATAAAATGTGGATTATGCTTGTCACCCCTGCACTAATCCTATGCCCCATAAATTAAGGACAAAGTGATAACCTTTGATGTCAGAAATAAATACACATCAAATTATAATTGGTAAACTGCACACTGTGAAAGTAGTTGGCTTTCATGCTTGACCAACAGTGTGATCATAGGCAAATACTTTATTTCACCAAATGAATCGCCTTTTTGTTCACTTTCACTTTCGGAGCACCTTAAAAAACATGAGTTCAGGGTGTGTGCAGCATAAAAATCTCTCTTACCTTTGATTTATAATCCTTATTAGCATATTAGCATATGTTGCTCCATCAGTCATTATCTAGGCCACATTATGGGGTACATGTCACTGGAGCCAATGGTGGAAGTGGGTGGAGCTAATGGAGGATATGGTTGGAGCCAGGAAAGTGGGTAGTGGTCTCCTACGAAAACATTTGTGCACATGCACTTCTTATTTTACAAATTAGGCTCTGCAGCCATGAGAGTGAAGCCGTGCATTAAAACACTTATAATATCATGCAAAAACACTGAATCAGTGCATACATACATATCATTCAACTATCGAACTAATGCACACACATCATGAAACTAGTGAACCAATGCACACATATTATAATGCAACTCCTCCTAAAACCATATCAGCCGCAACAGTGAATGAATGCACTAATACACTTAAACTGGCATGTGACTAGTGCAGTAGTGTGCACACGTTATCATACATCTCCTGCTAAATCATATCGACCATGACAATAAAGGCATGAACCAATACCTGGATATTAACATGCAGGGCTTGTTGTTTGTGATGGAAGTGAAAGTGCAAACTGACTCCAAAAAGAAAGCAGCCTATGAGGCCATAAACTGACCTGGAGAGGGGGGCACTTCGGAACACTTACCTGTGGCGGCAGGGAGCCGCGGGGGGAGCAGCCAGGAAGGACCCTTTGCCTGCCCAGCCGTGAGGGAAACGGCCAACGTGACCAGGGACGCTCCGTGAGCGCCAGGAACTACAGTTCCCAGCAGCCCCGGCACCCGGCGCGCTCGTGACGCTCCCGCTGCGCCTGGAGGCGCCACAAGAACGCGGAGCACCGAGCGCGCCTGGGGGCACTTCGGAACACTTACCTGTGGCGGCAGGGAGCCGCGGGGGGAGCAGCCAAGAAGGACCCTTTGCCTGCCCAGCCGTGAGGGAAACGGCCAACGTGACCAGGGACGCTCCGTGAGCGCCAGGAACTACAGTTCCCAGCAGCCCCGGCACCCGGCGCGCTCGTGACGCTCCCGCTGCACCTGGAGGCGCCACAAGAACGCGGAGCACCGAGCGCGCCTGGGGGCACTTCGGAACACTTACCTGTGGCGGCAGGGAGCCGCGGGGGGAGCAGCCAGGAAGGACCCTTTGCCTGCCCAGCCGTGAGGGAAACGGCCAACGTGACCAGGGACGCTCCGTGAGCGCCAGGAACTACAGTTCCCAGCAGCCCCGGCACCCGGCGCGCTCGTGACGCTCCCGCTGCGCCTGGAGGCACCACAAGAACGCGGAGCACCGAGCGCGCCTGGGGGCACTTCAGAACACTTACCTGTGGCGGCAGGGAGCCGCGGGGGGAGCAGCCAGGAAGGACCCTTTGCCTGCCCAGCCGTGAGGGAAACGGCCAACGTGACCAGGGACGCTCCGTGAGCGCCAGGAACTACAGTTCCCAGCAGCCCCGGCACCCGGCGGGCTCGTGACGCTCCCGCTGCGCCTGGAGGCGCCACAAGAACGCGGAACACCTCCCGTCCCGCGGGACGCGCGCGGGCCGGCGCCGGGCTAAGCCCGGGCAAAGGGCGGGCCCTCTGTGGCCCTCAGAGGCATAAAGAGGCCGGGACGGGCCACCACCCTTATTACCCTGCTACAGCAAAGAGGTACTGTGCCCCCCCTTATCATCTTCATTTAGCCCACTGTTTGCTATTTAGCATTATACCACCATGTCTATCTGGGACGAGCTTAATGCCATGTGTGGAACTCAATATACCCCCGACCTTTTATCCCCCATAAGCACAGACAACAACCCACATCTCGCTTACGACACCCTGCAGATGTCCCCGCTGTCTGTTAATAAACTCCAATCTCCACTTATAGCACTACCGGGTGGGCAGAACTCCAAAAGAAAGACCGATGATGCCATCAACAACGGAAAGCCACCCAAAACTCCTAATCTATGCCCCAGTCCCTTTCAGCACCACTCAAATGTTACCTCTGTGTCGGGGATATGGAGCTTGCAAAAAAGGAAAACTCCCCATCATCTGCCCAACCAACTTTATTGGCCCAGCTCGAGCACTTATTAATCTCCCTTATTTCTCCATTGGTGGAAAAAATCAACGATCTGGGGGATAGGATATCTAACATTGAACTGATAGTTAAAACACATATCCCACCAGGAACTAAACCAGCATCATCTAACCCTCCGATCCCCCTCCTTCTCCGGGAAAAACCAAATCTGAACCCCCGCAGGAATGCGCACTCTCAAACTTTATCGTTGGCCCAAACAAACCACATTGAGGTGAAAAATGAACCTATTAGAATGCCACGAATAAATTTACCTCCCGAAGCCGCCCCCTATGTGACTGTTGTCTCCGGGATTCCACCTCTAACCCACGGAAAAGTCGAAACACACCAAGACTTACTACACAAGGCCATGCATTGGTTACAGACTAATAGACCTCTGCCACCTGACCTAGATGGGGGGATCTTAAGCGTTAGGAGGGTGGGGTGGTTGGGCACTCTGCCAAAAGACACTCCAGGGGACTTGGTCCTAATTAGGTTCAAGCAAAGGAAAACAACCCCTTATTTACGTTCCTGCAAGTATAAACAGGGGGATGGCCCAATTCGTATCTGGGATTTACATGACTTTTATCCGAGCTTTCCACCCACCCAGATATCAAGAACACAAGGGCCTAGGAAAACTTTAGATCGATATGGGACATAACAATTATTGCTGTTTTTAACTTGTTGCTTTTAAATGTCGTTTCTAAATAGTTCCCTTATCAGTGATTTTTAACCTCCTACTGAGTATTGGATGACTTCTTTTAACTGAAATCGTTTCTTGTCCTTCATTATAATGCTTTTTTTAAATTTTCTATAATAATGTATGCTTATGCTTATATGATATTTTTTCTAAATATCGAATAAAGCTTATTTTGAACCTTTGAACCTTTGACCTGGACAGGGAATATGATCCATAGCTTTAAAGAGGGATGTGCACTTGCACTGGGACTGACAGCCTTAATTTGACTTCAGTTCATTTTTACTTGTGTGTCTGTGATTATGTATAACACATTCTTGTGGTGTGAGAGTTCGAACACTGCTAGAGACGAGGGTAAGCTTTGGTGCTGCAGCACCTTCTCTGTTGTTGGTTCACTGGGCTCTGTAGGGCTAAAAAAGGGCTCAATATATCCTCTATCCCCACTCTCTGGCACATTTCAAACCCCATTCTACCACTATGTTCCCCAAAATAACTTTTTCTAGACTTTTTCATCCTGTACCCCTTCTTGCATCATCTCAAACCTCTTTTACTGCCCAGATCTCCCAAACATGCCTTTCTAATCTCTTCATTCATGTATCCCTCCTAGAATCATTTGATACTGCATCGTTCTCCCTAATCTACTTCTAGAGAATAATCCCCCTCCATCTCTCCTTTACTCATCCCAAACCTCCTCCTACTGCTATGATCTCCAAATAAACACTTTCTAGACCCTTCCCTCTTCCATCCCTCCATTACCCTTTTCAATCCAATTGACAGACTCGTATGTCCACCACTCCAATTAATTTTATATTTCACTATATTAATCCGCTACTAATCCTGTTTGGGTTCCGGAGTAGCATGCTTCTTGCCGAAAAGTACTTCAACGCCTCATCAGGGGGAGGAAGCGCTATATAAATGCAATTGCAATTTACAGTTTAAAAAATGATTCCCCCCCTTTCAGATTATAAAGAGGTGCTCCTGAGTCTCCCATATCCCACAACTATTCCTTAAGCTCCATTTGAGTGGGGGGTGCTACGGGCTGGGGAGGTCTGCAGGGGTGAGGCCCCCATTATGCTGCAGTGGCTGGCAGGGCCTCCGTTACACCCTTGAAGTAAAGTATTTCCCAAATTATGGGGCAGATTTATGATGCCCTTGCGCCGCAATTGCGTCACTTTATTTGACGCAACTGGGGCGCAAACAATGCACCCTATTTACAACGTGACGCATCTAGGAGATGCGTCACGTTGTAAAGCCCTGCGCCATAAGGAGGCGTTCCTGCGCAAGGGGGGGCGTTCCTGCGCAGGAACGCCTCCTGAAAGTGGCTGAGTGAAATCTATGAGATTTCACTCAGTCACTTTCTGGCCAATGCTGCGTCAAAACCCTGCGCCTGCTTGAAGCAGGCGTAGGTTTTGATGCAGCATTGTGTAGATGGGGCACCCCCGAGCCTTGCTGGAGCTGCGTCGCGCTTGCGACGCAACTCCAGCAATGCGCCACATTTCCGGCACAGATGCGTCACGCATCTGTGCCGTTTTTGCACCATGGTGCGCCGCATTATAAATGCGGCGCACCATGGGTGGCGTAGCTGTGGCGCACGTTAACTGGCGCATCCCCCGGGATGCGCCAGTTAACATAAATCTGCCCCTATGTATGCAGCAGTGATTTATCATGATACTGAGTATGGAGTGTGAGTGAGCATGTAGTCAGGTGAACAGAGTGCTGTGGACAGGAGCATAAAATTAGTGTAGATCATAGTCCTGGCAGTGACACTAAGTTGGGAAAGTCTTGTCGACTTGAGTCATTTTCGGAAGTAATGTAAGTGACAGCTTGTGTTTTTCATTTATTTCTTTACTTGTATATTGTTATATGGCACCTGATTGCCCTCATTACAGGTTTAGTTGTAGTACTGATTCGGCATTTCAAGAAATGTGGGAAAACCACAACCTTGGGGACTTTGGTGGAACCATTCAATAAGTAAAGCTTGGAAAAGTATGTCAGAAAGAATTTCGGCATTGCGTTCAGAAGTCGGTGCAGACCACCATCCTTCGGGAAAACACATCATTGTGCAGTAATTCTGTCTTCCTACGTTACCAAACCGCATGGTACTGGTAATTACAGAGTTACAGATGTGGTATTCCTGCCTCTTTGATATGGGGCATCAAGAGGGAGGAGTAAGACACAGGAAGAGGCAGAAGAGGTACAGTCATTTAGCTGTGGTAAGGCACTGAAAGTGTGCAGATACGGGTGGAAGAGAGATAATGATATGAGGAGAAAATATTCTATGCTTACAACATTTAAAAGTGTTCCAGAGGAGGATGTCTTGAGCTGTTCTTTGAAAGTAATGACGTTTGTGAATATTGCATCACTGATGATAGTGGAGTTCTTTACCATTTCTGAACCCCCCCCCCCCCCCCCACAACCCTCAAGCCCATTTCTCCCTCTGTGTTAAAATTAGCATTGGACCATAACTTGTTAGTAGAAGTTCAGGGCCTCATTTATGAGAAATGACGCATTGCTGCATGAAAGTAGCGATGCGTCACTTCTCAGTGCGCACTCCTTGCGTCATACCAGATGCGTCATATTTACTGTATGACGCATCATGTCGCAAAGAGTTACAGACACGTCAGTATTTCTGACGTATCTGTATGGCGCAAAAGTGACGCATTGCTGGAGTGTGTCACAAAAGTGACGCAACCCCAGCAATGTGTCCTTTCACATGGGGCAAGCCCCATGTGGAAGGGCTTGCGTCAGTCTTATGCCTGTTGTGAGGCAGGCGTAAGATTTTGACGCATTTGAGTCTTAGAAGTGGCGCAGTGAAATCTGGTAGATTTCACTGCGTCACTTCTATGACCCTTTCTTGCGTGTGTAAACCCCCCGCGCATACATTATACCTGACACAGGTATAATGTAGCGCAGGGGTTTACAAATTGACGCATCTACCTAGATGCGTCACTTTGTAAATATGGCGCATTTTTTACACCACTGGTGCGTCACAAAAAGTGACGCACCGGCGGGGTAAAAGTGACGCACAGCCTCATAAATGAGGCCCCAGTAGTGCAAACGTAACGCAAGGACTCATAAATGAGCCCCTAGGTATTTAATACGAAGGGCTTTGTTGGTAAAAGAATGAAGCCCTGCTGACTTTTGGCTAGGTTTGCGCTATAGAAATACTGAATATATACATACAAACGAGCTGATCTTCTAAAGTTGGAAGCATGTGAAGAGTCTATTGTTCGATCTTAAGAGGCCTTACAAAAATCTGGATAGCATTTAATTGGATTTCCTAAGACAAGAATGTTACAGAAGCATGAGTTGAAATTGGATTACAGGCTTCATAAGTAGTGCACAGACTATTAATTAATTCACTGAGCTTTAAAGAAGACCTCAGTGCATGGAGGTTTAGAAGGGAAGAACGTTTCTCGGCATGGCGTGTCTCATGCTGGATAGTGATTACCAGTGAACTGCAGTCACATTGGACAAAGGGTGTGTTTCTTGGACTGTTTGCCCTGGGCCCGGACTTTTGAAGGTCCTGCACTGCAATTAAATGTATATTTATATATCACAACAGTAGGATTTGCCTCCTTTTCTGGTGTATTTAAGGTGAAGCAGGTAATGAAAGCCACCCCCATGTGGTGAGAAATGCCGGAGCATCCTCCAGATATTTAATTGACTATTACTCCTATTTTAAATGAGGTGTTCATGCTGTAGGGAACCAGAGAGAGACTTGCATGAAGCTTGTGTCGCATACCTCTCAAAAGCTTCTCATTGGCCTGTGCCAGAGTGCAGCACAAGCAAAAAGAGTACATTTACTCCCCAAGAAGAGATTTGGTTGCAAGGGTGATGACATCTCAACATTATAGGGCACCTTTGTCTAGCGATGTTTCTGCTGAATTCATCCACCTAAGAGATTTCTTTATCCAGACAATAGTGATTTTTTTCACCTCACTAGGCACTTCACCGCCTGCTGTTATTGCAAGAGTGTACTTTGCCAAGGCCATTAATCAAAACATTCAATACCAAGGGGGTCATTATGTTTGTCCGCCCGCCATCCTCCCATGGAATCGGACCGCCTGCCATTGGTTCAGGGGTCCCGTTGCAGACATTAGGATGAGCCCGCCACACTGGCAGGCACATCCTAGATTCCTGACATTGCAGCGGTCTGTGCACTCAGCACCGCCCACCACAATGCCAGGAAGGCATGTCGTGCACTTCCATGCGCAACATGGCAGGCACCACGCGGTGCCTGCCATGTTGTGCATGGACCTGCATGGTACCCCGCATGTGCACCCCCCAACCCCCCGGAGTCCATGGGTGCCCGCAACGGGCCCCCGCAAGCAGACTCTGCATGCCATCACGGAAAGGCATGTTCCAGCCCACATTCTAATATGGCTGGCGGTGTCTAACAGACACCGCCACCATAAAAGCGGCGGACAGTCTTTCCGTCCACTGCGGACCCCCGAGCCATTGTAATATGGCGGGGGGTCTTTTCTGCTTAGGATGGCAAGGGGATTGCCCCCGCCGCGCCGGCAGTGACTACGGCCGGCTCAGCGGGGGCGATCCGTCCACCATCCTAATGGGGCCCTAAGTATTTGCAGTTTTTCAAGCACCCATTGGGTCACCAAAATACCTTGAATGCTGTTAATGCTAACATTTTGAGTATTTGAGAGGTATTTTATTTAATTACAAAGCTATATTGATTCCACATTTAGTATGAATTATAAAAATTTACATTCACATGTATTAGTTGGACAGAATAGAAGAAAAACTCAGGCAAATCAATTATACTTTTGAATTGACATTCTGTGCAATGGCCTTTTAGCTGAGTGCTTCACGGGGAGACATTCTTGAAGTTAGGGTCAGAGACATAAAGTATTGCAAAAAGGAAGTAGGGGAATCTGGGTGGTTCCCAAGTTGAAGGTGGAGAGCTGCTCCTTCATAAGGAACAGTTTATATCACAACCGCCACTCTATAATTGCAAACCTCAAATGTCTGTTTTTCTAGCAGAGTTGGTAAGCATAGGATTAAAAGGGGCCATCTACGCAGAGCTGAACAATTACAAAAGCCTTTTACCACTCCAGGTACAGTATTACTGCTTTGGATTGGTAAAATACACTCGCAATCATGTGACACTTTCATTATAGCTTGTCAGTGGGACATAGCTTTGTCCAGACACAAGGGAGAACACACAAGTCACAGCAATACCCGTTCAGGCTTAGCGTGCTGCATAGATTGTCTACGTTTTAGGTGGAGAGCACCCCCTTCATATAAAACACTTGACAGCACCACCTACACTCTAAAACTTCTTGCCTCAAATATCTGTTTTTCTAGCAGAGTTTTTAAGCATAGGATTAGCATTAAGCATGGGTGAATTTTGCAAATTCGCAATCCGCAAATTTGCAGATTCGCGAATTTTTAAATTTTTGTGAGTTTGCGGGTGTTCGCGGGGCACTTTGCGTGTTCGCGGGTGTTCGCTAGGCGCTTTGCGTTTTGCGGGGGATTTTTTTGCTGGTTAATCACTGCCACCCTCTCTTTTTTTATGCCCATCTGCCCTCTGTACCACTCGTTTCTGTGCCCTTCTGCCCTCTGCCCCACTCATTTTTTGTCCCCTTCTGCACTCTGTCCCACTTTTGTGCCCTTCTGCCAGCCCCACCATTCTAAAATAGCTGCAAATAGCTTCAACAGGAAGCACTAATAGATAAAGTAAAGCAGGTGCTGGAGTTGAAGGTCAAATTAAGTTACACAATCATTAATCACCCCAAGTTTGGGGTGATTAATGATTGTGTAGCTGAATTTGAGCAGCACCTGCTTTACTTTATCTAATAGAGCTTCCTGTTGAAGCTGACTTTTGTAACTATTTTAGAATGCCTCTGGCAGCTTGCCGGCGCCATTCTAAAAGAGTTACAAAAGTCAGCTTGAACTTTTGACCCAATCCTTTCCGCTCGCGGATTTTGTGGGAAATTGGCGAATCTTGCGTTTTGCAAATTTACAGAAAATCCGCAAAATCCGCAAGCGGAACTGATTTTCCGCCCATGCTTAATTAGCATAGCACCATCCATGCTGAACTAGAAAAATGGCAAAGTCCTTTGCCGTTTTTGCAGCAAAGTCTTTATGCATAGGATTAGCAAGTGCTAGTCACACCAAGGTTAAGTAAGGTAAGATTTTAACATATGTTAAATGAAAATCCAGAAATTCACTGAAAAAATAAAGGGTAAAGTGACATTATAGTTAGATGTTGAAAACAGATAAGAAAACCGCAGACATTTTTGACTTGAAACTTTTTAAATGAAACATTACTGTTAGACCTGTCATTCTTAGGGTGGTTTTCCCTCAAAATGTTTGCTTTTTGCATCTACATTTTCCTGATTCTTTTTGACCTTAGGACTCTGAGCATGTCACCACAGCCCACCAGTGCTAAAGTGAATGTGCTTCTTCCTCAAGCATGTGTGTAATTGATATATACATAATTGGCATATTTAATGTAAGTCCCTTGTAAAGTGCCTGCAAGTTAAATGCTACTTTTGGTCCTGCAGCACTGATTGTGCCTCCCATTCAAGTAACCCTTCAAACCTGTCTCAGGCTTGCCATTGCACGGCCTGTATGTGCAGTTTACAGCTACTTCGAAATGGCTTTTCAACTCATTTGCCAAGCCTGAAATTTCCTTTTTATTGCACCTAACCCACCCTAAGGTAGGCCCTAGATAGCCCTAAGAGCAGGGTCTTGTGTAAAGAAAAGGTAGGACATGCACTTTTGTGTTTTGCATGTCCTAGTAGTGACAAACAGTTAAAGTAATTTTTCAGTACTGTGAGGCCTACTCCTCTCATAGGTTAGCATTGGTAATTCCCTTATACACTTTTAAGTGGTAATTCCTGATCAGAAAGAAGTAGTTACTTCATGTTTTATATCTTTGGAATGGTAAGAATAAATCTTCCTTACTGGTGAAGTTAGATTTAAAATGACTGTTTTAGGAATGCAGTTCCTGGGAAGGAAGGTATCAGGTCTGATACACAGGACCCAGAGGTAGGGGGATGGTCCCTTTTGGAACTAGGGCCCTCACACACCCATATGGGTGTCATGCTTCATCATAGGGCTTGCTCCTCTTTGGGCCAGTGCAGTAGTGCCTGATGGGCACTCTCAAAGGGGCTGATTATTGAAGATCTTTTGTCCCAATGCCGGATGTGAGGTGCATGTTTAATGCCCAAGGTGTAGATTGATGAAAATAGGTGTCAGTGTATAAAAGCAGTGATTTAAATTAGACTAAGCAAATCTCTGAAAATAATTTTGATTGGTGAGTATGCTTGTCCATTTAATAAGGTGGTCATCACCAGTGGAGACAATGAACTCTAGTGGCCAAAAAAGAGTTAAAAGGTCAGCATGTTTCTTGTCATCATGGAGTCAATAATGATCACGTTGACCTTTTGGAACCGCCATATCGAGCTGGACCCTTGGTACCACACTGGTGAGCCTCACTGTGTACCTTGTGTCCAGCCGTTGTAACTACAGTTCCTGTGACAGAAACATTTTGCTTTATTTTTAAACCTAATTTCTGAGTCAAGTTCTAATCCAATGCCAATTTTTTATATAATTCTGTTTCCCATGGAAGCTAAAATGGGGAATTTGACTTATGGGGCACCCTTCTTTTTCTTGGCCCCTGCTTGACAGATCACCTCAAAACTTTCCATGAATGAGTCAATGTGGAAACACATTTTTGGGGAAAGTTTTATGCAGATTTGTCAAAGGGCAACAAAGTTATTAAGGAATTCAAACTGAACTTATACTATACTGTTGGTATTGCTAGGCTTTGTGTGAATCTGCCCTCTGCTGCTCCCCCCAGTTATGTTCCCTTGGGGAAAGCAACACTGTCAGAGTGGAGGTCAGACATTGAGCAACCACTACCATAGTCCCACGATGGCTACCTTTCCAATTTCCGTCAACGACAAATATAGTTGAATCATCATTAAAACTATCAATTGACTTTCTAAATCTCAATTGTGCAGTTTTTTCCACATTCAAACAGAACAATATCTGACATCAAAACAAGCAAATGATAGAAAACACTGCACTAGACATATCTTTTGTTGCTGATTTTACTGACTGCTAAATTGCTTGCCCTTTATTAGAACCCAAATGGCGAGACATTTCATTAAAAACTAAATTGGATTGAGGTTTATGAAAAGGATTGTAGGAAGCATGTAAAGGAATGCTTTTTTACTTTTTTGTGCAATGACGAATTTGGATATCCTCCAGTTTGTAGAAACAAGTATATCATGTGTAATATTTGAGTGTGCCTCAAAGAAAGGCAATGTGTGTGTATATATATATATATATATATATATATATATATATATATATATATATATATATATATATATATATATATATATATTTACATATATATATATATATATATATATATATATATATATATATATATATATATATATATATATATATATATATATATATATATATATATATAGTGCTAATTCTTACTCAATCCTAGTAAGATAAGAACGAGCCACTCCGGATTGCGTATTCACAATGGTGTTTATTTACAGCAGAGTAAATGGTTAAATGTGGTTGTTTTTTTTGCACAATATGAGCTGAGACCAGATGAGAGCATAGCAGAGATACCCAATAATAGAAAGGGAGTGGGGCAGGGGAGAGAGAAATACAAGATAAAAAACACAAATAAACTGACAGAGTAAATAAAAAAATGAAAGAAAGAACAAGAGAGAATGGGATACAGAGGAAGCAAACAAGACAGAGCTATTGATTGAGAGAGGAGTACGAAAAACCAGGCGCAGTCGGTTCAGGTAAGAGTGGTGGGGTGGGGCGGAGGGGGGTAGTCTACAAGTGATGAATTAGGGAAAGTAAAATGTGAAAAAAATGAAACCGCTTACCTTGCAGTCAGCGATGTAGTGAGAGCAAGGTAAATAGTGTTATGTTTTTTTTCATTTTTTTTCTGTGACCTGTCGCCTGTCTACTCCCCCGCTGCCCCGCCCTTGCTCAGCCCCACCACTCTTACAAGAACCAGCCGCGCCTGGAAAGAACAGTAAAAGGAAGAAGGAGCATAATGAAAGAGCTAGAACAAAGATACCTAAAAAATCAGTGGAACGTTTTAAAATAAATCAGATGCGTATGTACGCAAAAATAAATTTGAAGATAATATCTCCAGAGTGTGAATTTACAGGTACTACTGAGCTTGCTACAAGGGACTGTGAATGGCCAGCACTGAAGAGAGCATGCGTCAGATGTACTAACTGTTCATGGAACGCAGCACAACTACGGAAGTTGCTGCACTGCTTTGCCTGAAACAGTCTGAGAACATCACCATATCTAGTAAGACATGGCATGGTTTTTCTTTCTCTCTGCACTAGCATACTTAAGGCTCTGTCATTCACCAACAAACACACCCTTGCACTACTGTGCAAGGGTGTGTGCATGACGTCAAGCACAGGTTTTGTACTGTAAGGGCACCCTTTCTGTAAAAGTACTGTGTTTAGGCTTAGGTAACATATTTTCCGCTTCTGTGGAGTATCTGTGCTGTCCATTGTTGACCGCATACAAAATTGGAAAGTTTGGAGTAATAAAAATATTTCTCCAAGTTAATGCCAGCCCCAAGGGGCATTTTATATGGTGCAAATCTCCTCTGCCTACAAATGTTTGCAAACATGGGGGCCCATTAGCATGTCGGGTGGATCGCCACCGCCCGCATTGCGGTGCTGATCCGCCCGACATTTGTGCCCGCCCACATGCCAATTTCCCCCCACCATATTACTATGGCGGTGGGGACCCCGGCAGGTGTAAAGACTGTCCACCGGTTTTCCGCTGGTAGGCAATCCACCCAATTGCCTACCAGGCGGAAAAGCTGTTAATATGGTGGCGGTGTCTGGTAGACACTGCCATCCATATTAGTATGCAGGAGGGGACATGCCTTTCCGGAAAGGCATGCGGTCTTCGACATTGGGGGCCCCTAGCAGGCCCCCAGGGATTCTGGGGGTTGAGGGGTACCTATGGTACCCCCCTGCATTTCAATGTACAATGTGGCAGGCACCGTGCGGTGCCTGTCACATTGTGCATTGAAAGGCACAACTTGCTTTTGTGGCATTACGGCGGGCTGTGCTTTCAGCACCGCCCGCGACAATGTTACAAATGCAGGATGCGCCCGCCAGTGTAGCGGTTGCATCCTAATTGTAGGTGCTGGCCGTAAGCATTGCGGGTGGACCAGTTTCCGGGGGTATGGCAGGTGGACAAAGTCCGCCCGCTATACTAATGACCCCCATGGTTTTGTCTGAAAAAACATGGATAGCTGGAAAGAAACACCCATGTAGCGCTCACGGCATGGCGTTCATGGCATGCTTTCTTGATGCAAAGCAAAACAAAGCAGCCTATTATGTGGAAACACTAAAAACATCACCCATGGAACGCCCCTTCAACACAGAGTAGACATTGCCGTACACCATATTTACAAGGTCATAAAAAGCCACACAGAGTAGCTTTGCCTGGCCTTGTGAATATGGGCTGGCACTCTGTGCCTCTGGAGCGTCACAGGGAGTTGAAAAGATGCAGCAGGGGCATTGTAAATATGCCCCCTAGAAAAATAGCAAGCAGTATGGTTATAGTATTACAAGAGTCCCAGATTGCTAGGCCTGGGCCTAAAAAACTCTGGCGCGCTATGCACTGTCCACAAGTGGTAGAGTGCGTTAATTGGCGCTGTTTGTGCTGATTTTTAGCACTGGGTGTTTGTCGCGTGCTTCAGAGTGAACGGAACCATGCGTTGCACAAGTGGGTACTGCTTCTTTCTGCCACTTGAGTAGACGTTCTACCTGAGCGGCAGCTTCCTCATTGCGAACTGAAGGATTCTCAACGGGAGCTGTAGAAGCCATCTGCGACTGCCCGCATTGAGAAATCTCACAGGAGGTGGTCTGGGGCGAAAGTTTCCTCCTTTGCGTACGCCAGTTTAACGCTGGTGAGCACGAACTGGGAAAAAACTCCATTCAGAACTCGAAGTGGCAGAAAGTCAGCAAACTCCGCAAGTAGATCAGAATTTCATACCCAGGCCTACAAATAGCTAATCTTCATGAAGTATTAAATCTAAGGAGAATGCAATTGAATTGGAGGATTTTAGCTTCCCACCAATTGTTAGATGCTTGTATTCAGCGACATCAAGTATTCATGCAAAGCAAAATGGCATCATCTCTGAGTTCATACATATACGCAGGGGTATGTTGGGGTACACTGAGCTTTCGGTTGCCATAAGGCAGTATGGGAAAGTATTAGCTTTAAAGTGGACCACAACGTTTCCTGGGTCTGGCTAGCTGAATAACTTACTGGGCCTTGTTCCACCACGCAAAGTCATAGGAGCAATGAAAAAATTCAAAACAAATATAAGATGGTTCAAAGTGGTGTGTGCTCATTCCATTTGCCAACACCTTCTCATCTTTATTTTCATGGTTGATCTACTGCAAAGCCTGTATCCATTGCTAGTAAGGGTGTGAGTCACTGAGTAGATGTTCTCAGATATCTGTGCCCAATGATTATAAATCTACAGCCTCAGGACTCCATCTAATGAAGAGGGGCCCAGTGGGTGCGGGGCTTCCATAAAGGGCAAGTCAGCTACAGCAGAGCATTAGTGGGTTCACTGGCTTAGTCCTAGCTGGGAGGATGCATTCATCAATACAGCTCCCAAACCTAGATGAACATTATCATTAACATTTCATGTAGTTCTGTAATGGTGAGCTTTTGGGTAGCTCTTGGTTTTATTAACAAAATTAGGCTGAAGCCAAACTTCCAATAATGTTAAGTGCATCTCTCAATTGTACAGGCCCGCCAAATCAGGCTGTGGTCAAGTTTGTGCCTCAGAGAGGAGTACAATATTCTTGGAAACTCTATTTACAACTGTCTCTGGAAGGGTAATATGTGTATTCTGTCCTAAAATCTACTGAAAGACAGAGGGGGAAGATGTCAGGATAGGGTTGTGCTCTTTTGGTTCCTCTTAACCTCCATCTGTCAACACCATTCTGACTTTAAAGTAAATGTTTGTGATGTTATGGGTAACCATACAAGCAGGTACACTGGTACTGATTGTGAGTCCTTTTACAATTCATATACGCTAAAGTGTATGACGGGTTATATCAATGATTCCTGAATTTAATGCTGTGAGCATTCCAATATTATCTTGTCTTTCTCAAGCCTCTCTGCTTACATTAATCAGAACAACTTCCCTGAGTGCAACTAAGAACTCCAAAAATCATCAGCTGCCATTGACCAAGAATTGAATCAGGGGAAAAGGGAGACTATACACTTGAGGGTACAGGAGGGAACCAATAGAGGTTCATTCCATTCTCAAGTATTATAGTAGGAAGTACCAGACTTGCAATGTCTGGGGGAATCAGTTCGGTTTTAAGGAAAATAGCAGGAAAAGCACAATCCTGGTTCCCCTAAAACACTCAGCAATCTCCTGCTTATATAAATGGATCAGGAACTTTAGGGACATATTTACTAAGTGTAGGCACAAACTAGCAAACAAGGTTGCTGTCTGCATTGTGTCAATGGTTGAGACAAAAAAGCAAACATTTCTTGCTCTGTTTTACTCTCCCACATTGTCATGCAATATAGGCTGCCATGCATTAGTGCATACACTCTTGCACCACACTGCAAGCCTGTATGTTCTATCAAGCATAGCTTTTTGGTGTGGAAGGGAACCCTACTGTGCTTAAATACTTTCCCCACTTCGTGTGTGTGCTGTACAGCAGAGCACACATGCAAAGTTGGAAAAATGTGGAGACGTATAAAAGTTAGTCCACAGTTACACCTGCCTCAAGGAGGCACAATGGTTGTTGTTGGTGAAAATCCCTGTCACCAATGTTAGTACTTAGGGAGCTGCCTCAAAACCTGTGAGTGGTTGCATAGGAACACCCTTTTAGCACCTACGGTATGCCCCCTTGATGCTAAGTAATATCCACATTTGTAAAGCGCAAACAATCACCCGTAAGGGTCTCTAGGAGCTAGGGGCCGTCAGGAAGATTAAGCAAGCTATTGCCCAGAGTCACATGGTGCTGGGCTAATCAGCTGCCGGCGCTGGGGATCGAACCATGATCCCCAGAGTCCAGCGTCAGTCGCCCTGGCCGCGATGCCACACCTACTTTGTATTATTTTCTTAAATTCTCCAGCGCAAATCATGACTTACCTTTGAAAGTTAATCTCACCACAGCACTGTGCACAGGGTTGTGTTACTTTTGAGACAAAACCCAGTGCTAAGTATTTGTAAATCTGGGTTTAAGTTTACAAAGGAACACGAGAACATGTTGTCAAATGCACACCATGTCCGGTTATATTGGCAGCCGTGGCCCGTGCAGGTGGGGCCGGGTGAGCTGGGGGGGGGGGGGAATTTTCACAGATGATGACGAGGGAACATTAATTATTTATTTAATTTCCCTTTGTGGTTATCTGTTGAATCCCCCCAACCCGGCCCCACCCCCCCACCACTCGTACCTGCACGGGCTGTGGCTGTATATTAGTCATAACTTTCCAGTTATTGCATGATATTCTACTACTTTTCTGAATAGTATGCAAAAGAACTACAGTATATTAAAGCATACTAGTAGTCAAGTGTTTCACATTTCGTTTCATGTTTTACATGGATTTGGAATGCTTACAGATTAAACATTAACTCCACTGAATGTTGTAGCACTTTACAATAAATATGACTCATTATTTATCTGAGTTTTGCCTGGCAGTGCCTCTAATCGCACAAGCAATTATCTAATGTTTAATAAGAGACGAATACATTGCTAAAGTTTGCTCAGATATAACTGTCAGCCTCAGTTGCTACAGTGGTTAATCAAACACGTTTTCACACCATGCAAAACACGGTGTTGGATAAAGAAAGTATTTTGATATCAGTAATGCTGAAATGTGGAATTTAAAATGTTGAACAAATAAGATATTTATTTCTAAAAAACGAATAGCTAATAATTACTGTTGTCGCTCAAATGTATTGAGTCACACACATTTTAACTAGGAGAGGATCCACGAAAATTACGGCTTGGCCTGTGTAGCTACATACCATATTGATATACAAAGTACAGGTACAGATTGAGTGGGGATAGATATGTCCTCATATAGTTGTATAAAGAAACACAGGCAATATAAGTGGTGAATCAAGGGAACAGTCATTAAAAGGAGCATTAAATTGCTAAAATAAAATGTTTATTAAAAATTTTCAAATTTCAACAAAACAATAGAGTTACCCCCTTAAAGACATATTGTATAATGCATCATTTGTTCAAATCAATATTTGGAATATTCATTTTTTGAAGATTCTGCGGACAGATTTACTAACATTTTGCAAGGAGTTTGCATCACACAATTGATGCAACTGGGGCAAAATGTTATTTGGAATTTCATTGTCAGCTCAAAACTATAGTGCAAAGGTGTATGCTTTGCAGGAAAACAGCCTCATTGTGCTCTGATGCTAGGGAAAAGAGCAGGGACCTTATTTATGAAGGCCTTGCGTCAGTTTTGCGCCGCCGGTGCGTCACTTTTTGTGACGCACCAGCGGTGTAAAAAATGCGCCTTGTTGCGCCATATTTAAAAAGTGACGCATCTAGGTAGATGCGTCACTTTTTAAACCCCTGCGCCACATTATACCTGCGTCAGGTATAATGTATGCAGAGGGGGCGTTCCCCCGCAAAAAGCCTCGTAATAGTGACGCAGTGAAATCTATGAGATTTCACTGCGTCACTTTTAGGACGCTGTTGCGTCAAAATCTTGCACCTGCCTCACAGCAGGCGTAAGACTGATGCAAGCCCTTTCACATGGGGCTTTCCCCATGTGAAAGGACGCATTGCTGGAGTTGCGTCACTTTTGTGACACACTCCAGCAATGCGTCACTTTTGCGCTTACAGATACGTCAGAAATACTGACGTATCTGTAACTCCTTGCGACATGATGCGTCATACATTCATTATGACGCATCAGGAATGTCGCAAGGAGTGCGCAGTGAAAAGTGACGCATCGCTGTTTTCACGCAGCGATGCGTCACTTTTCATAAATGAGGCCCCCAGGAGTGCTGTATCTTAGTAGATATTGCACTACCCTTCTCTGTCCCTCTCACAAAACGCAGCACTCCACCTTTAGTTGCTGCACTGCATTACTTGACAATTTAGTTATTCTGCCCACATATTTTCACATGGAGACACAAACCACAGGTTAACGTACTGTTAGACCTAACATACTTCCTGTGGTTTCTCCCTAACGTTTTGCCTTTAGACCTACTGTTTTAGCTTACTTTGTTCTGCTCACTTTACCACTGCTAACCAGTGTTAAAGGACTTGTGAACTCTACTTAAAACATGGGAACATTGGCTTATACTCAATTGGCACATTTAATTTACTTGTAGGGACCTAGTACAGTGGCACTAGATGTGTACAGGGCCTGCAAATTAAATGTTACTAGTGTGCCTGCAGCACTGATTGTGCCACCCCCTTAAGTAGCCTTTAAACATGTATCAGGCCTGCCATTGCAGAGCCTGTGTGTGCAGTTTAAACCTGCCATGTCGACCTGACAAAATACAACTTTTGCAAGGCCCAAACCATACTTTTTAACACATATAAGTAACTCCTAGAGTAGGCACTGTACAGCCCAGATGGCAGAGTGCAATGTTTATAAAAAGTAAGACATGCACTTTTCAGTTTTACATGTCGTGGTAGTGAAAAACTCTTAAATTGGTTTTTCACTTCTGCAAGGCCAATCTCTCCCATTGGAGTTACCTTATTGCATTTAATAACTGCAATTTTCAAAAAGGGAACAGATAGCCCTTCAAGTTTGGTGTCTCTAGAATCACAATTTCAAATCCTAACTTAAGGTGAAGTCATATTTTAAATTGCAATTCTGAAAATGCCTCTTTTAGAAAGTTAGCATTTTCTTGCCTTAACCATTTGTTACCTGCAGCCTGTCTCTGGTCAAATGACTGACTGTAGTTGACACTTGGGCTTTGCGTATTCCTCCTAGACAGTCACATACAATGGGAACTTAGGTGTGACTGGATGAGTCATAACTGGCAGGATGGAAGGGAGGAGCTGGGCTCAGCCTTATTTACTCCTGAATAGGCTGTGTCCCGCCTCCACGCACAGGGCTGCATACCCTCCTATAGTTAGTCTGGAGCCAGGGCAAGAAGGCAGGGCGTTTGTGCACTTCAAAGACACGACTCTTGAAGCTTCTCCTCACTTCAAAGGCACAATTCTGTATAAAAGAAGGACCTCAGACACCACCACTTTAGTACACTTCTGGATCTGTGGATACTCTACCAGGAAGAAGAACTGCTGTGCTGCTACAAGGACTGCCACACTACTGGACTGCTAATCCGAAGGAGCTGCTGCCCTGTTGTGCTGACCTGCTGCCCTCTTGCCTGAGGTAGAAGAACTGGAACTGCAACCTCCATCTTCAACCCAGGACACCACAGTAACAAATCCTCTGTCACTAAGAGGATACGCAGAATAGGGCAAATCTGCTACAAAGACCAATATATTCGGAAGACCATCAGGGGGGATGTGCGTCTACATTAAGCACTCGCTAGAACTAGAATTCAAGGAAATAAATAACATGCCCAACATGCTCCAGGTGGGTATTTTGAAAGGCTCCCTCACGACTAACGGAACCTCTTCTATTCTGGTGATTAACATCTACCATAACCTGGACGGATCTACAGCCGACTTATCCTTACTAATAAACCATCTAGAGGCCCTGTTATCACAATTCCCGGCATTGGATTGCATCATCCTTGGTGACCTCAATATCCACAATATAGGGGTTACACCCCCACAAAGCCACCAATCTGGGCCCACCAAGGCTATGAACGCCCTATTAAAATCCAACAAACTGGTGACAGCACATTCTGTCTATTTAAAGAAAAGGCCAGGGGCCTTTGTCGCTCCCACGTATAACAACCAGACCACGATTGACTACATTATATTAAGTGACAACCTGCAACCTTTGATGTCGGACTACTCTGTTCACCAACGCTGTGACAGAGACCACGCCACCTTAATAATTACACTGATTTTGACAACAAACACACGCCATAAACTACAACACCTTGGGGCCGCAAACGGCGAGGAACTGATGAAGTTACCTAGAAGAATTAAATGGGGGCAGGCAGCAACCATCACGTTCAAAAATTGGACAGACTCGTGGGCAGGCTGGCCGCCGGGTGACCACATAAATGGCGCTATAGCAACATGGGAAAGAAAGCTCCAAAGATCTGAATAAAAAACGAAAAGCGCACCGGAAAAATGGCACAGCCTCAAACAAAAAACAGCTACAAGAGGCCGCAAGAAGCCATTCGAAGAATGTGTGGGCAGCAAAAAGGCAAACATTGCGAAGCTCAATGGCTGAAAATCTTTGACTTGCTGAGCCTTGGGAAATTGCAAGAATTTTGGAGCTATTTAAGTAAGCTCGGACCAGGTCCAAATCACAGAGAAAACTCTCTCGAGGCCCCCACTTGGGTTGCCCACGTAAAAACTTTATATAATGAAGATCATGTTGCCCTTCAATTCAAGAATGAATTTAAACCAGGAGAAGAGCCAGATTCCAGCCCCCACAGGAAGGCGCCACCTGGCAAATTACTTGTGTCCAAAAAAAAATAAAAAAATCAGAAACAACGGCACCCAGGGCCCTAATGGCCTTCCAGGTCTATTGTTTAAAGCGAACGTAGAATTCTGGGCCGAAAATTTGACCCATCTATATGCCGAATGCTGGCTCTTGGGTGATGTGTCAGACTCCTGGAGAGGCTCGCTCTTACACCCTATCCATAAGAAAGGGTCTAAATCAGATCCGTCCAACTATCGATTGATAGCCTTCCTGGACATCGAGGGCAAAGCCTATGCCAGCGCCATCTTGACAGATCTCGCAGACTGGGCAAGTGAAGAAGGTCTCCTGCCCCTCTGTCAAACTGGATTCAGAGCCGGGTCCTCAACCGTAGACAACATCACTGCCCTTTCTTATCTGGCCCACCAAGCTCGGTTGCGTAAGAGTCTCCCTTTATTCGCCTGTTTTATCGACTACTATCGACTACTATCGACTACTCTGCAGCGTTCGATGGGGTAGACCGTGCTATCCTATGGAGAAAGCTGGCCCAATGGAATATCAATCCGACCCTATTAAGAGCAATCCAATCGTTGTATCAAAAAACGTGGGTCCGAATTAAACTCTCAAGCGATTTCGCATCTGAGAAGATTGACACGGATCGAGGGTTAAAACAGGGGTGCGTTCTAGCACCTCTGTTGTTCAATCTATATACAGCAGACATGGAGATAGCATTGTCCGGGGCAACCCTAGCCACTCCAAGGATTGGTGGAACTAAAATCCAGTTTATGCAATATGCTGATGACCTGGTACTTCTGGATCATACCAAGATTGGCTTGCAAAAGGCGCTGACCGCCCTGGCAACTTACAACAATAAGAACCGGTTGGTAGCTAACTCCTCCAAGTCAAAGATAGTCATTTTTGGCAATTATCCAAACAAAAAACTAGCCAAATGGAGGCTTGGCCATCTGACGTTGGAAAGCACACAGCAATACACTTACTTGGGTGTCTGCTATCACTAGTCAGGGCGTTCTGGTGCCCATCTAAAGAAAATCCAAAGTAAACGGAAAACTATCTCCTATGCGGTCTGCAAACTACAAGCCACTCTACATAGCCCAACGACAATGGCTATCCATAGAGTACTCAAGGCAAAACTAATGCCGGCCCTCAATTATGCCCAACAAGCGTTCCCGGGTAAACTTAATAAGGAACTGGGAAAAATCAACTGCAGAGCTTATAAGAAATTATTCTTACTACCGAAGTGCACCAGAAACACCCTTGTCCGCCTAGAATTTTCGCTCAACCAACAAAAACTGGAAGAGATGGCTGCCTTGTGTAAATATTACTATCTCATAATAGCGGCACAAGACAAGTCCCTGAAGGCAGTTCTGAAATATATTTTTACGGAACCCGGGAATCCCTGGTCAACCACCTTCACCATGGCGAAGGAACTCCTCAATCTCGCCACCGATCATTGGAACCCTGAGCTAGTTAATTATGCAGCAATTAAAAATGCCATCAAAAAACAAGTCTGTATCCATTCCCGGGAAATGATTACGGAGTCACTGGCAAAGCGAGGTTTCCATGAGTCCCTATGCCTGCCGCACATAGTGCATAATCCCAAACACGATCTCAAGCAGGCGGTGGGCCGCTCTGCCCTTCACATGATCTTAGCCTACAGATTACACCCTCTGCCTATTAAAGAACTATACGCTCTCGAACTGACAGGTCGGGGAGTTCCGGAATGCAGACTCTGCAATTACAAACGAGAGGCGCTGGCCCATCTATTACTTTGCTGTCCGGCCCTGCGCGCGGCACGCAACCTTTACCTTAGGCCAATTCTACGACAAATGGGGACACACACCGCAAAGGAGGCAGTCCATCAAATATACACATTGACTATAGTAAAGCTAATGGCCTCCTTTGGAAAGTTTATCCAACAGACACGGGCCAAGCTGATGGCTACCCAGGGCATAAATGATTAAAGACCTTGCAGTTGTAGGCGGGGCTGCCCTTGCACAGGCACCATTCTTTTGAGCTTGCCAGTGCCCGGGATTCACTATACAGACCTATCAGCTGACTAACTTGTTGTTTTAAATCTTTTATAATTTTCCACTCTGTTTTTAATGTGTTTTTAATGTAATGGTTTTGAGTAACCAAACAATAAATTCATTCATTCATTCATTCATTCATTCATACACTTCTGGATCTGTGGATACTCTACCAGGAAGAAGAACTGCTGTGCTGCTACAAGGACTGCCACACTACTGGACTGCTAATCCGAAGGAGCTGCTGCCCTGTTGTGCTGACCTGCTGCCCTCTTGCCTGAGGTAGAAGAACTGGAACTGCAACCTCCATCTTCAACCCAGGACACCACAGTAACTCAAAGGGTGAGTCTGCTGTTCCTGATCTGAGCATCAGGGACAAAACAGATTACCCCCTACAGCTCCTTGACCCATCTTCATCAAGTTTCTGACCCCCAAGAGGTGCCTCTCAGGTCCTGGGCACTTGGTGTTGCTCTCGAACTCTTAAATTCAAGCTTTTTGGCTCTTTGCGACTGCAAAAGTGCCAGTGTGCAAGAGATGAGTGCTGCTCACACGGAAAGTCAGTGCAAGCTGCTGCAAGTCTGTCTCTTCACACAGCAATCACTGATTACCCATGTGGACCCCAAAAATGAGGTTTGAGCCCAGTTGTCTGCGATGCCGAGCCTGCCTCTCGCCCCAGGCCGACTTTCACCAGCGACTCTCTCATTGCTCCAAGTGACCTTCTTCAATGGGAACAGGACTCTTGGCACAAAGCTTGACAAGGTAAACCTTCGGGCGGACTAATCTGGGACTATATCCAACCCATGATCCATCATGGTCAGCTTGAACTTTTTTTTTTTTTTTTACTTTGACTTTGAGATAGCCGCGGTTGATACTTTCAAAACACCAGTTATACTAATTGGATTTTTGCCGTTTCGGTCTTGTTTATTTATTAAATTAAGGTCTATATTTCTAAACTGGTGTGATGTTTTCACTGTTTTGTTGTTTTAAGTGATGCACAAATATTTTCCACATAGCCTCTAATTTAAGCCTGACTGCTCTGTGGCAAGCTACCAGGGGTTTGAGCACAGGTTAATTTGGGGTTCAGTTGTGCCTTACCCTGACTAAGATTGTGGTTGCTGCTTGACCAAGGCTCACACCCTAGTCAACCAACAACCCAATTTCTAACAGTAACCATTCTCCCAATTCAAGCTTTTTTTGTTTAGTTAAGATACATTTTTCTTGAAAAGTTGTTTCGTAGTAAATGTTGAGGCTTTAAAGAGGAAAAATAATGGGATGGTCAAAATAATGTCAAAATGATTATAGATTTGCCTTCCTTCATCTATCTTGTGGGTTGTTGCAACACTTTTCAAGCAGAGCCTCTCATGAAGGCTTTAGACGTGGTGAGAAATGTATGAAAGGCAATGCAAATGTTAGTGAACATGCTCAGAAATGTTAATCTGTTGTGAGATTTCCACTAGCAAAAGTGACTCCTATGCATATAAAATTGCTTTGTGATTATTTTGTCCGTTGTGCAAATGTATTTGAAAATGTCTGTTTGCAAGTCAGAGTTCTTACAAATAATGAATGATGCCCCTTCGCCGTATTTAGTGTAAAGGGTGCTTAAAAAAACAAACAAACGACCTTACCACCTGATCAAATATAGTGAAATATAAAGGTCTGCTGATATGTTGGGTATGGTGTTCTAGAAGGCAGATTTGGTGCAAGCAAAAACATTATTACAAGAAAGGATTCCTTTTGTACTGGATCTCAATTTATCTTCTAATCATCTTTCAGTTTGATCTATTTAGCACGTGCTAAGAAGCAATGGGTCAAACACCTGGTGGCCCCCTACGCACGGAACACCACCTACACCAGCCATCACCGTCAGAAATCTGGGGGTGATTTTTGACGATAAATTAAATTTCATGGCCCACTCAAATAAAATAGCAGCAACAGCCCATCACAAACTTAGGCTGTCAAGAAAATCATGCGGTTTCTACCAACCTCAGCAGGTAAGACGCTGGTAAGCGCCCTCGTGCTGTCATCTCTTGACTATTGTAACAGCTTATTCATCAACGCCCAAGCAAGAGTGACCAACAAAATGCAGACCATCCAGAATGCTGCAGCCCGCCTCTTGTCTGGAATCCCAAACTTCTCACCAATCTCTGAGACTATAAGAGACCTGCATTGGCTCAAGATTCGAAACAGGATCAAGTTTAAAGCGCTGTGCATACTCTATAAAGCACAGCACAACTGTGGTCCACATTTCCTGAAATCTCATCTCAGATACCAGTCCCCCATAAGATCGCTCCGATCTAACAACCTTAAAATCCTTCAAATACCACAAACAAACACAGTTAACTGGGGCGATAGACGCTTCCTTGTGGCAGCTCCCAGGTTATGGAACTCCCTGCCAGACCCCATCAAAGACAGCCCATCCCTGATGCATTTCCGCAGAAAGATAAAGACCTGGCTGTTTGATCAAGAATAGTTACCGGCCTAACCTCGGAAATACATTCAAAGTTTCTAGCGCCGAGACGCCTACGGGCAATTGTACGCGCTGTATAAATCTCAAAAATAAATAAATAAATAAATAAATGGGTAAATTACGATATTAATCCATACAAATTATTTCTTCATCAAGCATTCCTTTTTGTCTTGCTCATAGATTTAAAGGTGTTGGACTTGAGGCCTTTTTGCAGGGTCATCTCTAAACATTTTGCCTTTCTCCTAGCCTTTTTTCTGACATGGTGTTGGTGGTTTGAGGACTCTGAGGACTTTAGCACTGCTGTCCAGTGTAAAGTGTGTGTGCTCTCTGTGTTAAACATGGTAAGATTGGTCTACATCTGTTTGGCCTATTTAATTTACCTGTCGGTACCTTGTAAAGTGGTATCTCATATCCCCAGGGCAGGTAAATCAAATGCTACTGGTAGGTTTGCAGTGCTGATGGCGCTACCCACCCAAGTAGCCTTGCAAACCTATCTCAGGCCCCTGCCATTGCAGGACCTGTGCACTCAGTGTTACTGCCTAAAGTGTGTGCCATGTCTGTGACCCTCTTTTACTACATGTCAGTCACCCATAAGGTAGGCCCTAACTAGCCCTATTGGTAGAGTGCATTGTAGGTAAAAGATAGAACATGTACCTTAAGTGTGTGACATATCCTGGTAGTGACAAACAGCCATTTTGGTTTCTCACTACCAAAATGCATGCATTCCTTTGGGAGGCTGCCTTCCCATAGGAATGCATTGGGTATTCCCTGATAAGTGTTTCAGTGGTAATTCCTGCTATGAGAGGTGCAGCGTGGTCAAGTTTGGAATATTTGGAATGGTAATAATACATGCTGCCCAATGGTGTGCCCAGATCTATTATAACTATTTTAGAAATGCCACTTTAGAAGTTGGCATTTCTGTGTGCTAGGTGTCTGCTGGCCTGATGTGGATTGCATGTCTGGCTGTTGAGTGACAGGGGCTGGTGAAGTATGTGTGGTTCCAGGAGGGGCAAGGTGAGCCAGCGCTAGGCTAAATGGGATATCTGCATTTGGAGTAGTGGGAGGAGAAGTCCCTGGTCCCTGAATAGGTCTGTGCCTAGCCTGTATAAAGCGGACCGCCCCCTGTGGTGTGTCTGATGACGAGCCCCCACCTGCCAAAGGGGACGAGGAGCCTGGTAAACAGAGTGCTCCAGTACCCCCAGAACCAGTTTTGTCTGGGTCCCCCAAAGCCCTGTACTACAGACAAATGAAATTGTGATATAAATATAGGGTCTGTGACCCTATGAAAAGTGTGCTTGTCCCTGTACTGGGGGCTGCTGCTGCTGGGCTCCAGAAGGAACCACAAAATGGACTGCCTTCCTCCTGGAGGGCCCTGTGAGCTGGCCTGCCTGGGCCCAGCTTTGTGCCCCTAAGGACTTTGCTTCTGGAGCTGGGTTTCCTAGCGCCTCGTGAGTGCTTTACTTTTGATGTCAAGAAGAAGAGGAGCATGTGTGCTCCGCAGCACTGTGTTGCACATCGTGGAGAGGGAATCCCCGGCGTAGGGATTCCCCCATGCTCGGACGAGAAACAGGAGCCCTCCCCGCATTTCTGCCACATTTTTGAATTTCAGCAAGGCAGGACCCCACCCCGCACTTCTCAGTTAAAACAGTTGGGGCCTACCTTGCACTTCTGTGCTGGAGAGATAAGGGGAGGAGCGCTGAGAACCAGAAGTCAGGCATTCTGTAAGCCTGGTATTAGGCGGGGCTGAAAAAGGGAAGCCCATCATAGCGCGGCCAACAAAGGCAGTCAGGCAAACCTCCTGCCTGAAGGTGGGCAGGGTTCACATGCCAGAGAGACCCGCGGTGTTGTTCAGAGGAGCCCAAGTAAAGGGGGGTTCCACAAAGCCTTCCGGGTGCCAGAAGTGGTTCCAGAGCCAACCGAGGAGCCTAGTTCGTGGCGGAAGCCTACCCTGCCTTTGTGTGACCCTGTAGTGAAGCCACTGGTGAGAGAAGACCGAGAGAACGGAAGAGAGGCCCCAAGAGGTGGGCCGACCAAGGCACACTACCAGTGCTCTCCCACTGCCACAACATCGGTGCCCAGAGGAGCCCCGGTGAAGGGGGCTCCACAAAGCATTGCTAGCGCCAGAGGCGGCACCAGAGGAGATCAGAGGTGTCCCAGGAGATAGCCCGGTGAGTGGGGCTAAGTTGGGAGCCTGGTGGGGGGGTGTCAGGGCACATTGTCGGTGCCCTCCCCCTGTGGTTGCTCCCTAGGCACTGTGATTGGGCCTGCTAAATCTCCACAGCTGCCCTGCCTGACAGTGGGCAGCTGCAACGTAGGGACAAGTCTGGCCCCTTGAGTCCGACTCGGACGTGAGAAGCCCAGTCAGGCCAGTGTTCTTTTTGCTCCACAGCTGCATTGCAGTTGCAGGCAGCTGCAATGTTTGAGGGCCAGGTCTTGGTGAGTGAGGAAGGGGTGGGTTGCACCCCACGCTCTAGTGTATTTGCGCACTTTGTGTTTGCTACCAAGGTAGCTAGGGGGGTCATTTGAGAGGTCTCCAATATAGCCCTGACATATTGGACGTAGGGTAGTTGAGCCCCGGTGTAAGGCCAGTTGACCTGGGGGTCATTTGGGTACTTGTATGTACCAGAATGGCGCAAGGCCCTAGAGGAAGGTGATGTTTGCCCCTGATGCATGTTCTGTGGAGTACTGCTGATGTTTACGTATAATGTGTTTTATGCTTACAGTAATAATACTAATGTGATGTTGCTGAGGTCATTATGGTACCAGTAGTTACCGGTTGTGTTTTATACTTACTACCTGCATTTTAATGGTTCTGACCGCGGCCCGATTGGCCTGGTCCTGTATATAATCCCCTGTGAATATTGCCAGGGCCAGTTGGCACAGTGTAAATGTGTTATTATGTTTCTAATGTGTTTATGATACTACAAAGGCTATTTTTGATACAACCTTGTGTGGAGTTCCTTTTGTGGTGTGCCTAGTGTGTTGCTTCTGTGTGTGTGTGTTGCGAAAACGCTTTACACATTGCCTCTGGGATAAGCCTGACTGCCTGTGCCAAGCTAACCAAGGGGATGAGCAGGGGTAATCTTCAGCATGTAACTCCCTTGCCCTGACTAGAGTGGTGGTTTCTGCCTGGCTTAGGCTCATGCTCTAGCCAACCACAAATCCCATTTCAACAAGAGGACTCTTTAGTGATCCTTGCACCTTTCATAACA
This sequence comes from Lissotriton vulgaris, assembly GCF_964263255.1. Taxonomy (NCBI): domain Eukaryota; kingdom Metazoa; phylum Chordata; class Amphibia; order Caudata; family Salamandridae; genus Lissotriton; species Lissotriton vulgaris. The sequence goes on from NC_141696.1 coordinate 507,105,286, forward strand.
ATGAGGCGTGAAAGCTTTCTTACACTTTTTTAACCTCATCCTTGCGATGGATATTTTCCTCCTGTGCTGGGCCCCCATGCCAATGGGTGTGGTCATGACAGAACGGTTCCGTCATGAGCACAGCTCGACCGATGCTCATGACGGAACCGTTCCGTCATTAGCAGCGAAAGGGTTAAAGCATACCTTGGCAGATATATTAAAAAATATCATATGCAACACAGCAACCAACGTTCTGTGCTTTATTGCATTGGAGGAGAGAGTATTACTGAGCCATATCTACTAAGATATGTCACTACTGATCTCTTTTGTAGAACTGCACACAAGCAGGCGACCTAACACCACGCAAACTTATTTGCACCATAATGCAAAGGTGCATGCTTGGTGTCTACCGTAGATTTAGTTCTGAAAGCGTGACCTTCCAAAAAGCATAGTATGCCTAAACAAACTTTAGATTTGTGATGTACAGTGCAGCACAAATGCAATTCGAGAAAGGCTAGGTGAAATAAAAATATTTCTCCTTGTTAACGTGCTCCGCAAGAAGGCATTATTTTTTTAGAGAGAGTCCTGTACACCAAAATTAGTAGATAGGGCTTTGCTTTAAAACCATGTTTCATAGCATGGGATCATCATTTACCACCCAAGGGATTCCCCCTTGATGCAAAATAAAACAAAGGAGAGCATTTTAGGAGCAGGTACTTTACCAGGACTTTTTGCCACAAATTGTTTCACTTTGACTTTTCCCCCGCATTTAGGGGCCGATTATGATGGCGGATGGACCTGAGTCCATCCGCCACCATAGAGTAGGAGGGAACCTCCGCATGGGCTGCGGAGTTCCCTCCTGTGCAATTAGGATGAGACCGCCACCCTGGCGGTCACATCCTTTATTTTTAACATTGCGGTGGGTGCAGCTTCAAGCTGCACCCGCAGCAATGTTAAAAATGCACGCATCGCATTTGTATGTAGAAAGTGGCAGGCACCGCGCGGTGCCTGCCGCTTTCTGCATACAAATGCAGGGGGGTACCATAGGTACCCCCCATGTGCACCCCCCACCCCCCCTTCACCTAGGGGGCCCGCAACGGGCCCCCGCAGTGAAGTTACACATGCTTTTCCACGGCGGGAAAGCCGCCGCTGAAAAGCATGTTTCACAGCCCATCCTAATCTGGCTGACGGTGTCTGAGAGACACCGTCACCATATTAGAGCTTTTCCACCGCGGTTGTAAGCCAACCGCGGCGGAAAAGCTGCGGACGGAAACCAGGACCCACCAGCCATCCTAATGTGGTGGTGAGTCTTTGGTGGGTCCGCAGAGGATTTTCCGCATCATCCGGGCCGGCGATGGCTTCCGCCGGCCCGGAGGATGCGGACAATCCTCCATCGTAATAGGCCCCAAAGTCTTGATAAATCTGTCCCACTATCTTTAATATTTATACCCTCCTAGCCAGTAACAAAATGAATGTCTTCTATGACAAATGCATCATGAGATAGCATTGCCTAAGGAACACTTAGTTGAATCTGTACAACAATACACAAAGTAATGTTTTTGCCTTATGGCCCTCAAATTTCTTTCAGTTGAACTAGGATAAATGGTTGATCATCAGCTGGACTTATTTTCAAAAGGTGTCAAGCTTACATTGATTTCCTCCTGAATGAAGGTTTAGTATTCAGTCCTTACATTTTTAGGTCTCAACTGAAGGTAGATTTCGCTGGCTTGACAGCCTCATCTTTCCCAAGCCAATCATACAAAAAACATACATTGAGACTCTCAGTCAACACTCCATCACCACAAAATAGAGATCAATGGACCAGTCCACTTCAGCCACAGGATGACTTTGCTGTGAGTGACTGCATTGTGCCCTTGCACATGTGTACCTGGACCTAAAATAGTTTCCCATCAGTAAAATGTTTTTAGACACTTGTACTCTACAGTAAATGGTAATGCCTATGTATAGTATGGTTTGACTAAAGGACAAGGGAACCCACTAGGTAAGCAAGGACCTGGGGTATCAATTAAGCTAAAGACAATGGTCCTTGACAGGGAAAATAACAACTGCAATAATTATAGACCACAATATGAACTATAATGAAAAAAAGTCCAGCCGGACTTGGAAATTTAATCAATGTTTAAATATGTTAGATCAGACGAACCAACAATGAAACAGTGGGACTCAATCCTGCATCCACAGTGCTACACATACATTCAAACAGTACATATACTTGGGGTATTTCAGGCATATAAAAAACAGGAGCAAAAAGGGAATTTAAAGTGCATTTGCTTCACATATGTCAGAAACACACGTTTTTTGGCACATAATAGTACATTAGTGTTTAAACCACAGTGGTTTAAACACTAATGTACTATTATGTGCCAAAAACCGTGTGTTTCCCACATATGTGAAGCAAATGCACTTTAAATTCCCTTTTTGCTCCTGTTTTTTATATGCCTGAAATACCCCAAGTATATGTACTGTTTGAATGTATGTGTAGCACTGTGGATGCAGGATTGTGTCCCACTGTTTCATTGTTGGTTCGTCTGATCTAACATATTTAAACATTGATTAAATTTCCAATCCGGCGGGACTTTTTTTCATTATAGTTCATATTGTGGCCTATAATTATTGCAGTTGTTATTTTCCCTGTCAAGGACCATTGTCTTTAGCTTATATGTAAAGTATGGTGCCATAAACTATTTTCATAACACTGAAGACATTTCTTGTAAATTGCAATGTTGATTCATCACTATCAGCCAGCTTTGGTCTGTTTATTTATCTTTAAGAAAAAATAGTACAAGTCATTAGAAGCAAGAATTTAACAATGTTCTAGCTTGAAGCCACACCCCTTTCACTTGCCACCTCCATTGCATTCTCCTGTGAGGACCTCTATTGGTAGTATAGCACAACTGCATCTTTCCATCGCATTCTCCATTGTACTCTTCTGTGAGGACCTCTGTTGGTAGTATGGTGCAACTATAGCTTTCCATCACTATCCCCATTGTACTCTTCTTTGAGAACCTCTAGTGGCAGATTGAACAACAACAGCTTTCCATCTCCATTGTATTCTTCTGTGAGGAAATCTTTTTGCCGTATCATGCAAATTAAGATTTCAGGTAAATGTGGCCTCCTTAGAGGGCATCTGTGAGCTGTATAGTAAAACTGCATTTTTCCTGACCTTAGCTTGGTTGCCACTCTTAGATTTCTGGATAAAAGCATGGACTGACCTTTTACATCTTTGAGTTCTGCTGAGACTCATGTCTCCTAGTCCGCCAGTGACAAAAGTAAATAATTCCTTCTTTTCTTTTTTTCCCCTCAGATTACCTTCATTGCTATAGCAACCTCTCGACCTGGTCCACCTCTGGTGCATATAACTTGGTGGTTCTAATCTCAGCTGGTATTCTTTATGGGGCACGCCCATTTATACACAACCTGAGCTGACCCAGAGGTTTTATTCATTGGAATTTATCCTATACCTTAATCTGATCTGATCGAATCGAAAAATGGATCATCCAACAAGTTCCAAAACAACCCAGTATCTGGCCTTTCTCTATTTACATGTACCCTCTGATCTAAAGCTCTGAACTATCTTACAGAATTCCACCAGGCATTCCAGGTAGGAGCACCATCTGGCCCCACAATTTACAAATCTCTCTCCTGGCCAACAAAATCACATAAAACATTGATTTATGCTGCAACCCCTTCGGGTCTTGCACCCCACCCAACATAGATACAATGCCAAATAAAATAAGAGATGGGCTTACCACCTCGTCAGTACCCAGGGCCCTAGAGATAGTCTTACCCATGTCCCTCCAAAATTCTTGTATCTTGGGGCAGAAGGCGAATATGTAGACGTCAACTGCATTCTGGAAACCACATCTCAGACAACTAGCTTCTCCACTACCCTTTGTTCTGGATATTTTAAGAGGGGATCAGTATATCCTGTGGAGTGTGAAAAAGTGGTTTCTTCTGAGTGCAGCAGATTTAAACAGAGGGTAAAGAATGTCTAAAAACACTTGCCATAAATATTGCCGCTCTTCACTCGGCAAGCAATTCTCCCAGACCTAGTATGGCTTTTCCATCTTTCTATCTACTGCAGCCAGAAGATGGTTATACCATTGAGCCACTTCTTTCTTCCTTGGGGCCAGATTTTGTAGTTCGTTTTCCATGGGATTATCATTATCTTCCAAAAAGGGATCAGCGTTGACTCTTACACCAATATGAGAGCTGATAAAACTGGAATCTAGACAGAACTCCACTCTTAATATGGCTCCAATTGTCCCAAGGAGGACATTTATTACCCACTATGACATCCTACCAGTGTAGGTCTCCAGCCTCATTTAGTGGCTGAGCTAGAGCGTCCGAAAGACACTCTGGGGTTCCAGGAGAGTCCCACATAGGTGCCCAATCGCTATAATAGGAAAGTCCCAAGCAGTCTCGACAATCCGACTACAGCTTGGCCGCCATACGCAACGTCTTCAGACTGATTTTTAAGAAAAACTTAGGGGAGCCGAATTTGTACATGAAGCCTACCTCCACTACACCGTCTAACTTGGCTTCAAACATACTGCAAATCAACGAGTCATCTGGGGTAAGCAATATCATACTGGAGTTTTTAATTGGTCAGTCCAACAATAGAGCTGAAGGTCTGGTAAACAGCCTGATTTCTTTACCTGCCCAGATAAAGGAGGATATCTTGCTCTAAATTTTAAGAATGTCAGATTTTGCAAAATCTATTGGGATATTATTAAAAAGGTTGGGGTATTTCGAAAGGACACACATTTTAATAAAGTTAACCCGACCATAATGGGAGATATTATGCCATCTTTTTAATAGAACATCGACCTCCTTCGATACTATATTTAGATTACTTTTTGGAATGTCTCTGAGGTCCTGGGTTATTATAAGTCCGAGATATCTGAGCTCCCTAGCAAAAATCCCCTCCTGATCAATGATGTTTCATGCCATAATCTCAGTTTTGTCGCTGTTTATTTAATAGCCAGGATATGTTCCGAAAGTCTGGGCTTCAACAAGAAGCTCCGGGAGTGTAGTATCAACAATAGAGGTTAATAAAATTAAATCATCCGCATAGAGTGCTAGTTTCCTCACAAACCCATTTAGTTCAAAAGGAGCGATCTGCTTATTTAATTTTAAGGTAAATAAATTCCTCATGCAGTGCCAAACAAATAGGCTTTGTATATACAACACATGAATGAGTTAAAGAATGAAATGTATTATGACAGAGTTTGCTTTTCAGATATAAAATAGTTCCTCATGCATTCCACAAAATGCTAAAGGATGCATCTAAGCTACTAGCAAGATCATACAATAAAATCATACTATGGATGATCTAAGATGTGTTTGAAAAAGTCTTAAGCCGACAGTGTAAGAAGTCACACCTGAAATCCCTTTCTATATGTATGGAGTATGTATTGAACATGAAATGGTGTGAGTACCATTACATGCCAAACATAATACTGGTGCAAGCACCATCTCACATGAAACCTAAAATCATACACAGATTCTCCTTAACTTATCAATTTTTGCAATGCATTCATGTTTGCAATGTCCTTTTAATCTGTTTCCACTTATTTCTGGAGATCAATCCACTGACCTTTTCCTCATGCTCAAAGCATGTTGAAGATTTCAGCAGGAGGATTAGTGGGTCTGGGGTAGGGAGGTAGAAGATTCAGAGCTGGCTAGGATGGGGTTTGTTAGGCTGAGAGAGCGCTGTCCGAACTCCTGTAGTGCTGTGGTGCTGCATGAGCCAGGCAGAGGCTGACCCTTGCTCCTGTCTGCCGCCCCTGCAGCTGTTTCACCTGGTGCGGATTCACACCTGGTGAAACTGGGCCCATTCTCCATGAATCCTGAAAATATCAGGTCTTGAGCCACTGGGCCACCTTTAATGGTACAGCAACATATACACCAGAGTTATTGCGGCAGAAATTTTGCAACCTCTCATCATGAAGGCATATTTCAAGATATTTATTTAATGTAACCAATAGTAGCAAAACCATTGCTAAAATGTTGTTTGGAAGTGAAGTGTGACTGTAGTTTTATGTGGATACAATAATCAATTATAATGTGATATATTTCCTAAGGGGATGGATTTTTAAGTTTGTCTTGACAGTGCAACTGTCGTCAAACCTTATGTGATCACCAGAAACAGAGCTCTAAAACAAAGGGGCAGATTTATAAAGGCCTTGCGCCGCCGGTGCATCACTTTTTCCCATGTTAAAAATGACGCACCGGCGGCCCAAGGCCTTCATAAATCTGCCCCAAAGTACTTGGCCGGGCTTTTGCTCTACCCATGTGTTGATCTTCCTTTCTACCAGATTTTTATTGGGCAGAATGGTTGTGCTTCCACTGAATTGGAATGCTAACTCACAGAAGACGAAGAATGGATTGATTATAGCGGCAAGCCAATGATGAATGCTACTGTCTTGATAGGTTCATTGGTAAAAGTTATTTTGTTAAAAACAATCTCTCAGATTACTATTGTAGCAAGTGTTTTGGTATTGATGTCCCCTCTTATAAATTATGGAGGGTAGGAAATTTTCCACAGTAAAAATACTTGCTAGTCCCTCCAAGGGAGGTTATATATTCTTTAGCCATTGGTTAGTTTGTATATATTTGTAATTGTATGTGTAGTATTTAGCTGTGTGTTAACATTTTAGTTCTAGGACAGGCCTTGGAAAAAAAACAAATTCAACAATTAAGATATATACATATATACATAGTAGAACTTTGGGTCAGTCCTCTTCCGCCATTAGTTTGTTTGAATGACATTCACATCCTTCTTCCGTTAATGACAGAACACAGCATGGGGCAATTTATCAGTCCACTTGGGTCATTAGAGTCTGTTGCTCTGCGAGTAACAGCCTTTCTCCTGATTACATATATACAGTCGCCTTGACATAAATGTACTTTGATTGCAGGGTTTGTGGGCTCGTTGTTTACTTTTCCATTATATCCATCCATAAGCCCCTTTTCATTTCCTTCCTTCTTATGTTTTACCTATTTTTAAAACACCCGCCAGCTCCCCCGCTACCCAGACAGTGCTATGTGACTACTGGCTCGGTGCTCACTTCATCTGGAGCATGCAGCATTCCACACGACTACTTCTTCTAAACCAGACATTTACATTGGAATGACATTGTCCATAGTTAAGTATTGTTTTACAGTTCCCAGATGCTGTCATACATAGAAGCCACATGTCAGCCGCCTTGTGCATCACACTATGCATATTGTGCCAATATTGATGCAATATGCAGCACCAGGAAAGTACGCTCTGCAAAGCTGCATAACATATCATAAAATTCGCAATATCATTACAAGATGACCAATCAATGTGATGTTTTTAGAAAGTTCATTTTGGAATTTGCTTAGTGTATGATTTCTACACCCTTCCACGATGATTGACACTGCTTCTTAACGTGACAGCCATGGTGGACCTTTGAACAATGATACCATATCCATTCTAATTGGCCGGCTACTGCTATATTTAACTTTTCACTTAGTTTTATTGCAAGCATTTGCTAGTCTCATTTAGGTAGTGCATTCATCCTTTTTTCTACCTTGAGTCTTTAAATGTGTTTAGCACATGCATGTTTAGTTGTGTTTTTTAGTGTGGATGGTTAAGTGGGTGATTTCAACAATGAGTCAGTGAAATGATGAAAGGATGCATGAGGCATGAATGAGTAATTGATGCAATGCCCTTCGAGCTATTGAGTGCCTAAGCTGATCTGTGACTAAAGAGGCACTTTCCAAAATAGGTCTTACCTGCAACGATTGTCAATAATTGTTGCTCGATTTTTACCAGCCATCCCAAAGAATGAGGACTGTGGCACTAGCAATAGAAGCAGGTTGTGTTTCCAGTCGGACCAAAAGGGGGGTGCACAATCCAGAGATCAATGAGACATTGTGCGGCAGATGTCGAACGATCAAGCTCATTCGCTTTGCAAGGCTTTTTTTGGACATAGTGAACAGTTGACCTGCCTATGACAATGGATGCTGTCAGCATGCCAATTTATATTTCATCTTAGGTCGATACAGCACACCATTTCAAGGCCATTTGGGAGCTCAGACACATCAGTTGGCAAAAAAAAAACAATGGCGAAGAAAGGGAGTGATAAAGAACATTGAACGAATGGAGAGAAAATTGCTGACGAGTAAGGAAGGGTATTTGTTTGGACTGAAGTAATTATGCTAAACACTATTGATCAAAACATCTGCTCTATTTAGTAGGTTATATTATTTGCGTCAACCTTGGGGGCACAAATGAGCCGTTTCAAAGTGCATGCTAACATCAAATCGTTCAAATGTGTAGATGGTTAAGCCGAAAACCTAAATATGTCAGTTTTCATTACTAAATGATTTTATGGCTTAGCATGTTTAATAATTTTAAAACCAACAGCAGCCTGCCTTTCATTAACTGGAACAGTAACAACTGGTTGCTGGAATAAAATACTGTCCAGGATGTAAGTCATACGTGGACTGTTTTTTGTTGGACTTCCGGAAGACATCCTACAAAGCATACATGAAATGCAAACTACGAGGGAAATGAATCAAAGAAGTGTATGACTGATTCCTTAATATACAATTATAGGACACTTTCTGTATATCATTTACATATTTATGGCACTATATACATACATATTAATATTAAATTGCTCTTTGACGTCAGTTAAAAAAGTGTTCACATATGTATGATTACTTTCGGTGTTAAATATTCCTCACAGAAGTTTGCTTGCATGTACATTATTCTGCATGGCAAAAGTTGAACATTGTTTAAAGGCAGTGTAAATATATTACCACATCACCTGATCTATTCGTTTCTTATTTTTTTTCCGGCGGTGATACACACATTCTCAGTTGTGAACTTTGTTGCGCTCTGCACCAATGGCAAGTGAACTGGTTGCTACAGGGATGTGGATTTCTTGGTGCAGGTGGGGCAGAGTTACCGATACCCATAGGTCTGAGGGGCCTACTGAACTATGATTATTGTTATATTTATCATTCATACAGGAGCTGGGGACCAATTCCCTTCCTTGCACTTGGGCACAAGTCACTCTGGCTATGCTACTCGGTTGGCAGAGTTAGAAGTGAGCCAAGGGGAGGGCGGAGTGATGCAAATATACCCTTGATGGGGTATTACAGGTTGCTCAATGCACTTTCCTATAAATGCCAGTGGATTGAAGTTGTCCTTATTTGGTTCCCGATTGCATGGTATGCCCAATTATTGCCAAATACACAGGGAAGCAGTAATTAGTCAACCCCTTCCAGCCCCACATTTCTCTTTTTACCGCCCCACCCTCTTCAGTTCCTAGCAACTTCCACACAGTCCCATTCCATACTTTTCATTTACTTTATACACAGCCCATAGGACATTTGGCTGTGGTGTCTGTTGTCTGTCTTCTCATCTTCAGATGATTCTCAGGTATTTATTTTATTAGGTTATGACATATACCATTACTGTGCAATATAATATATATTTCAGCAAATACAAGGCAAAATAATAAAGGCACTTAAGTGAAGTAGATATTGAATTGTTCTCTTGAAGGAAGAAGCTGAATAGATTATGTTAAAAATATAGCTGTTTACAAGAAATGGGCCAAGTCAGTTCCATTATTCATTCCAAGTAGACTTGATGACTCTAAAATCAAAATCCATCTTGCCTCTCTCTGCAGGAAAAACCTTATTGCTGACACCGCCCCCAGTCCTTTCATAACATTGTCAATTCTGAAATGCAGACGTGTAAACTGTGCAGACAGCTCTTTCATATCTTCCTAGGTCATACTGAGTTTGTAAGAGTAATGATGTAAGATGGTGTTTTGAGTACTGGTCAATGCGACAACCTCTGGTTAGTTTCTGTTCAAGAATTCAACTAGCCCAGTCCATCTCTACGTCAGAGCTTTCTCGAGCCCTCTGTCAAGCTGTTCCAATGAAGCTGTCACTTTCTGCTTTTCGTATCACCACTTTGATGTTATGTTATGCTACATTGTGATTTATTGAGCGCTCTATTACACGGAGGTGTATTGGCGCTAACTCTGCTCAAGAAAAAAGGATCATATCACAAGTTATTAAAAAGCCATACTTTCAGCTCCTTTCTGAATTATACTAGGGTGAGCAAGGCCCCAATCTGAGAAGGAAGAAGATTCGACATCTTGGTCATACCTGTTGTGAAACATTTTCCTCACCAGTTCATCCTCTTGAAACTGGAGACCACTGTTTTTGCGGCCCCCGATTTCCCAGAATGCTTTTTTTCCAGCGCTGTGCAGACTGCTAACCATATGTCTCTTTAACATCAGTGGAACTCTTCCTGTATAGGGATGAAATTAATAACAATCAGCATTTTTCTTTTAGTGCTAAGATAACAAGAGTGAATGAATGTTTTAGGGGAAAAAAAGCTCAAAATGATGTCTTCCTTTTGTGAGTTATAACATATAACTGATTACACATGATTTTACCACGTAATCCTTCTATATCCTTAAGATAAAGCTCCTATTGAATTGTAAACCTGAAAGAGACCTATGGTCCTCTTTGACAAATATCTTAGGGTGATATCATTTTGAATTAGCTGTTAAAAGTCTTGCTTAATGTTTACATTACTGACTCTTGAGTGTATATCGCAGAGAAAAACATAAAAGTGAGTCAGTGCTAAAAAAGTGCTTAACAAATATAAAAAGTATGAATTAAATGTGTGAATTAACCTGTTACTTACTCTAGGATGTATTCCAGGGATCACTGAAATAATATCGACAGACAAAATATCGAGTTGCCAAAATATCGTGGACAAAATATCGACAGTCAAAATATCGAGTTTGTATCTACAAACAGGTAAGTACAAAAATATCGAGTACAAAATATCGTTAACTAAAATATAGATGTAAAAAATATCGACTTTATTAAAAACAGTGTTAAATTAAATTAATATTAAATTTTAATTACTAAAATATACTTAAAAAGACTTAAATTAAATTATAATAATTAAATAATAAATGAAAATAATAAAAATAATTTTTTAAAATCTTATTTGTTGACCCTGAACCCTAAAAATACCCCTTTACCCAAAAACCCAAAACTGACCCTGAACCCTAAAAATACCCCTTTACCCAAAAACCCAAAACTGACCCTGAACCCTAAAAATACCCTTTTACCCAAAAACTGAAAACTGACCCTGAACCCTAAAAATGCCCCTTTACCCAAAAACTGAAAACTGACCCTGAACCCTAAAAATACCCCTTTACCCATGAACTGAAAACTGACCCTGAACCCTAAAAATACCCCTTTACCCATGAACTGAAAACTGACCCTGAACCCTAAAAATACCCCTTTACCCATGAACTGAAAACTGACCCTGAACCCTAAAAATGCTCCTTTACCCAAAATTTATCAATATTATTTAATTAGCAATTAATTATTAATTAACAATAACAATAAAGTAAATATATTAGAACATTAGCTGTAATTATTTTAATAATTAATATTATTTTTTCAAAATTAATTACTTAAAAATTACACAAAATTATATATATTAAAAATGTACTCTAATTAATGTAATTAACTAATTACAATTAATTAATTAACAATTATTTACTAATACAAAATATGTTCAAAATTATATTAATTAATTAACTAATTAATATTAATTAATTATCAATTAATTATTAATTAAAAATATTAACAAACATATATTAATTAATTAATTATTATTAAATTACTTCCCACCCTATTCCCCTATAAACCCACAACCCGCTACAGAATTACATTACGCAATTATTATAAAAACAAAATTCATGTAATAAAATATTTTATAACATTAATACACACTATTCACACATATTATTACATAAAAATACACTATAAAATATTATATATTATTAAAAAATCGATATTTTTGCTATCTATATTTTATACAGTCGATATTACTTCACTTACCTGAAAAACGATATTTTTGTAGTCGATATTATGTCCAGTCGATATTTTGTCCAGTCTATATTAAAAACTCGATATTATATCAAGTCGATATTTTGGAGTCGATATTTTGTCTCTATACCGTATTCCAGTTCACCATGTATCCACAATATGCCACTACAGACAGGGGCTAACCATATAGAAATCAGTATCTGCCCTGCTTCAATAGAAATAGATGAGCTCAAATTGATAAGCTGCGTCCTCTAGAAACAAAAATAAAGGCAAAGCAAGTAAGATAAGATGAGCGCCGTCCATGTTGGACCTCATCAATGAGGTGCAGCCTACTTCCTAAGACATGGTAAACTAATGGACCCACATGTTTTCATGTGCATCACACTTAGGCACCTCATTGAGAAAAATGACAAGCAACACCAACATGTCCGGATTTAATGTGCTGTTTACATTCCTAACATGCACAATTGCTGATTAGTACATAAGGCTAGACCTATTGAACTCATTTCAGCCACTGGGTATTACTTTGGTCTCCTTTTCAGTTCATCAGTTTTTTGCTCCTGGTTTCATTTGAGGCAGGGACCACCAATCTATGAATCTGCTTTGTTGTTGTAGCAGTAGACCAGCACAAGCTTCTACTCCACCACCATTGTTCCCTGTAGCGTGCGCATGTGAGCAGTCGCGCACACTGCCTTTCCCCAGTGCAAACACACTCTCCCAAAGCGCTCACTTTACTGCTCTATGCAAGACCAATGGTTTGTGAGCGGCACGCCAAAATACTCCCTTTCTTGGAGCTGAATTGCAGTGACAGCGAGTTTACAAGGCTCGGTGGAGAAGCAGAATGCGTGTGAAAGGACTTGCAAAGTTTTTCTCTTATCTGCATGGGTTTTGCTACAGTGAATGACAGCTCAGAGCAGGCAGTTGCTAATATGCTGCTTTCCTTATTATTGTGGAGTGGGGCCCTGCAAGGAGTCAGCAGCGACAGCGCCCTCTGGGTGCCTGATGCAGGAATGGATGTATGTATTGTTGGCAGTGGCGCTAATAAAACTTAATATGGTATCTGTTATAAATCGCTAGGTAAAACTGCGCTAAATAAAAGGTGGATTCTGCCTGTCACCAAAATAAAATCAGAACTTTTATGAATTAAACCCAAAGCATTAACTTTTGATGGCAGTAAGAGATACCAATCTAGTGGCTGAAGTGCACAGTGCGAAACTGAAAACCTGGAATCGGTTTCTGCTTGACCAAATTGTGTGTTCCTAGGTAAATAAATTTTTTCACTGAGCAACTTTTGTGTTCGTTATCACATATGAGACCATCTTCAAATAAATGTTTTCAGGGTGTGTGCTGTACAAAAAAGGTTGTCTTGTGTTTGATTTAATAGCTTGTAAATTACCTCCATCTAAATTGGGAAACTAGGTTTCATATTCTGCATATATGACAACTAACTTGCCTCTTTGTTCACTTATAGCATGGTCATCAGGGCCCAGGTAGGAAGGTTTTTCAGTTCATGTTAAAAAACTCCCACTTTTTAGAAATACTTTGCAAGTAAACTGATTTGCTACGGTGAAAGGCTTCTGCGTGATAAAGAAATACACCCTCCATGCCAGACCGCATCCCACAGTACAAGGCCTGTAATGAAAGGCTGAGAGACTGGCTTGAATTCAAAAGATACATCTGCTTAATATGGTACACAGACAAAATATCGATTTTTAAATATCGATATACAAAAATATCGAAGTTTAAATATCGATGGGACAAAATATCGAAGGTAAGTAATATCGACAGGCTTAATATCGATATTGGTATGATATCAGTAATATCGAAGTTGTAAATATCGATGTCAATAATATCGAAATTAATAACTTCGATGTTACTAATATCAATTTTTAAATACATTTAGTGTATATTATATTGTATTTATTATGTTTTATTATTTATTTTTAATGTAATTTAATTAAATATTGTCTTTTACTACTGTAGCGGGTTGTGGGTTTATAGGGGAATAGGGTGGGAAGTAATTTAATTATGTTAAATTAATTTTTAATTAGTAGGAATTATTAATTAATTAATTGAGAAATAATTTTTAATTATTTTTAATTAATTGATTAATTGATAAATATGTTCTGTAGCGGGTTATGGGTTTATAGGGGAATAGGGTGGGAAGTAATTTAATAATAATTAATTAATTGATATATGTTTGTACATATTTTAATTAATAATTAATTGGTAAATAATTTCTATTAATTAGTTAAATAATTAATATAATTTTGTACATATTTATAATTATTAATTAGTTGGTAAATAATTAATATTAATTATTTAATTACATTAATTATAGTAATTTTTTATATATAATTTATTGTTATTATTAATTAATTAATTGGGAAAAATAATATTAATTATTAAATTAAATTAATTACAGCAAATGTGCTAATATATTTTCTTTATTGTTATTGTTAATTAATAATTAATTGGTAATTAAATAATATTAATTAATTTTGGGTAAAGGAGTATTTTTAGGGTTCAGGGTCAGTTTTCAGTTTTTGGGTAAAGGGGTATTTTTAGGGTTCTGGGTCAGTTTTCAGTTTTTGGGTAAAGTGGTATTTTTAGGGTTCAGGGTCAGTTTTCAGTTCATGGGTAAAGGGGTATTTTTAGGGTTCACGGTCAGTTTTCAGTTTTTGGGTAAAGGGGTATTTTTAGGGTTCAGGGTCAGTTTTCAGTTTTTGGGTAAAGGGGTATTTTTAGGGTTCTGGGTCAGTTTTCAGTTTTTGGGTAAAGGGGTATTTTTAGGGTTCTGGGTCAGTTTTCAGTTCATGGGTAAAGGGGTATTTTTAGGGTTCAGGGTCAGTTTTCAGTTTTTGGGTAAAGGGGTATTTTTAGGGTTCTGGGTCAGTTTTCAGTTTTTGGGTAAAGGGGTATTTTTAGGGTTCAGGGTCAGTTTTCAGTTTTTGGGTAAAGGGGTATTTTTAGGGATAAGGGTCAGTTTTCAGTTTTTGGGTAAAGGGGTATTTTTAGGTTTCAGGGTCAGTTTTGGGTTTTTGGGGTACAGGGATATTTTTAGGGTTCAGGGTCAGTTTTGGGTTTTTGGGGTACAGGCGTACAGGGTAAAAACAAAAAAATATTACATTAAATCAAATAAATTACATGATAAAAATTCAAATTACATTAAATTATTAAGTGTTTTATTTATTTTAAATGTATATGTATTAGTTTTAATTTTGTTTTAATATTTTTATTTAATATTTGTAAAATTATATGTATTTTAAAATTATTTTTACATTATTATTAATACATTTAAAAAACGATATTTTTGATTCCGATATTTTTGTACTACGATATTATTTTTTCGATATTTTTGTACTTACCTTAATGAAGATAGGATTCCGATATTTTTGCTGTCAATATTTTTGCTCCGATATTTTTGCATTTCGATATTCTGTCTGTCGATATTATGTCAGACATTCGCTTAATATAATGGTTAACAATCGCCGGTGTTAACTCTTTTGCAAGATACAAAATGAAATTACCTACAGGTTACCAAACTAAGGGGCTCATTAGTATGGCTGGCGGACTTTGTTCGCCCGCCATAGGCCCAGGAAATGGGACCGCCGACTATGTATGCGGCGGTTCCGCATTACACATTAGGATGCCCCAGCATTACTGGCGGACGCATCCCGCATTACTGACATTGCGGCGGGCAGTGCTTTCAGCAGCACCCTCTGCAATGTCAGAAATGCATGTGGTGCATTTGCATTCACAAGGTGGCAGGCACTGCGCGGCGCCTGCCACCTTGTGCATGCAAATGCAGAGGGGTACCATAGGTACCCCCCATGTACACCCCTCACCACCCCAACACCCTGGGTGCCCGCAACGGGCCCCCAAATAAAAAAAACTGCATGCCTTTCCATGGCACAGTCTCCACCATGGAAAGGCACATCTCTGCCATTATAGTAATATAGATGCGGTGATTGCTGTGCTTTTCCGCCCGGTAGGCAATTGGGCGGATTGCCTACCGGCGGAAAACCGGCGGACGGAATTCCCGTCCACTGTGGTCCCCCCTCCATAGTAATATGGCAGGGGGAAAAAGGGGTTGCGGGCGGTGACTGTTTGCGGGCAGATTGCCACCGCCATGCGGGCGGTGGCGATCGCCTGCTATAGTAATCACCCCCTTAGTAATTGCTCACACAGCCTATGAGTATACTTACACTATGCCTGATTCCTGGCCACGATCTTTTCTTTGCTGCAAGTACAATGTAGTGGCACAGGAACTGTGTCAATTGTGCTAGAACACTGGAGTACTGTAGGACTTGTATCTAATGATTTAGAACCTTTTATTTGGTATGTGAAACATAGACATTTACTACAGCCACGTGGCTGTATTTAGTAGAACCCTGCACCTGAACGTCCATTGCTAGGTGTAGTATCTTCTTTTACTGTGATATTAAAGTACTAAGAGAAGTTAGTAGCTCGACAGCAAGTTCTTGTGCCTGTTGTTTGACTTTTCATGTTCTTTGTCTCTAACTCCCTCACTGTCTCTATGAGAACCCTTTGATTGCCTGTCCTCGCTATCCAGAGACTCAGAGCCAAAGGGGTGTACTTAGCCTAGTTTGCAGAACCAGAGTAGGACAGGACCCAGAACCTCAGTGGCAATCGACCCAATGGTTGTCGATCAGTAGTCCTTCCCTTCCCTGTGGCTCATACAACCTATTGTTCTTTTCCTTTTTTCGTAATTCTAAAACCAATCCTCTGTTTTTTTTATCATAAAGAGACCACACTAAACTACCTTCTTCTCATTGGATAGATTGAATTTAAGTTGATGCAATTAGCTCACTCACTGCCCCATGACTTCACTCATATTGTTATTGAGAGTGCCAGCTGAACATCAGCTGAACATCTCCCGGTGAACAGTTGCTGGTTTGTGTTTTTCCTAACTCTGACTTACAACACCCTCATTGCTGTGTTTGCTGGATGTCAGGGGTTTGAATCACTAAGGCATTTATGAATAGATGAAAAAGTGCCAAAGAAGTACTACTCCATGTACTCATAAATCCCTTTGTGAATTGGCCTAAAATGTCCAACTCTCTATTAGTAAAAGTGCAAAGACGTCCAATCCTTTCTATTTTTAATAATTGTGTATATTCCCTGAATGATTCTGTTTGCCATTTCAGATGTGTTGGTTCCTATTCATCAAGATATTTAATTGTATGTCAAGTGGTACCATAGGGGTACTCTTTTGCATCCTCATAAAGTCCTTTGTGAGTTGTCTCCCAATGTAGTTGGGTGTGATATATTAACATTATGAGGCATCTTTGAAGAAATCTGAAATTACAAGGGGAATAAATGAATCTGTACCGAATATCACATGCAATTTCCACATTTCTGGATATTTTCTGCAAGCACATTGCTTCTAATATCCCCATATGAAACATGCAGTCAGAAAATCTCATGTGAGATAACAACGTATTTGGTAAATTGGTAAGTCTCTGATACAATTTATGGGTTAAAATTCTGTTTACACCCACATTTGTTGTTCCATTCACTAATATCCTGATTGCAAGTGCCTCGCTAACTTCCGATCCCTATCCAAACAGGTGTTTACACATGGGTTGGAATTACAAGTTATGTGATAATTATTTCAATTTATAGGAGGAAAAGGCCTGTAAAAAAGGCAAAACATGCAGAATTTGGTGTGTTAGTGATTCCACTTTATGCTTCAAAACATCAGACTATGAGGTTTTTACCGCACTTGTTAAATGCCTCACCCCAGTCTAATGGTATTTATCACATTCGTATATATCTCACCTATTCTGCCTGACGTGTAATGTGGGCCTCAGAAGGACAACGTTAATGTAACGTTTAAATATAATGAACTGTAAGTATTGATGCCTTTCCTTCATTTCTTTACGGAGCGCGCTGTTTAAAAAGGCAACACCAGACAGTGGAGTGAATAAACACCCCCCCTCCTCCTCCAGGGGAGGAAAAATAAAATTATTCAAAGTTGAGCTCAAAATACATATCTACCTTGTGTCTGACATGTTACTTAACAGAACACTCTACATTACTTACAAGCAGAGGTGTTACCTAACACCTGGAAAGACATATTCTCCAGTGTATTCCATCAGAGGGATCCATGTTTAATCTGAGGCTCTCCCATACATAACAAACGTATGCATTGTTTAACACCTGCAAAAAAAACTGCCATTTTTTTGTTCCACTGGGAGCATCTCTGTCTAGGCTCAGAGCTCCTGTCTCGCATTCTTCCTCAAAGGATGCCACGGGCCATTTTCTAGTTATCAAAGACTCACGTCTGCTGGATCTGCACTCGTTTTTCTTTTAGCAGATGCACGATTTAAATTAATAACGGCCTCTGTGTTTATTTAAAAAAAACCTTGTGCAAAATATGAACATTTTTCAAGGAACAGCATTTAAGCTACCAGACGTTTCACAGTCTGCGGACTTTCTCGCTCACTGCTCAAGCACCTTGAAGTAACAGTATTAAAAAAAACAGCCTGCTTAGTAGTAGAAAGCTTGAAGTACAGACTAAATATTTTAGCACTAGTTGTGTTTTGAGACTGAATTGTGAGTTGCCTCAGCCTTGTCAGCTCTGCCGCCTGAAGCCAAGAGCACACCGTATGTGATGTGTCTGTGTATTTGGTTCCTGCGTTGGGCATTCTTTTGCGGCACGTGGTCTTTTCATCTTTGTACAAAAACTCTTGTGTAAAAGACACATTCACACAAGCCCAGCCGAGTTCTGGCGCAGGCAGGCCCGGACTGGGAACCACAACCGGCCCTGGCAAAGGGCTCGGCCGGCCACTCTCCCCACTGGATGGGGGTGGGGGGGGGGGGGGGGGTGGAGGTGCCGCCGAGCTCTTTGCCGGGGCCGTTTTTCAGCCGATTTTAATACAGGGCCGATTTTGCTACTACATCGGCCCTGTACCAAAATCGGCCCCCAGGGCCCCAAAACCGGCCCCCACCCGTGCGGCGCACCGGGGGATTGCCCGGTGCCCGCTATGGCCAGTCGGGCCTGGGCGCAGGCGCCAAACACCGTAAATATTCTCACTCACGACTTCTGTTTTTATGCGAGCGCCATTGTTGCATTCCCCAAATATTCCAGCACTTTCCATAAGAAATCTGTTATAAGAAAGAGATCCGACCATAGAGATAACTGTGGCAACAATACTGAACAGCAGTGAATTGAAAATGCCTAAGAGTAAAGGTGAAAGATAACCTGGAGAAACATTACTTACGGTCTCCCAGACGACCCAGCCAATGCCTATCATCAAAGGATAGTGACTCGTGATCAGTGAAGGTGGCATGGTGATGGTCCTGTGGAGTTGCTAATAATTGAGCAGCAGAGACAATCCAAGTGGAGCAGGGAAGTAGTATGAAAGGAGGCGGGAGAAAATGCACTTACAGAACAGTTTGTCTGAACCCCATCTGCCCTGGAGCCCCACCATGCTCTGCTTATGCCTCACTGTATTAACACCTTCTAGGACCTCATCGCCATCAGTTCTCTCTCCACTTTCCTGAGAGCCTCCTAGGACCAAAGTCTAGTTAAACCTTCAAGTGAAAGTCCCGGTTGTGATGTATGACTACAACTCTATTTGGAAGGGACTTGATGGAATCATGGAAGAAGGCAGAAGGTAACAAGGAATAGCATTACAATATAAATATGAACAAAAATTAGCAAAGACAATAGGTTTGGTTTTAATGTGCTAAATCATGCACAAATGATGTCTATGTGTGCTGGAATGTTAAAGTCACATCTATTACCTTGCCAATACATGTTCTTATATGCTTATGAAATCATCATGATGATATCAGACTGATTTGCATATGTCTGAACTGGGGTGGTGTGGAGTGCAAAAAAACGATGGATTTGGGCCCAGATCTCTGTACTGGGGTGAATGTATGACATTGTTCTGCATTCTGTCCATCAATTGTGGTTTTTGCATTTGTCACCCCGAGTGGAATGGGTATGCTCAGACGTGAGTCCCATGCACTCCACACCACTGGATTCAAGCAAGCCGGGCTGCAGACGGCTGTAATGCCAGAAACCGGTCCTCGGTCCTCGGAAGCTTGTTTCCGGTCCAGGGAAGGCATGGCTTGACAGTTCGGGCTGGACTGTTCCCATGAGGCACACGGTCATACTGATTTGCATATGGCCATGTCTGAACTGGGGTGGTGTGGAGTGCAAAAAACGATGGATTTAGGCCCAGATCTCTGTACGGGGGTGAATGTATGACATCGTTCTGCATTCTGTCCATCAACTGTGGTTTTTGCATTTGTCACCCCGAGTGGGATGGGTATGCTCAGACGTGAGTCCCATGCACTCCACACCACTGGATTCAAGCAAGCCGGGCTGAAGACGGCTGGAATGCCAGAAACCGGTCCTCAGAAGCTTGTTTCCGGTCCCGGGAAGGCATGGCTTGGCAGTTCGGGCTGGACTGTTCCCATGAGGCACAGGGTCAGACTGATTTGCATATGGCCATGTCTGAACTGGGGTGGTGTGGAGTGAAAAAAAACGATGGATTTGGCCCCAGATCTCTGTACTGGGGTGAATGTATGACATTGTTCTGCATTCTGTCCTTCAACTGTGGTTTCTGCATATGAAAAAAGGTACAGCAGAGGAAAGTGCAAGTTGGCTTCCAGGGTCAAGTACATTGTCACTAATGTTTTTTAAATATTTTTTACCTGCGCTATGAGCTCCCGCAGCAATCAAGGTTAGTACCAGAGTAGTACCAGTCGGTGGTAGCAAATAACCCCCTGGATTATGGGCCATATTTTCTTTAGGGCTCCTACCCCTTAACCAAATGAACGCTATGGGAATGATGAAAAGGAAGGGCGAATAATGCTCTGAGAAGCAATGCATTGATTAAATCAAATTACAGTTTAGATTTCTGAGTTTACGGGAACACAATGCCTACGATTAGCACCAAAGAATATCAAACACAGTTTTTACAAATGAAACTTCCTATCACTGTAAAAGGAATAATACCTGAACTGTAAAAAATAGTTTGAAAAATATGGGAGCGTTAGTCAAGTATAAATAAATGTAGCCATCCTCAGTTTCCATTAGATCCAGTTTGTTTGATACCTATAGCTAATATACGACTCCTTGTCACTCTCAGCCTGGGGTGACTTGAAAATCCTGCCTTTTATCCTCCCTGAGCTGAAGAAAACAGTAGTCACAACCATGGGCCTCACCAAAATCGACTATTGCAACGCCTTATATATGAACATGCAACAGCAACACATAAATAAGCTACTGAGTCTTTAAAATCCTGCAGCACGATTGCTCCTGGGTACCCCACGTTTCAGTCCGTCTCTTTGGTACTCAAACAGCTGCATTGGCTGCTGGTTCGACAAAGAGTCATTTTCAAGGGTCTCTGTATCACGATCAAAGCTCTCCATGGTATAGGGCCTGACTACTTGAAGAAGAAATTCAAGTGGTATTCTCCATGTAGGACCTTACACTCTTCAGGAGCTAAAAGAGTTTTGATCTCAAGAATCAAACTTGCCTTGTGAGGAGGAAGACGTTTTGTGAATAGTTCCTCCAAAGCTTGGGATGCATAACCTCTGCACCTAAATTCCATGAGCAATCTTCTCTTTTTCAGAAAAGCTCTTAAAATTGATCTTTTTTGAGTCTATGAGCAGGAAGTTATTATGGTTTCAGTATGAGCTATCGTCAAAACACACCTGGGTATTCGTGCGCTCTAGATATTAATTTAACATACCATAACTTGCATTCTCTATGAGGACACATTGTGAGCCTGTGTGAGGAGTCCATACTTAGCAGGCCATAAATGGCAATGTTCACTGCCCTTCATGAAGAAGGATTTACATCAAACACCAATAACAATCCGCACACTACTAGAGTTCCTTTGATGGATGTACACTTCAGCCATCCAGAGAATCAATACCTGCCCTTAAAAGGAGATCATTCAGGTATTCCTAGCATCTAGTCCGGCAGCTGACAAATGCCCTGTTTACAGCTCTACAGCAGCATATGGAATACCCCCTCTGCCCCACTTTTCAGCCCACTACTGAGCTGGCCTCTCTGCTCACTGTGAGGGTCTCTGCACAGCAACAGTGCTATCCTTCCTGCAGTTAGTTGTTGACCTAGGCTTGGCCAATCCAGAACATTTCCAGTCAGCCATGAACCACTCACCATTGTCTTCTGCTGATATGTTTCCTTCAAGACTGGCACATTAAAATTAATTGGTTTTAATTTTAACTAGGCGGTACTTGGCTGCCATTGAAATCGATTGCCTTAAGAAAGTAATATTCTATGCACCACCATTCTATTAATAAACATATATATATATACTTGCTCACGGTATGTGGGTCCTTCATCACTTTCTTGTTTATAAAGGCTCCCATACATGCCAATTAGGAGGCATTATGGGATACGTAGTTCCAAATAATTGTTACCAATTTTCAAATAAAAAAAGGAAGGAATGATTATTTACATATGTTAGCTGTTTGAATTCCAGTCACTATTAATGTCCAATTTATTCCATCTCAATTAGCACTCTTTCATTTTACACAATATATCAAAGTTTATCGACAATGCATGAAACAATTTCTTTTATGGCGATATATAAAGCTACTTCATAGGTAGTTGTATTATTGCATTCTTTAGTGCCAAATGCATTGTGATTTGTTCACTGCATTCTCATTAGTCCATGATTTTATACTGAGCTCAGTGCTCACTTGATAATTCACTGTTCTTTGTGATTGTTATAAGACCGTCCATTATTTACAATATTTACATATATGCCTCATCTCTTTTCTTGCTCAGTGCATCTTCGTATTTGCTTCATGTCATTTGATATTCATCATAAATTGTATAAAGCTCAATTTTCTTTATCTTTTCATCTTGGAATCATCATTATTTACAATACTTACATGTTATTGTCCCCCTTCTGGTATTCTACAGATGACTATGCAATTCCTCGTCCCCATTGATCCCAAATGGGGTCTTCGTTTTGAACCTTATAATCATACGTGATTCCAGTCTACGTAATTTAAGAGTTCTGTTGCCTCCTCTCTCATTCTTAGGTACAGTTACCAAACCAAAATATTTGATTTCCCTCCTGTTCTTTTCTTCATGGGTTTTCAGGTGTTTCACAATTGCATAGTTTGTATCTTTGTGGAACTGTAAAGTGCGTTTTGTTGCAGTCATAACGGCATGCTTTGCAAGTAAAACATTTCTTAAATCTGCTGAGTGCCATCCATGTGCTAGGTACCGATACCTCAGGGCAACTACTTACTAACTTACAGGCCATAGAAGGAGATTTTCTGAAGGTTAGTTCAGGTTTGCTAGTCATCAACCCGCCTATGACAGGGTCCCCTGCCACTAGGTTCAAGTTCTTATAGAAAATCTTTCTGATGTCACTATGCTGCCTGTTATTTGTGAGTATGATTCTTGGCTGAATTTTTGACTCGTTCAACTCCCTTGCCACTACCTTGGATCTAGAAGTCAAGGGTTGTTCTCTTGACATGGCTCTCGAATGGTCAATGTCTGCTTTTGTTAGGACCTTCTCCGAGTATCCCCTCACCAGGAATCGCAATCTACTTTCGTCCTGTGCCTTGAAACAGTCCAGATCTGAACTACAAATCCTCCTGATACGCAGCATCTCCCCAAAGGGAATACTGCTCATCAGGTGGTATGGAGGTAGGCTGGCCGCATGCAGTATGGTGTTGCCTGCAGTTGGCTGCCTATGCAGTTTTGTAGCTAGGCTGGTGTTCTCAACATAGACCTCTGTGTCTAAAAAGCAAATAGATCTAGCATCAATAGTGGAGGTGAATTGTAGATTCAAGTTGTTGTCATTTAATTCCTCCACAAATGTCTGTGCATAACTTAAAGATCCCTGCCAAATCATGAACAGATCATATCATCTATATATCTCAGGTAAATGGGTACATGATCTCGCATTGTAGCCTGATGTCGAACCATGAGGACCCGCTCCTCCCACAGTCCCATGTGTAAACATGCAAAACTCGGGGAGAAGCAGGCCCCCATAGCTACACCCCTGATTTGCTGATATACCTGGTTATTAAACAAGAAAAAATTATGTTTTAGACAAATCTGTATCATCGATAACAGCATTTTGTTGTGGGATTAAAAATTCATCGGACGCTTGTCACTACTGAAGACACCATCCGCCTGATGAACTCCATCCACTCAGGTTCACCAACCGACCCATGTCCCCACCACATCTTCAACAAAGCAGACTCCATCATCGCACCCCATCTCCGCGATGTCATCAACTGTTCCTTCAACACCGCAACCTTCCCGGAAAGCTGGAACCATGCCGAACTCAGCGCCCTTCTGAAGAAACCCACAGCAGACCCCTCTGAACTTAAGAACTACCGCCCCATCTCACTCCTCCCATTCCCGGCCAAAGTCATTGAGAAAGCCGTCAATAGTCAGCTCACCGCCTTCCTCGAATCCAACATTCCCTCAACCCCCTCACAGTTCGGCTTCCGAGCCAAACACAGCACCAAAACCGCCCTCATCGTCGCTACAGATGACATCCGAACGCTACTGAACAACGGAGAAACAGTTGCCCTCATCCTACTTGACCTCTCCGCCGCCTTCGACACAGTCTGTCATAGCACCCTAATACAACGCCTCAGCAACCTCGGAATACAAGGAAAAGCTTTGGACTGGATCATCTCGTTCCTCACCGGAAGAACCCAGAGAGTCCACCTCCCCCCATTCAAATCAGAGGCCACCAAAGTCATCTGCGGCATACCACAAGGATCATCACTCAGTCCCACCCTCTTCAACGTTTACATGAGTCCCCTCGCATCCATCACGCGTCAACACAACCTCAACATCATCTCCTACGCAGACGACACCCAGCTGATCCTCTCCCTCACCAAGGACCCAAACACAGCTAAAACCAATCTACACGAAGGAATGAAAGAAGTAGCCGAATGGATGAAGAACAGCCGTTTAAAACTAAACTCAGACAAAACAGAAGTCCTCATCTTAGGATCATCCCCCTCTGCCTGGGACGACTCATGGTGGCCACCGGCCCTGGGTACAGCACCCATACCTACAGATCACGCACGTAACCTGGGCTTCATCCTAGACTCCTCTCTCTCGATGACCAAACAAGTCAACGCCGTCTCATATTCATGCTTCAACATCCTACGCATGCTCAAAAAAATCTTCAGTTGGATCCCCACCGAAACAAGAAAGACAGTCACCCACGCACTGGTCACTAGCCGACTGGATTATGGAAATACCCTTTACGCCGGAACCACAGCCAAACTACAGAAAAAACTCCAACGCATCCAAAACGCCTCAGCCAGACTCATACTGGACATCCCCCGTCAAGCTCACATTTCCGGTCACCTGCAAGACCTCCACTGGCTCCCCGTCAACAAGAGAGTAACGTTCCGTCTCCTCACCCACGCACACAAGGCCCTCTACAACCTAGGACCCGAATGCCTCAACACACGACTGTCCTTCTACACACCCACCTACCAACTTCGATCATCCAATCAAGCCCTCGCCGCAATTCCGCGAATCCATAGATCCACCATGGGAGGAAGATCCTTCTCCTACTTAGCGGCCAAAACCTGGAATTCTCTCCCCACTCACCTCCGCCTTACACAGAACCACCTCTCCTTCATAAAGCAGCTAAACACCTGGCTATTCGATAAGTAATGCACCCACCCTCCCCCAAGCGCCTTGAGACCCCCTGGGTGAGTAGTGCGCTATACAAATTTTTGAACTTGAACTTTAAGTAATGCTATATATATATATATATTCACTGAAAAAACCATAGGTTTCAGGCACGGTATAGTTAGAAATTAGCATTTAAAAAACCTTGGAAATCCACTAAAAAAACATAGGTTTCAGGGTTGTTATAGTTAGTTGGAGGTTTCGCTCTTACAAAACCAATGAAATTCACTGTTATAGTTAGTTCAGCTAACTATAACTCGCACGTCCGCAGTGCATTGCTGATGACATCACATATTACATCACTTATGACATGGTCAGTGACATCACTCATGACATCACTGATGACATCTCAAATGACATCACTGATGACATCATCCATTGAATGTGTGTTTTTCTGGAAACTAAATATGTTTATGTATGTATCTCTCAAGGTCGATGGAAGAATAAATGGGTATATAAGTGTCTAAATGGATGATTTTGTTTGTGTAAAATTGATTGTATAACTGACTGATTAAGAGTATCTTAGTAAATACATAGGTTAGTGAGTATTATTTAAATATGTAAATATCTGTATCAGTCTCTCACTGTGTGTATAAGTGGCTGCATGGGTTGATGAATAGCTATATGAGTGTCTATATGGGTTATTAGTTGGTATTCTGAGTATCAGTATGAGTGTCTGAGTGTCTGTATGGTACAGTGGGGGTATTACTTAGTGCATAGATGCATGGATGAGGGACTCACTGTTTGTATGTGTTGAAGACAGCATGTGTGCAGAATGACTGTCTCAATAGTGTCTTTATAAGTAATTACATATGTTTTAAACTAGTATATGTGCATATTGGTGTATATAAGTGAGTATATGTGAGAGTGAGAGATTGGACGAGTTGCTGTATAAATAAGTATGTGTTTCTATAAGTGATTGTTTAAAAGAGTACGTATGTGTAAGTTTCTGTAGAAGTAAGTGTGGTGGTGAGTGTATAACTGTATATGCAAGTAAATGGTTTGATACTTTGTTTGCATGTGTGGCTGTGTGTGGGTAACTGTATGGATGAGTGGCGGTGTGTAACAGTATGTATAGGTGTATGAGTACATATGATGAGTACGTGCATGTATGAGTGACTGTATAGGACTGTTGGTGAATGAGTGGATGTGTGTAGATCTTGGAATTACTGAATGGGTATGTTCTAACTGGTATTGGTATGTCCATTGTTTTGAAAATGTTAGTTTGTATTTTTGAGTGTGTGTATCAAAGGGTATATTAGGGTGAGAGGAGGTCTGCCATTCTATCACAAGGATGATGTCATCAGTGATGTCATCAAGTGATGTCGTTTGAGATGTCATCAGTGATGTCATGAGTGATGTCACTGACCATGTCATGAGTGATATAATACGTGACGTCATCAGCAGTACATTGCGGGCGTGCAATTTATAGTTAGCTGTACTAACTATAACGGCGAATCCCATTGGTTTTGTACGAGTGAAATGTCCAACTAACTATAACAACCCTGAAACCTATGATTTTTTTGTGAATTTCAGAGGTTTTTTAAATGCAAATTTTAACTATAACATGCCTGAAACCTATGGTATTTTAAGTGAATTTTAAATGTAGTTTCTAACTATACCTACAGAGATAGGACATGTGAAGAAAGAAGAAAAAATGTACGGAAAGAAGCAAAAGAAATGCAGAAAGAAGCAACAGTAGTCCACAAAGACTAAGAAAAGTGCAGGAAGAAGCAACAGAGGAGCAGAATCAACCTGTGCCCACAACGTTTCAAGACAGGTACTGGTGGTAACTGACTCTGACTAACCAGGCCTAGAGCCAGTGCTATGCTAAAGGACACTTAAAATACAGTGAAAACACCTACATACACTAGGGAATACTATGCGTTGGGGTCCCCCTGTGATTAGCATGACCTGCTCTGTAAGGGCCTAGTACATAATAGGGCAGGGGGATTAAAACTAACTCTAAGCCAGAGGTGCTGGAATATGCTACTTTAACTAGTAGTCACGTTTGCAGAGTGGTAGAGAAAGGGGGCCATGGCCTCCGAAGATGTCTTAGCAATCCCACTGTGTGGGACTTACTGAAGGTAAAAGGAGGGGTAGTTGGCACCCAAGGACATCCTTGGGGGCTAACTTCCCAAACTATTACCTCCAGTCAGTCCCACACAGCAGCACTGGTAAGTACTCGTACCAGGCCATGCTCACTTTGCCCAACACTCTACAAACGCTCTCCCTGGCGCGCTCTTGGATGGGAATTGAAGCCCCTTTACTGCTAGGGGTCCTTTAGGGGCCAACTAGCCTACCTTTTACCTCCAGTAAGACCCAAGCAGTGGGATTGGTGAATGGTAGACAAAGGCCCTGCTCCCTTTCTCTACCACACTGCAAACGCACCCCCTGGCGTGTTGTAAATTGGGGGATTAAGTCCCCTTGAATCCTGATGGTCCCTGAATGAATGAATGAATCGATGAATGACAATTTGTACCGCGCATAATTAGCCCCAAGGGGCATCAAGGCGCAAATCAACCAAACAGAAAAGTCCAGGCTACCAGATAACAGGACCAAAGACCACTAGGAGCGCGACCCCTTATATGCCTGGGAAAAAAGCCAGGTCTTCAGGTGTTTCCTGAGACCGCCAAAGAAGACTGGCTAGAAATCTCCAGGGGGAGGGAATTCCAAAGTTTTGGAGCCAGAGTGGAAAAGGCTCTGCCTCCCCATTTCACCTTAGCGAATCTGGGCACCGAAAGCATGTTCTTTGATGAGGACCGGAGGGTTCTCATGGGGATGTACATACACAGAAGAGACCTGATTTCCTCTGAGCCTGAGCCATGTATAGCACTGTGGGCCAGACAGAGAAGTTTGAAAGAAATCCTAGATGGAATCGGAAGCCAGTGGAGGTCCCTTCTGGCCATGGTTACAGAAGCTAGTCTAGGAAGGTTTAAAACCATCCTCGCCACAGCATTCTGTACCATTTGGAGACGGTGGATGGAACCTTTGCTAATGCCGCAATAGAGGGCATTGCAATAATCTAGCCTAGATGAAACTAAGGCAACTGTTGCTTGTTTCCGGGCTACCAAGGACAGGTAGGGGGCAATTGTCCTAAGGATTCTAATTATGCCACAACAGGTTGACACTGTCCTATTAACCTGGGAGTCAAATGATAGAGCGGGGTCAATTAAGACTTCAAGGTTCATCGCGGTTAGGGTGGGGCAAGGGCATTCTCCCAAAGACGGAGGCCACCAGTCTTTTGACCAGAGATCTTGGCTCCCTCCAAAGACCATGATCTCAGTCTTTTCACCATTTAGTTTTAAAAAATTACGGACCATCCATTGGGAGACTGCTTCCATACATGCTCTAAATTTGGGGGCAACGTCGCTAGCTGGTTGGGTGATAGATACCAGGATCTGGGTGTCATCGGCATACGATAACACATCCAGACCGAAGGATCGTACCACCTTAGCAAGTGGGGTGACATAGATGTTGAATAATACAGGGCTCAACGACGAGCCCCGAGGAACCCCACATTGCACTTGTTGAGGATCGGAGAGAAAATCGCCCATTTTAACTCTCTGCTCCCTATGATGGAGGAAGGAGGAGAGTAAACTAAGGGCAGAATCCTCTAGGCCGATTTTCTTGAGCCTGGATCCCAGGATTGACGGGGACAAGGTGTCAAACGCTGCTGTGAGATCTAATAACACAAGCAGAGTAGAGTGTCCCCTGTCAACCTCGGACCGGATTTTATTGGTCACAACCGTGAGGGCAGACTCAGTACTATGAGCTGCCCGAAACCCATGTTGAGAGGGGTCTAACAAGTTGGAACTCTCGATGAAAGCAGATAGGATACGATTTATATGGGACTCCAGGATCTTAGCTGGAGCAGGGAGTAGGGAAATTGGACGAAATTTTTTCAGTATTCCCGGGTCCAGAGAAGGCTTTTTAAGCAATGGCTTAACAACAGCAGTCTTCCAGGGGGGGGGGGAAATCCCCTCTCTGATTTCCATGTTCATAACCTCTAGTAGGGGGGAAGAACAGATCCTCTACAGGTTTTCA
Source organism: Lissotriton vulgaris (assembly GCF_964263255.1). NCBI lineage: Eukaryota > Metazoa > Chordata > Amphibia > Caudata > Salamandridae > Lissotriton > Lissotriton vulgaris. The sequence goes on from NC_141696.1 coordinate 507,134,954, forward strand.
ACATTTCTAAAGGGCAAGGATCGAGGGGCAAACATGACTTGATGGCATCAAGTAGGAGATTGAGATCTTCTAGAGACAAGAGAGGGAAACACTTGAGCTGCGGTTTAAGTGGAGCATTGACCTTATCAGCAGTAGAGGGAGTAGGTAGGAGGGGAGAAACTACTGTGTTGGCATCGAGTTCAAGATTGCTGATATCAAGTGAGCTATAGATATCAGCAATCTTAGAATGAAAGGAAATCGCTAGGTTATTGCAGAGTTCCTGTGATTGGATGGTGGGATCGGCTGGTTTAGGTGCAGAAAGAGAGTTGATAATATTGAACAGTTCTCTTGAGGATTTAAGGGAGACCGTGAGGTTGGTAAAATGGCACCTTTTTTCTTCGACAATCGCCTTCTTGTAATCTCTAAATAGGGATTTGTGCAAGGCTTTACCCCAAGAGTCTGGACGAGCAGTCCAGGACCTCTCTTGTTGCCTGCATTTCTGACGCATTGATCTTAAGCGGTCAGAAAACCTAGGTTGAGAAGGAGTTTTCCGGGCTGAATAGTGCCGTTTGGCCGGGGCAAGGGTGTCTATGGCACTGGCTAAGGCACTGGAAAGCTCTAAGGCAGCCCTATTGGGATCAGCCAAGGAAGGGCAACTGAGAGCGTTCATGAAGGGTGACATAGTGTCGCCATTGATTGCTCTGTAATTCCTTCTAGTTTCCCACACATTTCTCTTAGACTCATTAGAAAGAGTGGAATTTACATTGCAGTGGAAGGGAACTGCCAGATGGTCGGACCAAGAAAGGGGGATAGGTGTACCAGTCGTGATTCTGAAATCATTCGAAAAAATGCCATCCAGCGTTTGGCCAGCCACATGTGTAGGGCCATTAACCAGTTGACCCAACCCACATGCAGCTAGGCCATCTAAGAGTGCTAACGTGTCCTTAGCTTCTGAGGCCTCTAAGTGAAAATTGAAGTCGCCCAGGATACTAAATTGAGGCTTATCAACGTATGGTTCTATAAATTTAAGAATGTCCTGAGGGAAAGTCGTTCTAGGGCCAGTAGGTCTGTAACAGAGAATTCCAGAGAATGAGGCTGAGGGAAGGAATTTAATAGAGAAATGCAATGCCTCAAACTTGTCAAAGTGCGAAGAAAGAGGCTCAATACGGCAGGTGAAAATGTCTCTAAACAGAATTCCCAGTCCACCCCCCCTGCGACCAATCCTATCCATTCTAGACAGAGTATAGCCCTCAGGGACTGCCTCCACCAGATCTGGGCCTGAAGCTTCAGAGCCCCAAGTTTCGGTAATAAAAACCCAGGGGGGCTTATTTTGAGAAACAAAATCATTAAAAGCAACATTATTACGGGCTAAAGATCTAGCATTTAGAAGCAAGCCGGCCTCATTGAGAAAGTTAGGGATAGGCAATTTGAATACAGATTTGGCCTTTATACTATGTCGATGTCGGGGCGTATGGATCTTAGAGCCACTTTACAACAATGGATGTTGACAAGATTGTCCGGAGGAGAGGTAAAATGACACAGCTTAAACGGGGGTACGAGAAGTGTGGCAAGAGAATACAGCGCGCAATTTTCTTGAAGTATGAAACGAGGACCAGCCCGCCTGGCCCCTGGCGCGTCCGGTGCGCGGACAGGCGCAGACGGGCTTAACTTTGGCGCTACTTCGGTGCATGTTCGCTGTGCGTGTTCGCTGTGCACGAAGAAAGTCATCCCGGTTAAATCTGTGAGGTCACAAGTCTGGCGTCCCACCTGACAAACACCAGCCAATGGGAGCGGGGACCCAATGTCTGCCGACGTGCCCTCCACACAAACAGGAACACCCGCGGTGGAACGGGGCACAGGCAGGAAAGATAACAACTAGCCCACCAGGTACTTCCAGTGAGCTCCACAGAGCTGCATTTTAGAGAGGTGTAAAAAAGGGTGTGACCTGGACCACCTCTCTGCAACGCAGGCCTGTGGCGCTTACTGGAGGTTCCTGGTGGGCTAGTTGGCCCCCAGGGGCCTAAGGATTGAAAGAGAATTAATTCCCCAACTTAAAATGCCCACAGGGCGTGTTTGCACATATGTCACCTCAGGCCCCCCCCTTCACCACTGTTCAAACGCGCCCCATGGCATGTTTTAAGTTGGGGGATTAGGTCCCCTTGATTCCTGAGGGTCCCTTGGTTCCAACTAGCCCACCAGGTACCTCCAGTAAGCACCACAGTGCTGCTTTGCAGAGAGGTGTAAAAAGGGACGTGGCCTCAGACTACTTCTCTGCAATGCAGCCCTGTGGTGCATACTGGAGGTACTCGGTGGGCTAGTTGGGACCCCCAGTATTGAAGGGGAATTAATTCCCCAACTTAAAACACGCCACAGGGCGTGTTTGCAGAGTGTTGCTGGGAGGGGGCATGGTCTGCTGGTCTTTTTTTTAATTATTGTTTTTTAAAAGAAGGGGAGCTGTGTTGCCCCCCTTCCCATGGGGAACCCATCCCCAAGGGCCTGACCCCTATTTTTTATTTATTTAAAAAATGGAAGGTAGCCGCGTGGCCCCCCTTCCGAGGCCTTATTTGGCCCAGAGACCCGATCCCCCGGGGCATGGCCAGCATTTAAAAAATATATATATATATGTGGAGGGGGCTGCATGACCCCCCTCCTCAGGCTGTTTACGGCCCTGGAGATCCCATCCCCTGGGGCCGGCCTTGGCGTGTTTTTATGTATTTATTTTTTTAATGCAATATTGGGGAGGGGGGCTCTGTGGCCCCCTCCCGGGCCACGCCTGGTCCCAGGGACCCTATCCCCTGGGGCCATCCTCAAGTTGGGTACTGTGAAGGGTGCCTCAATGCCCCCACGGTCCCAGCAGGCTCCCTGTCTCCTACGGGAGACGGCATTGCTTTTCCACATGGGGAGCTGCTGATATGCAGCTCCCCATGTGGAAAAGCAATCTGGGTGGATTTTGGAAGAGAGAGCAGGTTTTCCTGCTCTTTTTCCCAAAATCCAAACCACAGCTTGCTATGGCAGGGCAGGAGCCCGAGGCTCCCGCCCTGCCATAACAAACAGCAGTGTATCCGGGGTGGGCACCCCAGGACATTGCAGGAGCCGGCCCTGGGGGGTTGCAGTCCCCAGGGCCATCACTGGCTCCAGGAGGGGGGCTGCACTGCCTCCCTCCAATCCAATGCACAGCCCCGGGGGTGGTGGTCCCCGGGGCTCGGGGTCCGTAACGGACCTCCAAATTAGCATTTTAGAGCCCCGGGGAGGAGGTGGTCCCCGGGGCGTGTGGGGGGCTCTTGCCTCCCCACTCAGGTTTCAAAATATTTTTTAAGAAACAAGCCCCAGGGCAGGCAGTCCCAGGGGCTGCGGGCGGGCCGTGTGCCCCTGCAAAAAATTAGAAAAAGCCGAAGGGAGTGGTGGTCCTTGGGGCTGCCTGGGCCCCCCTCATTTAAATTTCAAAATGCCCCTGGGACTTGGCCCACCCGGGGGCTAAATAATAACTAAGCACTGGAGCCGGATTTGCGCAAATTCAGCCAATAAAAAACAACCAAAAAATCCTTCTGAAACAAGGGCTATCTTTTTGCAAAATTTGGTGTGGTTCCATTCAGCAGTTCGGGTTGTAGCTGCGTCTTAACTTTCCTATGGGAATTAACATGAAGAAAACAAGTTTGGGACGCCACCCCCATCAGTGATGTCATTTGAGATGTCATCAGTAATGTCACTGACCATGTCATGAATGATGTAATATGTGACATCATCAGGAGTGGATTGTGGGCGCGCGAGATATAGTGAGTACAACTAACTATATCAGAGGAATTTCAATGGTTTTGTACGAGTGAAATGTCCAGCTAACTATAACACCCCTAAAACCTATGTTTTTTTCAGTGAATTTCTAAGGTTCTTTAAATGCTGATTCCAAACTATATCAGGCCTGAAACCTATGTTTTTTTCAGTGAATTTCAAAGGTTTTTATAAATGCTAATTCCTAACTATATCAGGCCTGAAACCCATGGTTTTTTCAGTGAATTTCGAAAGGTTTTGTAAATGACAATTTTTAAATGTATTAATTGTTATATTTATTTTTTTGATACTGATTTACTACATTTTTTTAAATTAATAATTGGTAGATATTTAAATTTTTAAATTACATTATAATTACATTATATATTACATTACAAAATATACTTTCTCAGAATTAAATACTTTAGTTTAAATACTTTGCAGGGTCCCCGGGGCAATACAGGGCCTAACGAGGGGGGCAAGGCAGCTCCCCTCCCAAACAAATTATCAAAAAAAGGCAATGCCCAGGGGGATGGGGGCCCCCAGGGCAGATTATGGCCTTGGGAGGGGGGCCACACAGCCCCCTTTCCGATATTTTTGTTTTCTAAAAAAAATAGGGGGCAGGCCCTGGGGTATGGGGACCCCCAGGGCCAATAAATTAGAAAAATATGGGGGCCACACAGCCCCCCTTCTTTAAAAAAATAATAATACCAGCATCGAGCCGGAGGCCACGCCCCCTCCTTGAAGCACTCTGCAAACGCGCCCCCTGGCATGTTTGCAGATGGGGAACGAATTCCCCTTGAATACTGGGGGTCCCTGGGGGCCAACTCACCCACCCGGACCCTCCAGTATGCGCCAGGGGGCTGCATTGCAGATAGGTCTTCTGAGGCCACACCCATTTTTACACCTCTCTGCAGCGCAGCTCTTGGGCGCCTAATGGAGGTAGCTGGTGGGCTAGTTGCACCCCAGGGACCCTCAGGATTCAAGGAGAGTTAATCCCCCAACTTAAAACGTGCCACGGGGTGCGTTTGCACAGTGGTGATGGGAGGGGGTGGGGCCTGAGGTGACATGTGTGCAAACACGCCCTGTGGCACGTTTTAAGTTGAGGAAATAATACCTCTTGAATCTTGAGCATCCCTGGGGGCCAACTAGCCCACCAGGTACCTCCAGTAAGCACCAGGGAGCTGCGTTGCAGAGTGTTGTAAAAAGGGGCATGGCCTCTGAACACCTCTCTGCAACGCAGCTCTCTGGTGCATACTGGAGGTACCTGATGGGCTAGTTGGTCCCCAGGGACTGTCAGGATTGAGGAGGAATTGATTCTCCAACTTAAAATGCGCCACAGGGCATGTTTGCAGACATGTCACCTCAGGCCACGCCCCCTTTCTTCACCATTGTGCAAATGCGCCCCGTGGTGAGTTGTAAGTTGAGGAATTAATACTCTTTCAATACTGAGGGTCCCTGAGGGATAACTAGCCCAACAGGTATTTCCAGTATGCGCAAGGGAGCTGCGTTGTAGACAGGTGTTCAGAGGCCATGCCCCTTTTTAGACGTCCCTGCAACCCAGCTCTGTGGCACTTACTGGAGGTACCTAGTGGGCTAGTTTGAACCTAGGGACCCTTAGGATTCAAGGGGACTTAATCTCTCAACTTGTTTACACAGTGGTGAAGGGAGGATACGGGGCCTGAGTTGAAGTGTGCAAACACACCCTGTGGCGCGTTTTAAGTTGGGGAAATAATTCCTCTTCAATCCTGAGGGACCCTGGGGGCTAACTAGCCCACCAGGTGCCTCCAGTAAGCGCCACTGTGCCGCGTTGCAGAGAGGTGGTCCAGGCCGTTCCCCTTTTTACACCTCTCTGCAACGCAGCTCTGTGGCGCTTACTGGAGGTACCTAGTGGGCTACTTGGACACCAGGGACCCTCAGGATTCAAGGGGACTTTATCCCTCAACTTAAAACGCCCACAGGTAGTGTTTGCACACATGACACCTCAGGCTCTCCCCCTCCCGTCATGAATTTGAGTTTGAATTTAAAATATTTATAAAGCGCACAACTACCGAGCGGTTTCTTGGCGCTAGGGATGCAAACCCATGGGCAGGACAAGAAGTCGGCCGCTTACAGGTGCTTCCAGTAAGTGCCACTGTGCTGCGTTGCAGAGAGGTGGTGCAGGCCGTGCCCCTTTTTACACTTCTCTGCAATGGCACTTACTGGAGGTACCTAGTGGGTTAATTTGCCCCTAGGGACCCTCAGGATTCAAGGGGACTTAATCTCCCAAATAAAATGGCCACAGGCGTGTTTACACAGTGGGGAAGGGAGGGGACAGGGCCTGAGGGGACATGTGCAAACACGCCCTATGGCGCGTTTTAAGTTGGGGAAATAATTTCCCTTTAATCCTGAGGGGCCCTGGGGGCTAACTAGCCCATCAGGTGCCTCCAGTAAGCGCCACTGTGCCGCGTTGCAGAGAGGTGGTCCAGGCCGTTCCCCTTTTTACACCTCTCTGCAACGCAGCTCTGTGGCGCTTACTGGAGGTACCTAGTGGGCTACTTGGACACCAGGGACCCTCAGGATTCAAGGGGACTTTATCCCACAACTTAAAATGCCCACAGGTAGTGTTTGCACACATGACACCTCAGGCTCTCCCCCTCCCTTCATGAATTTGAGTTTGAATTTAAAATATTTATAAAGCGCACAACTACCGAGCGGTTTCTTATCGCTAGGGATGCAAACCCATGGGCAGGACAGGAAGTGGGCCGCTTAATGTGGAAAGGTTCGAGAGAAGAGGAATGTCTTGAGAACTTTTCGAAACTCTAAGTAGTGGGAGAAGGACCTAAGGGAAAGGGGAAGAGTGTTCCAGAAGGAGGGGGCAAGGGTAGAGAATTTCATGCCTACCGATTTCTTCTTCCTAAAACGAGGAACAGAGAGACGGAATTGGGAGGAAGAGCGCAGCTCTCTGCGAGGGAGGTAGGCCTTAATTTTAGAATTCTGAAAGGTGATACAGCCCATCTTGAAGAAGGAGCGTTCCCGGATGGGAAGCCAGTGCAGAGCTTTGAGTAAAGAGGTGACGTGGTGAGACTTAGGGAGATTATAAACAAGTCGGGTGGCCTGATTTTGAACCAGCTGAAGTCTCAGTAGGTCATAGGCGGGGACACTAGTGTACAAAACGTTGCCATAGTCAAGGCGGTAAATTACCATGGCTAAAAGAATGAGTTTAAGGGCAGAAAGGGAGAAAAAACGTGAAATCTTTCGGATAGTGCGGAGAATCAGAAAACAGGATGAAACAACTGAGCTAATCTGGGAGTGCAGGGTGAGGTGATCGTTCAATTTTATCCCTAAGGTCTTCACTGAGGAAGGGGGGGAGGAGAACCCAGGGAGGAAGGCCAAAATGAAGAGTTCCAGGGACTGGAGCAACCACCTGTAAGGACCAATTCGGTTTTATCTGGGTTTAACTTCAGGTGGTTGTAGTTTATCCAGTCCCTGATAAAAATCATAACAGATTGGAAATTGTGAATGGAGTCTGAGGAAGAGGACAGATTGAAGATAAGCTGGAGGTCATCAGCGTAATTGTAAACCGTGACCTCCATTTGCTGTAGTGCGAAAACAAGAGGAAAGATGTATAAATTAAACAAAAGGGGGGCAGGGAGGAACCTTGCGGTACGCCGCATTGAACCTTATGGGAGGGTGCAGAAAAATTGGCCAGATGGACGGCCTGAGTGCGGTCCCTCAGGAAGGAAGAGAGCCAAACCAGAGCAGATCCCCTGATGCCAGCCGCCCTGGCACGGGTGAGAAGGATGGAGTGGTCAACCGTGTCAAAGGCGGCGGATAAATCAAGAAGGACCAAAGCCTGGGGTAGATTGGTATCCAATCCCTCTCTGAGTTTGTCCATGATAGAAAGAACTACTGACTCCGTAGAGTGCGTGGGCGAAAGCCTGCCTGACAAGGGGCTAGACTGCCATTTTCCTCAGCAAAGGCACTGAGCACTTTAGTGACGTGTCGCTCTAGTATTTTACCTAAAAAGGGAAGGAGGGAGATGGGGCGATAATTTGCCATAGAGGTGGGGTCTGCACCGTGTTTCTTTAAGATAGGGCTTATAGTAGCAGATTTGTGTGGCTGTGGAACAATGCCCTGAGCAAGAGAGCCTTGAGAAAGGCAGCGGGCAAGCCAAATAGATTTGTCTTAGAATACGTGCAGGGCAAATGTCATCGGGGGATCCTGACTTAACCCTTTGAAGTAGGGACAGGAACATCTCCCTGGTCAGGGGAGGTATTTGATCGAGATATGACCGGTTGAGCGGGGGCTAAAGATCGGAGAAAGAGGGGGAAGGGGGTGGAATATTAGACTTAATTGTTGTAATTTTCTCAATGAAATAATCATTGAGAGAGTCGCGGAGGGCATGGGAAGGGGAAGGTTTGAGGGTAACTCTGTCGGAAAAGGCTAGGTCCTGCACAATAGTAAAGATTTCTCACGGTTGGTTTTCGGCAGACAGGATTTTCGAGGAGAAATAATTAGTCTTGGCGGAGAGAATGGCTTTCTTGTATTGGTTGAGAAGTGAGGTGTATTGCAGTTTGAGTGTGGGCCAGTAGGCGCATCTCCAGGTGCGCTCTGCCTGCGGTACTGCAAGTTTCCTCTCTTTGAGTTCAGCGTTAAACCACCTATTTGCGTCATTGGCGCGCCTGGCAGTCACGCGTCTCAGAGGGGCTACTTGGTCGCACCCTCTGGCGAGCCATTTGTTAATAGTGTCCGCTTGGGTGGAGGAGGAAAGATCTTCAATATTAGGGGTTGAGGCGGAGAGAGAAGAGCAAAGGGAGGCCATGTCGACATGGTTCCAATTGCGCACCCAGGTGTTCCTAGGGAGAGGAGGTCTTTTAGCGAGACTGGGGTGTAGGAAAAAAGAAACTAGAGAGTGATTGGACCAGGCGCATGGGGTAACAACAGGGGGAGAAACGGTACAATTGAGCGACCAAACCTGGTCCAAGGTGTGGCCGTGGATGTGGGTAGGGGTATGGACGTGAGACAAGAAGTGGAGACTGCAAAGGGATTCCGAGAATTCTCTGGACATATGGTCCTCAGCAGGATCGGAGGGCCAGAAGTTAAAATCGCCTAGCACTAGAACAGAGGAGTTGTTCATAGCCAGGGTTGCCAGCAGTTCCTGGACGACGGGGATAAAGTGCAGCATTTGTTGAGGGGGACGATACATGAGCAGACAGGTCAAAGGCGTTTGAAAAGAGGCAGAGTGGACGACTAAATAGTTGACCGCTGTGATGGGGGGGGGGATAACAACTGAAAGTGGAGTTCAGAGCAGACGATCAAGGCGACACCACCGCCAGCCTTCCCAGCAGGCCGATCAGCGCGAAGAGCATAATAGGAGAAGGGGAGGGCCGCTAGTATATTAGGCAGAGAATCGGGGCAGAACCAGGTCTCTGTAATAAACAGAAGATCCGGCTTATGAGTGTCAAGCAGAACAAACAGTTCATGGTGGTGCTTGACAGCCGATCTGGTGTTCAGAAGACAAACTGAGATAGCAGGGGCAGCACAGGGCAGGGGAGGCGGCTCCCGTGAGGGAGGGAAGGGAGAGGGCAGGGAAGACATATAGGGAGTGAGTGAAGGAATGGGAAATGCCTGCCTAAGGACGAGTGTAGAAATATAGGCAAGAGTGGAGCTTGCCAGTGGCCACAAACCTTGTAGGAACGGAGCTGGGCTGATGAGTAAGTTAAAAAACCGGCATAATGGGGTGCCCCTAGCCCCGGCCGGCCGCGGACGGGCGCAGACGGGCTTGCCTTTGGTGCGCCTTTGGGGTGCCGCCGGCGTGCCCGCTGCGCGCGTCCGCTGCACGTGGGGATGGTCTTTAAGTAAAGGGGGAGCGCGAGGACTGCAGCGCTGACCTGAGCTGCCTCTATGCCCCGGTCCAAGATGGCGCATCACTGTGCAAACGCACCCCATGGCACGTTTTAAGAGGTAGTTTTAATCCCTCTGCCCTATTATATACTAGGGGCTTAAAGAGGAGGGCATGCTAATCACAGGGGTACCAGAACGCATAGTGTTCCCTAGTGTATGTAGGTGTTTTAACTGTATTCTAAGTGTCTTTTAGCATACCACTGGCTATAGGACTGGTTAGTCAGAGTCAATTACCAGCAGTACCCATCTGAAAAAATTGAGGGTACAGGATGATTTTGCAACAGGACCTCTTTCTGCTCTTCTGTTTGTTCTTTCTGCATGTCTTCCTTCTTCCTGCACTTTTCTCCATCTTTGAGGACTTCTGTTGCTTCTTTCTGCATTTCTTTTGCTTATTTCTGTGTGTTTTATTCACATGTTGTACCTCTGTAGGCATTGGTAGAAACTAGCATTTAAAAAACGTTAGAAATTCACTTAAAAAAACAGAGGTTTCAGGCATGTTATAGATACAAATTAGCATTGAAAAAACCTTTGAAATTCACTGAAAAAACCATAGGTTTCAGGCACGTTATAGTTAGGAATTAGCATTTATAAAACAATAGAAATTCACTGAAAAAACCATAGGGTTCAGGGGCGTTATAGTTAGTTGGACATTACAAAACCATTGAAATTCCCCCGTTATAGTTAGTTCAGCTAACTATAACTTGCACGCCCGCAATGCACTGCTGATGACGTCACATATTACATCACTCATGACATGGTCAGTGACATCACTCATGACATCACTCATGACATCTCAAATGACATCACTGATGACATCACTGATGACATCATCCTTGTGATAAGAGTGGCAGACGTCCTCTCACCCTAATATAACCTTTTATACCCACACTCAAAAATAGAAACATTTTCAAAACAATGGAGATACCAATACCAGTTACAACACACCTATTCAGTAATTCCAAGATCTACGCACACAGTCACTCATACATGTACTCACTCATCATATGTACTCATACACTCACATAGCCTGTTACACACTGACACTCATCCATAAAGTTACTCACAGACATGCAAATAAAGTATCAAACATCCATTTAGCTATATATACATTTATACACACACCACCACACTTACTTCTACAGAAATGTACAAATACTTACTCTCTTAAACAATCACTTATAGAAACACATACTTATTTACACAGGAACTCTTCCCATCTCTCACTCTCACTTAATCAATCAATTAATCAATTAATCAATCAATCAATCAATCAATCAATTGTAAAGCACACTACATACCCGCGAGGGTCTCAAGGTGCTGGGGGGCGCTTCTGATCGAACAACCAGGTCTTGAGTATCCACCTGAAGGTCAGCAGGTCTTGGGTCTGTCGTAGGCTCAGTGGGAGAGTGTTCCATGTCTTGGCGGCGAGGTGGGAGAAGGATCTCCCACCGGTGGTTGTTCTTCGGATGCACGGGACGGTGGCGAGTGAGAGGTCGGCGGAGCGTAGCTGGCCGTTGGGGATGTAGAAGGAGAGCCGTCTGTTGATGTAGGCTGGGCCAGTCTTGTGGAGTGCCTTGTGTGCGTGGGTGAGGAGCTTGAAGGATACCCTCTTTTTTCTTTTTTTTTTTTTTGGGGAGCCAGTGCAGGTTTCTCAGGTGGGGGGTGATGTGGCCGTGGCGTGGTACGTCAAGGATCAGTCGCGCCGAGGCGTTTTGGATGCGTTGTAGTCGTTTGATGAGCTTGGTCGGGGCTCTCGTGTAAAGGCTGTTTCCGTAGTCGAGTCTGCTGCTGACGAGGGCCTGGGTGATTGTCTTTCTTGTATCTGTCGGGATCCATCTGAAGATCCTGCGGAGCATTCTGAGGGTTTTGAAGCAGGAGGAGGAGACAGTGTTGACTTGCTTGGTCATTGAGAGCGCTGAGCCGAGGATGATTCCCAGGTTGCGTGCATGGTCGGTGGGTATCGGGCTGCCCCCAGTGCCATCGTCCATCAGGAGTCAACCCAGGCTGAAGGGTTGGAGCCGAGGATGAGGACCTCCGTCTTGTCGGAGTTCAGCTTCAGATGGCTGGTCTTCATCCAGTCGGCGACGGCCTTCATTCCTTCGTGCCAATACTCACATATACTAGTTTAAAACATATGCAGTTACTCATAAATACACTATTGAGACAGTCATTCACTCACTAACTCACCCACAAACAGTGAGTCACTCATTCATGCATCTGTGCACTAAGTAATACTCCTCACCGAGCCATACAGACATTCAGACACTCATACTGATACTCAAAAAACAACTAATAACCCATGTAGCCACTTATACACAAAGTGAGAGACTGATACACAATGTTTACATATTTAAACATTACTCACTAACCCATGTATTCACTAAGATACACTTAATCAGACAGTTATACAATCAATTTTACAAAAAGCATCAATATGTTGGCACCATAGGAGAGCATGTAGCGTTAGGGGCAAAGCTGCTGACTTTGGAACTGGGAGCCAGGTTTGAGTCTCGGGTTTGTCTCAACATCCTGTGATTCTGTCCAATTCACTTAATCTACCAGTGCCTAAGAACCAACTTCAACAAAAAATATTAAAGCCTTGTGTAATGCAATTGATGGTCATGTTGAGTACTCCAAGTCGCTCTATATAAAACTGCAAAAAAGCAAACAGATGTATACTGACAGCCAAAAAAGACAGGCAACCACACTGATGTTGCAAAACGTTCTATAGTCAGGAATATTAATGTTTTTAGAAAGTAGAGGTGTATGAGATGCCTTAAGCATGAACTACATGGAAAACTGAGTTTGTGGATATCAGAGCGGTTACTTTGTATCAGAGCAGAGGTGAACTGATGGTGGAATGGGTACTGTACCGACAGAACTCAGACAACACCCTTACATAAGAATGAATGAATATGACACGTAAAAGCATAAACATACATCCTACAGGGAATGTTGGCACTAAACAATTTTAATAGAGGGGTGGGTTCTGGTAAAAGATGCCACGTACATGAACAAAATATAAACCTTTACACAGCTTTCCGAAAGCTAGAATGCAAGAGAATGATTTCTAATTATTCGGAAGGTTATCCGATAAGCTAGGGCCCAGAAAAAATGAAACAGGCAAAATGTTGCATTTGTTATCGTCACCTGTAGCTGCAATTAAAAGTTGAAACAGAGGGGCATATTTTCAAGGGCCTTGCACCACAAGAATGAGACTTTTGATGACATTCCTGTGGCACAATGCCCTGCTCCATATTTACAAAGTGGCGAATATGGCCCAGAGTATTAAAGGCGAAGTATATCATTCAAGAGAAGCCGGAGTGCCTGCAGTGATGATAGGTCACGCAAGGAAACACTGCATTCTGAGCAGGGGATGGTAGTGGGTTAAGGTTTGTGGGGATAATTTGTGAAAGTACCCGGCCTCAAAGTTTTACTCTGAAGCACGCTGCTTGCGCTATTTAATGTTGGTGTGTTAAATGCTAAGGCTGCATAGTCTTAATTCTACCTCACATCTATTTATTCCACACCAGACACTCCCTGCCACTTCATCTCACTCTGGCAGGATCTAGCTTTCCCGCTTTGTCACATGTTTTACATCTTTCTCTTCCTCCCCTTTTCAACGTTGTGTGTTTCTCCCTCTCTTGCTCTGGGACAAAGTCTACTGATGAAAAATAGGGGCCAGTCACCAGCAATGAGTGCTGGTGGGCCCCACCTGCAACAACCTGCACAAATTAAGCACTGCCTGCCACTCAGCAGAAAAGACGGTTGCAAATCACCGTGACTGCTCACCTAAGAGCAGCTTCTGATATGCAGCACACCCAGGAGTCCATAATATATGGTGTCATATTAAGTCACACCTCAGACTCTTCTCCTTGACAGTGGAGCACTACTCGCCCTTATGTCACCTCCTGCAGTGCCAACAAGAGCATCAGCAGCTGTTTATGATTTCTCCAGTCCGCACACATAGGGCTAATGATTGATAAACTGTACTGCCTTGGAATGAACACAAGCCCCCTGCTGTGCAATGCTCCCACCGGTTACAGGTGGACGAACATGTGGACCCAGGCAGATTACAATGAGCCTCAGCGCGCATGCAGCTGGCCGACAGTCACTGTAAAACAGCAGAGAGAAGTACTTTTTTATTACCAATGCATATGTAGTGCTGTGGACAAGATGGACATGTTAGAAAAGCACTGCTGGTAGGGGACTGACTCAAGCAAGGAAATGACTGAATAAGCCTGACCCAAAGCCTTTCTCTGTACAAGAGGTCTTCGGCTTATGCCAGGCCTAAAAATGACAGGAGGCCATGTCAAATTGCTTACCCAGATTATGTGAACTTTGGGTTAACTATGGGTTTTTAGCTATTGTTTAGGGATACTGGAGTGGAACATGATCAGTGTTATCACAACTTTAAAGTATTTTCTGGGAGTAGGGTTGAGAAGTTAACACCTGATGAACCTGGGAGGTACTGCTTTGTTTGGAGCACAATTAAATTTAGGACTATTTAATGAATATCTCCCTCCTCAGATCAGTTTTGTGACCAATGTATTTGAACTTCGAGGTGTAAAATCTCCAATTCGGTCTCGGGTTTTCACAAATTTCTCGGGTAGATCTCCTAAAACACTTCATGAAGTCCTTGCTATTTTGGATTATTTATTTCAGTAGTGTCCTTTAATTAGTGTCTGGTAGGCGTGTAGCTCTTTCGGCCAATGTCTTTGACAACTAGAAAAAACGTATCATTTTGCACCACTTATTCGTCAAACTTTTCCCGAGTGAAGGATTCCATGGGACCTTCTTGGAAAAATCAGCGAATAATCTCTTTAATCGCTCATTCTCTGCATATGGTTCAAAGTAGTGGGCATTCTGTTTATCTATCTATCTATCTATCTATCTATCTATCTATCTATCTATCTATCTATCTATCTATCTATCTATCTATCCATATATCTATCTATCTATCTATCTATCTATCTATCTATCTATCTATCTATCTTTCTATTAGACTACTACTCCCTTGTCCGTTGCTGTAACTAGAAAACAAGAGGGCATGTTTCCTAGTTGCAGGCAATGTTAAAACATACATCTCTAGAAGTCATTGCAAACTGAAGTTATAAATAAGGATGCACAAGTGCACAAGTTATTCCAGTATTTTGAGCTGAACCGATATCCTATTACATACCAAAATCCTTTGGAGATTAACATTTTAATTATAATAACTTTCCCTACCAGACCCAAAAAGATTATTGACTCCATTATATTGTTTTGTCTCCATCATGGGATGTGTCTCATGCATATTTTTTCATTTCTTTTTTAAAGGACAGGTCCAAACTCGAAACCGCTGATATTGTTGTTTAAAAGTCAATTTACATTTAGGAGTTAGTAAATGACAAGTAAGCCAGCAGGCGTCACTCCCATGTGCACCCAGGGATGCTCTGTTCCAGTTTGATGAAGGACATCCGTGTGACATGGGCCAATGAGATGGATGTCCACATCAAGTTAAAGATGAGTGACGTCCATCCCTCCATTTTATATTTGCTTGACACTTGGGGCACAATTCCAAATCTGTGGTGGTATCCCGACCGCCCTATTACAATCGGGCAGTCGGACTGCCACAGCCCACTGCCAGGGAACCTGGCGGTGTTGCGGAGGTCAGGAGGACGCAATATGCTTGGCGGGACCCCCGTGGTCCCACCAAGCATATTACAAGTTTCCTCTCTGCCGATGGTTTCTTGGAGGTTCTTACTCCAGGAACATCGTGTCAGAGCAGAAACAAAGTGGGCCACAGGGACACCTGTGCCTCCTCCACATGTGGATGCACACAGGGGGTGAAACATGTCCCCACCTGTGCGCATGCATACCAGTTCCTGCACGGGATGGACTTTTCAGTCACTGGATTTGGAATAGTTAACAGAGAATAGCAAGACTTCTGTAAATCCTGCCAATTCCTGCTATGCATATGGCTTGAGTTGGCGGGCCGAGAGGAAGCAAAGCCCATCGTCTGCATAAAGTGCCAAATTCTTTGGCACCCACTCAGGGGCTTTTAATGCTCGGATTGTTCTACACTCTCTGAACAAAGGGTTCCATCAACAAGGCAAATATTAATGGTGAAAGTGGACATCCTTACCTTGTGCCCCTTGTTATGTTTATCGATGATAAGAGCTCACCATTCACCTTTGTTTTTGCCGTTGGGTTTTGGTAGTTAGTCTTTTTTATTTGTTTCAGCCTTGGGCCCATGCAGTTTTATCTAGCAGCTTAGATATATAACTCCAATTGACCCTATCAAATCAAAGGCCTTCTCTGCATCCAGTGAGAGAACGACCATCGGTGTCTTGACTCTTTCAGCCACTTCAATAAGAGTGGTAGCTAACCTGGTGTTGTCTCTAGCATGCCCATTGAACATGGGCCCTGTTTGTTGGAGTGTTTGTGCAAAATATCGACTTAAAAATATTGGAATTCAGAAATTGAGTATTGTGACACACACATATCACGATGATCAAACATCATTGACAAGAAGGAGGTAAGTAATATTGTTTAAATAATATTTATTTATTAATATCATTTTCAATGTGATAATGGTTAAACATATTGGTTGTTAATTATTTAAATGTGTTTTAGTTGCTATATTAATGTTATATGTTACTGCTGCTTATTATAAATGTTATTATTATTTTTTAAATATAGCTTGTCGTTTTAAGTGATATAGAATGTTTTTTTTAACTCTTAATATTAATTTACAGTGTTGTAGTGGGGTGTTGGCTTTGTGGAAGGATAGGGTGGGAAGTTAATTACGTAATAATTAATTATGAATTATTTAATACATTTTATTTAATTATATGATTGATATTTATTATGTAAATTATTTAAAACTGATTTCTTTTCGTTCTATATTATTTGCAGATTAGGTTTGTAGGGGTATAGGGTGGGATGATAACTAACAATTCATTATTTATTTAAAATTATCTATGTAATTGTTTTTTAATTCTGTGATTTAAGGGTTACTTTTTATTTTACTCATTTTAGTTTTGGGCTGCTAGGTTTGTAGGGGTCTAATGTGGGAAGTTCGTTACGTAATCATCAATTAACAATTTATTAATATTTAAAGATTTAATTGATTTTTAATTATATAAAATATGAAATATTGATTTTTTACTTATATTTTGGTAGCAGGATGCTAGGTTTGTAGGGGTATAGGGTGGGAAGTTAATTAAGTATTCATTAAATAACAATTATTTATCAATTAATTAACTATTTATATTAAATATACGTTTGGAAAATATTTTCTTTTGAATTATAATTTAGATGTGGTCTGCTAGATTTGTAGGGGTATAAGTTAATTAATTAATAATTTTGTAGTAATTATTTATTAATTGATTATTATTTTATTGAATAGTAATTATGTAAATTGATTGCATTTCTTTTTTTAATACATATATATATATATATATATACTTTTCATGTTAATAATTTTTTATCAAGTGTTGTTTTTTTACATTCATGGTATTTTTTTATTGAGGAGTCACAGGTGACGTAGTTGGGAGATATGGTAGTGTGGCTAGTTTCAACCACACTGTTGCGAGGTCTGAAAGCACTTTGCGATCTATGTATGTTGCCACTATCTTATGTCAGAGGGCTGTGGATGTCAGAAAAAAAGTCAATGCATGTACATGATCTATAAAAGTCGCAGTGAAAAGTGAAGTCCCTGTCCTGGGGGTGCTCTATTCTCCAGATATCCTTTAGATTCAAGTCTCTTACACTCTGGAGCAGTGAGGGTGGTACTCTTGTTTGGCCTGTTTGTTTAGGGGATCTGTCCTCTTTTGCATGAACAGTGGTGACACAAGAATGTTTCCTTTGGATGAGTGTGTGAACTGCATCATGTTTGTATAGAACTGTTCTTTTTCATCATTGGGCACATAAAGAAAATGGTTAGTGTGAAGCCACCCAGTTTATCCTGGATACCCAACAGCTGCCCCCTTGTCTTGCTATTTAGAGACGAGCTTGAAATCAGGCCACGTTACAACAATATGGCTACTCCTCTAGTTTTTGAAATGCCGACTGCATGATATTGGGTGGGGAACCAGTAGGACCATAGTCTGGGAATGTCTTTTTGGAGGAGTTGAGTCTTTTGGAGGAGGGCTACATCCACCTCTTTGGCATGAATCCATTGTAGGAGAGCTCTCATTTTAACTGGGTAATTGATTCATTGTGTGACGATCAACAGCTCCATCATGGAATGGACAGATGATTCCCCTGTAGATAACAGTGTGTCGCGGGTCGGCCCCCTTCTAATAGTGAAACCCATGTATTTCAGAGAAAGGGTCTCAGTGGGGAGTGATAATGTACTGTAATGCTTCTTATGCTGTTATTTGTGTAACACTGTTTGTGTTGTAGCAGTGGGTACAGTGACAAAAAAACCATGAAAGCAGATAATAAACAACTCATGGCTGTGAATGTAGATGCAAAAACAACACTGTACTGGGGTGAATATATGACATTGTTCTGCATTCTGTCCATCAACTGTTATTTTTGCATTTGTCACCCGAGTGGGATGGGTATGCTCAGACGTGAGTCCCATGCTCTCCACACCACTGGAATCAAGCTATCCTGGCTGGAGACGGCTAGGATGCTTGATTCCGGTCCAGGAAAGACATGGCATGGCAGTTCGGGCTGGACTGTTCCCATGAGGCACAGGGTCAAGGCTGATCTGCATATGGCCATGTCTGAACTGGGGTGGTGTGGAGTGCAAAAAAATGATGGATGTAGGCCCAGATCTCTGTACTGGGGTGAATGCATGACATTGTTCTGCATTCTGTCCATCAACTGTTATTTTTGCATTTGTCACCCCGAGTGGGATGGGTATGCTCAGACGTGAGTCCCATGCTCTCCACACAACTGGAGTCAAGCTATCCTGGCTGAAGACGGCTGATAGCCAGAAACCGGTCCTAGGATGCTTGATTCCGGTCCAGGAAAGACATGGCTTGGCAGTTCCGGCTGGACTGTTCCCATGAGGCGCAGGGTCAAGGCTGATTTGCATATGGCCATGTCTGAACTGGGGTGGTGTGGAGTGCAAAAAAAGATGGATTTAGGCCCAGATCTCTGTACTGGGGTGAATATATGACATTGTTCTGCATTCTGTCCATCAACTGTTATTTTTGCATGTGAATGTAGATATGTCAAAATATTGAAAATAAGCATGCAAACATGTCCATAGGCCGTCACTTTGGGTGCAGCTCACAAAAGTGTGGAGCTAGCTACAGGGTCAAGTTTGGGAGCCCTTGCCTGTCTCTGAAGCCAGCAAGTGTGGTGTGGTGAATGAGTTCAGGTCCAGAGAGACTTGCAACAGGCCAAGGGATGCAACATGGATGTCTGTATCTGCAGGCATGGTTCGGTCCAGGGTTCAATAAGGTCTAACCCCCCTGCAATGAAAATAGCCCAAAATGGCGACTGTCCTCAATCCCCCTCAGAGATGGCTAGTCTGGTCTCTTTGCCGCTCAGTGGTCATAGTCTTCTCCATTCCCTGTGGGCTTTATTGGTGTTAGGTGTACGCCAGGCTCCTCAATTTTCTTGTCTGGGGGTGCCGCTTCATAGTCCAGGATATTTTTTACCTACGCAGTCTCCAAGACACTGTGTTGTGTGCCTTTGTGGTTGAAGAGTAGTTAGAAAGGAAACCTCCATCTGTGAGAGATGTTCTCACTGCACAGATGAGTAGTGATCACTGTGAATTCTTTGCATCTTGCTAGTGAGAGCGGTGAGTCGTCCGGTAAGAGCGATAGTGTGGTGTTTCAGAAACAAACTGGTTTTTGTTGCCTGGCGGCCTGTACAAGAGCCTTTTTGTCTGTGAAGAAGTATACTCTTGTGAGTATATGTGGCGTTAGATTATTTTTCAGCTGGCAATTGTATAACACTCTATGCATGCAGTTGTGGTGAGGCAGATCCGTCATTTGGTTCTGTAAGAGGTGCTGAAAGAAGACCAATATGTATTCCTACAGGTCTTTATTCTGGATCTCTTTGGACAACCCATGGATTCGGATGTTGTTCCACTGGTCACTGTGTCAATTATATCCTTCTGCAGAGTTTCTATCCTAGTCACCCTGTGGGCCCGCTCATTGTGCTTGTGAGACGTTATGACAACTTTATTTTCTACAAGGTGTATGTGTGATACTGTCTCTTGTAGGGAGTGATCCAAGCCTTTGATGGTGCTATTAATAACCTGGTGCCAGGCTGTCATGTCCTTGCAAAATTCCACCAGAAGAACCTTGATATGTTCTTTAGTGGTCAGGCCTGAGGGTCACTTTTTGTAATGTACTATCCACAGTTAACGGTTCAGAAAAGGTTTTCTGAATTGTTAAATAGGTTAAGTAAGCATTACAGAATCTCTATTTGAAAAGGGCTTGTTAAGGGTGCACCTTTCAATTACTGATTCCTTATGTATGCACTAATATTTTGCTCTCAAAGTCTAGTTTCAAAACATTAATATTTTACCACCAATTCAAAATAGATTTCAAGCCATTCACAAATGTGAAAATATCCCAAGGGCACTACTTGCTCTTTGAGAATGTTGATAAACATGTTTTTATTAGTGGGCAGTGGTTCCTAGGACCATCATTGGTGCTGGGGTCAACTGCAGGGATTTCCGTACTGAATGGGTAGCATACATGGACAAGGGGAAGCAACAAGAATTATATTCAGAAAAATAGTGTAATGAGAGTTCTGTTACTGAACAAGATTCTTCAGGATATATTTTATATGGGGTTTCGAGATATAAAACATGCATTTCACATTCTGGACACATTTATGGTGCATTTATTGGCAGTGAGAAAGCATTTGAAATCGCACTGTGAGTCAAGTGTCTCTTGCCAGTGCAAGTATAGGCTATTTAATTTCAAATCAGGTATTCAAGTTAGGAGTCATAACCACAAAAATAAAGCCCACTTCCTTCAAGTATTTTCATACAGATACAGACAATGCCATAGATCATGCAGGTCTAACAATTTAAGGTAGGCGTTTGCCTCTCTCTTGACTTGGATGGAGAACATTTCTGACAAATGGAAGCTGGACATATTGGTATATCTGGACTACAAATCGTACTTTTCAGTACGGACTGATTTTTTAGTTATTCCTTTAATTTTCAATTGGTAGAGAAACTAACCCTTTAGGAGCGTAATCAGGAAAGCTATGGTCTAGATTCTAACGAAGGATCTGGAGTAAGGTATTTACTGAAAACTACTTCTCTGAGAAAATTGTTACAGACCTGCGACCTCATTGGTCTGAAGTATGTAAATCTTTGGAGAGACAATCTACTTCAAGATTCAGGCTTTTCAATGAATTATCACCATACTGTTTTGGAGATATATCATCCCATATCATGGACTTTGAACACTGCTATATGTTGCCCTTCTGCATGAACACCAGCTATTGCAGTACTTTCCCGTTCATTTTCATTTCCAGTATAAAGAATTCCTTATGCTCCCTAGCAATTTTTCAAGATAATAAAAGTTGTGGTTAGCTGTATCCGTGATGAGGATATCATACTCCACCCATATCTGGTGAATTAGCTGGTCCAGGAAGACATTTGAGATTAGCATTAGGGGCTTTTGATGTGTCAGGCCTTTGTTCTGTGTAGTTCTGATCAACTAAGTAGATTCAAAAATATAACCTTGGCAAGATCACTACTTCCCTACTGCCAGATTCAAGAATAACCTCTGGAGTACTCAGAAATGAATGTGGAAAAGTTCAATCATCTCCATTTTGAACTCCAAATGATTGAATGACCCAGCCTTCAAACCTGTGGCCTACCCACACCAGGGTGAGGGCATAATGGCATCAGAAAAACTAAGCAGGGCAGGCCCCTTATCACTTGGTTTCTTTCTATTTCCAGAATTTCATTCAGAAATATGTAAGACTTACTGGTCATCAATTCTAGAATCCTACATGTTCTAGGAGGATGCACTGCTTTCGGGTTTTTAATCAGAGGGGTTATGCATTAGAACCTATTCTGTGCTCTGAGCTATCTGGAATCCTCTATGCTTTTCTTAAAATTTTTTACCTTACCTGGTTATAGCACATTTTAGGAGGAGAGGTCTAGATGGTGGTGATATCCTTTTTGAGAAGGACAATGAGCAGTTTCCATCCCCTGACAGTTAGGAGTTGCTTTGGAATTGATCTGTGACCTTCCAATCACATTTTCCTAGTCATAGAAACAGGTGGTTAGGAGCTCCCAGGTTGGAAGCATGGAAAGTCAGATATTGTCCTACAGAGGACGGCTCACTACGGAAAAAGTGCCTTGGCAGTTTAGGCATTTCTTGGGATTTCTGATATGCAGCCGGATGATCACAAATGGTTACCTTTCCCAGTCTGGTGTCAGATCAGAGTGCCTTAGGGGTCCAAGAATGTTTTGCACAGAAATCCACTCAGGATAATATCAGGATGGGCCTGGCTCTTTCCACTTAAAGACTGCAAGGGTCAGCTCTTGGGTGTTTGAGCAGTTTTGGATGATGTAGTCAGGCTGCTCAATGGTTTCACTCTTCTACAGCTTGTGAATGCCACACCATTAGAAGCATTCCAATTAGAGGCTACACATGAGCACTTTAGCAGTAGAGAAATACACACCAAATATAAACAACACCACAAAGCTGGCAAAGTAGCTAATCTGTCAAAATTAAGGAATTGTACATATCCAAAAATATCACCTGTTTTATTCATCTTTCAGCTTTAGCAAGTGGTAGAATGATGCTTATAAAAAAGAAATAGTTCACCACACTCTAAGGTCCAGAGTCCTAGCTGCCATGGCCAGGCACTTTACTGTTGCTGCACTTGAGCAACTCAAGCAGCTAAAGCATGAAATATATAAGATTCTAGAGTGGGCTGCCCCCACAACTGTGACATTCAGAGTGTAGGAAAAATCCCTTTATCTCCTCCTGCTAGATAATACATATGAGAAGGTTTAAACAGAGAACCTGAACATGATTCTCCAAGAGTGAAATAAAGAGAGGAAAAAAATATGTGAGCGCGGGGGGAGAAAGTGTCTTGAAGTGGAATCAAAGCTGGGCAGCCTTAGTATATTTGACAATGCCAGCTTTCGACAGCACCAGCAGCGGGCTTCTAATTGAAATATTGGTCCCCTACACTTAGGGGTGACACGTTAAGAATAGAGTATGGGCGAAATTCTACAAATCAGCCTGAACGTACTTTAAAACTTTTTTTACAATTCATGAGACAGAAGTACTAATGCCTGAAAGTCACTGCAGATGTGCTGTTGCACTTGTCATGTGACTTTCTGAAGGATCCTTATTTCCGTTGTGTGTAATTCTATGCAGCGTACAAATCTGCACAGCGGGAATGGCAGCCAAATGTGCAAAAACACATATTTTCCCTTGCAGGGAAAATACTTCCACTTGGAGAAAGACTTTCTTCACACCAAAATAGCGGTGATCACATCCCCAGTCCATCCTGGCAGGGGAATGGCTGGAGTAGATATCAGACCATTTCCGGACTCATTTCAGTTTGTGGTTTACTTCAAAAATATCGCTTCTGATCCTCATGTGAAATTTACTACTGTACATTTTCAGCTCTCTTGTCAAATAAATGTCCAGTACTCTTACCAGTCATGTCAACCAGGATTTTGTTTGTAAACGCCTGACTGGCATAATTAATGGAATTTTCAACTAATATCATATGTTCAGGTCTAGAAACCACCTTTCTAAGGGTTTTAAACATTGAACAATGATTGTCAATAACATATTTACTGAGTTGCTATGCCTGTCTGTGTCTTGTACACATATTTATCAATGGTAGAGAGACCGTTGGATGATTTTAATATTCATTTTTCAATTCAATGCTGTCATCAACTTCCAGTCTAACACAATCTTCTTTGACTGGTGAAATGTTAAGCCGTCCAGATAAGATGTTTTACCACTTCTCTATGGCAAGAACACTAAGGGCCTGATTCAGCCTCCTGACTTCCGCAACACCACCAGTTATTGCAGTTCCCAGGCAGCTGCAGCGTGGCAATGGCAGTGCAACCGCCCTAATTGTAAAAGGTCTGTCGGAAGACCACCACACCCACACAAGTCTGGTGGTTTGCGGACCGCAGACTCATAATCAGGCCCTTAGCAATGAGAATGTGTCTGCAAAGGATAGCACATGACAGGTTTTGTATATTAGGGTTTTTGACCCCTAGAAAAGGCCACAGGAGAATTTTCAAGGCTTTGTAAATGGGGATCCATTTTAAAGAAAGCGTCCCCTGTCCGGCTACTCTTGTTCTCTGTGTTGCCATAGTTTAAAAAAAAGAAAATTCAGCATGTTCCAATCACACAACCACAAGGAGTAATTGCTTTGATAGTCTCATACTTTTTTTAAATACTTAGGGGGTCATTATGATAGCGGGCGGATCATCACCGGCTGTATAGCGGTGGCGATCCGCCCCCCAAAATCCACTGCACGCATGAATTTCCTCCCCACCACATTATGATGGCCAGAGGGACCCCGGCGGACGGGAAGACCATCTGTCAGTTTTTCGCCGGTAGGCAATCCGCCCGATTGCCTACTGGGTGGAAAAGCCCAGGAATATGGTGGCGGTGCCATCCATATTATCATCATGGCGGTGGAATGCCTTTCCATGGCGGAGACTCCGCCATGGAAAGGCATGCAGTTTTGTCTCTTGGGGCCCGTTGCATGCCCCCAGGGTGTTCGTGCCGGTGAACATGGGGGTACCCATAGTACCCCCCTGCAGTTTTATGCACAACATGACATGCGCATGATAATGATAAAGGTGTCCCATAAGGATCTATACTAAGTCCAACTCTATTTAATATATACCGGTCCCCCCTAGCCATAATAATCAAAGACCAATGATTTGATACGGTGTCCTACCCCGATGACACCCAAATCCTGGTCACTCTGGGCCCAGACCTCACCGATACAAGACACAGGTTCCAGCAGTGCATGATATCGGTGAAGGAATGGCTGTCAAACAACTACCTCATGCTGAATGAGGGTAAGACCGAAATCATTCTATTCGGCATGGCTAAAAAGATATGGACAGAGGAATGGTGGCCAACTGCCTTAGGCCCTTGCCCAGAACCAAAGAGCGTAGTAAGAAATCTAGGGATAACGCTTGACGACAATTTATCAATGACCTCCCATGTGAATAAAATTGTGCACACCAGCATAGGCCTGATGCGAAGTTTGAAAAAGCTATTCAAATGGATACCCCTCGCATCTCGCAAACCTCTAGTCCAGGGGCTCATAATTAGCCGCCCAGACTATGGCAATGCGTTACTGGCAGACATTAATGAAGGCTCCCTTACTAAACTTCAGACCCTGCAAAACGCGGCAGCTAGGCTGACCCTGGATCTACCTCCCCGCACTCCATCTGCCCCTTGCTTGAAAAAATTGCAATGGCTGCCAGTTAGACAGCGCATAAAATTCAAGGTCTGTTGTCTCGTGCACAAATCATTACAGGGCCAAGGACCGCAGTATCTGATGGAAAAATTTAGAGAATACTGTCCCCCAAGAACTCTGAGATCCTCAAATAAACGTCTCTTAAAAATCCAGAGAGTGCGTACTGTCAGGAATGGAGATAGAAGCTTCTCAAGAATAGGCCCTGCAACTTGGAATGCACTTCCCCTTACTCTAAGAAGCGATTCCAATCATAAGTCGTTCAGAAGAAATCTGAAAACCTGGCTATTCTAGCCATTCCATATCAAAGGTTTCCGCTCACATACAGGGTAATCTTTTCACAGCGCTATGAGACCTAAGGGTGACCTACGCGCTATACAAATTAAAATACATAACATAACATAACATAACACCTCGTGGTGCCTGCCACGTTTAACATGAAAATGCACAACATGCCTTTTTGGCATTGTGGCGGGCAGTGCTGAAAGCACCGCCCGCCGCAATGTCACGAGGGCAGGATGCGCCCGCTAATGTGGTGGGCGTATCTTAATGACCACCACGGGACCGCTCACTAATGGCGGGCAGTCCCATTCGACGTCCCGCCATCCTAATGATGCCCTCAGTTTTTATTTGCTGTATAATCTGATTTTACCAGCATGAAGAAACGGTACTTAAACATTTGCCTTGTGTATACTGCCGGTATTACCTGGAGCTAATCTCATTGAAAGGATGGGACACTGATTGAATGACAGAGTATTTACTTTGAGCCTGCCACAGGCAGCTACCGGCATTCATTTTTTGGGGTCCAACATTTATTTTTCCTGAGCAGGCATTTCTTAAGAGCAAGAGAGAGAAAGTATTATATTTTGGTCTTGCGAAACAACTCAGTAAAGTTCAACAGGCTGAAAACGCTGCGACCAGGCTCCTTCCTCATCTTCCTAGACAGTGCTCTATGTCTTCTGCATTAAGTGACCTTCATCAGCTTTCCATTCATAAGAGGATCCAATTTAAACTTCTAACTTCTATGCTTAGGGTCATTATTAAATACGGTCCCCTCAGTCTACAAAAGTTGTCTACAACGAAGGTTATATCAAGATTTCTCATATCTTCTAATGCTTTCGTGATCCTTCCCCCTAGATTCTACTCCTCGCAACTTGGACGTTGTTCTGCAACAATTGTAGGAGCAAAACTCTGGAATTCTATCCTTGTACGCTTCCTCTCTCAAGCCAATAAGGATTTGTTGTTAAGAATCTTAAAACCTGGCTGTTTGCGAGAAGCTAATTTTTCTGAATCACTCATATTTCTTGGCCATTTTGCATTTGTTAGCACCATAAAGCTCTGTCTGGGGCATAAGGGTAGCTTTATAAATTATGTTTCAATTTCATATGTAGCTGCAATTAATCTCTGTTTCTATATTTGTATGCAAGGTTTAGTGCAACTTGCTGACTATCATCATGAACACTGATTTATTTTAGCCAGGTATACAAAGGGAACATGAGCGCTCACACAGAATTTTGCAGAGTGTACCCTATTGAAATAAAAATGTCATAACTTACTTCCTAAAAAAAAAATCATTCAGTAGCTGGAAAATGGGAAGTGGAAATATATTCCATAGGTTGTATGTTAGAATATTGAGCACAAACATTTTGTGATGCCAAAGAATGGATGTCGAAATATAGACATCAAAAACATCTTTAAAAAAAAATTGTTTTCACACAAATAACAGTCTCTTTTATCTCTTCCAATTTTCCAAAATTCCTCTAGTTTACTCTGGCATTAACTTTTTTTCTCACTTTAGTGAAAAGGAACAATTGTTTTAATTCCTCAATATGGCATAACATTCTTATTAAACTAAACAATAGAGCAATGTATTGGGCTCTATGGAGGAAAAGAGGTTTAATGTGGGTACATCAACTCATACAAAATGACAGGCCATTTACAGTTCAGAAACCCCAGGACTCTTTCAATCTACGTTTCTCATATTTTAAGAAATGTTACTCTGTTTTTCAATTTTTAAAACTTTTTTTTGATCTTTCAACTCATTACAGCCTAATAATATCAACACTGTGCAAAACTCTGCTCTTTTATATACTTTATCATTTTCCGGAAGAGTCTTGCATCTGCAATGCCCTCCAGGCTTCTTCTAGTCCTAGCCCTAAAACAACCATTACATCACAATGGAAATATGATTTAAATATTTCATGGCCCATTGATTTGAGGAATAATGTATGGTTCAAGCTTAGCATATCTTCTCTAGCAGCTAATGTAACTCAAAGTTTACTCTTTAAATTTGATAGATTCATGATTACTCCATAATCCATGAACAAAATTAATCTCAAATTTCACTCTTCCTGCTGGTGTTGCAATGCTAATATTCCTGGTTTGAAACCTATTTCATTAACCTGTCCTTAAACTCATGCATTTTGGTTGTGAGTGTGGCATCATATAAACTCTATTTTTGGTATCAATTTCGTAATACATCAACCCAGCTTTCCAAAGCTCACCAGCCAATTTTTTAAGAAATTCCCAAACCTCTTTGAACATTTTACACTTGGTATTATTGTTATATCATTATATTTTCTTTACAACTATTTCACTTGCAAATATTCTGCACATATTTATAGAAAAGTGAAAAGTATAATGAATATTCTGCTCCTTTTATACCTTATGTATTGCTTTAGGTTCTTTCGTGTTTCCTCTTCTACTGACCATACTACATCATTCTCTTACTGTCTTGCTCTTTCACTTTTCCTTCTCTCCCCTATGCTTTTCTTCTCTTCTCTTTTCTATTTGCTGTGACATATTTATTACTGACATATTATAGTATCTGTATTCTATATAATTATATATTATATGCATACCTATATATATTTAATTCTATGTTATTCACTATATTTATAGATATTATGTATGATGTATTTTTTAATAAACTTTCCTTTTATTGAGGCCCAAAATATCAGAAGTGCATTAGTAAATATATTTACTTGTAAATAAAATGGTGTGAGTTTAAAATGAATGTTAATTATGTTTTAAAGTAAATGCATTTTAAAATATAGTTAATAATTTAAATATTTTAAAATAGTATTGCTAAAAGTACATATAACTCAATTTTCTATAATGAAATATTGAAAATAAAATCTACTAATTACATTACTTTTTCATATAATATGAATACATTTAAAAAGGATTTCTAAAAACAAACATTAATATGTACATGTATAATTAGTAACCATTTTATTAGCACAATAGATGCACAAATTCATAATGTAATGAACCATGTATATTGGTTGAAAATTTAAAAAGATAATCAAAATATTACAAACTATAGACATTCT
The DNA here is from genome assembly GCF_964263255.1 of Lissotriton vulgaris. Taxonomy (NCBI): domain Eukaryota; kingdom Metazoa; phylum Chordata; class Amphibia; order Caudata; family Salamandridae; genus Lissotriton; species Lissotriton vulgaris. The sequence goes on from NC_141696.1 coordinate 507,163,318, forward strand.
TTTAAAGAACCAAAATTATATACAAATTAACCAATAACAAATGTCCATTTAAATGTTACATGCTAAAAATATATGAAAAATATCTTAACATAAAGTCTAATTCGATAAACTTTCAATGTAAGCTTAATGCAAAATATTTAGATTAAAAACTGTATTCATTAAAAGATTGCCAATCCACTTGTCCAACTCAAATTCAACAAATATTCAAAATGTATGCATTAGGTGGAGGGCATTGCTACTCCTGTTACATTCCAAAAACATTCGGCAAAGTACATCGGTTTAGGGAGTCAGATTTACTATCCTAACTATTCCATCAGACATTGAGGTTATGGTACATATTCCATTGCAACACTGTTTGGGAAAGTGCATTTATGTGGTATGCATATATATTTCTGTAATTGCAATCCACACAACATTGGAGAAAGTGCATATATTTGAGGGGGATAGGATATATTTACTATTATAACGGCAGTCAAACAAACACTGCTGAAAGGAAATATATATGGGGTAAAGGGTCAAATTACTAATCTAAATCTAGATCTACTAACATTGAGGAAATTGCAATTATTTGGAGGAGAGCTGACAGTTTTACTTTTCTAGCCAGAGGCGCAGAAACACAGAGGAAAGAACATATATTTAGAGAGAGTAGGGATGTTTACTATTTGAACTCCAATCCAACAAACTTTGGCAAACGTTTGCCTATTTAGTGGGCCAGATTTCCTACTCTAACTCTAATCCAAATAACACTGTAGAATAAATTCACATTTTGGGTGGCATATATATTACTCTAATTCCAATTGAGCAAACATTGGAAAAAGTGCATTTGTTGGGGTGGGCAGATTTAGTAATACCATTTTGGTTCAACTAAAATTGGTGAAAGTGCACGTATATATTTACAACATCTAATCACTTACCAAAGGACATCTACTTATTAAGAACCTATATTGTAAAAAAAAGGTATTTGCAAACTATACATACCTACAAAAATAATAACATGTTTGTTCATTAAATATTCATTTTATTATTATATGCTTTTTACTTTATTCGATATTTGCATATCATAAAAGTACAAACAGTACAACATGGAAACACATATTTAAAAAGAGATAAAATGCATTTTGATAAAACAATAAAATCATAATATTTACATTTAAAACAGAGAATCAATGATGTATTAGCAGAAGTGGGTATAACAACAATTAGACTACCCGAGCCTAGCTCTAGTCTTTGATCAGGAGTTTTGCACGAATGGACCAGGCGTTGCCTAGATATTTAGCGACCCCGCATACAACTAGCATGGATGTTACATCTGATAATAGAATGCGCAAGGCAGTTCTGCACTCTCTCACACCCAACTCTCTACATACCGGTTTTAACCATTTTGATCTCGATTATTTGTAAGCCCTACAAGCGAGCAAGAAGTGGGAGATTCGCTTTTGCAAGGGCACCCAGGGCAGTTAAGAGAGTGGGCGTGAGGTCCCCTTCCTTTCCAACTCCCAATGAACTTGTTCAAGGGTAGGATTCCATATCTCATTTTCAGGAAGAGAGATCTATTCCTTGGGATTTGTATGAGATCTAGGAAGGGCTCGAGGTTTTTCGAAGGTTTGAATTCCATGAATTGTGTTGTTAATGCCCCCCACTTTGTATGTTTTGCTTCATTCTCCTGTACCCAATCCCAATACATTTTTTTGATGATTTGGTTATGTGAAGGGGGGGGGGAATGGGAGGTCCAATATTGACCCAAACCTAACTTCAAAACCATCTGCCTTAGTTTGGTTAGCCACATTATCTTATTTGCCCTGTTCAGGGCGATCCACTCATCCAGAACCAACGCATAGTTTGCCAGTTCTGGTGTCCTTCGCAGGCGCACCCAGAACAGCAAAGGGCGAAGGCGCACCACGTCTGCCATGGAATGTTTGCCCATGTCTAGAAAGGGGGTTTTAGGGGTGTAGAAAACGGGAGAGCAACCAGGTCCCTCACAAATTTGTTCTCTGCCCTTACCAGGTCAATGGTATTCTCACATCCCCACAGCTCTGAGCCATAGACAGCAGAGGCTACAGCCTTTCCTTCATAAACTACCAGTGCTGGGGCTACTGGTCTACTTTTATTATTAAATGAAATTGGGGTAACAGTTCATGTGTGTAAACTTTGTAGACGCCCACGATAGTTATGAGATGCTAAAAAGATATCTATTAACTAGACACTGAATATGATACAAAGCAATGATAACTTGTGTCTCTCTAACATGTACACATAACAGAAGGGATCGACTTCTGGCAATGATTACCACATTCATAGCAGTTAATTTAGTATTGGTGTAATTAAGGAGTCTCTAATAATCTTGTGGGTTACACTGCTGCTGATAATAGGGGAAAGGCTGATGTTTCTACCTTTGGGCCTATTGAGAGGAGCATAAGAATCTCAGCATCCAGCAGCCATCATTTTATCAAGGTAGACACAGCATTTGTAGACAATCAATCACCTATTTAAAATGTCTTAGATGAACACAATCCTGCCTTGCTCACGTTGCTGGATTTCTCCACAGTCTTTAATGCTCTGGATCATCCTATTCTTCTGCCTAGCATTAGGGTAATGGTTGGGTTTCTGAGATTGTTTACTTCTTTCTGGTCCAGAAGACACTCTAAGATAGTGTTTGAGAAGATGTCATTTCAATCATCATCATTATTTAACTTATATGGTCAGCCTCTCCACAGATGGCTACTTTATCTGGAAGATAACTTCCTGAATTAGGCAGATGGTGTGTAAATAGAGTTTCTTCTTTCAAATAGCCCTCAGGTGGGCTTGCAATGCATACATTTCCATCCAAGACTAGATGAATGCAAATTGGCTGACATTTAGCAAAAAGTAAGAGTGAGTTTCCATTCCCTCCAAAGCCAAGTATGAATTAATAAAGGATAAATATCAGACTATGCAAGTAGGTTTTTCTTCGAACATACCTACAAAAATGTATTTGCATACTGTGGTCTCCTCACATAATTATTTGTCCTTTTGGTATCCATCCACTATTGTCTGACTCCCAAAGAGCCTCAATTGCCAGGACAATTGGTAGAACTAAAAAGGAATATTGTACTCCTTGTTTTTAGGCATCTCTAAGAAGATTGTCCATAAGTTAAAACTTAGGGGCTCATTACGATGGCAGGCCTTGATGATGATGATGATGATGAGGATGACATACACACATAGACAACAATCCGAAAGGGAGTGAACTGATATTTCATGTGTAATATGAGAGGATATAATATTTACACCCTATGTAAGCAATCATAGTCCACCTATGTTAGAAACAATACCCATTAATCCATAATAAAAAACAGAAACCTATTCCTCCATAGACCGCCATGTATTCTGGGCCACAGGCAGATTAATAGTCCCTACCCTGGTGTGATTTCTATCAAGCTTCTGCCTTCTTCATCTCTTTCTTGAGTGAGAGAATGCCTAGAAATCATTGAGTTGTGTATTGTGTACATCACAAAAACTTACAAAGTATAATCATGTGTTATACAGAATAGCTATCGTATTATGATAGAAGATTAACATATGTATGCATACAAATGCCAGTAGACCTATATTAGTTCTTAGACACCAGACAGAGGTCTTGTGTGAGCTCACAGATAGACCTTGGCTTCAAAGAACGTTTGACAACGCGCTGAAATGTATATATATTGAAATCCACATCTATTTTCATAGATCAGTGACAAAAACAGGAAAGTGGTTTTCCACTATGGAAGTTTTCAAAGAACACTGGTGCAATAATCGTGTAGAAACAAGTGCTGACTGGATAGGGATCGCTGGGAATCGGAGTGGTCAAATGTGGTTTATTTGATGTCTGTGTGCTTATCTATCTTCAAGTCATCATGCATAGGGGTGGGAATTTAGAGAAATAATAGGGCAGGGGAAACAAGTATTTGAAAGTGATTGCTTAGAAATGTTGGTCATGTAGGGAAACACTGAATATGGTTGTATGTTAGAATATCATGCGTAAACATATTGCTATATAGAAATACTGTGGCTTAAATATCACACAACAACATATTGTGAAGGTACGTGTATAGACTTACTATTCTCGGCATCCACGTATCTTGAAGGTGAATATATTGTAGGAAAGTTGAGTTTGTAATGTACATTTGTTTTGTACTCTTCTCAGTGGCTATTGCTTTTTGTATGTGTCATGCTTTCACTTTTTTGAGCATGGTGGCTGGAATGTTTCTTTTATTCCTTGTTGTACTTGGCGGGATGATTGTCTGATAGTTATGGCCTTTTGTTTATTTTTTATGGATTTCAAATTTCCTTTAGCATTCTGTTTTAGTTTTCTGGTGTGAATATTTTACTGCTGGGTATGGACCAGTTGAGTTGTGTAGGGCCTGTTTTCCACTTGAATATTATTACTGTTTTCCTTGCATATGGTGAGCTTGGTGTCTCTTTCTTCCGGGGGGGGGGGGGTGCTCATTTAATTGTCAAGAACTTTGTGGGTCTGAGTAAGAAAGGTGTTTCACAGTTGCAAAGCCTGCAACTCGCAAAGTTCTGGGCTTTGCAAGTGCAAACCGAGGGCCTCATTTATGAGAAATGGCGCATCGCTGCATGAAAGCAGCGATGCGTCACTTCTCAGTGCGCACTCCTTGCGACATATCTGATGCATCATATTTACTGTATGACGCATCAGGTCGCAATGAGTTACAGATACGTCAGTATTTCTGACGTATCTGTATGGCGCAAAAGTGGCGCATTGCTGGAGTGTGTCACAAAAGTGACGCAACCCCAGCAATGTGTCCTTTCACATGGGGCAAGCACCATGAGAAAGGGCTTGCGCCAGTCTTACACCTGCTGTGAGGCAGGCGTAATATTTTGACGCATTTGAGTCCTAAAAGTGGCGCAGTGAAATCTGGTAGATTTCATTGTGTGACTTCTATAACCCTTTCATGCGTGGGAACACCCCCTTGCATACATTATACCTGGTGCAGGTATAATGTAGGGCAGGGGTTTACAAAGTGACGCATCTACCTAGATGTGTCACTTTGTAAATGTGGCGCATTTTTTACACTACTGGTGCGTCACAAAAAATGATGCACCAGTGGTGCAAAAGTGACGCAAGGGCTCATAAATGAGCCCCCAGCTTTGTGCAATATACAAAAGCCCCTTTGTCAGTTGAAAAAAATCCTTATGACTAATAAAAGGGCCCCTTGCCATACGTTGCGAATTGCAAACAGGAAAGGGAAAGAAAGGAAGGCCTACTCCTATTCTAGAATCACCATTGTATGTACCAATAGTTTGTGACTAGAAGTGGGGTTGAGGACCATTAGTTAACTACCAATACTCCAGGCAATGCAAACATGGAGATTGAGGCCTGCTCACATCTCCCCATCGCTGCCACAGCAGCCATCCGTAGAATCCCTATGAAAGTACGTTTTTTGATGTGACTGATTACTGCATCAGTCTCAACGCAAAATGCTTGTTGCAACAAATCCGTGTGCATTTTGCACAACATGAAGAATCGCCATTGCCCCATACAATGTAAGGAAAGGGTGACGCAAAACCTAGATAGGAACTAACAAGCTGCGCAAGGTCACCTTGCGTGGCCCTACAGTGCTGGGTAAATCTGGAGTAACGCACTTGTATTACTCTGCCCCAGGAAAGTGTTCCATGGTGCGCATGTGTGTACTGAAGCATCCATGGATGAATTTAGGTGCATTCCTAGATTTACCATGAGTGGTAGACCTGGGGATGTGTCGAAATGCTAGGCCTACCCAGGGGAGTCATAATGAGGAGAAATATCTTTATTGCTTTTCGTTTTTTCCTCTTTCTACTTGTGCTCCATTCTGCAGCACACATAGAAAAATAAAAAAGCCTCACATGATTGGTTTTATGCAGGAAGGTGTCCTTCCTGCACAAAAACAATCTTGTCTGCAATGCAGGCACCCTTGCACCATAGTGCAAGGGTGCCTACAATGGCACTAGGCAACACATAGTGCATCAGCACAAGGATAGGACAGTAATGTGCCATATAATATGTGTATGATACAGATACAATAACACTGCACTATACATATACCATCTAATCGGGAAACAGCCATCACAATGCAATTTTAACAGCGCACTACCATTGCAACAAAACTTTTACAACACAACATCCATCACAACGTATGCTATTACAAAGCATGCCATTACATCCCAGATGCTATTACAACTCATGCCATTACAACGTAATTATGGGTAAGTATTTTAATTAATTAATATTAATTTTATTTTATTTTAATTAATTAAATTAATTATTTAAATGATTTATAATTAAAAAAATAATATAAATATACATTATTTTAATTTAGTAATTTTAGACCCTACTCTATCTAACACTTACCCTACTATTACACCCCCCCTGGAGTTAGAATAGTAATTTTAACCCCTACACTATCCAACACTTACCCTACTATTACACCCCTTGGAGTTTGAATAGTAATTTTAACCCCTACACTATCTAACACTTACCCTACTATTACACCCCCTGGAGTTAGAATAGTAATTTTAACCCCTACACTATCCAACATTTACCCTACTATTACACCCCCCTGGAGTTAGAATAGTAAGTATAACCCCTACACTATCCAACACTTACCCTACTATTACAACCCCCTGGAGTTAGAATAGTAATTTTAACCACTACACTATCCAACACTTGCCCTACTATTACACCCCCCAGGAGTTAGAATAGAAAATAAAAATATATTAAGTAAAATTAATAATTAATTTAAAGTAATTTAAAAAAAATAATAATAAAATTAAATTATTATTAATAAAATTAAATACTTACCTATACTTACATTTTAATGGTATGCGTTGTAATAGCATCTGGGATGTAATGGCTTGCGTTGTAAAAGCATGCGTTGTAATGCATGTTGCGTTGTAAAAGTTGTGTTGTGATGGTATGCGTTGTGAATGTATGCGTTGTAACATCATACATTCCATCTAATCTGAAGCTAATGCATCGGTGTAGCGTTGAAGTACTAGTTTTGACTGAATAGGTAATAGGTATAGTGGGTATCTACTGCAATGTAGGCTTATTCCCCCGTGGATGTGTAAAGCAGTTCAGTGCTGAAAGCCGTAAATAAGTTAGAGCTTTGGTTTCTCCCTTTGGGACTGAACTACAAAATTGCATCTGTATTTGATATGGAAAACAACAGTTCTTTCTGCTGTCTACTCAACAGCGACAGACAGCCCATTAGAGAGGTGTCTGAAAGTGTAGCCATCTACAGGGACCCAGGGAAGGCATACTTGTCACCAGCACTGTTAGAAGAGAACAACAGGGGTCCTAGTGCAAATTAATTGACTGAATATACAACAGCGGCGAGAGAGACTCTGAATGAATTTAGAGAAACACACGGATGTCCATGTATTTATTATTTTTACAAAAATAACATTATATAATCATCCACATAAAATTAAATAGTCATCCGCATAAAATAACATTCTTCGAACATGTTAGTCATTTAAAAATATCCAAAGGGCAAATTAAGCTGAAATCTGTATTAGACCATGGATTTTGACATATTTTCCACCAATTCCAGTCTTATTCCAGGCAAATTTCTACCTGCTTTTTGCAGGGCGGTATGTGCCTAGAAATCTGTCCCACTGGTAACCCTGTTTCGGTTGAAAAGAGGACTTTTCATACAAAATAGGGAACTGCTGGCCTACTTATTCCTAAACGATTTGCCACAAACAACACTCATGAATATTCTTTGGCCACTGCATCATAAAAATGAGAAGCAATCAGAACTTAAAGGTGTTTGTTTTGTCTATTTTTTCACATATAGTACTTCGAGCCTGATTTAAGTATTGGTAGTTTCTACTCTGCCCACCAGGGTGGCGGTGACATTTTACTCACCTCTCAGGTCATATGGTCAGAAGGCAGCTATATTTGGTGATGACTGCCGGTCCGCTGTGATATTTATATGTTCGGAGGAGCCATTATCATGGCGGTTCCTCCACCAAAAGTATAAAGATTTGGTGGATGTCCACCATTGATTTTTACCACTGTCCATCAACATTTTTGTTTTAAAAAAACAAACTCCCACGAATGACCCCCCTCCACTCAGGAAACATTTTCCCTGGGTGTGGCAATCATTGTTTTAAACTTTTTATTTGTCACTAACAAGTTTTCCCTGTAAATGACAGATGGAAAAAAGGACATCAAATCATCAGCCCTAAATAAGGCAGGCACTATGATGTCCTTACTCCAACCGCCAGCACTCTAGCAGGCTGTTGGAGTAAGCTTTCTGTTGACAGAGGCAATGGTGGCACCGCCAACAAAAAGCCGAAGGTCCACATTTTTTTTAAGTTTCAAAATCCTTTATTGTTCATTAGCACGGTACATTAGTGTAATATAAGCATCCAATCAGCTGCCGTAGTTTCAAACGTGAAATCAACACCTTACAGTGTCGTCAACAATCATATTATGCATAACCAAAACAGGTCGAACTCCCACCCTCCCTTCCCCTAAACGGTTTATACAGTGTTCAGAAGGTAAAACGTACTATAAGAGACAGTCCATATCATAGCAGCGTAGCAATCAGCTCTACATTTTATCACCAGTACATTACAGGTTGAATGAAATCATGGCAATATACGGAGGAATTAGAACAAAATTTTAAGTAGGCCCCTGCTTCTATATTTCCATTACAGCTATGTCACTTCACATGTTACAATAATCCTAGTACATTCAACCCCAACGGAGTGTTCCACAAAGGTACATTGCCTCGGAATTGCCACACTTCCAGGTCAGCCCGCCAGGAGTGTCTCCCCATTGCCGGTTTATCCCCCCTCTCCTTCTCTTCCTCCTTGTCTGCCTCCTGTCTAAGAAGATAAAAAAAAAAGTGAGTGGGCTCTAAATATCCTTTGGTCGCGATTTGATTGGTAGCAGTTCTGCGTAGGAGTGTAACTGATCTTCCCAGGTGGTCATAGTATGTATCCATGACTTGAATTTGGGGGCCTGTCCCCTTCCCCACCTGCTTGCCGCTTAGCGTTTGGCCAGTAGTGGACCTATTGCTAAAAACTTTTTATGGACAGTAGCAATGTCTTGCGTCAGCCCCAGTAGTGCCGTAGGTGGGCATGGCATAATCCTAACCCCAACATATCCAACAATCCTTCAAAGATCTGTGTCCATTAGTCTGCCACTGGTGGGCAGGTCCATGCTAGATGCATAAAGTCTGCTCCCCCTTCCCCACAGCGTTCACACCAATCATTGTCCCTCAGATGAAACCTGTATAGTTTAGCAGGGGTGTGGCACAGCCGATGTAAAAATTTCAAGTGGATAAGGCGTAATCTGCTATTGCTCGTGACTGCTTCCGTTTGGATGCAGCTAATAATTATCCCAGGCCTGTCTGGCTCGCAAGGTGCGGGCCGGTGGTGCACTCTGCATATGTTTGTATAAGAGAGAAATGACATGTCAGGGGGGCTCCTTTTGCAATATGGCGTGTAGGGGTGCAAGTGTTTCTGGTTCATAAGGAAATGCAGGGGTGACAGCCCTAACACTCTGTCGAAGCCGGGTGTATAAAAATGTGTCCATTATCGTGGGAGTGAGCACTCCAAAAAACTGTTTTATGGATCAAAATTGGCTACCTGTGTACAGGTCCCCCCAGGTGTGGTATGTGAGCCCAGTTAGCATTCTGCGACATATCTCCTCACATGTCACCTGCAACCGGGGATCATTTAGCAAGGACATCCTAGGTGAGTATAAAAATGGGTTCCTCATGACACGGGCAATCTGTCGCCATGCCATCACCCTACAGTCAACAGTTGACGGGTCACGTTCTCTTTCTTTCACGTGTACAAAAAGGTAACCAGTCGGGGGCGTCGGGCCATATAGCCGTCCTCTACCGCTAGATGGGCCATGAATGGCGGTGGATGATTCCAATATGTGCCGAAATGAGCCTGCGCACAGTTATAATAATGTTCGAAATTGGGGACTTTGTATCCACCCTGGTGGTATGGCAGCATCAGTGTGTCAAGATTGAGTCGCGCCTGTCTCCCTCCCCATATAAGTCGTGTGAGTTGGGTCTTAAGTGTGCGAAAGAAGAACCTGATATGGGATGTTGATGAAGAGGTATAATAATTTGGGTAATATTACCATCTTAATGAGAGAGATACAGCCCGCCATGGAAAGTGGCTGGTGAATCCACTTGGTGATGCTGTCAGTGATCCTGTCAATGGCTGTCCCATAATTAAGCCTCATCAGCGCGTCCTTATGCTTCGTAATACGTATGCCCAGATATTTCAGTTCATCCGTCTCCCAAATGAGGGGATAAGCTTGTTGGTGCAGTTGGGTATTATCAGTAGGGGGAATATAGCAGATTTAGACCAATTGATCTGTATGCCAGAAATACCTCCAAATTTTGTAATTTCCCGTAATACAGGATTAAGATTATCTTGAGGTTTCTTTACATACAGCGTCATGTCATCTGCGTAAAGCGAGATGAGTAGCTGCCTGGCTGGATAAATGAGTGCCCAGTGGTTATGATGTTGTCTGAGCTTTCGGGCTAAGGCTCAATGGCCAATGCGAAAAGAATATTAGATAATGGGCACCCCTGTCTGGTGCCTCTAAAAATATGAAAGGGGGTAGATCTAGCCCCATTCAGTAGCACTGTAGCTGTCGGCTGGCAATATAGCAGTTGTACCCAATTTAAAAAAGCAGGAGGCATTCCCATTCGTTCCTATGTACCCAACAGATAGTCCCACTCTAGTGAGTCGAACGGCTTAGTGGTGTAGAGAAATACAGCCACTGCATCGCAGTTAGGATCGATATCCTGCAAAACGGCCGTTAGGGTCCGTAGATTATGTGACGTTGCGCGATTGGGTATAAATCCCGCTTGGTCGGGCAACATCAACCGCTCCATCAAAAGGTTAAGGCGAGTAGCCAGGACCTTTGCCAAGATTTTAGTATCACAGTTCAGCAAGGATAAGTGGCGGTAGGAATCACAAAGCAGTTGGGACTTACCGGGTTTGAGTAGCAAAGTTATAAAGGCTTCTCGCATGGTGTGGGGCAGGCACCCTTCTTCTAATGCAGCATAAAACACTTCTTTCAGGATAGGGGCTAGCAAGGGAGAAAATGTTTTATAATGTTCAATTGGGAGACCATCTGTCCCCGGGGCCTGACCCGATTTCATCTGCATAATAGCCTCAGTGATCTCGTCAAGCTCCAGATCTAAGTTAAGAAACTTTCGTTGGATATCACCCAGCCAGGAAAGCGCAGTATCTTCAAAGTAGGTATTTAGATCGAGTGGCACTCCTCTCTGTGAGAAATAGAGCGCGCTATAATACTCTCTAAAAGTGCGAAGCAGGTCTGGGAGGTTCCTATGTGTATTGCCCTGTGCGTCTTGGATTTCGGTGACATAATTGGAAAATGTAAGGGGCCTAGTCGCATTCGCCGTAGATACGCGCCATGTGCGGTTTCCAGTGAAATCTACACTCCCTATCCGCAACCAGTTCATATTCAGTGAGCTTGTCGCGCATTTGGGCCTTAATGACATTGTCGTTTGGCCTGCGGGCAAGGTCCTATTCCAGATCATGTAATTCACTCTCCAGCTTGTGGAGGTCGCTACGCAGGGTTTTGAGGACACCCCCTCCCTTGGCTATGTACCATCCCCGCACTGTAACTTTGAACGCCTCCCATACCGTCGTAATGCTAGAGACAGAGGTCAAATTGCATTCAAAGAAGTCTTGAATATCTTGTTCTACCTCAGCCCTAAATACAGTCACATAGATGAGATGGGTTGAGATGCCAATTTAGATATGGGGAGCTTTCTAGAGGGGTCTGTAGCTCCATTACCACCAGGGAATGGTCCGAAAACGTGCGAGCAAAGTGGAGCGCATAGCTCATCTAATGCACCATACCCGCAGACACAAATATATAATCTGGCCTAGCCCAAGTGGAGTGGACCGCTGAGTAATGTGTGCCCTCTCTGAGTGCGGGATGTTTGTACCTCCAGGAGTCTAGCAAGTAATTGCTGTCTACTATATCTCTTAGTGTCCTTTGCGTAACCGTGTAATGGAAAGCTCGAGATCTGTCCATCTTAGGGTGTAGAGCTGTATTGAAATCACCTCCCAGAACCACGTAAGTAATGCCTAATGCTTGGATCTTGCTCCATAGCAGAAGGAGAGTATGATGGGCATCGATTATAGGGCCATAATAATTGGCGAACACCACATCATACAAGTGGAGTCTCCCCCAGAGCAGACAGAACCTACCCCCTGCATCAGACTCCGCTCCGCTAGGGACAAACGCTACCCCTCGCTTGATCATTATAGTCACTCCCTTAGAGTAATTAGAGTAGGACACCAAACAGCTGTGTGAAGCCCATTTCGAGGCAAATTGGGGAGTGCCTCCGTGCGCCAGGCATATTTCTTGTAGAAGGGCAATCGCTATACCATGTCTGTCCAAGTACCCGAGTACCTGCCTGCGCTTTCTAGGGTTATTGAGGCCACGGACATTCCACAAAGCTACCTTGATAGACCTAATAGCACGCGCTCCATCTGGCGTCCCCATTACAGTTAAATTCAAACCTTATGCATACACTGTTAAACTTTATCCTCTAAACACGTATCAGTACATCTATTAGTAAACATCCCCCCTCCTCCCACACCGGCGTCCCCAACTTGCTGGGTAAAAAATCCCCACCCTCCGAGAAAAAATATATTATGCAAACCATAGCTCCCCTGTTTGGGGTTTTCAGGCGGTTCGTCCTCGTGGGGGAAAACACTAGGGACTCTCGACCCGCCCACTCTCCTCCTTACTTGCACCCACTGGCACCCCCTCTACTCGGGCGGCTAGCCAAGGTGGGATGGAGGTAGGTGGCCGAGCAGGGCATATTATGCATATTACATAAGGTCAGTCAGATGTATACATCACCAATAAAGACCAGTCCTTCTTGTGATGAGCGGCATCAGGAGCTACCGAGGGGTCATCGAGCACGTGGTACTTCAGTCCTGTTGGGATAGAGGAGATTGAGATCTGGAACGTGCTTGGGCCGTTGCTTCCCTGGAGGACGCCCGTTTATGCCGTTTGAAATAGTCTTCAGCCTGCTGCGGTTTGAGGAAGTAGTGTTGTTTTCCTTGATGCGTGCTTTTCAGTTTGGCTGGGTACAGCATAGCATTGGGGATTTCCTACGTTTGAAACTTTTTCTTAACCACAGCAAACCTGCATCTGGCCTTTTGCACTGCCAGGGTGAAGTCCGGGAAGAAAGCCAGCGTTGTGTTCTCATAATGTACCTGTTGCTTTTCACGGGCCAGGCGTAGGACTGTATCTCAGTCGCGATAGTTTAAAAAACGCACTATCATGGGCCTTGGCGTTGCTCCAGGGGGTGGGCGTGCTGCCAGGGACCTATGTGCACGCTCCAACGTGAGGTGCACGGAGAAGGATTCCCTGCCAAATAAGTCCACAATAAGCTTTTCAATGAAGCCTTCCATACGGCCTGTGTTGGTGGATTCTGCCAGGCCTAGGAAGCGTACATTGTTCCGTCTGGACCAGGCTTCCAGGTCTTTGTTCTTATCTGCAATGTATGTAAATGTATGTAAATGTATAGGCATTTATATAGCGCACTACTTACCCGGCTTGTCCCAAGGCGCTTCGACCGCTGCGAAACCCTTCCTGGCTTCCCTGAGAGATGGTCCCTTAATGGGTATCTCCAGGGTGAGACCAAGCATCCCCAGCGGTCTGGTGGGGCCGTTAGTGAAGATGAGGCAAGCTAATGCCCAGAGTTGCCGAGTGTGATCGTTGATCAGAGTGGGCACCGAGGCGAGAGAATTATCGAGTCCGCTGACCCTGGTCCAGAAACCTGCCGCGCCGGGAATCGAACCCTGGTCCCGGGCCGTCCTCTGCTCTATAATCTGGAGCAGCTTGTCCATCTGTGAAATGCGGTTCCCACTCGCCGTTGCTCCATCCTCGAGGTCTGAAATCCTGCTCCTGTTTCTTTTAGGCGGTTCTCATGTTGGCCCAGTTTAGTGACAACGGTGTCCATCCTCATGTTCATTGCGTCCATTTTGGAGTCAATAGAGGTGAGGCTTTGCTTCATCCAAGTAGGAGCACCTTCCAGTCTTCTTCTGGCACATTTGCAGCATCGGACTCCGCGTGCTCCGCTGACTGGGATCGGGGCGCTTTGCGTGTTTCAAATGGGATCTTAGTTTGCTTGGCGTCGGTGCACCCCATAATGCAGCAAGGGAAGTCGGGCCAGCAGTCAGGATAAATCTTCCCCAAGACACGTGATGATGTGAGCCGAAGGCATGTACAGTGAGTTCTTATTAAAGACGAGTATATTACTTCAACAGTGCGCAGGAGTTCAACATCAGCAGAGGGGGGGCGGAGCTGCAGCGTATGGTCAACAGGTGCACAGCACTCCAACAGTGCTCCCTCACGTATGTCTCTGAGTTCCCCTCCACGTTGAGGATTATCAGGCAGTAATTTAGCCCCAGTTATCTAAGTCCACCAACCCATCTGCTGAGGCCTCGTAGTGCAAATGGATGGGCAGTGGGTATCGTTGTTATTAGGCAGGTGTACAGTGGTCTTCCGCAGGTGCGGTATCGCTGGGTCTCTCTGCTCGCCTGGTCTATCAAAGGAACAGGTTCTGGTTTCATAGTGCGCGGAATGGCAGCGCTAGAGACAAAATGGCACCTTCAATTCACTTGTACCTCTATGACTGATTGTTAGGTGGTTACCTCAGGCCTCAGCTGTTGTGGGGGGACGGGGGCAGCGCCACAAACGCTCCTCCAGATTCGCAGCAGGGTTGTCTTACCGCCAGTCTCTGCAGTGACGTCTTATCCTCTTTACCCCCGCTGCCTTCCGTCAACTCTGCAGTCCTCCAGCATAGCCGCCCCACCGGGGCCGCCGTGCTGGGAGCAGGACCCGCTATTGCCATGTCCACGGGCGTGCTCTTCGCAGGATGTGCTCCAGCGGTATCAATTAGTCCGCGTCTCACTCAGCCGCCAACTGTGCTCTCAACTCCGGGGTCCACTAAATCTCGCCTCACATCAGCCACAGTATGTAAATGTCTCACCAGGCATTAAGCACGGCTTATCTTCTCTGCCGCTCACTGCTACCTTCTACGCAGCGGCCACACGCTGCATTCTTTCGAGCTCTCGAGCAAACTCGCGCCATCAAGGCCTCTGAAGCCCCGGCCTTTTCCAGCCTCAGCGCCCGGACTTCTGCTACGTAGGCGACATACGGCAGATCGCGCCCGTCCTCCGCCGCCTTCACACCAGTTACACCGCAAGGGAGCAGGTCAAACAAAACACCGCCAGCATCTATATGATCTTGCGCTTCTTTTGGCGAGGTCAATTAAAAAGGAATATGCCTTAGGATGGTAAAGAAGGATGTTTCCCTGCTCGACAGGGCTGGAACCTCACTTGGGCGCGGGCATCTTGGTCCAGCGCCACCTAGCTCCCCCGTCCACAAAACTTACAGTTGGGCAGGAAGTTTGATAACTTGCTGAACATGGTACAGAGTACTATGTCCGCCAAACTGTAAACCAGTCACTTTGAATTACCAATTTTATATGTGCCCTCTTCTATGTTCTCATTGATAAAATCAATACAAAGGAGAAATCTAAAATAGATGTCATGCACATTTGTATGGATATGGTGAACAATTAACCCAATGATTACTGGTTGTGTTGATCTGCATTTTCAGAGTCCCACAATTTAGTTGACTTTTTGTATTATAACTGAGTTTCAATGTTACAAATTGCCATTGCACAAAATCACTGATATCTGGTGAACTCATGTAGCTACCTATTCCTTTAAGTCCAGCATCAACAATGGACATTGGAAACCTTTAAAACAGTGATATAACCCATTGCTAGCTTGAGACTCAATGTAGAAATTTGGGATTCATGTTCCATCTAGTCTATCTGTAAGCCTTGTATTATTTGCATGCTCCAATAGTCTGTTAACTTATCACACCAATTATATAGAAATCATCTGTGTGTCCTACTAATATGGGGGCATGTCTGTTTGGCTCCCTGCCTTATTTGTATCAATGGCTTTAATCATTATACTAATATTTACAGTTTACCATTTCTTAAATGTTTAATTGTTTGCTGTTGTTGCCATATATTTAAGGCCAGTTTTCAAATATATATTGGCCAACTGGAGGGCAACTGTTTCTGTCAGTACAAATATGTGAATGGAAAAGTCATCTTAATGGCTGGACCTTATATTATTATTATTGTAAAAACAGGGTTGTGGTGGGACAATTTTTAATAAACAGGTGTTCGAAGACTAACCTCCAAGAGGAAGGACTTACTTCTGAGGAGCCCTGTTTAAGATAAAGGATAGGGCTGTTACGACTCCCCAGATCCTTTTTTACCTTTGGATGTGCTTGAATCCTGCTGAGCAGTATTTCAGTAATATGTGCAACATGGTGCTTCAACTGTGCTGGTGGCTGGCTTATTGAGAGCCAGCACAGTAGGTCCTGTTCTGTTTGCTGTCGCCAAGCAAGGCATTATGGAGTGCTTACACTCAGCTTCCATATTTGGCATTTCTTAAGCATGCATTCTGAGAATGTCTCTAAGGAATGCATGGAATTTTAGCCGGTCCTAATATCAGGAGAGTCAGGCCAGATTCAAACAAGTTTGTTCAGGAGTGTTTGATATCAGGGTATTTTAGGAGATTGGCTGCGTTTACTGTTTTCTTAGTGAGGTGTACGGTGTGGTGATTACGATGGGGAAGATTCTGCAGGGAGGAGGCACTGTTGGTGTACAGACAGAATATCAACTTTTTTATTTCGATCTACAATAATATCGAGTTTGAAATATCAAGGTACAAGAATATCGACAGCAAGTATATCGTTGTACTGAATATCGACAGTAAGGGAAGAAATATTGTTTTTTTTTATATCGAAGACAGTAATATCGTTTGTAAAAATATTTGTGTTAATGTCAATATTTGTATTAGTGTTCGATATTTTAGTATGTTTGTTAAAAGTATGTGACGTAAGTTTTTGTTATAAGTGTATTTTTTTATGTATATGTTACATTTTTAGCAGTAATTATTTTGATGAAAATTGATTTTTGAGTACTTTAGTTCTGTAGCCGGTTGTGGGTTTATAGGGGAATAGGGTGGGTAGTAATTTAATTATAATAAAGTAATTATTAATTTGTATGTATTATTATTTATAATGTATTATTATTTATTAATTGGTTATTAATTGATATTAATGAATTAATAGATTATTATATTAATTGTGTTATTTGTTTAGGAACAGGTTGTGGGTTTACTGGGGAATAGGATGGGAAGTAATTTAATTAAAAAAAAAAGATTAATTTTTATTTATTATTATTTATATTTAATTTTGTATAAATTAATTAAACAATTGGTAATTAATTTATTTAAATTAATCATTAGATATTTATATTAATTGTGTTATTTTTAAAGAGCGTGTTGTTGGTTTATAGTGGAATAGCGTGGGAAGTAATTTAATTATAAAAAAGTTAAATATTAGTTTGTATGTATTAGTATTTATAATTAATGTATTAATAATTAATAATTAATTGGTTATTGGTTTTTATTCATTAATACATTAATAATTATATTAACTGTGTTTTGCAAGAGCAGGTTGTGGGTTTATAGGGGACTAGGGTGGGAAGTAATTTAATTATATTAAAGTAATTATACATATTTATTTATTAGTATTTATAAATAATGTATTGTTAATTTATTATTAATTGATTATGATTTGGTTAATCAATTTTGATAATTTTAATAATTAATGAATTGATACGTTTGTTAATTTTTACCCCTCCGAAATCCAACACTTTCCCTACTGTTACACTCACTGGAGTGAGAACAGTAATTTTTACCTCTCCACTTTCCAACACTTTCCCTACTGTTGCACTCTCTAGAGTGGGAATAATAATTTTTTCCCCTACGCTATCCAACTCTTTCCCTACTATTGCACTCTCAGGAGTGGGAATAGTAATTTGTACATCTCCACTATCCAATACTTTCCATACTGTTGCACTCACTGGAGTGGGAATAGTAATATTTTACCCTCTGCTATCCAAAACTTTCCCTACTGTTGCACTCATTGGAGTCAAATAGTAATTTTTACCCCTCCGCTATCCAACACTTTCCCTACTTTTGCACTCTCTGGAGTGGGAATAGTAATTTTTACCCCTACGCTATCCAACTCTTTCCCTACTTTTGAACTCTCTGGAGTGGGAATGGTAATTTATACATCTCCACTATACAATACTTTCTCTACTGTTGCACTCAGTGGAATGGGAATAGTAATTTTTACCCCTCCGCTATCCAAAACTTTCCCTAATGTTGCACTCACTGGAATGGGAATAGTAAATGTTACCCTTCCGCTATCCAACACTTTCCCTACTGTTGCACTCTCTGGAGTGGGAATAGTCATTTTGACCCCCACGCTATCCAACACTTTCCCTCCTGTTGCACTCACTGGAGTGGGAATGGTAATTTTACCCCTTCGCTATCCAACACTTTCCCTACTGATGCACTCACTGGAGTGGGAATAGTATTTTTGACCCCTACGCTATCCAACACTTTACCTACAGTTGCACTCACTAGAGTGGGAATATTCATTTTACCCCAATGCACTCACTGGAGTGGGAATAGTAATTTTGACCCTTACGCTAGCCAACACTTTTACTACTGTTGTATTCTCTGTAGTGGGAATAGTAATTTATACCCCTCCGCTATCCAACACTTTCCCTACTGTTGCACTCTCTGGAGTGGGAATGGTAATTTGTACATCTCCACTATACAATACTTTCCCTACTGTTGCACTCTCTGGAGTAGCAATAGTAATTGTATCCCCTCCGCTATCCAATATTTACTGTTTTAGTTAATGTAGTGTCAAAATTATTTTAAAAAGATTTTAGAAAATGTAATATTTTAATTTGTTGTATATGTTTTTTGTTTTTAATTTATATTATTGGTATGCGTGTTTATATATGGGTTTATAATTTTTAATATGTTTTTAACAATTTATACGTTATGAAAATAAATATTTATAAATATGAAGTAAGTATATATATATTATATTTTATATATAAATATGTTTAATTTATTTTTGCATTATATGTATTACTTATAATTTCAAACATTTTCTAATAATTTTAAGTAATGTTTTTTTAATTATATGTATTATTTACTTTATTTTACATTACTTTTTAAACATAAAAAAACGATATTTTAAACAACGATATTTTAACAACGATATTTTTTCATCAATATTTTTGTACTTACCATTATGTAGATAGGACTTCGATACTCTGGGCATCGTTATTTTTTTGTTGTTATTTTTGTACCTCGATATTCTGACTCTCGATATTCTGTCAGTGATCCAGCAATGGTTGACTTCTTCTTCTACAAGTCGGTCTTTGTCTCCTTTCCCCTCTCTTTAGAAGGCACATTCAGGGGGTACAATTTAGAGTTCATTAAAGAAGAAGAAAGCCAGCTCACATCCTCCTGCTGACCAGAAGAGCCTTCACTCAGATATTTCAGATTCAGATGTTTTGGTGTACGGCGAGCTGGAACATAAAGCAAAATATATTGTTAAAGATTTGTTGCCTGAACGTTTGTCCCAAGTAAGGGAGAATATGGGATTCCCTGAGGAGGAGGTTCCTTTATCTTCCCAAGACACAATTTTGCCTCAGTTTAATTGCCCTTCTTGCACTTCGCTACTCATTCATCAGTTTGTTCAGAAAGTAATTCTGAGCAAGCATGGGCGAATTTTGCGAATCTCGCGTTTGCGAATTTTGCGGATTTGCGAACTCGCAATCCGCAAAATCCGCGAATTCTCGCGAATTTGCTGATTTTTTTTTTGTGTGTTCGCGCGGGTTTCTGCCAGTTCGCGAGGGTTTTGGACAATTTCGCAAACGCGAACTTACCTGTCGGGTCGCAAGTTTTGCGAACTTGTTGTTTCTACGTGTCCAGCCTGTTTGGGACACTCTTCTTCATCACTGCCACCCTCTGTCACCACTGCCACTCTCTGACTACTCATGCCACCCTCTGGCCCACCCATGCCACCCTCTGTTTCATCACAGCACCCTCTGGTTGTCCAGTGTACATTATTGTGGCAAAGCAAAGCACACCTTCCCTGCCTCAAGTGACCTGAATTAATTTGGGGCTGATTAATGTGTCACAGAATATTTTTTTAGCTGGCACCTGCTTCCTTAGTGCTTCCTGATTAGTGATCTTTTGCACTTGCTAAGTGCTTTCATTGTTGCAAAATTAGTTACAACACCTGCCCTGCCCCAACTGACAATAATGAATTAGGGGCTGATTAATGGATCACTGGATTTGAACTTCCAGCCTGGCTCCTGCTTGTCTCCCTTAGCTGTAATTCAGGACCTTTGTGGCATATGTGTAACTATTCTGAGGGTCAGAGCAGGGTCATATAATAGTTGCAAGTAGGCAACTGAACTCTGGAGGGGCCCCTCAGGAAGCACTACAGGAAATGGCTACTAATGATGAGCTTGAACTTTTGAACCTGGTAAGTAGTTTCAGTTTTGCTAAGATCGTATTTCTGCAATTTAGAGCTTATTCGCGGGGCGCGAAGTTGAACTGGGAAGCCGCGAACTCACGCGAACAGTGCGAGCAAGCCATAAAATCCGCTGCTCGCGGATTTGCGGATTTTGCAGGAAATTCGCGAATCTTGCGGATTGCAAATTTACCGAAAATCCGCAAAATCCGCGAGCGGAACGGATTTTCCGCCCATACTTAATTCTGAGTGCATGGAACGATCCGGAAAGGATTTCTATTCCACCTTTTATAGCCAAGGTATACCTGCTGGGAAAGATGGAGGAATTGATGCCTGAGTCTGTTCATGTTGATTCAGTGGTCGCAAGTCTTCTGGGCCGTTCATCTATGTCCAAGGACAGTATCCTGAAGGATGCGTCTGACAAAAATATTGATATGTCCTTGAAAAAGGTATATTCTGGGTCACATTTGGCTTTGAGATCTGATATCTACAGAACATAAGCAGCTCAATCTCCGCCCATGGATTTTAAGGAGCTATTTTGTACCATGCAAGAGGGGGGTCATTTCCCCGACCTTCTGGAGTCTATGGAAAAATAAGCAGAGTTTTTATCACATATTTCTTTTGACTCTGTGCAAGCTTGAAGCGTGTGATGTGGTGCTTCTGTTCCAGCTTCCTGTAATATGGATTTGAAAGGATGGAATACTGATTTGGCCCAACATTCAGCTGCTCTCAAAATGCCATTTGTGGGACCCTGTCTCTTAGTAAAGAGCTATGGGATGGATTTCTTAAGATATAAAAAGAAAGGAAGCACTCTTTTTCTTTTCATAAACCACATCAAAAGGTGTCAGAAATTTCAGGGGAAACCAATTCAATCTAGATTCCAGAGGAGGCAGAGGCAGTTGTCTAATACTTTGAATCCGCGATCCTGACTGCCGGATTCCAGGAGGGATAAGGAGTGCTATCAGATGTTGGTGGCAGATTGACACAGTTTCAGACATCTTGGCAAGGCACAACAACAGACCAATGGGTCCTGGGGATTGTTGTCAATGGGTACTAGATCGAGTTCTCAATGATCCCATTGAGTTCAGAGATCATCTCTACTCCTGCTCCCAAAAATCCACTCAAGAGGATGACATGGCTGTAAGGCATTCATTTCCTCTTCTTGACGAAGGCAATTATTCCGGTACCTTGACCAAATGGGGAAGGGAGTGTACTCCATCATCTTCCAGGTGCCAAAACTGACTGGGGGATTTTGGATTGTAATAAAGTTGAAAACCTTGAACAAGCATGTATGCAAGATCCCAATCAAGACGGAGACATTGCAACACATTGTTCCACTGATACAGGATACGTCTGTGAAAAAGATGTTGGATCTCATCCTCCCCATGGCATCTAGGTCACAGCAGTATCTCTAGTTTTGTGTGGAGGGTCATCACTAGCAGTACTTTGTTCTCCCCTTTGGCCTCCGCACCCAACCATTAGTATTTACTAAATTTGTGGCGCTTTTGGTGGTTTATTTCCATCTTCTAAGTGTGTCCCTGTTTTCATACCTGGGTGATTGGTTTGTGCATGCCCCATTATTCCAGGTCATGTAACAGCATCTGTGTCTAACGATATCTATGCTAAATGACAACAGATTTATTCTCAGTTTTCCAAAGTGTCAGCTGTTTCCTTCCAGCTGAATTCAATTCATCGCAGTCCTGTTATACTCAGTTCAGGGTATGATTTTTCCTGCACAGGATAGAATCTTTCACCTTCATAACCTTCTCTGTCTCTTACGGGACCAGTCTTCTGCGGGTTGACTCAGTCAGTGGAGGTGCAGTGGCATATGGAGGCCACAGTGTTTACAGGGCTTAAGGCGAGATTCCACTTATGTCCCTTGCTATGGCACCTACACAGGTTTGTCTCATTTCTGATTTGCTCAGCTGCAATTTCCCCTCATCTTCTTCTCGTCATCTTTCCAGGAGAACCTTTCTTTTAATCTTCAGGAGGTTCAGTCGTCCTGCCATGGACCTCTTTGAATCCAGTGAGGATGCCCTTCTCCTGCTGTTCTGCTCAAGAGTGAGCTACGTGGGTGGCTGGGGAATGGAGGTATTGACCCTGTCTTGGCCGCCACGGCTTCTGTATGCCTTCTCTCCATTTTCACTAATTCAAGTTTTTCTCGGGAAGGTTCAACAGAAGAAGGCACAAGTGGAGGCAGTCATTCCATTTAAGATATGGAGCTCGTGGTTTCCTCTTTTTAAGAAGTTGATGGTCCGTCCTCGATGGATAGGAGGTTGAGCAGAGAACATTAGAAGAGGCAAGGTTTGCCATCCCATGTAGTTGGTGTGGTCCAGGGGTTAAGAAAAGTTTCCACCTTGCTGTCCTATTCAAAGCACTGGGCACATTTTGTCAAGTGGTGTGTTTCCCATGACCTGCCTGCCTTCTGTCACATGTTCTACTTCTGTGTTTCTTCAATTTTTCTTGGATGGTTCTGAGAAGGTGTATTCTATTTCCACCTTGAAGGGGCAATGGGCGGCAATTAGAGCTTTTAGAGACTCTGTCAAAGTCTCTGCTGATGCTCATCTACTTGTTTCTTATTTGGTTTAGAGACTGTCCCTGTCTATTTCTCCAGCACCTCCTTTGGTTCCTTCCTGGGACCTTCCTTTGATTTTCAGAACTCTCAAGCTCCACTTTTTGAGCCAATTTATAAAGTGTTGTTTTGAGTTGTCTTCCTTTTAAAGTAACTTTCTTGGTTGCCATTACCTCAACTAGATATTTAAGAGAACTTTCTTCTTTACGCTGCTTTCCTGCTTTTCTTTGTTTTCTAGATGATGCTATGGTGTTAATGGTGAATCGTGGTTTCCTTCCTAAAGTACGGTCTGAGTTTCATTCCTCTCAGGAATTAATACTCCTTTCTTTCTATACTGCTCCTCCTGCTGAGAATGAGTTATTGCATGAGTTTAAGCATGATTTATCTATTTACATTGACAGGTCTGCTGTCTTC
Organism: Lissotriton vulgaris; assembly: GCF_964263255.1. Taxonomy (NCBI): domain Eukaryota; kingdom Metazoa; phylum Chordata; class Amphibia; order Caudata; family Salamandridae; genus Lissotriton; species Lissotriton vulgaris. The sequence continues at coordinate 507,186,810 of NC_141696.1, forward strand.
AGGGCTTCATTGACTTTTACTTTGCATGGCCATGGGAAGAAGGCACCTAAAGTTACCCTAAGCTGATAGATAAAGGAGACCATTAAGTTGGCCGATCAGTATTCTGATATCCCTGTTCCTGTTGCAGCTTGAGCGCTGTCCACAAGAGGAATGTCTGCTTCTTCGGCTGAACTTGATGGTGTTCCTTAACGGGAGATACACGGGGCCAGCTCATGGGCTTCTAAACACACGTTCATTCACTATTACAGACTGAATTGTGGCCAGTCTGTTTGTAAGAATTTTGGTTCTAGTGTTTTACAGGCTGTGGATCCAGAACCATCTGTGTCATGATTTCTTTATTTTGAATTTCCTGATATGGCATTAAATCACTTGGATGAGCATAAAATGTTACGTCGGTTTTGTATTTATTTTTCAGGTGCGGGTTACTGGGCACATGCATCAACCTATTTAGGAAGTGCAAACGGTGCGAATCGGTAAATTCGGCCGTTTGCACTTCCTAAATACGTTTTTGGGATGCATCAAACTATTTTTCAGAATTCGCATTTTTTTTGCATTTCCAAAAAATGCGAATGCATTTAAGGAATCGCATTTGTGCGATTCCTTAAATGCAATGCATCAATTTAAAAAAAAAAGCGAATTCTGAAATTGGAAGTGCAAATTAACACGAGGTTGACCCTTGTGGTAATTTGCGAAAATGTTTAAAAATGCAAAAAAAATATTTTTTACACTGTCATGTTACAGACACACATGTCCTTGGGACATGTGTGTGTGAAACATGCACTTTCAAATGCATTTCAGGGGTGCAGGGGGGGGGTCCTTTGGACCCCCCTGCACCCTTGGAATACATCAACAAATTGCGAATTTGGAAATGCCTTCCCATTGACTCCTATGGGCCTTTTGGCCCATAGGAATCAATGGGAATTGCGAAAATGCACTTAGGAATTCGCTACTTATTTGGAATTCGGTAAAAATTGCGAATTTTTCCGAATCCCAAATGAAAAGCCAAAAAAAAGATGCATACCATTTTGCAATTTCTAATTTGCGATTCGGTATTTTTCGCAAATTAGGAAATGCAAAATGTATGAATGATGCATGTGCCCGTACATCTGCTTTACTATACTATACCTCATTAGTGATGACTAGGCTGAGGACGAGGGACGTGGAGATAATGCCCTGATTACTTCAGTATTCTTCATTTCTTCTAGTCCTACTCTTCCTTGACCAAGTCATTCTTCACAGGTATCAGGCCTTTGTGGGGCTTGGTATTTCAGGACATGCGTAAGTAAGGCTATGTGTTTATAGCCCTGCCGGAAGGTGGGTGGGGTTAGTTAGTGTTTCCTGTTTATGTTTGCTGTGATTGGGTGCAATTCTCATTAGTGATGATTGGGTCATGGACGTGTAGGGCTAAGAGTAATGAAGATAACCAGAAGTTAATCAGGGCATTGTCCGCAGAAAACACATAAGCAATGTAAATCTTAGGTACCTAGCAGGCCGGACTGGCTACCGGGAGTTTTGGCATGCTGCCGAGCTGGGGGTTGATGTCACTGCGGTGGGGGCTAATTTCATTGATGGAGACCTGCGTGTTCTTCGAAATAAACAAAGCAAAACAAATTGTGTTCAGCACATGCAGGTCCCAATCAACGAAATCAGCCCCCAGCTCGGCAGCATGCCAAAACGCCTGGTAGCCAGTCCGGCCCTGGTGCCTACCCTCTATCTCTTCTTTCACCCATTGCTTTTATGCTCCTTTCAGGTTTCCTTTCTTCACTGTTACGACAGGTAAGGCATGTAAAGAATTATATAGTCTAAAAGCGAGTGGATTAATCGATGCAAACCCTGTAACAGAATTGCGAATGTGTTCTTGTAAAACATTTTAATAAAACATGTTGAAATAAGAAACAAATGCATGCAGCCTCCTATATCTTTAAAAACACCTATTGAGCATGTGTTTATAAGTTGAAAACTTGCACAATGTGGGACACTTTGTTATATATCCAATCCGCTAATCAGGGCTACTTTTATTTTGATGGCCGGGGCTTTTTTCTATCCCTGTACGTCTGTGGTGCTGGTCAGTTTATCCTGAGACAATTTATGATGTGGTGATGCAATCAGCTTACATTGAATAAGTGGGATGTGCTTTTTCAGTGACATATTAAAGTTGATTAATTTGGAGGTAATCTGCAAGACCAGGGGACCTAATTCCATGGCGTTGCTCCTGACGTATTTACTCGTTTTCAACCATATGTCTCTTTGTGCCTTTTGGTAATGATATGTTTAGGGACAAGACTGGAGTGAAAGGTCTGTTTCCGGTTTATTTTATTTAGATGCCTCAAGGCCCGAACACGTTATTTAGCAGCTATCGACGTTAAGCGGAGCAAACGGCAAACATAAGTGTACGAGCACAAAAGAGGAATTACATGCTGAATTAATAAACAGAACATACGTGTAAACTTTAAGGATAACCGTGGAAATCAATGTTATTTGTTGGTGTTTCATGGTGTGCGACATGTCCATAATATGTCATGTGTCATGTTTCAGTCAGGATGAGTAACATTACACAGTTTGTGGAAAGCCAGGTCAATAACGTTTTTTTGTAGTAAATTTGCAGGTGGGCATAAATGAGGAGAGAGTCCCTTAAATCATAGTGAATGCTGACCTTAAGACAACAATCTTCACCATTTCTTTATTGAAATTCCTTATAACACTGTATAAACTAGGTGTGTTCTTGCCTTGTTTTCTTCACACACTCCCCCAGTTCCAACAATCCATTTATTCTGGGAGCTTTACGGTCCACATCACTGAGGTACCCAGTGTGATTTTGGCCTCGAGTTCAGTCTTCAATCTACGTGTACCGTGATTTACTGGCCTAATGGGGCGTTTCTATGGCCTGGCGTTAGCTTCAGCTGATGAATGTCACCGATTTTTTTTAGCTGAAAGAATCTGCTGAAACGTAAGTACAATTAAGCGTGGCTTTACAGGTGGACAGGTTTAAGAGCTCGTATTTTACCAAACGCTGTTGTTTTGTCTTAAAACTGTGCTGAAAGGCCTTGGCGTGATTGGTGATTTCTCTTCTCTATTAATTGAAATTAAACTGACCATTTATTTGTTCACGTGCTGATGGCAGCCTTGCAGCACTAGTCTACTGCGTGTGTGCATTCTCTTCCTCCGTTGCCAACCCAATTCTTGGATTATAATTTTCTTTAGAGCATCTAGTTTGTATACATTTCCTTATCTATTTATTTAAATACTGAGCAGGAAGGCTATTATCAATTATGTTTTTTTACACATTTCTAAAAATTATCTACTTATAAAATATATGTAATGTAAAACAAAATTTTTGATCATCGACGAGACCCGGTATTGAGGGCGATCAGGTTTACCTGCAGGAGACGGACGCCGTGGGCGATGTGCCAAATGCGCCGTCCCCTCCCTCCCGCGGTCTATGGGGTGGATTTTCATCCCTGGTGAAGTGTTTTTATTTTTGGTCTCTAAAATTTAGAGCCTGGAGGTGTGTGCGTCCTACCTTCGGGTGGTGAAGCCCGCCCCCCTTGTTTTTTGCACTTCACAGACTTTTAACTTTCAAGCCCTCTGGTTGGGTGGGCCTTAGAGTGCCCATACCGCCGAGGTTTTACACCATAGGTCCTGACGAATGCCAGGTTAATGATACCACACCGGCTGAAACATGTTCATGTTGACCACTCACATTTTCACCTAATGCTAGTGGGAGTAGACCATTTAATTAGTTGGCCCTACTCACCAACACATTTTTTAACCTTGCCCTTGATGATCTTTGATTAAAATTAATTTTTTGATACATACAAGGCAATTTTAAAATCACCACTTCACACTACTCACGTAATTTCTCACATAGCCCTCCCACCATCACAAAACCAGCTCCGCAGTAATTCTGGCGTCGCAGCACACCGGGGTGGCATTCGGTCACACCCGGTGGGGCCCGATGATGAAGCAAGTCACCGACCAGGTCGGTGAGTGAGGGCTTTCCTAACAAACCAATGGGCTTTGTTGTTTTCTTGTGCTCTGTGCTTTTTTCTACCCTAAACAGAACAGGAACACTCTTTTGTTGTTGATGCATATTATAGTTTGGGGACTAAGAGTGTTCATGACTCTCCCTATCTCTCTTGTTGTTTACAAACATCCAAGATTAAAGACAACACAATGTCCACACGCAGATCAAAAAAGAGCTATGTTGTTTCTGGTCCTGGCCGATGTAGTAATTACAGACGACCTCAGGCACCAATTTCTCATTTCTGGGTGTTTAGCCCTGTTGTTTTTTTGTCAGGTAAGACCTTGCAAATTGTGACGGCAAATAGCACACACGCTCGGTTTCCACTCCAGAAACTGGAAGACAGCATACAGCATTAGCCAGCTATCCTCATTCCGCAATGTGCACAGAGGAATTGGAAAAAATTGTGGACCCAGATGTGTACTAATGCCTCACGAAATGTAAAAAACACAAGAATACCAAAATGTAGAGCTTCCTCTGAAATGTGTTGCAGCGAAGACTCAAAAAGCCTCACCCACAAAAAAATGACGCTGCATCATTTCAATAGCAAAGGGATACGTCGTATTAACAACAATATGGCACATCAAGCAATCAATCTTTCAAATCATGGTATTTGTAAAGCGCGATACTCACCCGTGAGGGTCTCAGGGTGCTGAGAGGGGGGGGGGTTCGCTACTGCTCAAAGAGCCAGGTCTTGAGGAGTCTTCTGAAGGCGAGTAGGTCTTCGGTCTGCCGTAGGTGGGTAGGTAGGGTGTCCCAGGTCTTGGCGGCGAGGTAGGAGAAGGATCTGCTGCCAGAGGTTGTTCGTTGGATGCGGGGGACGGCGGCGAAGACGAGACTGGCGTAGTGGAGCTGGCGGGTCCACCTCCATGTGATTTCCCCTGCAATGGCGCACAATTGGCTGCCATGCGCCAGCGCACAGGGCTGGACTGGCGATAGCGGACACCGGGTGTTTCCCCGGTAGGCCGCTAGGGTGAGGGGCCGTTTTTGTTACTGGGGTCGGCAATATCGGCCCCTGGTAACAGAATCATCTGAAACCGGCCCTCGCAAACTGCTCAGCTGCAGTCCCCCTCACCCCAGGGGGGCCCGTGGAGCAGTGTGCCAGAGCCAGTTTCTGTTCTCAGTCCAGCCCTGCCAGCACAGGCACCCTTGCATCATTTTGCAAGGGTGCCTGCACTACAGGGATGATTGTTTTTGGAAAGAGGAAATAAAAACATTTATTCACGCCATTCCTATGCCTCCCCGATTCTCCCGCATTCCCAGTTTTACAAAATGTTGTAAATCTGGGAATGCGTCAAGTTTCTTGGATGTTGCATGGGAACACCCACAGCAACACCCATGGAACGTAATTGTGAAAGGGGCCCATATTTACAAGGCCAAGAAAAGTAATTTAAAAGTAATTTAAGTTGTCTTGTAAATATCGGTAAGCCCATTGCGCCGCCCGTAATCAGAAAAAGTGATGCACCAGCGGCGCAATGGGCTTGTAAATAAGCCCCAAAGGTTTTAGTAAGGTTGCGGGGTCCGAGGATACCCTGTTCACACATTTTGACCATTCGTTCTATAGATCATGTGTGGCGCCTTGTTTTGGAGTTTTGGCTTGGCTCTTGATGTATCACACGATTAATCATGCATCATTTTGCTTCCCCTCACATATCTCAGATAGGATCCTTGCAAGGCTCATTAAGATAGGAATTGCCAAGATGTCTTCCTTAAAATAGAACAATAATCGACTTTTAAAAGTTGAAAAACAATATAAAAATGTGAAGAGCTTTTAGAGCTTTGCATATATTCATTTACGTTCTCTACACACAAATCTCACAAATGCATTATTTTCACATTCTTTTGCAGTTTCATCTGAATATGTAAATTATTAAAACAATAAATTCAATGGTCTTGCTAATGACACATTTATAATCTGTGATTTGTAGGCCAGATAAACACACAAAGAATAAAATATGAATGGTGTGTTTTTATATTTATTTTCGAGGTAAATAAACGTTTGTATTTTTCTCTACACTTTACCATGTGCAGATCTCCACCCCCACTGTTAAGGCTACCTTAGGTAAAGAATAACGCCATTTCATTTTGTTAAGTTAACCCCTTCCATGCTGATGACAAGCTCATCTCGTCATGCAGCACAGTGTTCGTGTGCTTATGACGAGCTGAGCTCGTCATGACCACACCCGTTTTTATTGCTGTCCAGCACAGCAGAGGAATATCTCAAGCAGCGATGTGGTTAATTTGAAAAAAAATAGTCAAATATTTTTATATTAAATGTTAATGTAAATTAATTTCATGCATTTATTTTAAAATAATAACAAAAAGAGAATTCTACAGCACTATTAACTTACTTTTGAAATAAATATTTAATCAATGGAAATATATTAAATAAAAGTAACATTATTTTTTCGAAAGTTGAATTTTAAAAATAAAATTCACAATTTTTTATTTTGCAGTGACACGTATAAAATGTGATGTATAAGATCAATTACAATTATTTAGCCACATGTTAATAACAAAGACTGTTACATTAGTTTTTAATTAGGGTAATTAAATATTTTATATTTAAATACAAAAATACATAATGTTCTGTATATTTATTAATGCTAATTTATATTTAATTATATTTTAACTATTTAAATATATGGGGTTTTTTGTTGATTCTTCTCCCCATTATTTTCCACAGGAGGGTGTTGCAGTACCAACAATTGGCCATTTGTGCTGCTGGACTTACTGCTGTTTTTTCTTTTTTTCAGTGAAGTGCATACAGTGTAGTCTTCAGAGAACCTTAGAGTGGAGGCACTACAGAACAGAGGGCCTTAATTTGATATTGTGGATGGAATGTTTTGTCACAAACATGACAGATATCCTATACGCTATATTACGTTAACCATAGGATAATAGGATCGCAATACGGCGGACGGGATATCCAACACGTTTGTGATGGAGTATTCCCCTCCGCCAAGATCTGGCCCAAAGTATTTAGTATTTAATCAACAGTTAAAGATCTGTTACTAGAATATATATTATACTAGCTGGGTCTTGTCCTCAACAAGACCAATAAATGGGAGGCGAAGAATTTTGTGAAAAGATGAGCCTCTCAAAGTGACGTCTATGAATTAGGTCTACAGTTATAGAGAAATTATAGAGTACAAGAGAAAAGTTACATAACTAGAGCATGAAACTATGCAGATTCTAAGAAATTGTCTACTAGTTGTCAGATAGAATTACAAGTCGAGACAACAACATTCCAGATCCAATGAAGATTTACATTTGTCCTTTTACCAGATATTTCATAGATATGAGGTCAATTTGGGAAAGATTCTGGCTTGGTTATGCAAATCCCTTTGTACAATTGTTACTGGAAGGAATATGTGCCAAAACCATTGACTGGATGTGTGGGAAGGCTTGTGCACTACTCATGGAACTCCCCATTGACTCAAAGAAGCCCAGACAAGCTCGTACTGCGACTTTGCATTACATACGGCAACTTTCCACAGTAAATCATGGTTTGGTTTGGGAAGTAAATATCACCACAATGCTTTGTGTTGAGTTTGTGTTACAAAAGTTTCAAAGTGCACAGTGTTAGTAAATCATGGTGCCATGTATTTCTTTCAGCACACAAGTGGGTTTCACATATTGATTTATTTCTAAAATGGAACATACTGGTACACCACTCTAATGATTGAGCAGAACACTTTTGATGCTTATTCTGGCTAATTGCAAAGTCATCTGTTTATAATATTAATACAGCCTGCTTAAAGAGTAATGTACCTTTGAAAATACTCCAGGGTCCTTTGCATTTTCAAAACTTTTCCTTATTGTGCAATATTGTCTTTTGATAATTAGTAAAGAAAACCACAATTTAAAAAACATAATTTTTTAATGAGCCAACACATTTTTCATTGTTAATACTGTTACTTCAACAGGACTATTCATGGTTTCGACATTCAACTGATATTCAACAGTCTTCCCGTTGACTTATTTTAAACCTAAGTTAAATCTAACCTGAGACTACATGGAATCTCTTTTGGATAAAGGCACAAAAGGGAAGACATATTTTATGAGGACCTGAAATGAGAATCGAAGAGAAAATTAATGTTAATTATCACTAGAAACAGAATCTTGCAAATGTATTCATTTGAGAATGTAGCATCTGTTGGATGTAGAAAATGTATATGATCCTGACAAAACAACAGAACGAGTCATGCAGTTGAAAATATTCTTAACTGGTCACAAAATATTAAAATTAATTGAAATAAAATACAGCAAAATAAGATTTTTTGGGACATTTTTCTCCAATTGTGACGTATTTCTGAAATAAAATGTAACATTTGGGTACAGTGCCTCCCTCAAGAACATTTTGGCACCAGACTAAATAGAGGCAACCAGCCGATGCAGAGCTTGTTGCAACTTTACTCTGTTGCTCTAAAAAGTAAATGATCATGTAGCTTGGTGCATAAGATTTTAGCCAAACAACAAGCAAACCACAAAAGGGAGGGTACTCACATCAGACAAGTGCAGCAGCATTAGCAAGACACCAAACTCTTTGCATCTAACCCATGAATATTTTAGACCATTAAACAAGTAGCTATTTGTGCTGCCAGTACTTTCTAAACAAGGTGTTGCATGGCCCGTGAGTAGTATCCATTCAAGATTCAACGCTTTAAGTTGACAGCTCTTTCTTGTGGTGACTTTTCCATACTTTTCTGCTAACACGTGAATGTCCTGTATGCGCATCTCTGATAGACACTGAAACTCAGTAGTCTGTACAGTTAGTTCCAGGGTCGTACCTTCAGAACACAATGCCATTGTTCTTTTATTTTATATTATGCTCATTAGGAGACACTTCATTTTAGCTAGACGAAACCAAATGAGTAGCTATGCACCTCTGCCACAGTCTGAGGACAATGCTTTGCTATGTAAACAGCCTGCATGCTAAAGCTTGGGAAGAGGAGCACTTACCTGCCGAGATATCATGGAACCACTGCGACTAAGATGTAGGCCTGCTGACTCCAATCTACATAATTCTAAGGGAGATAACCCCAATACTATCACTGGCTTCCTGACACCTAAGACTAAGGTATGGGGGTTAGACTGTCCCAATTGATCTGGCAGAAAGGCACTCCCACTGTGCTCTCTTTAGTGCAGTACTAGATTGGAGAAAGCAAACATTAGTAACAGTTAAGATGATTGAATTATTTGTATTGGTTTGTATTGTTTACCATTCTAATAAAGGTGATTACTGTAGCATCTCATCTTTCTAATAATCACAGCTCATGCTTTCTTTGCAATAATAGGATCATTTTAACAAATGTTTGAAAATGCACTGTTGTATTGTTCTTGTGGTTAGCTTGGGCTTGCAAGAGTAGCCAAACAAAAGGGTTACATCTGCTTCCACTGATTCCTTGGGAATCAAAGTGTCATGTTCAAGGCTGCAACAACATCCTGTACCCTGGTCTATTTAGGAGTTGGATGTGGTACTGTGAGCTAGCCGAAAACACACCAATGCTTACTGATGGTATATGTGGACTAAGCATGGGCGGAAAATCCGTTTCGCTCGCGGATTTTGCGGATTTTCGGTAAATTCGCAATCCGCGAGATTTGCGAATCTCCCGCAAAATCCACAAATCCGCGAGCAGCGGATTTTGCTCGCACTGTTCGCACTGTTCGCGTGAGTTCGCGCCCCGCGAATAAGTGCAAAATTGCAGAAATACGATCTTAGCAAAACTGAAAGTAACTACTTACCAGGTTCAAAAGTTCAGGCTCATCATTAGTAGCCATTTCCTGTAGTGCTTCCTGAGGGGCCCCTCCAGAGTTCAGTTGCCAGTTGAAACTATTATGTGACCCTGCTCTGAACCTCAGAATAGTTACACATATGCCACAAAGGTCCTGAATTACAGCTAAGGGAGACAAGCAGGAGCCAGGCTGGAAGTTCAAATCCATTAATCAGCCCCTAATTCATTATTGTCAGTTGGGGCAGGGCAGGTGTTGTAACTAATTTTGCAACAATGAAAGCACTTAGCAAGTGCAAAAGATCACTAATCAGGAAGCACTAAGGAAGCAGGTGCCAGCTAAAAAAATATTCTGTGACACATTAATCAGCCCCAAATTAATTCAGGTCACTTGAGGCAGGGAAGGTGTGCTTGCGTTGCCACAATAATGTACACTGACTGGACAACCAGAGGGTGCTGTGATGAAACAGAGGGTGGCATGGGTGGGCCAGAGGGTGGCATGAGTAGTCAGAGAGTGGCAGTGGTGACAGAGAGTGGCAGTGATGAAGAAGAGTGTCCCAAACAGGCTGGACACGTAGAAACAACAAGTTCGCGAAACTTGCGACCCGACAGGTAAGTTCACAATTTGCGACATTGTAAAAAACCCTCGCGAACTGGCAGAAACCCGCGCAAACACAAAAAAAAAAACAAATCCGCAAATTCGCGAGAATTCGCGGATTTTGCGGATTGCGAGTTCGCAAATCCACAAAATTCGCGAACGCAAGATTCGCAAAATTCGCCCATGCTTAATGTGGACTGAGTCTCTATATTGTGAAGTTTGTGTCTGTCTAATACACAGTTCTGCTATATTTGTAGGAACCTTATAACATGGCGCCACTAACATTATTAGGTCAGGTACTCATTTAGTGGGTCTTCTGAGTAGTTTTTTAGCATGTGCCCAAGGTTTCTTTTTCACCTGTACATGGAGAAGTATGTGGTGGAAAGGATTCATCCTGCACAGCTTAATACGGAACACCTATTTATGTCTGTAGTTTGCTCAAGCTTGAACCTTTAAAAAGGGTCACTCCACTGTAATGTTACCTTACTTTAAATTTCCTTCTTTAAACATGTCACAACCAGTGTTTATTCCTGTGAACTGTAGACAGACAATAACTGTACATTTAACTGCACATGGGTCTTCACTAACAGAAGAGAAGTTACCTTTGTGATTGAGGCACACAACACTTTTAGGTGCAAAGCTTACTATTCCTGGGTTAGGACTCCTGCGGTTGATGCTAACACACAAACATTTCATACATACATTGAGGTAGCAGTTCTAGCTCCACATAGACCATATGTATTTTTAGAAATACGATTAACATACCAGGAACATCAACATTGCTTCCAAGGCACCCTCCCACACACATTGCAACATGTAAGAATAAGTTGCCTCAGTAATGACAAGGCAATTTAGACTGTAATGAAATCTAATGCATTTTGTTATGCATACAATAAGAACTGCCCCAGGACGGTCTGTTCAAGCTGAGCAGCCACAGTTAGCCATGCCTGCCAATACTCCTGTAAAACACCCATCAAACAGGAGGACATTCCATTTTGGATAGCACAAAAGCAAATCAGATTGAAGCAGTGTTTCCACATATAGGACCCCAAGATAAAGTTAAAATTCCTACTACACTGGTTCCCCCAGTTTCATATTGTGTGGCATGGGGTATTGCATGGTATCTCATCAATTGCTGTTTTGCCTGAAGTGCTAAAGCAAAGTCAAAAAGCACATGGGGTTGCCCTGCCCTCGATTTGTGGATGAAATTAATAGTCAATTTTCTATAGTATCATCAATGAGTTTAAGTAACATTAAAGGGGAGGCAGGATCATCAGCAATTCACCAACTGCTCATGTTGATTTCCCCTGCAGATTAGGAACACCAGCTACCTAAAATTATTCCTGAGATCTATGCTCCTATAGGTCATGATAATTTGTGAACCAGTCCTGGAAAGGCACAATTAAAAACAAAGTGCGATTCACTTACCACGAAGCAGATACCGGAGTCTTCTAAAATGCTGGGATAAAAACAACAAAAAATATAACCAGTAACATGGAGTGGATCTCCACAATAGGAGTCCACTAAAAAATGGTATAATTTATGTATCCGTTATCCAATTAAACAGCCTGATAATTATCAATATTCTGATACATGTCCTCTTGTTCCTTTCAGGAGGACTCCTCTGGCTTAATATCACAGAGAGTGGTAATAGGCAACCACAAACAGGAAGAGTATGTGAAACTAAAAAAGGACTCACAATGCTCTTCCGATCTCATCGTAGAAAAGGAAGAGAAACTTCCACAACAACAACACATTTTAAAAAGAAAAAAGTTCCTGGAATTTCTGCTAAATATGCCACAAATACTCAGGATGCTTCTTCTGAACAAGACATGGATGAGAACACTGCTTGACAGCTCAGCAGAGGTCACAATAGTTCAGCAGACTCTGCAAGAGTTTCTGGTGGTGAGACCGACTAATGACTATATTCAAGTTGAAAGTCCAGATCAGCGGCTCAGCCCTCCTGATTCACTTTATGACTTGGACATCCATAGTGATACACCTCGTACTAATAAAGTAATATTCTGGCAGAACTTTTTTAATGCTTATGACATTCTCTTGGCTGAGGTATCTTGACTGCCTGAATTTGTTACTAAAGTCCCACTGGTGGAGGATGTAATATTGCCTTTCTTCTCGGTTCTTGTTCCTGAGGAATTTAAAGAAGGGTATGCCACAGAATCGGCTCTTTCACAAGCCCCTGCATTGTATATCAACCAAACAGACTGGGATAAGGGCTTTCCTTAGCACATTATACCTATAAATACAGCCTATAAAGTGCAACGACAATACCCATTAAACATGAAGCTAAACATCAAAGCGTCATTGAGCATTGTATTTCTCCTAGGACTAACCCTTTATTTCCTGTAGACTAGCCTGATCATTCCTAATGTATATTCTTAGACTGTATACATTGAAAGAGCCATACACACACTTTCTCTGTACAAAATTTCAATAGCACTGCTTTATTGAACATCATTGTTTGTAAAAAATATAAAACCACATTGGGCATTTCCGATACCAATAGCTTTTTCTGTCAAAAGATGGTGCTTGAAAGCAGGGATTTGACAGTGGTTACCACTTTAGGGACCCAGAGAAGATTTTGTAGACTATCACAAAGGTATAAGAATGGTCCAGGTCTGTTGCTGCCCGAGTAAAGTCAATGTTACAAGAAATTGACTCTGATGCATTGATGAAATTTGCCTCACAGATGATGATTTAGACACACACTTGACCTGAGTGGATCGCATCATTTTGGGATTCACTGATTATGGATATGAATTATCAAAATGAAGGCAGAAGCCTTGCCCCTCACTTCTTAGGGAAGTGTACACTTCTACAACCACCAAACCTATTAAAAAATCATTTTTTAAGCTTTCAATTCTACTTACATACATACCATATTATGCACAATGGGTTAAGCCGTTGTACAATTTAATTTGTCCTGATGTTTCAGACAAACATTGGAGTATAGAACATACCATGGTTCTCAGAACATTGCAAATGGACATTCTTGCATTCAAACATTTACACACTTGTGTTAATGCCACTAATTTAGTTATCCACTTAACTATGGGTTCTACTGGCTAAATAGACATCACCTTTACTGATAGCATATACATTGCATTTATATTGTAGTGCAGAAATGCATTTTTCATTGATAAAAAATCTGACTGCAGTTCTAACAGCTGTTCTAAAGGAAATTTAATTGGCTCATGGTAAAATGCATAACTGTTGAATCTCCCATTGCAACCTTAAAGGTTGTTTTAAAGGCAAGCTTTTCTGATGCCAAAGCCTTACATCCACAATGGATCCTGTGGGCCACTTCCTTGACAGCTACTGATGTAGATTATGTTTTTGACCCTCCACTTAGAACACAGGAATTTCTCCTGTATGAATAAGAATGCAGCATGGCAAATGAAATTTTGCCTCTCGATCTGTATGATTTCATATTATGTACTGGTGGTTAAGCCCAGACCGTGGTGCGTACTAAGATAAGTTCTCGGCAGCATGTGCTGCAGTGAAGGGTGTCATGAAAGATGGTGAATTTCAGGTACAAAAACAAGCCCATAAACTTTGGGTGACTGTACCGCTCATCTGGGTGGACTGAAAATGTTGGTTCTGGCACTGCAGAATACGGAACCAGAATTCCTGACTCTTATTGTGTGTGATTCCTATTACTGAGTCCAGTCCTATAATGATAATCTACATTATTGTGCTTGAATGGATTCTGACACTCTAAAGGAAATAGTATCAAGCATAAGTTGCCTTGGGGAATAGTGGCAGCTCTTAAACATGCTCTGCCACAGGCTCACGTCATCTGCACATTGAGCCATCATTGTGTTGGAATACATGTTGTAGGAAATTCATTGGCTGACGAAGCTGCCAAAGCGGCAGTTCAAACAGCTGTAGTAGCTGCGATTACTCATTCTCATACGAAAATAGATGATGACATTATGATTACAGTCACTGTGTTGGCGGGTGGCACGCCCCTACCTAAACGCTACCCAGCAAAATTCTCCTATCTGTTGAGTGCCCAAAAAACTCCTATTGCCCGCATTCCAGGGGTGATTGAGTAATACCTGACCAGGACCGCGGGTTAGAGATAATAATTGCTACACATTAAGAATTTGTATCTGCTCATGCTGGTGTTGCAGCTACAGTTTCCTTATTACAGAAATGCTAATGGTGGCAGGGTCTCTATAAACAGACTAAATAACATGTCCTTTGTTACGTTTTCCAACAAATTAGAAGTTCAAATGTTGCCCACCCACTGCAGACACCCATTAAAGTTTCTAACAAATCATCTATTTGGATCATTGTGGACCACTCCATTTGGATGGGGTTTCTACATTTATTCTATTGGTTGTTGATTCATGTTCTTGATTTCTATGCATTTGGTCACAGCGATCGGCTGATGCTTGAACTTTTATTAAAGATTTGCACGTCTTTATTAGTACACATGCATTAGTGGCATCCCACTTTGACTAGGGACTAGCCTTTGCCTCTAAGGCTTACCCTGACACGATCGGAACCCTGGGTGTTGCTGTGCATTACTCCTTCCCCTATCATCCTGAGAGAAATTTGATAGTGGAAAGGAAGAACTGTGACTTAAAGCAGTTTTTAACTTCTAGATTATTAGGTTCAGGTCCTAGTTGGCTCCATCACCTATATGGAGTCCGGAGAGCTTTAAAAAATCTGCTAGACAACCTTTGGGTGGGTGGACCCCATATGAGGTCCTGTTCGGGGTCCATATGTATGTTCCAGATCTTGATAACCCTGGCAAAGTGGTGGCTGAGGCACACTTCAACATCAATGAAAATTTCGCTGTCTTACAGGAATTGCAGGACTTCTGCAATGAGTGCTTGTATGTGAATGTGAATTCTAAGGGGCAGATTTAAAAGCCCCTGCGTAATTTTTGCATTGACGTTGCGTCACTTTTTGTGCAGCCCATTTACAATGTGACGCATCTAGGGAGATGCTTCAGGTTGTAAAGCCAGTTGTCACATTATATCAGCGTTAGGTGTAATGTATGGAGGGCAAAAAAGCTTCTTAGTGTGCCACTTTTAGGATGCAACTATGAAACATCCTTATGCTTGCCTGGAGCAGGTGTAAGGAGTGATGCAGCACAATGAGGATAGGCTTCCCCATGCATTGCTGGAGTTGCGTCATGCTTACGACACAACTTCAGCAATGTGTGATTTTTGCACCAACAGATGCGTCAGAATTTCTGATGCATCTGTCAATCCTTGAACCATGGCATCCATGATGGCACAAGGGTTTCTCAGGGTGGGGCACAGAAAATGACGCATCTCTACAGATGCGTTACTTTCTTGAACATCTTCCCCTAAATGTTTTGCCACTGATGAAGTGAAGGAGCAACCATCAACTTCTGGCTGGATTCCTGAAGTTGAGGATATGGTCCGGGAGAAGATTACAGACAAAAACTAATTTGACCTATCCTACCATGTCCAGGTGCCTGTTCTCGCTGTTCAAGCTACTAAAAACTGTGATTTTGCCACTGCTTGCTGGTTGTAAACAGAAATGGCAAGTTTCCATTAGTTTAACATATCCCCATCATGTGGCCAGTCCTACACAGTAAGCCACGAGGGTATCAGGTCACGTCCTCATCTGCTCACTCTACACTGCAAGAGATCCCTCTACATGCGTTAAGCAGTAATAATATTTCTTGTCCCCAGATAGGGCCTCCTGATGCTGAATATGCACTTGTGCCGGTCTCCACGGTCAACGCAGGATACATTTCTGATGTCAGTTTACGGAGTTCTACTACTGCCTTTGGCAATACAATTGTATATTATCAACCACCTTTAGAGGTATCTATTAGTTCTCCTTCGTCACATAATGAGCCTGTTTTTGCACAGAATGCCTTTGGTTACTTTGCCAACATTGATGACTTTTTTCCAGATTCTCCAGATTCTTCATTTCATGGTGTACGCGCGGTAGGGTTTTTGTTAAATAAAAAATCTGATTTCACCGTGGTACTACCTTTGGATTTTCCTTCCTTGTTTTTTCTTTTCATCTGGGATTGGATTTGTTACAGTGCTTTTTCTGCTGTTGAATGGACACTATCTCCCAGAACATTCTTCTCCAGAACTGGTAGCTAAGGTGCTTATACCCCATTCTTCCTCAAATAAGGTCCATTGAGACTTGCCCCTTGTGAACATTACTGCATTTCTGTCCATGATGGTACTGTTTGGTATAAGATCTCATATGGCGTTTTTAGTCCCACAGAAACTTTACAAATTCTGTATGTTTTTAATATTGCAATGGACAATGTCATTACCTCAGGTTCCTTCTCAGATGTTGCGTCTGTTTAAAATATGTTACCTGAATTGGAAACCTATACATTATTGGAAAATGAGGATTTGTATTTAAATTCTTCAACCTATGGTGAAATGTTTTGTTACCTTTATTATGCTCATCATTATTTACATAGAGCAAGTACACTACATGCTGTTTTTAACTATACACATTGGGAAGATTTCCCTATCACCACCTTTAGGGAGTCCCTAACAAATTTGAAAATGTTTCTTTTCTCTTCTGTTCATGTCCCTACAGATCTGGCATAGGGCCCGATTTCGATGCGGTTAGGAAGGCCTCCTAAAAGTCTTTGCTCCGCCCGAATCAGATCAGAAACGTGCCTTTCCAAACGACTCAGAAAGGTTTCCGAAGGTCTGACTAAGATGTGAATTAGCAGTTAGGAATATCCCAATCCGAACCCGATGGCATTTGGAATGACCGAATTGTACGGAGCAGTATTATACGTCTCTATGGATCGTGTTTCACAAAGACCAACTACGATGCTGGATTCGGACAGCCTTTCCAAATTGTGCCGTCTGACTCGAATTGACAGTCAGAATCAGACTTTGGGGGCCTGTAGTGAGCACCCCTGCAGTCGGAGCCTTTCCAATCAGGCCCGTGGGGGTACCCATGGGTCCCTCCCTTATCAGCCATGCACAGTGCAGCAGGCATCAGGGGGTGACCGCCACAGGGTGCCCGATTTGCCCAAACCACCCCTTTCTCAATGGAAGCCTATGCATTTGGTCGGAACATAGGCTCCCATTGTAGTCAATGGGAGTCTGACCGAATCGTATCTGAAACCATCCGGATGCATCGTACGCAGTTGTCGGACTCTCCCAATCCGAGTCAGTCGGAACCATTACCAAACCCATTCGGTCTGGAAGATTTCCAAACCGCATTGGAATCGGCCCTTTAGTTTTATTATTTTCTTACGCCTTCCCCAGCAAAGAAAAATATGCAGACATAAACTAAATTAATTTATTTTCATTCCTTTTTTTTCTAAATTGACCATTTAGGATTCTGATTATTGGAAAAATAACATTGATTTAAAATCTATTTGGAGTAAACACACTGGCAGGTCCAGGCCATTAATGTTTTATTTAGCGCTTGTTTAATCCCTCGATAAATTATATCTTTAAACAATACGGTACACCAGACTGCGTGTCCTGTACTAGCTAATGTTAAGATAGGAACTTAAATACATCTAGCATTCCCTCTGTTACACAATTTGACAAATAGCAAACAGTATATTGATATTACAGAAGAACAGCTCAATTAAATGGTGCAGATGGACCATACAACTCTTCCATTAAGGTTTCAGATGGGTAGCTGGCATGGCCTCTTGACACTAATGGATGCAATTCACATTTTGTGGACTGCTCTAAGGGTTTTAGTGCGGGCAGACGAGACCCCAGATATTTCCTGTCACAACTCTTGGGTGTAGTAACTACCTATAGTATAGGTAGGTTAAGCTAGTAATGGCTAAACCAATCCAAGTTGTCCGCTGCTAAGCAACATTTATATCTTCTTTCTGACAACATTGATTTGCAAGATTTTTTATTAGGTCGCAGATTTCTCCATTCTAAACGTTTAATATATGCAACTTATGATGAGATTTGGAAGATTTCACATCAAGAAGCTGCTCAAAGGGTGCTATAAATTTGATAAGGAAAATTTAGAAAAAGCATTAGCTGCTATCAATATTGCCATGACCAAATTATCTACTCGTATTTATTCATTGAATAATATGCTGTCATCTGCATTTAATATCATACAATATGACATACCTGTACATTCGCATGTTCAAGCCTAGACGCCTGAGGGCAGCTGTAGCGCTTTACAAATTTTATTTTCATTTCATTTCATTTCATTTCAAAGTCAATTAAGATCAATTTTACATTTGAGTAGGCCATTGAAAATGTTAAAATCAAACAGAGTGCCATGTAAATATTTGAATTCAATAGAATTGTTTTTTGCCTCACACCTTGTCACGTATTTAACAGGTCATAGCAAGGAAAGATGCAACATACACTTAGCTTAATATAGAGCAATTTGAGAAACTGCCCTTTCTATAGCTGAAACACCTTCAGATGTATGGTTAATATATGGTTTAATTTCCTTACCTATCTTTACATTTCATTTCATGTCTTCTCTGAAACACTGTTTAAGTAGGCAAATATGAACTGATGACTGGAAATTTCTTTCAGGAATCATGGTTCCTTCGATTATAAATAAGTGGTGAACAAGAGGTTTTTCTTAGTGGGAATGAATGCAGTGTTTCCTTGGGACATTCATTACTCTGTAAAGTAATATTAATGCGTGGAGCATTCAATGTGTCCATGGCCAACTTGTAGTGTTGTTTGAAGGGAGTTCCTGTATCCTTGATTGCTGTATGAATGTTTTACATTCTCCCACACAAAGGGCTGGGGAAATTACTTTGCACCCAACAATCCATATTTCTAACATTAACTTTGATAAGTTAAGCTGATTGAAAGCATTATTGTTTCAAAAATACAAGGCACTAACACCTTCAGGAGAAAGTATTGATCTCCGGGTTTTCCAGTATTCCCCAGAAGTACAAATGCGCTTGTGCACTAATTTGCCGCTAAACTTTGGTGAACTGGTGCACCGCATTTTTAAGGCTTCAAACACCGCTGGAGTAGAACACCTTTTTAAAGTGCTTTGTTCTGGATTTGTTTCTGCCTTTCAGACTGTACTTTGAGTGATTCTGTCCTTTCTACACTCTCTATTTTTGAGTGTTTTGTAGGCATTCCATTAGTATTAGTGCTGATAATTGCTGTTTTGGTCCTATTGTTGTTGCTCCACAATGGATGTTCCACAACAAGGCGAAATGGTGAACGGAATTGCCACTTGTCCTTTTGTGCTGTAAACATATGGTGCAGTATTTTGGATTGCCTTTACTAGTGGAATTGAACAAGAACATGTTTTTTTCTTTCTGGCCCTTGTGGTTTCAGAGTGTACAGCCTGTGTTTAGCTGCCTCTGGTGCTCTTTTGAGTGTGTACTAGACAAATGCCTTTCTACACAACTAGCACAGACTACAGATATCTCCAGGTAGTTTGGTCAGACCACAAGGCGGTGCTATTTGAGCTCACCGCTCCTGACCAACATACTCTGAAACCAGCAAAAAAACAACTGGTGAGCAGAGCCTGGAACAAGGTAAAAGCCGAAGAACTTCTGGAGCTATTAAATGTGACATCTCAGTCCTTCCTTACAGATCTGGATGAGGCTACTTTATCATATACTAATTGGCTAGAGGCAGCTGGTATTAAGCTTGCTCCCAAAAACCTCCTCCACCCCAATAGGGCACGTGCATCCTCCCCTTGGTACTCCCAAGAACTGAGAGACCAAAAATTGGTCTGCAAGCACTTAGAAAGAAATTGGAGGAAGGAATACAGTGATAGAGATAAGAACGAATATAAACTCAGCTTAGCTCACTACAAACAGTTGCTTAAAAAAAAGTAAACAAGAGTTCTTAGCTAAACGAATTAACGTTGCAAAAAACTCAACGAAAGAACTGTTTAAAACAGTAACATCCTTGGCACACCCGGATACGCCGACTATCACAGCTAGTCAGGAACTATGTGACAACATTTCTCAAGTTTTCCCGGTCAAAGTTGAGTCAATCTTTTCCATGTTTACGAATGTAACGACCAAATCTATCTCTGCCCAGTCTGATATCTGTAAGTCAGGACGGGCTCTAAGGCACATTTTGATAAATTTGTCCCAGTAAATCAGGCGCCCCCACGACCCATGCCCCATTTCTATACTGAAACCGGCATTGGAGCCAGTTATACTGGCACTGACCTCAGTCATAAATACTATGGTTTCTGAAGGATACTTTTCTAAAGTCTGGAATAGTCCCTCAATATTGCCTCCGCTCAAGAAATCTAATCTGAATCCTAAATATCCAAATAACTTTAGACCGATCTCTAGGCTCCCTCTCCCTGCGAAAGTGTTAGAGAAATTCATGAAAACACAACTTAGTATGTTCCTGCTAGAATCGCAAGGGCTGGACACATCCCAGTATGGATTCAGAGGAGGGCACAACTTTGAGATCAGGACTGTAGTTACTGATGGACAGACTGTGGGAGATTAAAATCCAGGGTGCTGCCTAGAAACTACTTGAATCCTTTCTCTCTAATAGAATTCAAACGGTCGCACTTGGTAAATTCTCTTCCAAACCATTCTCCTTGCCTTGTGGAGCCCTCCAGGGTTCTTCCTTGAGCCCAACACTTTTTAACACTTATGTTTCATCGCTGGCTCCACTGATTAAATCATATGGCTTTAGTCTGACTTCCTAAGCAGACAACACCCAAATTGTGGTATTGCTGATGCCAGGGTCCATGCTGGGAACAGTGTCACGGCTTCATGACTGCATGTCAGCCGTGGTAGTTTGGGTGGCTCAAAATTGCCTTAAATTTAACTCTGGAAAAACAACGAAGGGCTGGCTCTAATCAGTAAGGCTGAGCCCAATACTAAACCAACAAAATGAGAATGCCAGTACTGATACACATAATTACAAAACACCTAATGGCTACCACAAATCTGAACAAACAATCAGAAGAGGAGAATAACTATTTGATAGTATTTTATTCAGGATATTTGCAACATATATCTTCACTTTTAGTTTTTTATATACAAAAAAGTTTACAAAAGGACACGTGGGACAGAGGGATGTGGGTTTACCTTTCAACCATTCATTCGAAATTCAGACATATCACAAGCAACCACAACAATTATACAGCACTTGTGGGGAAAGGGGAGGGGAAGGTTTAAGAAAACAGTGAGAACAAAGACCAAAGTCTACAAATATTTACAAAATCATTTGGAATAGCTGTTTT
The DNA here is from genome assembly GCF_964263255.1 of Lissotriton vulgaris. NCBI lineage: Eukaryota > Metazoa > Chordata > Amphibia > Caudata > Salamandridae > Lissotriton > Lissotriton vulgaris. The sequence goes on from NC_141696.1 coordinate 507,208,345, forward strand.
GTATCTACATTCTTATATGTACAAAAACATTCAAAACTTGCATGGGGATGTTATATAGTAATGTACAATAATGTGCTTTGGGTACAGTGAATCAGATGCCCAAAAGCTGATGTAGACTGGTGGAATGGGCCTACGCGTTTCGAATCCAACTTAAATCATAGGGGATTCTCTTCAGGGCCATGGGAATTCCTGTAAAGACAATGGGAGACAGGAGAAAAAGAAGAGAAACAACAAACATAAGTTGCGCAGAGTTTGAAACATTTGTATTAGTTGTAGTAGGCACACAAGAACCAATAAAAGAGACCCGCCGAGCGATGCAGGCAACCAGTAATTCAGACGGTATGGCGGCCATATTCAAACTAGCGTTATAAGAGTGACACCCCTCACCTAGGAAGTCCTGAGGTTTATAGAAGGTCTTCTACTAGTAGGCACTAAGCTGACTTTAAGGAAACTGCACTATGACCACGGGCTTGAGCATTTACTTACCTTTAAAGGACAAGTGTCCTAATGATAAGTATCCACGTGTTATATTGCTACGCTCTGGCGTGAAGAAATACCTATAATAAAAATGGATATCATTTAAACTCATATCTCAACCTGGGGGCTTTTCTTCACGACAACGAGTGAGGGTGAGGACAACTTACCCCTAATTCCGTGTCCTTTATCTTAGGGGTTCCTTAGTGGACTGGCTGCAGGAATACTCAAAGGGCAGTGAGGGCTGTGGAGGAATAAAGGAAATTGTATATGAAAAGAAACGGCCCAACACATTTGTTAATGGTGTAGCCGATATTAGTGGGATACTGGTGGCGAATATTCAACAATAGACCTATGGTGAGGCGCACGTTTACTAGCTCTTATGGGGACCTGCACGGTAAATGTGGCTTCTTACCTAATGCGAACGATGCCTGGGTCGTATCACTATGTAGAACTTCAGGATATATAGCTTCAATTAGATCAGTGTGTTTACAGGAACTCCAGAATTATTCTATAAAAGTTAGAGAAAGAGCGGGAGCAATAAATGACACAATATCGATTTAAGATAACCAGCCTAATAGGCAAGGGCAACGTAAGTCGTGCGATCTCACCTGGAGATTACAGGGATTTATCACGACAACTACTGGTTTTAAGATGTTGTACCGGGAACCACGAGGGAATCTCGTCACTGTTTGAAAGAGAAAACGAGAGACAGCTGAGGTCAGTGTCTACACCGTATGTTATAAAGATAATTGTCAGCCACTAACAGTCAAACCGCTTACTTTAAATCAGGGTTCGCCCGATCAGTATTCAAAAGGGGAACTGCTATGAATAACAGGCATGAACTGCTGTATAAGCACAAAGAAAATCAAGCGTTTCAGTGAGGTAGCGAGAGAATAAAGCAAAAGTGAACTACTAATGGGGGGGACTATGAAACCTACCAGTTGAATGGAGTATCCGAGTGGCGGCGTCTCGAAAGGCACTAATCACTCGCGCATGCGCAGTGGGGCGCCTATTACGGGAGCGATCTTTATAAAGGAACTCGGTGTCCTAGCCACGCCCAAATGGGGCGGGAGAATTGTAAACACTCAGTAGCGAGAAGGGGATACATTTTAGCAAAAAGGTGGAGTTGGAAGCTTAAGAGGAGCGATCTATCTGCTCAAAAACTTTTTCCATGGAGTGAGGAGGGTGCCCTAAAGGAGGTGACAAAAGACAACCGCTTTGAGCTTGAAAGCAGCGACCGGGGGTCAACAGGTTGGCGTTCATATCCTATTCCAGTACAGAAATGGTGCAGGAAAGATGGAAAAAGCTAGAACTGCAGTGTTTTCATAGTCTGAAGATTTCACTCAATTCATTTAGACCAGACATTGCTGTATCAAATTTAATGATAAGCAGTGCCTCTCTTTTAGACAACATGAGGTTCCAATCTCCACCGCGCGGATCTCGAAAAGTCGGAAATGCTCCTCTGGTAAACCACTGGACAAGGATGCAACATCAGATCAGTGATTTACGGTGGACGGTCATTTCAAAAGTTGAAAAAGATCCGCGCGGTGGAGATTGTAACCTCATGTTGTCTAAAAGAGAGGCACTGCTTATCATTAAATTTGATACAGCAATGTAATACACGCCCTACTGCGCATGCGCGAGTGATTAGTGCCTATCGAGACGCCGCCACTCTGCTCGGATACTCCATTCAACTGGTAGGTTTCATAGTCCCCCCCCTTAGTAGTTCACTTTTGCTTTATTCTCACGCTACCTCACTGAAACGCTTGATTTTCTTTGTGCTTATACAGCAGTTCGTGCCTGTTATTCATAGCAGTTCCCCTTTTGAATACGGATCTGGCGAACCCTGATTTAAAGTAAGCGGTTTGTTAGTGGCTGACAATTATCTTTATAACATACGGTGTAGACACTGACCTCAGCTGTCTCTCGTTTTCTCTTTCAAACAGTGACGAGATTCCCTCGTGGTTCCCGGCACAACATCTTAAAACCAGTGGTAGTCGTGATAAATCCCTTTAATCTCCAGGTGAGATCGCACGACTTACGTTGCCCCTGCCTATTAGGCTGGTTATCTTAAATCGATATTGTGTCATTTATTGCTCCCGCTCTTTCTCTAACTTTTATAGAATAATTCTGGAGTACCTGTAAACACACTGATCTAATTGAAGCTATATATCCAGAAGTTCTACATAGTGATACGACCCAGGCATCGTTCGCATTAGGTAAGAAGCCACATTTACCGTGCAGGTCCCCATAAGAGCTAGTAAACGTGCGCCTCACCATAGGTCTATTGTTGAATATTCGCCACCAGTATCCCATTAATATCGGCTACACCGTTAACAAATGTGTTGGGCCGTTTCTTTTCATATACAATTTCCTTTATTCCTCCACAGCCCTCACTGCCCTTTGAGTATTCCTGCAGCCAGTCCACTAAGGAACCCCTAAGATAAAGGACACGGAATTAGGGGTAAGTTGTCCTCACCCTCACTCGTTGTCGCGAAGAAAAGCCACCAGGTTGAGATATGAGTTTAAATGATATCCATTTTTATTATAGGTATTTCTTCACGCCAGAGGGTAGCAATATAACACGTGGATACTTATCATTAGGACACTTGTCCTTTAAAGGTAAGTAAATGCTCAGGCCCGTGGTCATAGTGCAGTTGCCCTAAAGTCAGCTTAGTGCCTACTAGTAGAAGACCTTCTATAAACCTTAGGACTTCCTAGGTGAGGGGTGTCACTCTTATAACGCTCGTTTGAATATGGCCGCCATACCGTCTGAATTACTGGTTGCCTGCATCGCTCGGCGGGTCTCTTTTATTGGTTCTTGTGTGCCTACTACAACTAATACAAATGTTTCAAACTCTGCGCAACTTATGTTTGTTTTTCTCTTCTTTTTCTCCTGTCTCCCATTGTCTTTACAGGAATTCCCATGGCCCTGAAGAGAATCCCCTATGATTGAAGTGGGATTCGAAATGCGTAGGCCCCATTCCACCAGTCTACATCAGCTTTTGGGCATCTGATTCATTGTACCCAAAGCACATTATTGTACATTACTATATAATATCCCCATGCAAGTTTTGAATGTTTTTGTAAATATAAGAATGTAGATACAAAACAGCTATTCCAAATGATTTTGTAAATATTTGAAGACTTTGGTCTTTGTTCTCAATGTTTTCTTAAACCTTCCCCTCCCCTTTCCACACAAGTGCTGTATATTTGTTGTGGTTGCTTGTGATATGTCTGAATTTCGAATGAATGGTTGAAAGGTAAACCCACATCCCTCTGTCCCACATGTCCTTTTGTAAACTTTTTTGTATATAAAAAACTAAAAGTGAAGATATATGTTGCAAATATCCTGAATAAAATACTATTAAATAGTTATTCTCCTCTTCTGATTGTTTGTTCAGATTTGTGGTAGCCATTAGGTGTTTTGTAATTATGTGTATCAGTACTGGCATTCTCATTTTGTTGGTTTAAATTTAACTCTGGTAAAACGGAATTTGTGTTTTTTGGCAAAGACCCCAGCTTTTTGACTCCTGCCTGGTGGTCGGACACACTGGGTCCCCTTCTCACCCCCTATAAGAAGGCAAAAAACCCTGGGGTATGGATTGATAACAAACTCAGCTTTAAAGACCAGGTGGAAGTGGTGGTTTCTTCTACCTCTTACATCCTTAGATCATGCAAACAAATAGTGCCATACCTGCCCAAAGACAGTAAACAAACAGTTATCACTGCCCTACACATGTCCAGGCTGGATTATTGTAAAGGTCTCTACATCAGCCTGCAGGAGGGGCTTATGAATAAGCTGCAACTCCGACAGAATGCAGCGGCTAGACTGCTCACCGGTATACTAAAATATGCCTTTATCTTGGCTGAGATCATAAGGCTTCATTGGTTGCCAATAAGAAAAAGGGTGCAGTTTAAAACCTGGTGTATGGTCTATAAAACCATCCAAGGAGCTGGCCTCGAGTTACTCAAACAAAAATTTCATTGGTATGTACCAAAAAGATCTTTACGCTCAGCAGAGGCAAAACTGATATTGGTACCCAGGGTACGAAAAGCCGGCTGGGGGCAAACGTTTTGTGGCCTGCGCAGCGAAGGCCTTGAATGGCCTTCCACTACATCTTAGATACATGACAAATGTACTTACTTTTAGGAAGGCTTTAAAAACTTGGCTATTCTCTGCTTAAACTCCGTTGATAGTCTCTCTGTCTTTAGGCCTCTATAGGACTTCACACAGTGCCAGGACACCTTTGGGTATCAGACACGCTCTATAATTGCAATAACATTAACATTAACATTAACAGTGTTTCCGTTGAGGGTGTACCTTCAGTGTTGTCCTATGTTGTTACCATTGCTGCAGGATGTGTTTTATGAGTTGCCAGTGCCAGATTGGATGTATGATTCTACTCCTTGATCTATGGTGTCTGGCTCCTCGTCTGAGGCTACACTTCTAACACCTCTGCCCTCTGCTTCTGCTGATGGGACTGATACTGGTTAAGCTTGTTTGCTTGAATTTGCTCTTCAGGCTACTGTGGATCTGTCATCTGCAGATGCAGGTTCTCTCCAGGACTGAAAGACATTCTGGACTTGGGGGACCTTTCCAGGCTACCGTCCTTAAGTACAGATGTCTCAAAGACAATTGTATAACAGGATCATGCACGCCTAGACCGTGTGTGGAGTAATAACACAGCCAGTACCACGACTGCGTTGCTACCACACATTCCTTTAGCACATGAGTCATTACAATGACTTGCCTTAGGGGGGTGCTGGATGTTACAACAGTTTACTATTCCAACTCCAGTCAGTGTATCAGTAGGAAAGGTGTTGGACTTTAAACCCAACACCAGTGCAACACTGCGTTCCCTAGAGCAAGTGTGAAAATGACTTCTGTGCTAAAGGAACGTGTGGTAAGGAAGCGTTCGATGTAGTGCCTGTGCTGTAAAGGCACTATATGGTTTACACTGCTTGGTAAAAGGTGTTGCCTCATAGACCCCTTGAATGCGCCATTCTGTTCTTAAAATGGTTTTACTGCTTTTTTAGTCTTCTGCCAGTTTTTTATTTGAATTTTAATAGCTTTCTATTGCGCTAATATTGTTAAAATGTTATAGTATATCATGTTATGCTTTTTAAAGTAATATTAGAGTGGCTAGCTTTTATTTGGGGAGTCTCTGTCCGACCAAGGGGAGGTTGTTGCATGACTCACAGGTAGCATTCAATGTAGATTCAACTCTTTAGGTTGACATCTCTTACTCATGGTGATACTTTACTGCTAATGTGTGAATGTGCTGTATGTGCATCTCTTGTATGCAGTGACTCCCTGTAGGCTGTACAGTTAGTTCCGGGGTTGTACATTCAGAATACAATGCCATTGTTTCCCTTTCTTGCTGTGCTTGTTAGAAGGCACTTCATTTTAGCTAGATGAAATCAAATAAGCTTCTCTGCGCCTCTGCCACAGTGGGATAAGAACAGTCCTTTGTTACATAAACAACCTCGGTGTTACAGCTCGGGGAGAGAAGTACTTCCCTTCTGAGATTATAACAGAACCACTGTGGACTGTGATTGAGATGCAGTCCTGCTGACTCTGAACTCCATTCTGCAAAGGAAGATAGCCTGTACACTGCAACTAAATTCCTGACATCTAGTACCAAGGTATAGGGATTAGATTAACCCAACTGATCTGGCAGAAGGACTCAATGCTCTCTTTAGCGTAGCATTAGATACAGATAGGAGTAAGCCTGCATTAGTAACAATTAACATGATTTGAATTGTTCATATTGTTTGCAATTCTAATAATTCTGACTACAGTAACATGTCTCATCTTTCTAATAATCGCAGCTCATTCTTTTTTTGCAAGAATACGATCATTTCAAAGAATGTTTCAAAATGCTTTGTCGTATCTTTTTTGTGTTTACCTTGGGCATACAAAAGTAACCAAACTAAAGGTTTAGATCCATTTCCACGGATTCCTTATGAATCGGAGTGTCATGTTCGAGGTTGCCAATAACATCCCTTATCCTTGTCTGTTTAGGGGTTAGATGTGATACTGTGAGCTAGCTGAAAACACTCTAAAACTTACTGATGTTATATGTGGACTGAGTCTCTATATTGTAAAGTTTGTGTTGGCCTAATACACAGTCCTGCTACATTTGTAGAAACCGTATAACAAAGTGTAGACATTGAAACAAGAAAATTATGCTGTTATAATGCCTGTAGATCTGGGGCCATGTTCATAAAAAACAATAAGGATCGTAAATGCCACAGAACAAATGAAGGATCCATGAACAACACTATTATTCCAAATATTCGTCATCAAGTTCATCATGATGTAAATAGTTGTAGAAGTAGGAGGATATGTACAGAAAACTCCTCATTCATGTTATAAACTTTGAAGCGTTCAACAGACATGAAAAGTGGGGCTGTAACCATGGCAGAAGGGAAGAGAAAAATGGAAATCCCATAGCTGATTCATGGCTCCCAAGTTATTTAAAACAAATACATAGCCTTGTAAACTAGAAAAATGAGTTTAATCTACACCTTCTATTATGGTCTATTCTTTCACCTTATGGGACAATTAGGGAAAAGGGTGGAGCACAAGGGCAACAAGGGCACTAGTCCTTTAAACACAGCCAACAAAATGGTCCTTGTTTCGAAGTGCCTCTTAACTCCAACCAGCAGATACCAATCCTATCAGGATTATGAGGGCTGCAGAAAGACCACATATTGTTTAACCTTTCCTCAGGGAGGTCGGCATTGAAGAGCAGTCAAAATCTTAGGGTGAAAGCATGGCCCAACATTAAGGTTTCCCAGGGGAATTGGACAAGGAATTAGCATTTGCCGCAGAAATTCCTCATTTCTTAGTGGATTTCCAGGGTCCAAATTGTAATTGGCTGAATTTTCCGCACCCCAGGAGAAACCAGTAATAACCCTGCCCCCTGTTTGGGTAACTTTAGGGCAGGGGTAAAATCTGGCCAATTTACATAATGAGGACCAAAGTGGCACATAGGGAGGTTATGGGATTTGTAAACAACCATTAATTGCAACCCAGTTAGATCATCACCAGGCGCTTCCAGATTTCCAAGACATCATTATACATGACTAACCCCATTCTGATGAAAAGGAATAGAAAAAGGAAAGGAATAGAAAACTGGTTTCTAGATGCAAGAAGAAAAAGACAGAAGTATCTTAATCTCTACAGAATGCATCAAAAACAGGCCAAAATATTCCCTTTTTAAACTGATGTCACCTCTAAGGTAGGCCTGGGACAACCAAGAGGGCAGGATACAATGTCGTTAAAAGGCTGGACATGTACTTTTTCATTTTATATGTCCAGGTAGTGAAAAACTCTCAAATTCATTTTTCACTACTGCAAGGTCTATCTCTCCCATAGGATAACATTCGGATTACCTTATTACATTTTATGAGAGTAATTCCCACTTGGGAAGAGATCAACTCTTCAAGTCTGGTATCTCTGGAACTACAATTTAAAATCCAAATTTAAGTCGGATTTTAAATTGCAATTCTGAAAACGCCACTTTTAGAAGGGTGGAATTTATTGCTTTAGATATTTGGTGACTGTTTCCTGTCTCTGATCACATGACTGGGTGTAAATGTAAATGTATTGCGACTTATATAGCGCACGTATCACCCAAAGGCATCAAGGCGCTTGTCTTGGGAACCCGTCCTGGCTTTTTCCCTGTGAGATAACCCCTACTGGGCATCCCCAAGGTGAAAGCCAGGCATCCCGCAGTGGGTGGGCCGCCGTAGTGGAGATTAAGCAAGCTATTGCCCAGAGTTGCAGCGTGGGACCCCATGATTAGAGTAGGCACCGAGGCGAGAATTATCGAGTCCGTGGACATTTTTGGGCTCAGCCTCCTGCCGCGTCGGGAATTGAACCCTCGTCCCGGGCCAGACATCTGCATCAGGGTCTGCCGCTCTAATCAGTGAGCCACACTCCTCCACTGGTGTAGTTGGCAGTTGGGTTTTGTCTGTTCCTCTTAGACAGCCACACAAAATGGAAGCCTGTGAATGTCTCAATGGGCCATCTCTGCCAGGATGGGAGAAAGGAGCAGGGCACAGCCACACGTACACCTGAATAGGCTGTGTCCTGCCTTCACACACAAAGGGCTGCATATCCTACTGTAAGGAGCCTGGAGCCAGGGCAGGAAGAGAGGGCTATTTGCACTTCAAAGGCATGTCTTTGCAGCCTCCCCCACTTCAAAAGCACCACTGGCTATAAGTACAGATAAAATTGGACCTGTCTCAAAAGACATGCATCACCACTACAATTTGTTTCCTGGGACCAACACATTGCCAACAAAACTTCCACTGTGTGACGCATGCACCGGCCCCATGCGGTGGTCGGCAGCAGCCTTGACGATGACAGCAAAACTCTGCATCGCAGCTTCACCGCTCATTGGAACTGACACATTACCTCAATTGCTCATTGCATTTGTGCCCGCTGACACCAGACTTCATATCACAAGCCCTGTTGATGGGATCCTCGAACCTCGATGCAATAGGACCTCGCACCCCAGCTTTGCCACATCTCAGAACTGACTCATCTTTGACACAGATCCACATAACGCTCCACAACAAGGATTTGAGGTGCTCTGCTCAGTGGGCCTAGCTGCGTCCCTGTATCCTTCCTTTGCTCCATCGTGGTCAGCCTGAATATGTGACTTTGTCCTGCTCTGGCACGACCAAATATCCCCAATATCGATTTCTGCTTTTTGGCAATATCTTTCAGAGTAAACTATAAAACTCAATATCTCAGTTTCTACTAACTGGTTTTTGTGTCGTTTTGGTCTTGTTTTATTTATTAAATTAAGTTCTATTTTCAATCCTGGTGTGGAATCTTTTTTTGTGGTGTTTCCACTGTTTTACTGTTTAAAGTGTTGCACAAATACTTTACACACTGCCTCTGAAGTTAAGCCTGACTGCCTTGTGCCAAGCTACCAGAAGGTGAACACAAGTTTATTTGGGGGCTGTTTGTACCTTACCCTAGAAGTGTGATAGCTACTTGAACATGTCTTACACCCCAGTCACCCCAATTCTAACAGTAACCCATCAGCCAAAATGTAATTCAGGCCGAAATCTGGTACATGCACATTTTTATTTGATTTCTGCCTCTTGGCAGAACATTTACATGTGCAAATTTCCGTCTTTGAATCATGAGCGAAATTCATAATTGTAGCTAAATTGCTTAGATAGTAAAGGGATCTCCTGTAAATCCAATCAAATTCATACCTTTATTCCAAATGTAGAACTATTGCTGATCGTATTTCCAATTTTCAAAACCAATGTTTTCTGAATTAGGCCATATGATTCTAATGTCTGTCTCGTTCTTCACAAGTGAAATGTTAATTTGTGTGTAGGTGTATGTGTGGAGAGGTTTTAATTTGATTAAATATGGCCTAGATTATTTTATTAGAAAATATAATAGGCTGTCTAAGCAACAGCGGCAATCCAGGCATTTAATATACTATATTGTCATGCATGCATATCGAGGCAAAGAGCAGTTTAATTATATTTTATGCATTTTTTTTATTACACAGTGCACTATTAATTGCATTATGGAACAGTCAAACCTAAACAATCGTCAGTACAGTGACCTGTATTCATAATCAGCCTTACTACCTATATATCTGGGTATCTCTTTGTAAACATTGCTAAATCCCTCCTAACCACATGAGCTGGCTCACAGCGCCAGTGTATTAAAGTAAACATATGCCTCGGATTAGTTATGAAAAAGAGATTGCTGGGAAAAGAGATTGTTTGTCCTCTCTGCTGGTCCTGCATGCTAATAAACGGTATAAATGAATAAAACCCATTGACTGGCACATTTTCTATTAACAATGCTACCTACTCGATCATACCACAGAAATCCACTGTTCCCCACCAATACCACCACCATAACCACATGTTGTTTCCTGTCTCTTCATCCCCACTCTCTTCTCTTCTTTTCTTTTCTCTTCTCTTCTCTTCTCTTCTCTTCTCTCTGTTCTAAAAATCTCTTCAGCTCTTTTCATTGTCCTCTTCTCTGTCCTCACAATCATCAACTTTCTCTCGGTATTATTTTTCTTCTACTCCTTTCCATCCTCTCTCTTTACACTTTTCCAAACGTTCAAACTTTTGTCTCACTGTATTTGTGCAAACTACATATGTAGCACACACCTCAACATGACTTTATCTAAAATAATGCGCTAGGCGATCACCACAATGCACCACACTATTGCCCGCCACTCCAACCTCCCTGCATTAAATTGCGTGGTCACTGCATCGTAATACAACACCAACAATGAACACTCCTTGCCATCTCTCCTCCATAAATATATGTATTCTAAATAAACACTGATATTACTCTACCAAAAATGCTTTTTCATTTTGCACAACCTCATCCATCAATCTGTCAGTCACCTGTCCCTAATGTGACCCACGGTTAGTACTGTGGGGTCAGATGAGGTAGGTTTAAATGATAAATCTATATACCTTATTGGGGGTAATAACTGACGCAGGCACACACTGGTGGTATGGTTCGGGAGTTGAACCACGTGCAGTTCTTCCCCTTTTATTTAACCCTGCAGGCCATGCCTGGCCTGTGATTAACGTGGACTGAATACCCGGCCTACAAGCCGGAGCACAGGTCCACTGACCCACTACATCCCACCCCAACTTGGATCTTTGAACTCAGTTCATAAAGTTCGACAAACACCAGTGATGCCCAGATATCAGTCCTTAAGAGTTCAACAGGCGAAGTCCTGAAGGTGCTGGTTGGGTCAGGGTTTGGGTCAGAGACTGTAGTGATGTTCCTGACCTCTGATGGATGGTGCCCCTTGCTGAGGTGGAGTTGGTAGGGGATCTAGAGGTGCCATCCTTGATGGAGCGAGGTCCGAGGTACTGGCATCTTCCTCCCCTTGGCACGGGGTATCCCTGGCGGGTTTTTGTGGGTTCTGAGAGTCTAATTGGGAGGATGCTGGGGGAACCTCTTTGAACCATGAGATGATTCAGGATATTTCCTCACCCCCTTCCCAGGCAGTTACCATGGTGCAGTTGCTGGTTACTACCGTCCAGGTACCTGACTCATGGGCAGCTCAGAACTTCCCCCTGGGTCGACAATCTTTTAGTATGACTGTCGCTCCTGGCAAAGGGACTGGGGCGGGGCACGGCATCAGATGCTCGCTCGGTGGTTCTGCCGTTGCTGCCTGGCCTGGGTTTCTTTGATGTTGTGAGGTGGGGGCATACCACCCCGGGCGTAGGGATCAGGTCTCTTCACTGCCCTCTGAGCAAAAGGGCCCAGGGAGTTTGGAGTGTTGTGCAGTGTGGTGTACTCCTGTATTCCCTGAGGAATTCATGGAGGAGTTGTTCGGGGTCCGCCTGCTCCATACTTGCAATGTGTAGCACTTTATTCAATGTCCTCATGAACTGTTCCACATTCCCGTTGGGGGGGTGATCCGCCAGTGATGGATCCCACACTGATTGAGGAATGCAACAAATTCAGTCCCCTAGAACAGTAGGCCATTGTCGCTCTGAATCTCAGTAGGAAACCAAATGTTGCAAACATTTTCTCCAGGACAGGTGCTACGTGAGCGAATGCCATCGAGGGGACCGGTTCCACTATGTGCATCTACCAGGACAAGCGTGTTCTTCCCTCCAGGGAAACTCCCAAAGTATATGCTTACTTTTGACCAAGGGACACTGCAGGCCTCTTCTCTGATTACCAGGGCTGGTTGCTCGGGTGTGCATGTCATCTGACAGACTTGGCAACGCTGCCCTAGGTCTTCCACCATCGCCTCAAGTTCTGGGAACCAGACCTTTTCCCTCATTCTCGCCTTCATTTTGGTAACTCCTTGGTGACCCCCATGGGCTAGTTGGGTTGCTTGTTGTCTCAATGTTTGAGGTATGGCCAACCTCTGGCCTCGCATGAGTACTCCGTCTGATGTGGCACTCAGCTCGCTCCTCACCCTCCATATCTTCGTCTCGGTCCACAGGCGCCCAAGCATTGGCCTGCTGAAGGGACACCTTCCAGGGCCCTTTTTGGACCACTTAGAGAGCCTGGGTGTATATTGAGTCTTGCTAGCTGCTTTCTTGATGTCTTCGAGTGTCATTGCATGAAGGCATGCAGTGACAGTTCTGATCCCTCTGTATAGCCAGCCTCTTCTCCTGCAAACGGGTGTCAGGACAGGAAATGAGCTGGATTCTTTGCCCTTGGTCGGTAGACTACCTCCATCTGGTAGGGTTGCAGTTGTATGGCCCATCGTTTTATTCAGGGAGGTGGGTGAGGAGCCGAACCTTTGAAGAGAGGAACCAGTGGTTGATGATCAGTCACCACGGTGAACCGCTGGCCCGTCAGGTACAGGTGGAAATGGTTGCAGGCCCATTTATGCGCGAGCGTCTGCTGCTCGATCTGGGCATACCTTGCTTTGGTGGTGGTCAGAGATTTGCTGGCAAATGAGAGAGCTGCCCACTGCCCTGGCTCCTGTTTTTGAGCGAGCACTGCTCCTAGCCCTCCCGGACTGGCATCTACCAGTAGTTCTGTGTGCTTCGCCGGATCAAAATAGGCGAGCGTGTCTTCTCCCAACAATGCATCCTTGATGCTCTGAAACACCTTCTCTTTGCCTTCTGCTTTCGTGAGAGTCCTCAGCGGCTCAGCTCAGGTTGCAAGGTCTAGAATGAATCTCCCGCAGTAAGTGGCCATGCCAAGAAAACTCCTTACTTCGGTCTGTGTGGTAGGAGCTGGGACATTTTGGATGGCCTGCGACTTCCACGGATCCACTTGAACACATTTTTGGTTAAAGACGTATCTGAAGAACTCCAGAGAGCATTGGAAGAACAAACACTTTTCCTGGTGGGGCATTGCGCCATGTGCGCTGAGGCACCTTAGGGTGTGTTCAGGTGTCTGTGATGGTCAGCGGCAGTGGCAGAGTGGATCAAAATGTCATCTCTGACATTGAGAACTCCAGGCAACCCAGACAGAAGTTAGCGGATGGTGCTTTGGAACACCTCTGCAGCTGAGAAGATTCCAAAATGTAGCTGTTTGTAACATCGCTACCTCAGGTGGGTGCTGAAAGTTGTAATGTATCAGCTCTCTTCCACCAAGGGCAGTTGGTGGTACCCGGCATTGAGGTCTAATTTGGAAAACCACCTCCACCCATTGACATCTGCAAATATGTCTTCCATGGTGGGTGTGATGTGGTGTTCTCTCATAACTGCCCGATTGGGTAGCCGCATGTCAATGGCCCCCGGTGGTTTGGGCTTTTCCACGATCACCATCAGGGACACCCATAGCATCGGTCCAGAGACCATCTCGATTGCCCCCTGTCGTGTGAGTTTTTCAAGTTCCATTTCTACCACGAGCCTCAGGTAGAAGGGGACTTGCCGATGTTGTGGTGGCACTTGGTTGGTGGTCTTGTCGATGTGCAGTTTGATGGGGGTACACTTGATGTGCCCTAGCCCTCAGAAGAGCTCCGGAAACTGGTCCAGTATCTCGTCCACTTGACGTGCTTGGACACTCCTTGCGAATTATACTAATCCTAGTTGCTCCGCAGTATGATTTTTCCTGGGTCTTCGTAAGGGCCTGGTCCTTCTTAGTTACCCTCACAGCAGACAGGTCGTGGGTCTGCGCCAATTTGAGTATGTCTTCCAAGGTGATCCGTGGCTGGCGCAAGATGAGGCCTCCTAGGGTGTTGTTCTTGCACCCTTGAATAATCTGGGCCCTTATTTCCTTCTGCTGGTCATCTGCCGTGCACGTACTGGCCAGCTCCCGCAGTCGGGTGTAGAATGCAGTGATCGAGTCCCCTTCTCGTTGGTGTGCTTGCCGCAAGTTGAATTGTTCGAAACTGGGGTTGAGTTGGGGGTCAAAATGACTACTGCAGCGTCGTAGTCCGTGGCGATACCTGTGTTCGGCAGGTGTTTGAACAACTTGAATATCTTATCTCCTGCATAGTAGAGGAGTAGCAAACATTTCACCGGTCCGTTGGTCTTCCTCGAGGACTCATAGTTCTTTAGGCGTTCTATCCATATCTTCCACCTCGGGGATGCTGTTGCCTCGTCTTAATGCTCACGGAAGGGTGGTAGTATCCCGGTGGGAGCGTGCTGCCCTGGGGCTCTGTGCTGTAGTTGGGCCTGATCTTCATCAGCCATGTTCCTGATGTGTATTAACATTACGTGAGGCAGCTGCACCAACAGCATCTTTGATTGTGTTAGTCTCTGCTTGTTGTCCTTGCCCTCCTATTTCTTCTGCTGTGTTTGTTTTCTGTAAGGTGTCACTGCCCTTTTTTGTTGTTGTTTTTTTCCTCTTTCGTCTATCTTTTTCCTCTTTTCTCAGGTGTCCTCTTTGGTATTCCTTTGTTGTGGTGTGTCTTCCCTCTCCATTTGCACCTTTCCTTCTTCTTGTCTGTGTCACTATGTTTTTTTTGCCTTGCGTTAGCTGTCTAGTGCTGTCTGGGGGGGTCCAAAACACCTGCCCAAGATGCGCTTTGCCGCTTGCGCTGACCCTCCTTTCCCCGGTATCCAGCACACCTTCACTCTCCTTGGGAGGTGCCCTCTGCTGGGCTACCCCTCTTATGCAGTTACAGAGATGTCTGGATGGTGGTGCACCTATATGTGTGTGCAGGGCCTTTTCTCTCCTGGAGAAGGAGAGGGTGCAGGGGTGTGCAGGGTGGCGTCGCATGGCGGCAGGAGCACCTAGACTGAGGCGGCACTCACCCGGGCAGCGGATGTGCCCACCACTCCTGTGGCACTGCGGGTGCAGCGGCGGGCCTTCCGATGTCACTCGCAAAACCTGGAGCAGTGCCGGCATTGGAATATACGCAGGGCCAGTGTCGCGGATCGTGGATCTCGGCTCCCCTTGTCACCAGTGTTGTGACCCATGATTAGTACTATGGGGTCAGATGAGGTAGGCCTAAATTATAAATCTATATACCTTATTGGGGGTAATAACTGATGCAGGCACACACTGGTGGTATGGATCGGGAGATGAACCACATGCAGTTCCTCCCCTTTTATTTAACCCTGCAGGCCACGCCTGGCCTGCGGAAGACGGGCACTTAATATCCGGCTTACCGGCCGGAGCACAACACCATCGACCCACTACAACTAACACATCACTCCACAGCACTCCATGCATCATCATGTTCCTTATCATACCAGACATACTGCACCGAATCATGATGAGTCTCAGATTCCATGGCTCTACCACATACCACAGCACACCACACTCTTCCCAAATAACTTTATGCACTTCATAAAACACCACTCGGGCATGCTTGCACAATGCCTTTTCCAAATGAATCCATACTCCTCCACTTACAACAAAAACCTCCACTACATAAAACCCTGCAGCTCGACACAGGGGGCCAGATCACAAAACATTTTTGACTGACACTATTTCATGTTGTGTTGGTAAGTTAAGGCATTGCTTACTCCAAACTCATAAACCAATGTATTATTAAAACAGGATACTGCAGGTCAGAATATCTATGTACAATTAATGTGTGGAATTTTGTTGTAGTGGTGATGCGTTCAAGTTTATTTGGTCTGTTGTCCTTTTGTCTGCATTAATGCATTGTTAGTTTGTTGTATTATACTGCAGTTGTTGTGTAGATTTCTGTTTTGATTATGATACGCTATGTTATGTTTAATTGTGTTATGTTACTGTGAGCATTTTATTGTTATATTCTGATGCTTACTTAGATATGCCAATCTATGCTGCTATATTTCCAGCTAAAACTGGCATATGCCTTGAAAGCTTCTTTGACAAGCAACATTTTACCTCAGTAAAGGTGGTGAAATTGCACTGCTACAGCCCTTCAACTTATTTAGGAACACCTCTCAACTCACAATTGTGGCAGAGACAAAGGGAGAGACTTACAAAAAAAATCATGCTGCGCAGCCCCCGCCAGCCTGCGCTGCGTTGCACGACTGGTAGGGAGCAGGGGAGCTCCACATCTTCAGCGATATGGCTATCTCCTCCCATTTCACTTTTGCCGGTGCTGATTACAGCAGCTGTGCGCCAAACCCAAATCTTAGCGCCATAGCTCTAGGGTGTGTGCAGTAGTCTAGCATACGTGTTTGTACAGGAGGGGTACCCCTCCTGTACAAAATATGATGCCCAGACACAATGCAATGTTTTTACCATTTTGTATGCATGCTACACAGCGCAGCACGCATGCAAAGAAAGAAAAGGAAGGATAAATTAAAGCATTTCTCCTTCTGTGTGCCTTCATGAAAAGGGTGCAGTTTTCTCACCCTAAACATAATCTACTGTATTAGTAAATAGAGTTAGGTGTGAGAACCCTTGGGTGGTTCATGGGAACGCTCATGCTCCAACTTGGCATGCCCCCATGGCGCGAAGTAATTATTTCCAGCACTAAAAAAGTATAGCGCTGGAAAGTAAATAGGGGAAAAAAGATTTTGCGCCAATATGCGTCACACAAACACAGCGCAAAATCTTAGTAAATCTCCCTGTAGGTCTTTCCTGAGCGCTTCCAGTGCTCACTTTACATTACACAGTTTTAGATCTCACAACATGCCTCATGGCCACACAACAGCGGCACCACATCAGCCTCCTCATGAAAGCAATGTGCAACATATATGAGTAACCGTATATACAGAAAAGAACAGGAGAGCTCACCACCCAGTCCAATACCATACACAGACACTTGTCCACACAAAATGCAGACACTCATAAGCCATTTGAGTATCCTCACTTTTCCATATGACCCATAGATGTAATTTTAGATCATAGAATGGTTGCAAGGAAAACTACCCACCTAAGAGGCGCCTACTGCTAATGTACATTTCAAAATATCAAACACATGGTCAAAGGAGAGCTCTAGATGGGGGAGTGTGCATCTCGCTCCCTGTCTTGGCGATTTGGAAGGAGCAGGAAGATCCGCTGAATGGTGCCACTGCATTGGGATCACAGGGAAATCACTTTCCTCGCGTCCCCATGATGACAGGATGCAGGTGAGTAGGACACCTTCATAAAAAGTGATAGAGCACGAAATGGCAGACCTGTAAGCTGCAGGCCACTTACCACCGCTGCTCCCCCCTCTAGGTGGGAAAAAAGCGCAGGGCTGCATCATTTCGGGTTACAGCTTTTGTTTTGGTATGTGCCTGCATCCGAAGGTGGGGGATGAGCAAAGTAGGGCAGAGGGGAAATGGCCTACCACCGAACGTGGGGCTGGGCGGACTGGGAAGACTCCACCTGGGAAAACAGAGAGGCTGCTGAAATCTAGGCCTGCATGGAGCCAAAGCCATGAAAGTAAGGAGCCAGCAGAAGCCCCCTATATCACATATCAACTGCTAGACCTGCCAGCATGGAGGTCGCATAAAGCAATTCAGGAGATGTAACAAGGAGAGGAGAAGGTAAGACTACATCGACGGGCACTCCTAATTGGAGTGGGGGGATTCCCAAGAAAGCTGGGGCTGACTTGATATGGACACAGCAAATACCAGGAAAGCAAATGGTGCTGGCCAGTCTGATGGTCAGTCGAGCACTGGGGCAGTGAAGCAGGCAAATTCCAAGAAGGTGGTGGTGGAGGCAAACCTCCCTTTCTGGCCCTCTAAAAGGAATATACTGGGACATGGGGTGCAGAAGGCGTCTGTCAATTGGATGGAGCAGCCATGGGCAGACAGAAGATGCAGGACAGGATGCATTGCAATGGAATGGTAGCAGCCCATATCAGAATATGAGGAGTCTGGTTCCAGAGGCAGTAAAGGGAGGCACCTACTACAAGATGCACTGTGCAGGATCCTTAAGGGGTTGGCTGCCTTGGGCGACCAACCTGAACCAAGCTCAGTGGCAGGATGGCAATGATCACAGGACCAAGGTCTGATTTGGACCACTAGCATGACCATGACATTAGACTTTGTTGAGGAGACTGATGAAAAGGGCCAGGATATGGGGAGCAGCTAAAGGGGTAGGAGGGTTAGCGGGGGTGTGCCAATGTGGCGGTGAAGCATTAGGCTGCTCTCAGATCAGTGGTGGGGAGGGTGATTGGCACTGGTAAAAGCGAAGGAGCGGGACAAGTAAAGGATGTGTGGCATAGTAAAGTGGCATGGACATCTACAAACAGAGTTCAAGTGGTGAAGAATGTGAGGGGGGAGCATGGAGGGCTGGTTGCCTCGAAGGGAAGTGAGGTGGCGGAGGAACAGTTGCTGGCGTCCTAAGGCCAGGCCTCAGTGAAGAAATGTCAGAACAAGGATTCCATTGACAGTGGCAGCCTAGGTCTGAGAGGGAGCGGTCTGTAGACAATGAAGTCGCACAGGTCTTATGATGGGAGGAGTGACTGTGAAAAGCTCATAAAGAGAGATGAGAGTTTGTGATGTGGAGATGAGGAGTTTGAACATAAGCATGAGAAGGACTGGGTCAATCTGTAGGGAGAAAAGAAGGTGAGATGGTGAGAGGATGAGATATGGGAGATGATATGGATGCAGGTACAGAAGGGGTGCAAGTAAGTTTTAGAGCATAGAAAGAGAATGGTGACAAATTTCTAGCACAGCTGCACTGCAGGAGGTTGGTGGCAATACCAACACAGGGGTTGGAGATCACAGAGTGCCAGCCACTGAGGAGGGGTTGACACAAGATGGGTAGTTCTAAGTACAGAAGAGGTTGGAGGAGGGGAAAATATGACAGAGGAGAGCAAACCGACAGGGTACAAGAACACTGCAGGCATGGAGACACAGGGAAGGGAGGGAGTGAGAGGTCTACAAAACAGCATACAAATAGTGCAGAACAACAAAGGAAAATCCCATATATTGGCGTAATAGATTCACTGGGAGGACACCTGTTGGATAGTACCAAGAAAGAATTTGGGTGCCCGAATACTTGTCTGGTTTCAAACTCTTGCATTTAGAGACAAAGTGCAAGGAGGTGTTCAACGCAGTGGAGAGAGAGTGTTGGCCAGTGTCGGCTCCTCCAATAAGGTAGAGGAGAGAACGCCCCACTGCTTAAAAGGAAAAATAAAATTATAATAATGTATTGTTATTATCATTTTATTTTTCCTATTGAAGTTAGTGGCTCTCGGGCGGGGGTGAGCTGCACAGAGCAGGAAGAGGAGTGGTTTGCTCTCCTTAAGTGTGCCTGACTGCATGCCCGGTCCTCTCGGGCCGGCCAAACCGTCCTGCCCACTTTGCATCTTGCCCACCAGGCTTGCTTTACACAGTAAGGTGAGGAACAAGCAAAGCCTCCCAGTCCCTGTCTGAGACCCGAAACATGATAATCAGACCAATCACAACACTGCATTTCAGCTTTGTGAATGGCTGTGGGGAGCCTAGTAGCTGTGAGAAGTTAGCCTGGCATATGATGTCCACTAGTTCTAGTGGGCACCTTGCACCAGTCTAATCGACCCTTATTGATGGTGGTTGTAAAGTCAACCTTATAGAAAGCTATCCCAGGGGTAGCTGTGATGAGCAGTCTTCTGGCTAAGACTTCAGAGAGCAAATTAAACTAGTTGTTTTACCAATGATAATCCCTTGAGTACCAAATGAAAGCACACCACACAAGGTATATATCAAATATATATGTATTTATTCTAAACACAACCCCTCTGCACTCTTTATGAGGTCAGAGGTAAAAGTACAATACAAGGAACTTAATTAGCATACGATAAGTTGCACAGTATACCTTTTGCAGGGCCTCCAAAAAAATGTTCAGGTGGATCAGGTGATCTTCCCAGGGGGAGCTAAAGACAGCAATATCATTTAGATAAGCAGCACAGTAGTCATCAAGGTCTGAGAGGACTTGGTTCACCAACCTTTGAAATGTGGCAGGTGCATTTTTCAGACCAAAGGGCATTACCACAAATTGATAATGTCCACCAGGGGTTCAAAATGCTGTCTTTGGCTTTGCATCATCAGCTAGTCTGATCTGCCAGTAGCCAGCTGTCAGGTCAAATGTGCTCGGAAATTTGGCAGATGTCAACCTGTCTATGAGCTCATCTGCCCTGGGTATTGGGTGGGCATCTGTCCTAGTGACAGCATTGAGACCTCTGTTGTCCACACAACACCTCCTCTCTCTTACCATCTTGGGTGTGAGGTTTAGTCACAAGGACTACTGGACTGGCCCAAGGGCTCTCTGAGGGTTCAATGACTCCTAAATACAACATCTTCTGGACTTCTGTCCCGATACTTACTGTAAATCTTACTTTTAACAGGCAGACTGTCCCCAGTGTCTACTTCATGAGTGCACCAGGTAGTCTGACTTGGAGTCAGTGAAAACATATGTCTGTAGGCCTGCAGAACTTGTCTACAGTCACTCTGCCACTGTTCAGTGAGGCTGCCTGCCAAGGCTACACCATCAACTGACCCATTGTCAGGGTTCTGAGAGAGCAGGTCTGGGAGAGGGTCACTCTCTTCCTCCTGTTCTTTCTCAGTAGCCATGAGCAAACCCATGTCTGCCCTGTCAACATATGGTTTCAGTCTGTTGACATGAAGCACCCTGCGGGAGTTAGAAGGTAAACCAGATGGGTGACGCTTGCCACAACAGGTGCTGTAGTGGTCCTAAGTAGAATTGCTTCTGGGTATATGGTGGTATGATCCACTACCTACAGAAAAACATTTGGAGGAGGGTCTAAGTACATCTTTAAAGACCAACTCATAGACATGGCCCCCAGAAAAGCACTTTTAACAACAACGTATGTCTATGGGTCTGGCGGTTCAGCTATATTCCCTGTTTATGACACAACTATAAAGACACAACTCATTAGTGACAGAAAAAGTATATATATGTGCACTAGTGTGAATTACAAGCACAGCAAAGCATCACTAGGGTAAAAAAAGTACCCATCAGCTCCCATTCTGTACCACCCTAGTCATCATATGGGTTCTCCTTGTGCCTAGGAAAGTATGCTGGCAAGCCTCAAGATGTTACAGAGGCTGTCGCTAAACTATTGATAATCTTACGTACTAATAGGGAGTACCTAGATATATGTGTAAGGTTAACTGTTTTGCAGTGCATAAGTAAGTGTGAGTGATAAAGTGAGATATGTTAAAATTGGAGAGAAGAGAGTAGAAAAAGAGTTTATTAGTATCTCTCCGTTCTTCCAAAATTTAAAAACAGTGCAAACTTTAAGCAGAGTAACCATATATCTGCTAATTAGAAGCTAAAGGTCAACATGTTTCAGCATTTGTGGATTAATCTTTTCCACTGCTTTCCTCAGGACCATATAGTCGCTACTGCAAAATCGTGAAATATAATACATTTAAAATTGAACCATGTCACTTGATCATGGATGAAATCCTCCAAAAAACGAAGTGTTCAGATCAGAAGGGTTGTCGTGCCAAAAACATGAAATAAAAAGGAACAAAAAGGGGACAAACAGAACAGAAATGTCAACAAGGTTGTTGTACATCTTGTTATCACATGATTTGTCACAAAAAAGTATGGGCAAAAACCCATTACTTTATGAAAAGAATCCACTTACCCAATTGGTAGAAGGATAACGCATCACCCCACCTGGCTGCAGCTCAGGTAAGTGGAGCACCGCTGTAATAAAAACAATAGCAAAAATAAAAGGGATGGCAAATGAAGGCATACAGAGGTGGTATAATATGCTCTTCTTGTGGGTAAGTTATCTATCCTATATTTGGACATATACAACTCTGTTGTTCATAGTGTTGGCAATTAATTCTTTAAATTCTAGAAAGAAGCGTATTGATTTCAGAGACAGCCTCGATGTTAAATCATGTCAAGCTTAATTTCATTACGCTTGAGTTTTCAGCGAGAGAACAATTGTGTCTTCAAAAACTCCTGTTCATGCCTATACGCTTATCATTCTGCCTGATGTTTACATGGCAGAGTATACCATGTTGTGACACAATATCGAACTCAAGTTATTTTACAAAGTTCCTCAAAGGAATCGTACTAGTGTCACATTTAAGCAGTCATTACGAATGAAAGAGTATTGTCTTGGTCGCAGCAGATCATAATACATATATCACGTAGCTGCCAGACTTATTTCTTAGTATCTGCTAAATATGTATATTTTACTTCATGAGCGGAGCACTTCCACCTGCAATGAATTATGCTGCATTCAGATTTTTGCCCGCATTAGTTAAAGTAAAAAAGACAAAATTGCCTATGCACACGCAGATATCTTTCAGTGCTTAAACGGCAGAGTGTACGCAACACAGGTGCAGGCTTGCGTAGCTCGCCCCATTTACAGAGCGATAAATACTATATACATATTTTACAAAATTGTGTACGAGAACCAACCTGTCCGTTGTTTCTCCCTGGCGTCCCTCCGAGCTGTCTGGGGAGGTAAAACGCCACCCACAGAAGCCATTTATGTTGACAAGTCGTCTCAAGAATACCACGTGATTGCTGCTTGGCTACTTGGGAGATGTAGTTCATGAGCTACAAAGGTCTATCTGGTTTCCGATGTGTTTCGAAATCAAGATTGGTACAAATCTTGATTAAAGCCATAATTATTATTAGGTATATTCTCCAGATCTCAAAACATTGATTCGCCAGTGGCTCAGTCATTAATAAGATGTTTGCAACAGATAGTATCAAGTATCTTTTGTGACTCCCACAATCACACTGCTACCTGGGAAATGTAGTTAACATTCCGTTTTAAACATGTGGCTACCCTTTAGCTAAATCTAGTTCATAGCCACTAAACCTCTATATGTTTTTGCGAACTAATCGACCTAGAGAGCAAGGTATATCTCAATTGGAGAATGCGCTGATAGTGGATACATTCTCCAGTTCTCTCAGTATTAGTTATTCAGTTCTCACATTGTTCAATTTTAACATTATGATTGTGATTCAAGTCGAATATCTCTTTTAACATTATCATTGTAGTTCAAGTCGAGTATCTCTTATGACTACCACGATTGCTTTGCAATCTGGCAAGTGTAGTAGATAAATCATATCAGACATATCATGTAATTGGTACATACACTTACTTAGTAGGGGACTTCAAATGAAAGCCTTCGGACATCCATAAATGTATGGGATATGCTCCAAATCCGAAGTGTATATCTTAAGTAGGGCAAAAGGGTGGGTGCATTATTCAGTAGTGACAATCATAATATACCAACGGACTCACTCGACAGTTGGTCTTGAGGAGAATCAGCGATTTTAACTTTATATGCCTTCATAAGGGGACTAATAAGTCTAGACTCCAATAATGGGCAATAGTGTGTATTGAACAGCCCTCTGTCACTGTTAATCGAAAGTATTTATTCCAGAGATGGAGTGATCTGGACCAATGTCGATATAAGTCAGGTTTTAGTAGCTTTCAGAATGACATCCACGGTATATCTTCATTCAATCCTTCTTTGTCAGTGTTGAGTTTGTATACCCATTTTTGTTCCTTAGTAAATAGATATTTACTAACATCTGCCGCATGTTCCGGAATGAATGGTTGCTCCAAGACTGTCCAGGTGAGTTCAGTTGGGCCGTGCCCAGCCTGTAGGAAATGGGCTGTCAGGCGAGTCGCTTGTTTGCGGCACCGAATTGTGCTTTTATGTTCGGAGATACAAACTTTAATCTTTCTCGTAGTCATGCCTACATACCTTAATTGGCATGGGCATGTGATTAAATAAATGAGATTTTGGCATTGCAGTTCTTAAATTTCTTTTGGTGCCAAGGTCCACAGTTAAAGACTTACAGGTCTGGGGACAGGCTGCACACATGCCACATGGGTGATGCCCTTCTACTGCCAGCAAGTCCTAGAGTGTACCCACTGTTCACATTTCTTTACCCTTTGGTCTGGTATGCACTAGTTTATCCTTCAGATTAGGCCCCCGTTTGAATCCAAAAAGGGGAGGAGGAAGATGATCTCCTCCAGTATGAAGAATCAACCAATGTCTCTGAATTATCTTTTGTAACTAGACCATTGCATTGTGGGTGATAGGGTGTGGTGAGCTTATAGTTCACTCCACACTCCTTCCACATGGCAGTCAGGTAACTAGACATGAAGTTTGTACCTCTGTCTGATACAACCTCCTTAGGGAAACCCACTCTTGAGAAAACTCCCAAGAGGGCTCTTGCCACAACAGGTGCTGTAGTGGTCCTGAGTGGAATTGCTTCTGGGTATCTGGTGGCATGATCTACTACCACCAGAATAAACCTGTGCCCAGAGGCTGTTTGGGGATCCATTGGTCCAACAATATCAATCCCTACACGTTCAATGTGAACCATCACCACAGGTAGTGGTATAAGGGGGGCCTTTGCAGTGCCACCTGATTTGCCACGGGCTTGGCAGATGACACAGGAGCGACACAATTCCTTGGGGTCTTGTGACATGTGAGGCCAGTGAAAGTGAGGGACAAGCCTGTCTCAAGTTTTGTTCTGGCCAAGATGTCCTGCAAGGGGGATATCATGGGCTAGTGTCGAAAGAAAGAGTGCCAAAGGTATGACCAACCTCCTGGAAGCTTCAGGCTTGGGGTCTTTAGCCTCTGAATACAGGAGTCCTTTATCCCAATAGACTCTATGGGTGCCACTAGCATTCCATGCAGCCTCAGAAGCAGCTTGCTGTCTGAGCGGTTCAAGACAAGGGCAGTCTGACTGCACCTGCCTCAGATCTGCCCTGGAAGGCCCCCCTGTCCCAAGAAACTCAACCTGATCAGGCTCACGCTCTTCTAGGACAGTTCCTTCTCCAGACTGACAATCAGCTTCCTCAGAAGGCTGATCCTCATCCTGAGGCAGGGGGAAGGCAAGGCCTTAACCCTAATGCTCCTTTTCCTGGTAGGCAACTGGTCCATTATTCCAGAATCCAGTGCCTGTTCATGGTTGCAATTTTTGACCTGTGACCTAGGGCCATATGTATCATCATCACCATTTGCGATTTCTAAATAGCGAATTTTAAGGAATCGCTATTTAGAAATCGCTAAATGGTATGTATGTACAAAATTGGTATTTTTTAGCGATTTCCAATCATTCCTTATTTGCGAATTTGCGAATTCGCAAATAAGGAATAATTTCCCATTCATTTCTATGGGCCAGGAGGCCCATAGCAATGACTGTGAAATAATTCTCAATTTGCGAATTCGCAATTTGCTAATCGCAATTTGAGAATTATTACAAGGGTGCAGGGGTGTCTCAA
Source organism: Lissotriton vulgaris (assembly GCF_964263255.1). Lineage (NCBI taxonomy): Eukaryota > Metazoa > Chordata > Amphibia > Caudata > Salamandridae > Lissotriton > Lissotriton vulgaris. Next base: position 507,233,877 of record NC_141696.1, read on the forward strand.
GGACACCCTGCTGCACCCGTGTAAATTACATGTGTGCGCATATGACGCACATACATGCCCAATGGGCATGTATGTGCGTCGGTACACAGACAAAATATCGAGTTTTAAATTTCGATATACAATTATATCGAAGTTTAAATATCGATGGGACATAATATAGAAGGTAAGTAATATCGACACTCCTAATATCGATATTAGTAATATCGAAGTTTTAAATATCGATGTCAGTAATATCGAAGTAAATAATTTCGATGTTACTAATATCGATTTTTGAATAAATTTTGTGTATATTATATTGTATTTATTATGTTTTATTATTAATTTTTAATGTAATTTAATTAAATATTGACTTTTAGTACTGTAGCAGGTTGTGGGTTTATAGGGGAATAGGGTGGGAAGTAATTTAATTATGTTAAATGAATTATTAATTAGTAGGAATTATTAATTAATTAATTGAGAATAATTTCTAAATAATTTTAATTAATTGAATAATTGATAAATATGTTCTGTAGCGGGTTATGGGTTTATAGGGGAATAGGGTGGGAAGTAATTTAATAATGTTGAAATAATTATTAATTAGTAGGAAGCATACATTAATTTAAAATAATTGGTAATTATATTTAATTATTTTGGTAATTATTTTTAATTATTGATTAATTGATAAATATGTTCTGTAGCGGGTTATGGGTTTATAGGGGAATAGGGTGAGAAGTAATTTTATTATGTAGAATTAATTATTAATTAGTAGGAAGCATACATTAAATTTTATTCATTGGTAAATAATTTTAATTAATTGGTAATTAATTTTAAATAATTCATTAATTGATAGATGTGTTATGTTGCGGTGCTGTGTTTATAGGGGAATATGGTGGGAACTAATTTTAATGTAATTAAGTAATAATGAATTAAAAATAATTGTTAAGTTAATTTTATAATTAATTATTTATTAATTGGTAATTAAATATTATAAAATGGTATGTTTTTCATGATTTTTTTAGGTTGCATATATTTTGGTAATCATGTTTTTAATAATTATGTATATGTATTGTAAATGTTTTATATTTATTTAATAGATCATATTTGTATTATTAAAAAAAAAAAAAATTATAAGTATGTTATTTTAGCCCCTACGCTATCCAACACTTTCCCTACTGTTGCACTCTCTGGAGTGGGAATAGTAATTGTTACCCCTACGCTATCCAACACTTTCCCTACTGTTGCACTCTCTGGAGTTGGAATAGTAATTGTTACCCCTACGCTATCCAACACTTTCCCTACTGTTGCACTCTCTGGAGTTGGAATAGTAATTGTTACCCCTACGCGATCCAACACTTTCCCTACTGTTGCACTCTCTGGAGTTGGAATAGTAAATGTTACCCCTACGCTATCCAACACTTTCCCTACTGTTGCACTCTCTGGAGTGGGAATAGTAATTTTTACCCCTACGCTATCAAACACTTTCCCTACTGTTGCACTCTCTGGAGTTGGAATAGTAATTGTTACCCCTACGCTATCCAACACTTTCCCTACTGTTGCACTCTCTGGAGTTGGAATAGTAATTGTTACCCCTACGCTATCAAACACTTTCCCTACTGTTGCACTCCCTGGAGTGGGAATAGTATTTGTTACCCCTACGCTATCCAACACTTTCCCTCCTGTTGCTCTCTCTGGAGTTGGAATAGTAATTGTTACCCCTACGCTATCCAACACTTTCCCTACTGTTGCACTCTCTGGAGTTGGAATAGTAATTTTTAATCTTACGCTATCCAACACTTTCCCTACTGTTGCACTCTCTGGAGTTGGGATAGTAATTGTTACCCCTACGCTATCCAACACTTTCCCTACTGTTGCACTCTCTGGAGTGGGAATAGTAATTTTTACCCCTACGCTATCCAACACTTTCCCTACTGTTGCACTCTATGGAGTTGGAATAGTAATTGTTACCCCTACGCTATCCAACACTTTCCCTACTGTTGCGCTCTCAGGAGATGGAATAGTAATTGTTACAGCTATGCTATCCAACACTTTCCCTACTGTCTCACTCTCTGGAGTGGGAATAGTAATTTTTACCCCTACGCTATCCAACACTTTCCCTACTGTTGCACTCTCTGGAGTTGGAATAGTAATTGTTACCCCTACGCTATCCAACACTTTCCCTACTGTTGCACTCTCTGGAGTTGGAATAGTAATTTTTAACCCTACGCTATCCAACACTTTCCCTACTGTTGCACTCTCTGGAGTGGGAATAGTAATTGTTACAGCTACGCTATCCAACACTTTCCCTACTGTCGCACTCTCTGGAGTGGGAATAGTAATTTTTACCCCTACGCTATCCAACACTTTCCCTACTGTTGCACTCTCTGGAGTTGGAATAGTATTTGTTACCCCTACGCTATCCAACACTTTCCCTACTGTTGCACTCTCTGGAGTTGGAATAGTAATTGTTTCCCCTACGCTATCCAACACTTTCCCTACTGTCGCACTCTCTGGAGTGGGAATAGTAATTTTTACTCATACGCTATCTAAAATTTATTTAGCTTTTTTATTAGTATTATGTTGTTATTAATTGTTATTTATGTGATTATTTTATGTAAATAAATGTATTAGTTTTTTATTATATTTGTATTTGTTTATAAGGTATAAAAATAATTAATTTAGAGTTATTATTAAAGAAAAATATATTATGTATTATATATTTATTAATATTAATTTGTATTACATTATGTATTAATTTTAAATATTATAGTACATTTTTAAATATGTTTATTACATTTATAAGTATTATTTTGTTAATATTAGATATTTATTTTATTTTAAAAAAACGATATTTTACAAAAAACAATATTTTTGTCATTCTATATTTTATTTTCGATATATTTGTACTTACCTTGTTAGGGATAGGATTCCTATATTTTTGACTTCGATATTTTTGTTCCGATATTTTTGTATATCGATATTTGTGTTATCGATATTTTGTCAGACATTCATGTGCGTCATATGCCACCTTCACAAATGCACAATTGTGCATATTTACAAGAAATCGCAAATTACCACCAACTACAAGTTGATGGTAATTTGAGATTTCTAAACCTGAAATCACAATTCTAAAAAGCTTCATACATAGCATTTAAGGAATCGCACAATTGCGATTCCTTAAATGCTTAAGCAAAATAAGGAATCGCAATTTTTTGCGATTCCTTATTTTGCTAACTTTTCATACTTTCCAAAATCGGTAAAAAGGCCGTTTGCGATTCGCTAAGGCCGAACTTCTGCGAATTTCGGCCTTACCGAATCGCAAAAGGCTTGATACATATGGCCCCTAGTCACAGCAAGCAAATGTGTTGTGATGTCTAACATTTCTGCTTGTGTCCTATACTCCACTTCAAACCAGGCTGAAGTCTCTAGGTCATTGCCAAGCAAACATTCTACAGGGAGGTCTGAGCTAACAACAACCTTCTTAAAGCCAGTTACCCCTCCCCAAGAGAAATTAACAACTGCCATACTGAGTGTGGTAGTGACATTGCTAGCATTGGTCACTAGGTGATTTTCACCTAGTGTGATCTGTCCATGATTCACATAGCTGGGTGTCACCATTGTGACACTAACACATGTGTCCCTATAGGCTTGAGGCACTTTATCATTGATTAAAGGAGTTTGTCTGTACTTGCCCAAGTTATTGGGACTCACAGTAGAGGACATGGCTATGTCCCCATCGCAGATCAAAACAGCTTGAGTTGGTATTCTGACTAGGCCAGACTCCATCTCAGTTCCCAGGGTTAACCCTACTACACCCTTCTGTTGAGAACCACCACTTGGAACTGAACTAGGGGGAACAGTTACCTTAGGGGTAATGGTGGCTGGAGCTGTCTCCTTCTTGGCACAATCACTGGTCCAGTGAGTATTTAATTTACACACGCTGCACCAAGGTTTTTTTGGACCTTCTTTCTTTTTGGATTGTTGGGAATCCCCACCATTAGAAGCTTTTTGGGGACCTTGAGACGACTTCTTGTCTTTTGCTTTCTCCCCACCCTTTTGGTATTGCTTCTTCTGGTCACCACCTTGTTTCTGTATCTTCTGCTTCACCCTGGTTCTGACCCATTTGTCTGCCTTTTTACCCAATTCTTGGGGAGAAGTCAAATCAGAGTCAACCAGGTGTTGATGCAATAACTGGTTCTGACAATTATTAAGAATCTGTTCTCTCATTATAAGGTTATACAATCCTGTATAGTCACTTACTTTACTGCCCAGTAACCAGCCTTCCAGAGCCTTAGAAGCACATTCTACAAAATCTGTCCAGTCCTGAGTCTGTGTCTTCTGTGTGTCTCTGAACAGAAACCTGTACTGCTCAGTGGTTAGGCCAAACCCATCTATCAGAGCACTCTTCAGGACATTGTAGTTGTCAGCATCCTCTTCTCTAACAGTTTGGAGCTTGTCTCTGCCTTTGTCTGCAAAGGAGAGCCACAAACTTGCTGCCCACTGACTTTGGGGTACCTGTTGTACTTTGCAGGCCCTCTCCAAAGCAGTTATCCACTTGTGGATGTTATCCCCAATCTGATAGGGAGGGACAATTTTGTTCAGGTTTCTATGGTCATGAGTAGGCTCGCGTAGTTTGCGCAACTTTGCACTATGCGAGCTGCATGTAGCACAGTGCGAACATGCGTAGCATAGTGCAGCGGTTATTTTTTGCTTGCTCGCGGTTCTCAACATCAAGTTGGTGACCGCGAGCAAGCAAAATAACATCCTGGCGAGACTTTTTCCTCGTTCACGATCAGCAACATCAAGTTGCCGATCGCGAGCGTGGAAAATAAACCTCCCTGCGAGATTCTCAACGTGGGGAGGACTATTTTCTCATTGCGAGTTGTCGCGTATGCTTGCGACCGCTCGCGATGAGAAACTACCAGTCCGCGTTGAGAAAGCTGCAGCTCAAGGAAAATCTCCTTGAGCGGCAGAAAACTACAGCTCGCACTGTGCAAGAGGCCATTTTCAATGATTGCACAGTGGCGCACTGTGCAATCATTGAAAACGGCATCTTGCACAGTGAGAACATGCTACTACGCAGTTCGCGTAGTGCTACGCGTAGCTCGTGAAGTGTGAAGTGCACTTCGCGTATCTTCGCAAAGCGATACTTCGCAAACTACGCCCAGCCCTAGGCATGAGACCTTTCCCTACCACTAGGGTAGTTGCTGCCACCAGTGGGATCTAGCCCACACAAGCTCTTCTCTCTTTCAAGAGCTAGGGTCTCTTTGGCCAGGGCAACCTCTTGCCTCTTGATCCTAAGTTTGACTTCTTTCATTCTAGCTTTGTGCTCTCTTCTCTGAAGGGAAGTCATTCTCCTTTGAGCTGAGGCAGAGGAAACTACTGATGAGTCAGAATGTTCAGATTCATCTGAAAGAGATCTGTGTCTTCTATGCTCACCATTAGACCTACATGGAGGGATAGAGGGAGGACTTCTTAGTCCCTCTCCACCCTCAGGTAGTCCTGTGTTTTCCAGGTCAGGTTCATTAACCTCATCCTGGCCTGCATCCTCATCATCATCATCTTCATCCTGGTTGGGTGCCCCACTAGGATCATCCTCTGGTGAAGGATGGCCCCCTTCCATGCTACCATGTGCCTCTGGGTCTGATGCTTTTTCTAAGTCATCTGCCACTAAAAGATGTACTAGCGGCTGGGTGGTTGGACTCTGTCCTTGTATTAATTTTATGACAACACACAAGCTTCTCAAATCTTGAAAAGTGAAGGTGTCATACTTAGTTGTCTGCACATGACTGACATCTGGCAGAGAGGCACTACCTCCTGCCCTTAAAGACATGACTAGTATGGTGTGGTGTGTGCACCTACCTACACTGCTTGTTTTCCTACTAGAACCTCTCAAGAAGTTGTAGTCAGGGTGTGCTAAGCCCTTACCACATACAACTGCTAAGTTCAGTAGAACCTATGTATTATAAGACTTGATTCATATATGCCTACAGGTACCTTGATGTGATTTTTCAAATGATATTCTCAAGATTATTTGGTAAAACAATGCACACTCTTATCCCACCGCTGCCACCAATGTGAGAAGTTAGCCTGGCGTATGATGTCCACTAGTTCTAGTGGGCACCTTGCACCAGTCTAATCGACCCTATTGATGGTGGTGGTAAAGTCAACCTTATAGAAAGCTATCCTAGGGGTAGCTGTGACGAGGAGTCTTCAGGCTAAGACTTCAGAGAGCGAATTAAGCTAGATGTTTTACCAATTATAATCCCTTGAGTACCAAATGAAAGCACACCACACAAGGTGTATATCAAATATATATGTATGTATGCTAAACACAACCCCTCTGCACTCTTTATGAGGTCAGAGGTAAAAGTACAATACAAGGAAACTAATTAGCATTCGATAAATTGCACAGTATACATTTTTCCCTAGGGGCCTCACAAACCATATACTAAAATAGTGGTATAAGAACCACGTCTGAGATAGAAAGCAGGCCTAGGGGCCTGTGGAATCATTGAGGCTTCTAGGAACAACCAAGGGTTAGGAAGTAGGAGGCCCACGGGAGACGCGTGCAGTGTCTAAACACAGCTGCGGGTTATCATTGACTTTCTATGGGAAACAAACAAGTTACACATTTACAATTTAAGGACACTTCCGGATGGACTTCGATGGAACCATTTTAGACTTAGACACTAGGAGGGCCAATATCCTCGAGAATACCAGAGTGCTCGTGTTACCTCACCTACGGAAGCCAGGTGCATAGGTGTCTATTGGTGTTGGTCTTCGTCGCCGATTTCAACTGAGATCTGCAAAGAAGTGCTGCAGGCGACCAGAGGAAAAGTGTCCGGGTGGATCCAAGGGTGGATCGAAGATCTGGAAAACCAAAAAGCAGAAGGGATAGAGTCTGGGTCACTTGCTAGTGACCAGGATGGCGATGGAAAGCTGCCAGCCAATGTCAGGTGATTTCAGGTGAAAAGGTGAAGTTTGTCTCTTCAGCTCAGAGGTCCAGGAGGTGTTGACAAAGACCAGGAGCTGGATTCGAGCTGTCCCACACAGGATCTAGTTCACTGCGGTGTCGGTATCCAGATTGGACCCAACAAGCCTTGGGAAATGCAATCCAAGCAGGATGTCGAGATTCCCTTTGTTCCAGACCAGCAAGGTCTGGGGCACTTCTCCTTTGTAGGGAAGCTGGAGCAAGCCTGGAGCAATCGGGAAAGTGAGTTAGATTCAAAAGTAAGTCTTTGGGGGATTCACTAGCCAATGGTCTTGGAACCGGGAAGACGCATCTAACTGAAATGCAAAAGCGGGGCCCACGGGATACTTGTGGAGTGTGGGCCTCTGAGCTTCGGTGCAAATGGTGCTCGGGCTGGGGCTTCAAGCACCCCAAAACTATCAAGGCTACCAAGTGCCAGATAGGGCAGAGTCAGGTTGTATACCTGGGCCACCTTGTAGGTGGAGGCCAGTTTCAACCATTGCAGAGAAAAATCCACACAATAATGGACTGGACTGTTCCAACTACCAAGACTCAGGTCAGGGCTTTCTTGGGCCTGACTGGGTATTACAGGAAATTTGTCAAGGGGTATGGTTCCATTGTGACACCCCTTAATGACTTAACTTCCTGGAAAATGCTTAAGAAAGTTCAGTGGACAGTCAGCTGTCAAAAGGCATTTGATGACCTGAAGCAGGCCATGTGCACTGCACCAATTCTGCAAAGTCCAGACTACTCCAAAAAAATTCATTGTTCAAACAGATGCTTCTGAGTTGTGGGTAGGGGATGTGCTATCACAATTGAATAAAGACGGTCAAGACCAGCCAGTAGCTTTTATTAGCAGATAGCTGACCCTTAGAGAGAAACGTTGGTCAGCTATTGAGAGGGAGGCCTTTGCTGTGGTTTGGGCCCTGAAGAAGCTGAGGCCATACTTGTTTTGTACTCACTTCAAAGGTCAGACAGACCATAAGCCCCTCTTGTGGCTAAAACAGATGAAGGGTGAAAATCCCAAACTGCTCAGGTGGTCCATTTCCCCACAGGGGATGAACTTTACAGTGGAACATAGACCTAGGAGTAACCATGCCAATGCAGATGGACTCTCCAGATATTTCCAATTAGAACATGAAGACTCAACTGGTCAAGGTTAGTTTAATGTCCCTGTGTTGGGGTAGGGGGGGTTGTGTAGGAGAGCATGGTCTGCTTCCTATGGTTACCCCCACTTTTTGCTGTGATTCTCTGGTTTTTTGACATTAGTTTGGCTGTGGCCCTGCTAATCAGGCCCACAGCCTAGCTCTTCTCTCTCTAAATTGATACCATGTACATTAGGTACATACCAGGTTGGTTACCGGGTTACCCTTGTGAGCCCCTGTATAGTGTAACCTAGCTAACCAGGGCATAGGTGCACCCTAGGCCTACCAGGGGATGCAGCATGTATTGTGCCACCCCTGGTTTGCCTTCCAAACTGACACCACAGGTCTGTTCTTACAGCCTGGTAAGGTGATGTAATCACCCCTTACTTAGATATAGTATACCTATATCTATATACCTATATAGACACATATACACCTATAAGTTACTCCTATGGCAGGCCGTGGCAATCCTGGAGGCAGAGTGCTTGGTTTTATGTGAGAGGGTGCCCTAGCATGAGCTGAGCCCCTCTGCAGCTTGTGGAACCATCTCCTTATAGCTGTTCTATGATATAGCCATATCATATACTCTTAAGTGCATTATAATCCTCGTGGTTAATGCTAACTTTGGTTTGGCTTTATCAAAACATGTTGTGTAAGGTGTCAAACACTTTGGAATACTACCCCCTCGTCAGTCCTGGTGGTGGGGGTAGCCTTCCACCCTTCTAGAGGGAGAAGACATGTAGTTACTGGTAAACCCGGTTAAAGTTAAACAGAGCCTCAGCATCACAAAATGGATGCTGCTGCCACAGACACAAGTCTGCCCTCCTGCTGCTGGATAAAACTCCTGCAGGGGAGGCCTGGACAATAGGTTTCCTGTCCAGGGAGGTGCTGGTACCTCCCGAGACAGGCTTTTGTGTATTGGGGCAGGGAGGGCTGCATTCAGTGAATGCTTTCCAGACACTGCCTGGGGCACACTAGGTGCTCCATGCATTTCCCAGTTCAAACCGGTTGCTGGGGCACTCTGCCCCAGAACTGGCACAAAACTGGACAAAGGGAAAGAGGTGTAACCACCCCCTTTCCAGATCCACCCATAGGAGGGACCTTAAAGGTAGTCTAGCCCCTAAACTTAGTATAAGTATAGGATCCCAGTCCCTAGGACTTTAGATTACCCCGGACGAAACTCTGGAACATAAATCCTGGACCTTTGACATTCCATTTCAACTGGAAGACGGAAGACATCTCCCTTGTGGTCAAGGAGTGACCACCCTGTTCAAACAACCACCAACAGCAAAAAGTGTGGGTAACCATAGGAAGCAGACCCTACTCTCCTACAGTAGACTCTTGCTACTTCCCTGTGCCCTGTTATTTTAAGCACTTTCAAGCCAGGAAGATTGTGTCGCTCACAAAATCTTTGGGGGAGATGGATAATCATTTGTGGTTTCAATATATTACTCCTACCAAGCCATTGCCATAAACCCACACATCAAGATGCCTGACTCTACCTTATACACCTTTTCATGGACATTCCACCAAGGGGTCTGGAGTGAGTTGGTGGTACAGCCAGAAAAGAATATCAAGGGGGGCGTAGGAACATCCCACGCTGAATCTTGAGGAGCACCAATGGGCCTTGGCCTCTAAATTATCAAACGTTACTTTCATTTTAAAGCTGAATATATCTTTATTCCAATTGTATCTTCATAGTTGTATATTTAAACATCATATAATCAACCGTAGATTTGTCATTGGTGTCGACATTTATGTTTCAATCCTTTGTGAATCCCATAGTTAATCCCAATGCATTTCGGGACATAGAGTCCCTTCATCAGGGGATCTATTGAGGAGATAAACATCGTATTAGGGCGGACATAAGAACAGGGCTCATCTAACACACATGTGAGTAAGGAAAAAGAAAGTAAGTGCTCCGCGGAGCACTTACTTTCTTTTTCCTTACTCACATGTGTGTTAGATGAGCCCTGTTCTTATGTCCGCCCTAATACGATGTTTATCTCCTCAATAGATCCCCTGATGAAGGGACTCTATGTCCCGAAATGCATTGGGATTAACTATGGGATTCACAAAGGATTGAAACATAAATGTCGACACCAATGACAAATCTACGGTTGATTATATGATGTTTAAATATACAACTATGAAGATACAATTGGAATAAAGATATATTCAGCTTTAAAATGAAGTAACGTTTGATAATTTAGAGGCCAAGGCCCATTGGTGCTCCTCAAGATTCAGCGTGGGATGTTCCTACGCCCCCCTTGATATTGTTTCCAAATTATTCTCTTACCGGCCGGGAGAGAAACATTCTTGAGGCGCCCGGAAAAGTCAAGAAAAAGCTTATTGCGCTGTACTATTGGATTACATTCTAAACCCTTCGGTGTGCCACACCACCATTTCGTTTGTATACAGCCAGAAAAGACCCAACTGGAGCATGCTGGAATTTTAACAAAGGGGCCTACTCTAGGTACCCAGGCAGGTATAGGCATAAATGCTATGCATTTGCAGACTTGCAATGCTGCAATCCACAGGCACCCTGCGGGATGAGGGAGGGGCAAGACAAGAGGGATGGCGAAGAATAACAGCTACAGCAGGTTAAGTCAGAGTACATATGCCCATGGCTGTTAAAATAGCCATATGGGGTGCATGCCAGGTTATTGTGGGCTAGGTTTCGACATGGGTTCAGGATACCATAAAAAGTGCCACCCGGGCAGATTGGCAGATAATTTATATTCCTTCTGGGAAGACTCTGGACTGGTGGTGGACAAATAGGACAAGAAGGTAATAATTCAAGGACAGCAAGACCATATGCTTCCTTCTATACATAACCTCATAGGGTCACCACTGGGAGTTGTACCATAGAAGAAATTGTGGGAATTGTGTTTAATTCGTCATTTCACTTGGCTTAAAGGGGATTCAGTGAAGGATTTTATTGACCAAACAGACTCCTCTCTGTCATATGCCAGAGTTGACACAGCAATAGAGTAGATGAGGAAATGTGAGAGGAGAGAAAAAACAAGCAGACATTAAATCTGATTTCCTTCTTTTGCAAATCCACCCTTCTGATTTCCAACTATGGGGGATACAGTGTGAACAAGTGCATGCCTGTGAGATGCTTGTATTTGAGAAATTTGTGACTTTCATTGAGTGGGTAGTGAAGTGTGTGGCAAGCTCTGTTCAGGTCATGTATTACCTTGCTGACATTTTTATGGTAGGTAGGGAGGAAGTAGAAGGTGAATGTGCCAGGCTGATCAAGACACTTGAGACCATAGCAAGGTCATTTGGCACTTCTTTGAGAGCTGAAAAGTCAAAGTGGCAGGCCATCTGATTGACATTTCTGGGCAAACAGATCGACTCCATTAAAATGGTGTCACAGACACAGGAGGATACATTGACTGAACTGAGACACCTGCAAAGACAGGTGATAGGAATAAAAATGTAAACTGAGCAAGATACAAAAAGCATTAGGTCACGTAAACTTTGTCGGTAAGGTAGTGACCCTTGGGGGTATTTTGCAGCCAGGTGGGTATTGCAACGAAACCCCACCACTGGATAGGCCTCACATGAAGAGTGTCAACAAACTTCTTGACCCCTACAATGAGGTTATATTGCGGCTCCAAGACAACCCAATGACATAGAAAAATGACATATTTTTTTATGCATCTGGTGCTGATGAATTTGGAGTGTATCGAGAAGGTCAATGGTGGACTGTTAGTATGGAAAGACAGACAGCATAGCATGAGCATGTGCTGAGACTATTGAGATTGCCGGTCTTGTTGTGTCTGGATTGCTATATTCTCTTTAGGCCGTGGGCGAGATTCTGTGGCTTACTCCCAGGAGCTGCAGTAAAAGGCCTGAGAGTCCCAGACGACTGGTGGGAGATCGGCTTTGAGAGCAAGGCACCTTGTGCAACACTTTTTGATTGAATTGACAAGAAGAGCTGGAAAGAGTTTTTGGAGTGGGGTATAATAAAAAGGAGAGATGGTTAGAGGGAATAGGAAAAGAAGCAGAACATTATGATTAACTTTTTGCTGGGCCAAATAGAGAAAGACCAGAAAGCGGTTACGATTGGGGTAAGGTTGGCTGTGATCACATTGATGGAAGATACAATGGGGGTACATTCTTGCAGGGGTGGGTTGGCTAAGAGAATACAGTACAGATGGGACAAGTAAATAGGTCGGATGTGGAGGAGGATGTAACCTGTGACAGTATAGGTATTGAGGAGACTCATGGCCTGGCTGAGAGTACGTACCCATCCACTGGGGAAACAGCGTTGTTTTGGTGCAAAATTCTCACCAATACTTTGGGGGTTTTGCTGCGGAGGGCTAAGATGGGTCAGAAAGGTAAAGAGTGTTTTTATGGCTGGGGATGTCAGGTAGTAAGAAGGGTCTTGCCTGGGTAACAGGCTGAGCACATTTTTTGGGAATTCAAGACTAGGAGGTAGGGCTGGTGTTTTGGTGTTAGGATGGGGCACGAGCATTGGACAGTCAGTTTTTGGGATCATTAGAAAAAGCCTGAGTCAGAAGAGATACAAAGAGTTGGACTTTGGCATGCACTCGTTCTGGATTGCGGCAGCAATGGAGGGCTTCGGGTTGGGGATGAGCGGCAGCAGGCTGAAATAGTTAGGGAGACGGAGGAGTGACTGCATGTAGGGTTACATACGGCAAGGGAGTGACAGGGTGTGGGTCAAGCCTAATAGTTCTGCTGTCATCCCACAGTTGTGGTGGTGAAGTCAGGTAAGGTAACTGAACAATGGATTTGTGGGCATTCTGTTGTGAAGGACGCTGGGTAACAGGCCAGAAAACATTTCTATGGCAACCAGCTGGGCTTCGAGAATAAAGGGTTGACAGTGCATTAGCATGGTCTGGGGGGATGAGATAGGGCAATCCCTGTGAGACATCAGAGCACCTCAGGGAAAATGACCTAGTCCAGTTGAGAGGTCTCAAACATATTAAGCTGATGAAGAAGGATTGGGGATTTTGAATGACAGGTAGGAGGGGACCATATTCTGCTGGTCTCGCTGCCTCAGTGAGTATGGAGAGGGGTCAAGAAACGAGCGTGGCTGGCAGAGCACCTTCAGGCCGACTTCCAGTGGTCCAGGACTTGGGTGGCACCAGTTGGAATGGCAATCTTTAGAGTTGACAGAGTCCAGGTGCTGGGATGAAGATGGAGGAGGCCTGTGTTCTGTCCCTGAGGCTACTTATCAGGAGGCCAGCTAAATAACCCTTGAAGTCACTATGAAGGTCCCAGATTCAAGATGCAAGTCCAGTCGTTCTCACTCAGGCAGGAGGGCAGCCAGGCCACTGGGCAAAACAGAAGGGCAGCAGAGTGGCAGTCCTTCTTGCAGCAAAACAGCAAAGCAGTCATTCTGAGTCAAGACATGTACTGAAGAGTTGGGGCTAGGGGTCCAATATTTATACCTCGTGCCCACTTTAAAGTGGTAGAAGCTTCTACAGGCGCCCCATCCCCCAGGGGTGCTTGGAATTTCCTGTCTCCCTGTCCTGGCCCCAGCTTGTCTGAGATCACAAAAGACCAGTGTCAAAGCACTTTGTGAGAGTGCTCACGCAGGGCCTTTGAGATGTGCAAGTGTGGTAGATGACAGCTTCTCCCCGTCAATAAGTAAATTGGCCCATCCTGCCAACAACTAGCTTTCATTTGTCTGTCTGGGAGCAATACAAAAAGACCAACTGCCACCGACACCAATTCATGTGACCAAGGATTTAGGCTACAGTGCCCAATTGGTTGGGACAAGAAAATCCAACTTTCTAAAAGAATTGTGACTAAAAATCCAAATTTACCATAAAAGAGAGTGTTACTTCCCAATTCCAAAGACACCAAATTCGACCTGTCCACCTACTCCCAATTTAAAATTACCACTAATATGTAATAAGGTAACTCAATGTTATCGTATGGGACAGGCCTTGCAGTAGTGAATAACAGATGTAGTTTTTCAATATCAAGATATGTAAAACGTAAGAGTATATGTCCAACTTTTAGATACACTGCACCCTTCCCTTTGGGCTGTGTAGGGCCTACCTGGGGGCGGACTTATATGTATTAAAAATTAAGCTTTGGGCCTGGCAAAAGATATATTATTCCGGGCGAAAATGGCAGTTTAAATCTGCCTAAGAGGAGGAAAAAGGAGTCAGGGAGGTAGGGTGGTCCAAGGGTATGCAGGCGGAAGACACTAGATAATGAATTTTCAAATGATAAACATAAGGACGAATGAAAATTTTAGGACATAGCGTTGAGGATTGCCATAGTTTTGTGGAAATCGAGGAGTTGGGAAGGGACTTCTAGGGGCAAATGATGAGTTAGTAATGAGATTTTATTAAGTTGTGTAGGGCAATTCAGCATGTGTGGCTCCGCCGAAGTTAGGGTTGTCCAACTTGTTCCCAATGAAGAATCCTTATGCACACATAAAATAAAGAGATTGGAGTAATCATTTGAGCCCAAGTTACTCTAAACTTGCCTCTGATTCATCATATTTTTGCAAACCATGCACAAGCCCAGATTTGCTAGAAGATCACTGGCCCCTACACAGTGGCATAGCTAGACCTCCTGCCAACCAGGGAGGACCCTAAGTTTGCCGCTCGGTGCAGGTAAGAGGGGGGTGGTGGCCGACAGAAGACTTGTTCCAGGAAGCGGGGGTCTGGTTGCGGATAGTTGACTTGTTCTCGGGGTGGGGAGATGGTGGTAGTCGACAGACCCAACTTTCTCACCTTCACTGCCCCCAAAAACAGTGCCGTCTGGGCCAGACCAACCCACCGCCCCGCTCTAGCTATGCCACAAAACACACATTTAGTCCTGTGCACCAGCATGTTTCCCATCTGCTGCCCAATGGGATTACGAGTAATGTCAATTGTTCAAAGCAGGTAAAATCTTCTGGTGAAAATTCAGGCAACAATACAACTAAGAGAAGCTGTTCTATTAAACATGATGACCCCTGGTTATCCTCATTCCTGCATGGATTAGCAAGGCCAGCGTATCGGACTCGGAGATACTATTCCACTTGATAACAGTACAACCAGTGGCCGGAACTACGTGAAACTTACCAGGCTATTCATAATGAGGGCCGAGGAGATATGTTTTAAAACCAGCAGCAGCCTGTGTAGGTAAGAGCAGTGGAGTGGTAGAGACGGGTGGGAGAGAATTTTTGACAGATGACCACAAGAGAAAATTAAATACTGAGGGGCAGATTTACAAGCCCCTTGCGCCTCTTTTGCACCGCCGTTGCGTCACTTTTGTGCCGCAGCGGCGGCGCAAAAGATGCGCCATGGTGCGGGCTATTTACAACATGACGCATCTGGGAGATGCGTCACATTGTAAAGCCCTGCGCCTTAAGGGGGGGGGGCGTTCCGGCGCAGGAATGCCTCCTAAAAGTGGCTGAGTGAAATCTACAAGATTTCACTCAGTCACTATTAGGCCAATGCTACGTCAGAACCCTGCACCTGCTTGAAGCAGGCGTAAGGCTTGACGCAGCATTAGTAGAATGGGCCCCCTGAGCATTGCTGGAGCTGCGTCGCGCATGCAACGCAACTCCAGCAATGCGACACCTTTACGGCACAGATGCGTGACGCATCTCTGCCATTTTTGCCCCTTGGTGCGCCGCATTGTAAATGCGGGGCATCATGGGTGGCGGAGGCATGGCCCACAATTACTGGCTCATCCCTGCTAATTTGCAGGGATGCGCCAGTAATTGTAAATATGCCCCATCATTTCCCCTTGTCGTCATCTGTCGAAATCCCCCCCACCCTGCCCTACTACCACACTGCTCTTACTTGCACGGACCGCAGCTGTTTAAAATGTTAAAGATAGCGGAGACTTTCCAGGGAGGGCTTGACGGAAAGTAGTACTTTTAGTAACAAAACAGACAAAGCATTTATTCAAGCCCCCGGACAGTGTAGTAGTTACCACTGATAGAGTGGATTGTTAAACTTTTAAAATAACATTCTTGTTTGTTAGTAGAGTGCAATTCAGAAGCCCATTAATGTATTAGGTATATAGGGTGCACCTATCAAATATATTTGCCTGTTAGCAATTCTTGCCTGTGATAAAAATAAGAGAGTAGCAGTGTTATGTGAGGATTGGTATATAATATCATGAAATAGTAGTGGGTGGAGGATGGGTTAGCTTGTACATCACATAATCCTTCCATACGCCATTACTTAGTTTGTCTTTTGGTCTCGAATTACACCATTGCTCTCATAACTGTAACTGTAAACTGTAGTCTACATATTTAAAAAAAAAGTACCACAGCAAGGAAGCACCGATAACGCAAATTCAGAGAAAATACCAGCTTTTAGTGGCCTGTATTTGCTACTGCGTTGCTTAAAAAAACACGGCTAATAAAGAAGGCCTAAATTAAAACCATTATTTACATTATACCACTATTATTGTAGTTGTTTTCTTGGCGTTAAATAGACAGGAAATCAGAAAACTATACGTCTCTCTACAAAGGTTTATTTTTTTATTTTTTATTTAGTCCGCTGAGGAAACAAACTCAGCTGTGCCAAACAGCAGGTGCTCTTGATACCAATTGTGTTGAAGTAAGAGTTGGCATGTAGGTGTTCAAGGGGACATAATCATTCGAGAAGATGCAGCGAAGAGCCATGGCCGAGCACTGTGAGGTCAGTAGGGTTAAGCGCAGGGCGACGTAATGTCATGGAGACCGCTATAAACTGGCGTCAAAGGGGAAGACAGCAAGTCCGACTTGAAGGCATGCTGTAAACTGATAAGTGTACCAGTCTCCTTACAGGTTACATCAAGGGATCAGTAAAGCATGTGCGAGATGAGAACATGGTCTTGATCGCGCAATGAGAATTTAGAAAATGTACATATTATTTTTCAAAAAGCATGAAAAATATCAGAAGTGGTGTTCATGTCCACTTCCCGTTTCTCCTCCTACACTGCTCACCGTTTAACTTCTGGTTAGTTTTAATTTTATACGAAAGTAATTTCCATTTTATTTCGGACAAGAATGTTGACGTTTACAAGATGGAGGCGTTTATTAAAATGAACATCGCACTCAAAAGTCCTTTTTCCATTTTTACTAAACGTGCAATCTTAGGTCAGCCTTTGGTGCACAAGAGTGCACCCATGAACGTGAAGTGGGAGCAGTAATGGGCCAGACCGCACAGCAGAGCAATTTGCAGCAATAAGCAACTAGGATAAAACTTAAACACAGATATAAATGAAAATCAATCTCCTTTCATTTTACAATACGATGGAGTTGTCGAGTCCTATGGCCAATTACGCAGCACCTCTATCAGCTGCGCGCAATAAGGACTCGGGACACGCTGTTGCTCTCCGCGTGGTCCGGACTAACCCTGTGACCATGCCTCTCTTTATTTATAGCCTGCGCAGCCGTGACGTACCACGGTCGCGCTAACGCACTGCTGCGTACGTCACAACTCGGCCGCACGCATGCGGCCTCTCAAACATTACATCCCCTTCAACCTTTATTGAATTCAAGAAAAAGCACAACGAACTAAAACAGAAGTCTCTCAAAGTCATTCGGTCGCTCTGGACACTCTGGACCAAGAAAAAGAAATCAAAATGGCCGACAGGCCAGTTACCAGTTCTGGGCGCAGGTACCACAGTTTCAGCCCACAGCAAAGTCCGCCAGCTGCGAAGAGGGTGCAGGGTTTCTTCTTAGCCCATAGCCTGCCGCTTCTCCTCGGAACAGGACTCTCCGAGGATTACCCTGTCTGACTGGGATAGACGACAGCCCTTCGCTGGAGGATTGCAGGTCACCTGCGTCAGCTCTCTCAGAGCCTGGAGGGCTCACCTCTACTCTCTCTCCGGAACTCTCCTGCACGCTCGCCGGTATTGGGGTGCCGGATGTCGTGGGGCTTGATGTGGCTATTTCTTGGTCTTGATCTGGGTGGTCTCCCGCCTGGGTGAATGCTCGCTTGAAAAAGGACACGTTCCGGGTAACACTCTCACCGTCCCGCGGGGCAGTTACCATCGTACCAGACCGACGAGTGACAGTCCATGGATGGGGTTCGAATGGGAGCCTGAACTTGCTCCCGGGGAACCGGTCTCTCACATAGACCCAATCTCGTTCTTTGATGGGTGAGTTTTTGCTCCGACGCCTGAAGCTGGCGTATTCATTAGAGCGCCTTCGGTTGCACTGGGTTTGCCGGGGATTGGCTGTATTCGGGGTCCATGTGCGGTGATGAGGAATGGTGTCTCGGACAATCCTGCCCATGGCAGATGGCCCCGGGGCCGCCATAGTTGTGCGGTGGGGTGTTAGCCGGTACTCCCGCAGGAACGTGTGCAGGGCCCTCTCGACGGGTGTTTCTTCAGCCTGGGCGATCCTGATGACTTTGTTGAGGGTCCTCATGAACCGCTCAACTTCACCGTTGGCTTGGGGCCACCTCGGAGTGATTTTCCTATGTTGGATGCCCCACTCTTGGGGGTAGTCGGCGAACTCTTGGCTTTGAAACGGTGGTCCGTTGTCCGTCTTCACTTGTTCAAAGATGCCATGTGTGGCGATTATTTTTTCTAGCTTGCGATCACCTCTCTGGCGGTCAACGATGATATGATCTCGACCTCGGGATACCTTGTCAGGTCGTCAATGACAATGAGCATGTGACGGCCGTCTGGAATGTGTCCAAAATCAACGCTCACTCGCACCCAGGGTCTTGCTGGCTCGTCCTCCGTGATGACCGGGGCCAGAGGTTCTGGAGGGCCCGCAGCCTGGCACCAGTGGCACGCTTTTACCAGTTGTTCGACCTTCTCGTCCATTTCTGGGAACCAGACTTTTGCCCTGAGTCTGCTCTTCGTCTTTACGATTCCTTGGTGGCCGCGATGGGCCAGCTCCACGGCCTGTTGCGATAGACTTGCTGGCATGACGATCCTGGGTCCGCGGAGGAGGCACCCTTGGGTGTCCACCGACAGTTCGTCCTTCACCCTGAGGATCGCTTCTATGGTTTTCTTTGCCTCGGGGGTCCTCTGACTTAGGGAATTTTGAAGCGACATCCAGTCGCTGCTCCTGGACGCCTCTATTGCCAGTTGGAGGACTTCATCATTCCGGGTTGCTTCTACAATGCGGTCAATGCCCATGGGTAGAGGTCTCGAACGTTCCAGAATGATTCTTACATATTCTTCTGTTTCTTCTGCATCTTCTCTCTCTTGTGTGGTGGCCGCTCGGGGGTGTCGGGAAAGGTAGTCGGCCGGGTTATTCGCCCCTGGTTTGAATTCCAGCCTGTAGTCATATTCCTGGAGCTGCAGAACCCACTTTTCGATCCTCGGGGGGGGCTTGGAGACAGATCCCCTGAACAGGGGAAGCAGAGGTTTATGATCAGTGGATACGGTGAAAGGATGACCATATACGTACACGTGAAAGTGCCTGCAGGCCCAGTGTATTGCGATGGCCTCTCTTTCAATTTGAGAGTATCGCTGTTCGGTCTCCGTTAGGGAGCGGCTCGCGTAGGCTATCGGCACCCAGTCTTCTCCATTTCGGCTCTGTGTCAATACCGCCCCCAGTCCATATGGGCTGGCGTCGACCGCGATGTTCGTTGTTTTGGTGGGGTCGAAGTACGACAGGGTGGTGTCAGCGGACAAGGCGGCCTTGGTGTTTTGGAAGGCCAACTCTTGCTCTTCTTCCCAGTGCCATGGGGTGGTGGATTTTGTGAGTTCTCTTAGTGGTCTCGTGAGGTTGGAGAGGTCCGGGATGAACCTCCCGCAGAAGTTCACCATCCCAAGAAAGCTCCGCACTTCTGAAATATTGGTCGGGCCGGTGCTGCTTGCACGTCTTTCACCTTTTCAGGGTCAGGCGCTACTCCCTTATTGGAGAAAGTGTACCCAAAGAAACTGATGGTGTTCCGCAAGAATTGACACTTCTCTCTGTGGAGAGTAAGACCTGAGTCTCTGATCCTTTGCAGCACGCTCCTGAGTCTCCGGTGGTGTTCTTCTACGGTGTCGGCATATATCAGCAGGTCATCGCTGACATTGAGGACCCCTGTTATTCCACTCAGTACTTCTCGAATGGTGTTTTGAAACACTTCCGCCGCACTTGAGATTCCAAAATTGAGCCTCCGGTACCGTCGGAGTCCAACGTGAGTGGAGAACGTGGTGATGTATCTCGAGTCCGGATGTAGGGGTAGCTGATGGTACCCGGACCTCAGATCTACTTTGGAAAAGCACTTCGCCCCATTCAGTTCTCCTAGGATGTCGTCTATCGTGGGCGTCAGATGTCTTTCTCGTTTGACTGCGGCGTTGGGTAGGCGCATGTCGACGCAGATGCGCACTTGTCCTGGCTGCTTGGGTTTTCGCGCCACCACTATTGGCGACACCCATGGGGTGGGGCCACTGACCTTCTCGATTATTCCCTGCATTTCGAGGTTATCCAACTCCTGTTCAACTTTCTTCCGGAGGTGGAATGCTATCCTCCGATGACGTAGGGCCACCGGCTGAATGGACTTGTCGATGTGTAGGGATACTTCCTTCCCCCGGAGACATCCGATGCCTTTAAAAATGTCGTCGAACTCTTCAATGATTGTTTCAAGCTCCTCCTCTAACACTGCCATGGCGAAGGATATTAGATGAAGTTCTTCTGCCGTTTGGCCACTCAGTAGCATTCCGTTGCCCTCGCGTTTGACATATATTGTAGAGTTTGTCCTCTTGTCTTTGTGGAGTATATCAGACTGGAAACACCCGATCAGCGGTATGGGCGTCTTTTGGCCGTAGGTGAAGACTCTTATCTTCGCTGGTTTTAGGCTCGGTTTCTCCCGCAGTTGTGCATAAACGTTTGCTGCCATGAGTTCGATGGATGCGCCGGTGTGTATGGTCGCTCTCACTTCTTGATTTTGTATTACAAGTCTGCACTTTGGGAGCCGTCGTTTCTTCCTCAACGGCTGGTTTATTGCAAATACATAGTGTACTGGGTAGCTTGGAGTATCGTCATCCATGTCTTCGCTTTCGGGGTCTTCCAGCACGGTGTGAGCTGCTTCCGGTCTGGGTTTGGACGACCTGCACACCGATGCGAAGTGATTCATGTGCCCGCAGGATCCGCACTTCTTTGCTCGGGCTGGGCAGTCCTGCGCTCGGTGTGGTGCACCACCGCAGTATCCGCAGTCTTTGCGGCGTTCTAGCGGCCTACCTCTCCCCGCTGAGCGTTGCTTGGGTCGCACTACGTTGACGTGTTCTGCCACATGCGCCTGTTCTGTTTTAACTGGCCTGTGTAGCACTGCCTCCATATGGGACGCCCTCGCTTGAGATAGTTCTTTTGATCGTCCCAGCTTTAGGATCTCCACTAGCGGTTTGCCATCGTCTTGGAGGATCTTCACCCTCAATTCCAAGGAGTAGCAGCCCTGGATGATTTGTCCGCGGATTTCTTCTTGCTCGTCGCAGAATCCGCACGTGCTCGCGAGCTCTTTTAGGCGGCCATGGAAAGCGTCGAGGGACTCCTCCGCCTCTTGTCGTGCTTGTCGGAATATGAATCGCTCATAATCCTTGCTCTGCATCGGCTCAAAATGGGCGTTGAGCACGTTGAGGAGAGTGACATACGTATGAGGGGTAGCCTCCGTCAGGGTCTTGTAGATCCGGTAGATATCCTTTCCACCAAGATGCAGGGGAAGCGCCCTGCGTCTCTCCCTCGCTGTACCAGCACCTTCAAAGTAAAACTGTAGCCTCTCAACCCAGTCCTTCCATCTCGGGGCAAGGGCCGCCGGCGCGCCATCTACAGAGAAGGGTTCAATGGGCGGAATGGACGCCATAGTGGGAGGAGGCGAGGTCTCACGCGGCAGAAGGTGCACCGGGGGAAGAGCGACAAAGCTGGGATTCACCTGAGAATGCTGCACGGATATTGTGGTACCACGTGGGCTCTTCAGACCCTCGTCGCCATTGTCGAGTCCTATGGCCAATTACGCAGCGCCTCTATCAGCTGCGCGCAATAAGGACTCGGGACACGCTGTTGCTCTCCGCGTGGTCCGGACTAACCCCGTGACCACGCCTCTCTTTATTTATAGCCTGCGCGGCCGTGACGTACCATTGTCGCGCTAACGCACTGCTGCGTACGTGACAACTCGGCCGCATGAACATTACAGGAGTATGAATATAAAATAACGGATAATAGTCTGATGTAGCATTAAGGATTTATATTGTCATTTATGGTAAAAAAAAAAAAGAAATTCATGTGAGTGTCACGCCATTGTCACCGTAAAGTAACCTTTGTGTGTAGGGGCGTTACAGGGCTATAGCCATTGCAGGTTTCGTAACATCTCTATTACATAGGGTACCTTTGTGTTTTATTTTTGGGAGGTACAAGTAACTGCTCAGGCAGTGGTGGGCTTAAAGCCATACGTCCATACCTCATCTCCACGCCACTGACCCACCCTGTAGCCTGTCCAGGACCTCTACTTGGCTGCTCAGGAAGTGACAGGCTCAAAACTCTACCCCCTTTCCAGAGCTTAGCCCCCTATACATTCCCTCGTCCTCTCTTAGGCTCACAAGTTGAAAGTATTCACAAGTTTGGCTTGTGTGAGTTTATATTTTTCCACCTCACTTCTAGTTGATGTTCTTCTTATTGCTATCTGACACATTAAAATGCAAATGACAATCATGGGACAAATTATTGTTAACATTCTGGTGTAGATCTACATGTAAATAAAACTGTATCAACACCACTGGCAGTATCATTGTGATTTTTTCAAAAGTTTCACTGTTACAAAAAGTGTGGGGTTTGACCATATTCAGGAAAATGAGGCTGGGGAACTTTTACTAAACAAGAAGAAAGGAAGACCATCATTCACCATGGATTGGCACCCACTGAGTCCAGAAAGAAGTTCGCCCACACACTCATCAGCAGTAGACTCAACTACAGAAATGCACTCTATGCCAGCATCACCCAGAAATTGCTCAAGAAACTGCAGAATATTGAGAACTCCTCCGCCAAGTTATCAACAACATCCCCTGCCGCAGCCACATGACCGGACACCTGAGAGACCTCCACCAGCTCCCAGTGAACAAAAGAATTACCTTCAAACTCCTCACAAACGCTTACAAAGTCCTACACGACGCAGAACTTGTGTACCTCAACCACGCCTCGCATTCCACACACCCACCAGAGAACTCCACTCCGCCCAACTAGCCCAGTATACCGTCCCACGCATTCGCAAGACAATGAGCCGAGGAAGAACCTTCTCCAACCTCACAGCAAAGACCTGGAACACCCTGCCTCTCCACCTCAGACAATCATCGTCACTGCCTCAAATCAAATCAAGCTTTATTCGATCATATACATATAATCATAAAAGCAGACATCAAATTCTAAAAAATAAATAAGTCACAGAATAAAAATACAGATTGAAAAAGGGTGATAGAACAATACATTTTAAAATATTTATACAAATAAGTTTAAAGATTCTGTGGAGGGACTGCTGATCCATCAAAGCCACTGTGGTTCAAAAGACATACTGCCTCATTTGAGGAAGGATCTCAAAACTTTACTCTTCGATGGGACACAATGCCTTCAATGGATCAGCAGTCCCTCCACAGCACCTTGAGACCATTACGGGTGAATAATCATGCTTTACACGACACCTGATTGATTGTTGCTTCATATGTGTAGCTTAGTAAAATTCAAACTTCTTCCATCATGTCACACTTCATTTCTTTAATAAGCAAAAATCTTTTTAAATTTAAAATTATGTAGACTAGTTGTTGACTATCACACTGGTGTTCTTCCCTTACAACATTAATACATACAAAACATACAACAATGGAACTATATATACATTTAAGGAGAGTGCTTCCTGTCTTTTACAAAAGGGTACACATCCAGTGAGTCTTATCCCAAACCTTTTTTTTCAAGGGGTCACTCTAAAAGAGATTGTCCATTTTGGTTTTTCCCCCTGCTTGTGTGCTTTCTGGTATTCTTGGGTCTGATGCATGATGTCTGTCCATTTAACATGAGGCATCAAAGCTCTCCACAGCTATGCTAAAATCTTTATATCTCAAGGGGACCATAAGTTTACGAGATCTTCTTTGGGGCTTGTTTAGTCTTTCTTGAAAGCCTGGGGAGTCTGGAATGAACCAAAAAGTCAAAAAGTAACCTGTTGTAGACACTTATACTTTGTGGACTCTCCGTGCTTTTACATATGCATACCTACCTACCAGTGATTTTATTGTTTAATGGATATTCCTAAGGAGCGGGGGAATTAAAAAGGAGAAATAGAAATATGATTTGTGTCAGCTTTCCTAGTATAAAAGCTAGCGCTTCATCTATGACTGCTTGTGCTCCACAAGTGTGGCCTCACCTGCTGAATATTGCTTAAGTCAGCTGTGGGAGCTGAAAATAGAGAGAAAGTGGAGTCAGTTTTATATGACGTGTATGTTTTAAAGGTACACATCAGATTCCTGTGTCTGTACATATGTCATAGCCTTACTTGGACCTGCTCCTGGTTTTCAGGTTTCTGTTATTGTCCCATTGCAGTGTATCTCAGTTTGAATTTCAGTCATTCAAGGATGGCGTCTTCATTACTATATTCAGTCTTGCTTCCATTTATTAGTCAATGGCGTGTCTTTCTTACTGCTACTATCCAGAGCAGGCACTTCTTTCTTTCCATGGCACGTTCGTTGTGATTGTGTCTTGTGATTTTTGGTGTTTGTTGGGTCCGATCACATGGTCTTGCGGATCCCTTGGAAATGTGGTTTTGATTTTGCAGGCATATAAAACTCAGATCAGGTACCTGATTTTCTCAGTACTGGTACCTTCCAACTGATACGGATAATGCTGATGTCTACTAGAAGTACGTTTCTGACAGCTCTCAGGTGATAATAACTTTCCCCTGTTCAACAAGGCCCAAATCTTTTAGACCTGCACTGATTGATGCTCTTGCTTACCGAAACTCTCTTTTGTCTTACTAATGACCCATTTGTTTACCTGGGTAGAAAAATTTCGACGTTTCTAACAACTAGAAAATAATATTAGTTTACATGTACCAAGACTACTGGGTGTTTAAGAATTGTACATACTACAATAAATATTGTGATCTTCCTTTATAATTTTTCTTCCCTTTATAAACACCATGTACAGTTCCAATTTATATTCTCCATGTGATCACTTAAGCACTGAGCATATATGTTAGAAAGTGGGTTTCTGGTTGTCAGAGGTATGCACCCTGTCCAAGCAGGAAACACAATTCTATTCAGGGTAAGTCAGATACACACCATCAATTAACCTGTGCTCACCCTGTTGCAGCTTGGCACAGAGCAGGCAGGATTAATTTAAGAGGCAATATGTTAAGTATTTGTGCAATACAACAAATAGTAAGACTGTGTGAACACCAAAAACAGACTCCAGACCAGATTGGAACAATAGATTATGATTTTATAAAAAGAAAAGCAAGACCAAAACAACAATAATCCAGTAAGTAGAAGTTGAGAAATTAGTTATTAAAGATTAAATGCAAACAATGCGCTTAGAAGCAAATAGTGCTTAAGGAGTTGATTGGCCACCCTGGACTAGGACAAAGTAACAAGTTCATACTGACTGCGAGGGAACATGAGCCGGCTACAAGACCCATGCAAGGCCCGCTGAGCAAAGTACCTAAATCCTGATCATAACACAAAATGCATTGATTTTCCTCATGCAAGGATGGCAATGTTTGGTTGTGAAGACAAAGCACCAGTTCCAAGAGGCCTTGGTTCCAAAGACAATGTGTTGTGTTTCTCCACGCAAATGAAGAAATGCGTTAATCGCCCTTCAATAGTGGTGATGATGCAGTGGTTCCGATACTGGGGTTCCAATGGAGGGATGCACTGGTTTCGATGGTGATGCGATGGCTCTGTTCCCCCAACAGCCACGATGCATCTGTTCTGCTCGTCGCAGCAGAAGCTATGTTGTTTCTACTGGAGCAAAAACCTGGGTTCACTTCCAATGAACCAGGCATAGGAGCAGGAATAAAGACTTTGATGTCCCTGACACTTTGAAAAACAGGAGGCTATTTAGCTAGCCTTTGGATTCTCTCTGGTTAAAGTGATGTGGGTTCAGTCAGAGGGAGCAGCAGGCAGCAGTGAACACTGCAAGGCAGCAGTTTTCTAGAGCACCTGTCCAGCAGTGTAGCAGTCCTCAGCACAGAAGTCCTTCTTGACAAGTTGGTTTCAGGTCCAGAAGTGTACTTAGTTGGTAGGGTCAGTTTCTTTGATGTGGGGGTGACTTCAAACAGGGGCTTTGAAGTGGACCATGGTCATTTCTTCCTGCCCTGGTTCCAGACTCACTATAAGGGGGTTTGCAGCTGGTTGTATGTGGGCAGGGGCAAGCCTATTTAGGTGTAAGTGTGATGATGCACCCGCCCCCTCTCACCCTTCCTCCCAGAAAGATGCAAGAAGTCACATCCAGCCTTCCTTTTGTGGGACTGTCTAGAGGGAATACCCAAAGTAAACTATCACACAGCCCAGACAGTGATCAGAGAGAGGCAGCAGACCCCAAACGACCAAGAGCAGGTAAATGTCCTACTTCTAAAAGTAGCTTTTTCAGAATGGTAACTTCAATTCAAACTTTACCATTATAGACTATTTCTAAATACCATTCCAGAGGTACTAAACATGACAACGCTCCCTTCACTCAATTAGGCATTTGAGCTTCTTAAATGTAAGAAGGAATCCCCAATGTAAACTTAAGAGAGGGGTAGGCCTCTCTGTATTTGAAAAACGAGTTTGGGCCTTTTTCACTACCAGGATGCACAAAACTTAAAAGTACATGTCCTACCTTTTGATTACATAACACCCTGCTCTATAGGCTACCTAGGGCCCACCTTAGGGGTGAATTATATGTAATAAAAGGGGAGTTTAAGGCTTGGCAAGAGGTTTAAAATGGCAGCGTACACTGCACACCCAAGCTCTGCAGAGGCAGGTCAGAGACATGTTTAAAGTGCTACAAATGTGGGTGGCACAACCAGTGCTGCAGGTCTACTAGTAGCATTTAATTTACAGGCCCTTGGGGCTTGTAGTATACTGTATTAGGGACTTACAAGATAATTAGGTGTGATAATTGTGGATACATCAATTAAACCATGTTTTGGAGAGAAGCACATGCACTTTAGCACTGGTTGGCAGTGTTAAAGTGCTCAGAGTCCTAAGATCAACAAAAAAAAACAGCTAAAATAGGAGGTAAGCAGGCAAAATGTTTGTGGGAAGACCAACCTAAGGATGTCAGGTCGCATAACATATCTAAGATCAGCATTAAAAATATATTACATTGTTTTGACACAACAAAGAGGGCAGATTGTTTTATTGATTGATCACTTTCACTGGAGTTCCCTTTATAAACTGCCATTTACTGATCATTTGAAACTACTAGTAGTAAAAACAAAGTTTATTTAGACAATAGTCTATAAACCATACACAAAACCATGGATCCACTTAGCAATAGAAATTTTACATCATAGTTCATTTTAACACTCTATACACATTTTAAACCATAAAACACTAAATTGACATTCTCCGTATTTTAAAAACGTAATGTCTTAAAATTTCCCAACTTCCTTGGATGCCTCCGTTACAGCTTCTCTTGTTGCTTTCAAAAATGTCCCCAACGCAATTGTGATATCTAAAAACGACATTTCTGTAAGGAGAGCAACAGCCTCCGGTTGTGTGTTCACCTTGTACTTTAAAAATATTGGACGTAAAAACATTTTATGCACTGTTAAAATCAATGTACAGTCCAGTAGTATATGTAAAATGTCATTCTTTACACCTAGGCCACATTTACAAATACCATCAGGTTGGATCAGGGCTACTTTTAATTTACTATCGATCTTCCATGGGTTTAAGCCTACCCGAACCTTCATGATTTCGTACCTTAACCATTTACTGGGTAACACATCCAAATATGGAAACCGGACCTCCTTTTCCCATTCATTCCTTACCCAGTTCACTGATTTTTTTAACTTCAGGTACTCCAGGTCTTGTGATCTTGAATGTTCGTGCCCTCGATCACTAAGCATTTTCTTGGTAAAAACTAAATCCAATGAAGGTTGTTCGAGGGTCAACTTTAATTGCGCAGGTTCTATCTGAAGGGTTTCCTCACTTCCCGTGCCCAATGTAAGCTGCTTACTTGTATTTCCTTTCTGGACCAAATTGACACCTTCTGTTTACCACCCGGCTTCTGGGGGTTCCAAAATCTTAGCAATGACATGTGTGCCTTTACCTCCCATGCCGTCAAGCCTATCTCCAATCTAATAGCTTGCAACATGGAACCGTTAGGTAGGGACAACAGCATTTTAATTATCTTTCCTTCCTCCCGGTCCCACCCCCTTTTACCACTCAAATAGAGCACTTCAGCGCCGTAGAGAACTTGTGGGGGTATCATAGCTTCAAATGCCTTTAGTAACAGTCTGTGAGACATGTCACCATAGTCCTTATTAATTTTTTCAAACCACAGACCGATGAGGACGCCTTTGAAGTTTGTGCCGCCACGTGGGTATTCCATTTTAATGCACTGTCAAACCAAAGGCCTAGATATTTATATTCACTTACTACCTCTAATTTGTCTAAACCTAAAAACCTTTTAATTTTTTTTACCCTCTTCCCAAAACATCGGATCTTTGTTTTCTCCATATTCCCTGTTAGAAACTTTTTATCACAATATGTTTAAAAGCGTTTAATTTCCTTTGGAGGCCCATTTCAGTTTGGTCCACGATCACTAGATCATCAGCATATAAAAGGCATGCAACTTTATTACTATTCATGCGCGGGCTAGCACTCTTATCAACTTCCAAAACTATGGGAAGATCTGCTAAGAAGATTGAAAAGAGCAAGGGTGCCAAGACGCACCCTTGCCTCAAGCCATTCTTTACAAGGAATTTTCTGCGTTAATGAGCCCTTTGAATCTCTAATGACCTGGGCCCAATTGTCACTATGTAATTCTTTTAAAATATTAAATATATCCACCGGCAATGCATAGTTTTCTAGCACTTTCCAAAGGCTGCTTCTATCTACTGAATCAAAGGCCGCTCGGTAATCGATGAAACAGCAACATAGTTTGCCGTTTTGTTCAATCGATTTCCTAGCTAAAGCCCACAGGGCAAAAACAATGATCAATCGTGGAGTGGCCTTCTTTAAACCCACCCTGTTCCACCGGCCCGATTGACTGAAGTTCCGCCCACTCTTTTAGCTTACCGAGTATCATCTTAGCAAAAATCTTTTCTCCTATATCTAATAGGTTAATTAGCCTGTAGTTCTTAGGGGCATGTACATCCCCTTTCTTGTGCAGTGGCCTTCTTATTGCACCCTTCCAGTTTGCAGGTACAACCCCTTGCTCTAATATTAAAGTAAACATTTTTGAGAAGAATTCCGCCCACCAGTGCTGGTTTGAATTTAATATCAGGGCAGGCATATCATCCGGGCCCGCCGCTCTTGTTAAATTTAAAGTCCTAACTATCCTAAGGACATTTGTTACTGAGCATTCATGTTTGAGATCCTCTACTAGATCTCTCCACAGCTTTGGTACCAAATTATCAGACAACCTCCCCGGGGCATACAATTTCTGAATATACTCAGCCCATGCATCTTCCTCCACTACACAGGTCATTGGGGCAGTCAAAGGTTCCCTAGCTGACTGTATTAGCTTCCAGAATTGCCGTAGGTTCTTAATTTCAATGGTTTCCAATAATTTGCCCCAGCTAAATTCTTTATGGATCGTTTTTACATTGGGGATTAACATATTATATTCTCTCTTTATTTTTACTAGGTTTTCCGCCTTTGCTCGTATACATTTTTTACATAGGCTACGCTCTTCTCTCCTAATTTCTCTTTTTTTCATTAAACAATCCTGATTGAGCCATGTTCCTTTCTTACTTTGGGTATTTCCTTTCTTATTCTGGTCATTTGCAGGGGGCCTTAATTCTATACTTATACTTTCCACTACTTGTTTTATTTTTTCCACAAACCAGAATAGGTCTTGGCCCTTCAAACTGCCTAACTGAATCTTATGTTGCAGGCTTGCTAACTTCTTGATAGATTTTTCAGATAACCTGGTGGTCATCTGCTTCGGATACTCTGTCTCTTGCCAGATAACTCTGTCGAAAACCATATGTTGTGCTATTCCCAATTCTAACTTTATTAAATTGTGACCATGGGGTTAATGCTAAAATCTTTCACTAACTCGAAATTCCATGCCGGCATAAACACATAGTGGTTATGTTATTTGGGAGAGCAAGTGAGTACTGGACCCAGGACTGGTGGCCTTCAGAACTGGGGGAGTGTCCTCTCCCAAAGGAATCAGTCCGCAATTTAGGGTTCCACATGGACAACAAGCTATCCATGAGGGACCAAGTTAACCATACTGTGGGCAACTACTTCAGAATTATGCGTAGACTACGCAGGGTCTTTAAATGGATACCGGCTGAAGCATGTAAAATTCTGGTCCAGGGCCTGATTGTAAATAGACTAGACTATGGCAATTCACTTCTCCTTGCCATAAACGAGTGCCATATCAGGAAACTGCAGGTTTTACAAAATACGGCTGCTTATCTGATCTAGGCCTACCCAGAAGATCCCCTTCATTGCCGTGTCTGAAAATCTTACACTGGCTCCCTGTAAAAAAAAATAACTATTTTCAAGACCCTATGTCTGGTTCACAAATACTTGTATGGACGGGCACGAAAATATTGGACCCAAAAACTTACATGGTATATGCCTGGCAGACAGCTGAGATTGAGCACTAAGTTACTGCTCACGCCTCTCAGAGTTCAAACTGCCAGAAATGGTGGTCGTGCCTTTTCTTTTATGGCACCATCCCTTTGGAACAAACTACCTCTGAGTCTTCGTACTATCGTAGAACATATGAACTTTCGAAAAAAATTGAAAACTTGGCTCTTCTGCTAGATCTATTCTTGGCTCATTTCCTTTTTCAGGACTGTCTGCATGCGCCATGAGACTCCCTTGGACGTGATATGTGCGCAATTCAAATGTCCAGACTAGACTAGACTATAGTATATTGGGCAATTATGTGCCCCATATTTAAAAGTTTTCTTTGCCGGGCGGTCTTGGACTATCTTTCCATTTAGACAAAAGAAACTTTTATTTGATAAATAGTTACCCAATTCCACCGCATCAGTAGAGGTTTTTGTTTCCATAAACTCAGCATTTTTTATATCATATGCCTCTAGAATTTCTGAGTACCATTGATCAGACAATTTTGGATTTAGTTTATGAGTAAAATCTCCCGTTAACACAATCAGATCATTTTCATACTTATCACAAAGCGCATCCATATCATTCTAAAAATGTAACAATTCAACCCCATATTCCTTCGTTGAGTTCCATTGCATATACACATTTAGGATCAGTATAAATTTATATTTCTTATCCGCGAATGTGGTTTGGATTCTGCAGGCTAAAAGCCACTTACACTTTACTGATATCAAAATGGTTTTGGTTGTTAAAGTTGTTGATATCATTGTCAACAAGCCACCTTCAGGGCGCCCAGAGTTCGATTTTACAGCTGTACGGTAGACTTGTCGAAACCCTTCAACTACTAGGGGTACACCACAGAGCCAGGGCTCTTGTATACAAATGATTTCATTCTTTTTTGCAAGTTCTTTCACAGCTTCATATTTTAGATGTGTTCCCAGTCCATCTATGTTCCAAGAGACCAATTGTGTGCTCTGTGGCTTCCCCATTGCCTATTCTACATCACTTAAAGACCCATTCACTACGGAATCCTCCCTGTAACTATATGAGGGTCCTGCTAAGCTGGAGGTGTTACTCCAATTCTTCCATGCTTCCAGCATATCTGTATTATTTATTACTATGTTAAAATGTTCTCTCCCTTCCTCTATTTCCTTCTCTGGGAGCTTCACCTGCCTCTTGCTTAGCCCCGCATGGTACCTTAGAAAAGGTTTCTGCTGGGGCACCTTAAACACTAGCGCTAACTCTTCTTTGGGCACTAGACGAATCCCCTCTTTTCGGATTTCTTGCTCTGGGTTTTCTATTGCGGACCTCACCAAGCTCGAATAAAGCTATACCTTGGTGACCTCCTTGCCATCCCCAGTTGTTTGGAATCCCACCTTTCTTAGATCTTGAGAACCTATTCCATTTAGATTTGGGCAATGGGCAAAAACGTTGAGTTGGTGTGCTCTATTTAAATACCCACTCTTTTAAAATAAATTGCCACCCCTTCCCAATTTTACGTGTTCAAAATAAAGCCACTTATTCCCTCTGTCAACCACTTCTTCTGGCTTTGTAACACCTTGATAGTGTTGTATGTTTAATCTAGGTATCACTTTAGGGCTACTATCCCGGTTTACATTACTTTTATTTTTGATGGGGGGCATCCGGGCCTGTGTCCTTGCTAGTTTTGAGGCTACGTGACTCTCATTATCCTGTTGGGTTTTCCTATTATACTTCTCTTTTTTTACTGGTAAGCTGGCCCTTTTCCTTCTCTTTTTTTCACTGGGAAGCTGGCCCTTTTCTCAGAATCTATTCCTTTCTGATCCCTCGTTGTTTTATTCGATTGAGACTCAAGCTTATGTGTTACCTCTTCAAAAGACTCTTTCCTCCCCTTTCTTTTTTTCGTCGCTCTTAGATTAAACTTTATTTGTGCATCACTACCTGAGCCTCTTATTCGTTTAGAGTGGCCATAATGCATATATTCACCTCTCCTTTTTACCAACATTGGCCATCTTGACACATAAACTTCATGGCCATCAATGTGAGCTTCATCAACCTGGCTTACAAATGGGAGATCGGCTAATCTATCATCCCCCTCCCTCCCTTGACCCGTAACCACCGGGTCTTAGACAGGTCTCAACATTGAAGGCATTTGACCTCTAATGCCCTGTAATTCTCCCTCAATTTTAGAGAGGTACGTTTTTTGACTTTTCAGGACATCGTGGTTTAGCATTGTTATTTCTAACAACCCTTGTAGCGATTTTTGCACCATTAACATCATTTCTAACATTGAAACTGCCGGGGATTCCGATACTTCCAAGTTTACATCCAGTGACCGGTTTTCACCATTTGTGTCACTGCTTTTGTCCAGGCCTTCCTGGTCATTGACTTCCCCCAAAACCTTCTTTACAAATCCAACTGGACAGCCGTCTGGGTTCTGGGTAGAATCTTCACTGTGGTTAAGACTATCTTCCTCTTCCTCTTCCAACACCTGTTGAGTTAATCTTGGGGAGGAAGAAAGTCTCTGTGGCATTATTATCCCCTTCTGCCTTTCAAGGACAGGACTGATCGGTTAACCAGATCTGTGGAGTCTACCAAATGTCCATCGAATATTAGGGAGGATCCCTCTTTCCATGTTTCCTCCACTTCTTCCGTTTCTATAGTATTTGCAGGAGAAAAAAACAGTTTTAAGTGCTTTCCCATTAACTCCTTAATTGTACTAGATGCTATGCTCCCCTTACTTCCTCCATGGTGCACTTCCTTGGGAGCCTTGGTAGTTTTTCCTTTTTGGGAGCGTTTTGATTTTCCTGGAAGAAAGGCTCTCCTGGGCAGCCTGTTGATTACCCCCATTCAGTACTGCCTTATTTGTATTCCCTAATGCGCTTTTATTTTTCCGTGGCACCATTTTACTCCCTCTGTGTTTCACTCAACACTTCATACCAAGTCGAATTTCGTAAATTGTTAAATTAAAATAAACTAATATTTCACTTACTCCTCTGCAGCTACGGCGTTCGGCGTCCACAACACGTTAGGGCCGTTGGGGTCACCGGGCACGCATGCGCGATACACACACTACGGCAACAACAGAGCTGTATCTAGGACCGTAGGGAGTGGTGTTAGAGTTCCCTTATTTCCAGCTACCACCCTTGCTGAATGTAAATGAGCTGAGTGTCTGAAGTGAAGTCCTCAGGTTAGTTAATGTCTGTCTCTGAAATGCACTACTGCTTATAGCTGGAGGGTAGCTGAGCACTAACCCTTCCACATGCAGTATATATGTTCAAATAATTGATCCAAGCGTGCTTGAGAGCCCCCCAGACACTGTGCCCCGGTGGCAGAATGGCTCGGGTTCCTCCCGCTGAACACGCCGCCACCGGTCGGCTCACACCAACCTTCTCCACGGGTCCGGTGCATGCTGTGGACCTGCTCTCGTTGCTCTCACTGCTCCTACTCCTGCTCACACGCCGCCGCTGCAGCACCCGTCAGCCTCCCGTCAACCTCTCTTGGCCTCGCTCCGCCCTCAGCCCTCAGTGCAGCACCGGGACCGGTACAGAACCAACGACGCAGGTCCACAGCTTCAAACCGCGCCTTTCCTCTGGTGTCTGATTTCCTTTTGCCCGGATTTTCACGGGTCATTGGAAACTAACTACTTGTGTTCCCATACTTTCCACTTGTTTTACTTGGATCCTCTAGTACACAGATATATGAACTCTCACTCCAGGCTAGGACAGTGATTCTAGGGAAGTTCTGGAAACCTCCATTCTCAAGGGAAGCAGAAAACCAAGATTTGACAAGAAGCAACACCTGCTTCACTTTGTCATCAGTGGCTTAAGCACTTCCTCTTTGCCTCAATTCCAAAAAGAAGCTAATATGTTATCACATACGATTCCCAAGACTACATATTTTAGTTTCATTTTCAAAGAGCTGGGAATAACTTTGATTTGATTTTTAAAATATGACATTTGTGCTACACATAATGTTTGTTTTTAGAACATTTACACTAATGAAAAAAGGTCTTCAATGGAATTTCTCACCTCTAAACTGAACATGTACTTTTTTTGCTTAAACCTTCATTGACCCCAAAAAGGAACCTTATTAAACACACCCAACCTGTTGTCATGCTGGGCTTCAGAATGGGGAAAAAACATAAAAATGACAGGGTGGAGCAACAGGGCCATGGCAAGGCAGGAACCAAATAAAAAAATTCATATGGTCCTGCAGAACCAGGAAAAAGAAAGCTCACTAGTAAGCACTTCAGAATAAATGTCTACAAGACTTTGTAGACTTTCACTTAACTGTGATTCTACAATCTGCACAGCTAATTCATAAACGTACTGCTACTAAGCAGGGTGATAGCAGGAGAGTTGTAGCACACAACGTGGCTGGAGGTATTGGAGTGCCGACACCTTCACTCCTTGAAAGCTGGATTTTTCCTTGTTCATGCAGAACTGCACAATTCCTCACATGCACAATTACCAAAATATAAGATAAATTTGGCTTAAATGCACTCCAGCCCTCTTGAGTAGCCACCGCATCATCCTTATTTGGGATGTCTGTCATCACCTCCAAAGTGAATAAGAGCACCCTCACGCCATCCCATGTAGTAGCTGAATCAATGTCACATTGTGAAATACAGCCTTCAAAATCTGGCTCAGTCCCAAGTGAAAATTACAATCAGGGACGCTCAGCGGCACCTCAAGGCAGACCTCAAAACGCAGGCTTTTCTTAAAATGAACTCATAATTCACTGTTTGAACAGATGTCCTCTCCCATGGTCATACTCAGCTTTCCGACATTATCCTAGCACTGGGGAAGCTGTTTTATAATATGTTAATGTTATGTTAATTAGTTTTTTAGAACACTCGATTACCTGGGGGTGACTTGGTACTAGCTTTAACGGCACAGCAGAAGGACAGGCACTAAAGCCAAGGAGGCTACACAGTGTTAAATAACCAGGTTTTCAAAGCTTTCCTGAATGCAAGTAAGCTGGGTTACTCCTGGATGTGCAGCTACAATGCATTCCAGGTCTTCGTGGTTCCCAGCACAAAGCTTCTACCTCCCCCAGGCAGCCCTTTTTAACCTGGGGACAACTGTGAATTTCTCAGATGCCGAGAGTAAGGTCTTACCTAGGGTGTACCATTTGAAACTGTGTTGTAAGAAATCTGGGGCTAGATCCTGAAGTGCTTTGTAAGCAATGCAGAGCACCTTAAAGGTAAAAGGTGAAAACACCACAAAAAGACTCCACACAGGTTTAGAAAAATGATATATTATATAAAAACATAGAGAATATAATTTGAGCAAAATGAGACCAAAACGACAAACATCCAATCAGAAGTCAAGAAATGAATTTGTAAAGATTAAATGCAAAACAGTGCTTAAAAGTCACTAGCTGTCAAAAGGTTACTTAGGGTCAAAAGAGACCGGTACAAATTCAATGTTGAGGCCAACTGCGATGGAGGGCAGGCCTACAGGACCCACGAAGGGCCTGCTGAGAAAGAACCTTGGATGGAGCAAAGCGTTGACTATGAGGGCACAATGCGCCAATCTATTCCAAGCACTTAGGTCGCTGCGTCATCATCGAGCTTCACAGGGGTGAAGGCAATACATCACCATTAAGCCACACTGCGCATTGCTGTCTGGTTGCGCAGGCTGTAGAACCACTGTTAACTAACAGCCTTTACTTCAGCAAATAAGGGCAATGCATCGGTTAGGATAGGTGAAAAAGTGAGGAAAGGGGAAGTTCCAGTGAACGTAACTGTTCAAAATGTATTTTAAAACGCAACAGTTCCAAGTGATAACATTGTACCTTATAAGCACGCATTACTTTGTTTACAATAGTATTGACTGTACCATGATGTATTGTTATCCACACCCAGTCGAATTAATCTACAAATAAGAAGATACTTGTATAAGATGGCAAACCAAAAAACGAAAATGCAGTAATATACCTGGTGAAAAACATTGTATTCACTTTCTGGTACCCAATAACGTTTGTTAAAAATAGAAAAGGTTGCCACCATCTGAAAAAAGATCAGGAGTATCTTTTTAACTAGTCATTGCTTCATTACTTTATTATAATTTGTAAGGGCCACATACAACATATATTAGAAAACATAAAAGACCAATAAAATGAGTTTTCAGGTTTTGAGAGGTGGATAAATGTTTATGTCTTTTTAATGTTAAATCCGTTTCACACATTTTTAACAGATATAAATGTGTCTGTGATTGATTACATCTTTGGGATGTCTGTGTTTTAAACGTTATTTCGATGTTCTTTGAGTATTGATTGAGGAGTGCTAACCTGTTAGTCTTTCACTTAGGTCTGATGTGGGTAAAATTTGATCTGCATAACTATGGCACATTTTCCAATTTTCTGGATTTTAGTACTGTCACTTAAAGAAACCAGTTCAAGTTTATTGGAGTTGAACAAGTCGCATGCTGCTCCAAGTTAATAGCTTCCACCTCTTCAGGGAAATTGGATGAATACAGTTTAGAAACTTGAGATCCTACTACAGAGTTCTGGTGTGATAATTACTTTGAAGTTAATCAAAAGTTGTGCTTTGGTAAAAAAAAAATGATAGACACAACAGTGATGATGTGTCAGTTTGGTAGCCAAACTGTTTCAGAACCCACTTCTAAGGCCCTTGACTTGGAGAGGGCAGCTCAGGCAAAGGTAGGACTCACAGAAGGCAGAGTCCAACATCACCAGCAGAATTGTAGGAGGGTTTTAGTGTCCCTGAGATTTCAGAAACAGGAGACAAGCCAGCAAGCCCTTGGAGATAACTTGGGGGGGTGGAAGAGTCCTGCTCTACGTCAGCAGAGTCAGAGAGCAACAGGAAGCAATCCATCCAGAAAGCAGTCCAGTTGAGTCGTTTAAGCAGCAGAGCAGTCCTTCTGACAGAGGTTTGGTTCAAGATCAAGAAGTGTCTGATTTTTAGGCATCAGAGACCCAGTATGTCCACCTAAAAGTGCCTTGATGTAGGGGGGACTTCAAAGCAGTGCTCTGAAGTGCACAATGATCCCTGCACCCCAGTTCTGTCTGCCAGGCTATCTGTGGGGGGTAAAGCAGTGCTTGCTTTGGGTGTGGACAAGACGCAGTTATTCAAGTGTAAGTGTCAGCCGCTCCTATTCCTCCCTGCCATGGAAGACCCATCAGAATGCAGAGGAATACAGGTTAGTGGCAAAAGAAGCAATAAATAAAAGTAAATCAAACTTACCTGACTGCTAGGCAACAGACTGCAGCTGCAGAAATAAAAGAACAGGCAGTCCTAGTGACGTACTTCTTCCTTTATGCATGGTGAGTAGGCAGCGCCTTATTGGGGTAAGTATTTGACCTCAGCTAGGTAATAGGCTTCTGTGGAGTAGACCAGCTGCTCGTGCATGAGGAATGGGACGGGAAGATGGATGAGGAGATGATGTTACTTCATCTTGCTAATATCCATCTTCCTGATGTTAGTTTTAAGAGTTTATTTGCTTTGGGTAGTCACACTGAAAAACAGCCTGACGGGGGGAGTGGGTACTGTAACTTTCTACCAAGCACATGCACTTTTTGGCATAGTATGTGCTATAGGTAGTTTTCAGGTGTCTTAGCATGATATATATCTGTGTGTTGGAAAAGTCTCAATGTGTATGGTTTCTCTGATGAGTGTGATGTGCCTTCCTCCCTTGCTGCCCTGGGACAGCTAGATCATTTTAGATTGAAATATGTTGGTTTCCTGCTTATGTTTCATCATATCTGGATCTCAATATCATTAAAACAAATCTTGTTCTGAAACGTCACATAGATTATTTTGAAATGTATTTATTTTTTGTTAATGTTCGTGTTCAATTATAACACATTCGGGAGTAGTTAGTCTGAGTCACTGTTTCTTTTGCAGCAGTAGATAAAAGATTTGCAATTAGCAAGCATTCTGTTCTTCAATTAATACTGCATGTGTTAGGTATATAAAGAAGATAATTTGGCTAAATTAAGGAACACTGCATACTTAACCATGCATAATTAATTTCCTGCAGTTCAACAAATGCAGCTGTGGGTTGTTGAGTTTTCACAGAAAACAGTATGCATTGAAAATTATGTAGCAATTTTTTCATGTTAATATCATGTTTGTATGCATAATGTTCATTTAAATGTCACGCAGCTTTTTGTTTAATGTATATGAGTTTCCTTTAATAGACTACTACTCAACGAGTAGTACACAAAGATCCTGTTTTTATAGTTCCCACAAGTTTAATCTCATTCAAAGATTTACAGGTAACAGTAGCATTTCGCCAGTAATAAAATCATACATTTTGGAGGTGTAGTGTAGGCACAGTTAAGCACTGGCCATGCCTGCTTGAGGGGGGTGTGAATGGACAGATTAAAATCTGTTTATGGCTCTGAGCATTGAACTGCGGTTCCCTAGTCAAAAGACAGAAGCAGAAGCAGACACTAATAAATAACAGGATAAATAACATGACACAGTTGTGGGATGGGGGCCAACGGGTGGGAAAAGAAACAAACATGATTACTGAAAGAAAGAGGAATAATTAAAATCACCTTAAAGTCTAATTGGTAAATCGGATGAAAGAATGAAAAGAGAGAAAAAAAACATTGCAAAGAAGGAAGAAAGCAATCGAGAAAATATGTTCGAAGCTATGTTCTCTGTAAAGTGTGAGCATGTGTGCTCACTCAGATTCCTTTATCTCAGCCCTCAGGATCTCTCCAACAGCTCAAATCAAGAGAAAGGCTTCCCCAACTGCTCATTCAAACAAGCATTGATAAACCCAATAATTCTAGCCCATACAAGAGCTATTGGCTTTTGCAATGTGTTTTTGCCATGTTGTACACCAGTGTGACTGCTGTTCAGCATGGCTAAAAGTGAGCAACGTGAAGTGTCCTAGAGAGGAGTGGGGGGATTAGAGTGTTGTAGAGTGGATTTCTTGGTTTAGTCGTAGAGTGGAGTTGCGGAATTCTTCAGCAGCCAACAGCCAGAGGTTACTGATCAACCTTGGCATCCTTTTGTTTTCACAAACAACTGTGAATGCTCTGAGAGCCAACAAGACCCAGCTTATCGAATCCTCAGCCTGAAGTTCTCTTGCTGTCTTTTCTGGTGTCTTCACTGGAGAATGTTTGCATTGTCAGCATTCCGTCCATCATTTGTTTGCTTTAACACTTTTCGCCCTAAGTGGGATGGGTATGCCCAGAGGTGGGTCCCTTGCTCACTGTGCCACTGGATTCAAGCTAGCCTGGCTGAAGAAGGGTGACTTACCCTGAAACCTGTCCCAGGATGCTTATTTCGGGTCCAGGGAGGACCTGACCTGGCAGTTTGGTCTGGACTGTTCCCATGAGGCACATGGTTAAGACTGATTTGCATATGGCTTGGTCCAAACTGGGATGGCATAGTGGGCAAAAGAACGAAAGATTTAACCCAGATCTTTTGACTGGGGGGGAATGTTTGCATTGTCAGGATTCCGTCCATCATTTGTTTGCTCTAACACTTTTCGCCCTAAGTGGGATGGGTATTTCCAGACGTGGGTCCCTTGCTCACCGTGCCACTGGATTCAAGCTTGCCTGGCTGAAGAAGGGTGGCACACACTGAAACCGGTCCCAGGATGCTTGTTTCGGGTCCAGGGAGGACCTGGCCTGGCAGTTCCGTTTGGACTGTTCCCATGGGGCACAGGGTCAAGACTGATTTGCATAAGGCTTGGTCCAAACTGGGGTGGCATAGTGGGCAAAAGAACAATGGATTAACCCAGGTCTTTTGACTGGGGGAGAATGTTTGGATTGTCAGAATTCTGTCCATCATTTGTTTGCTGTAACAAGTTTCGCCCTAAGTGGGATGGGTATGCCCAGACGTGGGTTCCTTGCTCACTGTACCACTGGATTGAAGCTAAACTGTCTGGAGAAGAGTGACATACCCTGAAACCGGTCCCAGAATGCTTGTTTCGGGTCCAGGGAGGACCTGGCCTGGCAGTTCGGTCTGGACTGTTCCCATGGGGCACAGGGTCAAGACTGATTTGCATATGGCTTGATCCAAATTGGGGTGGCGTAGTGGGAAAAATAATGATAGATTGAATCCAGGCCTTTTTACTGGGGGAGAATGTTTGCATTGTCAGCATTCCGTCCATTATTTGTTTGCTGTACCGCCTTCCCTTCCTCCACCACAGTCCTGATGAAGACGCTACTCCCAAGGCGTAAAGTTTGCTGTTCTGCTTAGGGATCGAAACGTCAACTTACCCTTTTATGTTCAGACATCAGATGACAGAAATTTATTATCTACATCTAATTTATTATGTTATGGTTTATTATTTGTGTATTTGCCAGGCATCTGGCTGGATAGATTGTAAATATTGAATGTTGATGAATATATGCACACTACTATCTTTACTCACATCATTTTCACAATCCCCTTCATGCACTCACCACCCATCCCTTGAGCACCTGTTCGTCAAAATGTTTAATTGAGAAATACATTTTTGTTTATAAGATTTGATACAATTGAACATTGTGATGTATGAAACCCATAATCATTTATGGAATGGCTTAATGGTGGTGTCTAATTTATATAATAATAAGGATTTCCTCTTGCTCTGTATATAATTGCTTCCCTCTGTGATGTTATCTTTCTGTATCGCAAACTACCCGGGTCCAGTGGCCTTTCCAGGTACCCCATTGTTGTATAACTTTCGATTGAAGTGAGGCAGATTGGAGTGATGCTGATTGCAATGAGGCGGATTGTTTTCCATTGGAGTAGGGCATATTCTTTTTCATTGGAGTGGGGAAGATTGTTTTGGATTGGAGGGGGTCACGTTGGTGTGAGGCAGATTGGAATGGACCAGATTATTTTGTACTGGAATGGGGTGGATTGTACTGGATTGGATTGTAGTGGGGTGGATTGGGGAGGTAGTGGGATGGATTGGATTGGGGTGAGCTGGATTGGAGTAGATTATATTGGATTGAGCTGGATTGGGGTTGATTGCATTGGTGTTGGATGGGGTGGATTGGATTGAAGTGGGTGGTTTGAATTGCAATGGATTGGAGTGATGTGGATTGGGGTGAGGTGGATTGGATTGGAACGAGGCGAATTGGAGTGGGGTGGATTGGAATGTGACGGAGAGGAGTGGGGCTGACTGCAGTGGGGCGGATTGGATTGGTGCATATTTTTTTTGATTGGAGTGGGATGAATTGGATTGGGGCAAGTTGTTTTGGTTTGCAGTGGGGTGATTTAGAGTGAGGTAGACTATTTTCTATTGGAGTTGGCTGGATTGGAGTGGGGCAGATTGGAGTGGGATGGATTGCAATGGGGCACATTGTTTTGGATAGGAGTGAGGCAGATTGGAGTGGGGTGGATGGGAGTGGGAAAATTGTTTTGGATTGGTGTGGGGCAGATTGGAGTGGACTGAATTAGAGTGGCAGATTGGAGTGGGGCAAATTATTTTGGATTGGACTGGAGT
This sequence comes from Lissotriton vulgaris, assembly GCF_964263255.1. Taxonomy (NCBI): domain Eukaryota; kingdom Metazoa; phylum Chordata; class Amphibia; order Caudata; family Salamandridae; genus Lissotriton; species Lissotriton vulgaris. The sequence goes on from NC_141696.1 coordinate 507,276,032, forward strand.
GAACTGCAGTGGGGCAGGTTGAAGTGGAGCAGATTGTTTTAGACTGGAGTATGGCAGATCGTTTTGGATTGGAATGGGGTAGTTTGTAGTGGTACAAAAGGGGGTGGTGATGGACGGAGCATCTGAATCAATCAAACACTTACACCCAGTCAAAAGATCTGGGTTTAATCCATCACCATTCTTTAGCCCACTCTGCCACCCCAGTTCAGACATGGCTATATGCAAGTCAGTCTGACCCTGTGCCTCATGGGAACAGTCCAGCCCGAACTGCCAAGCCATGTCTTCCCTGGACCGGAAACAAGCTTCCGAGGACCGGTTTCTGGCATTCCAGCAGTCTTCAGCCCGGCTTGCTTGAATCCAGTGGCAAAGTGAGCAAGGGACTCACGTCTGAGCATACCCTGCCACACTTATGGCGGCCAAAAGCGGTACAAAAGGGGGTGGTAGCCATGTCTTAAGTATTTTGTTTCTATATACTAATGCATCTAAGGCCTTTGCAAACACCTTTCACCTCCAGCTTATCTCAATATTGCCAATTGCTACTTGTTTGCCTGAAAGTGCTTGAAAAGGTGTCCGTTGCCTTAGCATGCCAACTGGCTAGAGGAAGACACAAATATGATTGCATAAAATGCCATATGACTTGCACTATTACTTTAAGAAAATACATGAAAACGTTGTTTGTTTAGTGGAAGTAGACCCTTTCAGATGCACCAAACCTGGTGTACTTCAACCTCTAGTTTAATACACCTATTTGGTATTTAATATCTTGCACCTAGACCTGGACTCAGACTGAATGAGTCCTGAACCTCCAAGAGGTGTCCCACAAGTCCCAGACCCTTTGTTGAATTGCTAAATGTGCCCAGACGGGCAATTTCCAAAACAGAGGACTTAAACAACATTTGAGCAAAAGTGCTCTCTGAACCAGAAGGAGACCGGGCCAACTTGCTTGCCTGTCAGCCTGAGGTGCATCATCGGTCAGATTGACTTCATGGCTTCTCTTGCTTCATTCTCCTCCTCCACAGCAAATCTGTTTCAGCAGTCCTGCGCCAAAGGGGTATCTGACCTCATTGGACTGAATTCCACTACAGACTTATGCCTTGTTCTGCTGGAGTTTTCAGACTTCCATTACGGCAACTAAGTCAAAAAGTAGAAATCTTCACTGCGGCTTTGACCTAATGCCATCTAACAAAGACACTCTCCCCTTGGACACTTCCTGCAACGTTGCCTCTCTGAACTTTACCTTCTCAGGCATGTTTCTTCAGAACTTTTTCTAAGCCCGAAGGCATGCATTGACTAGGCCCAAGCCATTTCTCGTATCCAAACCACAGTCAATCACAGTTGGCCTTAACTTTTGACTTTAACTCATTCTCGCATTACCAGATGTTCATGGTTGGCCCTTTATTCTTTAGACACTATTTTGAACCTGAAACTTTAAAAAATCATAATTCCGGTTCTACTGACTGGATGTTTGTAGTTTTGGTGTCAAATAATTTGTTTTCTAAACTGGGTTGGGACTTTTCTTATTTCGTGTTTTCACTAACTAACTGTTTGAGTGCTGCATAAATACTTTACATATTGTCTCTAAGTTAAGCCTGACTGCTTTTTGTGCCAAGATACCCAGAGTTAAGCCAAGGTAAATACAGTGACTTTTGGGATTCACCATGCAAGGGATTCGAACTGTTGCTTGACCAGGGCTCACACCTCAGTCAAACAACAACCCAATTTTTCACATTGCCTCTGATCTCCCATGTAGCCCTTTCTAGACTCTTTCCTCTTCTATCCCTCCTCACTCACCAAAAACCTCATTTTACTACTACGATCACAAAAATAACACTTCCTATACCCTTGTATCTCTCCTTTGACTCACCCAAACCCCATTTTACAGCTACAATCCCCCTATTAACATTTTTCTGACTCTTCCCTCCTGTATCCCTATTCAACCACACTTAGACTCACGTATTCACCACTCAATATAACCTATATTTTCCTATACTAGCCCACCAGCAATCCTTTGGGTTGCAGAGCAGTTTGCTACTTTCCAAAAAGCGCTTCAACACCTCATATGGGGTAGTACGCGATATACAAATACAATTACAAACCATTTAGAAATAAAAAATATTTTTTAATGCTTTCCAAAACGTAACTCTTTGGGGCATTGTATGCTGCACTTTTGAATGATATACCTTAATGATAACAACAGAACCACAGCCAGAGAATGCAAAGGGCTATTGACTAAAAGGCCACAGGCTGAAGGTGTAACACCTAGCATCTATGCAAACTTGTTTAGTGTTGATGGACAGATATAGGTTTCTGAATCTGAATTTCTGTAGGTTGTTACCTGGCTTGTTTATTACATTGTTGAAGCATGTCTCAGGTAAGAGGAACTCAGATTTGATTGTATAATTCTGTATCATTCATTCATTCAAATATCTTTATTCGGCACTTAAAAAGATACCATAAAAGTACATATACAATTTCATTTAAAAAACATTTAAAAAACACATTAAAATGATTTAAAAAAAGAGAGGTAAAGGGCATTACATTCATATCGGAAAATTTCTAATAATAGTTTCTGGTTACGGGGCATTACAGTCATTTGCTTCTCTTGTATTCCTTAGCCTCATCGCCACCTTAATAAAACTTATTCTGCAAAACAGTGTATATGGATCCGGGGCTTCTTGCAGAAACAGTAAAGCTGCTTTTGCCTGTCTAATTTTGGCCCTTTTGATGATCCCTACTAGAAATTTTCGTCTGGGGGCTGAATAAAAAGAACATAACAATACAAAGTGAAAAGTATCCTGCGGAGACCTACTGTCGCAGCCGCAGGTACCCTTCAACTCCACTGATAGAGTAAATCCAGAGGGGACAGAGAGTAGGTGATGTAGCATATTAAGTCTAAAACGGGTCATATAAAATCTGTCCTGTGCATTGTACATCACGGCAAGGTACGGTTCCATTCCATAAGTCTTTTTCAGCAGGCTGTACGAATGAACTGTGGTTTTATGTTTTTCTGTGATAGCTCTATTCGTGGATCTCCATTCACCATATAGTTTTTTAACCAGCGTCTTGTTCTGGGCATTTAGGGTTTCCAGTGCGGTGAAAAAGTTTTTGCAACCGATTGCCTCCAGGGAATCTTTTACGTGCTTTATCCAGGGGATATGGCCCCCTTTGTCCCGGTTCAGACAGTCTTTAATAATTTGCCTGCTAAGGCCAGCCTCTGGGTTGGTCCAGATTTTGATCCAAGCTAGCAGCGGCCTGATCTTTATTCGGTCTTCAATATAGGGCTCTCCCAGTTCTTCATGTGTAATATAGGATTGAGTACTCTCTGGCACTTTCAATAACCTTTTAAAAAACTTATTTTTCTCCACCTGAATCTGGTGCAAATGCTTGTTTGTAAAACCCCACACTTCTGACCCATAAGCTGCTTTAGCGCAGCATATAGACCTATATAGATTGAGTACTTGCTCCGGCGACCATCTGCCCAGTCTTCTTCCATAGCTCATTATGGCCCCTGATGACGCCACCAATTTTGCTGCATGTTTTTCCAGCAGGGATCTGAAGTCTAGTTGTTCATCAAATAGGACGCCTAAATACGAAAAAGACCGGATCTGGCCTATATTATGAGAGCCTATCTTATATATAAATTTCTTTTTTGCACTTACTCCAACTGTCATAACGTAGGATTTTTCCAGATTGACTGACAAGTCAAGTGTGGCCATAAAGTTGACAAATCCATCAATCAGCTCTTGGAGCCCCAACGGTGTTCTAGCTAACAACACCGCGTCGTCTGCGTAAAGCAGAACAGACACTGGACGATGACCTATTTGGGGAGAATCCACACTCAGTTTGGATAGTTCTTTGTTCAAATTATTGATATACAAAGAGAATAAAAAAGGCGCTAAAATGCATCCTTGCCACACTCCACTTGTACATAGGAATGGTTCTGTCTTACTTCCATCTTGGTTATATCGGACCATTGCTGATGTGTTCCAGTGTAGAGCCTTCAGGGTGTCGACTAGCTCTTGTTCCACCCCCAAACTTATCATCAATGACCATAATTTTCCCTATTTACGCGGTTGAAGGCCGCTGAGAGATTCATAATCCCTAGATGAATGGCCCCCTTACTGGCAATAGTGTACTTAGCCGTCAAAAGGTATAAGTTCAGACACTGATCGGTAGTTGATCTGCCCTCCCTGAACCCATATTGTATATCTGTGAGTATTTGGTTATCCTCTGCCCAATCTTGAAGGCGGTTTAAGATGGCACGACCCAACACCTTCGCCGTCACGTCAATTAGAGATATGGGGCAATAACATTGAGGGTCATCCCGAATCCCTTTTTTGTAGATTGGTACAATTGTCGCTGAGGACCAAGAGCGAGGCAGCCCTGCCACAGCTGCCTCGTTCAAGACCCTCGTGAGGATGGGAGCCCACAATGCTATGTTACTCAGATAAAGATCAGCGGGTATACCGTCAGGTCCTGGTGCTTTATTTTTAGTTAGCCCTAGGATAGCCAGTTTCACTTCTGCCAGAGAAAAATCTAGTCGTGCAGTCAGTTTTGTCCTCTGCCCTTCATCATAAGTTATTTTCCCTGTATGGTTATACAGACTCTGGAAGTGGTTATGCCATTGTTCTGGTAAGATGGTGTTCAATATTTGTGGTCCACTGGGGTCCTGAAAGCCTGGTTTATTTATGACATATCCCCACTTTCTGCCGCCTCCCTTAAGTCCTCCCAGGCTTGTGTTTGAAGGCTTTCTTTACGGGATTTCAAGGCCTTTTTATATTTCAGTCTATAATGGGCTATTCTAAAGTTATCCCTAGGGCGCTGTTTAAGGCTATATTTGAGGTCTTTATGTGCCTTGATACAGTCTTGGTCAAACCAGCGGGATGTGGAGTCTATTTTGCTTCTTTTAGGGGTCTTCAATAGGCCATCTACAAGGCGTGCTATCTCTTCAAATGCACTGACCACCACCACTCCCTCATTACGTTTATGGCAGTTCGCCCTGCTGTTACGAGGCTCCTATAGAATTTATCACCATCTATCTTGGCCCACCTAAGCCTACTCCCCTGGTCTACCGCCTTTTCTATTACATCTGCTGTACCTAATGTTTTCTTGCAGTTTAGGCATTTTAGTTTCATAACCAAAGGGTTATGATCACTAAAGATACTGATCTCGATTTCCATGCTACTAATCCAATTTTTAAGTGTAGGGGAAACCATGATAAAATCTATATATGAATGGCAGCCTCTGCCCTTAAAAGTTGGGTTGGGTTCCCCACTGTTGCCCAACTCTATCAGGCCATTGTGTGCACCAGATTGTGCCTTTTTGTAACTTTATCCATTTCCCACCCCTCTGCAGAGTGTACAAAATGTGGTCCTTTTGCCACAGTGCATCGTGACCAGTCCTTATTTAATGGTCTCAAATTCTCACATAGGAGACAATTAAAATCCCCTGTAAGGATCACGCGCGAGGAACCTGTTACCTTATTTAATGTTAAGTGCGTGTCTAAGCGAGAATCCAGTTCTTTTATTACGCTTCCTCTGCTATTTGTGCCCACCGCATTATACCAATTTACCACTGTGATGTTGATCCCTTTATTGTGAGAACCTATCGCCTGCATATTTTTTGAGTCCCAGTTATAGTTAGACCATACCCCTTGTGTGCGGAGGTCTACATATATTAGTAGTCCTCCGGTCGCTCTACCTGATAGAGATCTTACAGCAGGGACTGAGAAACATTTAAACCCCTCTATGGCATACTGATTGGGATCAACCACCCAAGTCTCCTGCAGACATATCATTTGGAAGCCAGTAATGTACTGTCTCCACTCCTGAAAATTATATTAGGCCGCTAAACCTGCTATATTCCAGGATATAATTCTGAGACCATCCTGAGTGACTGACATATTTGCTCCATCCCCTAATGAACATGTTTTCCCATCCTTCCCAGCTATTATATTGTCAGTTAGTGTAACTGTATCTTCTGCATTTGGGCTTTGTTGCTCCGTAACATTCTTCTTACTGGCCCCCCTGCTGCTACTTTCTTCTGGGGTGGTAGATGTAATATTTCCCATCCGTGAGGGCCCTTCCCCAAATGATCCCCCATCAGGTTGTGGTTTACAGTTTATATCGGAGATGAGTCAGTCCACCTCATCCAATACACAGAACCCATTCCAGTGGTCATACAGTGGAATAACCGGATAATATAGAGTTGTGCCCTGCCAAGGAGCCTGCCACTGTTGCGCTCTATTCTGGGGATCATAGTGGTAAGCCCTACTCGCATGAGCCCCGTTTGTGTGTAGTGGTCTCTGGGGTGTGATGGGGTAGAAATAAGATAGATGCAGCGGATGTATTTGAGTATTTGTATTACTCGTCTGGGCATTACATATATAGTTCCCTGCAGAGGTATCCCTAAAATTTATTGTTATGATATCTCCTGCTATCGTTTTTGCTCCTTTCCCAATCCACTCCCCTCTTCTGACGGACAGTATTTCCCCAGAATTGTTTGGAGGTAACGGTCTATTTGCCCTTAACCATTGCACACATTTGTTTTTTAACTCAAAATTATTTTCTCTTTTCCCTTCTTTCAGAGGAGGAACCCCTGTTAATACTACAACGAAGGGTAGAGCTTCAGGGGGAAGATTAATTGTATGGAAGCGAGCTGAACCTGTTTTCTCCGGTACGCTTTTGGGCAGGGTATTTTTGGTCGAGTTATTTGTCTCCTTCGGGTTATTACATACATTTCCGTTTGCGGCTCTAAGGTTTCCCTCTCCCTGGTTAGTCTGTGTCTGGGGGGTAGTGATGGTGGGACCAGCTGGTGTGGAAGCTCTGATGTTTTTTGAGGTGGTAGTTTGAGTTCCCGTCTTAGTATTTTTTGTTGGGGGATTGGCGGTAGGTACTACCTTATCCTTATGTGTGTTGTTTGAAATTTCCCCTTCCTGACCAGCCGGGACTAAGGATACCGGTGGAGCAACCGGCTTTGAAGTACCTACACCCCTGTTGTTTATTATAGCGGTTAGTCTGTAAATCTTGGACATCAGAGGTTTTATATGAGTAATAATAGTTTCTTCCAATCCTGCCTTTAAATCGGCTACCATGTTTGCCACCCAACAGGGTATGCCTGGTGTAGTATTGGAAACTGGTGTCACTAGGTTGTGATTTGCCGTCTGATTTTTCCCTTTTCTTTTGTTGTTTACTATGGTATCTTTGGTACTTCTCGGGCCTGTGTTACTTCGACTCGCCTTTTCTAGAGCGAGGGGGGGATTTGAATCTATCCGAATGTCCTTAGGAACTCTGGGAGTCTCTGTGCGTGCCTGTGCGCAGGGAAGCTCCGCATAGGAGGACGTAAAGCAAAAGCTTACATCCGGAACATCTGTTGCAGCCACTGAAAGATCATCTCCTAAATTTTGGATGGTTATAGTCGGTGGTAATGAGAGTCTTCTTTCAGTATTAACTATTGCCGTAGCTACTGCCCCTATGGTTTGTTGCAACATTTTGTCTATTCTTGTCAGTGTGGGGAGAGGCTGATGTTGATCAGCCTTCTGTCTGGTGTTAGATTGTAGCGTAGGCAACCTGGTGATTTTAGTCACCTTACTCATTATTATGTAGACGGTACTTGACCGGTTTGAGGGGTATTTTCACCACCAAAAAAAAGAAAACAAAAATGTATCTTTATGGCTGAAAAGTTATCGTGGCACAGTGTTAAAGACGTACTAAATAATACCTTTCTATAAGGGAGTTGTCCTCACAGCTGTCCGTTGGCCAGTGGTTGGGGGGGTGGCCCAGCCCAGCCTCCTCCGGCCTATGACGGCCGCAGACGGCCCCACCCTTTGTCCCGGGCTTCTCCCGGGTCACTCCCGCCCGCTCCCACGCCGCGGGAATAGTGGGTCCTTTTTATGATGCCTGAGGTTGTGGGCGTGCTGATGGTCCTGGCCAGGTGTAGGTGATCAGGGGGAGTCTTGGGACTTGTAGTCCCCCGATGCCTTTGACGATGGAGCAAGTAGTGCCGCTCTCAAATCAGGGTGCTGCAGATGGAGAAGAAACTCGATCCCCGTGAAGCCCAGGAACAATTGCTTTAGTTGAGGGAGAGTTCACAATCAGGAAAAGCACACCGCAGAACCAAACCATAGCCGGTAACAGCGCCGCGGCACCCGCGATAGCGGGTGCGGCAAGATGTTATCTAGGCGCCTGAAGCTGTGGGCGTGCCGATGGTCCGGGCCAGGTGTAGGTGATCAGGGGGAGTCTTGGGACTTGTAGTCCCCCGATGCCTTTGACGATGGAACAAGTAGCGCCGATCTCAAATCAGGGCGCTGCAGATGGAGAAGAGACTCGATCCCCGTGAAGCCCAGGAACAATTGCTTTAGTTGAGGGAGAGTTCACAATCAGGAAAAGCACACCGCAGAACCAAACCACAGCCGGTAACAGCGCCGCGGCGGGAGTGCACGGGGTAGTGAAGTCGATCTGTCGCCCTGGAGCGGTATGTAAACTCGGCGAGTGTGGGCACCTCACCACGGGGCTCTGGGCGTATCACTAGCTTGGCCATTTTCTTCAGTGCTGCTCCATAAACTTTCTACAATGACAGAAAGCCAACTCAGACTGTGATTGCCCTGCTGGTTAGCTATCAGCTTGTCACAGTGCACCGCCTGCATCCATCAGTCCAAATGAACTATTACATGCAGCCAAATACGATCCGAATGCACCTATTGTGCTCATTTGAAAACCATGCAGTGACACATAGCACTGATTTTAGTAGTTTGCTTGATTTGCTTGCTAGCATATTGAGTTGTCAAAGCATGTGACCTTGGCTGTAGTGCACAGAGAGAATTAATTTCTACACACATCAAAAACAAATAAATAGGGGGAACATTGGTTGTAGGTAAAAAAAATAAAAATTGAATGAAAAAGATACAGAGAGAAATAAGAAAAGAGAAGAAAAGGAAGAAAGAAGAAAGTAAACTACTCTTGCGACAGCAATGCCTTGGGACCTTCCTTGAAGAGGTCAGAATCAGCGCTTTGGTTACTTACTATGTGTGTGCGAGATGGTTCACTGCAGGTGTATTTTGTTTTTCTGTATACTCTCTTGGGTATTACACCTTTTTATCATGTGTTAACACCACATCACTTTTAAAAGCTGATATGCGCTTACGTGGTAAAAAAATATAAACATACCATACAATTAATAACTTCCTTGAAATTGATCCAACCTACACTAAATCAAAGTGTGTCTTTTTTGCTCACATGAATAGGTTGTTGAATCCATTGGTAAGTGAGTTTTCCGTTATTATAGTTAAGCAAAATCAGGAGTTTGTACCATTCCTCAAAATACCTTGTGATTTATTCTCTGTGCAGAGATATGTTTAAAATTAGAGTACGTGTTATGTTTACATTTTGGCCAAGTCTGTGATTATGGTTAGGGTTTATGGTTGGGGTAGAACTGAGGCTAACTTTGGGGTTTGTTTGGCTTATGGTTAGAGTATCAATGATGTTCTGTCTACAGAACCTGTTCCAGCTTGTGGAGCTGGTAAATTAGTACAGGAGCTTCATAAAGCAGGATGTGATTGTTGAAATCGATATGGTTGTCTGCTACATGCACACCTGCTGCATGCACACAGCCACAGACAGAGCCAGGGCACCCATCATGACAACAACCCCTGATATCAGTTAAGATGCTTTCTTCATCAATGTAAAATACTTAAGGGTTTTCTCACAATCACCTATTCATTGCTGCATCTCATACTTTTTTTAATGTTTGAATATTACATAAATCTTACTGGGCAATTGGCCATCCCTCTACTCCTTTGCTTTCTCTCATAGAGTACAGTACTCGGAAGGCTTGCTTCTGCTGAATTATTATGGCTAACCACTGAGTCGCACAGACACTAACCTAGACTTTTTTTTTCTTTCGCTCTTGCAATACTTTGAAGATGTTCCTAATGCAAAGGTGTTGATGCAACACAAACATGTTTATTGAAAGGAGTGTGACTATGTCTACTTCTTCATGTATTTTCTTGATATTTTCCAGTGAAAATAAACAATGTTTATTTTATTTTCAATTTTACCGTAATGCATGCTTTTGTGATTTTAGGTTCTTCGTTATCTTAAGATTACTCTATGGCTTGAGTTCAGATCCACAGAGAGATCTCTATGTTCTTTACTGTTTGTCTTGATATGTAGACTAAGCAAACACAAAGACAGAGCTCTGAAACTTTTCAGTCACTCACCCCCATTCACAGATCTGCCAAGCCAGATTTTTCCTGGACCTGAAACAAGCATCCTGGGACTGGTTTCGGGGTAACACCCCTTATCAGCCTTGCTAGCTTGAATCCAGTGGCAAAGTAAGCAAGTGACCTACCTCTTGGCATATCTTGCCAACTTAGAATGAACAAAGCAAACACAAAGAGTTGATGGACAGAACACTGACACTTTTCAGACACTCGCCCCAGTCACAGATCTGGGTTGAATCCATCATTGTTCTTTAGCTCACATTTCCACCCCAGTTCAGACCCAGCCATATGCAAATCTGTCTTGACCTTGTTCATCATGGGAACAGGCCAGTCCAAACTGCCAAGTCAGGTCTTCCCTGGACCAGAAACAAACATCCTGGGTCACCCCGAAACCATTCCCAGAATGCGTATTTCTGGCCAGTGCTCTGTCCATTATCTACTTGTGTTGAATCTTTCAACTAAACCAGAAAGGACTTATTTGTAACTAATTCAAGTCCCCAAATGATCATATGGTTGAATCTAACCACATGAAAATTCTTGGTACTTTGTACAACTACTCCATTGGAGATGGTAAAGGCGTAGATGGGTCGGAAATCCAGCTGAGCAGTTGCTCTAGCACTGACTCGCTAATACCTCTTTCCTTCAGGAAAGCGTTGAAAAGCACATCAGCCTACTATCTCTTTAAGGAAGTACTTCAGTTCTTACATTAGAGTAACCAACTTGCATTCTTTAGCACACATATAAAGAGCCAAATACGAGCAGAAAGAAATAATTTCTACTCATATCGCCATCCTACGACCAGGTTTTACATGTTCTTCATATTTGGCACTACCCCATTCCGATGGGGCAGTACAACAAAACAATGGGCATTGGGGTGGACGCCCTACAGCAACATCCATTGCCCAGCCCTTTCTCGCAGTGGACTGCTGTGGTAAGGGGCATATTTACGAGGTGGCATGAAGCCACGTTAAGTGGCCTGATGCCACCTTGTGAATATGGGGTAGAAAAAGTGACACTCCAGCGCTACGACGCCTCCGGGTAGTAACACGCTTTACAAAACCCAATTTCATTTCATTTTATTTCAATGGCATTAGGTGCTTGTAAATATGCCCCTACGTTTTCTTGAGGAGTGGTGTTGCAATGACAACACTGCATATCAGATATAACCATGAACTCTTTTCATTAGATAATTATAGATCTGAGATATGTATTTCAAACAATTCTGAAACTGTGTTCAGTAACACCAGACTAGTCGACATTTTGAAAATTACTGCCAAAATTCTATTACAAAGTTTTATTAACTATTGGGATCAAAGTAATGAATTACTTGAGGCTCAACTATTATTTTTATTTTTTTGAGCGTAATATAAATATCTTTCAGTAAATGTCAGAAAAGAATGTTTGTGATTCGCCCTTTTATTTGAAGTAGAGTAATAGCAATGAAAATGGTCGAAAAAATGCAATGCCAAAACGATTGCATAGGTGGCAGAAATGAAAACATCAATACCTAAGGAGATTGTAGAATATGGTTCCTGCTTATTTCCCAGCAATGATGACACAGTGAAAATAACAATACATACATACATACCTATATATACATACATACATTAGGATAGTAAAGGTGGCTACAGATCCATGCAATTTTATTAATCCATACCTGGTGATTAACTCAGCACCCTATATGCTAGACACTGTTCACACACATACAAAAACCTGTGGCTTTAAAATGAGACTAGACTGATGTAACTTGTTAATTTATGAATCTGGCATAGCAAAGCAGTTGATATTCACACAGTGCTTGTTTTGTAAAATAATAAGTTCCAGAGCCCAAGGATCTGCTCGTAAGCCCGCAGCCGGAATCATCAAAGATTGGAGTGCCGAATACCAAGGCTGCATAGTCTTGATTCTAGGTCAAGCCTCTTCAATCCACCACTAGAGACACTTTACTTTTTTCCTCACTCTTACAAGTTCTTTTAAATCTGTATTATCACTTTTTGTCACTGTTGTTAGAACTGGCTATTTCTGGTTGGCTAAGGCTGACGCCAAAGCTAGGCAGTAACCACCATTCTAGTCAGGGCAAGGGAGTCACACGCCAAGATAACCCCTGCTCACCCCCTTGGTAGCTTGGCACGAGCAGTAAGGCTAAACTCAGAGGCAATGTGTAAAGCATTTGCGCCAGCACACAACAGCAACAACATACTAGGCACACCACAAAAGGAACTCCACACAAGGTTATTATAAAATAACTTTTGTATTGTAAAAACACATCAGATAGTATCACACAAAATACATGGTGCCAACTGGCATGGGCAATATTCACAAGGGATTATTTACAGGAGACAGGGCCACGTGGGCCACTGTCAGAATCAGAAATAGCACTTTTAGAATAAAGAATAATAAAGAATAAAAATCATAGTAGCACAAATTAGCAACTATGGCACACAACCAGTAACCACTGGTAACAGGAACCAGGACCTCACTAGGACCACCTGTACTAAAAGAACAAACACCTAAGTATCACACAGCACCTAGGGGTATAAACAAGAACACATTACCCATGATGCATGAAACACATTCAGAGGAGTAATAAAGGAAAACACATGATGCCTAAAAACATTCAGAGGTGTAAGACAAGGCACATGATGCATCACAAACACATTCAGAGGTGCAGCGCTAGGAGACACATGACGCCTAAACATTCAGAGGTGCAGCGCAGGGAAAGAAAGACACATGATGCATAAAAACATTCAGAGGTGTAAGGAAGGAAAAACACATGATGCATAAACCTACACATTCAGCGGTGTTCAGAACAAAGCACATGATGCAATAAAATACATTCAGAGGTGCAGCGCAAGAAGACACATGATGCCTAAAACATTCAGAGGTGCAGCGCAGGGAAAAGGAAGACACATGATGCCTAAAACATTCAGAGGTGCCAGAACAATACAAAAGCGCAAAAATCACATGATGCCTAAAAACATTCAGAGTTGCAGGAATAACACATGATGCAAGAAAACACATTGAGAGGTGCAATAACCATACAATTGCACAAAACTTACATAAGCCACCACCTGTGGCAGTCCCTAGGCCAACTGGCCTTGTTGGGGCTAAGACGCCCTGTGTCCAAATGTCAGGGCGCGCTACCATGCAGCGCCAGTCAGGGGTGCGCCACTGGCGCAAAACCTAAACGTGGCAGGTGCCCACTACTTGCTGGGCACCTGAGGACACTCACAAGGGCCTAAACGCTGCAGCTGGCACTAAGTCACTCACAAGGGCCTAAACGCTGCAGCTGGCACTAAGTGCTGTGCAGCTGTGACTGGCTGGGCACCTGTGTGCCATCTCTGTCCCTCTCAGGGACTCACTCTCCATCTTGCGCCTAAACGGTGCAGCTGCCCACTAATTGCTGGGCAGCTGGAGACAAACTGCGACAGGGACCTCACTGACCCTAGAACAGAACTGCGCCAACTGTTGGAGCCTCACAGGCTCTTAAACTCTGCGCAGGTTGGAGCCACACAGGCTCTGAAACTAGATATGGCCGTTGGAGCCCTCAGGTTCTGCAAACAATGGCCCCTCGAGCCTCGCTTGGCTCGTAAATACAACTGCCTTCAAGAGCCTCACTGGGCTCTAAATAACGATGTGCCCCCCTAGAGCCTCCGTGGCTCTAAACACAATCTGGGATTGAGCCTCTCGTGGGCTCTCAAGAAATATGCGCCGTCGTTGGAGACTCTCAGGGCTCGTAGGGAAGTCACCCGACTCCGTTGGAGTCCCACTCGGGAGACTCAAAATTATAAAATGCCACCTGCGCCTCTCGGGGCTCTCAAAACAAATATGGGCATTGGAGCCTCAGGCTCCGTTGGAACGTTGGGGCGGCCCACTGCCAGCTGGGGCTGCCCTACCTCCACTCTCGCCCATGTGCCGCTCTCCAGCACCAACAGCAGCCGCACGGAGCCCCCCCAGCCCTTCCGACTCACCGGGCTCTCTTGGGCGGGCTCCTCCGGGCGGCAGCTCTCTGCTGGGCGGCGGCTCTCCTTTGTCGGCGCTTCCTTCTCTCCCTGGGGCTCCCTCAGCACAAGGGAGCCCCAGCAGCAGGCCACGCTTCTTCTCCTCTTCCCGGGGCATCAGCAGGGCTCTCCCTAGAACGCGGGAGCCCTCCTCACATCGGCGCCGCCATGCTCCTTCTTCCTGGGGCAAGCCGTCGCGGCCCAACCAATGGCTACGGAGCCTTGCTGTGACGCAAGGGAATGCCGGGGCCAATCACATTGCGGCCCCGGGTGCCGAGCCTCCACCAATAGCAGTGCGGCCCTTGAAGGGGAGGCGGGCGCAGCGTCTCCTCCACGATCCACTGGCCGGCAGCGGTGAAACACGGGGCAAAGACCGGGTAGGCACCGGCTCTTCTCAGTAATTTAACAATCGAGGTGGCCACTCGATCAGGCCATAAACAAAAGTGCTCCCAAGCGCTGCAAGTGGCAGATGAAGAGCTTCCCGGCGCTTAGGTAAAGGTACCACAATCAAAGCGCTCCTCAGCGCTAGGGGGAAATAACACTCTCCAAATCGCTAGAAGGGCCATAGATCAGCGCTCCCAAGCGCTAACGGTCAGATACAGCGTTCCCCAGCGCTATAATTACAATATAGCGCCTCCAACTACAACTACAACAGGTCCTGGGGGGGATAGGAAGAAGGTCCAAAAGGGATCCTAGGGCAAAGTAAAGTCCCCCATCACCCTGGGCAAGGCAAAGGGGTCCCCCAGAAGTCCTCCAGGCATCCAGGGGCTGGACACAGCCCCTTCTTATACAGAGAAACGTCTTTGAAGTCTTTGTGCAGGCAGTGTGAGAACCAGCTGGAACTGGTTTTAGGGAACTCTCTTCAGTGTCAGGGACAAAGGTGACAGTCGCCCAGCGGGAGGTGGAGCCAGCATTGTGGTCAGGCAGGCACAGCCCTAGTCACTCCCAGGTGCCATCTCCTCCCACTTCCCTGGCAGCAGATGCAGCCTTTCATCCACGGGCTGACTCAGACAACCTCCTGGGGCATTCCAGCTCCTGTCACCCTCAAACCAGACAGTCAATCCACAAGCAGGCCCAGGCACTCCTGGACCAGGCTCACCAGCCAATCATACGCCAGACACAAATTACACAATTATGCCAACCTCTAAAAGTGGCACTTCTAGACTAGACACAGTCATGCCGCATATATCATTACGCAGCATTCAATCTCACGAGTTCGAACATATCAAACTCGACCCTGCACTCCCCACACATCAGGAACTACCATGGGCATACATATTCCCCATTCATTCCTATGGGAGGGCAGGTCACTCACCACACATACACAGAGAGCTCAAGCACTTTACACTGTACCACAGTGAAAAAGTGCGCAGAGGCTTAAAATCACCACCACCAGGTTCCAGAAACAGGCTAGGAAAAAGCAAAAAGTCTCAGGGTGAACCTGCCTAAAGGGCCGGGTCCAACACAACCCCCTTCCAGCCAAAACGCAGGGTAGACCAATCACTCCACTGATGGGCTTCCCTGCTTTGGGCAACAAAACACGGACAAGGACCCGCACAGCAGGGACACCTTCCGGTTTTTCGCCACTCTGAACCCACCTGGTTACCTCCAAACCAGAACTCTCTTCTCCTACCAGATCAGGACAAATTACACAAATATGCCAACCTCTAAAAGTGGCACTTCTAGACTAGACACAGTCATGCCGCATATATCATTACGCAGCATTCAATCTCACGAGTCCGTACATATCAAACTCGACCCTGCACTCCCCACACATCAGGAACTACCATGGGCATACATATTCCCCATTCATTCCTATGGGAGGACAGGTCACTCACCACACATACACAGAGAGCTCAAGCACTTTACACTTTGTACCACAGTGAAAAAGTGCGCAGAGGCCTAAAATCACCACCACCAGGTTCCAGAAACAGGCTAGGAAAAAGCAAAAAGTCTCGGGTGAACCTGCCTAAAGGGCCGGGTCCAACAACTGTCCTTTTGTCTTTCTCTTTGTCCTTATTTCCCTCTTTTGAGGCATATTTATTAGAAAATGATGCACCGCAGTGCTGCAAGTCATCTGCCTTGATGGCATTCTCTTCCTTGTTTGCTGCAGAATACAGCACACATAGAAAGCACAAAAAACAAGGAGAAACAAAGGGATTTCTCCTCATTGCGCCTCTTTTAAACCTCCCCTAGGGAGGCATTGGAATCTGATGCATTTACTTCAGAATCCATGAGCGTTGTGTGTAAACACCCACAACAAATGCCATGGAATGCCCCGTTCATGCAGAGTAATGCTTGAAAGGAGACCATATTTAGAAGACCATGAAAAGTACAGCAGGGAGACTTTGCGTGCCCTTGTATATATGGCTCAGCATTGTGCGCCACAAGAGCATCAATAAAAGTGACTCTCCTGGAGGCCCAGGGGCCTTGTAAATATAGCACTTGGTGTTTTGTCTCTCTTGCTTCACTTAAAAACCTGCAACCACCTGCTCAGTTTATGCAGTGACACTTCATCACCTCTGGTGCTTTTCATGAATGCTATTCCTTTGTTTCAGTATTTTTGCAAAGCATATAGTGGAAGTCTGGTGACCATTCCATGCAAAACCCATCAGTTACCCAGAAAACTCTCTTATCCTGTCTGCTCTAAATATTTTATGTTGGTAAATTCTAGGACTGGACTCTTGAAACAACTTCCATGGCTACTAATGAAATTACATTAACTAATATTATAGAATCCGGTATTGCAGCTTTCAATTAGTAGATTATCTTCCAAATGCACCTGAAATGTAACTTTTGACATGGGTGGCACGTTCATGACATCTCTACTAAATGTAAAACAGTCAAGGCTTTCGATGCCATAAAAGGATTTTCAACTATCGATGGGCGCCTTCGAATATGTCTTGACTGAGATAATTGTAGTACACGCAGAAGGCGTATGACAGTGTGTAACAGATTAGATTCGACAACTTAAATGTAAATTCATACAGAATAAAATAAGTATGTGCAAAATACTGAATATTTCCTGTTGGACAAGCATTGCTTGGCAGATCCTAACTGAAGTATTGTTATTTGTGAATAAAATACGTGCGCTGCAATAACTGGTAGAAGGAAACAGAATAGTAGGGTTAGCATTAGTAGAATGGTTAAAAAGATAAACAGTTCAACTATTTTTCTGTTGCTTAGAATATATGCTTGCATATACCAATATATGGTACTCCTCCCTAGTGCTACCTAACGTAGTGTGTCTAGGGTGAGTTAATCTGTCTAATCCCTGAGAGTGATCAAACTCCCTATTACCTGTGGGTAAGTGTCTTCAGGCTGGCCGTCTTGGTGCTACCAAAGATGTTACCAGATAAGGTTGAATATTTGTAGTCAATCGTTGGTAGCAGAGCTATGCTTCGTGTGAACGCTCCAATCAGGGAGAAGCTATTGTCTAACTTTTGACTGGTGCTGGTTTGTGGTACATACAAAAACATACATTTTCATAAAGTCAGAAAATAGCTGCTCCCTGATTAGAGGGTGCAAATAAAGCATAGCTCTGCTACTAATGATTGGCTGCAAATATTTAACCTTATCTGGTAACATCCTGTGATAAGTTCATAAGAGATAGTCCACCCAGAAAAAACACCAAAACACACAAAATAAGGGGAACAGGGATATAAAGCACTAGGCTATGTACAAATAGCCCATTGAATTGAATATGAATATGAGGTAGGTAAAATATGAGAATACACTCCAAGAATTGACTAGCACTCATTAGGGGCACAATGCAGGCCTTTATGTAAATACATTTCAGCAGAGGACAGTGTTTTCTCTTATCTGGAATAAATTGACCCGGTCCATACCAAAACCCAGGGACAGTGTTCCACCTAACGTGGGAAACGGAGAGATCCCCGATACTATTGGTCCTGACAAAAGCTGCTGTCCCATTGGGGGCACAGGTGGGCTGAAAAATGTAGACCATTTTTTACTATGTGACGTGAAGGACACATTATAAAAAAGTGCACATCCACTTTCCGTTTTTACTCTTAATCCTATCTAGATTTTTAATAAACCATTTCCTTTAGGAAAGAGGTCATTTTAAATAACTCATTCTTTTGTGGATCCCAGCTAATCTTTTCAATCAAGGAGATTACCTCGTGGTGGAGGAGATAAAACCCTATGATGTTGCCACGAACTGCTAGTATGTTAGTGGAAAAGTATATACTATTGACCAAAAAGAACTATGGCCCTACAAAGGCAGGGGGTTGTTATGATTTTCAGCAACCAGGACACCAGAGGGGATTGTGTGTGGACAAAGAAGTCACTCACTGGTGACCCCCCTAAGAGCATTGCCATTGTGTGGAAGGGGTGAACATTGACCCTAGGAATTCCAGAGGGCACACCGAGGTTGCCTTCATTTCAGTGGGTGGGGAGCAACTCGAACCCGTGGCTCACTGGTCTCCAAATATGGAAACGTATAGGCAGTGGGCAAAAACCAAAGGGTCATGGCAAAGCTAATTTCCACAGACCAGATAATTCCCAATGAGGTACACTAGACAGTCATCTCTAACAATGATATCTATTGCAGAGATGTAGCAATGGGATTGCAAAACTAGCACAGAAACCTCCCATAAGGTGTGGTCAATTTGTATGACAGTGTGCTACAACAGGCACCACGTCTGCTGCAAATAAGTGTAAATATTGAAAATGCCAAAGGGCAGTACGAAACATCACTTTATACATTTGTCTGGAGCACAAAAATGAACAAAAAAACATGGAATTATTTGAGCTCCAATCGTTAGTTGTATAGTCAAAACAGTATTTAATCACATGCAAAAAGTATTCTAATATATATTGTCAGCCATACACATCACATGATAGCTATTGATGTCTCGGTATGATATGGGCACAGCAAGTGTGGCATGAAAACAGCAAACATGTGTTGATTTGGACATCAGGGACATTTATCCCTTATAAGGGGGTTTCTCTGGCAATAATGTTTTGCTATAGTCCCACCCATCTTGCATATTTTGAAAAATATTGCAACCTTCCATCATATTGATAAAGATAGTTTTAGGCTACTTGGTATTATGTTGTTAGGAACCCCTACATCATACTTTAATGATGCTTTCCGGAAACTATTGACTGAGAGTTCTATTTATACTTTAGAAGCCCTAGAAGTCTTGCCTAAAACAAACCATGTGTTGGTTGTTTTCATGCCACATCTGCTGTGTCCACATCATACTGACACATCAATCACTACCTTGTAATGTGTATCGCTGACATTATGTACACTTTTACTAATTTTTGTATGTGAATAAAACATTTTATGACTATATAAGTAAAGATTGGAGATTTAAATAATTCCAAATGTTGTCATTCATTTTGGCTCCAGACAAATTTATAATCTCTGACAATAACACAAAGTCACATCCCATTGATATGGTAGACTTTGAGTGGGTAGGGGTTTCTTGCCTAAACAAAAAGAGGTAGCTATGTCCCCTGTCATCCAAGTGGAGTGCCTGCAGGGAAAATATGACTTGGAAACCCCTGCCTGGGCAGGGATTGAAAAGATGGCCCATGCAGCAGTGCTTGGCCTCCCAGAGTGTGAGTATGTCAACTAGAGTACAGGCAGCCTTACAGGTGGTAAGTCAAAGGACGCTAGAGTATGGAAGAATGGCCCAGGTCCCTAGTAACATGAACAAGGGTAAGAAGGTTGGTCTCTGGTCAGCCAGCTTCCCAGAGTCCTTACTTCCACATTCATCCTAAATCTGAGAGGAAAGCCCATAGCTGCGGGGGCAAACATCTGCTTGTTGGGACTTACCTGCACCGCCGCCAGTAAAAAAACTCGACTTGGCGCCTCAGTGCCCCAGCGCCCCAGCGAGGACACAGCGCTTGGACTTCAAGCCCCGGCGTGACCCGCGGCAGGAGGTTGACGCTGCCCACGGCAATCCTGCGCCCGGTGGCGCATAAGAGGCCGCGAGGGCTCCCGTGGAGCTGGAACCCTCAGCTGCGGGGGCAAACTTCTGCTTGTTGGGACTTACCTGCACCGCCGCCACTAAAGACCCGACTTGGCGCCTCAGCGCCCTAGCGAGGACACAGCACTTTGGACTTCAAGCCCCGGCATGACCTGCGGCAGGAAGTTGACGCCGCCCACGGCAATCCTGCACCCGGTGGCGCATAAGAGGCAGCGAGGGCTGTGGCATCGCGGGACGCACACGGGCAGCGCCGGGAGAAGCCCGGGACAAGGGCGGGCCGTCTGCGGCCGTCAGAGGCCAGAAGAGGCTAGGCTGGGCCACCCCACTGACACCTTCAATCTCAAACTGTAAGCTCTTTTTTAATCTGCACTGCTGTATTTGGTTGCAGGGGGTTTGACAGTGGGTTATTAGTATCTGACTGAAATCTTTATTATGAACAAAAGGAAAGTGGGGGACAGGGTGGTGGGTACTCTTGACGCCTTCCTCATAGGAGCGGAATCTGTACTAATTCATGAGATTGAGGCTACCGAGCGTAGACTCTCCCTTGATCCCACTCTCTTAAGGAGGGGACCATTGCCATGTGCTCAGTTACCTGTTATCCACTTCCAATGATCTCCCCTCGCCAAGGTCACCAAGCTTGCTCCCCATAAGCCCAGAACAGCTCACCTCACAGTCCCAGAGTAGTGTGAGTAGTCCGGCTATGCTAATGACAAGAGGGATTAAGGCTTTGGGTGGCATTAACAAAGGACCTCCAAATAAAAAAAGGAAGGGGCGAGGTGCCAAGATACAAAAGTCTCCTTTAGCTCCCTGTGGCCCGAGTGGAGTATTTGGTTTTGGTAACTCTAAATCTACTAAATCTAACGCTAACGTGCCTATGGTTCTCGCTACCCCTCCGTTGAATAGTAGTGACATCTGTACTATATTAAAGGAGCAACTATCTGTTCTCCTTGAGCCGCTCCTTAAAAGATTAGACTCGGTTGATCTTAGATTATCAAAGATTGAAATGGCACTGGCATGCCCGACCCAAGTGACCCCGGCTCAGCCTAGTAAGCAGGCTCCAACAAGCACTATCCCAGTTAGAGTGGGGGAAATCCATAGGGATCAGGGTGGGGGGAAGGCGAATGCCAGATACTGGTGGGAGGGGCTTACACAGCTGGGAGTGCTACTATTAGGAGCATCCCAGATGCTGTTTCAAGTATCGATAAGATTGTGCCCAACAAAGGCCCCTTGAGACAGAGGGTACACAGAGACTGGATGAATAAGGTAATGATGGTAGGTTAGAGAAGCACCCTTACCTCCATTTGCCACCCGAAGCAACCCCCTATACATTTATTCTAGCGAATGCCCCCCCCCCCTTGCTCAGGGCTCTTTTGAGCATTGGTCAACCCTTAAAAATAACGCCCTCTATTTTTTTAATAAAAAGACTGGCATTGGGGATGCCCTACTACAGGAGTTTAAAATGGTGAGACGTATTGAATGGGTTGGACATTCCACCAAAACTATGTCAGGAGACTGTGTGGTCTTGAGCTTTAGGTCACCTGGGCTGGTCCATCATATCTTTGAGACGGTTGGTCACGACCCACTCGATAGGCCTGCCATTGGCATTTTCCCCCTTGGTTTTTTCTACAAACAGCATTTGCAGTCCAGACAGAGGGATACTCGAGTTTTACAAAGGATTGCCTCAGGCCCGATTTTGCCATCCAGCTCAATAATCGTTTTGAGGCTTTCTCCTCACTCAAAGAAATTGATAGACTGGGGATGGATGCACAGGGGGGTTCAGCAAGAGGAGGCATTAAGGAGGATGTAGGGGTTCCTACAACGTTCGGCCACCCAACCCTAGCAGTATTTAAAGCCCAAACCCCCCTCCATACTCCTGTGGTATTGGCGCCAGATAACTATTCGTTGGAAACAGTAGCTGTTACCGGGTGTTTCGACTCTGCACTACAGAAGAATCCCTTGTCTATCTCTTCATGGAATATAGCGGGTTTTGAATCAAAGGTTGCATCAGCCGATTAGATATCCTTTATTGAAGATGAAGATATCTGGGAATTTCAAGAAACATGGTCTACTGAGGCCGTGTTCCATGCTGGTTTCTTAAATTTCTATAAACCAGCAATAAGAGGCCCAAGGGGAAGATCACAGAGAGGGCTAACCTGCTGGGTAAGGCAAACCGAGGGGATAACTGTTGATGAGGTTTATCTAGATAGCCCAGATATCCTGGCCATTAGAGTTAGATCTACAAGATGTCTAGATCTACTCTTGTTTAATGTCTATGCCACGGGCCAACCGGGTGGTAGGCGTTCTCAGGTTATTGCAGCCCTTGAGACTTTCTAACTGAAGGTGCACCTAATGCAAATTTAATTATTGCAGGAGATGTTAATACCTGCATTGAGCCCCTGGACACCGAAGATGGCAGGCTTGGTGATGAGGTGGATGCGATCTGGGGTGTGCCACAGCTGGACCTTCAGCCCATTAAAAAATGGACTGAGGCAACCCCCCAGGTTAAAGGAATGTGCCTGGAACTGGGTCTCAGGGCAGTTAACGGTAGGACAACGTCCGATGCCATGGATGCGGTGACTTTTGAGAATGGGCGTTCTAAAAGCCGCATAGACTACATTCTAGTGAATGTGGAGATTTGGCCCTTAGTTTCAGATATGGAAGTTAAATGTTGCCCCGAAAGCGATCATAATCCCCTGGTCCTTACTCTGAATGACAGGAGTTTTTGTGGCATGCCCTTTACGGAGGGGGACTCCTGCCCCGTCCAAGTAATTTTGGCAAACGATTTGAGAAGGGTCCGATGGGTCAAGGTGGCCATCGACGAAAGGAAGGTGCTAGAGATTAGGGCACTAGTATCAGGGTCGCTAAGGAAACTTGAGGAATGTGGCTCACAAGAGGTCCTTAATGTTAATTTAGATGGGATCCATAACAGACTCTTTATTGGGCTGAAAAGGTGTTTTATCAATACCAAGTCAGCTAGGAAGGTCATTAAGCTAAAACCAAACTCATGGTATAATGACTCGTGTAGGCTTGCACATAAAGCTTTAGTGGTAGCTATCAAATCTAGGAATCACCCCAATATCCAACAGTCTAGAATATTTTATAAATTCACCTTAAGAAAGGCAAAGAGAGACTGGGACGAGGGGAGTTGGCAGGACCTGCTACTAGCATGCAAAGGCAGGAACATGACCCAGTTTTGGGACTTAATAAAATGGGGAAATGGGCAGAGGTCGATCATCCCAAGCAATAATGTAGAACCACAGCAGTGGGTTGCCTTTTTTGAAGCCCGATTCCAGAAGGACAAGGAAAGCAACGCCCCTGCCCTGCATATTACTTCAGACGCGCCCCTGCTATTTAGTACTAATGAGGTCGAGGCATCCTTGAAAATCATCCCAAGTGGTAAGGCACCTGGGTCTGATTGCATTCCAGCTGATCTTTTTAAGCAGAACCCCGACCTCTGGATCCCATATATTACGAATTTAATTAATTCATTAGCAGGGGAAGCCCCAATTCCTGCATCTTGGTCCGGTGCGGAAATCATCCCGATTTATAAGAAGGGTAATCGTTTCGTACCGGCCAATTATAGGCCCAAAAGCCTTATCGATGCACTGCAAAAAATTGTGGCACGAGTCCTACTGGGTAGAATCCAGTGTTGGATGTCTGAAGCGAAAATCCTTTCCCCATTACAGGCAGGGTTTCGGGCCCATATGGGGACTTTGGATCAAGCCTTTAGATTTGTTCTGCTCAATTGGAAGGAGGTCCTGTTGGGCAGCGGTATGATCTTTGCTGCTTTCGTGGACCTAAAATCCGCGTTTGACTTAGTTCCAAGATCTAAACTGTGGGATGTCCTACTAGGATTGGGGATGCCCAAGGAATTGGTTGCTTTTGTGATAAGACTCCACAGTTCCATTTATGCCCAGGTCCGCTGGGGGAAACCGGGGGAGGTCACTGAGAAATTCACAGTGGGGAAGGGCGTCCGTCAAGGGTGCGTGCTGGCTCCCACCCTATTTTCACTATTTATAAATGGGGTGGTTCAGTACTTTGATAATTACCCTACGGACGTGCCTACGCTAGCTGGCCAAAGGGTGCCCCTGCTCATGTTCACAGACGATACCTTGATTTTATCTAAGATGAGACAGGGGCTACAGTTGGCTCTGTCTCACTTTGAATTGTTCTGCTGCGATCATGCACTTGTGGTCAATGTAGAGAAGACCAAATTTATGGTACTTCATGGGGCTAGGCCTGTCACATCAAGAGTTTTCATGAGTGGAAAACTCTTGGAGCAGACCAATGTCTTTACCTACCTGGGGGTTACCTTTGGTGAAAAATTGAGTTGGTCTCCCCAATTGAAGCTACTTGAGTTGAAACACTCTCAGTTAGCGGGAGCATTGGCAAAGGAACACAGGCAGTCACAGACTAAGCATATAACCCCATTATTAAAATGTACTCCGCGAAAATCATTCCAGCTATTTTATATGGTGCTGAGATTTGGGGATCTAGTAACTTAACCTACCTAGCATTAGCCCAAAACAAATTTTTAAGATAAATTGTGGGCATCCCTAAATCTACCCCGCGCATCCCTCTCCTGTTAGACCTTGGCTGTCATGCACTTGAGGATATTGCACGGTTTAGGATGTTGGATTTCTGGAGACGGCTCTGGATTACTCCAGAATTACATTTGTTTGCAAGGGGCCTGACTGAAGTAAGGGGACTGGATCATTCGAACAAGATTACATGGTTAACTAGTATTAAAACTATGCTCACTGATATGGGGATGAGGGATCTGTGGTACAATCCAGAGTCTGCGGAATTCCCACCAAAAGTAATATACAGAGCAGCCTATTGGAACCTAATCAAAAGTAGGAGGTATTCTGCTTTGATTAGCTCATCCCTGTCTGGAGATTTTTGTGAGCTTAAAGATGAACCTTGTATGGAAAGCTATTGGGATCTAATAATGACACCCACAGACCGCAAGCTTTACCACCAGTTCCGAGTTGAGACTCTTCCGCTTTGGAAGTTTACATGTAAATGGTCTCCAGGCACTGGAGACAAATGTCCATTTTGTCCGGATAGCATAGAAGACATTGATCACCTCCTATACGTCTGCCCTGATTAACAACAACCCCGTAGTATGTGGCTCAAACCCTTACGAACCTTGGGAACTAGCTATGAGCAGATTGCTAAAAGGCTACTGAAAACTGGTTAAAATGAAATGAAATGAAAAGAAGTTTTATAAAGCGAGGTAGCTGCCCTGAGGCGTCCAAGCGCTAAAGAAAGTGGTGCTACCTGATGAGAACGGTCGACAGGGAGATTTTAGCCAGATTTATTAAAAAGAAAAGTTTTTAACTGTTTGCGAAATGAGGACAGATTGGAGTTGGATCTGAGATAAAAGGGGAGTGAATTCCACATTTTGGCTGCGTCATAAGAAAACAACTGGCCTCCTGATCTTGATCTCCTAATTTTGGGGACTGTGGTAGGATGTATGACGTTACAACGCATACTGTTACAACGCCTACCTTTACAATGCATTTTTTACACAGCAACATCCATTACAACGCATATCAATACAATGCATGCCATTATAACGAATTCTTTCAAACTACCTTTACAACGCATTCCACTACAACGCATACTACATTTACAACGCATACCATTACAACGCATAACATTACATTGCTTGTAAGGTAAGTATTGGATAGTGTAGGGGTAAAAATTTCTATTCTAACTCCAAGGGGTGCAACAGTAGGGTAAGTGTTGGATAGTGCAGGGGTTAAAACTGCTATTCTAACTCCAGGGGGTGCAACAGTAGGGTAAGTGTTGGATAGTGTAAGGGTACTATGTGTTGTAATGCTATGCGTTGTAATGGTATGCGTTGTAATGACTGCGTTGTAATGGCATGCGTTGTAGTGGTCTGCGTTGTTGTGTCATGCGTTGTAATGGTTTCGTTGTAAATGCATGCGTTGTAATGGATGTTGCATTGTAAAAGTTTTGTTGTAATGGTAGTGCGTTGTAAAAGTTGCGTTGTAAAGGTTATTTCCCCTGTGGCAAGAAAGGCATGAGTAGAACGAAGCTGTTTATTGGTATGGTACAGGGTGAGAAAAGAATGATTATTCACTGGACCTGTTTTCCAATAAGCCTGATGAGAAATACACAGGGATTTAAAATTATTTCTCTCCCTAACCGGGAGCCAATGTAGGCTCCTCAGCCCAGGCTTAGCTGAGAGCCTACGGGGGAGCTGAAGCAGCGTTCGCGCCGCACAGTTCTGAATTAACTGAAGTTTCCGTAAAGTGTATTCAGGGGCTCCTAGATAAAGGGCGTTGCCAAAGTGGAGGCGAGACTGAATCAGACCTTGAACCATCATTTGTTTGGCCTCGAAGGGCAAGAGGGGGAGAATCTTCTTGATAAGTCTGAGCAGGCCAAAACAAATGGCTGATAGCCGGGTTGCCTGGCTGTTAAAAGTAAAGGGCCTGTCCAGCCAGATACCAAGGCTTTTTATGGTATCTTTGGGTGTTGGTGGAGGGCCCAGACAAGGAGGCCATATTGAGGTAATCGTAGGGGAAGCAGAGCAGCCTAGAAGCATAAGTTCTGTCTTGTCTCCATTAATTTTGAGACATGAGGCAGTCATCCACTTTTTTACTTCCTCTAGGCAGCCCGCCAGATCAACCTGTGCTGATTGGCAGTCTCGCTGTGTAAGAGAAACCACTAGCTGATTATTGTCCGCATATGTAATGATCTTAGTACCATAGGGACAGAAAATCTCAGCCAGTGGTCTCATATATACGTTGAATAACGACGGGCTCAAAGATGACCCCTGCGGTACCCCACAGCCTAGGGGTCTACTGAAAGAGACAGTATACCCTTCAAAGACCTGAAAAGATCTATCACTCAAAAAAGACTTGAGCCAGGTTATCGCTCTCCCTGACACTCCTAGGCTGAGGAGTCGATGCAGTAGAATTCTATGATTCACTGTATGGAACGCGGCACTTGATCGAGGAGGATGACTGCCACCGATCACCCCGATCCAAGATCCCTCTGGCTTCCTCTGTTACCGCAAGCAGGGCAGTCTCTGTCCCATGCTTGGGGCGAAAGCCCATCTGGGTAAAATCGAGCAGATGGTTGCTCTCGAGGAACCCGTCAAGTGCCCATTGATGTGTTTCTCGAGGATTTTTCTCACCCAGGGAAGCAGAGATAGGGCGGTAATTACTAGAGTTGTTGGGATCCAAATTTGTTTTTTTAAGGAGTGCTCGTACCATGGCTTGTTTCCACAAGGGAAGGACAATGCCTGAGGATATGGATGCATTGAGTAGGTCAAGAATAGTGGGGAGAATAGTATGAGTGGCAGCAACTAGGGTGCAAGGGGGGGCTGGGTCACAGGGGGAGCCCGATTTTACTTGAAGCAATATGGGTCCGAGCATCTCTGGATCTAACAGGGGAAACTGGTCCAAGGTATTTAATGAGTGTTGCATAGTATCTTGAAGGGGCGGGGTGGACAATCAAAGTGAGGATCCATATCGGCATCGGGAAATGACAGGTAAATTTGATGAATATTTTGAAAAAAGAATTCAGCCAAATCGTTACAACGGGATTGTATGTTGTGGTTAAATGGCAGGGTTTGGGGAAGTTTAGTAAGACTTTTTACAACCTGATAGATTTCTTTTGGTTTGGAGCTAGCTGCCATGATTTTTCCTGTAATAGAAAGCGGATTGTGCAGTTTTAATCTCATTTTTATAAGATCTTATCGCCTACCTATATATGATTTTATCTGCTGCAGCATAGTCCAGTCGCCACTTCCTTTTCAATTTTTTACACTGACGGTTTTTTCCCTGAGCCCAGCCGAATACCATTGAGCATTTTTCCGAAATCGTTTCAAGGTAGTTTTACGAAAAGAGAGTGTGGAGTCGAGTGAGTTCGAGATCCAATTATTGTAGTTGTTATTGGCTAGTATGGACTCCTGATTAATTAGAGGTTTGGAGATCTCTAGGGCTGCGGTCCATTTGTCTAGAGGGAGTTTGGACCAATTGCGTGATTTTCTTGAAATAGGGATTAAGGGGGAAGTTATATATGTTCCAAATAAGAGGGATCAGGGAATGATCCATCCATGGAAGACGGATAGGCCGACCTACCTTAAGCTCAGCACAATTACTAAACACAGGATCAAGAAGATGACCTTTAGTATGGGTAGGGGAAAGGACAAGTTGTTCCAATTGTAACACAGAGAGACTGGCTACCAGCTCTAGAGCAGTGTGGTCGGAGGTGTTGTCAAAGTGAATTTTTAAAATCACCTAGCAAAGTAAAGTTGGAAGGAGTGGTGACTAGGTCGGCAGTGGTGGAGGGTAGAACAGTGTGAAACTGTTTTAAAGGTCCGGGAGGGCGGTATATAAGTATTCCAGAGAAGCTATTCTTAGGAGAGAAGTCAATTGAGAAGGACAAACTTTCACAGTCTGGGATGGAATCAGAAGAGCAGCGGCACGTAAAGTGATCTTTATGTATAATTGCCAGACCACCTCCTTTTTCATGGGAATGATCCTTTTGTGCCATCTGATAGCCTAGAGGAAGTGCTTGTACTAGGTCTGATTCGGAGTCAGAAGTTAACCAAGTTTCAGTTAAGAAAATTGCATCTGGCGCGAGTTCATCTAATAGCAGGGCAATTTCTGTACAATGTTTAGGAAGGGACCTGCAGTTTAAGAGATACATTTTGAGTTCCAAGCTTTCTTCTTTGTGGTGGATGGTATTAAGCTCAGTGTTACACTGGAGGCAGATAGTAGGCAGGTCTGATGGGTGGCAGGAGTGATGACACGGAGCTTTTACCTTTGTTCCTAATTTAAGAAGAGAGTTGGGGCTATAGCATCTGAGGTGTTCAGGAAAGGATGCAGGGGTTGTGGTCCCTGGCCTTAGCCGGCCTTGGACGGGCGCAGATGGGCTTGCCTTAGGCGCGCCCACTGCGCGTGTCCGCTGCACAGCCGGCGTGGGGTACTCATTATATAGAGGAAAAGAGGGAGTGGCCGAACCACTACACCGGCAACCTGGCCTTACCCCCAAGATGGCGTCTTGCTCCCTGTGACAGCGCCTAGTCGGCTGTTGGGGATATGGTGCAGTGAGGCGAGTGAGGAGAGGTAGGTTGTGCAGGTTAAAAATTACAACAGTTTTAAAAATGTTATCAGCGACGACTAACTCTCCCGGCTTCCGCCTCAGGAGATGGCACAAAATTCTAATAAGCACGCGTGGCTATGAGCGCGACTTATGTACAGGTGAGGGTGGGCGGGAGGTCCAAACCACTACACCGGCAACCCGGCCTTACCCCCAAGATGGCGGCTTGCTCCCCGTGACAGCGCCTAGTCGGCTGTAGGGGATATGGTGCAGTGAGGCGAGTGAGGAGAGGTAGGTTGTGCAGGTTAAAAATTACAACAGTTTTAAAAATGTTATTAGCGATGACTAACTCTCCCGGCTTGCGCCTTAGGAGATGGCACAAAATTCTAATGACCTCGCAGTCATAGGGGTGGCTAAGTTCCTGAGCTGGTCTTGGACTTCGGGAGAAAAATGGGGAGTCCTAATAGCTTGTTATAGATATTCCTTAGCACAGCATGGTATGAAATGGAAATTTACTGGTTTTTACTTTTTGCTGATTGTATATAGATGAAAAGTCTTGTGTGTGTGATGTACTTAATTCTGTCTTATGAATTATTAAAATTGTAAATATATTTATTTATGTTTTTATCATGAATGGTAAACTTGTAACGACAGATTTTATGGTGTAACTATTTTTGTGCCCAGCTGTACCTTGTATTTTATTATATTCTCTGTCTTTTAAGATGAATAATCGCAATAAAGGCTTTTTTTAATTGAATTGAGAGGAATGGTCTGACACTTGATAAAGAGGATGAGCCCTTGACAAACATACCAGACCTGGCAGAGCTTCAGGGAGCAGATGGTTCCTCCAGACATAGGACTTGAGCCATGGGGAGAAGACTTGTCCACTCTTGAAGGCCTGAGGCATGAGATGAAAGACAACAACAAGGGTGGGTCAGTGATGAAGATATACTGGGAGGAGGGAGACCTGTAGAGTGAGACAAGAGACCCAAACCAGGGGCAGCCATGGAAGAGGTGACACCCCAGCAGTACAGAGAAAAACCTGGGATAGGTTGCTCAATCACTTTTATTGGTCCAGATGACAGAGCAAGAAGTTATGCTGTTCCTATGTCACCTGTCAAGCCAGTGGCAAAACAAGGGGCAAGCCAAAGGATTAACTAATACTACTTCCTGTAGACTCTTTTTAAAAGGTTGGTATTTAACATTGTTGGTACTCTAGATCCACAAACTGCATCTCAAAATAGGCTCATCTTGATAGTAATGGACCATACCACCAGGTATCTAGAAGCAGCTCCATTCAGGACATTGACTGCTCCTGTTGGTCACATTCATCCGAGCAGGTTTCCCTAAGGAAGTAATTTCAGATAGAGCCACTAACTTTATGTCTGCCTCTGATGTGTCTTATAAGTTCACCACTCCCTACCTTCTGCAAGGTAATAGTTTGGTTGAGAGATTTACCATGAGCATGAAAGGCATGATAGTGGATTTGCCAGAAAAAAACTAAGAAGGAGATGGAATGCTCTCCTACCAAGCTCCCTGTTTGCTTACAGGGAGGTACCCCAGAGAGGAGTGGGCTTCAGCCCCCTTGAGCTCTTCCTTGGGCACCTTGTGAAACGTCCACTGAGTTTATGAGAGATGGATGAGAGAGGTCCATCAAAGAGCCTAAGCAAGACATAGTAGATCATGTGAAGACTAGCCAAGAGCTTGTCAAGCCCTAGAATGCCCAGAAGTCCTTACTGGTATATTACCAACCAGGAAAATTGGCATGGGTTTTATTGCCTTTAGCTCCTAGGCCCCTCCAGGACAAGTGGACTGGGTAATAATCCACAATCCATATTTGTAAAGCATGAACATATCACCCCTTAAGGTTTCAAGGTGATGAGTGCCATCAGGGAAATTAAGTGAGTAATTACCAAGAGTCACAATGTGCTGAGATAAGCTGCCGCTGAGGTACGAACCATGAGCCTGCGCTCAAGAGTCAGTCACTCTGGCCACTGTGCCACACCTCTTCCCTTCCTCTGCTCATGGTGACAAATGAAGGGAAAGAAAAAGAAATTGAACCTCTCTATGACCTACTGTCAAGCTGTGTAAAAAATGGCTCAGTGGATGGAGTAGTTCCTGTCCTCCAACTTGACAGACTAACAGCAATAGGACTGTTACAACTTGATAAAACAGCTTGCTGGTCTGTTTTCCATGACCGTAGGTTTGACAACTTGGTGTACCCTGTTGTGGACACTGGTGAAAGCTTGCGTGTCAAGAGAAAGAATTATAGTCAGATCAGGTAAAGCCTAGCATCAAAGCTGAGTTTGCCAAGATGCTAGAGGTTGGGGTGAATGAGTCATCTAATAGTCCATGTGCTAGCCCAGTGGTGCTATTGCCTGAATCCAAATAACCTGGGATGAGACTCTTTGTGAACTACAGAGCAGATAGCCCTCACCCAAAGAGCTAAGGGGAAGTCTGTTGTTTCAATTAATGAAGGTCATTTGTTGTGCCCTTTGGTTTGACAAATGCGCCCACCACCATCCAAATATTGGTGAACAGAGTTCTTTCAAGATTAGAGAGTTTCAGTGCAGCATGTCTAGATAATATTGCTGTATTTAGTTCCACCTGGGAGGAGTACCTGGTCCACCTGAAGGAAGTACTTCAGGCCCTGCAGCAGCAGGCAGGCCTGACTATCAAAGCAAGTAATTGCCCTATAAGGCAAGGCCTAGTTGTGTACTTGGTTCCCCAAGTAGGTGGAGACTCTTTACAATCTCACCAACCAAATACCTTTTTGGCCTGGGTAGCTCCTAAGACACAGACCCAGGTCAGAGACTTTCATGGCCTGACTGTGTACTATAGGAGGTTTGAGAAGGAGTATGATACCATTGTGGTAACCCTGATACAATTCACTACAAAGAAACAGTCCTCAAAAATGTACCCGAAAGGAGCAGTGTTAAATGGCTTTTGAGACCCTAAAGGGCTCCGCAGCTGTCCTAAAGACCTGATTTCAGGGAAGATTTACTGTCCAGACAGATGCTTCTGAACATTTGATTGGGACAGTTTTGGCACAGGAAAATGAGGAGGACCAGGATCAACTAGTTACATTTATTGGTAGGCGACTTCTCACCAGAGAGCAGCATTGGAATGCCATTGAGAGGGAAGCCTTCGCTGTAGTTTGGGCATTTTCTGTATTTTATTCAATTGTATTTCTTTTTTTAAGGTGTAATGCATATATGTTTATTGTTTTTACTTATTACGTTAAAATAACACACCTGTATTAACACTTAAAAATACAAATTTCCTTTTTTTAGTGTGTGTCCATTATTATGATGAATGCTTGCACCATAACAACTGTTTTTCTAATTTTTGGACTTTTTAAATATGTCATTAAAAAATCTGTTGCAAATCCTGTTATAAATATAAGTATGATATGTATGTCACATTTTCATCATTAATGTTTTTAATAATCAATTAATTGTAAATGAATGATAGTGTTAGGACAAACTTTGTCAAATTAATATATTTTTTAATAATTGTAGTAATTCTCCCATGACATTTTTTTTCTATTAAAAAAAAGAAAAAGAAGGGTTTTCCACAGTAACACTTTGTGGCATAATTGCCCATAACTTTCCTCCTAAACATAGTTTAAATGGTAACCTCCTCATGAAGGGGCATCTATTGGGCACAGGGCAGGCACCTCAAGGATTTGTTTTGAGAGGGGTGGGTTTAGCGACTAAGGGTAGGAAGAGTGGTTGAGGATTGGCTTTTGGAGGTAGAGGAAGCTGGAGTTGGTGATGTGCTTGTGTCTGTATTTTTGCCAGTTGTATTTAGGTCTGGTGTTTGTTGTGTATGTTTCAATGTGTTTTGTGGCTGGTCCTTGAAACTCTGGTGAGTGTGTGTGTTTGCTTTTGGTTGGTGTTTTATGTGTAGGCGTGCTTGTGTGTGTGTGTTGTTTTGATGAATGTGTTTTTGTGGTTGTTGGTTTGGTTGTGGTGCTTGTGTATGTATATTTGGCACTTGCATGTGGGTTCTGTGTTTGTTTTTTATGTTTGGATGTGTGTTCTTTGACTTGTGTTTGATATTCTGGTGAGTTTGTGTATTTGCTTTTGGTTGGTGTTTTGTTTGGAGGGGTGCTTTTATGTGAGTGTATTGGTTTTAATAAGTGTGTTGTTGTGGTGGATGGGTTGGTTGTGAAGCTTGTAGGTGTGGTGGTGGTAGTGCTGGTTGTGGGTGTGGTGATAGTTTTGGTTGTGGCTATGGTGGTGGTTGTGGGTGTTGTGCTTGTTGATGTGGTTTCAATAGTGTGTGTATTGTTGTTTGTGTGTTTGTTTAGGTACTGGTATTTTTAAAATCTTTACTCTATTGTTTGGTCCTCATATGTGACAAATAAGTAAGAGCTGTATGATCAGGTACTGGAGTCGTACACCCACATCCTGGTGGGAATTAACTCCTCCTGATACACTTTCCGTCAGCCAGTTTTAGAGGTTGTGGGGTCACTCCACCCTACCTCTCCTTGGATGAAGATGTCTTAATTCTTGAACCATTAGAGTCCCTGTCCCCAAGCATGGTTTTGAAAGTCATATTAAAAAGGCTCCCAGGTGCTAACCCTCATTGGACCCATTTACACGGTCCAATCCACCCATATGCTTCACTGACTTTAACCAACCCAAACAAGATGGTAGAGTCATAGAAACTCAGTTAATGCAGATTTACCTATGTGCTATTACTATTTAAATAAGTAGTAATTGCTCTTGCAATTTCCTTCTCTTCCCTTTAAATCCTATGAAAACCCAACTATGATCAAAGACAGGCTTACCACTATTCCCTTTTCCATAACCTTCTTGCCAATAAGCTTGGATTCCTGGACATTGCCAAAAGATGGGTACATCATCTACTGTCTCCAAATCATATTTCGGGCAACACTTAATTTTCTTTTCTCCCATTTTAGATAATTTCTTGGGGGAACAGTAAGCCCTGTGTAAAGTGAACACATGATTTCTCGTTAGGGGTGCAAATCTAATGAAAGACCAAAGTGTAGTCTTTGATACTTGCCAGAGGGATAATAAATCTGCTGCGGATTGGATGTCTTTCGGCCTTTCTTCTTGCAGATTTCTTCCTCCCAGTCTGTTGTTAGTCACACATTCGATTGGTCTCACACCCTGCTCACTAATTGCAGGTATTTAAACCTGGAGAGCCTATTATTTTATTTTCTTGTTAGTATCCCAGGATATTCAGGTATCCTTGTCCGTAAGCCGAACCCATTTCTCTGCTCTCTCATCCATTAGTGGGATGGCTAGAGAGTACAGGAGGCAAGTTGGGGATCCAGGGGATTTCCCAATTTGGGCCATTTGGCTAATATTATAGCACTCCTAGCATTTTCCTAACCTGAATCCATAGCTTACATGCTGCTCTTAGCACTCTTAGATGTACCCTTTTGAAATATTTGGGGTGCCCATATTTAAAGAGGAAGTAGTTTCCTTGTTTTGCCAGGTCTTTTGTGAAAGCACTGTAACAGTGATGGACCTGTTGGTAATGCTTCCTTAGCAATACTCTCTTATTTTTCAATTAAAAGACCCAACAGTGGTCGCGATGGATACCAAGGATCAGGGAACCCTTAAGAGACTTAAATCAGATCACTCGAACCCGGGATCACCAAACAAACCAAAGAAAGTTACTCCGGACGCACTTGACATGATATTGAATAGGCTAGACGAAGTGAAGGACCTAGCCAAGGTCACTAAAGAGGAAGTGGTGGCAATCCGTCAAGATATCCGAGATACTAATGCGCGCCTAACAGAAACAGAATCCCGGATCAGTCGCCTGGAAGACATAGAGGTTAAAACTTCAACGGCTCTGAAACACCTACACATCTCCTCTGACCAGACAACTAGACGACTGGCCGAGTTGGAGGACAGGAATAGGAGGGGGAACCTACGCATTTTTGGAATTCCGGAAGGGTCCGAAGAGTCGGAAGGTTCTTGCATTCGGTTCTTGGAATCCTGGTTCACTAAAGCCACAAACCTGACTTTTACCAACCCTCTTGAATTTGACAGAGCACATAGGGTACCAGGGAGAATCACTAAGACGCAGAGAGGACCAAGGCCCATCGTATGTAAACCGTTACGCTACCAACATGTGGAGCAAATCCTTGCCTTCGTGCGGAAGCACAATCATATTCTGTGGAAGGACACCAAGGTCTACATTTCTCAAGACTACAGTAAGGAAACCGTAGAAATAAGGAAGGCCTTCCTTGCCCTACGTCCACAACTGTCAGTGAAGGGATACCAATTTGGTTTTGTGGGCCCAGCGAAGTACAGGGTGACAATACGTGGATCGTCTCACTACTTCACGGACCCTATGAAGCTCAAACGTATGCTTGAAGACGTGGAAGAACGAGATATGGAACGCGACATGGAAACTAATAACCCAGATAGTCTAGCAGCCTCGGCTTCAGCTTCAGGATACAAATGACCGCATCTGAGTTTTAGTACTCTCATCAAGCTATCTATGCTCTGTTAATTCTACAAGCCTAATGGGCTTGTCAATTGCAAGGTAACTACAGGGTAGGCTCTCAAGTTTACAGACACCTTCTAGCACTGGAAGTTCTATGGTGCCTTGGAATGTGGCGTAAGGGTTTGAACTAAAGTCCTGGAAGTTTCTTTACTTTACTTCTCTCGTTTTGATCTGGCGTAGACCTGCTGTTATTGATCTAAACTTTTTGAATTGAGCTGGCTCGCCTTGTTGATTCCACTGAGGCGGTTGCCAGTGAGATATGAATCGTAACGTTTTGACTAAATCCAGACTCCGGTACACTGGCAGGATAATTCGGAGTAGACCGGATTCCGCTCCGGCCATGCTGAGACTCTTTGTTTAAGGGAATGATTACTGCCGATCTATTGTTTTTGCTTAGGTTATTCACCACTGATGCATAGGGTTAGAAACTACTAGCCATTACGGGCCTTTAATGAAGGATATGAAGTTATAATACCTTTCAATGGGCCGTGTCGTTGTACTCTCAACTTTCTGTTCGATAGTTACAATCTAGTGGGTACTCAGGATCATTTCTGATTTATCAAGAATATACAGTGGAGCGCACTATTGATTCCATGTTGGTTCTGCCACACCATTCCAATGTTCCACTGCTTGCGTAGTGTTTATATGCATTTTGCATTGTGCATAGCTGTTCCAATGTCTATACATGACTAGTTTAGACGGGAGGGTTACTGCGGTTTTCCTCACGTCGCCATGCTTCTGTACTACAGTTGGGGAGGGTGGGGTGGGGGGATGTGGGGGATTGGGGGGGATGGGTGTTGTGGTCTATGGTTTGTAATTTTTCTTCTTTTTCCTTCTTTCTCTTTCCCTCTTCTTCTTCTCTTTTCCTTGCTACTTCTTTCTCTTCTGGTCTATCTCTTTGCTCTTGATTGGACAAGTTGTATCATGCATATGTTGTGTTTGTATACCTGTACTCAGACCAGTCGTGCTCTATCCCTGGGCGCCCAAATGTCTGCTCATGGTTTCCGCCCGTTTTGCATCATATGGAGCAAAACAGTGTGTTCTTTACATAATGCGCCGTGTAACATGTTTTTCCTTGGCTCTCATGGAGCAACCATGATACATACACTATTGTAAATGTCACATACAACGCTTTCCACTCCACTTGGGACAACCTCACTTGACCGACTGAAAATTCTGTCTATGAATGTTAAAGGTCTGAATCAGCCCGTTAAAAAACAGAAGATATTAGACTATGTGCGCAGACAGAAGGGGGACATTGTTCTGTTGCAAGAGACCAAATTAGATGCTAAACAATTCTACACTCTGCGCAACAAGTTTTATTCGGAGGTTGTAGGATCTAGTGCACTCGGTAAAAAGAATGGAGTTCTGGTATTATTGTCAAAAAAGTCCAAGGTAGAATTACTGTCTTCCTCATCAGATGAAAAGGGACACTGGGTCACGGTGAAACTTTCTAGGGACAACACGGAATTCTTTGTCACTAATGTCTACGCACCTAACACTAATGACTTAGAATTTTGGCAGGACTTAGTCAAGCAGATTTCAACGATACCTGATACGGCGGTACATATAATTGGGGGTGATTTTAATCTTCCATTTGACCCGGCCTTAGATAGGGACTCAAAGTGTGTATTCAAACTGAACAAATCACACAATGCCTTCATCAAATTATGTCAACAATTTCATTTAATTGATGCATGGAGAATACAAAACCCTACTGATAGGCATTACACATTCTACTCTTCTCCTCACGATTCGTTCTCCCGCATTGATTACATTTTCATTACACAAAATGGCGTTGCAAGGATAGAGGATACATCAATTGAACCAAGGGTACTGTCAGACCACTCATGCATATCTCTATCCATCAGTAACATTAAACCGTCCCCTAAACAAACGTTTTGGAGACTCAATGAGGAAATCTTACACAAAGAACAAAATAGAACTGAAATTCTAACAGCTATTAGATCTTATTTGGAGATTAATGCGAGAGGGGACACTTCAGACCTAGTGCGATGGGACGCTTTGAAAAGTACAATAAGGGGGGTCTGCATCAAAATCCGTTCAGCAATGAACAGAGATTGCAATACAAAGCTGGAAGGGCTAGAGGCTGAGATAGCTACCCTAGAGAGCAAACACCAAATTAAGCATGGGCGAATTTTGCGGATCTCGCGGTCGCGAATTTGCGGATTTGCGAACTCGCAATCCGCAAAATCCGCGAATTCTTGCGAATTTGCGGATTTTTTTTTTTTTTTGTGTTCGCAAGGATTTCTGCCAGTTCGCGAGGGTTTCGTACCAGTTCGCAATTGCGAACTTACATTTCGTCGCGCAACGGTCGCGAATTATGTTGTTTCTACGTCTGGTTCATCATCACAGGTTCCCAGCACCCTCTGTTTCACCACTGCAACCCTCTGTTACATCAATGCCACCCTCTGGTTCATCATTACTGTAGATTATGGGGGGGAAAAGCAAGCACACCATCCCTGCTTCAACTCAGATGAATTAATTTGGGGTTAGTTTATTAATGTGTCACTGTTTTAAAATTCCAGTCTGGCACCTGCTTCCTTATCTGTAATTTTGCTTTCTGTTGCAGTGCATTTTTTTTCCCCAGGACCTTCTTTGTGGCCTACTTGTAGCTATTGTATGAGCCTGCTGTGAGGGTCAGAGCAGGGTCATACAATTGTTGCAACTAGCAACTGAATTCTGGAGGGGCCCCAGTCAGGAAGCACTACCGGGAATTGTTACTAATGATGAGTTTGAACTCTTGCCCCTGCCGAGTGCTTTCACTTTTGAAAAACTCGTTTTTCTGCAATTTCGCGGGGTTCGCGGGGTGCGAACACGCGCAAGATCGGATTCGGAAGCCGCAAATTCGTGCGAATATGCAATTTGTTTTTTTTGCGGCGTGTTAGTTGGCAAGGTTTTGTGCGTTTTTGCGAGCCGCTCGTAGCGCAAGACGCGAAGTTACCCTCGCGGTCGTTCAAGGGCGCAGCCATCTTGTTTGCCTGACGTATTTCCGTTTCCGGGCGCGAAGTGTAATCTCGCAAAGTCCGCGGTTTGCCAGTACAGTCTCGCGCGTGTTCGCAAGGAAAATCTCGCGCGAACTTACCCGCGCGGTCGTGAACGGGCGCGGCCATCTTGTTTCTCATTCATTGCTATGGTTCTGGGCATGGTCTTTGTATCCTCTGTCAATCTCTGCCATCCTTTGCTTGTTTGAAGTTTTTTTTTATCTATTTTACTTATTATCTATCCCTCTATTTTTCTAGCCCTATATTTTTGTGTTTACTGCTACTTTTGGTTAATTTTAAACTACTTTTGTAAACTCTTTTCTTTTCTTCTCTTCCCTATTCTATTTTCTTTATTCCTTTCCGCCCAGACCATGGTGAAGGGAGCCGGGAAGCATCCCGAGAAGGGGAAGGGTCCCGCACCCCGTGTCCGGCTCCCGTGCGGGCGTTTGAGGGGGGAGCTAGTGATGCCACGGGAGATCTTTACCCCGGAGGAGGTGGCCCAACTCATTTTTTATGTTCAGCGCCGCCTCCCCAGGACCATCATGGGAGGCGGCAAGATCAGTGCCGGGTACGGGGCCCGGGAGCGCCGGAAGCGGTGGGAGAAGGTGTGCCAGGCCATTTACCACC